>NC_044402.1:45172744-46482744 GCF_006542625.1 Nomascus leucogenys | reverse complement strand
GGTAGATAACAGCTCCAAATCATCTATAATCTTGTGGGCTGTGGTAAGGGTTTTGGTTTTTATTCTAAGGACTTGGGATGTTGTTGATGTGTTTGGACTGGGGAAGGCCAGTTAACACATTTGTGTATGTGTGTTTGTTTTAAAGATCACTACAGTATAAGTAATGTATCAGAGGGAGCTGTGTGTGTATGTAAGGGACCAATTACAAGACTATTACAATAGCTCAGGAGAAGATGGTGGCAGTGAAGATTTAAAAACTGCAGAAAAGAAACAGGATACATTGCAGAGACATTTAGGGAATGAAAATTAATTGACTTGGTGATGATGAGTATCAGCAGCAAAGATAGGGAGGATGAGGTAACAATAATAACTACTACTTTATGGTGTGAGCCACTGAATATGTGTCTGTGTGGTCCACGAGATGTAGGACAATGACAGATTACCAAAACTTAGAAGTAATCATGTGTGAGATTGTTATAATGAAAAGGTTGAGAGCCCTTATCTTAGAGGAGCATAGCTAATCTATTTTCTGAAATATTTCTAGTGTACTGATATTGAATATTTGCTAACTTGTTTCTATAGAATGTCTACCACTCTCTAAGCAGTTAGAACTTTAATGCTGTTGTATTACTGGAGTTTACAGATGGCTACCATTAGTTAAATGCATACAATATTCTAGGAACTGTACCACATCGTTGTTTCCAAACTTCTCAATAATCCTGATATACTAGCAAATGGCAGAGCTGGAGTTCAAACTCAGGACTGTCTAACCCCAGATTTCATACTTTGGACCATGTTGTGCTACATCTCTTCATCTATTGTGAATATGCTGTTAGACAAGTAATGCCATTCTAGTGGCTGAGTGAATTTTAGTTATCTCTTTTGCCCTTTGGAAGCTGTCTATACAAAATTAAATATACAAAGTTGAATATACAAAATTAAATCGTATCTGTGATTGAGGGAAATTAGAAGCAACAGGCAATTTTGGGAATTGAATTTACTGAACATAAAGTACAGATTTTGATTATTATTGTGATTATTATGATCATTGGTGTGAAAGTTACTAAAACAGTGGTCCACTATGTGCTTCAGATTTAAAATGCTGTACAGGTAGATTAATCCAAAATATAATTGACAATATTAAAGTCTCGAAACCCATGGAAAATGAAAAGATAATAGTTACCATAAGAAAAAGGTTTTCACCAAATATTTCATGTTCTCACTTATAAGCGGAAGCTAAATGATGAGCACACATGGACACGTGGTGGGGAACAACACATCCTGTGGCCTGGCAGAGGGCAGGGACTGGTAGAAGGGAGAAGATCAGGAAGAATAGCTAGTGGATGCTGGGCTTAATACCTAGGTAATGGGATGATCTGTGCAACAAACCACCGTGACACACGTTTACTTATGTAACAAACCTGCACACCCTGCACATATAACCCTGAACTTAAAATAAAAGTTGGAAAAAAACAATGAAACCATACCGTACATTGAAAAAAAAAAAAAAAAAGGTTGTCAGTAATGTTAGCATTTTTCACTTAAAATACAATCAAATTAGTAAGATAAAAATCATTAAAATATTTGTCAAATAAGTGTTTTTCTATATTTTTGAAAATTAAAATGCTTTCTTAGGAAAGCATTTGTTTCCTTTTGTGGATCATTGACAAATTTAAAATAGAATATTCTGACCGGCATGGTGGCTCATGCCTGTAATTCCAGCACTTTGGGAGGCTGAGGCGGGTGGATCACTTGAGGTCAGGGGTTCGAGACCAGCCTGGCTAACATGGTAAAACCCCATTTCTACTAAAAATACAAAAATTAGCCAGGCGTGGTGTGACATACCTGTAATCCCAGCTACTCAGGAGGCTGAGGCAGGAGAATCACTGGAACCCGGGAGGCGGAGGTTGCAGTGAACCAAGATCGTGCCACTGCACTCCAGCCTGGGCGACAGAGCGAGACTCAGTCTCAAAAGAGAGAAAAAAAGAATGTTCTTCTAAGGGCAGAGTTCAATTTCATTCAAAGTTATTTACATTATCCCTGATACATAGTCAATAAAATCATTGAATCTCATAGCTAGCAGGAATCTTAGAGATAATTTAAGTTCAATGGCATTCTTTTATTTAAGTAAATAAGTATTAGGAAGACTAGGAACCGGTAGCTCAAAGAAGTTTAGTAATTTATCAGAGTTATACACATAGGCTTTCTGATTCCCAGTCTAGCTCTTGCTACCACTATTTTTTCCTTTTTGTTTTCCTAGTCAATTGTCACAGTAGCAATTCCAGAATACATTTTCCTCAGAAATTCCCAAGTCCAACAATACTTTGCGTTTTACCCAGATCTACTCACAGTGGTGATGTTACAGTCAACCATTTCTACACATACTTAGCGTGTTAGCTCCGGGGGATATGGAACTCTACAAAGAGGGCTGTAGGTTAGGGTGGTTATTTGCAAAAGTGTCAGTGTGAGCCAATTAAAAACTAATGAGGCAGAAATGCCTTCAACCGATTGGAACCCATAGATGATGTGAAAATGACTGGAAAAAAAGGCACAAATTTAAGTGATAATTGGAAGAAACATTATGTAGAATCTAGCTGTATTTGAAATTTCCTGGAAAAGGTTGTTAATATAGCTGACTTTTTAATGAGGTGTTTTGTGTCATTTGGGAAGGTTTCTTACTACCACTATTGAAGGATAATATGATGTGGTGGAGAATAAAAACCAAACTGAGCACCGAATTTTCAGTTCTAGTACTTATGGTTAAGTTCAGTGCTACTACATATTATCCATATGCCTTTGGACATGTCATTTTAGAATAGACCCTTGTTTCACTCTCCTATTAAAAAATAATACTATATCGTAGGCCTGACTCTCTGAGAAGTCTTAACAAATGACATAATGTATATGAAAATGTCTTAAAAATCACAAATAACTGTGCAGACATTATTATTGAGAAGAGTGACAATGCTACTGACTATTGCCATATTAGTCCATAGCCCAGTAGAGTTATGTTAACATGATTTAAAAAATACTCAGAGTGAAAGAGTTGAATATTCTTGGTAGACTTCTATTCTTAGTTGGTTTTTTTTGGAAAATATAAAACATGAAATGTCAGAGCCAGTTGATTGATTAATACCTCTTCTGTTAAATGAAATGTGAATGGCTTTAACAAGAAAATACAAAGTGAAATGAAAACATAAATGTATTAAGCATTAGAACCAGGAAATATAAAGATCGATTAGAAAAACCAGAGGTATGTTAAAACGCACACATTCAAATAAGAGAATCTTAAAAGTTAGTAAAGTCAATAGCACCTTTCTGGAATTATTTTGCCAAAATATTTAACCTGAATCTAATAAGAAGGAAAAAAGCAGACAAGTCCAAATTGTTGGATATTCTAAAATGTAACAGGCCTCAAAACTTCAAAAATATCGGTGTGATGAAAGGTAAAATTTCAACATGGGGAAAACCATTATAGGTTAATGGTAATAAAGGGCATGCCAATAAATGCAACATATGCTCCTTTTTGGATCCTGGATTTTAAAAATCCAGGAGGAAAATAGCTATAAAGGATACTCTTGAGACAATTGGTAAATTTTGATATAAACTATGTTACTAATATTATTATAGCAGTATTTTTTTGAGACAGCGATATTGTTATATTTCTTGAGATAATAGTATTGTAAACATACAGGTGAAAGTCCTTTTTTTTTTTAAAGAAATTCATGCCAAAGTGTTCAGGATGAAATACCATGCTATTTACAACTTACTTTCAAATGGTTCTCACATAAAATATGTATAATTTTGTGTACACACACACAAACCCAGACATGAACACACATATTTAGAAAGAGAGAAAAAGAGATCAAGCAGATGTGGCAAAATATTAGTGTTGTATACAGGTAAACGTTTAGAGATGTAAGTTGTACTTTTTTAAAAAAAATCTTTTCAGTAGATTTGAAGTTTTTCAAAATAAAAAGATAAGAGAAAAAGTTAATTGAGAAGAACCAGAATCTATTTCTGAGGTTCTTGCTGTCAAAGCAAAGTAAATGATAATTTCTACTTGTGTTTTTCAAGGCCAAGCTGTGTCAAATCGGTAGTTCAGTCTATAATTCTCTCTGAGAGAGAAAAACGTGGTTGCTATGTTTTTGGTGTTCACGAGGCTTGCATTATGGTTTTAGTTAAGCCTTAGCATGATATGGTCAACCAGTACAACCTTTCTCAGAAACAAGGACCTGTAATGGGGCACACTATGGATATTTGTCACGTCGTTGTTACACAACTAAATGAATCAAGTTTAAATGAAGAAATGTTGCATAAAGCCACAGGTCATTTAACTACCAAACGCTAGATTTGGGAATCCTTAATAAAGTCTCCATAAAAGTAAAGCATTTCACATCTAGAAAGGATAATGAGACTATCTAAAACCCAAAGTCTTCAGAGCTGGAAGGTGTTTTATGTGTTTAAAAGCATGGACCCTGAAGGCAAATTCTAGATTCAAAGCCTGGTTCCACCACTGAAGATTTTATGGATTTTGCCTAATATACTTAATCTCACTGTGCCCCAGTTTTGAAGTATATAAAATAGAAATGAAATATATATGATTTTGTTATATATAAATATAAATTTCCCCTTAATGTACTTTATATAATTACAGTACAAATCAAAAAATTATACATGTAATACACTTAGAAACAATGCTTGATAATTAACAAATGTTTGGTAAATTTTAGTTATTTCAAAGATGAGTAAAGTGTTTTTCTTTGATTATTTGCCTTAATTTATTTTGATTTTTAATCTGACAATATCCTTATCACTGACACAGTGAGATATATCACTTACGTAGAACCACTGAGTACATAGACCAGATGTACTCAAATTAATGGCCAATATTGGTTTTCTGTGAACTGGTCCAAATATTGGCTTTTAAAAGTAAACAATGGTAATTCCTTGAATTTCAGAAAGAAGTAAAAAGCTAATAATGGCTAGAATATTCTCTATTTTAATCTCTTTATCCAAAAATATTTTTCTAAGTCTTCATGATATGGGCCAGCAGATGACCAAATTAATAAGTTTTTAATTGCTTAAGTCACTCATTTTCATGTTACTTGTCATTCTTCCTCAGCCATTATGTTAGATTTACTTAATTGGTTAATGTTATTTATTTATGGATTCCTAAAATGTTTGTATTTTCAATTAGCATTAGATATTATTTATTGCACAGAGATATTCATTTCAGCTATATATATATATTTTTTTTATTTTAGTTTTATGGTGGAATGTAAATGAGGTATTTACATTATGCTGTTCTACAGAGAGCTCATGTGTTCTAGGTACCCAGATGCATAAACAGGTTTGAGAACTACTAAATAAAAGCAGCTACTTTTTGTAGAACATCAAAAGAGAAGTAAGATAATTCTTCCTTTAGTCTTTTTCTGCAATTATATGAGTTTATAACTTGAATGATTAAAATAAAAACTGACATCCTGGGGGGCTTTATACTTACAAAGTTGTATCACAACCAACAGCCTTCATAAACCAGTTAATAAAGGTTGGCAAATTCAAATCAAAGTAATGCCAAGGTAAAATTACCTGAAAAGTTTGGCCAACTCTAACCTCCTGCCTTCTAAATTTTGGGTTCCAGATCTTAGCCATTTTATAGGAGAAGTGTTTAGTCAAAACTTTCTCGAACAGTGGCTTGGTAGTTGTAATGAATTAGAAGAAATAGTTTCTTTTTTTTTTTCTTTTTTTTTGAGACTGAGTCTCTCTCGTCGTCCAGGCTAGAGAGTGCAATGGTGTAGTGGCATGAACTCAGCTCACTGCAACCTCTGCCTCCCCAGTTCAAGTGATTCTCCTCCCTCAGCCTCCCAAGTAGATGAGATTACAGACACCCACCACCACTCCCGACTAATTTTTTGTATTTTTAGTAGAGACGAGGTTTCACCATGTTGGTCAGGCTGATTTTGAACTCCTGACCTCAAGTGATCTACCCACCTCAGCCTCCCAAAGTGCTAGGATTACAGGGTGAGCGACCAAATCTGGCCAGAAATAGTTTTCTTACTAGTAGAGAATGTTGATCTGTCATGTGATAAAAGTAAACAAAAGATTATCTAATTTTGGCTACTGAAGTTTCATAGATATTAAATATGGATTATGTTTAACTGATTTATTTTATTTGTCATTGCAAATGGATCCTAATCTTCAGGTAGAAGAATCATCATTTGATTTTCAATTAAAATGTTTTTTATTGCTCAACGATTTTTCTAGTTAATGTAATTGTCCTATTTCTACCTTTTGGGAAATCTTCCTGGTTTTGCGTAGATGTTATCAAGTAGAAAACAAAGTGCACCTCTCTAGTAGTAAGATTGTAGGTGCAGAACTTTAAGCTACATATAGTGTTAGTTATGAAACACTCTTAATACATCTAAGAACTATTGACGAACAAAGTACCTATTTACTCAAAACAATATGGTCATGATCACCTGCCAGAAAGTGTGTTGTTTGTTTACTGTAGAGGAATTTTTGTGCAAATCCCCTTGGAATCATGTATCAAACTTGATGGAATGTTTTTGCCATGAACAGCTAGTGAAACAACTGATTCAGGAATTGTAACAGAGTGAACACTGTCAAGAATTTGCCATCACATCTAAAATTATAATCTATTTTCACTGTTTCTCAAAAGATAACTTCATTTAATTTTGCCCCATTATAGTTTAAATGTTTCCTGCTTGTGAATCTTATCTTTCCTGTTAAATGTCATGTCTTCCACTATTGTTAATATAATAAATGAGGACAACTACAATAGTGTGATGTCAAAAAAGAAAAGGAAATCATTTTTCCTGTAAATGTCCATTTTCTATAGGATGTGACTTAAATGACACATTTGATGGATCAGTCATTTAAGGAAAGGCTGGAGTTTCTTTTTGGGAATCATTAAAACACAATAGATATTTTATCATGCCCATGATTTTGCTAGCAGGTGTGAAACCTGAGCTAAATGACTTTTGAAGGTTTTTTTCTCTCTAGTTTTATGGTTCTGTGATTTTATGAGTAAAGGCATAAAATTATGATGATTTTGAAGTTAGAGGTTAAAGGCAATATTGCATTATAAATTGAGAGGAAATCACCACATCATTGACTATATTGTGACACTCCCCTCAAGTAAAAGACACCTTGGTGCGAAACTTATTATTCATCTCCAAATAAGATAGGTTTTGTAAAGTAGCAGAAGATAAAATAAGCTAGAAATTATTAAGCACCCACTATGAACCAAGCATTTTCAAAACCATAGGAGATAAGTACTAGTATTCATATTTTATATTTAAGAAGGTAAGGCTCCGACATATAAAGTTCACCCAGTTAATGCATCAGAACTGGGATTTGAACCAAGATCTCTCATTCTTTCATGCTTATTTCACTCCTTATGTAGTGTTTTCATTAGATTGCTCCTTCTACTTGTCATCTTATGTGCTGCAAAGATAAAACCCTCAGGGGTTTGAAGATGCAAATATAAGCATCATTTGGTTACACTATAGTATAGCTGACAGTGTTCCTAAGCTTAATATTTTTATATTATATAAAATATATAGTTCATTTTCTTATTTTCTATATTTTAATGCTGAATATATTGTCATATGACTAAGGTAGTAACACAGAGTATATGAAGTAAAATGTTGAAATCTCCTTTCTACTGCCACCATTGCTTTCCCTCCCACTTTCCATTCCTATTTCCTAAAAATAAACATTTTAAAGAAGTTGGTATGTGTGTTCTAGAGTGTTTTCTATATGCATATATATTTTCAATGAGCTTATATTATGAATATTGTTCTATTATTTAATTTCGTTTTAAATTAGCCAATTATTATGGCCACATTTTCATATAGATTTGCTACATTTTAAAGTATTTATATATTATTTAAATATCATTTAGGCTTACCTCATTATTATATACCTTTAGTATCTACATAGTAATATTGAATTATAATTTATTTAACAATTTCCTTATTTATAAATATTTAGATTGGTTCCCACTTTTAATTCATTAAAAGTTGCCACAATCATCATCTGTCAATATATTTTACTCAAATATAAACACTTCTGTAGATGTCTAGAAGGATAATTTTTAGATAAAATCGTGTATTTATTTTGAAATTTTGACATTTCCTACTATGTACTACAAGAAAACATGGCAACTTACACTATCATTAATGAAACAAAATTTCTATTTTCTGTCGCCTTTGGCTGATACATGTTTTAATTATTGCCAATCTGATGGAATAAATATCTTGATGCTGTTTTCATTTGCTTTTTTAAAATATAAATTAAGTGAAGCATTTTCCCATATTTGTTGATATTTCTTTAGTACGATTTAAAAGTTCAAATAATTAGTTCACTTTTCTATGGTTTTATGTCCTTTTTTGTTGCTTCTTTGTATGCTTTTACTTATGATTGCTATAGACACCAAGTACAGTATATAAGCTGCAAATATTTTCTCCACATCAGGTATTTTTCTGTTCCAGATGACTAAGGCACAGTTTATGACCCCAGAAGGTCAAAGAATTGGAAGACAGATAAACGTATAAACCAATACACATGAATAGAAAATACTATACTAGCAGTAGGAACATTGGTCTGTGGGGTCCTGATAGAAGCTATAACCTCTGTGTGAGGAATCAGAGAATGTTTCACAGTGAACATTATATTGGAGCTGTGTCTAAGATTGAATAAGAATTTTCTAGGAGGAGAAATGCAAGAAGTACATAGAGGCATTTTATGTTCGAAAGCATGAAGTTGTATGTTTAGGTTAGAGTGGGAAGTACAGGTGGACTGGAAGATGACACACATGGAGTGGAATGGAAAAAAAATAATGTGCAGTTTGATTGTTGTCAGATCGTAATAAACTTTGTGGATTTTATGAAAAAGCCATGCCTAGAAAATGAAGTATTTAAGCAGAGGATTACAAATATCAGATTTGGTTTAGAGAAAATGAGTAAAACTTGTGTACCATTTCAATGAACTGGCCATGTGTCTACAACTGGGAAAATAAAGTAACAAATCCTTTAAAGAGTGAAGGAGGGACTCCATATGAATGCGTGTTATGGGTTATTATTTTCTGATTCTGAAGTGTTTTTAGCTTTATTGTTAATACTTTTATTTATCAGGTATAATAACTTTGGCTTTGAACACTGACTGATGTATCCTTTCCTTTGAAGACATTTTTATGTAAGGGGAGGGAAGAATCAAAAGGCAGGGTAGGGTGTAAAACGAGCCCATGGAGTTCTGCATCTTGATGGGAAATTGGGAAAAGGGTGCTATGTTTATTATTTGTGGTAGGTGCAATAGTGGGAGTTGCAGTGTTGAAGGAGACATTTTTGTCCAAAATCACCTATTGATATTGGACCTATTGATCACCTATTGATCTGTGGGCTCCTTGAAGACAGGGACTAGCCATTTATCACGCATGTTGTGTCTTCTTCCTCAAGCTCTGCCTACCACACAGTTCAAACCACTGGACTCTTAGTTAATTTTAATCTTTTTTCTTCCTGCTTGCTATTTCTCTGTCATACATAATTTAACATGTAGTTCCTAATTCAGGCACGTTGTCTCTTGAATTTCGCAAGTACTGTTTTATTTATCTGGAATAGCCTTCTTTCTATGACCCCTCCCCTCACTCCTTGTTCATCCTCTGGTCACCTGGTCAAATACTTTTAAACCCTATATAGAATTCAGGCTTCATCTCTTTTGAAAATACCTTTCTGGTTGTCTAATTCTGATTAGCCACCTCTTCTGTAGGATCCTATACTTTTCCATCATTACAGTTATCCCTGTACTAGAAATATTTGCAGATTTGTCAGTTTACCTGATGACTCTGAGCTCCCTGAAGCATGGAACATTAAGTATTTCCTTTGATTCTGCAATGTCTAGCCTGGTTTCTCCCTCATAGTAGGGGCCCAAAACATCTTTGATGAATGGATAACTAGATGTTTATCAAATTTAAACTAAGTTTGAATTCGATGTTCTAACTATGCCTGATCTTTGGCAGTGATAAATATGTATTTAAGAAGTATATCATTTATCTTTATCCCATGTTTAACAAATAGTCCTGAGCTAAAAGCAGGCCTGGAAATTTGTTATATTATCAAATCAGCGAGGTATAAATTCCATCAAATATATCATTAAAAAGATAATTGTGTATATAGTCACTCAAATATTGCAAATGTTGTGAGTTGGGGGCTTAAATAATATATTCCACTTCTTTCTATCTTCATCTGCAAAACTACAGTGCTAAGCTTAATTTTCAATTGCAAAATTTAATCTTTGAGGTTTGGAACAAACTCAACCCACAGGAACCAAATTATGTTTGCAGTTACTCAGCTGAACTGCTGTTCCAAATATAAGATTTTCATTAATGAGAGAAATAATAAGCACTGAAAGTTTACATGTTTTTTAAAATGCTTATTTGTTTTCTGTTCTCTCATTCCCTTTCCAAAGGGGCAGTCATTTATCCTCTTCAAATAACTGGACAATTAAATTTACCTACGAAACACTGGACTATGATGTGGACAAATTTGAAGTAGGATGAGTTATCTCTCAGATGACAGAAAATTACCCATGATGCCACTTCGAAAGGCATCAGTCTTGAAGCAGGGAGAACAAAAGAGAAAACACACACACATAACCTCATGCATGCAGACACACACTCACTCACTCACTCACTCACTCTCTCACTCACTCACTCACCATTCTATGTAGTCTATGAGTAAATGTAGAGGTCCACTTTATAAACTGGATCTCTAGATATTACTGCTTAGACAAATGATCTTTGACAGTGAACTAAACCCTTCAGTGACTGAAAAATACTTCCTGGAGTATAAAATCAAATGTCATCAATGAGGACTTATTCACAGAAAGCCATATTCAACTGAAGGCAAATAAGTCATAGTATGCTTCTGAAGGCAAGAGACTTTATTAAGTGTAAGTAAGTTTAATGACACATACTAGGTTAACAACATTCTTCCAAGCCTCTAGGGATCATCTATAATGAGTAAGAAAGGAAATATTTGTAATTGGGATATTATCTATTTTTATATAAATGGATATTTTACATAAAATCCTGAAAACTTTGTCTTAAGTAAACTGGATGTTCTTACAAAATGTTTAAGTATTGTAAGTTAATATGTTTTATTATTTTTGGTTAAAAGAATTGTTTCATTGTAGGGCAAATGCATATATTTGATTCTGTATAAAATTTATAATTCAAACTTTATATTTTTACCTAATTTTCTTTTCTCAGTATATTTCACAAATGCTATAGGTAATGTTGCATACTGGGACGTTATGCGGCAAAGACAAAACATGAGCTTTTAGACAAACCTAGCTCTGTTATTTAAACATTTGTTTAACCTCAGACAAATTACTCTCTTTTTTGTGCCTCAACTTCCACACATTGAAGACAGGGATTATGTGTTGTCCGTTGTCAGAAATCAGAAATAAATGAAGTAATACACATGCTTTGTGGGTGCTTGATAATGAAAGTTTTTCTTTTTAAAAAATAGTTAAAATTCCAATAACTTTGTGATTCTCTGAACTTTATGGCAAACATTTACATTGGTACAGTAGGGATAAGAGTTTGTCTTTTTTTTTTTTTCTTTACTTGAAAGACATAGAGCATGCCACATATTTGGCTCAGCTATGGCTAGCACTTACTTGTTATTGTTAGCAATCACTTGCTTTTATACCCTGACTTGCATTGTTTATTTTCAATATTTCAGGGCAAAAGAGAGATTTTATGAGAAAAGGGAGAAAAAAAAAACCAGTAGGAGGATTGTATTTACCGTATATGCATTTTTCGTTTCCTGTTCTATTTTTATTTTGTAGTATTTTACTTGCTATATTATTTTCATTCTTTTTAGCTTTCATCACCAGGAAAGGATGCAGGTTTCCTTCTGAGCTTGGCTTCCCACTCAGTTTACCAGCAGCATTTGTCATATTAGTCGTGTGATTTAGCCCTTAACTGCAGATTCCTCTGTCAGTTCTGCAGCTGTTTTACTTCCTGTCACGAGCAGTAGTTATTTTAAATAGAGCTGATATTATGGCCTGTATTTTGATATTATCTCTACTTTATTTGTTTTATTTCAGTTTTCTTGCTTGTGTGGGTTGAAAAATGTAAGCTACAAGATTATAAGAAATAAGGATGAATCCAGAAAATAAGCTATAGTACAGAATAAATTTCTGTTTATACTTTTGAATCAGAACTAAGTTATTCACTTTAAGACCCACCAATGACGTTTGTCCTCTAATAAACCTGATGGCTAGTTGGAGCCCAATTAAAAAGAATTCTCCATTAGCTGGAATTTATCCCCCGGTGATAGAAGAGTAAGAGAATGAAGTTAATTCTATGAATTCATGCTCACATTAGTGATTTTCACACTAACAGCACTCAGAATTTTTTGGCAAATGCAAAAATATCAATCTACTTCATATCCTGTAACTGCATGCAATGTGCCATATTGTGTAGCACTTAAGTCAAATTCACACCACCCTTATTCTCTGCCCTGGGTGCCCTGGGTGTTGGCCTTCCTCCTCTCTGCAGCCTTAGAACTTGGAAAATATTCCTTTCATGGCATTGATTATATGGTTTATGCTATAGTTCCTAATTGCAGATTCAGAATCACTTTGCATGCCCCATGGTACTCTGAATTCCTTTGGGGTTAGGGACCTTTTTTTTCAAATCATAAGCATAGAGGGAATAACTGATGCATGGTTATTAACAGAGATGTTGACCACAAATAGGAAATGACACAGGGGTTCTGGATAACCTTAAAAAAAGACAATAAAGCATTCAATATGGTAATTCATTAAAAAATAACTGCTTATTTTTAAAGTTAAATAGTGCAAAAGTTTGAAAAAATGGTGGTTTCTAATAATCAGTGCACCAGAAAATTAGTTCAACCAGAACATTTCATTCTCAGTGCATATCAGTTATCTTCTTATATAAAATGGAGAGCATATTTGACAGAAAATGTGGAAGAATTTTCTAAATTAGCTGAATGCTGTCTAAAGAGGGACTTGTATGAAGTTTTCTTGCATTCAAATTCACAAACCAAGCAAAGCCAAGTACCCGACTAACATAGAGTGCTACATATGGAGAGCATATTTGTCTTGTTTAGTGAAAGAATAGCAACAAGAGGTATAAAATATTATAAAACGCACCCTGGATTATTTCACTATTATTATTGGATCAACTTAATTTTACATTTGGATTGGAATGGTTATTCACAGAGCCACTTAAGATCTCTTTAAGTTGAGGTGATTTGTTTTTTGTTTCTTTGTTTTGTTTTGTTTTTTGAGACAGTCTCTCTCTGTCGCCCAGGCTGGAGTGCAGTGGCACGATCTCGGCTCACTGCAACCTCTGCCTCCCAGGTTCAAGACATTCTCCTGCCTCATCCTCCCGAGTAGCTGGGACTACAGGCGCATGCCACTATGCCTGGCTAATTTCTTGTATTTTTTTAGTAGAGACGGTGTTTCTCCATGTTAGCCAGGATGGTCTCGATCTCCTGACCTCATGATCCGCCTGCCTTGGCCTCCCAAAGTGCTGGGATTACAGGCGTGAGCCGCTGTGCCCGGCCAAGGTGATTTGTTTTTAAACCCATGTCAAACTCTAAATGTATTCCACCCAACCAGTATGCCTGAATTTCACTGGGGAAACTGGAGTAATTCTTCAAGAGGTTTTCCCCGGGCCAGTTTGGGATTGAGTGTGACACTTCATGAAGAGCTGGAGGACCTTTGTACAACTGCTCCTTTATTCTGCCCATATTTCAGACAGGTTGCCACATTACTCAGGAGTTCTCTTACTTCAAATTTTTCTGCCCCTGCTGCCTCTGATCTGGTGATGCTCACTTGTGTTCACCTACTCTAACTGTAGCAGCAGTTTTCCTTTTCAGCTATAGTATACCAAAAAAATAAAATAAAAATCACGTTTTTTCTTTGGATAGGCCGTGGTGTATGTGTTCTCTTCTGCTTAGAACACTTACCCCACCCTTCTCATTGCTAATTCCTGCTACTCTTTCAGTTCTCTTATACATGGTATTCCCTTAGAGAAGACATCTGTAACCAACTCTCTTAACATTTCATTAAGTGGCCTCTCCATGTCTCCATTAGCCCTATATGGAAACTTTTCATAGCACCTATTACCGCTTTTTTCAAATTCTTGTTTTCTCCTCTGTATTCGTTGAAGCCTGGAGTTTTTCTATCCCCAGCATCTAACCAAGACTATGCCTGGCACATGATAAGCACAAAACAAATATTTTTTTTCATACATACATATTTTTTACGAATTTTTTATTTAAATATTTTAAATTATTCAGATACTTAGCAAGTTTGGCTTGGTTGTTATATGTGTGGTTGGGGGAGGTGAGTAGGGGATTTCTGAGCAGTGACCTACACTGACAGTGGTGAACTGCCTAGGACTCTATGTTCATGAGTTTCTATAAAACAAACTTTTAATTAATGTTGACATTTGATGATTCCTTTGAAAAATGTTGAAATTTTCAAAAGCATGAATTACTTGATTGATATTATGCTTACGAGGCTGGGAAGATTTATAGATTATTTTCATTAATTATAAATGAAACCTTTCTTTTTGCTCTTTAGATAAAAATTATTGGGACAAACATAGGTAAAAGGTGGGATTCTGGTTATTTTGCAAAATAGTAGCTTTATTGGTTTTTGTTTTTTCATTTTTTATTGGTGTGGTTTTCTTTCAGAGTTGAACCTAATATGTATAATATACAATTCAGTTTTATAAACATTCTTGGATTTCAGCAGTCACATGAAAAAATACTTACTTGGACAAATATCATAGGAAAAAATACTCAGGTTAAACTCATTTAATGATTGCTTTTTAACTTTTATTTTAAGTTCAGGGGTACAAGGGCAGATTTGTTACATTGGTAAGCTTGTGTCATAGGATATGAGATTATATGAGTATAAAGTGGGAAGCTAAGTAACTGAGGATATCTTTAGAACAAATTATCCCAGCAACACTTACATACTGTGATATCAATGTGAGAATTACATATAGTTTTATTATTTATTCTACTCCCTACTCCTGACATCTATATTAATAACCATGCCCTTTTATGTTGATAAGCAGAACCCTGTTTTTTCATCCTGCATAATGTCATGCTAGTTATTGTATTAGGAATTCTTTTAAATGAAATTTACTGGTATATAATATAGAAAGCATGCATTTATTTTTAAGTTTTATTTACTTAAAATAAATGTTCAGTGTTTCTTGTGTGTTTCAGCTAAAAGAGGGTGGTGCAAAACTGAGCATATTCTTCAATTGATTGTGAACTAGGTGGAAATACTTCCTCAACTTTTGGTGGCCAAAGGGTACTGTTTTTGTTGGTTCATAGGTACCAGGCTTTACACAAACTGTGAAGTGCTGTGGATTTCTTTGTGAATCACCATATCTAAGCTAATGTGGTGGTGGTTTACAAAGTAATTCATAGTGCTTCACAGGTGCTTCTGCAGTTGATCTACACCATGAAGCCTAAGATTCCTTTATTGAGCCATTGAGAACAAGCCACTTTGTATTACAAGACACACAAAGTCAAGAGATCCCTGGTAAATATACTCTAGAATTCTTCTATTTGGTGCTTAGTGTTAGCAGTGATCAAACCTGTGTCAAACACACCAGAAATTGTGGTTACTTTACCTAAATATACATGTTTTACATAGTTGCTGTCTCTGTCTCTGCTGTTCTTTTTTTGAAAAGTAATTTGTAATATTTCTTGGTTAAAAAAAGATACATCAGAAACATTAATTGAATCAGCACCTTAAATCATAAGCATACTATTTTGAAGTTTAAATATTTTATTTTATTTGGATTATTATGCCCAATTAATATATTAATTAAATAGTTTGGTAAATGATCAGGGGCTTGAAAACATCGTTGTTATGCAGTACTTTTGTAAAAAGCAACATTTTATTTTAACTAGAAAAACATTGTTGGTGTGGGCAAAAAAATCACCTTAACATACTAAATTGTATATTTTGATGGCATATATTAAAATTAGGTATTCATTGGACATTCATTTTCATTTACTCTTCTGGAAACAGTATCTATAATCCTATTCTATGATAGAAAAGATTGTGTAACCTTTACAAGGTCACAAAAGCCTAATTGTTGACTAGTAATTGCTTGTTAAAATAAATGTAACTTTGTGGTCATTTCTGTCATCAGAATTACCCAGTATGGATTATCCCTGAACCATAAATCAAACAATTGATGATTGACTATTTTAATAACTGATTAAGCTTTCAAATAGTCATTTTGGTTTTACCATTTTTTATTTATTTACAAGGCTAGAGCGTAGGTCTTATTTAAGTTCAATGGTATGACCATAAGACTGTCAGAACTATGAAAACTTCTGACCTTTAATTTCTTAAGTGACACATCTGTACACCTAAGTGACAGTGGTACAGGCTTCTGAAATTACTTTTGCATCATCATTGAATATATCTATTGTATTCATTATGACTTTATTTTGTCCTGTTATGTTTCATTCCTTAGAAGTGGATTATGCATATGCTCTATAAGGTTGGGTGACTTTAAATAAATTAGCATGCTAATTTTTAAGCCCTTCTGTTAGATAAAAGAAAATCAATATATTGTTTTTAAACATATAAGTGACCAAAAGAATGAATCAATATGTATACTTTTAACTTTAAAATATATGTGTATAAATATGATTGGAAATGCTTTACCTAAGAAATATCTTGCTACTCTAATTTAATTTGAAATATGATACAAACATGTTATTCTTATTTCCTAGCCTTTAATTCCTCAGTATTTATTATTAACATTCCTTGTCTGATACATATGTAACCTTATTTTCCATAGGACTGTATGTTCATAAGCAAAATCCACAGAGCTCTGGGATTTCCTGTGCTTTTGTTGGGTGCTACTTTGCTGATGTGTGAGGACAGGTGGGAAAAGAGTCTGAGAAGACCAGTTTCTGAAATTAATTTGTCCTAGAGCTCTTTGATTTTTCTGTTTTATGAAAGGAGAAACCTGTAAAATTTCCTTTGAGCTGAAGCTTATGTTTTTAATGATAATATGTAGAACTGCTGATATATAAATTTAGAAGGAAGTCACAATATTTTTTCTTAAGAAAATTTTTAGTTTACTGGAGATATAATGGGATGGGCTAATGGACTAACAAGCGTATCTCATAGTCGTGTACCTGTATCCTTGTATCCTAATTTTAATACCAAGTTGTTTTTATTTATTTCACTACAACATTTTTTTATTTTTAAGATAAGTACAGGTTTACAACCAATGAATTAATTTTGAGTGTAGGTTTTGTGTTTTTTGGTAAGAGACAAAAAACACATGTTGCCCCAGCTGGGGTGCAGTGGTACAATCATAGCTCACTTCAGCCTTGCTTTCCTGGGTTCAAGCAATCATCCCACTTCAGTCTCCTGAGTAGCTGGGACCACAGTGCCTGCCACCATGCCCAGCTAATTTATTTTATTTTATTTTATTTTATTTTATTTTATTTTATTTTATTTTATTTTTGTAGCAACACAGTCTCACTAGGTACTCATGCTTGAGTGCAGTTATGAGTAGAACATGTGTTGAAAGTGAACCTGACGTCTCCTGTTACGGACAAGGTAGCATCAAACTCCCCTAATTTCTGTGAGAACTATATGAGAATAAGTATGTTTAAATGAATGTTATCTGTGAGAATTTTCTGGAGAACAGAACCAACAAGATTTTTGTGTATATATAATATATATTATATATTTATATATAAATAATATATTTAATATATATTTTATGTATTTTATATATAATATATATTTATATTTTTATTTATTTTATATATGTTTTATATATATATAAATTATATCTTATATATATTTTATATATTATATATCTTATATATAGTATATATAATTGTATATTATATCTTATATATATTTTATATATATCTTACATATATAAAATATATATATCTTATTTTATACATATATATTATTTTTTACCATTTTTTATTTATAAGGCTAGAGCTTATTTAACTTCAATGCTATGACCACAAGACTCAGAACTCTGAAACTTCTGACCTTTAGTTTCTTAAGTGACACATCTGTACACCTAAGTGACAGTGGTACAGGCTTCTGAAATTGCTTTTGCATCCTCATTGACTATATCTATTGTATTCATTATGACTTCATTTTGTTCTGTTATGTTTCATTCTTTAGAAGTGGATTATGCATATATATATGAAAGATATATATGAATATGCATGAAAGATTATATTATATATATCTTTATAGAGAGAGACAGAAAGAAAGAATATCTATCTATCTTTCTTCTATCTATAGAGAGAGGGATTTATCATAAGTAATTGGCTCACATAATTGTGGAAGCATGGCAAGTCCAAAATCTGATGGGATGGGGCAGCTGTCTGGAGGCTCAGGGCAGAGTTGCAGTTCAAGTCCAAATGCAATCTAATCTCCTGGCAAAATTATTTCAAGCATAGGGAAGGTCAGTCTTTTTCTATTAAGAATTTCAACTTATAGGTGAGGCCTACCCACATTGTAGAGGGAAATCTGTTTTATTCAAAGCGTACCAATTTTGATGTTATTCTCATCCAAAAATCACCTTCACAAAAACATCTAGCATAATGTCTGACCAAATATATGGGCACAATGGTGCAGTCATGTTGACAAATAAAATTAATCATCACAGTAACAATGGTATTTTTCCAATGAAATAAATTTTTGATTTTCAAACAATAAGTTGTTGTTCTTTGTAAGATTTTCTTAATTATTTTCCACATATTTCTATGGATATGTGAAATTTAAAATATTTATATTTTATTTAATTTATTGGAAGTTCAATTAGTTTATGAATATTTCTTCAGGGAATACTTCTACTAAAACATTCTTGACTTAGAAGAACTGTAGAAATAATTGTAACCTAGTCATGTCTTCAAATTTGAGTTTCATTTTTGTGGAGTTTAAATATTTTTAAATAAACACACGTTTTGAAAATATTTATTATTATATATTTCTCGTTTACTTTTATGGAATTCTCATTTTATGTATTATTTTGTGAAATTATAGTTCCTGGTGTACTGCACGTACCAAAATAAATATTTGCTGAATAAGTGAATAAAATTTGAATATTACAATCTTTAAAAATTGATTTGAGGAATGGTAAAATATTCATATTTAAAACATTTTTGACTACTAACATAGTTCCTGATCCTAGCTTTGATTTAAATGAAAAGCTCTCCTAATGCATCTATGATATTCATGGCAAAATTCCAAACAAGTAAAGCAATCATTTTACCTAAAAATTAATGAAGTGACAAAAAATTAGGGAATCACAATAAGATACATAGATGTCATATCAAATGTGAGTGAAATACTTAGAATAAGGGAAATATTAGTCTAAGAGAAATCTGAGTTTTAAAAAGTTCCAGTTCATTTGAATGCATATTTTAAAAGTACTTCAATTGAATTACTCAGATTCTGAAGATATTAGCTACGTACTAATTAGCAGTTAGTAGAATATCAACCTTTTATTTTCATGTGGGTGTACTTAAGTGTTGTAACTGAGCAGCACTGTAATCAGTGTCCTCATTTTGTCTCCTTGAGAGACCGTACTTTTACAGCCTGTTCCCCAAATAATAATTAGAGGAGTAAATTAAATCTCTGCAATTCTGCTTTAGAAAATAATATGGCAAACTATAAGCAGAAAGAATTGGGAAAAGTAAAAAACTTTAAATTCTTGAAAATTACTCTCCTTCAGAAAAACAACTAAGTTGTAAAGAGATCTTAACTTATTTCCAAGTACTTGTATCATGACATTTAATTTCTAAGTTGAATATTATTGCTCCATTTTACAGATAAAGGACACATTCATGAGGCTTTGCAACACACAAGGGAAAATTTCAGAGTAATCATAATAAAATCACAAGAGCTACATTTGGGAAATGTTTACCTTTATTCTGCCTAAAATCTAAATCATAACCTTCCCATTCAATTCTATTTTAAAATTCATTATTGCCTGTGAGGAAAGTCACTTTTCTGTTTTACCTGGGGTTTATCATGAAATATTTATGTGCTCATTTTGGAAAAGTTTTCTCTAAACAGATATGTCAAGTGGAGGTCTCCTAGGTAGGCAGATGGGTATTTTCATGTGAACTAAATGTGTGACTCTGAGGTAACCATTATCCAGATCCAATGATCTGATCTGATAGTCATCTTTGCAAGCCAGATGAAATCCGCATTTTAGAGCTGCAATGGGGGGACAGAAGTGGAGACCTTTGGTGACTAGCAGATAAACAAAGCAGGTATGATATTGGGCTGAAGATGTAAAAGGAAAACAAAAATGAAAATATAGTGGTTATAATGCAGTAAATTCATTTATCAGACAGTAGAGAAATTAGATCAGTAGTTCTAAATTGGGGTCAGGAGCACATATAAAGTCTTCCAGGGTGATGGGATTGCATAATTTGAGAAAACTTTCCAAGTGATTCTTAAATGTTCATCTGCCTGACAACCACTAAACCAGAATCTGTGAAGTCAAAAATCCTAGACACTCTTAGAGAAGAACAAAAGAGATAACCATAAAATCAGTATTAAATAACATAAAGCCAGAGAAGTGAAATCTTTAGGACTCAGATTTTAAAAGCATTGTTCTCTTCCTAAAGCAAGGTTACCATGGAAACACCACAGAAGGCAGGTCCTGACAACCTGAGGGACAAGCTGGAGCTCAGTCCCGAATGCGATTCCTGTGTCGAAGAAGATACATTAGAATGTTTGGTAGTGTTTATCCAATGCTAAGAATCCAGAGACCAAATGGGATAATATCCAGAACAGGGATGTTGAACGAGCCGCATACGATATCTAAATTTTCTATTTTAAATCAACTTCAATTAATTTAAAATATTAAAAAAATTAAAAGAAATAGGTGAAATTAATTTAAATAATATATTTTATTTAATCCAATATATCCAAAATATAATTTCAACAATTAATCAGTGTAAAAAATGTTAATGGAATATTTTATATTTTTTTCATGTTAAGTCTTAAGAATTTTATACATGTTTTACA
This sequence comes from Nomascus leucogenys, assembly GCF_006542625.1. Taxonomy (NCBI): domain Eukaryota; kingdom Metazoa; phylum Chordata; class Mammalia; order Primates; family Hylobatidae; genus Nomascus; species Nomascus leucogenys. The sequence continues at coordinate 46,461,606 of NC_044402.1, read as the reverse complement.
CTTACAACATATCTCGGTTTGGACTAACCATATTTCATATGATTATAAGTTGCCTCTGGCTAATCGCTATGGCATTTAATGATACAGATCTAGAGGACAAATGCGTATGTGAGTTTAGATCCTTATGTGTCTAGCTCAGGCCCCTTTGCCAATCTGCCTAAAGTACCTGTCAGGTGCTAGTAGTTATGAGCATGTGCTTTCGAATCAGACTGCCTGGAAGGCTGAGTTCTACCACTTAATCCCTGTATGTGACCTGAGGCTGGTCACATATCCTCCCTACACCCCAGTTGCCCCAGTATGAGAAAATAATATTTATCTCATAAAGCTGTTATGAACAGAAATATGTTAATATAAAACAAGGGCTAAATTATAAGTAACATGTAATAAAGACTTAAAACACATAGCTAGTAATTGCTTTTGTTGTTGTAATGTGGCTTTTGAATGTTGGATTCTCTCAAGACTCAGTTCTAGACTCCTTTGTTTTTTCTTTTTTTTTATTATTATACTTTAGGTTTTAGGGTACGTGTGCACAATGTGCAGGTTTGTTACATATGTATCCATATGCCATGTTGTTTTGCTGTACCCATTAACTCGTCATTTAGCATTAGGTATATCTCCTAATGCTGTCCCTTCCCCCTCCCCCCACCCCACAACAGTCCCCGGAGTGTGATGTTCCCCTTCCTGTGTCCATGAGTTCTCATTGTTCAATTCCCACCTATGAGTGAGAACATGCGGTGTTTGGTTTTTTGTCCTTGCGATAGTTTACTGAGAATGATGTTTTCCAGTTTCATCCATGTCCCTACAAAGGACATGAACTCATCCTTTTTTATGGCTGCATAGTATTCCATGGTGTATACGTGCCACATTTTCTTAATCCAGTCTATCGTTGTTGGACATTTGGGTTGGTTCCAACTCTTTGCTATTATGAATAGTGCCACAATAAACATACATGTGCATGTGTCTTTATAGCAGCATGATTTATAGTCCTTTGGGTATATACCCAGTAATGGGATGCTCCTTTGTTTTTTCTATACTTTCTCTAGAAAATTCTATCTGTTCCAAGGGCTTCAATTCTCTTCTCTATAACAATTAACAGATTTTTATCTTGGTCTCAGACTTCTTATTTCCAAACCCAAATAATCCGAGACAGATCTACTTAGACTGCTCAAAAGTATCTCAAAATCTACATATTTAAACTAGAACTCAGAGTCACTTCCCTTGAATTCTATACCCTTCCAAATAACAGAAAAAAGGGATTATGCATTTTCTCTGACAGGAATCAACATCTGTACACAGGTGCAGCCTAAAATTTAGATGTCATCCTTCATCTCCCATCACCAAACCTGTGATTAGATAATTTTCTCTACATATCTTAAATCCATCTATATCTTCTCTGTATTTCTACTGTCATCAGTTTAGCCAGACTAATATCATTTCCTCCTAGATTATTGCAATACCCTTCCAAGTGGTCTGTCTTTATCTATTTTATTTAGGTGTCAATCTGATTATTTTATTCTCTTCCTTAAAACACTTCAATAATTTCCCATATGTTCAAAAGTTAATGACCAAAATCTTTTATGTGACCTAAAATTTAATACTGCCTACTTCCAGTCTTTCCCTGGGCTTTAGTCACAGTGATTTACTTTCAATTCATTATCCTTCTTCTAGTCTCAGGACATTTGCAGAAGTTAATTCATCTGTTCATAATTCTCCTTTCTCACTTGTTTCTCTAGTTAAATTTTACCCATTCTTCAGTCTTCAGTTCAGATGTTACTTCTCTGGGGGAAGTCCAGGTAAGTCCTCTCTGATTTCATCTCATAAAACACATAGAACAACCATAGTTTGTAACATATTTGTTTGTGAGGTTATTGGTTAATATTAGTCTCTCCTGCTACACTGTAAGCTTCGTGAGAGAGGGAATCATTATTTTGTTGTATCACTTTTTATTGTCAGCATGAAATATAGTTCCTGTTATAAAGAGGATGCTCGATACATATTATTAAAAGATCAGGAACAAGAGAATATTAGAGTGGAAGCAAAGCACAAAATGTCTGTGGAAATGAAATCTTTTATAATTACAACAAAATTGTGTCCTCCCAATATCCTGGCACAGAATTATTCCTATTCATATTACACTTCCTATTCACTGAAGCAACTGTAATGTGGCTCACTTATGCCCCAAAAATGTAGCAGGAATATTGCCAGGCTGCTTCACAACCCGTGGTCTAGCTCCAAATAACTATCTTATGAATTCCTGCCTCCCAGTTATCTTGTTTTCATTCTGATCAAGGTCCAAAAGAGAAGGTTTTATCTCTGCTTCTGCCTACATCTCTACTGTCCAGTACAGCTAGAAAGCCTGAATATTGCCCTAGGCAAGAATAGTCAGGGATGGGAGGGAGGAACTAAACAGATTTGTCCCTAAAGTCTGAGAGCAAACTGGAATTGCCTTAACCGGTCTGGGACCTGGAGACTCAATAGATTGCTTTTGGGACAGATAGTGCCTGGCACAGCTGCAGGCATCTAGGTTAAAATAACCCACTGAATGTTTTACTCTCATGAAAGGATGAAATTTAAAGGAATTGCTTGTGTGTGTGTGTGTGTGTGTGTGTGTGTGTGTGTGTACATCTGGGGCACCTATCTTGTTATATTTTCTTTGGCGTGTGTATAAATCATTGACCTTGCATTAGTAAGAGAAAATATTTGAATAGCTAAAATGTATAAAAATGAATAGCATACATGCAATTAATTTATGTATATTATAAAACCTACCTGATCATTAAACATTCATGCAGCTTAAGGGGAAATGTGGGGTGTCTGCATTTTATAAAGACTAAGACCTAGACATATTTATGATAAAAGCAAAATATACATAAACAGATGGCTTCTGGTTACGAATGCATTACTCTGCTGCCACTTCTTTCATTACAGCAGGTTCCAGCACTGTATTAGGGTAGCTGTTTTTAAAAATCCATTGACCTATATTCTAAATCCTATCCTAAGGTGTGCCTTCCACCCTCCCTTTGCATTGCTGCCATTTGCAATTACCTGCTTCTTATTTACATCCTTGGAGGATCTCAAATAGTCTGCACTAGGGCAATCAGGTATTTTTAAAACCATCATGCAAAACATGGAATGATAAGGAGGAGCACCCACTAAAGAGGCCCTGTTTATCAATCTCTGAAGGAAATGCATGAGTATATATTTGGTCCCAGGACCTGGTCAGGAGCCTAAAGGTGGGTTTATATCATTCACAACTTCATTGATAGTTATACTTTAAAATAGTATATGTATATTACTTAATATATAGTAATGTTGGCTCTGCATTCATGTTGAAATAACTCAAAGTTCTGTTTGCAATTTAATAATTGACATTCTTTTTTAAGTTTAGGAAGCAATTTTCTATTACTGACTCAAGCATGTGGCTCTGTTAATTGTTTGTGCCAAAGAACATAAGGTTGAATTTGCAAGTTTTGGCAGCCAACAGTTCTTTTTGGTACCTGACAGTATTGAAGTTCTAGAACTGAATATAGCAGTGTTTATTTTTGGTTTTAATCAGAAAAACTGTCACCTGAATTTTGACTCCCCAAAACCAAAGGCACCCTTTCATATTAAAATAAATAAATAGCCTAAATTACAAGTTAAAGACTTGTACTTAAAGAGGTAACTTTATTCTTATCTATATATTTAAATATTGTGGCTAATGGGTACTACCTACCCATTTCCATTAACGCTCATAAAATTATATTGCAACTCTGTGGAGATTCCATTTATCAATCAGTGATTTTCTATTTTCAGTGTATAAGCTCATCTACAAATAGCCCTATCCAAAGACATTACAGCACAAGCACAATTTTTCTCAAAATACCAGTTTCAATGCTTCACATTCTTTTATATTATCTTATATTTGTCTAAAGATTTCTATAACTTGGCAGTCAAGAAGAGGGTACCATATCCCATTGTTTAATGTAGCTGTGGTCTTCTTCAGCATTCAAATGGTGCTTATGTTTTACAAATATTAATAATAGGTAACAATTTGAGCAATTTATGAAGAGTTAGCTTAAAGCACAGTTTCTCAGCCATGGCACTATTGGCATTTTGGACCTGATGATTCTTTGTTTTCATGGGTTCTAGGACATTGCAGTACATTTAGCAGCATTCCTGGCCTCTACCCTCTAGTACTAGTTGTACCTCCCCTCAAGTTGTGACACCTAAAAATGTCCCCTGTCATTGCCACATGCCACTTCTATGGGGAGAATTTTAATTGAGACCAATTAATTTATATAGTTGATTTTATTTAATCTTCATAACTGTCCTATGAGGAAGACATAGATTTTTTTTCCTGTTTTCAAAAGAGGAAATTGTGGCTTAGTTCATATAGGTAGGTGATACAGTTTTGGCTCTGTGTCACCTCCCAAATCTCACCTTGAATTATAATCCCCATAATCCCCACATGTCAAGGGCAGGACCAGGTAGAGGTAATTGGATCATAGGGGCGGTTTCCTCTATGCTGTTCTCATGACAGTGAGCGAGTTCTCACAAGATCTGATCATTATATAAGCATGTGGCATGTCCCCTGCTTGCAATTCTCACTCCTGCCACCTTGTGAAGGACATGTTTGCTTCCCCTTTCACCATGACTGTAAGTTTCCTTAGGCCTTCCCAGCCATGTGGAACTGTTAGTCAATTAAACTTCTTTCCTTTATAAATTACCCAGTTTTGGGTACTTTCTTATACCAATGTGAGAATGAACTAATACATTAGGAGGCAGTGATATCTTGATTTAAACCCCAGATATCTCTGGAGTATGTGTTTCTGATCACCGAACTGCAATGCATTCTAATCCGTATTTGCTGAATTACTTTGTCTTTAATATTTGACAGCTAGTTTCATGTCTTGATAGCATACCATTACATGAACTTTTAATTCACTCTAAGATTCAGTGAGTAATGAGTCTGTGAAATGCATGCAAGTTTGTGTGAGTGCAGATAAGACACAATTATGCATATGTGCATGACTAATAAACACCTGGAGTTTCAAAAGGACTTTATAGGTCTTCAGCCTAATCTCCTAGTCCCCAAGAGGAATCCCTCTGCATTATCCAATGCACAAAGAAATGGAAGCCACAATAATGCACATTTAATTTGAACATCATTTGTAAACAGATTGCCTTCTTAGAGACAAGACAGCTTTCCGAAATAAACACAGGAATAAAAGCTGGGAGCCACATGGCTCCAGGTCTGCCATTCACCTGTTCAGCAGTCCTTAGCCACTGTTAGACCCAGCTTCCCCTCCTTTGAGAAATGTAGACAATAATTTCAGCCCTGGTCACCACACATGTAATTATGCACATACTTAGGCCTGCAGAGAGTGTTTTATAAATAAGGAACACTACGATTGTTTTATAAGCTTACTGAAATTTTACTTGTTAGGCTGAGAAGGACTGTATCCTTTTGAGATTATTTTTATAGGAAAAGTTAGGCAACTGATAGAAAAATGACATATTGAAATATATCACTTGTTATAGGAAAAGTTAGACAACTGGTAGAAAAGTGATATATTGAAATAATCTCTTTCTAATGTATCTGGAGGCAGGAGAAGCCATACTATTCTGGAAAAAGCCAGCATCATATTAGCAACATCAGTACATTTCCTTTGGGTCTTAATATCTAAGCTGTTATCTTGAATTTGTTTTTTTTTCAATGTGGTAATATCATGGCAGTACCAGTAATTTAGTTACTGTCACAGTGCCTTCCCCTGGGCAGTAGTTCAATATGCATAGAGCCATATTTGTAGGCATATGTATAAATAACCACTCTTAACTGAACTATAAAATTTCTTACCTGTTGAAAAATATATTTTGGTACCTCTTCTAAACTTCTACTTTGATACTCATGAGTAAGTATTTGCTAAGTGCATACTTTGAGGTGAAAATGCAAACTCAAGCCTTTGTTCTCTGTAATACTAAGAGTTTATGAATATTGATGGGGGAGGGAGCTGCAGGCTGACCCATCCCTATCTTAGGTAATATCTACATCTATACCATCTTTATCCTGCAGCTTGTGATGTATAATGAACAAACAGTCTTAGCCCCTAGACCGGGTCAGTTCATTCTCAACACCCTCCTCCCCTATCCATTAAAGTTAAAACAAATAAAATGGATCCAGCATATGCTCTTTACCTCTGCTTTGTGCTCTTGGGGAATGATGTTGTACAGGTACTTTTATCAGTCTTTTGATAATTTCCTGAGTGCAACTGGAAGTCAGATTTAGGGGACAGGAATCTTAATGATTTATGGAAAAATACTGAGACTTTCTGCTGTATCTAGTAGAGGAGTACCGTTATTGTCACCTCTTGAGTTTTTAGACTTTTGGTGTTATCTCCAAATGTGATTATATATATATATATACATACATACATTTGTTTGACTAGAATTGTTAATTCAATGCAAATAATTAAAAATAGTATAACTTTTCATGATTTAGTCTTCTAGGGGTCTCAAGAACTAGGCATGGCTTGGGCTATTTTCAATGTGTTTCTTATCCCTTCAATGAGGGTTATAATAACCTATCTCCAAGAGAATGCTTGTGGACTATATTAAATAAAGTTATATTAAATAATAGCTACTGTGTTACCTCAAATATGGTTCTGAGAAGTTGTACATGCCCTCCAGTAAGATCACAGATTAAACTCAAGGTGGTAGGCAGAATCATGGCTCCTCATAGATGTTATGTCCTAATCCCTGGATTCTGTAAATATGTTACTTTACATGGCAAAGAGGAATTAATATTGCAGATTAGTTTAAGGTTAGGGCTGACCTTAACATAGGGATACTATCCTGAATTACCTGGGTAGACCCAATATAATCACAGGGACCCTTAAAAATTAGAAGAAAGGACCAGAAGAGATAGAACCAGAGAGGCAGCAATATGAAATGACTTGCTCAGCATTGCTGGCTTTGAAGGCAGAGGAAGAGGCTATGAGTCAAGGAACATGAGGAATCTGTATAAGCTTGAATGGAAGCAAACAAATGGGTTGTCTTCTTTCTAGAGCTTCCAGAAATGAATGCAGCCATTTCAACACCTTGGTTTTAGCCCAATGATAATAAATCTGTGTTACTTAATCTCCTAAATTTCTTGTAATTTGTTATAGAAGTAACAGGAAACTAATTCACCAAGTGAGCATCGGGCTAACATTTTGTTGTTTTAGATCTTCCTTAATGTAATTCCTTCGGTCATTAAGTCTTTACTCCTGGGACTTCTAAGCTATCTTTTTGCACACTCTTAATGGATCTACTGTGGGTATCATTCAAAGAGGCTACTGGAAGTAAACACATATATGCTGTTTAGCACAACAAGTGCTTTCAGAGAAGTAATCATAGGACAAAGTCAAACCTGTACTGACACATGCTACATGTACAAAGTGGGCATTTTGGGGAGAATTTCCTCTCTGATGAGAGTTCCTCTCTTCTCACAACCAGAGACTCATTGGATGCCCCTACTCAAACGTGGGCACAAAGAGGAATTCTATTAGAGTAGGGTAGGTTACAGCTTTACAATGTTAGCTCATTTCTAACTCATGCCATATATCCCTGGGCCATAGCCACTGGCAGAGAGTTTGTTCCATACTGACCTTGTTTCAAGACCCTAGTTAATATGCATTCCCTCCTCTGGAACATCAGCTGGAACAACCAGCTGAGCTGGCTGGTTAAATAAGAAAAAGCTGGAGGTTTTATTCTAGAAATTATTTTCTCCAGTTCTGGAGTTTATGCATGTCTTTTTTGTCCATAGTTCATGTATCAGAAGCAGTTACATGGTGTAATGTAACTTCAGAGAGTGGGTGGCTGGGGGAGAGGGAGTCAGGCAGAGGTTGCCAAGTAATCCATGCATATACCCAGAAAGAGAAGTACTATCACAGGGTGCAAGCCCCTAGACGTAACCAGGAGTGTACATTTCCCACTCTCCACTCAGCTATATCTCTCCATCTGAATATTATTAGTAGTACATATATTATTGCCAGAACAGGATTTCTAAATTATTATCATTCATAGTCTAAAGTAGACTCTACTTCTTTTAATTGCTGAAATTATGTTTTTCTGCCTGGCTTACTACTGTTTTGTAACTGCTGGAAGAGTGGCTCATGTAATGTATATTATAATTACAAGAAGTAACTGTATGTAAAAATAAAATTTCCATTTAATTAAGTATCCATACTCCTTTAAGGAAGGAGCTGTTTGAAAAGAAAACCATAGAACTAAAGTGGGTATTATAAGCACTTCATTCACTCAGTAAGCAGTTACTAAACTAAGACCATGCACTTGGAAGAATGTGCTAGGTTCTGGGTATTAGGCCAGACAAAATATACAATGTCTTACCCTAAGGTGACATTGAGAGAAATAGAACAGCAAATTAGAAAATACTGTGATGAGTACTAAAACAAGGGAGCAGAGCGCTCTGGGACCATATAAAAGGCCAGCTTAACCCAGGAGTGACAATAGGTCAGGAGGTTTCCTGGAAGAAATGTGATCTAAGCTGAGAGCTGAGGGGTAGGAAGAGGGTAGTTCAATAAAGGAAGAGATGGTTAGAGTTGGACTTGGAGAGAAGAGGAAGGAATATTGCAAAGCTCGGTAGCTTGTGTTAAGTATAAGGACCTACAGGCTAGAGAAATTGGGGCCACAAGTGTATGCTATTTGGCCTCAGAAAAATAATGACAACTTTTAGCACTGTAAAAGTCTCAGCTTCCTCTGTTAATTATGGACTATGCCACCATATATGGATATAGATATAAAGTCAATTAGATACTATTACAGCAAAGTTTTTAGTCTTTGGTAAACTCTAATGAACCGAAAGTCTTCTTCATCCAATGTAGTCTTGCTTTGAAATACAATGATAATGTGGAGTTAGGTTACATTCTAGATGAAGCAAGTGGTATTATTCTGGGTCTGTGTATTGCACATACAGAACTGCAAGCTGGTTTTCTCTGTTTTCACATGCCAGGGACAGTGTTGTACTAAGGACTTACTTACAGCAGGAACAACAACAACAAAAAGCTGCTTTAGGTGTTTGCAGTTTCCTATGCAAAGTTTATCCAAAGCATCAAATAGAGATGTTTTATTGTGTGTATGTTTTAAACAAGAAAAGCTTAAAAAATGTCTTTTACCAAGCGTACCTACTAGTGATAGTGGAAGATCTACACATAAAACTGTAGAGTGGATGTTGAAAGTTTTTCCCCCTTAATTCCCTAAATATGTTTTCCATCTTGTGCTCTGAGTAGAGGGGAGGTGTCAAGTAAATCTATTTTATGTAAAGAATATGTAACTTGGTGTGTATATCACTATTCAGATTTCAGAATACATGACTAGATCACTTCTCAAAGGACCCCTGTGCTAATACCATCATCTTAGGGGTTAGAATTTCAACATATGAATTTTGGGGGAGGAGACCCACAAGCAATCACATCATAGCAGGAGGGAAGGAGAGGAAGGCATGGGAGTTTCAACAGCTGTATTTAAAATAAAACTCAGGATGGGATTACAATATTGAGATAGATATGTTTTCCACATGCCCATTTCTTTTCACCCTGTTCAAATAAACTGTATCTCTTTGACCTTCCACTCTCATGGTGTCATCTCAAAATATAAGTCTTGAGGAAAAGCTCCGTAGTCCTTTCTCAACCCATTGACTTGATATAACCTAGGATTTTGAAAAAAAAGCAGAGGGTCTTGTTGAGATGAATCATTTTGTTTAGGAGCAAACCAAGCAGAAAAGTTGAAATGCATTAGAAAAGTAACATTGTCCATTTTGGTTGAATGAGACACATTTCAAATTTATAATTATAGCATCTGAAACTTACCCTTAAAATCCACATGGTATATATACTATATATATATACACACACTATATATTAGGGAAATAACAGTGTATCAATATGTAAATGCTCAGTTGCTAGATTTGAAGTTGAAAGGATAAGGAATAATGTGCAATGGGCTCATTTTAATTTAATTTAATATTCTAGTCTTGACATGTGACTCTTGGGAGTTGCTTCCAAAGCAGAAAATCACTTTAAAGGGAGCTGTGGGCTTGGATATGCTCCATGGGGATGAAAGGCATGTGAAGGAAGAAAAGACATGATCATAACAGACAGATGAGAACTGACATAACTGCCCATGAGCCTCATGTGCAGCTTAAATGAAATGATGTGCCATAAATTAAACCCTGTGATTCCTGTAAAAAATCTGACATATAAGTCTGACTGAATTGAAAAAGAATGGGTCAAACAAAGCATATTTCTATGGCAGAGAGGGATGCGTGAACTTCAGGTTTTTATTCTTAAATTGTGCTGGTATAATATTGATAATAAAGATATCTGTTTCCTTATTAGCCTACCAAGACCTGTAGGCCTGTGATTGGAGTCTGAGGGGCTAAAAATGGGTCAGAGAGTTGAGCATAATGGGCAAGTCTGTAATAATTTGCATCATTGCTCAACAACCATTTACCCTTCTGATTGAGAGAATTATAGTTCCCCATCTCATCAGCATTCAGTTTAGCCATGTAGCTTGTTGGGGCTACTGAAATATATGTGGCCTGATATTGCCACTTGTAGGAAGAAGCTTTGAGAGCCATCACCTGGTTGTAGCCTTGTTCTTTTCCCTCTGCCATGGGAACAGTGGTGCATAAGATGGGGACTTTTTATTTTTTCCTTCACTCTGGATTCTGGACTGTAGGAGGCGCAGAACACTGCTAACCAACAATCAATATGTAGATGTGAGTGGGAAACCATCTTGCTTTTTGTTAGCCATTGAGAATGATTTTCATTGTTACTGTAGCATAGTCTAACAAAAACTGACTAATGCACTTCACATTGATAGTATAGAAACAGGGAAGTGAAATGCAGTGTAGGGAACAAGATTGGGCTCAGAGATGGTAATTAGAACTATTGGGTCAGGAGCTGTGCAAATTCTGGAACAGAAAAGGAAATAAGAACAAAGGTGGAAACAAATCTAGTGGCATTCTTGATAGTTACTATGATCAAGGATGAAGTTACCAAGGTCTACTTTTTTGTCCCTTTGTCTTTAGCTGCAGTGTTATCTGGTAGGTGAGTTAGTCATTTTTAGTTTAACACCCACTTCCATCTAATATTTTATTTTCTTTCAGGAAGGGGAAATTCTCAGAAACTGCAATAAATCAGGAATCTTAAGAGTGGTTGTTCTAGAGAAGAGAAAGGTTTATGGCAAAAGCATTCTAAATAAATTAATCCCCACTTGGCCTCCAGTAACTGCACCACCCATTTTGGGTATGATGGGCTCAAACAGGGCAGATGTATATCACTGCGACTTGAGGCAAGAGGCCTTTGAGTGGAAAAGAATCAACCAAGTTGACTACATTAAAACACTGAGTGAGATCTGTATTTTATCATTAAATTCACTTAAGCCAATGTGAGAATGCTACTCATTGCCTATGTACATTCATCTCTGAGGGATTCTCTACTGGGATGAGAAAGGTAAATGCACAGTGAGCTTCTGACTATGTCTTATGATAAAACAAAACTCATGATCCAGTGTTTTGTCATTATTTCTGATGGTTGGTGTGTGTGTGTGCCTGCATATGTGTGTGTTTGATACAGCGTTATTTTCTAGAATTTTGTCATTATAACTCTAAAAGTCATTAGAGGGATATTGTACCTCCAGTGGACTAATTTAATTAGAGAGCACCAATGGGGCATTGTCTCTGAACTTAATAAAATCCTATACACAGACAAAAGTTGGCACATAGATACATTAAAATTTATTGTGTTCAGTTTTAATACATCCTTATCTAAAACATTTTATTTTGTTTTATACCAATTGAAAGATTTTTTAAAGAATTAAGAGAAGTTATCTATTTATTATTTCTCACGCTCTTACATTCAAAATCAAATTTAATATAAATATTGAATACTCTTGTATATATATAAACTATTAAATGTTAAGAGAAATTAAACTCTAAGAAAGGCCTGTTAATTTTAAATGCTTCAATTAATTTTAAAATGACATCATTATCTCTTCACTTCCCCACACTGCTTTTAATTTTTCCCTTTTAAATTGGAACTATTGGCTATAATTAATTTTTGAAAAGATGCTATGTGGGAAATAGGGAACATACAATGTATAACTGTTTTGCATCAGGTCTGTTTAAGGGGTAATTAATTTTCATAAGACATAATAGGAAAACTTAATGAAAGGCAATTCTTACTTTATTCCTGCTTCAATCCCAAAGGAAATATGGATGCTAGAGAATTTACTATCTCACTGCTTTCACAAAGTATTCAGAGACTTTATTAAGAAAAAACAAACCTTTTATGCCAAAAATATTCCATATTCTATTATAACAATAACTATTCTTCAACTCCCAATTCAAGAGCATCTGGACACATCACACTGTCAAGTACATCTTTCTCATTCTTATCCAAGGCTTACATTTTTTTCCTACCATAAATGATTACACTCTATACCTAAAGAGGGCATTAAAGAAGTGTAATGCATTGGGCTAACCTGTTTGAGACAAGGAATTTCAAATACTCATAACTTTTTGATGTAAACTCTCACCATTTGTGAATGATTCATCCAGGGAACTTGTCAGTCCTCAGATTCATAAGTACCTCTTTAGCATATGATTTTCTGTATACAATGAATAAATCATAAAGAAGAGAACAATAAAACTGTGTTGAGATGAATCTTTTAGTCCCTCTGTCACAAACTCAGTGATTCATGCTTCACCCAGCCTTGAAGTGCTTATAATTATAATAATGCATGTTTCAGCAAAATGACAAATTGACTGTATATCTTGGAATTTGGGAGTCACTCCTGAAATAAAAGCTATGAATATTAAATCAATAATACCAATAGTCCACTTTACTTCTTTCTCAAAAGGCACCAAACTTGATGGTAGATGTTCTGATCCCATATTGAAGTTTTGCTATTGGGAAGTACAGATGGGCTTGACTTCCCTGTGATGTAAGTTTTTCCAGCCTACAGTAGGGATGGGTAGTAATTAACAAAAAATCAGCTCAGGATGGAACATGAAAAGAACAATGTTTTATAAAAATGTTGTTAAAATTAATATTTTAAAGACTGCATGCACTTTTGTTATACTTAGAATATAAACGTTTTATCCAATATTTAAAAAAACACTCCTCAGTCAGTGCTTTGACAGAACCACTGTGCTCATATTGGATTACATCTGTTTCTGTCCTTTTCTTCTTTTTTGTTTTTGTTTTGTTTTGTTTTATTTGGCTTGAGATGGAGTCTCATTCTGTCACCCAGTCTAGAGTGCAGTGGCATGATCTCGGCTCACTGCAACCTCCACCTCCCAGGTTCAAGCAATTCTCCTGCCTCAGCCTCCTGAATGGCTGGGACAACAGGTGTGCACCACCATGCCTGGCTAATTTTTGTATTTTTAGTAGAGATGGGGTTTCACCATGTTGGCCAGGCTGGTCTCGAACTCCTGATCTCAGGTGATCCACCCGCCTAAGCCTCCCAAAGTGCTGAGATTACAGGCGTGAGCCACTGTGCCTGGCCTTTCCTGTCATTTTCTTTTGGCAGAAATAATTCATTTTAAATACAAGGTATTGATATAGCTACATGTACATAGAATTCACTGATATTTTATCATGAGGCATGCATAGTGGATTCAGATAGATAATTAACTCCATTTTAAAGAGCAGGAGATAAAGACTCAAAGGAGTTACTGTAGTCAGTAAGAAGTAGAGCCAATAATCTGAACCTAAGTTGTTCTGATTCTACTATTCTGTGCCTCCCTTTACATACGAAGCTCAGGGAAACAATAGGAAACAGAACCTAAGCAAAAAATACATGCTTATCCTACTTAATAGGTTGAATATAATGATAACAAAGGCCGTCACAACACTAACAATGCTAACAACACACTATTTACTGAGAGCTTACAGTTGCTAGCAGGTCAGCATATACCCAGAAAGACAAATTTTCCTGAGCAAAAATTGATCTACTCCCTCCATCCCTCCCCTTTCGCGATTCACTGGAGTCTCTCTATTCTCTTTCGTTAACACTCTGTCTCATGCGGATTTTTCAATATGTCTCTGTCTTGTGTCCTTCTTTGCCACTCCTTCTCTTCCTTATCTCTTTTTATTTTTCTTCTCTTTGCCATTATCTTAAGCTTGATGTCTTTATCTATTTCTGTGACCTTAGGATTAAGTAATTATTAAAGCCTCTATACAAGAAAAGTAGAAATAAGGAAATCGAATAATTTTTAATGAGTATGTAGAAACCCATACATATGAGGTCAGAATAATAGGAAATAACACACTTTTAAAATATAGCCTTTATTCTTTAGGTTGAACTATATAATTGTCATTCTTATAGGTCAAAAAGATCAAATAAGGACTATTTCTTATAGTTTAACCTGGTATTATTTCCTATGCTTGAATGTTTTTGAATAATTTACCGACTGCTGTCTTATTTTAAGTTACTGCATATATTTTAATTTCTAAAGATATTCATAGGACTTCAAGAAGCTGCAGTACAATAGCCTTAATCAGAATTTGTCTTCCTGCTGTCATTAGTTGTCATAGTTCAGTTTCATATTAGCATTTATCATGTTCCTTTAAAAAATTCACCCATTGTATATCATTAGGAACATAGCAAAATATTAATTTCTGTCTTCTAATTGTCACATTTCTGAGAAAAATAACTCCAAAAGCAGCCAACAGTCAATAACAGACTCTTCTTCATAATTATTCCCTATTTCATCTCAGAGTAACTTTATAAACATAAATCAAATACCTTCAGAGAGATGGGATTAGTGTTTGAAGATTTAGAATTTCAGAAGAATGCTTATTGAGACTCAGAGAGGATAACTACCAACTATGGGAACCACAAATAAGTATGTAAACATTTGTATTAATTTGGAAGAGTGAAAATGAAAGAGCAGAGGATCTGAGGGCATGTGACTATCCCAAAAAAGTTATTCTTAGCCTTTCTATGGATCTGGATCCGTATTCCTGGCATCCTTTAGAAGTTGCTTAGAATGACCAATGAGTTTACATTTGGTGGGTACTTTAGAGCATCCACCGTTATACAATCCACACATTATTTCTCCTTGACTTTAAGATCTCATTTCTGTGCCTGAAGAAGGCATGACAATCTCCATTCATTTCTGACAGTTTTATCAGAGATGTCTTTTTCATCCTTAATAAGTGTTCAGGAATGTGAAATAATGAAGAAGGCTTGTTGCACAGTGTTTGTAGGCACAGAGACCTAATTAATAGCTTAGTATTACTAACTTACATTTCCAAGCCTTGGTTTCCACATGTGAAAAATGGAGCAATAATATTACTTACCTTGTAGTGTTAATATGAGGAATAAATCCTACAAGCGTTCAAAATGTGGAGCCATTATTATCACAGGTGTTGTTATCAATCTGTTCCAACTCAGGGGACAGGGACAGCCCTTTAGTCTTGTAGAGTTGGAACGAATATTTCTTCACTGTCAAACTGTCAGTTGGTCTGGATCACCATTTACTTTCCTAGTTCAGTTTCATTTGTCTTAATTCAGTTTCATTTGTCCACATGGGGAGTGCCTACAAGAAGAGTCTTAGAATATCATGAGAAGTAGGAAGTGTTTTTAGTATAGTTAAACCACAAGACTCATGATTCAATAGAATGCCCTCCTACCCCCAAACCTCATTTAGATAACAGATTATCTAAATGAGGCAGGTGGTTTTTATTAGGTCTCCAGATATTAGTATCGTGCCCTTTGTTCTTATCTAGGCTGTGGACTCAGCAAAAAATACTGTCAACTATTTATTGAGTGGCTACACCTTGTCATATTCTTTAGCTTCATTTTTGTTTGATACCTGTAACTGTAAATACTCAATAACCCTAAATACCCATTGCTTAAATGTCATCTTTTTTACCTTCTCTGATCATCCTGTTTAAAATTGCAATTCCCAACCCACCCACCTCCTAGATTTTTCTAATCTAATTTTCTGCTTTATTTTTTTCATTGCCTTTGTCATCTTCTGGTATACTAGATACATTATTTAATTGCTTGTTTACTGTCTGTTTCCCAAACTAGAATGTAAACTCCCTAAAAGTGAGTATTTTTGTCTGTTTTGTTCGTTAAATATTTAGTGCCTAGCATAATGCCTTAAATAGTGTATATTTTCTGCATATATTTGTAGAATGAATGGATGAGCAAGTGTAAAGTACTAATACTTTCCCAGTATTACAGATAAGGAAATTTCAGGCCCAGAAACATGGCCTATTAAGGTGATACACTGTTAAATTAGGTGCCAATCTTTTATTCCACCACTTTTCCAATAATTTTTGAGCTCTTATTCTATGTCCAGGCATGAGTAGATACTGGATATCCCTTCCTCTGCCATCCCACATGTACATATATATATGAGTCAGCCCTGATTTCTACCTTTTGATGACATGGATTTTATTGTAGTATATAGACACTAATTAAACATTCCATAAGTAAAAATATTATAGGACTATATAAGAAGTACCTTGAAAGAGTAAACATTTGGAGGTTACAGAGTAACTTAAAGAAAAAAAAAAACTTTTATAGAATATCCAAGGAAAGCCATCCCAAAAAAACAAAACAAGAATGAAACTTGAGAAGTGTTTGGAGAAAAGCATTTCACTCAAAGAATGACAAGTGAAAAAACTCAAAGGTAGGAAGGAGCTTTTCAATGTTTAACACCAACAACCCCAGTAGTGTTGTTAGAACATAGTAAATGAGAGGAAGAATGTATGAGATGAAGGTAAAGGGATAGGTATGAACCAAATTACTTTCCCTTCTGGAGACCTCACACCACATCTTATAATGCATCTTAAACTGGATCCATAAACTTAGTTAAAGGTAACTTTTCTATAGCTTATTGAATTGCATTGATTAGTTGATATGCCATTCTACAGATTTTCAAATAAGCATTAATTAACTTTTATTTGGTGAATTATTTTTCTCTCAGTGTCAATGATTATTTTTCAAGTAACAACCATTGTGTCCCATCCTTGAAAGGATCGTAGGATATAGGCACTGAGGCTGTAGCTTCTATGGGATAAAAGATGTTTGGCTGAATAAAAGAATGGATTGGAGAGGGGCAAGAGTAGAAGCAATGAAGTCAGTGGAGGGGATGTTGTTATGTCAAAGAGAATGATTCTTAAGTTATGGTGATGGTGTAGAGAGGGAAGATAGAACACAAGTCAGAGATATACATTGTTGGTGGAACTTACAGGCTTTGGTAGTACTTGATATTGATGTCAGCAGTGGCCCATCTGGAGCAGCTGCTGCAAAGATGCCGGCTGCAGCAGGGGAGGTGCAGTTGGGGCTGCATGCTCCACAGAGCCAGCAGTAGCCAGGAACAGGTGGAAGCCCTGCCCACTTCTAACTTGAAGGGGTGGGAGACCCACCCTCCTGGGTGCAGCCACAGCCACGGAGTCACAGCTGGGAACCTGAGCATCTCCATGCTCTCAGGCAAGCCCCTCTGTCTCCACAAGCTCAGAGGTGCCTGCTTCTGCTGCCTAGCCCCTCCCTGCTCCCAGAGCCTGCTTCAGTTTCAGAGCAGGGTTGTGGCTGAGCCCAGGGGCTATTGCGACCCAGCTGAGTATGCCTGCACTTGGGGTGGCGTTGACACACCAGCCTCCTGCAGCCTCAGCTCTCTTGAGACTTTGGGCACTGATGAGCACAAGAGGGAGGATGAGGGGGTGCTGAGGGAAGCTCAATGCTAGCCTGCAGGCATCCCTCAGCATTAACAGCCAGAGCACCATGCACCCCAGCAGGAGGCAGATAGCCTTCTGGGAAAAAAGAGGTAGATCCCAGTGAAGATCCATCTTCAGGCCTGGGATGGCCTAAAGCCTGGGGGGCAGACTGCCACTTCTGCAGACCAGAGTGAGAACTTATGGTGCTTTATCCAACCCTACCCATGGCTGCCCATGGGCCAGTCAGCACACACTTCCTCCCCTCTGAAGCATGTAAAAACCCCTGGACTCAGCCAGACTGGGGTAGATGTTGGGACCACCTGCCTGCAGAGAGGAGCTACCTACTGTGGGTCTCCTTTCAGCAGCTGATAGCTGAGCAAATGTGGGGACGACCTGCCTACAAATAGGAGCTACCAATTCCTGGTCTCCTCTCTGCTGAGAGCTGCATACTTGATGTGACAATCAATGCCTATCTGATGCCTGCAGATAGGAGCTACATACTCTTAGTCTCCTTTCCACTGAGAGCTGGACTCGTTAGGACAACATGCCTGCGGAAAGGAGCTGCCCACTTCGGGTCTCCTGAGAGTTGTACTCTTGCTCAATAAAGCACCTCTTCACCTTATTCACCCTCCAGTTGTCCGTGTGCCTCATTCTTCCTGGATGTGGGACAACTTGGGACCTTCTGAATAGCAGGACTGAAAAACGCCCCTCACTTGCCATGTTGAGGGTGATGAAAAGGAAAGAAGGGAGAAAGAGAGAAGAGCTGCAGCCCCTTGGGGAGCCCAGAGCTAGAAGCTCCTTGAGCCAGGACTATGACACCCTCTTTGGGACTCCACAGTTCCTGGTATCTCCAAGTTTCCAGGCGCCACCTCATTCCCTGGTGCCAGCAGTGGAAGCCACTTGCAATATGCCTGGTCCAGCTGCAGCCTTGCAGGGAGCTGGACCCATGCTGGTGCCTGGAGCTGCCTGTCCTGCCACAGCCGGTGTGTCTGCCTGTGTACAGCAGCTGGATCCCATGCTTGCTCACTCATGCACACCTTGCTGCTCTGTGCCTGTCTTACCTTTAGCAGGCATGGCATCCGGGCTGGTAACATGAGCCGAGTGTAGCCTGCCCCGCCAAGTGGGCAGAATGAGCCCAGACAGTGGGTGCAAGCAAAACTCAGGCAAAGGCGCCACTGGCCACAGAGATTTCCAGCTGGCAAAGTGACACCCCAAGAATCCTATGAGAATATATAGGAGAATGAGAGAAAGAGAAGAATGAAAGATGACCCCCAGATTATTAGCTTGAGCAAATAAGGGAATGATAAAGACTGAATTTGCTGATATAGGGAAGATTGTATAAACCAACAGTTGTTAAACTTTTGGTCTTGGGACATATTTGGATGTTAGAAATTGAGGATCCTCAAAAGTTTTTATTTTTATTAGTAATGTCTATTAATATTTAGCATATTGAAAATTAAAACTGAGAAATTTTAGAAATATGTATTAATATATTTAAAAATAATACTAATGATTACCTATGAAATAATGTATTTTATGAGAACAACTATACTTATTTACTTTCTAAAGCCAGGCAAATAATGAAATGAATGGCACTGGTTTAAATTTTTGGCCAATTTCTTTCATGTTCGACCTAATAGAAGGCAGTTGGACTCTCATATCTGCTTCTGCATTTTATCTATTGTAATATCATGTAGCTTTTGGAGAATGTCACTGTACACTTGGGACAAAATGGGAGTGAAAAGGGAAATGATGTCTTATTATAATTATGAAGCCAGTTTTGACCTGTGGACCCCTAGGGTATCTGGACCACATATAAATGCCTCTGACTCAAAGTATTTGATGATTCTCAAACATTTTTTTCTCCTTTGCTGACTTTACTTCCTTTCTTTGAAGGGAATAGTTTTATAGAAATTTGTTCTTTTGTTAATGATGAATTGCCTTTAAAGGAACTTCTAATAGCATATAAATTTAAATCTACTTTTTCTGGAAATCACATTTTTCACTTCTCCACTGGACTTATAAAAGCTCATGACCTCAAATTTTTGCTTTTCTAACTCATCCTTCTCTGGCATTTTGTGACTGACAGGAAATGTTCTGCAGGACCACAGGAGTCAAGCTTCACTATCTGTCTCTAAGCCCAGTTCTCAGCATGGAGGCTTGTAGGCACTGCACCCTTAGGCATCCCCCATTATCCTAACTATATATATATATATTTTTTTCTTTTGTTTAGACGGAGTTTTGCTCTTGTTGCCCAGGCTGTAGTGCAATGGCGCGATCTTGGCTCACCACAACCTCCGCCTCTTGGGTTCAAGCAATTCTCCTGCCTCAGCCTCCCAAGTAGCTAGGATTACAGGCATGCACCACCACACCTAGCTAATTTTTTGTATTTTTAGGAGAGATGGTGTTTCTCCATGTTGGTCAGGCTGGTCTCAAATTCCCGACCTCAGGTGATCCACCCACCTTGGCCTCCCAAAGTGCTGAGATTATAGGCGTGAGCCACCACGCCTGGCCCTAACAATATTTCTAATAGTTACTTTGCTCTAATTAGGAAACCAGTCCCGTTCTTGGAGCATAGGCTGGAAACGATGGAATGTTATAAACCAATAAATCAAACTACATTTTCAGATATTTGTTCCTGATCTTGGAAGAATGGATGTTCTGGGCACTTAGATGCATAACTTTCTAATATTCAGTCTTTTGTGAAAGCATCCTTTTATGTCCTAGCTCTTGGCTTGAACAAACAGAATAAACACAGGATAGAAAAGAACAGAGGGATATATTTATGATGCCTGAACTTATAGTTCAAAATCATACTCACAAACACAACTGTACAAAGGACACTTTTCTCTCAAAGGATAACTTTGGCCTGTAATAGAAATCCTGTCTTTTGAGACTTAACTATAGAATTGTACCAACTTTCCCAATGTTAGGGCTACTACTTAGTAAATTGATTTTTTTTGCATATTAAATAGAATTGCAATGTGTTAGGAGAGCTTATTCACTTAAAAGAATGGTAAGTTTTTTCTTAATTATTTGATTTTATTAAATAGAATTATATCCTAAAATAATGAAGTAAGGTCAGGAAGATTAAGAGACGTGTTGTTAAAGTAGTTACTAAATATGAAGCTAAAATTAAAAGCTTAAGATTGTCTGAGAGTTCCCAGGTGTTAAGCTCTTATTGCATGACAAATCTTGAATTAAAATTAAAAACTAAAACAAATCTTGAATAAAAATTTTAAAAGATTAAAAATATTGTTAGGGCCAGGCGTGGTGGCTCACGCCTATAGTCTCAGCACTTTGGGAAGTAGAGGCGGGTGGATCACCTGAGGTCGGGATTTTTAGACCAGCCTGACCAACATGGAGAAACCCCATCTCTCCTAAAAATACAAAAAATTAGCTGGGTGTGGTGGTGCATGCCTGTAATCCTAGCTACTTGGGAGGCTGAGGCAGGAGAATTGCTTGAACCCGGGAGGCGGAGGTTGTGGTGAGCCAAGATCACCCCATTGCACTCTAGCCTGGGCAACAAGAGCAAAACTCCATCTAAAAATATATATATAGTTAGGATAATGGGGGATGCCAAAGGGTGCAGTGCCTACAAGCCTCCATGCTGAGAACTGGGCTTAGAGACAGATAGTGAAGCTTGACTCCTGTGGTCCTGCAGAACATTTCCTGTCAGTCACAAATCTTATCACATGAAAATCAAGACTGCTTGTTTTTCAGTTTGTTAATTTCTCACTCTGCAGTTTGGATCGTTTCTACCATGGCTCAGTGAGCTACAGTTTTCTCGTTGTCTTCTGTTGCAAAGAAGACATCTTCTTTATCCAGCATACCTGTTCATTCACTCAATTACTTATTCATTCAAATATTTTTGGAGTATGTGCTATATCCAGGTTCTGAAGATATAAAAATGAAAATGAGTTAGTTCCTGCCATCAAAGAAATCATGAGCTGAAAGAGAAAAGAGATGTAGAGAATTCAAAGCAAAGAGTGTGATAAGTGCAGTAATAGAAAGATAATGGGGACTGTAGAGGTCTAAAAATCTGACTCTACTAACCCAGACAGTCTCCATAGGAGTAGAGAACACTGGAGTTGGACCTTGAGGTATTAGCTGGATTTTAGCAAATGAGAAAGAAGTTAAGGAGAGAAGGGAAAGGCCAAGACATTCTGAACAGAAAAAGAAAATGTTAGCAAGCTGGACAGGCAAAATAGGACTTGCTTGTTCAGTTGATCAGTGGCTCTCAACCCCATTTCCATAGAAATTAAGAGGTTAAGTAGTTAGATATGTGTTATATGTTGGTCAAAACCATTTAGGATCTAAAATAAGCATTTATTTGTCTCTCTTTAGTCAAACAAATGGGTCTCTAAAGTGTTTTTCTAGAAGGAAAATTGAATTAACAAATCTGTGGACTAAGTGGAAAATAAAAATGGCTAGGTTAAGAGAGCCTTTGAGGCCTTGTTAATATTTCTATATTTGACAAAATTAAGAAATAAGCATGTTATATCAGGAAAGACAATATGTTAACATTTTGAATAGCACATGTTATTAATTTCTACTTAATATCCTTTACTCCAGAGAAACTTTTCAGAAAAGTCCCCACACCAGATGTTAAGTGATTCCTGTAAATTCCTCTTGCTTTGGGTCAGATATTATATATATCAAGAATCTTTTGTTTCCTAAATCTAGTTCTCTGTGCAAATATTTAATGTCTTTTTGAGTTCATGACTTCAGAGATGCCAGCTGTCACCTGGCCAGTGTTGTCCGCTGCCTGTTCTCAGCCCTCCTTTCTCATGGAAAGCAGGTCTAAGCCCCAGAACTACTCTTGCTTTGCCCTCTTAACCTTTACTGCAAAATTCTACCTGTTTGGCTACGCCTTACCTTGTTCATTTATTCATTCATATAAGAAGACATTTATTGAGTATATATATTTATTAGGGATTGTATGAAATACTGGAGATAAAAATAGTAAACAAGGCAAGACATGGTTTTTTTTCCTCTTTTATTCTAATTAGTTCCAATATGAGACAACTGAAGTCAAGTGATTCACCTACTATGTTGGAACAAAATTCTTCAAATTACCAAAAAATGAAATAAATGTAAAATTCAGTGTTCTTGAGTATTCTGTCAGCTCAATGGCAGATTGGGAAAGTTCACTATATTAAAAAATTAAAACCTTCAAGACCAGTTAGTGTACAGAGTAGGAAGAATAAAGTCAGTGTGGAAGGCAGGAGAATACCAAAATCATAAAATTATACTTTTTAAAAGCATTTTTATCTGCTCAGACTGAGTAGCTTCATTACTTACAGGTGTTGTTAATTATTATGGTTGTTGGATACCTTACTCTTCTAAATGCTTAAAATTATTTTGATTAGGATTTGATTTACAAACCTGAAGTCAGTTTAACACACATGGATTTGGAAATACAATAGAATTTTCAAACAAGGAGTTCTGTATATTATTCTAAAATAGATACATAGCAACATTGAAATCTTCCTGGCATCTCTATGTGGAAATTCACATTAAGAATTACCATAGTAACAGAGTCTCTAAACTTTCACAAAATGTATGCACTTAAATGTCTTAAGTATTACAAATGTAATATGATGATTTTTGAAAGAGGCCTTGTTTCTGGGTTCAGTTTCTCTTTGTTGCAAGTGGCTCCAAAACAGCTACATAGTGTAGTCTTTGATTCCAAGCATTTTGCCATTACTTTCTGAATTTAAACCTCTCTCTGATAAGACACCAAACTTGTTAGTGCTGAAATATTTTCTCTAAATCTACCTAATCAATTAATTAGTCATCTACCATGCACTAAGTAGAGTAGGCACATTAGGAGATCCAAAAGAAACAAGAAAAAAAAAAAAAAGAAAGAAACAAGAAACAGTTTCTACATTGAGGAGCTTTGAATTGTGCAGGCTAAAAAAGTATAAAATGAACCATAAATTATGACATGCAATCTATGAGTGCAATATAAAGAAGGAGAGCCAGTGAAAATTGGATCAGGCAGACCTTGGGCTGGGATTGGAAGGATAGAAGAAATGTTTGAAGATGCTGATGCCCTGTACCTACCAATATCCTTCTTATCAGTACCCTTGTCTTAAATAGAAACGTGCTTTCTTTCTATTCTTTTTGTATCCTGTTGCTAAGCCTTGGTTTTATTCATTCATTTCCAGAGGTCTACATTTTAATAATCCTACAAACTCTAGAAAACTGTGAAAAACTAACACAGGCTGTGAATGCTGTCTCTCCCATATATTTTATGAATCTGCACACTTCTACTTGTACCACTGAATGTGGCAAAGGATATAAAGCCTTTTCTTTGATAATGGAGAATTCAACAATATTTTGATAGAAATACTAGTTTGACATGTCAGTTTTCTTCTCTCTCAGACTTAGGTTCCATTACATATCATTAAATTTTGTAAGTGCTAAAGATGACTAGCAAGGTTAAAAACTTAGCCTTGAATGGGTAGCAAACTAAAATCGGAGCCAATGGTCAATGTGAACGATTTTCTATAGACTGTCCAAGTGAATATGATATTGTACAGTAGATCATGAAGGATATCTTCTAAAAGGTACTATAGAGAACTTGGAGAATCATGATTAGTTTCAGATTCTAAGATTAAGAACCCATGTACTACAAAAGAGGGGTATATAGATGGCAAAAGTCAAGGGGTTCACTGTATTGAAGGCCACCCTAAGTCATGTGCCTGCTTTAGCTTACAAAATTAGGCAGAATAGGCCTGCTATCACAGTCCAGAGTGAAGCATCACATCTGTGCTTTGGAGGATGAGGTCTGGGTTCATCAAAACTTTAGTTATAAATATAAAACTATAAGGTTCTATGCTTCCAATGTGAAAAAACTGTTCACACTTAAAGGCCAGCCCATCTGTTACTGGTTAATTTTTTTTTTTACATCAAAAAATGTACTACATCAGACACTAATATCAGAGATGGACTAGACAGCCCTGTAAATATATAATTAGAATAAAATGTAATAGGTATACTATTCAAAAGATGAATCAAATGCTTAGGGAACTATAATTCCTTTGTGAGTAGGATATAGCAAAAGGTTGACTCGGGCAGTGCCTTTTGACTATTTAGAGTTCTCTGAGTAGACAAGGAAGGAGCAAGGTGGCGAAATGTTGGAAAGACATGGCTGGATCAGTATTCTTATATAGAAACTGATATTTTGTTTTCCTTTTTAATAATTATGTGGAAGTGGCTAAAGCTACTCCTTTATGTTGAGTAATATGAGCCATGTGATGATATAAACACTTCCCAGGAATTTTCCAGGACATGAGCCAGTGGAAAATTCCTGGGAAGTGTTTATATTATCCCAAGTCACCCCACTAGAACAGATCAGAGAAGTTCTGTGGTTCTGGGGAACAGAGAAGACAAAATGTATGCTTCAGAAATTATTGTGTACTCTATCAGCTCCAGAGTTAACGGAACTGAGTTGAATCACTGGTCTTAGTCCCATATAACATATCGTTTGTCCTTAAGTTTTAATAAGAAACATAAGTTGCACAAGTGGTATGAGGTATTTATAACAAATTGTAAAAGCATGTGTAGGAAAATAAAACTGTCATCAGCAGTGAAGTATTAACTGTAAGAAACAATGCATTCATTTTCATTAAGTCAGATAAATATGAAAGGAAATGGTAATAAGAATGGGTTTCTTTTTAACACCTTGCCAACTCCAACTGCTTTTCTTTATTGATATTAATTTACCACTAAATTGAAAATAATTTGCTAAAAATCAAATTTAAATTAACTAAAAGGTTTTCTGTTAATGTGAGCAAGTCAAATAATTTTGAAATTAAACTTGAGAAAAATAAAATAAAATGCATATACATGGAATATGCCAAATTGGGAAAAAATGTCATAAAAGACCTCCCTTCTCCTTTATATGCTCTGTTCAAATCTAATCGTACAAAATTTGTTTAATCATTCTTTACCAATTTATGTAGAACAGAAGAGTCAAATAATAAATATAAAATTAAGTTTACATTAAGGCTGGAGGTTACTTTCACTATTTGTTTACATAGAAAACAAAACAAAACAAACAGAAGTTTTCTTAGGAATGTGTCCAGCCACTGTAATGAAGAATTACTTAGTGAAAGATAGCCATGACTAAAATTTTACATTACTGAAATTGTAGCTTTCCTTTTTCTCTGTATTGAGTCATCCATTTTCTTCCATTCTTCTGTTCCTATCACATTTTACTGCTTTGTTCATTCTGCTATTTTTTTTATTTTTTACTAATCTTTGATTATTTCCCACATGTTCACACCAATCCACATTTATCACTTCCTTCTAAATTTCAGTCTAGGCTCCTGATGAGCATTCCTGGCTGACCTGTTTTAAATCTGCTCTCTACTGCCTACTAACCAAGAACATGACTCACTCACTCCTCAATTACTTGGTGTCATCTAAAGTAAAATAAAAAGAAAGAAAATGGGGGACAATACAGGGTTGTCGGTAGCATTTAATAAATCGTGTCCTTGCATGGGTGTGTTTACTACCATATGGCCTTCCTTCTGTCTTAAAATTTTCCTGATAATTTGATTATTATACAATCCCTATTTTCTTATATGAGAATAGTCTTTGTACATTTAATTTTTCTTGGGAACATAAAACTCCCTGTAGCCTTACTTCATATGTATTCATTAGGAAATTGGTAATTAACACAAGGAAGGGAATGTATCAAACACATATTCCTGTGTTTGTGTTAAATCACTAAGCATCATCAGTTCAGTGCTTCTTTTCTTTTTTATGAGGTGACAGGAGGCTTCTGACTTGGGTAGCTTGCAGAATCCCTTACATACCAAAAGAAATCCACCATTTTCCTTTTCTTAAGGGAGAAGGAACTCCACTTCCTTCACTGATAAAAGCTCCATCGTAGTCTAGGCCCACCGCCCTTCTCATGTTAGCCCAGGGCTGCTAGGCCTTGTTCTCTGTATTACGTTAGTGTGAGTGTCTGTGTGTGTGTTTGTGTGTGTGTGTGCATGTGCATGCATGCAAGTGAACATGCATGTGTGCATGTATAGATGCATGTACACATGCATGTGTGCAAGTGAACATGCATGTGTGTGTATATGAGCATGTACACTGTGTGTGTGTGTGTAGGGGCAAGAGAAGGTTTCTGTGTATCGGTAGTTTTGGGGAGATGTCAGGAGAAGTAAAGCTTTAGGATTATATCAAATTATAAATTAAAAATCCATTATAAATCCAACAAAAGCTACTACTAAAATATCTTTTATTCATTCCCTCCTTTTAGGGAGTTGGGTTCTCTTACCTGGACTGTCATATTAGCTTCTTACAGATCTTCCTGCTTTTAATCTTCATATCTGTCCACCCTGTACTTTATTGAGTGGCCAGAGTTCTCTTCACAGAACAGTCTTGTTCACTTCCATTTTGGTTTTCAAAGCCTTCAGTGACTCCTATTTGCTCTAAGATAAAACCCACACTTCTTAGCAGAGGATTACAAGCAATCCACAATCTGTGGACAATCAATTTTGACAAATGCATGCTGCGTTAGTCTCCCCTGCCTGGCCCCTACCCCACTCATCCAGGGCTGTAGTTCCATATGACTGTCCTCATTGCCAGAATGAACTTTCATGACTCCCTGCCCAGTCTTTCCATCAGCCCAGGAACCTAGCATTTTTCTCCATGCTCATTTGTTTAAATGTTACTTACCCCACAAGGCCTAGTAAAATATCCCCTTCTCTCATCTATTCCAGATGAAATTTGTCATTTCCTCATCTGTGGGTTTGTAGCCCTCTGCTTTTATCGTTATTATAGCAATGGGATTTTTATCTTGGATTTTACAGACTAGTCCTGATGTCCAGAAATCTATCTTGTTGTCAGACAGTATTTCACTAAATTTGGTTATGAATGTATATTCCTTATGATAACATTTATAGTATGACTGATATGTCTGAAGTATGTATACAACTACTTTTATACCTCTTCCCTTTTATCTTTTTTGAGATGGAGTTTCTCTCTTTTGCCCAGGCTGGAGTGCAGTGGCACGATCTTGGCTCACTGCAACCTCCGCCTCCTGGGTTCAAGCGACTCTCCTGCCTCAGCCTCCTGAGTAGCTGGGATTACAGGTGTCTGCCACCACACCCAGCTAGCTTTTTTGTATTTTCATTAGAGACTTAGAGACAGAGTTTTGCCATGTTGGTCAGGCTGGTCTCAAATTCCTGACCTCAGGTAATCTGCCCACCTCGGCCTCCCAAAGTGCTGGGATTAAAGGCATGAGCCACTGCACCTGGCCAGTTTTATCTATCTGGAATAGGCAGTGTACAAATAATCATTATTTGATAAATCAAACAGTGCACTGGCAGGAGCAAAACTCTGTGCAGGCCCCATGTTACCCCCTGAAGCCAAAGGAATGTTACAGGTAGTGCTCTTTTAGCTTTGCCATCCGTGAATGGCTTAGGTCTTTAACAGCTCAGTGGACCCTCTGCCTTTTTGCCAGGGCAGAGGATCAGTGTGACAACCTTCTGTATCCTAAGTTCTTGTCCGTTGTCCAGGAAAAATCAGGCCACATGAGCAAATTGAAAGATAGTACATGTGGAGGATTTTATTGCCAATGTAAGTGGCTCTCAGCGGGAAGGGGGCCTGGAAAGGGGATGGATTGGGAAGGTATTCTTCCCTTGAAGTCCAGCCATCTCTAGTAGGACTCTTCTAAGAAGTTCTGCCTTCAAGCTGTCCCTCTGAAGTCAACCTGCTTCTCTCTGACAATCAGCTGCTTCTTTTCCTCCCAGCGTTCTACAGTTTCCTCTCTCTGCTGGTCTGGTCTTGGGGGTTTTTACGGCTGCAGGATGGGGAGTGGGAAGGGCCATGGGTGGTTTTGGAAGGAAAACAGGATTGCATGTTCTCACTTTGGGCCACAGTTGCAGGTTTGAGGGTGGGGCCTTCTCCGGGGACCCACCCTCCTCTGCCCAGAATTTCCCTGCCTTCTGTCCTTGTCACTAGACTGTGTGATGCAAGTAAATATACAGCTGCTGAAAACACCACCTGGCTCGTAGTAAAACTTCTGTATTAGTACTTGAAGGCAGTTTTCAAACTGCCTTCTTCTGAAGGTTCAGCATCCACATTTGGCATGATTTTCAGACCCATAGTTCTGCTTGTCTTCCTCTAGATTACCTCTCATTCACTAATATTCTCCTAAGAATTGGATAACCTTAGTCAGTCACAAGTAATTCTTGTCTAATTAACCCAGAATCTGGTAGGAATGTGGATAGGAAAAAAAAAAAAAAAGGTGCCTTGACCACTTCACCTATCAAAAGCTGAACTCTAACTCAAATTTTGCACTTCCTTAAACTACAAATGTAGGCAACAATCCATAGTAGGATTTGTGACTGTAACTAATAGAAATAAAATATTTTCATATCACATTATAGTTGTTATAAATATTTGAAATTTTTATAATCTCATCACTATTTTTAAATCAGTTTTTGGTGTATTGTATCATTGCTAGATCATATATGAATATATCAAAATATTTAAAATATTTTGAAATGGATTTTTAATATAATTCCCTTTGTAATCCTGTATATTTTATTTTGTGCTTTTAAAACATTATTCTAAGTACACTTAACCACATTGCCAAATGGTATGAAAAAGGATAAGACCACCTGGTCTAGTTGGATTCAGAGCATATGTGTAAGAATATAACATTTATGTTCATAAATGCAGACTTAGACTCTATTTTCTTAGGTTTAACTATTACATATATATATATTTATATATTTAATATATTCATAGCTTCGCATAGTGGAAGAGTTTATAAAATGCAACGTTTAAGTCTCCAGCCCCTTCCCCAAAGATAGCCATTATGACTGTGTTTTGGTTATTTTTCAAGATATTGTCTACAAATAACATATATACCAATATAGATTGTGTATACTGTTATACACAATATATATTATCTTACTAATACTGCTTCTGCTACCGTTCTGCATTGACTTTTAAGTAAGAAAGTCACATTCTTGGTTCACATCAGTGTTATGGTCAAAAAACTTTTCAAGTCTTGCCATTTCCATTATCTTTAAGCCACATCTTTAAATTTTCATTAATGCAATGTTTTCAATAAAATATCTTTTGCTGCAGAACTTTTTGTCACTGCTAATTTTAATCTTGTACATTTTGTTATATTTTAATAACCTAATTAAATCATCTAGAATTCCAAATATACTTCCCAACATATTAGTTATCACTCTCATCTTTGTGTAATTGTCAAATTGTCCTTAAATCATTCAACAAATATGTATTGAGTGCTTATCATTTGTCAAGTACTATTCTAAGTACTGTAAATGTATTTGCTTATTTAATTCTTCTTACAACTTTATGAAATAAATACAATTATCTCCATTTTAAAGATGTGGAAACTGAGGCATAGGGAGATTAAATAACTTGCCTAAGTTTTATAGCTCATAATTACCTATTTGTGAACCTAGATGAACCCATCAAAGAGTAAATTAAATTATTGGGTGAAACTACAAACTGTGTTTGGCAGTCAAGGAGGATGACTTCAGCTAAGTATTAGGAAGAGTAATTAGAGCCATCTCAAAAATCAGTGAGCTCACTATCACTAGTTACCATGAATATTGGAAAGAGATGCCTGCTTTATCAGAGAAACTGGACAGATGACTCTTAAGTCTGTTTTTATTCTAGGATTCTGTGGACTTGTTTCAGATAGCTAATTTTATATCTTTCAGCATTATTGCTATATGCTGTGCCTCTAATTCTTACCGTTTTAATGAGTTGTTTTTTAAAAGTATTAATGGGCTATTAACTATAATTGACTATTCACAAAACCAATGTTTTATTCCCATTTTAATCATGGGTAGACATTGGGACATGGTTTTAAGTGAATTTCTCCAGACAAATAACTATAGCATCCATGCCACTCTTGAAACTGGGTTTCAGAAATGCTTCAATGGAGGAAAACTCTATTGGAGGAGTCAAACTTACATTGCCCTCCTTGTTGACTCCCATGATTGTCCCATTGTTTTACTTTACTGCAATCGTGCAGCTATGTTGATTTTATATTAGACCCTGTCCTGGGTATTCCTCTCAACCATCGTATCCTAATGAATAGAAAATAAAAGGGAACATCAGTCAAATTAACAGACTTTGTTGTCTTATTCAGAGTAACTTCCTGATTATCATTTAGTCTGCCACATTTTCTCTACCTACCTAGACATGGATGTCAGTGTTTATTGTCAGCATTAAATTGGTCATCTAGCCAATTTTATCATCACTGACACAGCCAGCAATAATCCTAAACAATTTTGTGTGTGTGTGCTGGAGCATATTCAACAAGACTGAGGCTTTTGGCAGGCCTGTGATGCTCTTTTTGCATATCTCTTCCCTGAGTTCTGCAGATCCCAATATCCAGCTCCCACCAGGAGTACAGGAAAAATCTGGCCCACTGAAGCAGAGTGGCAGTGACTGTGGAAAGGATGAATCATATGGCTTTTTAGTTCTCATTAGATCTTTCTTCTGTGTAGAGTAACAGATATAATAATTCATTTAATTTTTCAAAAGTCTTTCGATTGTTATACAGAAGTTCTTACTGTAACAGCCAGTATGATGGTGATGTTGATAACACTGGAGGAAATGAAGAGAAATCATTCCTAAGTTAACAATGGGCAGAGATTATATACACTGGTCTGGCCATGAATGTCGTTCATCGTCTGGGTTGGTTCTGATTGGTTGGTATGTCGTTCTTACAGTTCAATACCCATTTTACCATTAATACTTTAGATATCATCTTGACTTGCCCACAGTTTGTTCTGTTAAGGTAACCGAATTATCATTCAGCCCTGTAGCTTTGTGCCTTGGCATTATGCAAAATAACATTAAGACTTGAGAGCCAGAGGAATCATCATAGTAAATAGTATTATCATATGGACTGGTCATGCCATGAAGTCAGTTACATGTTTCAAGTTCTGTTCAGAAAAATAGTCATTTATGGTAACTTTGATGGCTCCAAGATAACATCTCTAAGTTTCTAAAAGACCTTTTCCCAATGAACTGAACCGTATAGGATGAAGGAGTGTGTGTCTACAACGTTTCACTTCTTTTCTGAGACAATGGATCTGAGGCTGGCATAGAAAGCAGGCTATAAGTAAAGTAGATGGGGGAAAGTGTACCAAATATTTGGGAAATAGCAGGTGTGCCTATTTTACTACAGGAGGGTTAATGTAGGATGGTGGCTTTTAAAGTTTTTAACAGCAAATAACCCTTTCTTGAAAAAATGTAATATTAAAAAAAAACCGATACAAATGAGCTGATCTTACAGAAATCAGGAAACTCAGGATGGCAACCTTTGGGTAAGCAAATGGAAGTTCTTGATGTCAGTGTCAGTGTGAGTTTAGTAGAAAGCTTCTTAATATTTACACTGTGTATCTCTTGCCTGTTTACCTCTCTGCAATTTGACTCCTGCTTGCCAGACTTACCCAAATTCCTGACTCATAGACTTCCAGTTACCACTCTGTTTCTAACTTTCTCTGGGCCTGTCTACTCATTTCTTCTCTACTATTAGTTCTGACTTTTCTTCTTCCTAGCTGCAGCTTCACTCAATTATAGACATCCATTGTAGTCAAGAAATCTACCCATTTTGAGAAGAGTGTCATAATAGTAGGAAATAAACCTAGGAGGCATTGGCGAGAAAAGAAAGAACTTTTGCTTTATAATGCAAGTGCTTTATAACAGTGCTTGCAATGAATCAGGCATAGATAATGAAGGAGTTGGACCAAATAAGACTTACACTTTTGGGCCAAATGGGGAAAAGTTGTGCCTTCATAATGGTTCAAGTAACCATTAATATGCATGCAGGCTTCACTGTTAACAGAGCATATTCTCAGGAGTTCTCTCATTCACCCTTATAACAACATCATTAGGAAGATTTTATTTTCTTTGAAAACTAAAGAAAAGAAGACGAGATCAAGTTTTTGCTTAAGGTCATACTACAAGGTAATTCAGCCTACTGATTTAACACCAGTCTTGTGACTTTAGATCCTTTCTTCAACTCATGGTAAACATCTGATGCTGCACAAAGTTTAAAGGTATTTTCTGCTGCTTTCATACTGGGTCTTGTGATGAAAGCCACATATCTAATATTGAAATTAGTCACATTTAACACAGGGCTAGGAAAGGCATGGTATGCATGTCAAGTTGCTTTTTTTACTCTGGTGAAAGACATCATTAATCAGTCGCCCCAGTCTTTCCTGCTGAGTCTGGATGCTGCCTCATAGCCTTTTTCTGCATATTACTCCAGGCAACCACTACTAATAAATCAGAGTTTTCTGAAACTTGAAACTGATTTGCCATTCTGACACTAGAGTCTTGAAGTGATGCATGTGCTCTGGTATGAAACTCAGTAAAATGACATGCCTAGTTTCTAGTCCCTCAGGATAGCTCTTCCTTGTCCCACATCTGAGGCTGATTAACTTCTTGAGCATCAGGTCACACTTGTTAAATTTGCCCTAATCGTGTGCCTACTAATTGGGCTTATCCCTTGATTTCTAGCACTAAGCCCCTACTTTTTACTCAGGGTGTAGAAACAGATGTTCTATCTTGTTCCACATTCCTGAAGTTCTGTTTATAATCCACTTCCTTCAAGCTATAGTTTTGCCTAAAGTTTTCCCCCTGTATTCCCAGAGACTAGAGTCCAGTTCTTGTTGTCCAGTTCCTATGACTTATATCAGTTATTACTGTGAAACAAACCACCTTCAAACTTCACAGGCATGAGCAAATAACAAGTACTAACAATTTGCATAAATTTACAATTTTAGTGTAACTTTTCAGGAATTGCTTTTCTCTGTTCCATGTGATGTCAACTTTTTTTTTTCCTGTTTGTTTGGTTTAGTTTGTATATATATATATTTTTTTTCCTGATTACCAATTAAATACAGAGGTTTTAATTTCT
This sequence comes from Nomascus leucogenys, assembly GCF_006542625.1. Taxonomy (NCBI): domain Eukaryota; kingdom Metazoa; phylum Chordata; class Mammalia; order Primates; family Hylobatidae; genus Nomascus; species Nomascus leucogenys. The sequence continues at coordinate 46,427,934 of NC_044402.1, read as the reverse complement.
TAGCTTACTAACTAAGGGCTTTACACTGAAGTCAATATATATACCTGACATTTCAGCCTAAGTTGGTCGATATACACATCTGAGAACAATGAGATTGCACAGCTTATCAAATACTAGAGGGCCTTTTAAAAAATAGCAACAAAGCAGTGTTTACAGATTTTAAGCTTCATCTTGCACACTGACAATCCACTTTCAAGATAAGTCATTCATGTTGTTGACAGTTCAGTGCTGCCTTTGTCTAGGAGCTAATCCAGGGCTATGTATGGACTGGGGCTTAGCAGTTCCTCTGTACATGGGCCTCTCCAAGGCATCTTAGGCTTACTCACAGCATGATGGATAGATTCCAAAAACAAGCACTCCAAGAATGCATCCATTCTTTTGACTAATCTCAGAGCCACTTCTGCCATACTCTTTCAATCAAAGCAGTCAGAAAGGCCAACCCAGGTTCAGAGGTAGTGCCATAGATTTTACCTTTTGAAGGAGGAGTTACAAAGTCCTAAAAGAGCTACATATCTGGAGATACATTATGGTAATCTTTGGAAAAACCTTTTGATATATTGACCTATAAAACGTTTTAATATATTGACCTCCTTCCTGCTGCTGGATTTCTAGGAACCATCATCTGCCTAGATGTCCATTTAGTGGCCCACTGTCATAGTTTGTAATGTTGCTGCCATAGTATATCCTTTTATTTATAATTCCCCCTACTGCACTGCTAACATTTGACACACTCCAGGAAGGTCCTATCATCAAGAAATCCTAAAAAATAGGATGAGTGGGAGAAAGAAAGCATGTTTTATAGAGCCAAATGGACCTGATTTCAAATCCTGGCTTAATAACTGAATTCTGAGAAATGTACCTCTCTCAGACCCAATTTACTTTTCTATCAAGTGAGTACAATACAATTCCAACTCATTGTTGTGAAAATTAAGCATGTTAATATAGTAACAGGTTTATTTAATAGTCTAAAAGCTGCTGGGTATTAACATAAAAAAGTATAATTTTTATTCAGTTGTTACTTTGAACTGTGTTCTGTTTCAGCCTGTTCCTTTTCTATACCCAGTGCCATCTCTGGATTTTAATTTTTTCAGTATGTATTAGTCAGGGTTCTCTAGAGGGACAGAACTAATAGGATAGATAAATATATAAAGGGGAGTTTATTAAGTATTAATTCACATAACCTCAAGGTCCTACGAAAGGCCATCTGCAACCTGAGGAGCAAGGAGAGCCAGTCGGTGTCCCAAAACTGAAGAACTTGGAGTCCGATGTTTGAGGGCAGGAAGCATCCAGCACAGGAGAAAGATGTAGGCTGGGAGGCTAGGCCCATCTAGTCTTTTCACATTTTTCTGCCTGCTTTAGATTCTAGCCGTGCTGGCAGCTGCTTAGATGGTGTCTGCCCAGATTAAGGGTGGATCTGCCTTTCCCAGCCCATTGACTCAAATGTTAATCGCCTTTGGCAACACCCTCACAGACATACCCAGGATCAATACTTTGCATCCTTCAATCCATTCAAGTTGATACTCAGTATTAACCATCATACATTGCTTGCATTTCTGATTACTTAAAGTTATTAAAAATTTATGACAGTTAAAACTTCCATATTGTGATCAGTTTAGCATGTCCTCTTCCTCATAGTACAGGCCAGGTTTTTTTTTTTTTTTTTTTTTTTTATTATACTTTAGGTTTTAGGGTACATGTGCACAATGTGCAGGTTTGTTACATATGTATCCATGTGCCATGTTGATTTCCTACACCCATTAGCTCGTCATTTAGCATTAGGTATATCTCCTAATGCTGTCCCTCCCCCCTCCCCCAACCCCACAACAGTCCCTGGAATGTGATGTTCCCCTTCCTGTGTCCATGAGTTCTCATTGTTCAATTCCCACCTATGAGTGAGAACATGCGGTGTTTGGTTTTTTGTCCTTGCGATAGTTTACTGAGAATGATGTTTTCCAGTTTCATCCATGTCCCTACAAAGGACACGAACTCATCATTTTTTATGGCTGCATAGTATTCCATGGTGTATATGTGCCACATTTTCTTAATCCTGTCTATCGTTGTTGGACATTTGGGTTGGTTCCAAGTCTTTGCTATTGTGAATAGTGCCACAATAAACATACGTGTGCATGTGTCTTTATAGCAGCATGATTTATAGTCCTTTGGGTATATACCCAGTAATGGGATGGCTGGGTCAAATGGTATTTCTAGTTCTAGATCCCTGAGGAATCGCCACACTGACTTCCACGATGGTTGAACTAGTTTACAGTCCCACCAACAATGTAAAAGTGTTCCTATTTCTCCACATCCTCTCCAGCACCTGTTGTTTCCTGCTTTTTTAATCATGGCCATTCTAACTGGTGTGAGATGGTATCTCACTGTGGTTTTGATTTGCATTTCTCTGATGGCCAGTGATGATGAGCATTTCTTCATGTGTTTTTTGGCTGCATAAGTGTCTTCTTTTGAGAAGTGTCTGTTCATGTCCTTCGCCCACCTTTTGATGGGGTTGTTTGTTTTTTTCTTGTAAATTTGTTTGAGTTCATTGCAGATTCTGGATATTAGCCCTTTGTCAGATGAGTAGGTTGCAAAAATTTTCTCCCGTTCTGTAGGTTGCCTGTTCACTCTGATGGTAGTTTCTTTTGCTGTGCAGAAGCTCTTTAGTTTAATTAGATCCCATTTGTCAATTTTGGCTTTTGTTGCCATTGCTTTTGGTGTTTTAGACATGAAGTCCTTGAGTACAGGCCAGGTTTATGTCTTGAGAAACTTGAATCATGCAGAGGGTATGGTTTGCTTTTTATTCGGCCTCCATTCGTCACCTGTAGGTAAAGGTAGAGGAATGTTAACTTTGGTTGAGTATGCTTTGGTGTGAGATTCTTCTCTTTTCCCCTTTTCTGGGATTTTTTGGCTTCGATGGGATTGGAGGGCATAAGGGCCTTAGGAGATAAGAAAATAAAGAGTTTGGCCACCTATGAGTCATTTAGAAGTATCTCTGGGCTTGCTCTGACCAGGTTGGTTTTGTCTGCTGCTTCAGGTCTCTGTTGATGGTAGGTTTGATTTTAGAGGAGACAGTATCCAGGTTCACCTTGACTCCTTCTGTCAGTGAAGACCCCTTAGAGAGGCACAGCATTGCCTCCCACTCTCCAACAGTCTATGCACATCTCTAGAATGATTATCACCTTGACTGGCTGTTGACCACCTGGATAATTCTAAACTATTGCTCCTTCCTGTATCCTCTATACTTAATGTGGAACCAGAAGAAGCACTGAGGGCATCGTGGAACAGGAATGGGAATGTCCTCCCATCTTTTGCTGCCCAAGCACCTTATCCCACACATGGTTTCTTTACTCTGTGGTGTGGGCTGCCAGAGCAAGTATACCCAGTTTAGTAATTTATAGTTGTGAAGCCAGCACCAGGCCTATTGTTCTCTAACTCCAGGGTTTGCCCAAGTACTTTTTCACAACGTTCTGTTTTGATGGCAGCATTGAGGTAGGACTGTTGCAGCTACAGCTGGAGGCATCTAGTTCCAAGTTTGAGGTTACCACTTGCTCATTTTTGCAAATTTCTGTGATCCGTATGAATAAATTCCTAAGGGCCTTCTCTATTACTTGCCTTTGTTGGGGTGAGCATCCCACCAGGAGGAACATTATTGCTACTTCCCTTGCTCATTTGTTTTTATAATCTTTCAGCCCAGCTTTTGTTTAGTCCTTTATTTCCTACTCCTTCTGTTGGGAAGTCCCAGGAAACAAAGCAGCACAGTTTCAGCAGGCTTTCATAGAAGCAACAGCATTCTATCGGAGTCTAACAAGAATTAAATATAACTGGAGGACTCTCCAAGATATGCCCCTAGTCAGTGCACCCTGTGTGATGCTCACTTTGTTCACAAGGGCTATGTAGCCAGTGATGTTTTAGGAACTTATTTATTTTTCCCAACAATGGATGTAAAGGATTGCCTGCTCCTATTTAAGTTAGATACTAACAGCTTCTTTAAAGATGCTGGGCATGTTAAAATACTAGCTGTGAAAGCAGCAGTGAAGGAAGCTGTGCATTGTTAATCCTTCCTGTGACAGAAACATCAAAAAGCAAGCCTTGAAGCCTCATTTATGAGGATGGTGTTTCCTCCACCCTTTACCAAGTGTGTGTGTGGGTATGGGGTGCCCCTCCTGGCAAGCCTGTAAAGCTTCAGGAGCTGCGACTGCTGCTATTTTTGAGGCAAATTGATTATTGGCCTTCACTGAATATTCACAGCTCTATTAGCCAAAACCCCCACTGTTTCTCAGGGAGTAAAAACTGGGTAGAGTTCCAACGTTATGTGCCCACTCTGTGCCTTAACAATGGCCCCAGGACTGCTACTTTCAGCTGAATTTAGAATGAGAGATCCGTTGTATTTTCCTGTTTATATTTGTGAATTATGTTTGCCAGTTTTTTGCAAATTATTTTTAAAGTGGCCTGCCCTCAATTTTAAAATCTTTGTGCTCTGGACGTATATAATGAGCTTCATTCCAGGTAGAATTGAAACCTGCTTCCCATCCTTCTGACCTTGACTGATGCTTGACATATGTCAATGTATGGGATTAGATAACATGTTGCTTTTTAAAGCTGTTATAATGCTTGCATCTTCTTCATCATTTTAATGGAGATTTAGAATGTTGTATTCAGTTAGCCTAAGGTTTCTAAGGCCATTTTTGTCATCTTTTTACTGTTGAAAATTCTCTAAAGGGTCTCTAATAGCTTGCTCAGTGTGACACATGTGGTCTTCTATAGTCTTTCCCCAGGCCTATTTTTTTTTTTTTTAATCTTTTCTCCAGCACATGCCCTTTCCTTAGTCAGGAAACTCTCATTCCAGTACCATGTAATGCTCAGGAAAAACTCATTTTGGTAATATATTACTTATTGGTTTCACTATTTTTAAATGTTTCATGAGATTTAGTCTTACCTGTCATTAGACATCCTGGTTAAAATGAGTGATAAATTAACATCAACATGGTCCCTGTACATATCCCTCTAGATGAATAATCTAAAAATGTCCAGGAAATTAGAATTAATTTATTCAAAGCAGAATACGACCATTTGATTCAGAGGATGGGGGATTTTGGTGAGGAGGAGTGGTAGGTGTGGGTGGGCAGGTTATATATGTATGCTCCTTCCCTTCATTGATAAAAGGAGAGTTTACCAAGAGTAGAAGAGACAATAAATGGGATATGTGGTTTCTGTAGCCCAGGAAGCTGCTATGGAAACTTCATAAACTCACAAGGAAACTGAATTTGGACACTGACTTAATGGTTAGCACCAAGGCAATACACTTCCCTTTCTCCAATCTACTCTTCTCTCCATCTTTCCTAAATTTCTCCTCTGTGATATTTGTCTTGACCTTTATACTAGAGCAGTGACTGCATTGAAGGGAGAAGTTGCTAAATCAAGTTTAATCCAGTTGGAATATAATAAGCATTTGCCCTTGGCTTGAGGGTTTTCACTTTGGACAGAACTAGACAGGCCTATCACTGCTCATGGCAACCGTGAAATGTTATCTACTCTGTTTACTTAGCTTTTCTTTTCTCCACAACTTGAATACCAGAAAGCATGCCTTGTATTTATTTTGATTTCTTTGTTATGATTTCTCCACCTTATTTAAAATTTTCTTCACTGATTCATAAAGCTTTCTGAATCCCAACTATACGCAGGAAATATTGAAATCTTGGTGGTGAGATGATGAACAAGGCAGAGCACCATTCTTATGTGGTTCACGATCCCTGCACTGTTCACTACCGTAGCCACTAGCTACAGGTGACTATTTAAATTGAAATCAGTTAAAATAAAAATTGAGTTTCATAGGCACATAAGCTACATTTCAGTTGCTAAGTAGCCATATGTGGCTCTTGCCTGCCATATAGGACAACACAGTAATAGAACATACCCACCATCACAGAAAAGTCCACTGGGAATTGCAGGTAGACTTGACTTTAATAATAAAAAATACTGTTGCCTTTTATTGAGCACATATTATGTGCCAGATATTGAGCTAATTGTTATACAAACATTTTATCATTTAATATTTTCAATATCCCTATGAGGTGAGGATATGGAATACTGATTTATAAGTGGGTCTAACCTCTCTGAAATAATTCCCAAATTTGATAACAGTTTATTCTGCCCTACACTTATGACTCCTCAAGTTATAGCCAGTGAGTACACACTCCCATGGAAGAAGACAGTAGCTTCAAAAGAAGCAACAACAACAACAAAAACAAAATTCTCACAGGTACGACTTAAGTCTGCATTAAATAAATTCTGAACAAGTATTTTAAGAATATGAGTTTGTAGGGACATTAAATTTTTCAACAGGGCATTTATATGTCTTGCTCTGAGAGAAATGGCTTTTGGGATCTAGTATATTTGATAATTTAGTGATGTACTGATGAAATTAGGCAGTTCCATGCTTATAATTATTCCCTCATTCGGAAAGTAGTTTCTCATGACCTGCTCTGCCACATGACCTGCTTGGCCTGTGATTAGGTAATGGTGATACAAAGTTAGAGAACATGTCCTCCTCATTAGGCCCTTGCAGTCTAGTGAAAAACACAAAACACCACAATATAATAGCTGTTTGAGTGGTGAACTCTGGTAGATACTCCAGCTTTCAGAATAAGTAGACATGATCTCAAGGAAACTCTTAACAACTAGGAGGGAAAATAAATTCACAGAAATAAATATAGCACAATTTAAGATTTGGCATGTGGAATAGTGGTAGAATATGCCAATATACCATATCAGATGTTATACAATGAAACTTTTTTTATAAATGCTTGTGAATGCATAGAGGAAGAGATATAGCTGCCAACTTGGGAGGGAAGGGGAAGAGGGATGATGGGTGGAGATTAGAGAAAGCTTTACAAAAATAGTGAGATTTGAGCCAGCCTCCAAGATTGCAAAGAATTGGATGAAAGTGTATAACAGGAAGAGGATCAACAAGAGCAAGAGCGAAGAGGTTGACAAGTATATCCCCTCCTTTCAATGTTGGTGAGTGTGCTGTGATGATAACCTGATTATAGAAAGGAAGCTACGATGGATAAGACTGAGAACAGGCTGCTGAGGACGGTATTAGGTCATGCTGAAGGATTTGAGGCTTCTCAAAGAATGATGAGAGCAGTCTAAAGATGGATCTATCATCTGAAAACCTTCCTCAGGTAGAAAAAACACAATAAAACTATATATTTATGTGCTTAGCAACTGTTTTAGCTTTCTCATTGTGAATGGTTAAAGATTTAATGTGATTGGTTTTGAAGAAAACAAACAAAACACTTCAGAATTAGTAAGAGTGTTTTTCAGGTTTAAAGTTTTTTTTAGTTGTTAATAGTTTACACCCTGTGAATAATGCGAGAGCTCTATCTTTCCTACACTGCCATTCAAAGTGCAAATTAGAAAGTTTATCTCCTTAAGGTTTGAGCTTGAAAACTGATAATTACAGATTCCCAGGAGAAACAGTTAACTTCCTGTAAAATGATAAAAGAATGAGTTGAGGCGAGGTACAGTGGCACATGCCTGTAATCCCAGCACTTTGGGAGGCTGAGGCAGGTGGATCACCTGAGGTCAGGAGTTCGAGACCAGCCTGGCCAAGATGGTGAAATGTTGTCTCTAATAAAAATACAAAAATTAGCTGGATGTGGTGGCAGGCATCTGTAATCCCAGCTGCCGAGGAAGCTGAGGCAGGAGAATTGCTTGAACCCAGGAGGCAGAGGTTGCAGTGAGCCTAGATTGTGCCATTGCACTCCAGCCTGGGTGACAAGAGCAAGACTTCATCTCAAAAACAGACAAACAAAAAGAATGAGTTGATGCCTCTACAAGGAAAAGTTAATATGGTAGGTTAATTAAATTCCCTTTTCTCCAAAGAAAGAATTTTTCTTGAACTATCATCTACCGTCTAGGACCCGTACTTTAGAAATGTCTGATTTAGAGCAGGTCACCTGTGCTTTTAGACTAGCACCTAATACTCTGAGCACTGACTCAGACCCGACTAATGAACTGCACGTATGATGGACAGAATGAGAAGGTATAGCTGCATTAACCAGGGCTTAGTTCTGATCTGAAGAGAGGTATGAGTTCTATCATTAAAATTTAAAAACATTAGGATTAACTCCTAAAAATTATTTTTTCTGTGATCTAAAGTATCATTCGTTTCAGACTGGTCTATAGTCACATAACCCTTTCTCCATTTTACTGTTGTTTTCTGATCCTTATATGAGAAGAATGACTAGAGAAGTGAAACCTGTTAAAAGAGAAATATAACTAGCTATCTAGATAAAGAGATTAACTGTCAACTTGTGAGTATGTTACATAAAATGGCAAACCAAAAAAGCAGAAATCCAAAGGTCAAAGTGTATTCATTTCCTTACTCATTATGTCTGGCATGAAGCTTTTTCATCTACCCCAAAATACATTGCCCTCCTCTTGGAGAACTCCTCTTCCTCCTTTTCAATTGTTCCGTCCTAGTGGGGGCAATCAGTCATAGGGCCAACTACTTGGCCATCATTGATGATCCTATAATGGCCTCCTAAACCCAGCCTGACCAATCTGAGTGCTTCCTTGAGACTTTTCAAGCTGTATTTGAGAAGAAAAGAGAAGCGTATCTCTGCTATTGAAACTTTGAAAAGTGAGTCTTGGGCTCAGCTAGTGGTCATCTTTCTGCCATGTGGACAAAGCTGTACTAGCAGAAGGAAGCCACCATGCAGAGAGAAGCTTAGATGAGGAATGGAAAGGAAAGGTCCTGAAAGCATTCAAATGTCTGTGTCTTTGTTCCTGACATGTTACGTCTCTATACCTGCCAAGATTATATGAAATAGTTCAGTATCCAACCAATCAATTTTTATTTCTGCATAACTTAGTTAAGATAGCTTTCTATTACTTGCAACCAAATCATTCTTTGCTAATACAAAAGAATGGGTATACCTATCCCCCCTTTTTTTTTAATCTTAAGTCAAACCCTTATATAGCTCAGGAATGACTGATCTATGTATTAAAGTTTTCTCTTTTTTCTAAGCACCTCCTACTGATGTTAACTTTCCATTTCTTTGATGCATATGGGTTCTTCAGTGTTTTGGCAAAACTTATGGACCTGTTAAATTCTCAAACTTGTAAAATTTCCATATTGCCACGCTAGGTAAAATATGATTACCTTATTTATTTTACTACATCCACAGACAGATTTCTAAAGAATGTCGCCTGTTAGTATAGTAAATTAATAAGCTGTGGGACCTACTAGCTGAACATACTACCTTAGGGAACTGGAAAAAAAATTCTTAAATGCTTCCTTGGGTACTCTTCGTTAGTTCCTATGTCTTGCTCTCTTTTATTAATTCTATTACTGATTTACAATAAGTTATTAACATTTTGCATTTAAAATCAGATCAAGGGATAGTATTTATTTTTTCTGAGTAAAGCAGATATCTAGTTCATTTTACAAGGTTTTGACTGTGTCTGAGTTCCTTATTAAATCACCTCTCTTTCTTTTCATTTGTTCTTAGTAGTTGCCAGGCAACTCCTATGATACTTGGCAAGCATATTCTGAGAGGATTTTTTAAGAATAAAATTAGTAGAGACACAGACCCTTTGTAAAGATGGATATTATCGTTGTTCAGATGTAAAATTAGCCACTATGAATGAGGATTATTATTTAATATTATACTAAATGGGAATTTCTGTCCAATTGTAAGCTGGGTCTCCTACCTACAAGTTGCCTAAATTGCAAAGAATATCTTGATTCCTGATTTAAAAAGAAAATGAGGTTGATAAAAAATAGCAATTACTCTTTTATTGAGTTTAAAAAGGTGAGTGATGATAAATGAATTTGCCCAAGCATTTTTCTTGCTGATTCAGGCTGCTGCCCCTGGCAAAATTGCTCAGAGAAAAGCAATCTTTTCATTTAAGATTTCTTATTTCTGTGGTTTAAATGTGTCCCCCGAAGTTCATGTGTTGGTAACTTAATCTCCAATGCCACAGCGTTAAGAGGTGGGACTTCAAAGAGGTGATTAGATCACGAGGGCTTCACCCTTATGAATAGATTAACACGGTTATCTTGGGAGTAGCTTAGTTATGGTAGAAGCAGATTCCTCATTAAAGGCTGAGATCCCTTTCCTCAGTCTCTTGAGTGCCCTTTCACCATATGATGCCTTCCACCATGTTATGATGTAGCAAGGAGGCTCCCACTGGATGCGGCCCCTTGATCTTAGACTTTCTAACCTCCAAAACCATGAGCTAATTAAACTTCTATTGTTTATAATCACCCAGCCTGTGGTATTCCGTTCTAGCAGCACAAAATGGATTAAGATACCTGTTAAGAAAGAATTGGCAAGACTAAGGTGGGGATTTAATCCACTCAGGCTTCTTCTAGAGGCAATCCCATGTAAGATGCATTTTAATAACATGCCATTAATCACTTAGAAACAAGTCTTATGGAAGAGTGCTGGGAATATGAATGAGAAGTCCAAATGAAATAAACTATGTGAAAGTATTTTTTACACAATACTCTTGGTTTCGATTTTTGCTGTGTTGGTACTAGTGCTGGTGGTAATTGTTATTTTAAGAAGAAATTCAGTATAAGATCTTTCTGAGAATGACTTCTATTTTCTACATTTCATTCTAGAGGTGAGTGTTAGCCTTGGAGACTGCAAACATGTATGTAGATTGAGGGAGACAAATCAGCTTTTTGAGTTAATGGATGTCTTCAATCAGAAGCCAGAAAGATTTAGGAAAATAGTGCTCTTATATTAATAATGGCAACCCCACAATCTGTGCTCTAAATCCCATCTCCTTTGCCTTTCTTTTGAATTATGCTCAATTGCTGTCACTTTTCTACGTATTAAAATTCCCCCTCTCAGCCAGAACTCTTCCTTGAGTGTATCAAACTGTCCAAATCTATTATATTAAGAGATAAGAAAATATAAATGAGCAATTATTTCTTATTTGCTCCTTCTCAGGAATGTCACTCACCTATCACAACTGAATTTCTTGGTTGGGTTGTGAGGTGTGTCTTCACTTATTTCTCAACCTATGATTATTTGGTGTGTCTACATCTCAGAAAGGGCTTTCCGTAGGGAATAAATTTGCTAGTTAAGCTGAGACAGCCTCTCTATAGAATTTGAAACTATTGAGAATTAGGAATCAAAATTCCTGTTTAGTTTTCAATTTTATTGTTTGATCCTGCTTTCTCTCTAGCTTTTTTTTTTTTTTTTTTTTTTTTTTTTGAGACAGAGTCTTGCTCTGTCGTCCAGGCTGGAGTGCAGTGGCGCGATCTCGGCTCACTGCAAGCTCCGCCTCCCGGGTTCACGCCATTCTCCTGCCTCAGCCTCCCGAGTTGCTGGGACTACAGGCACCTGCCACCATGCCCGGCTAATTTTTTGTATTTTTAGTAGAGGTGGGGTTTCACCATGTTAGCCAGGATGGTCTCAGTCTCCTGACCTGGTGATCCGCCCGCCTCGGCCTCCCAAAGTTCTGGGATTACAGGCATGAGCCACTGCGCCCGACCCTCTCTAGCTTTTCAGAATTGTTTTAGAGACACTTTCTAACCAAGTTATTGTTTAAATACTAGTACTATTCAGGAATCTTATCTAGGCCCCCTTACCATCTCACTTTATGGATTCTTCCTGAGTGATTTTGTCACTCTTGAGTTTCTACAACCACTAATTTGCTCTTGACCCAAAATGATGTGTGTGTGTCTTTCTGTGTCTGTTTGTGTGTGTATGTGTGTGTGTAAGAGAGAGAGAGAGAGAGAGACTCCAATCCACATTTTTTTTCCTTAGCTCCAGAGCTATTCAGCCAAACCCCTTAGAGCTTAGTGTGGATGTCTTAAACCACCTAAAATTTAACATGCTCCAAATGACCTCATTCTCCTCAGTACATTTTCACATTCCTTATTTTCCTTTTCATTGAATAGCATGTTTGTTTACATATATTTCCAAGCTTAAATTCTGACCAAATTCTTAACTCCTGTTTCCTTTCCATCTCTAAAACAATTGTCTAGGAAACTAGAGTATTTGTCTCATAAATACTTTTTAAATGTCTCCTCCTTTCTAACCCTATTATCTCTACCATAATGATCTTATCTCTTTCTTGACAGTTTAATCATATATTCTTCCAAAGGCCAACTTCATGCTTTATATTTATTTAAGGACAGAGAAAGATTAAGGGGAAAATTGTGCATTTTTCACTTTTCGTAGTAGCATGTGGATATTTTTAATATTTCATAAAAATAATATATAATAACATAGTTGGTGGTTAGAAAAAAGGCATATTGTTTTCTTCCTTAAATATTAGCAAGTGAATATATTTGAGAACTTCTGAAAAACATTATTTTCAGGGATGTGGAGTGAGGGGTATTTTCTGTATCCATCTGGGTCTTCTAAACTTAGCTATTGTACAAATATTCACCAAATCCAAGGAATTTTAAAAACCCTACCAATACAAAGCCTGATTTTTAAATGCGAACATCTAACTATTCTAGTTTACAGATGTGAAACAAACTCCATCTGTTGCCTTTTTGAATAGTGCAGCATTTCCTTCTCCTGCCAGAATTAATTTAAGAATGATGCTCAAGAGTCTTGGTACCTGGCCTTGGAATATAAAGCCACGGCATTCAACCCCACCTTCTCCCTGACATTGAATACTTTAGTGGTTACAAGTGCATTCAGTGTTAGAGAATTCTGAAAATTTTCTAGTTAATTCAAAACATTTGAGAGACTAAATCCTGCTATTAATTGGTGTAATTCAGCCCATCCAGGATTTTTAGCTTGTTGATTAACCATGACATGATCGTGATGCTTATATTAGTAGCATGCATGTGTATGCACATAGACAATTACTGTCATGATAAATTGGGCATGCAAATACTAGAAAAATGTGAGGAATATATAGCAGAAATAGTGGCATGCTGTTACTGGAGGAGGAAGAAGAAGGGAAAAAGGAGGAGGAGGAGGAGATGAAGAAGAAAGATTGTTCTTGATAAAATCAAAGGTTTATTCAGTATAAAATCTAACTCTGTGGGAACATTTTTAGTTAAGTACTGGAGGCTGAAAACAAAATACAATAGATTAAAAAGTGAAAAGAAGACCAAAAGGTAGACAGTGAGTGTAAACTTGTAAGAAAACTGTTGGTTAAAAAGAAATTAGAAAGCGGCTCAAGGGAAACAGGACTGGGGAGTTTTTATTGATTAAAAACAAAAACAGATTTTTGCACAATAAACAGAAATATGTTTTGAAGACACGGTAATAAACTCTTTATTTTTAAAAAAAAGAGAGTGACTTTGTTAACGTTTTTTCTTTTCTTCATAATAGCTCCTTTGCTGTACCATCATCCGTGCATAAGTTCACACGTATCCAACACCAAGAATTTCCCCACTTGAGCACAGCAGTGTAAGATACTACACTGTGTAAAGAATCTCTCTCCTTTGCGGGACATGGATGGAGCTAGATGTCATTATCTTCAACAAACTAACACAGGAACAGAAAACCAAAAACTGCTATTCTCACTGATAGGTGGGAGCTAAATAATGAGAACACACGAGCACAGACAGAGGAACAACACGCACTGGGGCCTATCGGGGAGTGTAGAGTGGGAAGAGGAAGAGAAGCAGGAAAAATAATTAATGGATACTAGACTTAATACCTGGGTGATGAAATAATAGGTACAACCAACCCCTAGGACACATGTTTACCTATGTAACAAACCTGCACATCCTGCACATGTACTCCTGAACTTAAAATAAAAGTCTAAAAAAAAAAAAAGATCTCAGTCCTGCTGTATCCCAAACAGGAGGAATTTTGGGAGGTCTAATATCTTTATGAGATGATAGCTATGACTTGATGACTTGGACATTTCCTGTAGATTGTCATTTCCTGAAGCCAAGGCCCATATCAATAATTCATTTGCATCATCTTCAGCATCTGAGCACAGTGATGTGCATATACAACCTATGGAGGGGGTTGTTGAAAAACACAAAAGGAGGTTGAAAATGTCTGTCCATTTCTGACTCTGTTCCGGTGACATTTTTACACATGGCAATATTTTCAGTCTCTCAAATCAAGAAGATATAGAATTTCTAAAGATTTCTCACTATTCTCATTTAATATGTCAAAGTCTGCAATAAGATGCCTACATCTTTGTAACACATTACCATTTATAGATATTTTCAGTCTTAGTATCTCACATGAAGAAACTGAGACCCTGTGATTTAAACCACTAGGATAGAGTCTTTCTGCAGAATGCCAGTCACTTGCTTTTTCCACCGTGTCATGGCTTGACCATTGAGCATTTGCCATGTAAAATACCGATGTGATATTGTTCATCTGAATTAGGTTACTTATTTGTTAGAGTATTGCAATGAACATATAGATTTCCAAAGAGGACCAGGAAGACAGAAGAAGATAAGGGAGAAAATACAAGTTTAGGAGACCCACTGGACACACTGTTGAAGTATGGCTGAGGAGAGTTGGCAGATAGGAATGATCCCCTACAGGTGAGAGTGATCTGCTGACCCAGCCTAGCTTCATCCAGGCTGCTAAGCCTAACTGGAATATTTCTGTGACTTACTAGTAGCCAGTTCATGAGTTAGTGCCAGCTTCCCCTGATGATGCCCAAGTCCTAGACTATAATGACAGATGCTTTTGCCCAAACTCTGAGTTTTTATCCTAATAGTTTGATTAAAGCATGATCTACAAGCACTAACGGTATGTTTTTACTTGTCTTCTTCCATTTGTCTGCAATTCTCATTTTAAAAATCTCCTATTTTGGTTTAAGATTGCTGCTCTAGTATTTCAGTCTAGTTTCTTGAGTTTATTCCTGTTACTCAGTTCTGGTATGTGATGTAGGCCAAGTACAATACTGAGAAATCTTCGAATGCTTTTAGCAAGAAAACTTCTTTACTCCTATAATAGTCTCCCAATATTGTCTCATTTTTATATTACTTGTTTGTTTTTCCCCCAGAATCTATATTTGGTATATAAAGAAGGCAATAATAGAATCATAGAGTCTTATAGCTGAAGGGACATTTGGGATCAGCACAGAATTTGAATGGAGATGCCTTAAATTTTTGGCAGTGTCTAACGACTTCCCTATGGGGCCCATGACCCTCTGTCTGCTCTGTTTTAAGTAGAACAGATCTACTATCTTCTGTTTTGTTTTCATCTTGTTCTTTTTCCTAAATTGTTTATTTATAATCAATACAATATATTTGCTGCTTTATGAAAATAAGCAAAAATTCTGAAAACCAGGTATAAAGTCCAACCATTGTGACAAAGATAAGTGACACAACTATTGCTTGGATTGTTCAAGCAACTTTCCTGAAATTGTGTTTGGATTTAAAAACAACTCCAAACTCCTGACCTTGTGAGTTTCTGTTTTTCTTTATAAATCTGTCTTTATAATATATCCATTAGTCCTGTACTTATATCCTTGTTCATATTTCCTCTCTGCAATCTCTGCCTCCAGGTTCAAGTGATTCTCCTGCCTCAGCCTCCTAAGTAGCTGGGACTACAGGCATGCGCCACCACGCCCAGCTAATTTTTGTATTTTTAGTAGAGACAGGGTTTCGCCATGTTGGCCAGGATGGTCTCAGTCTCTTGACTTTGTGATTTGCTTGCCTTGGCCTCCCAAAGTTCTGGGATTACAGGCATGAGCCACCGCACCAGGCCTCTAGTTCTATTTTTAAGACTTATTACATGTGTGATTTGAGTCTGGTCATATATAAGCTCATGTGCCATATAGGCTTGTGAAGAGTGCTTTTAAGCTGAATTATCTCTATAAAAATTCTAGGCTTGTTATCAGTAAGTATTGTATATATGCTTCCTGGCCTCTAAATCTGTCTTCTGCTTCTTTTTACATCTTCATTTAATATCAGGCTGCCCATGGTAACTTTGCTGCAATCGGACTGACCTTTCAGGTTCTTGTACATAATGCAGTTTTTCTGCTTTTAGACCATTTTGTTCTCCTTAAAGGAAACTATCTCACTAACCCTTTGCATGGCTAGATCCTTTTTATTTTTTATGTTTCAACTCACAGACCCTCTTTGATTACCTAATCTAAGGTAGACTGTTTCAATTATTATACTTGTACCTTATCTTCATTCTGATTTGTTTATTTATAGCATTTATTACAAAATAGAATTACCTTGTTTGTCTGTTTATTCACTGTCCTCAGAATCACTGTGAGGGAGAGGCCTTTTCTGCCTTGTTCAATGCGTGTCTCCTATGCTTGCCAACATAGTAGATGTTCGTGTTCATTAAATATGTATTAACTAATGGAAGGAAGGAAGGAAGGAAGGAAGGGAGGAAGGAAGGGTACATTGAGGCTTGTACAGTAGTTCTCTCATTATTTGCAGTTTTGCTTTCCTCAGTTTCAATTACCCATGGTCAACTGCAGTCTGAAAATAGGTGAGTACAGTACAATAAACTATGGAGAGCGACCACATTCATGTAAATTTACTACAGTATATTGTTATAATTTTTCTATTTTATTAGTTGTTAATCTCTTACTGTGCCAAATTTATGAATTAAACATTAAGTACATATGCATAGAAAAAACCATATTGTGTGTAGGGTTGGTACTGAGTTTCAGGCATCCACTGAGGGTCTTAGAACCATGTACCTTGCAGATAATTTGGGGGGGCTGGGCTACTGTATCCCATTTTCTTCTCACTTGACATCAATGTTCACTGTAGCATATGAAGAAATACCTCAAAATCTGGAGTGCTCTACAGACAATCTATGTGATGATACGCACTCTATATTTTTTTTTTTTTTTACTGCAGTAGGCTATAGAATTCCAAAGCCTGCCTCAGTATAGTTATTTATGACTCTGTTTATACTACTTTATATTGGTGTATGTCTAATTCTTAGAACCGTCGGAAATATCATTCATAAACTTCAGTTATAGTGGAATTGGAAGGAGTGCTTGCTTAGCATAGGAGCCAGGGTTTTCAATGACACACAGGTGCTGCAGATCCTTTCTCCATAGGCCAGACTGTCTCCTTATCATGTCATTTAGGATTGCTTTTTGCCTCCAAATGTAAGAGTTGGGATCTCAGCTATTAAGACCATGTCTCTCTTGCTTTTATCTCAACCAAATAAATCACAGGTACTTTGCTCCTGATTTTTGAACTCATCATGAGAAGAAGCCTTTCTCTGTGAAAAACAGTCCTCCACTTTGGAACTTACTGCTTCAATTAGTATATTAGCTTCTCTCTTAAGATATTTTATAAAAGAAAGATACAAATATTTGCTTTCTCTTGGTGCGTGTAGCTAGAACATTTAGTGGCAACTAAGGCTTGCTATTGGGTATACAACTGGACCATTAAGCATAGGAATTTGCATAGACATTGTTCCCTACTTTTGGAAACCAGAATTTCTCAGGCAAATGGGGCATAGCTTAAATATTATCTACCCAGAACAATAGCAAATAATTGCACATCATGAAAGAGAGATTTTTAAATAAATATATTTACATTTCATTTTAAAAAAATTTAGATAGTTTATTAATAGAAGAAAGGCAATATCTATGAAATTATCAATGAAAATATTTACTTGTTGAAAGTCCTTATTTGAAAGTAAGTACTACCAGATATTCTCACACTAAAAATAGTATTTATTTATTTAAATTTGACATGTAGCCATTCTCCTCTAGTTCCTGCTTCCATTTACTTTTCTGGCAAAGATGTATTTATGTAAGTGTTTAAAATTCTAAATATATGCTAATTGATGGTAGGAAAAGTGCTGCCAAAAAAATTTGCCACAAGAATGAAGCCAAAGGTTAAAACTCTGCTGCAGTGACTTCAGAAAGAATTGATTTTATATTAAGTGTAGAAAACTATACAGAAAATAGAATTTCCTTATTCAATGAATACATATTTCATGCCTACTATGCACCCATTGTGTTCTAGGGGTGAATAAGGAAAATGAGTTCCTCACTCTCATGAATTTTATTTTCAAGTAAAGAGATACAGATAAGAATGAATGGCAAATGAATAAATATACAATATTGTCAGGAAATGATAAGTGCTATCTAGTGAATTAAAGATGGTCATGAAGGAAGTAGAGTATATGGTTAACTGCAAACTTATGGTTAGAGAATTCAATTTTAAGCTAAATTTAGAATGGTAACAAAGCAGTCACTGGGAAAAGTATTCTAAGTAACATTAAAATACAAGGTAGAAATTAGTATAGTTTGGTTGAGGAACAGAAGAAAGCTAGTATTGCTAAAAGGAAGTGAGTGGGGGTAAAAAGTGTGAAGAAGATTCATAAATGAATGGGAACAGATTATTATACAGGGCTTTAAAACTCAGGATTAGAGGTTTGGGTTCACTTCCCAGTTTAATAAGAAGCCATTTGATAATTTTAAGCAAGGCCACTACAAGGTTTCATTCATGTTTTGAAAATAATCACTGTAGTTACCACATAGAGATGGATGGAGTCAAGGGAACCAAAATGGATTCTGGGAATTAACTAGATAGGTGGCTCTTGAAGTAATTCAAACAGAGATAATTGTGACTGGGACTACGGTGGTTGTCATGTAATAGAAAAGAGTGGATGGTTTCAAGATATGATTTGGAGTCAGAAGAACTTGTCGATATTGAATATGCGAGATGGGAGAAAGAGAGGAACAAAGAAAAACTATATCATTGGATTGAGATAATGAGATTATGATCCCATTTACAAAAGTGAGGAAGACTGATATAGAAGTAGGTTTTTGCATAAAATCAAGAGTTCTGTGTTGTCTGTATTAAAATTAAGTTTGAAATACTTATAAGATTTCTATGTGGTGACAAGGACTAGTCAGCTGGAAATAAGAAGCTATAGTGGTCAAAAATAAAATGTTTAAAGTCATGGGATGAAATGAAGTCACCTAAGGAGAAAGTGAAGAACAAAGACAAAGCCCTGGAGGAATACAATTAGAGGTTCACCAGAGGATGTGACTCACCCCCAAGAGACAAGGATGACCAGTAAGATTGAAGAATACTAGAGAACAGAAGAATACCCTAGAAGCCAGAAGGAAAACAAGTTTCAACTGTTTTGTATACTACTGAGAGATCAGTAGATATTTATAACATGGTGATAGATGCCCTAAAGAAAGATTCAGCAGTCTAGACTTCTGGGCTTCTCTTTTTCATTTTGGTGAGAAGGTGAAGCCAGTTCACCTCTCTTAATCTTTTTTTGTTGAAATATAAAGTGAGTCACCATTTCTCTGCTTTTATGCCCAGGATAAACATCATTAAATCACAGCACTCTCTTGATGAATCTGAACTCTATCAGGAGCCTTTTTCAGCACAATTCTCATAACCATCCTGGCCCATCTCAAAGTTGGTGTGTGAGGTGACATCTCCTTACAATCCCTGCTATGAACATTCTTTGAATCATTTTATAACTTTGTTTTTATTTTATGATTGAATGAAAATGGTACATGATACTTCATCATTTTAAAAATCAACTCAGATAATAGTTTAGTTTTAATTTCTGTCCTTTGTGATATGATCCTGAAAATCCTTGTCTGACTTTATAAATGTATTTTAAGATCCTGGAATTTGGAGATTCACCATGCAAATAAAACACATCTCAGACACATGAGTTAATTATCAAAATATCCAAATAGTTCTATATACTGGATGAATGACCTAAGCAGCTTAACTTTTTGTTTCTTAATTTTCCTTTCATGGAGATAACGATGAACATTAATGTGGACTAAATCTGGCAGGCAAAATAAACAAGAGTAAATGTAGTATTATAACGAGGATCTGATTGTGATGTTAGAGTCAGATGCCAAAGCAAAGATTTTAGGCAGACAATGAACAACGATAAGCAAAGGCACAATGTTTGTGTGAGGTGAAGGGCAGCAGAAATGTTTTCTAAACAGAAGAAAGAATGATGTGGAAACTCTGCAGTGAAGATCTCATAGTGTTTTCAGAACTGAAATGAGACCAAAGTAGCCGGAGTGTGATGAGCTATAGGGAAGATTAGCCAGTGGCTCAATTGCAAGACATGAAATTAAGGGGCAAATGGCATAATCATCCAAGCCTTTTTTTTTTTTTTTTTTTTTTTTTTGAGACAGAGTCTGGCCCTGTCACCCAGGCTGGAGTACAATGGCACGATCTCGGCTCACTGCAACTTCCGCCTCCCAGGTTCAAGCAGTTCTCTTGCCTCAGCTTCCTGAATAGCTGTGATTACAGGTGCCTGCCACCATGCCTGGCTAATTTTGTTGTATTGTTAGTAGAGACAGGGTTTCACTGTGTTGGCCAGGCTGGTCTCGAACTCCTGACTTCATGATCCGTCTGCCTCGGCCTCCCAAAGTGCTGGGATTACAGGCGTGAACCACCACGCCCAGCCATCCTAGCATTTTTCAAAGATCACCCAGGCAGTGCTAGGGAGAATAGATTTGAGATAATAATGGTTTTAGGGAAACTTGCCAAGGGCTATGACAGTAGTCTGGAAAAAGATGGTGTTACCTTGGCAAGAGACATGATTTGTAGAAATAGAAAGTCAGGCAGGTGCCAAGGATTCTGTCAGTCCTCATAATCGACCATTTGTTCCTTCTATCAGTGGCATAAACACTTTGAATCCTATTAAGAACTTTGGTACATGTAAAAGTTATTATCTTTTAGTGAATATTGTTCTCTAAATAAATTTTGTATAATATTCCATGGACCAACGTCTTTTTCTCATTTTTTAAAAAAAGATTATTAGTTTTAATTAAAGAAAAGCTTCTAGTTGCCAGATGTGTTTATACTACAGGCAAAGCCATGCCCCCTATATCTATGTCAAAGAATGTTTATAGTATAATGATAAAAATATATAAGTGCATAAAATTCTGGTAAGACAGAATGAGGATTTGATGCCAATGCCTCTCCCAGCACTGGATGACCAGGGTGTTAGTCCTAGTTTTTCTTTTGTCTGTTCTTGTCACCTAAGAAAATTTGCTTTCTAGATGCATATACAGCTGATGGTAGAAATATTTATAGAGTGTTAAGCTTTCCTTAAATATTTATTATAAAAGCATCATTTATAGATAATATTAAAATGAACAGAACCAAGTGAGATTATAATCTCATTTCTCCTTTGACTGGTTTTATGTCTGGTCATTATTGCTAAAAAGATGGAATGCATTTTTGGATGCTTCTTCTACCATTAAATTACTCAGCTTTCACCTTATCCCAGAGAGTCTGTCACACGGAATGAGTAGTCCAAACTCCACACTTACAAAACTGGGATTCTATAAAATTGTAAGTCCAGTGAGAAACAATATAAGGACTGTGTCTGTGGATAAAGCTAGCGCTTTCCTCAGATAACTGTTTCACTTTATTACTAAACAAAGGAGAATGCATGCAGATAATTTATCAGAAAGGTCAGAATGTTTAGATAATATCTTTATAGAAATTTTAGCATTTAGAATCAATAATGTCATTGAAAACATAAAAAAAGTCATTGAAAACAAAACTATAAAGTAGCATAATTCAGGGCAATGAAATCAGTTTAAGATTTCTTTTGCTCTCTTTCTCTTTGTAACAAGGTACACTGAAAATAAGCAGATGGCATTCTGTGGGCTGAGGATGAATGACTAAGGATTCATGGCAGAATTGCATCACAAGATTATGTGTAATTGATGCATTTAGCTCTAAAAGCTTTTGGTTCTGCAGAATGTTTAAAGCATGGCTGAAATGGCATTGAGAGAAAAAAACTGGAATTATTCAAAATTACAATAAGATAGAAAATGAGGTGTTTTCAATATCACTTTTTTAGTCATTATGATGATTCTAATCATTGTTAATGCTAAAAGTTGTACAATGTGTCATGATATTATTATAAATAATAAGGTCAGTAAGACCATTGTATTTTTAGATCTCTGCATTTATCTTGCTCTCATTTTATTTTTCTTCTTTCATTTAGCATTTACTGAGGTCTTACTATTTGTTAGACACTGAGGTTATTAAATGAATACTATTCTGACCCACAAAGGGCTTATAATCTAGAAGGAGAAATAAATTGGTAAATTGATAATTATGAATGCTATGATTATGCAAAAAGCCTGTCATTTTACACAATGATGATAATAAAATGAACTTAGCCTATATACTCTCTTACTATTTCTAAACTGCTTTTGTGTTTAAATTATGTAAAAGCTTACATGGGGCAAAAATTATTCTCAATGATTTGTTTTTATGATTTAAAAATGATTACTTAAAGCTTCTATTTTAAATGCATGCCATTTTGCTTAATTGTACTTATGTTGCAGATACGCTAAATAATGCCTATTTCACGGGTAGAAATTGGTCTGCCAAAACAAGACCAGATGCTCTCCAAGAGGCTTAATTCAGTTACTATGCTTGAACTTAGTTTTAGAAATTTGAAAGTAAAGGGAAAATGAAATCATATTGAGTTACATAAATCCTTATCAGGAAGAAGAAAGCAGATTAGTTCTCTGAATCAGGTAAATTTTTCTTGCTCTTGATTTTAAAATAAGTTTTTCATGGCCGGGCACGGTGGCTCACGCCTATAATCCCAGCACTTTGGGAGGCCGAGGCTGGCAGATCTCAAGGTCAGGAGATCGGGACCATCCTGGCTAACACAGTGAAACCCTGTCTCTACTAAAAATACAAAAAATTAGCCGGGCGTGGTGGTGGGCACCTGTAGTCCCAGCTACTCAGGAGGCTGAGGCAGGAGGATGGCGTGAACCTGGGAGGCGGAGCTTGCAGTGAGCCGAAATTGCACCACTGCACTCCAGCGTGGGCGACAAAGTGAGACTCCATCTCAAAATAATAATAATAATAATAATAATGTTTTTCACGTGAGACCTCCTACAGAAAACATTAAGTCAGCAACTTATATTATGCTTTATACCTAAATATAGAAACAATTTTAATATGACTATTTCTTAGAATGGCCCTCTATATTAAACTAAAGAGCTTCTGCACAGCAAAAGAAACTACCATCAGAGTGAACAGGCAACCTACAGAATGGAAGAAAATTTTTGCAACCTACTCATCTGACAAAGGGCTAATATCCAGAATCTACAATGAACTCAAACAAATTTACAAGAAAAAAACAAACAACCCCATCAAAAAGTGGGTGAAGGACATGAACAGACACTTCTCAAAAGAAGACATTTATGCAGCCAAAAAACACATGAAAAAATGCTCATCATCACTGGCTATCAGAGAAATGCAAATGAAAACCACAGTGAGATACCATCTCACACCAGTTAGAATGGCCATCATTAAAAAGTCAGGAAACAACAGGTGCTGGAGAGGATGTGGAGAAATAGGATGTGGAGAAACCCTTTGACACTGTTGGTGGGAGTAAACTAGTTCAACCATTGTGGAAGTCAGTGTGGCAATTCCTCAGGGATCTAGAACTAGAAATACCATTTGACCCAGCCATCCCATTACTGGGTGTATACCCAAAGGACTATAAATCATGCTGCTATAAAGACACATGCACACATATGTTTGTTGCGGCACTATTCACAATAGCAAAGACTTGGAACCAACCCAAATGTCCAACAACGATAGACTGGATTAAGAAAATGTGGCACATATACACCATGGAATACTATGCAGCCATAAAAAATGATGAGTTCATGTCCTTTGTAGGGACATGGATGAAACTGGAAAACATCATTCTCAGTAAACTATCGCAAGGACAAAATACCAAACACCGCATGTTCTCACTCATAGGTGGGAATTGAACAATGAGAACTCATGGACACAGGAAGGGGAACATCACACTCCGGGGACTGTTGTGGTGGGGGGAGGGGGGAGGGACAGCATTAGGAGATATACCTAATGCTAAATGACGAGTTAATGGGTGCAGCAAACCAACAGGCACATGGATACATATGTAACAAACCTGCACATTGTGCACATGTACCCTAAAACCTAAAGTATAATAATAATAAAAAAAAATGGCCCTCTATAAAACTATACAGTGAAATGATTATATTCAAGTATCTGAGGGAAAAGGACTTTACAGGAGGCTAGCCAAGTATGCTTGAGAAATACTGGGTCCTGCTGCTCCAGTGTATTATGTAAAAATGAAACTAGTTTAAGGGGTATAAGAAAAGCGTTATCTTTATATTGTCTTAATTATAGACCATTTATGCCACCGTGGCTGCGATGAAACTTGTATAGATGGTAACTATGGTTATGTTTTCTGATATAAACCTGGTGCCCTAATTTTTGTAGCTCTGGAGAAGGGCAAGTGATTTGCTTTGGAAACCAAAAAAGGTGATAAGGTTAGCATTCATTCTATTATAGGAGCAGTCTGTAGTTAATACCGAATTGCATTCCCATTTTATAGATAGGACTGATTCTTAGAAAATTCTCAAAATTAATAGCCTGGGGATGATATGAGAACTTGGTTTTTCTAATCCCTGATACAATCAAGTTATTAATACAATATTAGGAATTTCCAGAGAGCAGAGGACCTTGACCGTAAATACACCTGAGATAGCAACAAGGGATCGTGAAGGCAGCAGCTTTTGTCATATGTGTGAGTCACATTTATCTTTGTGGTTTATTTTTAAATGCTGCCAGATCATTTTGCTAATTAATCAGGCATAAATTTCTGGGAAGTCACTTAACTAATCAGAAATGGAGGAGATTTTATCTGTAGTAGAATTTTGAGTCTCCATTAGGACATTGTATGATAAGCACCTATTCATAAGCAAATTATTGCATTCTGGTCATGTCTTCACCTCGACCAAATGGAAGATTGACTAAGAGATAACTGAAAATCTCATCATTCCAAAAGAATTGGAAGGAGATACATTTTCATACACATTCTGTGTATTTCATTTTAGGCAAAACATTGTCGGTTGTAATTTTCAAGGATATTTTATACTTTTATTTGTTTTTATCTGCTCACTTGAGAAAAATAGAATAATATGAGAAAATGAAATATATTTTATAATTATCTGTGTATTTATACTAGATAAGTCTCAAGGTACTTTTTCCAAAACCCATGCATACTGACCTTGATCACAGTCTTAATATCCCTGAACTACCCCAACCATTACCTAGAGGATTCAATGTTCTGTGGAATATACACTGTACAGGGACTGTTCAGGGACAATAATTCCTTCCAGACAGCAATCTTAGAGATATGCAGTTTCCAGTAAGTTTCAAAGTCATCTCTTTATCTTAACCCAATCCTATTAGTAGATTTATGAAAACTGAATAAGTATTTTTGCCATGATGCCCTTAAAGCAATACAGTAGCACAAGATGGATTGGAATTTAATATAAACGGATGTTGCAAATGGGCCAATGTATATATAAAACAATCTGTTGTAACCACCCAAATCTTAGGGGCTAAACTCTGGCTGTTACTTTCATGGAATTAGATAGATATAGAGAAGCCATGTGGTAGATATATTTTTGCCAACCCATTAAAATGACATAGAGCAGCAAACTTCTGCCCAAGAGGAGATAGCATCTGTGATGCCACAGAGCCACTTAGTGACAAATTAAGACCTAGAACGCAGTTCTCTGATAGGCAGTTTACTGTTTCACTAGTATACAAGTTGTATGATACTGAAATGTATACCTTTGCAGGAAATGTATGCAGCAGCTGATGATGCTTAGAAATATAAATGTTTCTAATGTGTCAAGGAAAAATATTGTAATGGCAAATTTCTGAATGTTATATCCATGTTAACAGAACCTGAGTATCACATGTTAACATTTGCTCAAGAGCCAAAGGAATCTCTCAATTATTAACAAACTATAGACTTGGGACCAGTGTTGACAGATCAGGATTTAAAGGACAAATAGCCCTGCATGTTAAGACGTGGACTGTATAAGGCCTGAATGTTTACAACAATCCTCATGAAATCTTAACCTTTTCCTAAGATGCTTTCATACATTCAGTTGTCATCATTTTAAAATTGAAGACCATTCAGCACTGGAGCTTGACAGGAATATTAAATGTATCATTCATCTTGAGAAGCACTAGGAATAATGTTACTGTAATTTCTGAAATAAAAAATGGTAAAAATGATCTCTGATTGATTGGAAGAGGTTCCAGCTGTGCCATGATTTGATTTAATGATCTAGAAACTGACCCACCTAATGATTTACTTTTAAGCATGCTTATCTTTGAAAAGAATTGGATTTTAGGATTCTGTATTTTACCTTAGAATATAGACAAATTATTTTAGGAAGGAAAAACAATAAATAAAATTGCTTCTGATTAAGGTATTAAATCATATTGTCCTATTCCAGATCTTTTTTTTTTTGTCCTGAACACAACAAAGAATATACCAGACTGAGAATTTGGAAATCAAATAAATTAAGCTTTCTTAAACCTCTACAAATATTAAGGGAGAAGATGGCCCAACTGATTCAGGCTAATGGTCATCTCTTCGTATTTCTCAATTGCTCTTTCAACAGTACCTAATTAACATCTAAACTTCACTTCCAGGAATTTCTAGGTCATTTATGTGTCTTGCAAATGTTCCTTTAGATGGACATCAACTTACAACCTGAGGGACAGAGACCACGTTGGCCCCAATAGCTGCATATGTAACTGTGTATATAAAGGTCTGAAGAAGTCACTGCTCTGTTTACTTTCCTCCTCACTTCTCAAATACCCACATTTTCAGTCTTAGCATCAGAGATGGGGAAGGCTGGGGAACTGAAACAGATAGAGAAGAAAAGAGAATAAGAGCAACGAGAGAATTTAACACAAGAGGCCCAATTCTCTAAACTATAACTATATGCCTAAATGGAGGCCTTCAAATATGAATATTATTTGATGCCTGTTTTAGAGATAAATTAGCCACCATGTTATATTGGGATGGGGGAAATCATGGATTCACACTTACCTTTATAATTCTTTGAAGAAAAAATGGAGAACAGACATTATTTTACAAAAAATAAATAAACTAAATACTTAAAGGTAGCATTATGACAGTTACCCCTTAGTTAACACTGATTTTATCTAGCATTAACACAGGTTACATTTATCATCAAATTTCATATATATTATGTGGTCCCTTTTATGGTCTGTTCACAGAGTATTCATGATTTTTACACGGCTATTATAGGGAAATACCATTATCTGGACTAGTGGGGAAATAATTGGACTAGATGTCAGAACTTCTGAGTTTTATCAAGCCTGGTATTGAGCCATGTTACTTTAGGAAATTCACTAACACCCTTAAGGGAAGTTAAAGCATCGTGATTTTACATGGTATGAGTTGATAGTATGCTTTTGTTTTTCTAAATGAACAGAGTAGTATATATATATATTAAAAATTTATATCATATTTAAAATTATTTAATGTCAACTCTGTTCAGAATTATCATCCTCAATTATGGCTTTTAATATGAAATAGAAAACAGTGGCTTTCAAATATTGTTTACTGTGATCCAGAATAAATAACAATATATTTCACATTACAGTTCAGTAAATACATGATAGTATACACACACACACACACACACACAAACACACACAGACACACATACCCCTAGAAATATTATTTCTACTTATGATGCACTTTGACTTTTGTGTTATATTCTAGTTCATTTTTTAAAAATTCTGTTTGTAATCCACTTAATCTGATTTAGAAGTTAAGTGAAATAAAGGATTTATAGTGTGCTGTCAAGGAAAAATAAATTTGATGATACAGTCTGCATAGCCCCATACAAGATCTAAATGCACTGAAATTTTTAGTTAATTTTCTAACTGACCAAATCAGATCTTAGTTGAACTGGTGATACTTATTACTGGTTTCTCTTTCCCAGAGTCTTGATTTTCAAGTTCTTTCTATTTCTAACATTTTATGTTCTAAGGTAATGATACCTAAATTTGGAGACACAGAAGAAATCATTGACTCCTGGGACATGAGGACAAGGTGACAATATTCTGAAGTGCTTATTTTCCACTTTTAGCTTTCTCATTTGGGGAATTATACTTCTTAGCAGTGAGAGAACTAGAGCCCAAAGAGATAGCAACAGATTGAAAGAAGAGGAGATACAAGCCCCCTCCTTGCATATGACCCTTTGCCACACAGATATGCCTTGGACATTGGAACTCTATGAATGGGCTTTAAAATCTGTCCTTATGTATTCTGATTTTTAATTATTCTTTTTTGTTACTCAAGTTAAGTTGGCTGGTGGGTAACATTCCATGCTACCCAACATAATTTCCTAATTGCCAATAGTTTCTTCCGTATTCGAGACAAAATTAGACTTACCACTGAAATTATCACCATTCTGACAAGTATTTTTGAAAATATCAATTATATTCTTATTTTTATAGATTAAGCCAAAGCAGAAAGTGAAAAATGCAAGCTGGCTGGATACCTTTATTGGCAATAAAATAAAGCAGAGTTCTAATTAAGCTATTTCTATTAAGTGATTATAGACAACTGCTCATCTTACAGATTTCAGATTTTTCTTCTATCCATTCATGCTTTCAAAAATCTATCCCTAACTTTTCTTTTAGATGACCTTTGTGACTGTTGGAACTGTCTAGATTTTAAATTATAGAAATCCAACTATGAAAGAATAACAAATTATTTTGTCCTGATTAAATACCTACCATATGCAAAGCATTGTTCAAATTGTTGGAAATATGCCATTGAAAGAGAGAGATACAACTTTTGAATTTATATTCTAGAAGGTAAATTAGAAAATTTGTGGACTAAACTATTATAAACATTCATATAAATATTCATATAAACATTCATATAAACATTCATAAAATCTATTATTATATTTTAAAAGTTACAAATATGCTATCCATTATAACTTTTGTTAAAATATAAATGTATCATATATATAGAAAAGATTGAAAACTGTATGTGAGCATTTAATTTGACAGTGTTTCTGTGAGAATTGTAATTATTTTGGCACACTATATTTTCCAGATTTCCTTACAAATAAAAATATAATATTTCATTGTAAAAATTAATACATATTCTGTATGTACATATGTAGTATTAATTTTAATTGGCACTACTTCTGGCTCTTCTACCAAGTGTGTGGCTCCCTAAAACCTTGGACCTGCTTTTGTTGATTCTAACATACCGTTATTCTCCAGTGTATCACAGTTTTTTTATTCAATTAATTGAGCAAATGATTTGTAAAATAAAAGATTAACATAGCTTCCACCTGGAAGGAGTTTACAACCACGTGATGAAATGGATATGTGAATGACTGGAGATTACACAGTGAGGCGGACAAAAGGAATGTAGATCTGAACCACAGAGTAACTCTAAGGTAACTGAAATTAAGTGATCACGAATAGTATTTGCATATTTCTAGCTACGCTTAATTTTGAGATCACATTTTTGCATCCCTAAGTCAGATGATTTTATGTGATAGAAATGAGTAGAGACTGGGAACAGAATCTTTAAAATTAGAGCCATCTTGAAAAATTGTTTACCAATCTGGATCATGGTTAGGCTTCATCTAAATTATTTCTTGGTATTTTTATTTATAAGTTCTTGCTCAGTATACACTCTCCTGAGATCATCAAAAACTGTCCAGTGTAAAGCACTACCTCGAGGCTGTCAGGTTGCCCCCACCTATCTTGAACAGCTTTGCGTTGCTGTTGGCTTGTAAATCTCTAAGCCTCATCATTGGCAAGAGCTGTAATTACTATGACAGGAACCAAAGACTCAAGCTTCTTGCATGGTCATTAACTGTATTTGAGGGTTAATGCTTCAAAATGAGATCCTTTCTTATCCAGCAGTCTGATTAGGAAATGAACTGGACCACTGTAATTAGGATTTAAATTTACTGCCTGTTTCTGAGAGAGGTTCGGTAGGATTGTAGCATCTCTAGCCAATCATGCCGTGTTACTCAACCTTACAGCATGGCTTATTAACTGTCCATCTGCTTTTACGTGTGGCTTTCCGTCTCATCAAGCAGCTTGAGGACACACTTCACGCACTAGAACTGGCTGGGAAATAACTATATACTCATGGTAGTATAACCCCATTGTTATTTACAGTTAATTTAGAAAAGATAAGCCAGTGTATTCTTGTCTCTATACATAGAGTAAGACATCATTTTCAGACTGGCATATTATTTTCCTTCACTTGATGAATGTTTACTGTCATGGCTCAATAAGAGATGAGCTACAGTCTGCTAGTTTTGGCAGTGTCTGCTTAGTGGGGATGTTAACTTTCCTCCCGAATTAGAGCTCCATTTATTTTATCCAGTTTCATTAATCTTCTGAGTGCCTTCGTGGCCAATGATATGGCTACTGCTAGCATTGAGTAGAGAATTGATTATAAGTAGACTAGAGCAATACATCTATTGGAGCCAGACCCCCCAAATGATTTGGATGTCATTTTAATTAACACAGAACAGACTTATAATAGACTGCAGCATTATTTGCAAAAGGACAATCTCTAGAGAGATAACTAAGAAAGACGTAGAATATGACTCTCGGGGGAAAAAATACACTGGGAATATAAATTGAAACTTCCAAATATGGTGATTTCTGGTAGGCCATACCAAACCATAGAAACATTTCTCCATTTTTGTGAAAGAAAATCGAGTTCAACTCAGAAGACACTTTTACATGGAATTGCTAACTACCAAGTTGATTTTCTGTGGGATGGGAAGTTACTGCAGCTGAAAAGAAACTAGGAACCTATGTTGATTTAGAAAGATGCTATGAATCTGAAATCTCTTTTGTATTTCTCACTGCTGACATGTAAAACGTCATTTTGATTCTGCTCATCCTTTCATCAAAAGCATCAACATGTCAAATACCATAGAATCTTTGAAACAAAGTCAATAAACCTAAGTTCTAAAGTAAGAAAGAAAATAACTGTCATTGTTCTGAAAAAAAAAAGTTGTTTGCTAAATGATTTTTTTTGTAATGGTTCTTATTTCCTCATCAGCTTACATTATAATTTCAGAGACGCATTTCTAGGAGGAAATTTTTGATTCCTGGAAAATTATATGGCTTATTCCTAATGTACTCAGTAATCTTGTCAAACCAAGTGATGAGTATGATGATGATAATCACTAATGCTTATGGCACACTTAAGTTGTGCCTAGCTAACTGCTTTTTAGCTTCCTCACTTATACTTCTCATAACAACTCTGTGACATAGTAAGAATCACTACTCCTACTTTATAAATGCAGAACATCTTTATCCATTACCATGAGGAACTCAGGCCTCAGAGGTCACTGCCATTTCTGGCATTCTAATCCCCACACATTTCAGCACAGCTCCCTACCTGATTTGATTTCTCTCCTCTCAGTTCTTAAAACCCTGATACTTTTCCTTCACTCATCACCAAATATTGGATAACTTTTCAAACATTTCTTTGATAATTTTGATTTTCATAGTTTATTTGCAATGTCTCTCCCTTGATGGTACAGCCTCCCATGCATCCTCCTCAAAAAGTGATTGTTTCTTTTTCACACCCCTTCACATCACTGGCCTTGGGTGGAATACGGACATTGCTTCTCTATCTTGCTCAAAAAGCACCCAACTTTGAATTTTATATCATTAGACTATACTGACCATTAGCTCTCCTTGTTGCAGTCTGCAGTGCCACCCTGGTCATTCCTCCTGATTTCTTTATGATTTAAATACTGGTTCATTGTCACTCTTCCTAACACTACTCCTTCATGATTCTTAGTGATTTCATAAATGTGTGGACTATTTTTATGATAGCCTGGTCTCTTAGTGTCTTGACTTCTCTCTGCCAATTACTTTGTTCTCCATAAAATTATACAAACTCATTACTCATGACCATACCACAAACTTTCTGATTACCAATAATTGCAGCCTCTCCATCATCTCAATTTTGTCTGTTCCTCCTTCTCACCACTGCCTCCTGTCTTTCCAACAAACTTAACAGTCTTTCAATCTCTATTTAACTATTTACAACTCATTATTCATATAAATGTTTCCTGTACCTCTCACATTTGTGTCCTTATTTTTCTTCTTATTTAGCTTAAAATCAATATTCATTCATTATAATAACTTCTCTTATATGTGCCATTCACTTGCTTTTGCTTGCTTCATTTTGGGAAGCAAGCGAACAAACCCTGATGAAAGCCACCTTTCAACAGTTCTGTGCCTGCAACTGTGCAGCTGAACATGGCTGGAAGAAAACAAAATTGTTTGTTGAAATTGACTAGTTCCAGGTTAGATTTCTGTTCATCAACCTCAAGTGAATCCATTCACTTGTACTCTTAGACTAATATTTTATGCTTTCCTTCCTCCCTCTTCTCAAACCATCAGTACATCCTTTTTCAAGTCATGGCCTGAAATCCTATTTTAATGAGAAAATAAGTGGAATCATTAGAAACATCCCACCTTCTCTCACCATCACATCTGAAGAGCAGCCATCAGCAGTTCTCATACACTCTGTTTTATATCCTGTAACAGTGGGCAAAATCTCCATGTTAATAGCTAAGGTCAACTTCTCTACTTGTGTCACTGGAACCCACTCTTTCTACCTACTCAAGGTTGTTCTTTCAGCAGATGTTTCCTCTTTATCTTGCATCATCAGTTTTTTTTTTTTTCCATCCTACTACATCGTTTTGACTTGCAACATGCTATTATTTCTACCATTAAAAAGAAAATTGTCTGTCTGGCCCAAATCGTCCCTTTAGCTACCAACCTATATCTATCCTTACCTTAACAACGAAGTTCTAAGAAATAATCATCTATACTTACTGTCTCCAATTTCTTTTACTGAACCCACTAAAATCAGATATTGACCTTTACGCTCAACCAAAACTGCTTTTATAAAGATCACTGTTGCTAAATTCAGTGATCACTTATCATTTCTTTTTTAATTGAACTGTCAGCTAGTTCCCTCAATCTCTCTTCATTGAGCTTCTAAGATACATGTTCTCCTGGTTTTTCTCCTGCCTCGTGGGCCACTGCTTCCAGTTTCCTCTCCTGGCTCCACTTCATATCCCCTAAAATATTGAGTGCTCCAGGTTTTTGTCCTTGCACATTTTTACTGCTCTAACTGCAGTCACTCCTTTGGTGATAGCATTCAGCCTTGCATTCTCAAATATCATCAACTTTTTAATTCCAACTTTGTATCTCTAGCCAAGATCTCCCACCTAAGCTCCAAATGCATATATTCAAGGATTTATTTAAATATCTAATAGACATATCAAACTAAACATGTCCAAAATTGAACTCATATCCTCCAACTTTAGGTATAGCCTTCTCACAGCATTTTATATGTTAATTAATGGCAATTCTACCCTTTTAGGTGCTCAGATCAAAATCTTGGGTCATTGTTAATTTCTTTTTTTTTTTTTTTTTTTTTTTTTTGAGACAGAGTCTCGCTCTGTCACCCAGGCTGGAGTGCAGTGGCACAATCTCAGCTCACTGCAAGCTCCGCCTCCCAGGTTCACGCCATTCTCCTGCCTCAGCCTCTTTGAGTAGCTGGTACTACAGGCGCCCGCCACCACGCCCGGCTAATTTTTTGTATTTTTAGTAGAGATGGGGTTTCACCGTGGTCTCGATCTCCTGACCTCGTGATCCACCCGCCTCAGCGTCCCAAAGTGCTGGGATTACAAGCGTGAGCCACCGCGCCCGGCCTGGGTCATTGTTAATTTCTGTTCTTTTCGGCAAAGTGTCTCAGTTCAACCTCAAGAATACATCCAATATCTAACAGTGAGGTCACAGGACACGAGTGTCATCAGTGTCATCATTTCTATCTTGGTCTAAGACATCCGAGTTATTTCTGCAGGCGTTCTCTCTCTCTCTCTCTCTCTCTCTCTCTCTATATATATATATATATATAAAATATTACATATACGTTGCTGTATATGTACGCATATATATTCATATAGATATGAATTATTTGAGGATAAAATATATTTTCTGCTCATATATTGCCAGTGTAAAGAACTGTTCCTGGAAAATTGATATTTAATCAATATTTGTTGAGTGAATAAGCTGAAACTTAGAGCAGTTCATCGTTTATCCAAGCTCTGTGAATTTAAAGAATTTAAATTTCTCTCCCTAGACTGAGTGCTCTTCACACTATGCTATATTGCTTATTTCTTGAATACACTACTCAATTATTTTTTGTAAATTAAGCCTTTAAAATGTTTCATTGTTGATCTCTTAGAAGCAAATTAATTTATACATAAAGATGTGCAGTCTAAAACACACATACACAAACACATACACACACAGCCACCATTTTAGAATTACGTGCAGACCATCATCCAATACTAAAATACATCTTGGAAAAGAAAAATATTTCAAGCAGAAGAGGATATTACTTCAACATTATATTGGATGCATCCCAGTGTTTGACAGCAATTTGGAGTTAAATACTGTGGGAATACCTTTATCTATAATGATTAATAGATTTTTCACTTCAAATACTTTAAAATTTGGAAATCTTTAAAATTTAGAATCCTCTTGTTCTTAAAGAAACACAAGTCCTCCCTGTTATCAATTCGTATATAAAAATCATCATGATGTGGCTCGTCTTACTTAATGAGATATGCTAATTGCTGACACCTTCCTATTTTCAGTTAAACAATGAAAAATGAGAACATTTCAATAGATTTAGTGCACCATTTAGCTAATTTTCATCATAAAAGTATTCATTAAGCACTCATTTATATATGCTGTGCTTGCCATATGTTGTGGTATCAGACCAGTTTTAATATATCAAATTCTGACACCTAAAAAAATAATTTTGTGATGCAACTTTAACAGCTTTTGAGGCTACACCCACCTTTGAAGATTTTATAGGTAACATATATTCAAAGTTGTATTCATAGCAAATGATTATGTGTATCAAAGCGATAATGTTCTGCTTTTAGAATTATCAGTTCTCAAATGCATGGGATATTATAGCTAGTTCCTAATGAATATTTTGTTGTAAACTCTATCCTCTGACTCTTTGATGTCTAATTTATCAGTAAATCAGTTTGTGAATAGTCTTTATCCTCAAATACAGTGACTGCTCTGTTAAGGGTTTTAAGGTTCAGTTTTAAGGTTTTTTGTGTGCACTATTTAGTTATTTTCCTGATTACCTTATATAGAATGATTATTCCCCCTCAGGTTTTTTTCCTGAATTGTTTGTGTGTGTGTGTGTGTGTGTGTGTGTGTGTGTGTGTGTGTGTGTGTGTCTAGTACTGGACATATAGATATATAAAGGTATACATTGACTATTTATTCTTCTTGGCCATATCCATAATTCCATTCAGTAATACATGATTCACAGGCATAATAGAAAGAGCTCCTGAGACCACTGAATAAGCATGAGTTTCCTTCCAGTTCCTTCTGATATGTTAGTAAAAGATAGTAAGGATCTTTTTGAAAAGAATAATTATTGTGGGAGAAAAGGAATACAGAGTTTTTAAAACAACTAGCACTCACCAAAATGCTAAAGAGGGCTACTGATTACTCGGGCAAGAATTAACATGTTCCACAATATGGATGCACAGTCTTTATATTTTACCTTGGTAATATTTTAAACCATTAAATTATATAAAAATATATGTATCTATTTATATATGGATATGTAAAAGATATATAAGATATATTATACATATATATGCATATATAAAGAAATAGACTAGTTATCTACAGTTTGTAGCACAGATATCATGACATTTTGAAAATTTCTAATTGTTATATTTCCCCCCTTCAGGAATGTAATAATTATTATTTTTGTCATGGAGGTATAACTAGAATCCAACACTGCTTTTTCTGTGCTCTTCCTATTGTCATATATTTTGCCCTTTATAATACAAGACTGTCAAATTGAATATAAAGACCTTATTGTCTGATTAGACTGAAGGAATTTGTTTTAATTCAACTGAATCCAATTATAAAACTATTAATTGAGCACACGGTATTTGCTAAGACTACAATGGAAATACAGTAACAAGACAGGCACAAAGTCCTTGCTTTATGAACTTATTTGCTAAGGGTAGAGCTAGACTTCTTTTTCTACAGAAATTTATCATTCCTGGCCAGCCACGGTGGCTCACACCTGTAATCCCAGCACTATGAGAAGGCCGAGGTGGGGGCGCATTACTTGAGGTCAGGAGATCCAGACCAGCCTGGCCAATATGGTGCAACCCCGTCTCTAGTAAAAATAGGAAAATTAGGCAGGCATGGTGGCACACACCTGTAATCCCAGCTACTCGGGAGGTTGAGGCAGGAGAATCACTTGAACCTGGGAGACGGAGGTTGCAGTGAGCTGAGATCTCATCATTGCACTCCAGTCTGGGCTACGAGAGCTAGACAACCTCTCAAAAAAAAAAAAAAGAAAAGAAAAAAGAAATGTATAATTCCTGAATTTGTTGAACATTTAACCCTTTGCCTTAAGTATCATGCCATCCACATGCATATAAAATATCCAAATTGTCCTTCTATCTCTGCTGAGAAAGCATTTAGACAATTAGAGTTTTCTAATTACATTTCCAGAATAAATCTTACTGGATGTCAAAGAAAACACGTAGAACACATGACTAGTATTTTTTTATTATTATTATTATACTTTAAGTTTTAGGGTACATGTGCACAATGTGCAGGTTTGTTACATATCTATCCATGTGCCATGTTGGTGTGCTGCACCCATTAACTCGTCATTTAGCATTAGGTATATCTCCTAATGCTATCCCTCCCCCCTCCCCTCACCCCACAACAGTCCCCGGAGTGTGATGTTCCCCTTCCTGTGTCCATGTGTTCTCATTGTTCAATTCCCACCTATCAGTGAGAACATGCGGCGTTTGGTTTTTTGTCCTTGCGATAGTTTGCTGAGGATGATGGTTTCCAGTTTCATCCATGCCCCTACAAAGGACATGAACTCATCATTTTTTTATGGCTGCATAGTATTCCATGGTGTATATGTGCCACATTTGCTTAATCCAGTCTAGCGTTGTTGGACATTTGGGTTGGTTCAAAGTCTTTGCTATTGTGAATAGTGCTGCAATAAACTTGTGTGTGCATGTGTCTTTATAGCAACATGATTTATAATCCTTTGGTTATATACCCAGTAATGGAATGGCTGGGTCAAATGGTATTTCTAGTTCTAGGTCCCTGAGGAATCGCCACACTGATTTCCACAATGGTTGAACTAGTTTACAGTCCCACCAACAGTGTAAAAGTGTTCCTATTTCTCAACATCCTCTCTAGCACCTGTTGTTTCCTGACTTTTAAATGATGGCCATTCTAATTGGTGTAAGATGGTATCTCATTGTGGTTTTGATTTGCATTTCTCTGATGGCCAGTGATGATGAGCATTTTTTCATGTGTTTTTTGGCTGCATAAATGTCTTCTTTTGAGAAGTGTCTGTTCATTATCATTCACCCACTTTTTGATGGGGTTGTTTGTTTTTTTCTTGTAAATTTGTTTGAGTTCATTGTAGATTCTGGATATTAGCCCTTTGTCAGATGAGTAGGTTGCGAAAATTTTCTCCCATTCTGTAGGTTGCCTGTTCACTCTGATGGTAGTTTCTTTTCCTGTTCAGAAGCTCTTTAGTTTAATTAGATCCCATTTGTCAATTTTGGCTTTTGTTGCCATTGCTTTTGGTGTTTTAGACATGAAGTCCTTGCCCATGCCTATGTCCTGAATGGTATTGCCTAGGTTTTCTTCTAGGGCTTTTATGGTTTTAGGTCTAACATTTAAGTCTTTAATCCATCTTGAATTAGTTTTTGTATAAGGTGTAAGGCAGGGATCCAGTTTCAGCTTTCTCCATATGGCTAGCCAGTTTTCCCAGCACCATTTATTAAATAGGGAATCCTTTCCCCATTGCTTGTTTTTGTCAGGTTTGTCAAAGATCAGATGGTTGTAGATATGCGGCATTATTTCTGAGGGCTCTTTTCTGTTCCATTGATCTATATCTCTGTTTTGGTACCAGTACCATGCTGTTTTGGTTAACTGAAGTCAGGTAGCGTGATGCCTCCAGCTTTGTTCTTTTGGCTTAGGATTGACTTGGCGATGCAGGCTCTTTTTTGGTTCCATATGAACTTTAAAGTAGTTTTTTCCAATTCTGTGAAGAAAGTCATTGGTAGCTTGATGGGGATGGCATTGAATCTATAAATTACCTTGGACAGTATGGCCATTTTCACGATATTGATTCTTCCAACCCATGAGCATGGAATGTTCTTCCATTTGTTCGTATCCTCTTTTATTTCATTGAGCAGTGGTTTGTAGTTCTCCTTGAAGAGGTCCTTCACATCCCTTGTAAGTTGGATTCCTAAGTATTTTATTCTATTTGAAGCAATTGTGAATGGGAGTTCACTCATGATTTGGCTCTCTGTTTGTCTGTTATTGGTGTATAAGAATGTTTGTGATTTTTGCACATGGATTTTGTATCCTGAGACTTTGCTGAAGTTGCTTAAGGAGATTTTGGGCTGAGACAATGGGGTTTTCTAGATATACAATCATGTCATCTGCAAACAGGGACAATTTGACTTCCTCTTTTCCTAATTGAATACCCTTTATTTCCTTCTCCTGCCTAATTGCCCTGGCCAGAACTTCCAACACTATGTTGAATAAGAGTGGTGAGAGAGGGCATCCCTGTCTTGTGCCAGTTTTCAAAGGGAATGCTTCCAGTTTTTGCACATTCAGTATGATATCGGCTGTGGGGTTGTCATAAATAGCTCTTATTATTTTGAGATACATCCCATCAACACCTAGTTTACTGAGAGTTTTTAGCATGAAGGGCTGTTGAATTTTGTTGAAGGCCTTTCTGCATCTATTGAGATAATCATGTGGTTTTTGTCTTTGGTTCTGTTTACCTGCTGGATTACATTTATTGATTTGCTGAGACATTTTGTCACCACGAGGCCTGCCCTAAAAGAGCTCCTGAAGGAAGCACTAAACATGGAAAGGAACAACCGGTACCAGCCACTGCAAAAACATGCCAAAATATAAAGACCATCAAGGCTAGGAAGAAACTGCATCAACTAACGAGCAAAATAACCAGATAACATCACAATGACAGGATCAAATTCACACATAACAATATTAACTTTAAATGTAAATGGGCTAAATGCTCCAATTAAAAGACACAGACTGGCAAATTGGATAGTCAAGACCCATCAGTGTGCTGTATTCAGGAAACCTATCTCACATGCAGAGACACACATAGGCTCAAAATAAAGGGATGGAGGAAGATCTACCAAGCAAATTGAAAACAAAAAAGGGCAGGGGTTGCAATCCTAGTCTCTGATTAAACAGATTTTAAACCAACACAGATCAAAAAAGACAAAGAAGGCCATTACATAATGGTAAAGGGATCAATTCAACAAGAAGAGCTAACTGTCCTAAATATAGATGCACCCAATACAGGAGCACCCAGATTCATAAAGCAAGTCCTTAGTGACCTACAAAGAGACTTAGACTCCCACACAATAATGATGGGAGACTTTAACACCCCACTGTCAACATTAGACAGATCAATGAGACAGAAAGTTAACAAGGATATCCAGGAATTGAACTCAGCTCTGCACCAAGCGGACCTAATAGACATCTGCAGGACTCTCCACCCCAAGTCAACAGAATATACATTTTTTTCAGCACCACACCACACCTATTCCAAAATTGACCACATAGTTGGAAGTAAAGCACTCCTCAGCAAATGTAAAAGAACAGAAATTATAACAAACTGTCTCTCAGACCACAGTGCAATCAAACTAGAACTCAGGATTAAGAAACTCACTCAAAACCGCTCAACTACATGGAAACTGAACAACCTGCTCCTGAATGACTACTGGGTATATAACGAAATGCAGGAAGAAATAAAGATGTTCTTTGAAACCAATGAGAACAAAGACTCAACATACCAGAATCTCTGGGACACATTTAAAGCAATGTGTAGAGGGAAATTTATAGCACTAAATGCCCACAAGAGAAAGCAGGAAAGATCCAAAATTGACACCCTAACATCACAATTAAAAGAACTAGAAAAGCAAGAGCAAACATATGCAAAAGCTAGCAAAAGGCAAGAAATAACTAAAATCAGAGCAGAACCGAAGGAAATAGAGACACAAAAAACCCTTCAAAAAATTAATGAATCCAAGAGCTGGTTTTTTGAAAAGATCAACAAAATCTATAGACCGCTGGCAAGACTAGTAAAGAAGACAAGAGAGAAGAATCAAATAGACACAATAAAAAATGATAAAGGGGATATCAACACCGATCCCACAGAAATACAAACTACCATCGGAGAATACTACAAACACCTCTATGCAAATAAACTAGAAAATCTAGAAGAAATGGATAAATTCCTCGACACGTACACCCTCCCAAGACTAAACCAGGAAGAAGTTGAATCTCTGAATAGACCAATAACAGGCTCTGAAATTGTGGCAATAATCAATAGCTTACCAACCAAAAAGAGTCCAGGACCAGATGGATTCACAGCCGAATTCTACCAGAGGTACAAGGAGGAGCTGGTACCATTCCTTCTGAAACTATTGCAATCAATAGAAAGAGGGAATCCTCCCTAACTCATTTTATGAGGCCAGCATCATCCTGAAACCAAAGCCTGGCAGAGACACAACAGAGAGAATTTTAGACCAATATCCCTGATGAACATCGATGCAAAAATACTCGATAAAATACTGGCAAGCTGAATCCAGCAGCACATCAAAAAGCTTATCCACCATGATCAGGTGGGCTTCATCCCTGAGATGCAAGGCTGGTTCAACACACGCAAATGACTAGTATTTTTAAGAAAATGAAGTTAGCAGTCTGTTAATGACTAGAAAGAGCAGAATGATCAAACTATGCTAGGAAGAGAAGGAGCCAGGACAATTCCCCTTCTCTGGTGAGACTGCAGTTAAAACTAAAATCATTTAATGTGTGTCTTCAACTCAGGAAACCTTATCCTTGCTTGCATTAATCTGCAGATGAACAAACTAGCCTCCCTGAACTAACTCAATGTTTCCCCCAAGGTGTAGCGTAAAATTAATCTAGTTCAGAATTTCCCAATCAGAACTATCAATGTGTGTGTGTGTGTGTTTGCTTTGTTTTGTTTTGAGACGGAGTCTGACTGTGTCGCCGAGGCTGGAGTGCAGTGGCACGATCTCGGCTCACTGCAACCTCTGCCTCCCGGGTTCAAGCAATTCTCCTGCCTTAGCCTCCTCAGTAGCTGCGACTACAGGCGACTGCCGCCATGCCGGGCAAATTTTCGTATTTTTAGTACAGACGGGGTTTCACTACGTTGGCCAGGATGGTCTCTATCTCTTGACCTCGTGATCCGCCCGCCTCAGCCTCCCAAAGTGCTGGGATTACAGGCATGAGCCATGGCCCTCAGTCCTGTTTTGTTTGCTTTTGAAGAGCAGTGGTGAGGTTTTGAGGAGTAGGAGGGTGGAGATTGTTTTATTTATTTATGGTTTTCTGACTGAAGATCTGACAAGTACTTGGGAGTTCCCAGTTCCTTAAATAGTATAGAGCAGTGCATCTTAAACTTTAATATGCATGTGAATCACCTGGAGATCATATTGAAATGCAGAATTGGATTACCAGATCTGGGAGGTGGAGATTCTGCTTTTTTAACAAGCTCCCGGGTGGTATCTTTGCTATAATTCCAGAACTACACTTTGAATAGAAAAGACATAGAATATTTTATTCAGATGATTTGTAAGGTCTGTTGCTCTGATGCGTTATATTTCTTCTCTCTACTACTCTGGCTAATGAATGGATAAAAGGATTCTGCTTTGTTTGCTTCTGAAGGTTTTCCACTTCTATGTGTATAGCTAGGAATGTGCAAACCATAAGCCTCTACCATTAAAATGGCTTGTAACTGCTATGTAATATAGGAATATATGAGGGTAAAATTTAGGAGTTGCACTGATCAGGGAAAGTCTCAAGTTTTCTTGGAATAAAATAACAACTCTCCACAAAAGGCAGAGGGTGTGAACAAAAAAGACTGAGAGACAGATTGGGCAGACTATGGAAAATTCTATGAATTCTACTAAAGGATGAGATTTTTTAAGTAGATGATAGGCTTTGGTCTATTAGATCCTTAATAATCCCATATCTTCTTGTAGCTGTATTCAATTAAAATACAGAAAACAAAAATGGCTCAAAAAATTTAAAAAAAATTGTTTCTGTGAACTTTGTCATTTTCTTTTTCCTCATCAGTAAGACTCATGTTTGTTGTTTTGTTTCTCTGTCCCTTGTCTTTTTATTAATTTTTTGTTCAAGGATGACATTGTTAAAG
Source organism: Nomascus leucogenys (assembly GCF_006542625.1). Lineage (NCBI taxonomy): Eukaryota > Metazoa > Chordata > Mammalia > Primates > Hylobatidae > Nomascus > Nomascus leucogenys. The sequence goes on along the minus strand of NC_044402.1, from coordinate 46,385,761 downwards.
TAAAGATATTGGATTTCTACTTTTGTTAAGATAACTGATCATCATAGTCCCAGTATATACTCATGGTGTGTGTGGCAGGGTGTGTATCTTTAGTACTGGTTATCTGGATTTATAAAGTCATGCATTGACTATTTTTCTTGCCCACATGTACAATTCCATTGAGTAATAGATAATTTACATCAGTAGTAGAAATATCTCCTGAGACTATTAGGTAAGTATGAGTTTCCAGCATTCACTGGGTAAAGAATTTGTTATCAGAAGCTTATGGTCTTGTAAGAATGCATAGCATGAGGACAATAATTGGAGAAAATGTCACTTGTTTTCTGCTGCTCAAAATCTTCATAAGCACTCTAGGTATGCACCCATCATGAAAATGACTTCACTTAAGACACTTGAGATATTAAAACATTTTGGATAGGAGGAGTTGTTACTTTTATTAAGGTAGTATTCAACTAAATAATTATTGTCACATATTTGTATGAAGTTTTCAGATAGGGAAATTTGCTGAATAATCCAATAAATAGACCATAACATAAAAACTCACTTGGATAATGACTACCTAAAATAAGACTGGTAAAGCAATTTTTTTCTTTATTTATCTTCATTTCTCTTTTGCATGCATACAACAGACTGTAGCATTTTGTAGCTAAAGATAGTGTGTTTATGATCATATATTTTTGTGTTTGGAAATTTTAGAGGAATTCTTCATTCATTATCAGCTTGTTTAATGCAGTCTTTAAATCCTTTGCTGATTAGCTTATCTTACAATTATTTTGATTCAGGGATTTATGGTTAAAATGCAAATAAAAATAATCAGTGTCCATTTTCCATCTTTTTCTTTAAGAGTGGAGATGAAGAAGATCTCTCACCTTCTTTCTTTTCTCTTCTCTTATCCTAGCCTGTAAGCCTGCTTATTGTAGCGTGAATCGGTTCCTTAAAATCATCTTTGTTTACAGTATGGCTTAGGCAAGAAAATGTATTTATTGAATAATTTTTCTTTTTAGTTCTGTAATTTGTTCTCTTTCTCTTTCTCCCTGTACATAAATATACATACATACCTATATATATATATATACTCTCTGCATATATATATATATCTGTATTTTAAAGTGTATATATCAGTGTATATACCACTGTATACACAAGTGTATTTTAGAGATGAGAACATGATTATATGATAATTACTATGAATATATATCATATATATTCTTCTGTAATATATTCCTATAATATCTGGTGTCACTCATTCAGATAATTACTATGTTTTCATCTCTAAAATAATTTTTAAGAATTTAGAAATGTATCTGATATTATTTTAGTCATTGTAGGGATGATACTTTAAACTTATCTCCATGCTTATGATGCAAATAAAATGATATAATACTGCGTTCAGTAACATTTTTATTAATCAAAACACTTAGAAATTGAAGCAGTCTAGATTGTTTATTAATTCAGAGTAAAGCAGAATACTTTTTTATTTCAGCTCTCATTTCTGAACAAGTTTTACAATATCTGGTCCAATTCTTATCTTAGGAGGTGTAGTATATTCAAGTAAGTGAATCTTTCTTCAATTATTTGGAATCTGACAGAGAGTGAGTATTGAGTAAAAGAAAACCATGGCTTTGGGATCAGTCAAGCATGTTTTAACCTACAGTATCTCCTTTATTGTTTCCTAATTGTTTGACCTAGGTGATTTACATAGTCTAAACCACAGTACATTACTGTGGTTTATTATTAAATATAAAAGGTCTAGCACAGAATGAATACACAGAGGTGGTGGTTATCATTGTCAGTGTTCAAGATTACATACAGATATAGAACACATATTTAAATCCTAGAGCCAGAAACTCCTTTAAGATAAAGAATACTCTCATTTTTATCAGTGAAGAAACAGAGACACAGAAAATTACTATATTCATAGGAATTTTAGTACACTATTTAAAATGTTTGTGTTTTAAAAGATACCTTACTCTAGCCCACTTTCTCTATACTTTCCTATATTCTGATAAAATGACTATATTGGTGGTGAGACAGGAAGGGGATCTAATTAATTATAATTTATTTTATACATACGTTTGCATAGACTTTAAAATGTACATAAGTTGGCATACATTTTTTCTCAAATAATGTTTATAAAAACTTTGGAAACTGTAAGCAAGATTCATTCTTTTCTGATTTTCAATCAGTCTTATAAGAGTATGGTAGTGTGTATGTACATTGTACAGTAGTTGCCCATTATCCACAAGGGATATATTCCAATTTACACAGTGGGTACCTGAAACTGCAGATAATATCAAACTTTAAATAAACTGTGTTTTTCCCTTACATACATACCTTTGAAAAAGTTTAAATTATAAATTAGGAACAATAAGAGATTAACAATAACTAATAAGCTATTATAACAATATACTATAATAAAAATTATGTAAATGTAATCTGTCTCTCAAAATTCACTGTATTCACTCTTCTTCTTGTGAGGATGAGAGATGATACAGTGCCTATAAGATGCATAAGGTAGGCCAAGTGCAGTGGCTCACGCCTGTAATCCCAGCACTTTGGGAGGCCGAAGCGGGTGAATCATGATGTCAGGAGATCAAGATCATCCTGGCTAACACGGTGAAACCCTGTCTCTACTAAAAAAAAAAAATACAAAAAATTAGCCGGGCGTGGTGGCGGGCATCTGTAGTCCCAGCTACTCGGGAGGCTGAGGCAGGAGAATGGCGTGAACCCGGGAGGCAGAGCTTGCAGTGAGCCGAGATCATGCCACTGCACTCCAGCCTGGGCCACAGAGCGAGACTCCATCCCAAAAAAAAAAAAAAAAAAAAAGATAGGTAAAGTAAAATGAGGTGAACGATGTAGGCATTGTGAGGTAGCATTAGACTACTATTGACCTCGTAATGATAAGTCAGATGAGAGGACTACTAAATGACTAACAGACAGGTAACATATACTGCGTGAATACTCTGGACAAAGGGATGATTTATGCCCAGGCAGGACGAAGCAGGATGGTGCAAGATTTCATTATGCTACTTAGAACAGTGTGCAACTAAAAACTTATGAGATATTTATTTCTGGAATTTTCCATTTAATATTTTTGAACCACAGTTGACCACAGGTAACTTAAGCCACAGATAGTTAAACCATGGGCAAGGGGGGGACTACTGTATATAGAAATATATATGTACCACTGTCTTCTATTTTTAAGTTATTCTAGTAGTCAAAGAAGGCTGTTTGGTTAAGAGAGATAGAAACCTACTCTAATTACTGCGAGTAAAAGGAAGTATAGAGATTTTTTGAGAATATGTTAGTCTTAAAGAAATTATATATGCCCATGGTCCATGGGGTCAAGACTTAGGAACGTGGAGTATTTCAAGGAACATAGATGCTGTCTCACCTCTCTTGATTCTAAGGAACTTTAGGTTCTCTCATTTGTGTTCTCTCTGGGTGTTCCATTTCTCCCTCTATGTCTTTTATTTTCCTCAATAACTTTACCTTACTTTTTCTAAATTAACCATGGTGTAAATTCTAGACCTCACTATTCATGACGTGTCAATTCAACCTGACTAGCAACGGATGCCCATCTCTTTCCAATCAGACATGGAAAGGGAGAGTAAAACATATGGGAGCTTTGAGCTGTCTTTCCTAGAGATAGAGATGAGGCCAGCAGTGAAAATAGGGAGTCCAAGCTGGGCAAACAGTGACATCTGTTAATAAGAATTTACATTGTTTATTATATTTCGGATAAAATATTCTCAGTTATCTAGTTATTTGGCTTGATTTACAAAACATTGTTCATTTGATAACCGTCACTGGGCAGATAGGAATTCAATATACATCAGTGGTTCATGACAATAAGATACTATTGAGATAATAGCTTTTACTTATTTATCAAACAACGAAATTATGAACTATTCCTCTTTCCTTATCTCAAAACAGTGGGATTATTTTAATTAGATACTTTCATTAAAGGACTCATAGGACCTTACTTCCATTCTAGTCATGCCCAATGTCATAAACAGCAAGTAAAACATCAAAAATGTTCAAGTTGGTGATATCTTAAAGCAGTGTATATATATTCTAAGTTTATCCAAAATCTGAAACCAGGAATACATTTGTTTAGGTCTTGACATATGCTATGAGGATTATATTTTTACTTTATTATCTGGCAGAAAGAATAGGTTTATATTATTACATATTAGAGGACTTAAATTGGGAAAAAATACTTTACTTCACCTTAAAAAGCATTTCTTTCAAGCAGTGCATGTTATAACCAAATAATATTTTATACTTGTTGATATGGTTAGGATTTGTGTCCTCACCCAAATCTCATCTTAAATTGCAGTCCCCATACTCCCCACAATCCCATGTCAAGGGAGAGACCAGATGGAGGTAATTGTGTCATGGGGGCGGTTTCTCCCATGCTGTTCTCGTGGTAGTGAGTGAATTCTCATGAGATCTGCTGGTTTTACAAGGGGCTCTTCCACCTTCACTGAGCCCTTCTCCTTTCTGCTGCCTTGTGAAGAATTTACCTTGTTTCCCCTTCATCTTCCACCATGACTGTAAGTTTCCTTAGGCCTCCCCAGCCATGCTAAACTCTGAGTCAATTAAACCTCTTTCCTTAATAAATTACCCAGTCTTGGGCAATTCTCTATAGCAGTATGAAAATGTACTAATACACGTGTGGTTCACTCTCAAATACCAAAGCTTTAATGCCTACCTTTTCTACTTCTGTAAGGTGATAATGCAGAAAATGCAAATAACCTATTGATGTATGTATTTCTAACAAATTGTTCACCAGGTCTTTATCAATATCAGAACAATCTTCTTGCCAATAAACACCATTTACTTAAAAAATATGGTAAAGCTTATTGACAATAAACTGAAACCCTTCTGACACTGTTCACTGTAGTGTAGTCATATACTTTAGCTTTAAAATTTACACAAGGAGCTTTAATTACTGGTTTTTTAATGAATTTTTTCTATAAAATTATTTTACTTGAATGGTAATTGCATTATGGAAAATTTCAATCTTAAGGAGATAACTGTCTTTTGTAGATATCTTTTTTTGTGATATCTTTTCATTTTATCTTAATTTCCTTCCGGTATTCAGTCCTGCTAAATTGCTCAGATGACTTCAGATATAGTTCATCAGGTCTCGAAGTGCAAAATATGTTTTAGTTCACATAATTTACCTGAGAGGTAGTACCCGTGGTTAGTGAATTTAGATATTGTTTAAAACATTTGTCAAGCTAAGGAGAACATGACTTTGCTGTTGAAGCAAAGATAAAATGTGTTAAAGAATCAGGAATGAATGTGCTTCCACCCTGTAATTTAAAGTTAAAAATATATGCCAATCATTAGAAGTGTTATTTTTATTGAATTATATTTATATAAGCAGTGATGAGTGTACTTACAGAAATAACTACATAGTAAATAAGAGATGTTTCAAATTTATCAATATTACTTAAAATGTTTATCTTTATCTTATTAAAACCTTCCAATGGTGTTAGTAATAATCATACTAAAGAAAAGATTCTAAATGTGAAACAGATTACTAAGGAACTACCTGGTAAAAGACACTTTTTTCCCTTCTCATACTTAGAAAGCAGACATTGCAGGGTTATTTATTGTTCTAGATTTTTTGACATAAATATTTGTGACAGGGAAGTCAAGCAAAATTTTCCTTTTTGAAGAAATAGGTTTTTCTCTGAATTATTCTCACTTCATTTAGCAACTATGTAAATTATTTATCCTACAAGATGCCACAGAATTTATTCTATATATAGCCTTTTAAAAGCCATCTATAATCTGGTGTATTTGATTGGTATAGATACAGTTATATACGAACACCTGTGTCTTGTCGAATGTAACATCATGTAAGTTTTCCAAGTGCATGTTAAGTTTTTGTAGTGTACAAGATCTTTCCTCCTTATATACTGTATTATTATTATGATTAAGCTCCGGAATTTTCTGAAAACAAATAGTACTGGGTGGATTTATTCCCCTCCCCTAGTCCTCATTTGTTCTTGCACAAACGAGTGTCAACTTCTCTATCTACCTAGGTCCAGTGCTTCATTATTACAACTATTCTAAGCAACATCACTACCTGTGATTAAGCAAAAGTACATTTTAGTAGCACACACAAACATGTCACCCCTAGAACTAGCTTTTCTTCAAGATGTTTTTGCTTACTGATTTTGATGGGAGTCATGCACACGTTGTTAATCCTAGGCAGGCCTATTGCAAAATGAGGAGGGGAAATAAAACATGCCCTGAGTAATTAAACTCTGGAATAGGACATTCTTTTTCTGAGCATTGTTCCAGCTTACCTGTCAAAAGTCCTTTAGTAGCCTTATTTTCTTCCTTTTCTATTACTTTAGAAGTATGCCCATACTTTCCTCTGTTATTTCAGTTCTTCTTACCCATTTAGTTGTGATCCTTCACAGATTTTGACTCAGACTTCATGATTTGACTCAGGATCCTGACAATGTGAGTGAGGACAAACAGTAATTAATTCAGATTTGGGTTTTGTAGACATAGAAGAGACTATAAGAAAGGGAGGAAGAAATATCTATTTGTCTGCACTATCTCCACCTCAGGCTCTCTGTTTGGTATAAAGAAAAGAATATTAGATTACCTACACCCTAGGCAAATGATGCTTTTCTTTTTTTTTATTTTCAGTTTCTTTATATTTACATGGAAATATAGTAGCTATTCTTTGGAACATTTACTCAACTGATATTTATATGCTAGGAAAACTACAGGATGCCAAGAATATATAAAAATAAATAATACAGATACAGAAGGATTCCTTACTCTTTGAACTTACGTCTGGTGAATTACCTTTCCCTTTGTCCTCACCTCTCATATGCCTCCAGAATGTATCACATCAGATTAAAACGGACTAAAATGCAATTATTGTGTCCTTGTAGGAGAGGGTTTTTTTTATTAGTAGCATTAGAAAGGAAGATATTTAGTTAACAGTAACTTCTCTGATAGAAAAGATAATATGACAACTCCACCAATCAATGCCAAATAGAAAAATGGATTGCCATTGAGTATTACCTATTGTGTATTTGCACAGCAGGCCTTGAGAAGTGTGATTATCCAGAGGAAGATGCATTACAGAAGAATGACCTATGAGTGACCAGAGAGCTGGCATTTGTGAATTCTTGTAAGAAATAGAAGTGGGCTATTTCAATGCAGATAAATGGATTTGTTACAGAAGGTGGTAGTTTGGAGAATTTAGACACTCGTTGAATTATATGAATTTAGTGTACATTTTGTCATGAAGAATTAATTTTGACAAACTGTAGGTCTACAGAAGTAACATGAATATAAGTCCCTTTTGTTCCTTTGTTAGCATATCCATTGCCAAGATGATAAGCCTTCATCTGCTTATATCTTTCTATTGCAAGAGATTCTGATTTTTCTTCTTCCAGGAAAATATTAAATTGTTGGTGTAGTGTGTATGTGTGTCTCTGTGTGTGTGTGTGTGTGTGTGTGTGTGTGTGTGTGTTTGTGGAGAGAGAGAGAAGGGCCCTGGGTGGCGGGGGAGGGAGGGCAGGGAAAGAGCAAGTGAGAGTCTGCTATGTGTCAGACAATGTTCCTAGGGCTGCAAATATTGCAGTAAACTCAAAGTGACAATGTTTTTGTTCTCACAGAGCTTACAGTCTAGTGGGAGGAGAAAATAGTTTCAAATAAACAAATCATTAAGCAAAGCGATTTCTGTATAGTGTGATATTATAGAAAGTGGGAAGCTACTTTAGATGGAGAAATCATGGGTGGCTGCTCTGAAATAAGAGTTGATATGAGGTCTCCATGATAAGAAGGATTCGGCCATGCGTTAGCCTGTCTAACATGGTCCTATCATGCTGCAGGATAGGCATATGCCTAGGTATGGTCAATAATGCCTTGATGTCATTGAGTTTATATCTAAAATGTTTACATTGCTTCTCAAGGCTCTTCATAATGTAATGTGTTCTATCCAGTGTATCTTACTGCTTATTAATACAAAACTACTTTCCTCTGGTTCTCTGCTGCCATAGAATATGTGCCATTTCTGTATAATTTATACTATCCTTCTAAAGTAAGACTTGTATTTTCTCCTGAATTGTTTTCTTTCTTTTTATAACACCCCTGATATCAGGTATGTAGAACAATCCACTTTATACTATACTTCTTCAGTTAGCTCTGAGTATCCTCATCAACAGTAGGCTCATATATATTTGCAATTCTTTTTTTTTTTTTTTTTTTTTGTGACGGAGTCTCGCTCTGTCACCAGGCTGGAGTGCAGTGGCGCGATCTCGGCTCACTGCAACCTCCAACTTCCGAGTTCCAGCAATTCTCCTGCCTCAGCCTCCGGAGTAGGATTACAGGTGCATGCCACCACACCCAGCTAATTTTTGTATTTTTAGTAGAGATAGGGTTTCACCATGTTGGCCAGGATAGTCTCGATCTCCTGACTTCATGATCCACCCACCTTGGCCTCCCAAAGTGCTGAGATTACAGGCGTGAGCCACCGCGCCCAACCTGCAATTCAATTTTATACTGAATCATATACCATCTTGTGTTGCTCTTCAATTCTTCCTTGAAAACAGTTAGAATAATAAGGGACAGTTTTTCTGTATTTACTTTTTGAGTAGCAACTATGTGCAAAACTTTTTATGTCTATTTTACTCATCTCTACAACAATTCTGAAATGTTAAGTTTTAGCATGCCCATTGTATTGATGAGAAAACTAGGTCGTCTAGTTTAAATTACTAATACAGGGTCACACAGCTAGTAAGCAGCTGAAATGGGACTCAAACTGACTTCTGTGTGACTCCAAAGCTTGCCTTCTTTCCATTATACCAGAGCTTCTTTCTGCAATTAAATGGTTTGCTTCTCAATGAAAAGTGCCTATCTAATATTTCTTTTGTGTTCTCTTCAAATCTAACACATTACTGTGTACATAAGGGGACTTGGTAAATTTGTATGAATTAACAAAATATAAACACACACCAATCTCTCCTTATAAGAAACTGGGAACAACAGTTACCTCTGCAAAGTTACAGTGTAAAAGAAAATTGACTTTTTAAAAAACAATTAATTTTATTTCATATTATTATGTACTGAATGTTTGTGTCCCCCTCCAAAACTAATAGGATGAAATTATAAACCCCAATGAGATGGTGTTCAGAGGTGGAGACTTTGGAAGATAATTAGGTTATGAGGACAGAGCTTTCATGAATGGGATTAGTGTCTTTATAAGGGGAGAAGAGACCAGAGCTCTCTCTTTCCACTACATAAGGATGCAACAAGAAGATGACCATCTGCAATCCAGCAAGAGTGCTGTCACCAGACACTGGATCTGCCACTGTCTTGATCTTGAACTGTGCAGCTTCCAGAGCTCTGAGAAATAAATTTCTACTATTTAAGTCACCCAGTCTATGGCACTCTGTTATAGCAGCCTGAATTGACTAAGACATTGATCTTGTACATCTAGTTCCCTCTATTTGGAATGCCCTTTCCTTTCTCTTTTGCCTTGTGAAATTCCACTTATCTTTCCACTCCCAATTCAAATGTTATTTCCTCTGTGTAGATTTCGTTAACCCATCCCCTCTAGAAAGAGTGTTGGCACTGGGGTTTGTTTTCCCTTAGTACCTTATTTTTAGCAATTGTCTGCTTAAAATCAAAGAGCACAGTTAGTCCTCCATATCCATGGATTCCATGTCTACAGAGCTGACCAATCACAGGTTGAAAATATTTTAAAAATAAAAATAAAAAATATTAAGTATTAAAAAATACAAATAGAAATAATAAAAATTAAAAATATAGTATAACAACTATTTACACAGCATTTATATTATATTAGGCATTATAAGTAATCTAGAGATTATTTAAAGAATATGGGAGGATTTTCACAGGTTATATATAAATACAATGCTATTTCATATATGGGATTTCATTATGAGGGAGGGGATTCTAGAACCAGTTCCCCATGGATACCAAGAGACAACTGTATATTCATTTCTTTAGGTACTGACAGTGTCCTTCAACACATCTTAGCTTAAGTTGAGCACCAGAAGTTGAATTATCTTCATAAAATATAATGCAGTTCATAAATGTTTCTGTTCCATAACAATCTGAATATATGCCTGTTGCTCCATAAGATTTTTTTTTTTTTATTATACTTTAGGGTTTTAGGGTACATGTGCACAATGTGCAGGTTTGTTACATATGTATCCATGTGCCATGTTGATTTCCTGCACCCATTAACTCGTCATTTAGCATTAGGTGTATCTCCTAATGCTGTCCCTCCCCCCTACCCCCACCCCACAACAGTCCCCGGAGTGTGATGTTCCCCTTCCTGTGTCCATGAGTTCTCATTGTTCAATTCCCACCTATGAGAGAGAACATGCGGTGTTTGGTTATTTGTCCTTGCGATAGTTTACTGAGAATGATGTTTTCCAGTTTCATCCATGTCCCTACAAAGGACAAGAACTCATCATTTTTTATGGCTGCATAGTATTCCATGGTGTATATGTGCCACATTTTCTTAATCCAGTCTATCGTTGTTGGACATTTGGGTTGGTTCCAACTCTTTGCTATTGTGAATAGTGCCGCAATAAACATACGTGTGCATGTGTCTTTATAGCAGCATGATTTATAGTCCTTTGGGTATATACCCAGTAATGGGATGGCTGGGTCAAATGGTATTTCTAGTTCGAGATCCCTGAGGAATCGCCACACTGACTTCCACAATGGTTGAACTAGTTTACAGTCCCACCAACAGTGTAAAAGTGTTCCTATTTCTCCACATCCTCTCCAGCACCTGTTGTTTCCTGCTTTTTTAATGATGGCCATTCTAACTGGTGTGAGATGGTATCTCACTGTGGTTTTGATTTGCATTTCTCTGATGGCCAGTGATGATGAGCATTTCTTCATGTGTTTTCTGGCTGCATAAATGTCTTCTTTTGAGAAGTGTCTGTTCATGTCCTCTGCCCACTTTTTGATGGGGTTGTTTGTTTTTTTCTTGTAAATTTGTTTGAGTTCATTGTAGATTCTGGATATTAGCCCTTTGTCAGATGAGTAGGTTGCAAAAATTTTCTCCCATTCTGTAGGTTGCCTGTTCATTCTGATGATAGTTTCTTTTGCTGTGCAGAAGCTCTTTAGTTTAATTAGATCCCATTTGTCGATTTTGGCTTTTGTTGCCATTGCTTTTGGTGTTTTAGACATGAAGTCCTTGCCCACGCCTATGTCCTGAATGGTATTGCCTAGGTTTTCTTGTAGGATTTTAATGGTTTTAGGTCTAACATATAAGTCTTTAATCCATCTTGAATTAATTTTTATATAAGGTGTAAGGAAGGGATCCAGTTTCAGCTTTCTACATATGGCTAGCCAGTTTTCCCAGCACCATTTATTAAATAGGGAATCCTTTCCCCATTTCTTGTTTTTGTCAGGTTTGTCAAAGATCAGATAGTTGTAGCTATGCGGCATCATTTCTGAGGGCTCTTTTCTGTTCCATTGATCTATGTCTCTGTTGTGGTACCAGTACCATGCTGTTTTGGTTACTGTAGCCTTGTAGTATAGTTTAAAGTCAGGTAGCGTGATGCCTCCAGCTTTGTTCTTTTGGCTTAGGATTGACTTGGCGATGCGGGCTCTTTTTTGGTTCCATATGAACTTTAAAGTAGTTTTTTCCAATTCTGTGAAGAAAGTCATTGGTAGCTTGATGGGGATGGCATTGAATCTATAAATTACCTTGGGCAGTATGGCCATTTTCATGATATTGATTCTTCCAACCCATGAGCATGGAATGTTCTTCCATTTGTTTGTATCCTCTTTTATTTCATTGAGCAGTGGTTTGTAGTTCTCCTTGAAGAAGTCCTTCACATCCCTTGTAAGTTGGATTCCTAGGTATTTTATTCACTTTGAAGCAATTGTGAATGGGAGTTCACTCATGATTTGGCTCTCTGTTTGTCTGTTATTGGTGTACAAGAATGCTTGTGATTTTTGTACATTAATTTTGTATCCTGAGACTTCGCTGAAGTTGCTAATCAGCTTAAGGAGATTTTGGGCTGAGACAATGGGGTTTTCTAGATATACAATCATGTCATCTGCAAACAGGGACAATTTGACTTCCTCTTTTCCTAATTGAATACCTTTTATTTCCTTCTCCTGCCTGATTGCTCTGGCCAGAACTTCCAGCACTATGTTGAATAGGAGCGGTGAGAGAGGGCATCCCTGTCTTGTGCCAGTTTTCAGAGGGAATGCTTCCAGTTTTTGCCCGTTCAGTATGATATTGGCTGTGGGTTTGTCATAGATAGCTCTTATTATTTTGAGATACGTCCCATCAATACCTAATTTATTGAGAGTTTTTAGCATGAAGGGTTGTTGAATTTTGTCAAAGGCCTTTTCTGCATCTATTGAGATAATCGTGTGGTTTTTGTCTTTGGTTCTGTTTATATGCTGGATTACATTTATTGATTTGTGTATGTTGAACCAGCCTTGCATCCCAGGGATGAAGCCCACTTGGTCATGGTGGATAAGCTTTTTGATGTGCTGCTGGATTCGGTTTGCCAGTATTTTATTGAGGATTTTTGCATCAATGTTCATCAAGGATATTGGTCTGAAATTCTCTTTTTTGGTTATGTCTCTGCCAGGTTTTGGTATCAGGACGATGCTGGCTTCATAAAATGTGTTAGGGAGGATTCCCTCTTTTTCTATCGATTGGAATAGTTTCAGAAGGAATGGTATCAGTTCCTCCTTGTACCTCTGGTAGAATTCAGCTGTGAATCCATCAGGTCCTGGACTCTTTTTGGTTGGTAAGCTATTGATTATTGCCACAATTTCAGAACCTGTTATTGTTCTATTCAGAGATTCAACTTCTTCCTGGTTTAGTCTTGGGAGGGTGTATTTGTCGAGGAATTTATCCATTTCTTCTAGATTTTCTAGTTTATTTGCATAGAGGTGTTTGTAGTATTCTCTGATGGTAGATTGTATTTCTGTGGGATCGGTGGTGATATCCCCTTTTTCATTTTTTATTGCATCTATTTGATTCTTCTCTCTTTTCTTCTTTATTAGTCTTGCTAGCGGTCCATCAATTTTGTTGATCTTTTCAAAAAACCAGCTCCTGGATTCATTAATTTTTTGAAGGGTTTTTTGTGTCTCTATTTCCTTCAGTTCTGCTCTGATTTTAGTTATTTCTAGCCTTCTGCTAGCTTTTGCATGTGTTTGCTCTTGCTTTTCTAGTTCTTTTAATTGTGATGTTAGGGAGTCAATTTTGGATCTTTCCTGCTTTCTCTTGTGGGCATTTAGTGCTATAAATTTCCCTCTACACACTGCTTTGAATGTGTCCCAGAGATTCTGGTATGTTGTGTCTTTGTTCTCGTTGGTTTCAAAGAACATCTTTATTTCTGCCTTCATTTCATTATGTACCCAATAGTCATTCAGGAGCAGGTTGTTCAGTTTCCATGTAGTTGAGCGTTTTGAGTGAGTTTCTTAATCTGAGTTCTAGTTTGATTGCACTGTGGTCTGAGAGACAGTTTGTTATAATTTCTGTTCTTTTACATTTGCTGAGGAGAGCTTTACTTCCAACTATGTGGTCAATTTTGGAATAGGTGTGGTGTGGTGCTGAAAAAAATGTATATTCTGTTGACTTGGGTGGAGAGTTCTGTAGATGTCTATTAGGTCCACTTTATGTAGAGCTGAGTTCAATTCCTGGATATCGTTGTTAACTTTCTGTCTCGTTGGTCTGTCTAATGCTGACAGTGGGATGTTAAAATCTCCCATTATTATTGTGTGGGAGTTTAAGTCCCTTTGTAGGTCACTCAGGACTTGCTTTATGATCTGGGTGCTCCTGTGTTGGGTGCATATATATTTAGGATAGTTAGCTCTTCTTGTTGAATTGATCCCTTTACCATTATGTAATGGCCTTCTTTGTCTCTTTTGATCTTTGTTGGTTTAAAGTCTATTTTATCAGAGACTAGGATTGCAACCCCTGCCTTTTTTTGTTTTCCAGTTGCTTGATAGATCTTCCTCCATCCCTTTATTTTGAGTCTATGTGTGTCTCTGCACGTGAGATGGGTTTCCTGAATACAGCACACTGATGGGTCCTGACTCCTTATCCAGTTTGCCAGTCTGTGTCTTTTGATTGGAGCATTTAGCCCATTTACATTTAACGTTAATATTGTTATGTGTGAATCTGATCCTGTCATTATGATGTTAGTTGGTTATTTTGCTCGTTAGTTGCTATAGTTTCTTCCTAGTCTCGATGGTCTTTACAATTTGGCATGTTTTTGCAGTGGCTGGTACTGGTTGTTCCTTTCCATGTTTAGTGCTTCCTTCAGGAGCTCTTTTAGGGCAGGCCTGGTGGTGACAAAATCACTCAGCGTTTGCTTGTCTGTAAAGTGTTTTATTTCTCCTTCACTTATGAAGCTTAGTTTGGCGGGATAGGAGATTCTGGGTTGAAAATTCTTTTCTTTAAGAATGTTGAATATCGGCCCCCACTCTCTTCTGGCTTGTAGAGTTTCTGCTGAGAGATCAGCTGTTAGTCTGATGGGCTTCCCTTTGTGGGTAACCCGACCTTTCTCTCTGGCTGCCCTTAACATTTTTTCTTTCATTTCAACTTTGGTGAATCTGACAATAATGTGTCTTGGAGTTGCCCTTCTCGAGGAGTATCTTTGTGGCGTTCTCTGTATTTCCTGAATCTGAATGCTGGCCTGCCTTGCTAGATTGGGGAAGTTCTCCTGGATAATATCTTGCAGAGTGTTTTCCAACTTGGTTCCATTCTCCCCATCATTTTCAGGTACACCAATCAGACGTAGGTTTGGTCTTTTCACATAGTCCCAAATTTCTTGGAGGCTTTGTTCATTTCTTTTTATCCTTTTTTCTCTAAACTTCCCTTCTCTCTTCATTTCATTCATTTCATCTTCCATCAGCGATACCCTTTCTTCCAGTTGATCGCACCTGCTACTGAGGCTTCTGCAATCTTCACGTAGTTCTCGAAACTTGGCTTTCAGCTCCATCAGCTCCTTGAAGCCCTTCTCTCCATTGGTTATTCTAGTTATCCATTCTTCTAATTTTTTTTCAAAGTTTTTAACTTCTTTGCTGTTGTTTTGAATTTCCTCTCGTAGCTCAGAGTAGTTTGATCATCTGAAGCCTTCTCTCAACTCATCAAAGTCATCCTCCATCCAGCTTTGTTCCGTTGCTGGTGAGGAACTGCGTTCCTTTGGAGGAGGAGAGGTGCTCTGTTTTTTAGAGTTTCCAGTTTTTTTGGTCTGTTTTTTCCCCATCTTTGTGGTTTTATCTACTTTTGGTCTTTGATGATGGTGATGTACAGATGGGTTTTTGGTGTGGATGTCCTTTCTGTTTGTTAGTTTTCCTTCTGCCAGACAGGACCCTCAGCTGCAGGTCTGTTGGAGTTTACTAGAGGTGCACTCCAGACCCTGTTTGGCTGGGTGTCAGCAGCGGTGGCTGCAGAACAGCAGATTTTCGTGAGACCACAAATTCAGCTGTCTGATAGTTCCTCTGAAGGTTTTGTCTCAGAGAAGTACCGGGTTGAATGAGGTGTCAGTCTGTCCCTACTGGGGGGGTGCCTCCCAGTTAGGCTGCTCAGGGGTGAGGGACCCACTTTAGGAGGCAGTCTGACCGTTCTCAGATCTCCAGCTGCGTGCTGGGAGAACCACTACTCTCTTCAAAGCTGTCAGTCAGACAGGGACATTTAAGTCTGTGGAAGTTCTTGCAGAGTTTTTGTTTGTCTGTGCCCTGCCCCCAGAGGTGGAGCCTAGAGAGGCAGGCAGGCCTCCTTGAGCTGTGGTGGGCTCCACCCAGTTCGAGCTTCCTGGCTGCTTTGTTTACCTAAGCAAGCCTGGGCAATGGCGGGCGCCCCTCCCCCAGCCTCGCTGCCGCCTTGCAGCTTGATCTCAGACTGCTGTGCTAGCAATTAGCGAGACTCCGTGGGCATAGGACCCTCCGAGCCAGGTGCAGGACACAATCTCCTAGTGTGCCGTTTTCCAGGCCCGTTGGAAAAGCGCAGTATTAGGATGGGACTGACCCGATATTCCAGGTGCCGTCTGCTTCCCCTTTCTTTGACTAGGAAAGGGAACTCCCTGACCCCTTGCGCTTCCCGAGTGAGGCAATGCCTCGCCCTGCTTCGGCTGGCGCACAGTGCGCTTCACCGACTGTCCTGCACCCACTGTTAGGCACTCCCTAGTGAGATGAAACCGGTACCTCAAGCAGAAATGCAGAAATCACCCGTCTTCTGTGTCGCTGGGGCTGGGAGCTGGAGACCGGAGCTGTTCCTCGCTCCATAAGATTATATCATATTTTTACTGTACCTTTTCTGCATTTAGATATGTATAGATACATAATCCTTACCATTGTGTTACAGTTGTGTACAGGATTCAGTACGGTAACACCCTGTACAGGTTTGTAACCCAGCAGCAATAGGCTATACCATATAGCCTAGGTGTATAGTGGGGCTGGGCCATCTTAGGTTTGTGTAAGTATGCTCTGCAGTTTGCACAATGATGAAATTGCCTAACAACTTCCATTTCTCAGAATGTTTCCTTTGTTAAGTGATGCATGACTGTACTTTCTAAAGTTGTAGGCAGAAGAATGGACTATTGTTATTCATTACTCTAAGTTAATTCCCATGATGCTAGGATAACTTTCAAAGAAGTAACAAATTCTTCATTGTTGGAAAGAAAAAAAGGAGAGTTTTGCATCATACTTTTACTTTTGTTTACCAGAATTTACTACTTCTCTACTTACTATTCTTTGTCAAATTTCTCAGTACAAATTGTGATACAGTGTGAGATCTGCGGTCAGAACACATAGTTAATGCGGCACATACTGACACACAACCTCTCTCATACTTCTGTTATCATTTCCCTTTTATCATGCATGCTATTCCTCTGGGACTGCACTATCCACTGCCATCACCCCTTGCATCCTCAGCACATAACACAGTGTCTGGTGCATAGTAGACGATCAAGTAATGCACAGTGAATGAATGAAGGGAGGAAGTCGGTGACATTTTGGTTTCTGAGGATGAAAGGTCCTTTCTTTTTGGATTCCATATTCAGTCTCATATTGAATTTCTAATGAAAATTTCTGCTTTCTCATTTATTTTTACAATGGAACTAAGGACTCCATTGAAGAGTCACTTCAGAATTCACAATTAAAATATGTTGTCATTAATGCCATACCACTGGACAGAGATTGCAGGGTCTGGCTTGTAAGCTATTTTTTTTTTTTAAACAAAGTAATGGTGTATGAGTAGTGATTTCAAAGCTGGGAACTTGAGGAATCAAGTAAGGAATCATCAATTATTCCTCATTCCAACATTCAAAAAACTAAAACATGACTATAAGTTGCTGTGAAAATATCAAATTCCCTCTGATGTAATTCAAACTTGGTTTAAAAATGTATGGCAATCACATTTCAACTTATTGTATGACAGTAAATTGAGTTTAAACACAATTGAAAATGTTCCTAATGTTGCCAATAAGTAATGGTATTGAGGTTTTCATTTATAATATGCATCCTTCTAAACTTGTTTTTGCATAACATGGAATTAAGTGGATTTTTTCCTCTTCCTTTTATTGATAATTTCTCTGAATGCCTGCCAGGTGCTGACTACTTTTGTTTGCAGACCTCTTACTTCTTTGTTTCTTCAGCTGAATGGAAATGATTTTTGGCAACATGTGTTCTTGTAACTATATGATGCCAGTAAAATGATGTTCACTCCATGCCTCTTATATTACCACTTGTTTAATAACATGCATAATTATGAGAGACAACGGACTATGGGATGGATTGATGGCTTCCTTTTCTAAAGCAGGAAATAGTGCCAATTGTAGAGTTGGAAAATTAATGATTTTGTTTTGTTATTATTTGAATAAAGAGCTTTAAATTTTTCAGGATGCTATCTTTATGGAGCTTCTGCCTCTCTTCCTCTTCACCACAATTTAATTTCAAATGTTGATGCATAAAATCTTATAATTTGAAAGCATACCTTGGATAATATATGGTCTAACCCCCCCAACCTTATCTAGGAATTTCTTCTAAAGTCCTATAAGAGCCCGGCATCTGGCTGCACTGCCTCTATTTGAGCACTGTCAGTTCACGCCTTTCCAGCTCAGATCATATGGGCTTGGGATCAAGAGAAACAAATTGGTTCTAGTCTCAGCTTCATTTCTAACTCTGCCTATTACATAATGTAAGGCCAAACCCCCTCTCTGAGCCACAATAGCCTCATGTATAAACTGATAGGACTGAAATACAAGGCTTCTAAGATTACTTCTAGATTTAGACATTATGACTCTGTATATAGACACACATTTTAAAATCTTAATATTACCTTACAGATTAGATTTTTGAAAGTATTTTTGTTACTGTAATTTCCTACTCTCTCCAAAATTTCAAATAAAAGTCAACTGATTCTCTACCCAATCTGGTCTCATATATATTTAGTAGCAATGTAATACACACACACACACACACACAAACATGTATGTATTACTACCAAGATCATATATGAAAATTCCAGCCACTATGTTAAGGCACTCTTGACTATGTTTGTGTGCATTACTATTGGCGAAATGTCCCACATCACAGGACCCAGGAACAATAAAACTAGAAAGAAATGTACACAGTTTATCTAATTCCCTTAAAATTAATACACAATGATAAAAAGAAATCTGAAGCTGTTCACCTGTAACTTGTAATAAAAGCAGGGTAAGAAAGCAAGTAGGCCTGTGACGGATCTGGAGAAGAAAGAGCTAGACAGAGGCCTTTGAAAATTTTCTCGTCTTCCTCTTCCACATTCCTGTCATGAAGTCATTTTGTTTTCTTTCAACCAGTTGTGGTTGTGGGGAGTAGCCATATAGTGCTAAGCTGTTCTAACTGCTAAATATTTATTTCTAATATAGACTCAAAATATAGATTCCTGCAAACCTTATTTTGGCTGCTAGCTGTCCATTGGTACAACAACAACAAAAAAAACGTTTTTACTCACAAAAGACCCTCTATGTTAAATGCCAATGAATAAGCTCAAATATTGAACTTAACGTGGTCATCCCTTAAACTGATATTATGCGCTATTCTGGATTTGAGCAAGACTGAGTACAGGGAAGCTACCAAGTTTCTTGATTGCAGTGGCAACATTCTCTTTTTAAATAATGCCTCACACTTTTAATTTATATTGAACACTTTTATTAAAATAGCCAAGTCCATTTTTTATTAAAATCTGTAAATCATTTTAAGGTCATTTACCGTCAGGTTCCATTTGACTTAAAATACGCATAAGGAACCAAACAATGAGAAGTTTTGACATTAACTGATTTAGAAGATTTTAATTTTAGTGGTGTAGAGAGAAGAAAAAAGGTATTAAACACACTTTTTTGTCTTTAATTTTCCATATATGCAAGTGCATCAGAGGGATAGTGAGAGGAAGGGAGGGAGGGAGAGAGATAGAGATAAAATAATAGAGCAATGGTTCTGTAACATGTCATCTGTGAGTCAGTATCAGGTTACTGTATGCTTTGCATCAGGTTCTAGTTAAATTTAAATGTTAAAAGCATATTTGGGTGAAAATAACATGTAGATTAGAAAAATTTTCCTGTGAAACTTAAGAAAAAGGAATCAGAAAGAAACTGTGCCCTACATTCAGTTGTTCTGAAATGTATTCTAAGATTCATACAATTGACTTTGACAGGTGATATTGTACACTCTTTTACTCTAACCATGAATGCGGCGGCACAATGAAGGGGTCTCTGGCTTATAAACTCATTCACTATCTTGAAGTTAAATAATCAGTAAGCCATCCTTTCAGAAGTGATTCATTTTTTAAAACATAATGAAAAATACTCCTCCAGAGAAAACACATGGTTTTGCAATATATGAAGTCATCAATAGCTCCAGATGTTTTGCAGTCTAAACTGTGTCAAGATAACAAAGCAATGAACCAAGATTGATTGTTGACCTGCCATACCAGAGCAGGTGGAAGACGGAATTTGAGAGGAAACAGTCCCCAAATACCTAAATTATGTAAAAATCTGCCCAAAATAAAAATGCTAACCTATCAATCATGGAAATGTGTATTAGTCAATAATAATATGCTTTGTACTTGTCATGTGGTGACTACATATTAAAGAAATGAAACAAATTGTTTTAAGAACGATTGAAAGGTAGCTAGAAATTCTTTTGCATGCATTTATTTATCTTTGTGAACTAAGTAACATTATACAACAGATGCCACTGGCAGCCATTTGTAAGTTTCAAAGCACAACCATATTATATAGCATGGTTAAGCTTTAGTGCTCTGAGAATAGATATGGGTTTTATTGTTCCTGCTTTGTCTGTTCTTCTGTGTGATCTTAATTAAAATCAATTTCTTTATCTTCCATGTACAGATATAGATTGTCCAGTGCAAAATGTTTAATATTTTCAGAATCTAATGCTTCAATGTATTTGCTGTTTTTAAATGTAACTTTTTTTGTGTTTTCAATAGATATCTCTTCTAGCTCAAAGCCACTTCATATGAAAATGTTAAATGAAAAATTCCTATTTTAGCTATCAGAGAGTTACTTATCAAGAGAACATGGAGACATTTTGTTTTGTTTTGTTTTTGCAGAGCAAGTTGAAAAATTCTAACCTTGGCCCTAGGGTATTTCATCAGGAATAATCTTAAGTAAAAGCTTGCTTTTCACTTTTCAAAAGTAAGATTGTCCCTGTGCTCATACTCTGGCCTTTCTAAATGAACTGAAAATAATTTGTATGCAGTTTCTCTGAACTTCTAGCATGTCATCAGGATTTAGTTCAACTTAATAGTACTTTTGAGAGAATTAAATTTGGAAAATAGCCATATAGTGTTGATTCATTTATAGTAGTAAGGTGGTGTCTTCATTAAAGGAAAAAGTTGGCAACAAATCTTACACCTCCCTTGTTTCCTTGACCACTTTGATTTGTAGTTTTCCCAGAATAATACTTTTTCTGAGTTACTGATAAGAAAAAAATTCACATAAATTGTTTAATCCATCCTGTTCCTTATGACTTATGAAGGTCTTACCCAAATCTTAACTTAGAGTGGCAAGAGGAAACATTTTATCTAAAGTAAAAGATTTAAAATAACATGGAAATATACTATTAGTTTAAAAGAGAAGGAGAAAATAAATTAACCCAATGAAGGAACTGCTTGCTTAAGTAGGAGTCAAAAGTGTGGAGTTATAGTCAACCATTCAGTAATGGATAATTGCTGAAGAAATTAATCTTTATATAGAGAATGCCTGTATGCCATTGTCAATCATATCAGAAAGACCCACATGGACTATGCACTATAGAGAAGGGTCCTCATGGTGCCCATCAAATTTTGATGTTCATGATTGCTCTCTAATGTAGCAAGAAGGCAGAAGGAACTATGGGATGTGCTGTCAGAAAAAGATAAATCAGTATTTTAAAATGAAATAAAAATGGATTTAATACCTTAAATTTATACACTGTCTTACTTGTGGAAGTCCCTTGCTTTGGCAGCTTATCAGAGCAAGCATAGTTATGGCCAGGACTTAACATGAGCAACTCAGCCACTGATGGGTCACAAATTTATAATGACTCCTACCCACCTCATGAGATTTTCCTTATCCTATTCTCTTAGACCAAAAGATGTTTCTGTGAGATTATATGATGCACATTCCTGCACCTCTCTTCTCTTAAAGTAGAGTACCCTTTGCCTGTAACTCTCTCATATTAAAATAGTGAAATCAAAATATATCTTTCTGGAGAATTTGTAAAAACACCTCACTGGCACACAGTTTGAGCTACAGAAAACTTTGTTTTTCCCAATACCTGATCTTGTATCACCTCGTATCTCTTTTATCATCACTTGAGCTGTTGCTCCAGCTTTCAACAGCTTAGAAAACGGAATGGGAATTTTAGTGCCTGGAGTGTAAACTGGTGATTGAGTATCTTAAAATAGGACCCTGCCTACTTTTCTTCAGTTTTAGAGGTACATGATTCTTGGCTGTGCTCGAAGCTTTCAGCATTAAAAAATATTGTTTCAAGTTTCTGTGCCTCCCTTTCTTCTCAAATAATGGTTGTTTTTGTTCGATCTCAATTGTTCAACATGTATATAATTCATCAAATATTTATTGAGTGTATTAGTCCATTTTCACATTGCTAGAAGAACTACCCGAGACTAGGTCATTTACGAAGAAAAGAAGTTTAATTGACTCACAGTTCCACAGACTGTACAGAAGCATGGTTGGGAGGCCTCAGGAAATTTACAATCATGGCGGAAGGGAAGGGGAAGCAAGCGTGTCTTGCCAAGGCAGAGCAGGTGAGAGAGGGAGCAAAGGGAGATGTGCCACACACTTTCAAACAACCAGATCTCGTGAGAACTGACTATCATGAGCACAGCAAGGGGGAAATCCACCCCATAAACTAATCACCTCCTGCCAGCCACTCCTACAATTTGACATGAGATTTGGGCAGGGACACAAATCCAAACCATATTATGGAGTAACTTCTGTATGATAAGTTGACTGAAAAAAAAAGAGGCAGCTGTGTGACTGGGATTCTATATACTCTGTACTTCCTCCGTTCTGACACAAATCTCACTCATTGTTATGGCTTATTTACTTGACCAGTGGTGTTCTTTGACTTACAATAACCTTTGAAAAGGAAAGACAGTGTCTGTTTAGTTCATCATTGTATTTTCTGTGCTTTACATGGTACCTGGTATGCATCGGGTCCTTAACAATTTTTGTGGAATAGAAAGAGGGAGAATGCATGAAAGGAAACAGCTCCAGCATGGTTACCTGCTCATAATATTTTTTCTTTTGAGAAGATACTCTATGGAAGGATTATAGCTACTGGTTAAATTAGTAACATTTGAATATTGAATTTGAGTAAACTTTCTGCATTGTTAGTTTTCATTATTTAGTTTTTGCATAATTCTAAAGGACAGGCAGAACAATTAAATGGCCATTTCTAGAGTAACAATTTAGAGTCAGTTATTTTAATTCAAAATGTCTGTAAAATAAAGCTTTTGTTCATTTGATTCGTGGGCTAGCACATAAAAGTATAAGAAGGCAGAAAGAAAAAGAGAGAAAAAAATTGTGATAGCCTCCTTTTGGCTACTTTTTTCTCGTCTTTCATCACTTAAGTGGTCACTCAACCATTCTCCTATCCTAAGGATCACCAAAGCTCACTGTTTCCTCACTGAAGCCAGGGGCTTATTCAAGAGTTAGATTTTGACTTATAAGAAAAGTATTCCATAAACTGACTTTTTCAGAATCCTCAAAACCATGTTGTTAATAAACAAACCTACTCTTTCTTTGATGAACCCATCAAACACACACTCTGAGTGCTTGCCATGAGCCAGGGACTGGTGACATGAAAATTGCTGATTTCTGCCCTCAAGCACTTCAAGTGTTCTTCTGGATCTTGAAGCAAAGTAGAAGATATATGATGTTACATTTTTTTTTTCATTTTTCTTATTAAAGATGTCACTACTAGGGTCTCAAGGCATAACCAGCTAGGTTTTCCAAACAAAGAATGAATGAACAAAGTATATTTTCCCCAAACAAATTTAGAAAATATCATAATATTTCAGAATGGCCAATAGTTTTGCACGGAGAATAAACTGAGAAGTACAAATCTTTATAAGTATGCATATTTCTTAAAATGACATCTTTAATAGTTCTTAGCGGATGTCAATCATTCAATTCTTCTTCTCAGGCAGGACTCGTATAAGTTCATTGAACATTAGAGTTATAATATTTAAGGCCACATAGTCCAGTGATCTTACTTAATGTTCAGGAAGTTTGAGGCCCAAAAAGATATGTATTCTTTCCCATGGCATCTAGAACATAATTGACTAGGGACCTATGTGACTTCCAAACCATGCTGGTATTTAAAGAAGCCATTGGACCTTTTAGAAAATTATCAGGCAGGCCGTGCACTCTAAAGATTCAGAACCTATGCACAGATAGTTTCCACTATCTTTGGGGCTCAGAAACCTGGCTCAGATAGCAGTGAGATTCACAAATGGAAAGAATCCCTGTTTGAAGGGAGTGAACCAATGTTGTGCTTCTCCAAAATCAAGTGGTGGTACAACTGTGTAGCATAGGGAGCAACTTTAGAAAATGGGTGGCTTTTCGGCCGGGCGCGGTGGCTCACGCTTGTAATCCCAGCACTTTGGGAGGCCGAAGCGGGCGAATCACGAGGTCAGGAGATCGAGACCACGGTGAAACCCCGTCTCTACTAAAAATACAAAAAAATTAGCTGGGCGTGGTGGCGGGCGCCTGTAGTCCCAGCTACTCGGAGAGGCTGAGGCAGGAGAACGGCGTGAACCCGGGAGGCGGAGCTTGCAGTGAGCCGAGATTGCGCCACTGCACTCCAGCATGGGCGACAGAGCGAGACTCCATCTCAAAAAAAAAAAGAAAATGGGTGGCTTTTCACAACCAAAGCACCAGGACCTTTCCTGTGCTAAGAAACAGAGAGTCCAGAGTTCGGCTCAGCAGTCAGTGACTGCCAAGCAAAGCTACTCCTCTAAGGCACAACTCATAACTCTGTTTTGCCTCCTATGGCCACTTTGGTAGCATCACCAGCAATATCCGCACACACATTATTGGTCACTCCCCTCCCCTTGTTCCAGTCGACTCTGTTAACATGTTTATTGCCAGGCATACTGAAAAAGCAAAGCTTTGACAAACAATTTAGTTATTCGACAATTTGTTCCTATGTGGTCTTTGAAATGCAAAACACATAAACAGCCAAGTTTAAGGTCCAGTGCTTTCATTTTGGTTAAATATATACAGCTGTTAAAAATAGGGGAACATTACTTTTCCTTATTATTAATTTGATTTGAAAACCCACAATTTTGTTGATTCCCACTGAAAAAAATTGAACTTTCCAATACTTTGTGTTATAATGTGGATATTCCTGAACATAATTTGCTTTGATCCTTTACCACTGCATATTGGATTGTAAATTAGCTGTCCTCCCTGTGTATTTAGAAGTGCAGTCACTGTATCTGTAATCTGGTTTTAGCGACCTCTAGTGCCAGAAAAGTTTAATTGCTCTGCTTTTTTTTTTAAGTTCAGAGCTGACAGATATCTTTTAAATCATACACATCAATGACATCACATATATAAAACAAAAGAATATAGGAGTCACATTTTTCTACAATGTGATGTGTGTGTGTATGTATATATGTGTGTGTGAAGTGTATATAGGCATGAGCATATGTATGTACAATAATTCTAATTTTTGCTTTGCAAACAAGCATAAGATTTTTGTTGCATACGTTTTGGCAATGGCCAAAAAAATTCAACTAACAAAAAATGCAAACCATGTGTTTCATTCCAGGAGGAACCCTCTTTCTTTTTTGCTATTCAGTGAACCGTTTTAGGAGGTCTTATATAAACTTATACTAGCATAGATTACATATGTATCTTATATTGTATAGAAAACCCGTATAAGAATAGAAACTTGTACCTCCTGAACAGCTCATACTCTATTATCGAAATTAAAATCAAAAGAGAAAGCTCAAGTTTCTAGCTGTTTAAAGTGTTTTAAATCTTGGCTTTACAAAAAGTGAGACGCTAAAGTAAGTGTGTGTGTGTGTGTGTGTGTATCAAACAGAAAATGACATTTGGCCCACACACCTAAAATTTCTTTTAACGTATCAAAAAAGTTTAACCTTGCTTATATTTACAAAAATACCAATTCCTCAGTTATATTATTTTATAAATTTCAGGGTAAACTGAATTTCCTTTATAATAAGTATTCATAGTCTTGCAGCAAGATGTAGTGTGAGTTTCACAGGACTCTTGAGGATTGAAAAACATCCACATTTAAAGGCGTTTTTATTTAGTTCTTCATCTTTTACCCTCTCCCCAGTTGAATTGCCCTTTCCACAATCCTCCTCTCCACAATCTAATTTTGGTGATTCAAGCATTTGCCATGAGTTTTCGTTGAGAACAAAGTATCATCTTACTGTTTGGCCAAACAGTGAATAATCAATAGTATTGTACAAACAAGCAGCATGAATAATAGATAAACCTAAAGGCTTAGAGATGCAGGTTTCCTGCAGTGGGATTTGGAAGGAATTATTCAGTATGCAGCCCACCATTTAATGGGGGGAAATGTTGAAGTTTCAGCACATTAGTAGCAGAATCATCATCATCATCACCATCATCCCACTAATTTTTTTCCCTATATAAATAGTACACAGTACCCCTCACCATATATAAATAGCTATCCTTCAAACACTACAACTTTGTATGTAGGTCACTTTTTTGTTGTTTTTTTTTTGAGACGGAGTCTTGCTCTGTCGCCCAGGTTGGAGTGCAGTGGGGCGATCTCAGCTCACTGCAAACTCCGCCTCCCGGGTTCACGCCATTCTCCTGCCTCAGCCTCCTGAATAGTTGGGACTACAGGCGCCCGCCACCATGCCCGGCTAATTTTCTGTATTTTTAGTGGAGACAGGGTTTCACTGTGTTAGCTAGGACGGTCTCGATCTCCTGACATCGTGATCCACCCATCTCGGCCTTCCAGAGTGCTGGGATTTCAGGTGTGAGCCACCGCGCCCGGCCGTATGTAGGTCACTTTTGTTGCCTTACATTTATGTCTAACCTAACTGAGCATTTCACTTTTATTTATTATTTTTCATGGCATTTTCTCACTCATCTCTCAAGGCAACGTGATACTATGAAAGGAGTTTAGAATCAAAAGGTTTTAATTCTAGCTCCATTTCAGTGATGTGTTGTTGTGGACAAATTGGATTAAGCTGGTCTGAGTTCGTGTTGTAGATTGATAGTATTGCCATCTTAAGTCTTACTTAACTATTTGAGCTTCAGAACTCCTCCTTCACAATTTGTATTTATCTCTATGGGCTGCAGTTTTAAAGTTAACTTTTTTTCTTCAAGTATCATATGGAAAAGTATATCCAGAGTGCTGCTGTCTTGCTTACAAAGCCTATCCCTCTTAAGCAAGGGGACATATAGTACTGAAGTACAAAAAAGAGAGTTAAAGAAAATGTAAGGCCTAGAAGAAATAAGGTATGCTTTCAGCTTCAATGGACAATTTTCAAGGGCCATTTAGTAATATCAATAACTGCCTAGAGCATGGTTTTCCATTCATTTACCGAAGAATTGCTAAGCTGGGGCCTCATTTTACTGGTTATTCATGTGTGCTCACAAGTAGCCAAAAGTGATGCTGCTGTTACATACATGCAACTGGTCTTCAGTGGATAGCTGCAGAATTTCCTTTCTGGGAAGGCTGAATTTCAAAAAGGATGTTACTAATAGTAAAGATGACAGAGAGAAGGAAGCCAAAGAACTGTACAATGCCTCCAGAGGCATATATTTTTGGTACGTTACCTGAGACCACAGTCTGACTGGATTTTCTAGGGTGAGAAACTGGATTTAATCAATTACTCAAAGGTCACTCACTTATAATCATCAATCTTGCAAGACACAGATGTATAAACCAACTGCCAATTTATTAACTTACAAATGTGCTACAGGGATTCCATATTTGTTATGTAAGGCATCTCATTCTTCATATCTAGGTGTTTAGGGAAAAATAATTCATTTACTCATTCATTCAGTGAATATTTATTGTTGAACGTGTCTTCAGGGCACTGTGCTAGGTATTTCAGATGAAGTAGTGAGCAGGGTAGATATACTCCTTGTCTTCCTATAGCATTCAGTTATTTCATGAATATAGATAAATAAAAAGATAATGTCAATAAAGTGTGATAAATGCTGTGATATGTTAAAAAATGAGAGATTTTGCCTAGTTATTCATGTTTACAAAAAAAGATCTATATTGAGACATATTCTAGGGAGATTTCTGAATTCTAAAGATCAAATCTAATAGTAATGATAATAATAAAGCATCTTTCCTAATAGCTAATCTTTCCTAAATGCCTGCTCTGTGCTATATCCTGCTAATCACTTTAAATGCATGAGTGAACTTCACAACGTTCTGAATATTAGATATTTTATTATTCCTCTTTAATTGATGAGAAAACTAAGGATTAGAGAGATTAACTAAATTCTCTTGGTCCCAAAATTCACAAATAGTTTTACTGGGACTATAACTAATGTCCAGTTAATTCCAAACCTTATACCACCTTCTCTCAATCTCTCTCTCTCTCTCTCTCTCTCTCTCTCTCACACACACACACACACACACACACACACACGCACACACAAAACAAATAGGAAAGAAAAGTAAGAGGAGAAAGGAGACAGGGGGAGAATTTCAGTCACAGAAAGACATACCCAGATCAACATCAGATTTCTTACTGAAATAGTAAATTCTAGAGAAAACAGAGCAATGTTGAAAGATCTTTTAGCAGCATTTCTTTCAATTGAGGTTATTTCCACCAAAAAAAAAAGCTGTTTGTTCATTTTATGTTTATTCCTATTGATTGTAATTTATGAAGTTGATCTTTTAATGAAGCTGGTGCTCAGATGTGGGATCTTTCCACTGACCTGTATAAGCTGATTACAGGAGTTGAAGGGAAACCTTTAAAGTGCAGATCAAAAGGGAGTAAATCTCAAACAGTGTTTCCCTTTAAGAGGAGACCAGTCTGTAGTTAGACAATTTGTAAAACTTGGGGATAAGATAAGGTTGATAACAAATGGCCTTGAGCACTTGCCTAATGAGAGCACTTTGAGTTAAGTAATCCTTGTGTACGCCTAAATCAAGGTCCGTTAGTTTTGCCATTAAGCCA
The DNA here is from genome assembly GCF_006542625.1 of Nomascus leucogenys. Taxonomy (NCBI): domain Eukaryota; kingdom Metazoa; phylum Chordata; class Mammalia; order Primates; family Hylobatidae; genus Nomascus; species Nomascus leucogenys. Next base: position 46,357,029 of record NC_044402.1, on the reverse strand, counting down.
GGATGATTTGGAATATGTAGATCCATAGTAAAGGAAGGTGACACTAATGACAAAATTCTGTCCTTCTTTTGGTCTCACCAACAATGACTTCCTGGAACATCTACCAATTTTTTCCTTGTTAAATTCATACTAAGAAATGACAAGACTTTCATCCCTCATCCATATGCCTTATTTTCTCTTATGCCATACCATTTATTAACCCGTGTGTATTTGCATGTTATAACTTATAGCAGTATATCTTGATGGTGATTTATAGTTGATAGAGAATTTTCTTATTTGATCATTCACTTTGTTATTTCATTAGATTTAACCCAGCATGTAATGTAAGCCAATAATGTGCTAAGTACTACAGTGTAGAATTTTGGGAGGACAGAGTGACAGTGGAAGCATACCGTTGGATCTTTCCAAACCCTCATGTAAAATGACATAGCAACCAGACAGTGAAAACAAAAATCCACAGACATTTCCAGCAGAGTACAAGCAGGTGAGAATAAAATACCAGAAACCACAAGACCTATGTGGTATCAGCATCTGTGCAGCAAGAAGCAGAGAAAACCATTGAGGAGACTGAAGACCTGTAATAGGAGACTCCCCATAGAGTCAAATGTATTCCCTGGAAGACACAGTTGGCTAACTTGACAATAGCTGCTAAAAAAATATGAGTTTTACCTACTCCAATCACAAACTGGTACAAGTGGCACCCAGTAAGAAGATCTGAAGGGACTGGAATGTTTCAGACCTAGTGAATTCTCAAAATTGAACGGCAGGAACTCCCTTGTCTGACAGCACCCCATGCTGAAGAAAGACTGATGGAAGTGAATCAATATAGAACTGGACCAAAAAAATGAAGTCAAAGGGGAAAAACTGTCTAAATAAAAGTGGAGAAGAAGCACAGAGCCAGGAAATTTCAGAAAGTATCCCACCATATGTTTGAAACTACCTTAAAACAACAGAAGAGAGAACTTTATGAAGTTAGGAGAGAGAGCTAGGCCAAGCCTCCTCCTAAAAGTGTACAGAAAAGATAAAAATGAACAAAAAGGTAGTAAGAGCACAGCCTGTACAAACTTATTATTTAAAAATTAGAATAAGGATAAGAATAACATCCTTTTATAAAATGAAAGCATGCCAAAAAAGATTGCAGGTCAGAAAAGATGATCTATTCTATGCATGATAGGAATGTCTGAATAAGTAAACTAAAGCAGAAGAACAGCACAAATAAAAATTATAAGTAAAAAAAAAAGTTCCTGGAAAAAGAAACCAAGAACATGTATTTAAAGAGTATTCTGTGAACCTGAGAATTATAGTACAGGATAGGCAACATCAAAAGTTTTGAATAAACCTATGAACTTGCAAATGAAAAACTGGAGGACGTTCAGGTAAAAAAAAAAAAAAAAAAAATATATATATATATATATATATATATATATATATATATATGGCATGTTACTGACAGGGAAAATTAAATGGTCATCAGACTTTTTTTTTTTAAGAGCAATGTCTTGTACTTAAAGAAACAATGAGTAACAACATAAAGAACATTAAAAATATTTGTTAACATGCAGGAATTAAGAGGATGTTTTCCTATTAAATATGTTTTTAAAATCTAGAGAACACATTTTATATATGCAGAATACCTACAGAAATACTGATAAGGAGTGATGTTGAACACTAATATATACTTGCCTATAGAATTAAGATTAAATAAGGGCTACAGGGAGTGAATATATACTTATGGCTATATATTTTGACAATGCAGATATAGAATACCCTTAAAAATGGGAGGGAGAATGGAGATAGCATATACAAAAATATTTAATCCATTTAGAATTTTAATTGATAGTGATAGTATTATTAACATTATACTTTTACTACTGTTTGTATAATATGAAGAAAACCCATGAAAAATTATACAATACTCTATTTCTATCCCTGTGTCTTTGAGAGCACTTTTAAAGTGGGAAAAATGGGTTACATGTAATAGTATTATTATTCTGCTGCCATTATGTATATATTATATGTATAGCATTGGATAAAGCAAGTGAGAAATTATGGGATGTTCCAATTCTGTCATACTGTGTGCTTATGGGAATCAAGATTCTCAATGTAGAAAAAGATAGAGATGTAATCAAGAAGTTCAGTAAAAGCCATGAAGTACTATATTCAGTATAAACTCATGAGATGGCATGTTTAAAAATTAAACATATATTTGTGTATACATGTATATGCAGAGAGAGAAAGAGGGAGAGACTGTGTGTATGTGTGTGTGTGTGTCCCAGTCTGTCTACTAAACAGGTCTGGAAATATTAACAAACCTTAGAGGTGAACATCTCCAGTGCTCAGCTTTGGAGAATTGAAATCCAATTTCCCACTTAAAGAAATCAGAGATTTTGGGGGGAATAGTTCATCTTGAGTCTGGGTCAGGAAGTGAACAAGATAACCCTGGAACAGTCTGCTACATCAGATAGCAAAAAATATATCAAAGACTACAAAGATAATGTCAAAAGGAGTCAGGAACCAACTTGAAGAAGTTCCTACTGCTCAAAAGTAGAACAACTTGATTTTTAATTAAGATACCAGTTCGAATGTTTTGGAACCTGTAAAATGTTTAAATTCATGAGTTCAGAATGATGTTAAAAAGCCAGCTGATTACCTTTGTAGGATGAGAGGGAAACAACTCATTATTGTAAACTAACAAATAACAAGAAAACATCAAGCATTTATTTTTGCTTTCCCATATTCCTGTAATTCTGGGTAGCCAAATAAGGGATAGTCACTCTTTATAATGAAGATCTCTTTATAATTATTACAGCTAGCAAACTAAAATAATATGGTACAATTAAAATATCACTATTTCGCACCTCCAATTATTAAATAGATCTGCAGTGAGCATCAATGGCTGATAACGCCACCAACGGAGAGGAAACTAAATATTTTATGCCTCCTAATGGAAAAACACGACACCATCCAGACTGTGAAAAATCTGCAAATTAAATGGCCTCTCTTCTTTAACACAAATGTGTAAGAAAAAGAAAGAGATGGAGGAGAAAATGGTGGAGGAGAAAATGATAGATGAAAAGCAACCTAAAAGGCATAAACTTTGTGTGTGTCTGTGTGTGACGGAGTCTTGCCCTGTCGCCCAGGCTGGAGTGCAGTGGCGCGATCTCGGCTCACTGCAAGCTCCGCCTCCCAGGTTCACGCCATTCTCCTGCCTCAGCCTCCCCAGTAGCTGGGACTGCAGGCACCCACCACCACGCCCGGCTAATTTTTTTGTATTTTTAGTAGAGATGGGTTTTCACTGTGTTAGCCAGGATGATCTCGATCTGCTGACCTCGTGATCTGCCCTCCTCGGCCTCCTAAAGTGCTGGGATTAGGCATGAGCCACCGTGCCCGGCCCAGGCATAAACTTTTTTTAATGGGCAAGACTAAACTATTATGTCTAAGGACGCATACTTGGATAATAAAAAGCAGAAAATGATTCAAGGAAGTAATTGCTATAAATGTTAGGGCAGCATTTTTGTTTCTCTTTTGGTTTTTAATGGTATATTTTTAATGTGTATTACAGGATGTTTTGATATTTTTATACACAGCAAAATAATTACCACAGTCAAGCAAATTAATATATTCATCTCCTCGTACCTTTTTTTGGTAAGGAAAGAGCACTTAAAATGTATTATCTTAGCAAGTTTTCAGTATATAATGCAATATTATTAATTATAGTCATCATGCTGTGTACATTAACTCTCAAGACTTATTCATCCTACATAACTGAAACTTTGTACCCTTTGACCTATGTCTTTCCATTACCAACCCCGCCTTCCCCCATACCTGATAACCACCATACTACTATCTGTTTTTATGTATTCAACTTTGCTTTTTTTTTTTTGAGACGGAGTCTCACTGTGTTGCCAGGCTGGAGTGCAGTGGCGCAATCTCGGCTCACTGCAAGCTCCGCCTCCTGGGTTCACGCCATTCTCCTGCCTCAGCCTCCCGGAGCAGCTGGGACTACAGGTGCCCACCACCACGCCCAGCTAATTTTTTGTATTTTTAGTAGAGACGGGGTTTCACCGTGGTCTCGATTTCCTGACCTCGTGGATCTGCCCGCCTCGGCCTCCCAAAGTGCTGGGATTACAGGCGTGAGCCACCGTGCCCGGCCCTCAACTTTTCTTAAATCCTACATCAAAGTGAGATCATGCAGTACTTTTCTGTAACACATTCTGTATATATTTCTGTACATTTTTAATATGTATACCACAATTATGTGTCTGACTTATTTCACTTAACATAATGTCCTCCATGTTCATCCATGTTGTCACAAATGGCAGGATATCTCTCTCTTTTTCTTTCTCTCTCTCTCTTTCTCTCTCTCCTTCCTTCCCTCTCTCTCTCCCTCCCTCTCCTCTTAGGATCTCTTTTTTCTAAGGCTGGTAATATCCCATTCTTTATGTATACCACAGTGTATTGATCCATTCATTCATGGACAAACATGTAGGTAATTTTATATCTTAGATATTGTGAATAATGCTGACATTAACAGGGAGAACAGAGATGTCTATGAGATGCTGATTTCACTCCTTTGGGGTACATATTCAGCAGAGAGATTGTGGTTCATATAGTAGTTCTATTTTTGATTTTTGAGGAATCTTTATATTATTTTTCAGAATAGCTATACTAATTTACCTTTCCCGCAACAGTGTACAAGGGTTTTGTTTTTTCTTCACATCTTATTTTTTTGATAATAGCCATTCTATCAGGTATAAGGTGGCTTTGATTTCACATTGTGGCTTTGATTTTCATTTCCCTGATGATTAGTGATATTAAGCATCTTTTCTTATACTTGTTAGCCAGTTTTAAGTCTTCTTTGGAACAATGTCTATTCAGATCCTTTGCCCTTTTTTTAGATTGGGTCATTTGTTTTATTGCTATTAAGTTATGTGAGTTCCTTACAAATATTAGATATTAACCACTTATCAGATATATGGTTTGCAAATATTTCCTCCCAAATAGTAGGCAGCCTTGTGATTTTCTTGATTACTTTCTTTGTTGTGCAAAAGCTTTTTAGTTTGATGCCATACCACTTGTTTATTTTTGCTTTTGTTGCCTGAGCTTTTTATGTGATATTTGAAAAAAAATCACTGCCAAGGTCCATGTCACAGAGCTTTTCTCTATTTTTTAAGGCTTTTTACAGTATTAGGTCTTGTGTTTAGATCTTTAACACATTTTGAGTTTATTTTTGTGAGCAGTGTATGACAGTTTTATTTATTTATTTATTTATTGCATGTGGAAATCTAATTTTCCCAACACGATTTATTGAAGAGATTATCCTTTTCCCATCATGTATTTGTCTCAGTCTTGTTTTGTGCTGCTATAAGACAATATCAGAGCCTGGGTAATTTATAAAGAAAGGAGGTTTATTCGGCTCATGATTCTGTAGGCTGGGAAGTTCAAGAAGCATGGTGTTGACATCTGTGCAGCTTCTGGTGAGAAATTTTCTGCCACCTCACACCACGGCAGAAGGTCAGCGGGGAAGTAGACACATGCAAAGAAGCATAACCTAAGGGACCTCCTAGCTTTATAACAACCCGCTGTTGCAGGAACTAATCCATTCCTGCAAGAAATAATTCCATCTCTCCAGAGCAAGAGTTCATTCACTCCTTTGGGAGGACATTAATCTATTCATGAGGACTCTGCCCCTGACCCAAACACCTCTCACTGGGCCCCACCTTCCCCACTACACACTGGGGATCAAATACCAACGTGAATTTTGGTGTGGACAAACCATATCCAAAACATACCAGTATTCTCTGTGCCCTTGTTGACTGTGTATTCTTGGGTTTTATTCTTGGCTCTCTAGTCTGTCCTATTGGACTATGTGTCTGTTTTAATACTAGTAGAATGCTATTTTTATTCTAATAGCTTTGTAATATAATCTGACATCATGAAGTGGGGTGCCCCCAATTTTTATTTTGTTTTTCTTTCTCAAGATTTTTTTTTTGTTTTGGGCCTTTTGTGATTCTGTATGCATTTTAAGATTGTTTTTATAATTTATGTATAAAATATTGTTAAAATTTGATAAGGATTGCCCTGAATTTGTAGATCACTTTAGGTAGTGTGAACATTTTAACAATATTAATTTTTCCAATCCATAAACAAGGGATATCTTTTCATTTATTTGTGCCTTTTTTCATTTCCTTTATGAAAGTTTTATAATGTTCAGTGTTTAGGTGTTTCACTTCCTCAGTTAAATTTATTTTTAGATATTTAATTTTTGATGCTATCATAAATGCAGTAGTTTTTTCAACTTCCTTTTTGCATAGGTCATTATTGATGTAAAGAAATACTACTGATTTTTGTGTGTTGATTTTGTATCCTGTAACTTTCTTAAATTTGTTTATTATTTCTAATGATCTTTTGGCAGAATCTATGGGGTTTTCTGTATATAGGATTATGTCATTCACAAACAGGGATAGTTTTACTTCTTCATTTATAATTCAGATATATTTTATTTCTTTTCTTCTTTGGTTGCTCTTGCTAGTATTTCCAGTACTATATTGAATAGAAGTGGTAATAGTGGACATCTTTGTCTTGTACCAAATACTAGCAGAAAAGCTTTCAGGTTTTTCTTGTTGCTTATCCTATTAGATGTGGGCTTAGATATGGCCTTTACTGTGCTGGGGTAGTTTTATTTATTCTTATTTTGTTAAGCACTTTTATCATGAAAGGATGTTAAACTTTGTCAAATGTTTTTTTCTGCAATTATTAAGATGATCATGTAGTTTTAATCTTTTGTGTTGATAATGTTTTCTATCACATTAACTGATTTGCATATGTTCAAGCAACTTTGCATCCCAGAAATAAACCCCAGTTGGTCTTTGTAGATAATCTATTTGATGTGTTGTTAAATTAGGTTTGCTGATATTTTAGAAAGGATTTTTGCATCTATTTTTATTAAAGATACTGGCCTGTAGTTTTCCTTTCTGGCTTTGATATCAGAATTATGCTGGCCTTGTAAGATGAGTTTAAAAGTATCTCTTCTACTTTTTTTTTTTTAAAGAGTTCAAGAATTGGTATTAAATCTTTCGATGTTTCGTAGAATTCAGTCATTAAGTCATCTAGTCCTTGCTCTTTTTTTGTTGTTGTTGTTGGGAGGTTTTTCATTACTAATTCAATCTCCTCATTTGTTATTGGTCTATTCAGACTTTCTATTTCTTCTTGATTCAGTCTCGGCAGGTTATGTTTCTAGGAATTTTTTCATTTGCTATAGGTTATTCAATTTGTAGGCATATAATTATGAGAGGTCTCTTATGATCCTTTTTATTTCAGAGACATCTGTTGTAATGTCTTCTTTTTCATTTTGATTTTATTTATTTGTATCTTCTCTCTCTCTCTTCCTCTAATTAGCCTAGTTAAGGGTTTGGCAATTTTGTTCAGTTTTTCACTCTCAGTTTTGTTGATTTTATTTCCCTTATAGATTCTCTATTTAATTTATTTTTGCCCTACTTACTCTTCATTGTCTTTCTTTTGCTAACTTTGAGTTTAGCTTTTTTTTCTTTTTTTAGTTCCTTTAGGTATAAATGTAGGTTGTTTATTTAAAATCATTTTTCTTTTTTAATGTAGGCATTTATTGCCATGAACTTCTTGCTTAGTACTGCTTTTGCTGCATAAGTTTTGATTAGTTGTACATTAATGTTTGTTTGTCTTGAGATATTTTCTAAATTCTCTTTTGATTTCCTCTTTAACTCAGTGATTATTCAAAAGTTTGTTATTTAGTTTCCACATATTCGTAAGTGTTTTCCATTTTCTTACTGTTATTGATTTCTAGTTTCATTCTATTTTAGTAGGAAAATATACTTAGTATGATTTCAGTCTTCTTAAATTTGTGAAGACTTGTTTTAACAACATGTGATCTATTCTGGAGAACATTCTGTGTGAAATTGGGAAGAGTGTACTCTCTGTTGAGAAAACTTCTGTATATGTCTTTTAGATCCATTGGTTGAGTGTTATTCAAGTCTGATTTGTGTTTTTAATTTTGACAGTGGTTATTTCTGAAGGATAAGGTTGTGATTGGGATATCACTGAAATACCCGGAGGGGCTTCTGGAGAGGCTAGCAGAGTTTGATATTTTGACTTCGGTTGTGTTCACAGAACAAAATGAACTGTGAAGTACGTAATGTTCTCTTCTCTTTAAGGATGGAGAAGCTCAGACTCATTGACAGCTATAAACTAGGTAAAATTTGGAATTAAACTCAGCTTTTTACTTTTCAAAAACATTTCTCTTCCTCTTCCTCTCTTTCTTCTTTCCTTCCTTTCTTTCTTCCTGTAGTCAAGTCCAGGCTCATATCACTCACCACACGAGAGCCAGTAGTTCAAGAGACAAGGTATTGGGGCAAGGAAGGTTACTTTATTTTGAAGAGCCAGCAAACAAAGAAGATGATGAACTAAAGTCCTAAAGAACCATCTGAAGTTATACAAATTTCAGCCTCTTTTTATGTTAGGGGAAGGGGACAAGAGAGGGGTTAAGATCAAGAGATGCCCAATGATCCCAGACATCTAGGCAGCAGCAAGGGTCCAAGGGGGTTGTAAAACTTCATCATCCTCGATCAAGTTGCCATGCTCCTATAAAACTTTAATTAAACATTGTTACTTGTGTGTACACCCTCCTTATCACCTCAAGTTTAGTTTGGGGAAGGGACTATTATCACCTTTGCTTTAAAGTTAAAACACAAATTAAATTCCTCACATACTTAGGTTGTCCTTAATTCAGAAATAAGCAAAAGCAGTTAACCTAAAGATGGCACCTTGGGGGAGCAAAATAGAAGCAGTCATGCTAGGCCTCCTTTTCACTGTTACACTTCCCTTTTCTCTTTCTTACTTTCCTTTGTGTGTGTGTGGTTTAGTTATCTTTATAAACACGTCTCCATGACACTAAAGTTATAACAGCCTCTTATATTGGGTATAGTTTTAAATAGTACAATTAAAATAGAAATAAATAGGTGTTAAAAACTGTGTTTAAAATATTTATGTTTTAGTCTACCCCAGTTTAGGAAAGTTAACTTTATTTGGGTTTAGATTTTAGAAAGCAGGAATGCAATTAAGTGATATGTGTTAGGGAAATAGAAAGAAAAGCTTCCAACTCAGAAATTCTGTCCACAAAGGTACAGAATAGAGAAAAAAAAAAGTATTTTATTATTGAATAAGCATTAAACCACGATGTGATGTGCATTGTAGGCAGTGTGCTAAGAGAAGGCAAAGATAGAATGAAACCTCACCCTTTATAAAGCCAAGCTGATGACAACCCATTGCATACATATTTTCAAGATAAACAAAATTAGCCCTCATGTAAGAGGACTTGACATCACCATTTGTCACACAGAGTTCACCCTAACTCTACCTGGTAATTGGGGTGACCATCTGTGTTAGCTGATTCTGTTACCATATTTTTGCCGTGGGAATTAAATCTCTAATGCTTAATTTGCATTTGTTTTTACTCATATAAGATTATCACTATAAGACATTATTTTCCTTAGGGGTATCACTAACAGATGTCACTTTTCTTATTTTATTTTGATCATATTAAGCCATGATGACATTATCTTCTTCAGACTATCAAAAGATGAATTTATATGACTCTAGAGAAATGGTAATTTTCTTATGTGCCTTTAATACACACACGTGTGTGTGTGTGCATGTATGTTTTTCACATGAGCCTGCCCTTTTTTTCTATCAAACTTTAAGCTCCTCAAGGGCAAGAATTAGGTTGAGTTTTCCTTTGTACTTCCTCAGTTTATCTCGTGCAACTCTTTCATTCCCCATGGGTGCTCAATAGCTCTTATTCAGCTAACTGACGAAATGATTGTTATCTGTATTGGGTCAGTGAGCTGATGCTATAAATAGAGACAGTTTTTCTTGAGAAAGATCTAAACCTATTTCTCCTGTCAGTTTCTTTTTTCTTTGTTAAAAGCAAGTACTTCCTAGGATTAACTTATCCTTTTCTCAAATAATATTTCTTTATGAAAGTTTGCTACATTAAATATCCAGCAGTCCCACTACTGGGTATCTACCCAGAGTAAAAGAAGTCATTATTCGAAAAAGATACTTGCACAGGCATGTTCATAGCAGCACAATTCACAATTGCAAAATTGTGGAACCAACCCAAATGCCCATCAATCAGTGAGTGGATAAAGAAACTGTGTGTGTGTGTGTGTGTGTGTGTGTGTGTGTGTATACCCACACACATATATGTATATACATATATATACGCACATATATACACATGTGTATATATGTATGTACGTATATATATACACACATACATATATACATACATGTATACATATTCACATACACACACACACACACACATATATATGATGGAATACTACACAGTCATGAAAAGGAAAGAATTAACAGCATTTGCAGTGACCTGGATGAGATTGGAGACTGTTATTCTAAGTGAAGTAACTCAGGAATGGAAAACCAAACATTGTGTGTTCTCACTGATAAAGTGGGAGCTAAGCTATGAGAATGCAAAGGCAGAAGAATGATACAGTGGACTTTGGGGACTTGAGGGGAAGAGTAGGGGGGCGAGCAATAAAAGAATACAAATATGGTGCAGTGTACACTGCTTGGGTGATGGGTGCACCAGGATTTCACAAATCACCACTAAAGAACTTACTCATGTAAGCAAATACCACCTGTACCCCAATAACTTATGGTAAAATAAAAAATTAAGAAAGAAAATTTAACAAGCCTTTTAGGAGAGAGACAAATAACCTAAAGTTTTTTGATGTCGAATTTCTTGTAAATCTTGTTTCCCTTTCTCAGACTGAAGAAAGGTCCTCATGAATAACCCTTAGTGATGGCTGATATCTGGGATAGTTTTGGTAGACCAAACAGTTTCAATAACTTGTTGAACACATTCAATGTAAAGTACCTATTTAGAAGCCTCCATTTGACTGACAATAGGAGGCGTTTTAAACTTACTAATTACTACTTTTTTGAAAGAAATTATTTCATTTTCAATAATTATTCAAATGTTTGCTTTGCTTAAAGAAATGCTCTGATTTGATTTCATCTATGCTTAGTATCTGTTTCATAAAACAAATTCTTTTTTTCCAGAAACAAAAACATTTCTATCAGAATAATATGCTGATCAAGAACATTTATAATATTTTATTATAATTGTCTATACAGTAAGTTTCTTGAGCATAGGAAGAATGACTTACTGATTTGTATAACCTAGCACATGATACACTCTAAATAAATGTCTTGCATCTATCAGGGAAAGTGGTAGATGATGGTGTTTATTGGACTGAATAGCCATTCTTAAAGTGGGGTCTGAACCATGTTTTACCCTCTTCTAATTTTTCTTCTATATTTTTGAATAATTCTGATCATTAGAAGCTATATTGCTGTCCACTCTGAGAACAACCATGACTCTTAACTCAGTACTACTGGAGCCTCTTGGCTGTGGGCTATTTTCATCAACTTAATTTGCCTGGCTGTACTGTAAGCCACAGATATTTTCTTTTTCTTTCTTTCTTTCATTCGTTCTTTCTTCCTTCCTTCCTTCCTTCCTTCCTTCCTTCCTTCTTTTCTTTCTTTTCTTTCTTTTCTTTCTTTCCTTCTTTCCTTCTTTCTTTCTTTCCTTTCTTTCCTTCCTTCCTTTCTTTTCTTTTCCTTTCCTTACTTTTCTTTTCTTTTCTTTTCTTTCTTTTTTGACAGAGTCTCGCTCTATTGCCCAGGCTGGAGTGCAGTGGCGCGATCTCCGCTCACTGCAAGCTCCGCCTCCCGGGTTCATGCCATTCTCCTGCCTCAGCCTCCCGAGTAGCTGGGACTGCAGGCGCCCGCCACCATACTTGGCTAATTTTTTGTATTTTTAGTAGAGACGGGGTTTCACCATGTTAGCCAGGATGGTCTCGATCTCCTGACCTTGTGATCCACCCGCCTCGGCCTCCCAAAGTTCTGAGATTACAGGTGTGAGCCACCACGCCCGGCCAAACCACGGTTATTTTCTTGACAATGTTTCCTTCAGCGATCTACCCAGAAACCCTCCTTGTCCTTCATCTTCAAATCTTCTCTACTTTCTATACAATGACATAGTACAGCTTTTATTGTATTCAAAATGTCTCATCTACGGTGTCCATCTTCTTTTATACAGCATCCAAGGAGCATCTGGGAGCAGAAAGATTCAAATAAACAATCTATCACAGTAACACTCATAGAATCTCTCTACTATTTGACATTTTGTTGATGTGCTATCAGAGCACTTTACACTTGACTGGAGAGCTATGAAAACAATTACTGGGTCACTGACAGCAGCTAAGGAAAAATATTCCTTCTAAAACAGCACCTTAAATATTGTTAAAGCCATAGTATCTTTAAATAAATGCAAGGTTGACTAAGGGAAACTACACATGCTCTATAAAGACAACAAACATGAGATAAAGAAAAGAAAATATTGTTTTAGATTTGAGGGCAGTCTAATTTCACAGGATTGATAATCTCCATAAACATTTAAGATTTTACTGGAATCTTGCTGTTAGTAAATGGATCAAGTAAGTTATCATTATTACATAAGTAACAACTAAAAGTTAATGATGCCTTCTATCCTTGGTGATTATAATTTGTGGGATGGCGAATAAATACAGCATTTAATTATAAGATAACAGAAGCCTTAGACAATATTTGTTTGCCATTTTAAGATGTACTCTACCTAAATAATTTCTTTTTTTATTATTATTATACTTTAGGTTTTAGGGTACATGTGCACAATGTGTAGGTTTGTTACATATGTATCCATGTGCCATGTTGTTTTGCTGCACCCATTAACTCGTCATTTAGCATTAGGTATATCTCCTAATGCTGTCCCTCCCCCGTCCCCCCACCCCACAACAGTCCCTGAAGTGTGATGTTCCCCTTCCTGTGTCCATGAGTTCTCATTGTTCAATTCCCACCTATGAGTGAGAACATGCGGTGTTTGGTTTTTTGTCCTTGCGATAGTTTACTGAGAATGATGGTTTCCAGTTTCATCCATGTCCCTACAAAGGACATGAACTCATCATTTTTTATGGCTGCATAGTATTCCATGGTGTATATGTGCCACATTTTCTTAATCCAGTCTATCATTGTTGGACATTTGGGTTGGTTCCAACTCTTTGCTATTGTGAATAGTGCCGCAATAAACATACGTGTGCATGTGTCTTTATAGCAGCATGATTTATAGTCCTTTGGGTATATACCCAGTAATGGGATGGCTGGGTCAGATGGTATTTCTAGTTCTAGATCCCTGAGGAATCGCCACACTGACTTCCACAATGGTTGCACTAGTTTACAGTCCCACCAACAGTGTAAAAGTGTTCCTATTTCTCCACATCCTCTCCAGCACCTGTTGTTTCCTGACTTTTTAATGATGGCCATTCTAACTGGTGTGAGATGGTATCTCACTGTGGTTTTGATTTGCATTTCTCTGATGGCCAGTGATGATGAGCATTTTTTCATGTGTTTTTTGGCTGCATAAATGTCTTCTTTTGAGAAGTGTCTGTTCATGTCCTTCGCCCACTTTTTGATGGGGTTGTTTGTTTTTTTCTTGTAAATTTGTTTGAGTTCATTGTAGATTCTGGATATTAGCCCTTTGTCAGATGAGTAGGTTGCAAAAATTTTCTCCCATTCTGTAGGTTGCCTGTTCACTCTGATGGTAGTTTCTTTTGCTGTGCTCTTTAGTTTAATTAGATCCCATTTGTCAATTTTGGCTTTTGTTGCCATTGCTTTTGGTGTTTTAGACATGAAGTCCTTGCCCACGCCTATGTCCTGAATGGTATCGCCTAGGTTTTCTTGTAGGATTTTAATGGTTTTAGGTCTGACATTTAAGTCTTTAATCCATCTTGAATTAATTTTTGTATAAGGTGTAAGGAAGGGATCCAGTTTCAGCTTTCTACATATGGCTAGCCAGTTTTCCCAGCACCATTTATTAAATAGGGAATCCTTTCCCCATTTCTTGTTTTTTCAGGTTTGTCAAAGATCAGATAGTTGTAGATATGCAGCATCATTTCTGAGGACTCTGTTCTGTTCCATTGATCTATGTCTCTGTTGTGGTACCAGTACCATGCTGTTTTGGTTACTGTAGCCTTGTAGTGTAGTTTGAAGTCAGGTAGCGTGATGCCTCCAGCTTTGTTCTTTTGGCTTAGGATTGACTTGGCGATGCGGGCTCTTTTTTGGTTCCATATGAACTTTAAAGTAGTTTTTTCCAATTCTGTGAAGAAAGTCATTGGTAGCTTGATGGGGATGGCATTGAATCTATAAATTACCTTGGGCAATATGGCCATTTTCACGATATTGATTCTTCCAACCCATGAGCATGGAATGTTCTTCCATTTGTTGGTATCCTCTTTTATTTCATCGAGCAGTGGTTTGTAGTTCTCCTTGAAGAGGTCCTTCACATCCCTTGTAAGTTGGATTCCTAGGTATTTTATTCTCTTTGAAGCAATTGTGAATGGGAGTTCACTCATGATTTGGCTCTCTGTTTGTCTGTGATTGGTGTACAAGAATGCTTGTTATTTTTGTACATTGATTAATTTCTTGAAACCATCTAGATGATGAGTGAACAGCAGAGAAGAATTGCAGAGCGCCAGGATATTAACAGAAGAATATGTATCACTTGAAACTTTTCCCATAGTATTGCTCAGAGGGATGATGACAACTGTGAAGCAATATGGGAATGGGTGAATTCCAAAAAACCACACTGTATTGGTTTAGTAATGGGATTTATAAGGGAAATTTACAAACTAGCTGCCAGTAAGAGGAACTTTTTTTCACAACTCATTTGTATTAATAGAAATTAACACTTATTTCAGTTGCAAAGTTGTTATACTTGAAGGTACTAATAAAAAATGAATTTAAAGTCATCACATAACATTCTGCTTTGACTGTGGCAATGAAATGTGGCTTAAGAAAAGAAAAAGTATCCATCACCTACTCATAGTTCTTTTGGAATTTGTTCTTTAAGTTTCTGAAACTCTCCTGTCTGCAAAGGACAGGAATTACTGAGCTACATGAGAAAGTGTCTGTGGGACAAGTAATGAAGAGGTAAGCAATCACAATAAAGGGAATCAGTATACATTCAGCATGGAAATGTGGACTATACAACAGTCCTTTCCTTCCGCTTCAGCTCAGGAGATACATGCTTCTAAGCACTCTTATCCTTCCATGGAGAACCATGGAGACACAGGTGAAGTTGTAGGAGCCACCATTGGCTTATATTCTAGAGGAAGCACCCCACCTGTTGTGGTCATTCTGTTTTATAGGGCAAGCCTGTGAGCATTGATGGTTATAGCCCAGGGCAAAAAGTACACTGGATGCCATAAAGTTTGGCTTGAATGCCAAATTTATATAGGAGTTACCTGGTAAAGCCCATATACCTGGAGAGTTTAGAGGTCTTGGGAGGTTGTAGCCTCTTGAACTGTGTCGGAAGCTGAGTTCAGTTGCTGACCCTCTCCCTCACCCCTCCCACCCCTGGACTCCAGGGGAATTTAGAGGTCCTAACTGGCTCCTTGTTCAACAAACCAAAATGTACCAGAATTGTCTATCTGGATGGCAGCACCAAAATGGCCTAATTGGAGATCAGTTGTTCATGGAGAAAAATTAGAATTTGTAAAACTGACAAACATTTAAAGAATACAAACTATATATATTTCTTTATATCCTATATTTAGTGTTTTTACCACTGTGCATTTTACAGATAAGGAAATAGATGTCTTAGGGGGGCAAGTTACCAAACCCGGGTAAGTAGCATAACCACAATTTGAATACAAATTCAGTGTGCTAAACATTACATCATCCTGGCTCCAAAACCAGTATGCCTTGTGATATAAAAGTTTCATTCTATATCTGGGGAATTGTAGGGGTTCAAAAAGATGGATCTGTGAGAAGAATCAATAGGAGGTTCTGAAAATGAAATTAAAGAAATAGGAACTCTGAGAAGGATCAAGGCTGTATTATAAAAATTGACATCTGAGTCGTAAGTACTATGCCAAGTTTAATTTCAGTTTGGGAAAAGAAGGAACCATGATTTAAGTGTATCTTATCTTTGATAGCTGGAGATGCCCAATACTTTGACAAGGATACATTTGTCATTTATAGGATTTATAGAGATTTTAAATAAACTGGTTAAAGCTAAAAATCACCTTAAAAATATTATCATCATCATGATTGGATTTATACCCTACAAATAATCACTGTTATAACTAAAACTGGTAAATTACTTTATTGTTTGCACACATCTTATCTCATTTATGAGATATCTCACTTCTTTTTTTGAGATAAGAAAATTAAAGTTTGAGGCATTTAGGTGATCTGCTTAAGACTAGGTCATTTATTCGAAGAAAAAAAAAAAGAGGTTTAATTGACTCACAGTTCCACAAGGCTAGGGAGGCCTCAGGAAATTTAGTCATGGCAGAAGGGGAAGAAGGCATGTCTTACCTGGTGGCAGGCAATAAAGAGCACATGAAGGGGGAACAACTGTCAAACAACACTTAATAAAACCATAGGAACCATGAGAAATCACTCACTATCACTAGAACAGCATGGGGGACACCAACCCTATGATCCAGTCACCTCTCATGTGGTCCCTCCTTTGACATGTGGGGATCATGGGGATTACAATTTGCTATGAGATTTTGTTGGGGACACTGAGCCAAACAATATCATTCTGCCCCATTTCTCTCCCAAATATCATGTCCTTTTTACATTTCAAAACCAATCATGCCTTTCCAATAGTTCTCCAAAATCTTAACTCATTCTAACATTAACCAAAAAATCTAAGTCCAAAATCTCAGCTGAGACAAGGCAAGTCCCTTTTGCCTATGAGCCTGTAACATCAAAAGTAAGTTAGTTACTTACAAGACACATTGGGGGTACAGGCATTGGGTTAATATTCCAGCTCCAAATGGGAGAAATTGGCCAAAACAAAGGGACTACAGGCCCCATGCTAGTCTGAAATCCAGTGAGGCAGTCATTAAATCTTAAAGCTCCAAAATAATCTCCTTTGACTCCACATCTCACATCCAGGGCATGCTGATACAAAGGGTGAGCTCTCAAGGCCTTGGACAATTTCCAAGATGTTTTGACAAATAGTTTTTTATATTCTAATTGTAGAATGGATCAAGTGATTTCAGGATCATCTCACATCTCTAAATGAGTTACAGTCTTAAAAAGTTATACCTATTATACCCAATATTGTAGTTATTGAGATTATGATTCTTGCTTCCATTCTTATTACAAATATATTAGAATTAAATTTGCCTTTTATACTCCTGATAATCAAGACATTTCAAAGCCATATTTAAATAACTGACTTAGAAGATGATTGTCAAAGTCTATGAGGTTGCTATTATCTCCACCAGTGCAAATGATCAGACATAGCTGTGATCAGACATAGCTGTGAGCAACAGACCTTTATTGCAGACACAGAGCAAATATTTAAGAACATTAGGATGATGTCCTTCTCCATTTTCTTCTGTTGAAAAGGATCTGTAGATCTTAAACTTCTACTAAGTAGCTGATAATACAACAGGAGAGACTGTAGTTTAACAACTCAGCCGGAAGCCATAATGACATCTCCAGTGAAATAGCATCATTTCTTCCTTCCTATAAAATGTCCCTCTCTTAGACTTGGCAGAGAATTAAAAGTATTTATGGATGTAGCCTTGGCAGAGAAGGAGCAGCCAACTTATACAAACATAATTGTAAAAGCCAGTCATTTTTACAACTTGATATTAGAGGTCATTTATAAATTGTCACATTTTGTTTCTCTTAATTTATACATTAATCCTGAAAGGAAAATGTTATTCCATGTATTATTTAGATGGAGCCACTAAGACCCAGAGAGGTTAAGTAATTTGCTGAAGGCCACAGAGCTAGTAAATGGAAAAGCTTGGGCTCAGTTTGTTTCTTCTGGTCCTGTAGCCTTTGTTGCTTGTGTAATTCCATTCTGTGTCCTAATTAATAATTTGTTTTATTTGTACTTTAAGAAATCAGCATATTTAAACACCAGTATGACATTTAACATTTTGTGATTTATTCTAATAAAAAGTATAAAAGTCGGTTTGACTTAGTTGTATTATTTGCTTTAAATATTTTACAGTATTTATTTTCTTATTGAGAGTCTATGGGTATTTCCAATGGCATATCACCATTTTCTTAAAATCAGAATTAATTTCATATGTGCCATTAATTATTAATGTAATTTAATATTATAGAATCTGTTTCTATCAAAGCAATTCTATTTGTACTGAAACAACTGTTTATTAGAAATAAACAGATAAGGCTGGGCGCGGTGGCTTATGCCTGTAATCCCAGGACTTTGAGAGGCTGAGACAGGCGGATGGATCACGGGATCAGGAGATCGAGACCATCCTGGCTAACACTGTGAAACCCCGTCTCTATTAAAAAGACAAAAATATTAGCCCAGTGTGGTGGTGAGTGTCTGTAGTCCCATCTACTCTGGAGGCTGAGGAAGGAGAATGGTGTGAACCTGGGAGGTGGAGGTTGCAGGGAGCTGAGATCACATCACTGCACTCCAGCCTGGGCAACGGAGCGAGACTCCATCTCAAAAAAAAAAAAAAAAAAGGAAATTAACAGATAAACAGATAAAAGTTTCAGAATGCTAGTCTCTGTGTTCTGCAATGATGTTTTCCAAACTTTGCAATGATAATCACCTGGTATGTCTATTAAACATTGAGCTTCTCTAGGGCCCTTTCCTGTAGATTTGGATTTGAATGAGACTTCAGAAATTATATTCCTAACAAGTATCTTTTGGGATTTCTCCCATTCATGGAAGTTTGGGAAACACTGTTCTGTATCAACTGTGGAATGGTTTCTGTCCTCAGAAAAGCTAGAATTTTAGCATCAGACACATATGCGTTACAATCTTGATCTCTAACACCAGATGAGTGACTTTTGGCAAGATATTTATCCAGATGAACATCAACTTCTTTATTTGTTAAATGTCAATAATATCCTCCTGGAAGAAGGTGAGAATTAAATGGAAGAAGAATCTTGTATATAGTAATGTTTCATAAAATAGTACACAGTACATAGTAAATAGTTGTTCCACTTTCTTACAGATAGTCTATTAGTATACTTGGGAAATATGCTGAAGGAAATGTAGATACCTAGCTTCAATTGAGGGCATTTTATTAACATTGTGTGTGTGTGTGTGTGTGTGTGTGTGTGTGTGTGTTCTCATTTAATAATTTAATAAAAGTTAAAGTGGGAAAAAATCAAAATTCATGCAAAAGTTAGAAATTATTGTAATGCAAAACATTCCTCTCAAATGATACTAATTTTCCATTTACTGGATATTTATTAAGTGCTAGGTGCTTTACATACGTTTTCTTTTAACCCAGATGGCACATCCATGAATTATTCTTTTCCTCACTTGGCTCTGTATATGCCAGGGCATAGAGAGGCTGAGTTACTTGCCAAGTTCAGCGACACAGCTCTGTCTTATATAACAACAAGCATTTCTAAACTTTAAGATAGTCTCCCTCCAGTATCCCTTAGTTGCTTTTCCAAATGCTCTCTCCTTTCCCATTCTTGACACCATATTTACTTTCTTATTTAGGGTTAATTAAATACAAAGAGCCAGAAATTAAAAGCTTCCCCTCATGGCCCCTCTATCCTCAGGTATATTATGGCTTCTTCTTAGAGTTGTAAGCACCTCAGGCTTGATTGCCGTGGAAGGTATTAACTGCTCTGATTTAGGATATAATCTTTCTTGGAGGAACTGACTCTAAAGAGAGTAGCTAATTTGCTTCCTTGATTGGACCTTCACATTTTGCAGCCTTATATTAGGATTGTCCTTTTCTCAGTGAGGAGGTCAGAGTTGAATGAACGAAATACTTTTCTGTAAGAAGATTTTTAAAATATAAGAAAAAAGGAACCACCCTATTTTAAATCAAAGGAAGATTTTGGAGAAGCATTGAGGTGTTAGGCAAAACTGCAGCTCTAGATCAAGGACACATTGCCCCGCAGGGTGGTTTCTTCTGCGGTCACTCACTCCTGGAGTATAACTGTAGACCTGTGAGGATTTCCCTACACTCCTTCCAAAATACGCACCTGGGATTTTGTGTGAGTAATCTTCCTTTAAGCCACAGAATGGAAAAGCTTTCTGGCTGATAATACCATAAAAAAAAATCAAAAATCTCCAGATGACAGCCTGTCTTTTGTACTGAAGTGCTATGTGACCTGGAAGTGACGATGTGTCCCATTCACTGGGTACCTACCGTATGCCAGACACAGTTACCTTTTTCAACGAGTATCATCATCTCCGTATTATATATTATAAAAAGGAGGTCCATAGAGGTCAAATAGCTGACCTTCCCCAGAGGCAGAAAATGGGAGAGCCAGGAGGCAAAATTAATTAGGCTATCACACTCCAGTGTCATCACTTTTTTCTGTATAAAGCCCAAACAATCTTTGGTGCCTTATGTTTAAGATGAGGAGGGTTAAGAGCTGTGCAGAGTTGGGGGCCAGACTAAAATGTTTCCAAACTTCTCTGAGCCTCATGCATCTACTATAGTGAACTTGGTGAATATGGAGAAAAGACTATTGAAATACTTACTTTTGAACATAGCCTAGGACTTTTGAAATGTAATCGAGATATTTCATACAGAGTATTTCACAGAGTTTTTGTACCAAATTTCTTCTCTGGAAAATTTATGCCAATATTTAGAAACATGTACAATATAGCACAAATTGTGTGCCTATTTGTGTATTTCCTTTCAATCTGTGGCATGGACAATCATGTGTCATCAAATGTTCTCTGCTCACAGCAGATCTGTCTCCACCTATCTTCCGGTTTCTAAATGAATAACTACAGTGTTATATCTCTCTGGCTACTCTCCTTGATTGGAAATTAACAGTATCTAAGATAACGGCCACAGCTGGCTTTGGCAAAATCACCAAGAAAGGTCATTCATAGGGTAATTCTACCTGTATTTGTTGCTCCTGCCATTGTACTACCTCCCAATGCCACCGGGAGCCCAAAACTTACACAATGTTTCCAGGCTGTTCAAACCTGAGTCTCAGTATTATTATTTTAAAAATGTATTGAACAATACATGTCTTAAGACTTATTATGGGATTTTATTAAGTATGTCTGGCCACTTTACTAAATGCTCCAACGTGCATTAATTGGACTATTCTTTCTTGAATATACATTCTTGAATATACATACATAATATGGTTTTTACTCTATTTAAATGTTTGAAGGTGTGGACGAGAGCTATTACATTCCACGGATGGTAACAAAGGAAATGAGACTCTTGAGTCACAGGCAAAGGACATTATTATTCATAGCAAAACAGTAGCAAGAATATCGTCATGGGTGTCTGGATTCCCCAATCCCCAAATTGTGCACAGTGATGTGATGGCCAGGTGGAGCCAATACATACAATAAAATCTTTGCTAGAAAATAAAGAACCTGAGTTAGGGAATCCACAACTTGTTTTGTATCCTAGTGATAAACTAGTATATGATAAAATAGATAAACTAGTATACAATAAAATAGATAAACAAAAAAACTAGTATCCTAGTGAGTTTAAAATAATTATCGTTTAGAGTAGCATCACATATATGCAATATTTAGGGACAAGTCTAACAAATGTTGTGCAAGATTTGTTCACCAAAAACTAAATAATATGCCAAGAGATGTTAAAAAGACTTAATGGAGTGATAGATGTGTCATGTTAATATGGGCCATGTTCATGGGTCAGATGACTAAATATTAAAATGCAGCTTCTCTTGAAATGTGTCTGTAGTTTCAATGCAAACCTAGCTGGGCAATTGACATATCAAGTCTCTGAGGCAAGGACATGCTGGTTCTGGTTCATTTAAGAAACCACTCCTAAAAGCAAGCAGTGAATCAAATTCTTCCTTTTTTTTTTTTTTTTTTTTTGACTGGATCTTGCTTCGTTACCCAGATTGGAGTGCAGTGACACAATCATAGCTTACTGCAGCCTTGAACTCCTGAGCTGAAACGATCCTCTGATCTCAGCCTCCAGACTAGCTGGGACTACAGGCACATGCCACCATGCCACCATATCTAGCTAACATTTTTATATATGTATATTTTTTTTATTTTTGTAGAGATTGGATCTCACTATATTGCCCAGATTGGTCTCAAACTCCTGTTCTCAAGCGATCCTCCTACCTGGTCTTCCCAAATTTCTGGAATTACAGGCATGAGCCACCATCCTTGGCCCTCAACCTCTTTGTCTTGAGCAATACTAAATGCATTCCCAGACTACATGATACATTATCACAAAGCATTATTTTAATTTTTGGTCAAAAGGATGGCCATAGCCTTGTGATTCTGGCACACTCAGCAAGACATGTAGGAGCTCAAAAGATCCATGGCAGACTGCCTTCCACAAAGTATATACCATATACTATTACTATAACTAAACTTGTTATACATGATCTTATTTAATTCAAACAAGAGCTATATGCGGTAAAATGATTTTCTCCACATAACAGATGAAGAAACTGAGGCTCACAGGGGCTGAGTTCCCCAAGAGTATATAAACAGTTAGACACAAATAAGACACAAATATATCTGACTCCAAATCTGTTATTTTTTTTCAAGTATAAATTATTGCTCTTCCAATTGGTAAAATTACACAGTAGGAAAAATGATCAGGTTGGCAAGTGGTAAAGCAGTTCTGAAGATGTGCAGACTGAGAATCTCTGAGGGCCCAGAGCCTTCCTCAGAGCCACTCCCAGCTGGAAGGATTAGGAACCACAGCAGACAGATAATGTATTTTCATAGCAGTTTCCTCCTTTCCTTCCCTTATTCTAGGTTGGGTGTTTCTCTTTCCACCAAAGTTTGGCTTAGGACTCCCTGAGAGGAAAATAGAATCTTGGCTTACTCCACATAATTCCTGCATCTGCAGAATATGGGAATGGGGTGTTGTTCTTAGAAAGCAAATGAAAAATGAAATTCTACTACTCTCAGCTTTCATAACTACCATTTCCTCTCTTGACAAGACAGGCAGTTCTAGTTCTACAGATTCTAGTGCCAAGGAATCAATGCCAGAAACACGAAAAAATATTGCTCTCTGAAGCCAGGTCCCACCATTCTTTATCCTTCAGTTTGTCTGTGAGTAAAAAGAGAATTGGGCTAAATGATCTCTATGTACCTCCTAAATTTGGTTTCTCCAACAGGGCATTATAAGAGCTTCCCATTTATTCTAGCTGCTTTCCCTTTTCTTTATCTCTAGCTAATCCTAGAAATACTTAGCTTGACAGTGTAAGTACAATACTAATTATAGTAATTTATGTGAGCCCTTTTGGCAATTATGACTAATCACTTTGCAACACAATAATGATTATGCATATCATTATATAAGCATCAGATTAATTTGGTTGTGAGCTTTATTTTATCAGGACACTAAACTCTTTTCACATACACATTCTTAGAGTCTGTTACTCATTGTTGGTCATCTGCTTAAAAATTTAAAACTTTTGTGAGTACTTTGCATTTTGTAGGACCTTCCACAGTATGTTTGATGGCCTTGGACAAATCACTTATCTCCTCTGAAGTGCTTTCTTTATTTTAAAAAATAACATAAATACTATTATGAGATAATTTTTTTTATAAATGCTGATTCAACTCTTTGGTTAGCTGGTTAAAATTTGACAAACCCAATAAGCTATTTTCAAATTGAACAAATGGAGCTTATTCAGACAATTTAACTTATAAATGAACAATTTAGTTTTCTATGGTTCCTACCACCTATAGGAATAGGCATGTAAATTGAGGTTTCTTAAATAAAAGTTCTAACTCATTATTCTCTATATAGTTTAAATGTACATTTCCAAGTCAAAGTAAATATTCTTAAAATTAATTCCGAAGAAGGCATGGGGGAATAGGATGCTAGAGATGGTTTCATAAGATATAATGTAAAAGGCTCTCAATGTAAAGGACAAAAGGAACATTTTCCAGAGGAGAGGGCTTTGCTAAGAGATATCTGAACACAGTGCTGAGTCTAATGCATGTGGGAAATGTTAAGGTTAGAAACATGACAACAGGAGTGTCATATTCAAGAGAATGAGAAATAAAGCCCTTGGAATGAAGTAAGAAACAAACTATGTAATGGAAGGCTTTGAAAGTTAGGTATTATTTGAAATCTGAAGATAAGAAATTAGACATTGTATTATTTTTGCATATTTTTAGAATATAAGTCAGAAATAGGCAAAAGGAGGCTGCATTTCACAATTATAACCATAATATGATTTCTTGAGAATAATTACACATCAAAACAGTTGATTTGTATAAAATTTACAACTACCACATGCTAGATAATTACTTGCATATAATTCTTTATCAATTTTTGTTTTGATTTATTGTTAATCGTATAGTATTTTACATCTTTATTTTTGCCAATTTAGTCTACACTTCTGCTAAAAGTTTGGAGGGAGATTTTTTAAAAAGAACATAATTAGACATATGTTGTTCTAATGAGTTCATAAAATTACTCAATTTTCTTCTGCATTCAGTTTAAGAATAAGAACAATAACAACGAACCCTTAAGGAATCTTTCAAGCAAATATAATACTATTCATAGAAAACAGAATCTGATGAGTGTATGAAAATATTAGGTTATTAAGAACAATGTATTCAGGAGAGCAATCTTGTGAACTAATGGAAAATGTTTGGATGTACTTCCAGTCTCAATAACAAAAACAGTGTTTTAGTAATGAATCATTGTGTAACAATGGTTAGTGGTTTTGATGTGTCCTTTTTTTTTTTCTTATAGTAGTGTGTGAGGAACATGAGTTCTTTTTTAAGGAGAAGTTGTTAGTTAGAAATTTATATTTTGCAGAAATTAGTAAAAGAAATATCTAGGGATTATTCTTTTTATCATTACAATTTATTAATTTTCAGAAGACACACGGTGCAAATCAAATGTAGGCATGTTAAACATACATTTTTCTATCTTCAAGGAAACTTGAATTCAACCAAAGAGTCTGTAATTTATTAGTGTTCCCAAACATCTACACTTCTTTTTTGTTGTTGTTGAAGTAGCATTGGAGATATTATCAAAATGTTTAGAATTTAGTGTCAAAAATTAGTGGAAAGAGCTCCAGTGGAAAGAAATCACCAGAGACCTCAATAAGAACCCTGTCACCATCATAAAAAGCAATCAAGTATGTTTAATTACTCTGTGAAAATTGCAGAGAAAGTTGTTTCCTTCTGTGGTATGCAGATAGCTGCCAATGACTATTACATGTGAAGGATGGACATTTATAACTCTTTGTCTCCCAAAATAAAAGCAAGTACGTTACTGACATAAAGTTTTCTTTTGTGTTTATAGGTTCTGGTTAAGCCCCACATCAGATTGCTTTCTTCTAATGAATACTTTCTGGAGTTATCGGCAATTGTTTCATTATGACATCGAATTGGGCTCATGCAATAAAAATATAACAATAGCCAGTATGTTTTATAGGGATTGCTATATGTTAAGTACTTTCTTAATGAGATTGGAGAGTTCCCTGGCCCCTCTCACAGGATGTGCAACAGGGGTGTTGCTCTCTGTTCAGCCACTGCACGCTCAAACCCCTTATGGGAGAGGGAGCATGCAGACTGGCAGGTGCAGGAGCCAGGGTACGCACTTTGAGCTCTGGCTCCACAATAATGTCTAGGGATGGGTGTCTGCAACTCCTGAAGTCCAAGTGGGCGTGTGCTACACTGTGCTCTTTCAGCTTTGTCATCCACAGATGGCTTATGTGTTAATCACTTCAGTGCCCTCTTGGTACCCAGGTCTTTGTCCAACGTCCAGGAAGAATCCAGTCATGCACGGACTTGAATTATGAATGTTGGGGTTTTATTGAGTGGTGGAGGTGGCTTTCAGCTGGATGGATGAGGAGCTGGAAGGGGAATGGGGTGCGAAGATGATCTTCCCCGGGAGTTTGGCTGTCCAGTAGCCAGTCTTCACTCTGATGGTCCCCAGCCAAACTCCTCTCAGCATTCAAATGTTCCTTCTCTTCTCTGCAGTGCTGTTTTGCCATTCTGCTCTCTCTTCATCGCTTCCTCTCCTTCTGGAGCCTGGGTCTGGGGTTTATATGGGTACAGGATAGGGGGGTGTGGTTGGCCAAAAGGCAACATTTTGGGCACAGAAACAGGAATGCCTGTTCTCACTTAGGGCCCTGGGTTTCCAGGCTTGAAGGTGGGGCTTTGCCGGGGAACCACCCTCTGCTTTCTACCCAGTATTTCTCTGTCTCCTGTCCGTATAACTAAGTGTGTGACATATAGTCACTCAGTTTATCCTCATTATAACCCTGAAGTCAATATCATTTTTTTTTTATTTCACAAAGGCGTAAAGTAAGGCAGATGAAAGTGAAGTTTCTGAGGTCATGGAACTAGTAAATGGTTAGATCAGAACTCTAACACAGGCTGATGGACTCCAGAGCTCACTGTCATAAAAATCACACAGTTACTACTATTTATCTGTTCTTAATACATGTCAGGCACTATGCAGTGTTTTATTTATGTTATTTTCTTGACCTTACATCATAAAATTGGAGTAGGTAATATTATTCTCCATATTTTATAGACATAAAAGCTGAAACTCATAGAGGTTCAATAATGAACCTCAATTATATGGCCTTGAGTCATATAAATAACACTTGGAAAAGCTGAGATTGTCTTTCTCCAAAGCATCTACATTATCATTCTATCATAATATTCTTCATGTAATTTTAAAAAATGCGAACAATTAAGAAAAAACATCTTGACCAATTAGATATGAAATGTTCAAACTCATATGAAAAGCAGGATTGTCTTCCCTGAATCTAAATGAACTCCAGAGGAACTTTCCTGTGGTGCCTTCCAGCAATAGTATTTCTCAAACATCATATAGTATGTCAAGTCATTTTATTTAAAATTAAGTAAATTACTAAACAAGTTTTGCCTTTTAAAGAATAGCTGTTACCTAAGGGAGAGTTATGAATCAAAAAGGAAGATTCATAAAATATCTTACTTTACCTAGCATGATTATTGAAGAGATAGGAATTATATATTTTAAATTTTTAGAGGTGAGTGTAATTGTAAAATCCTGTAAAATAGTTATTAGTTACCTGAACTCAATAATCTCATCTATAATTTTCTTCCAGCAAAATTTTCAAGCCAGATTTTATTATTTATTATTAATAATTTGTCAGAAATGGTTTTCTGGGTTGGTTCCTTTGATAGTTTGTATATTTTTGTCTTATATTTGATAGTTTGTATATTTTATCATGTTTAATAGAGAATGTGTGGAGCAATGTTGATAATACGTTCTTTATATATTAATGCTGACAAGAACTTTAGAAGTGATTTAGTGCAATTTTTGCTGTAAGTGATACCACTATGAAATGATATAGTAAAGGAATCAGGACACAAACACTGGAGTCAAACAAATATGTATTTGAAGCCATATTCTCTTACCTTCAGATTGTATGAACTTTAACAAGTTACTTAAGTTCTCTGACCTTGGTTTCTTGATTTTTAAAATAAAATAATAGTTTTTCAGTGATTAGAATAGTTAATAATAGTCCATGGCACATATCAATCTCTTAATAAACAATATTTAAATATACCTTTTAAAATATTCTTGCCAGAATGATGAAGTAAGCAAAACAATAATGAAAATAATTTTTAAAAACCCACTCATTCAAAGTCTGGGAATTTTCCTAAGAACAAACTGCACATGTAAAGACATTCATTTACAAAAATCGACTAAATCTTGGTATGAACAGAAAGAATTTGGCATTTGAACCATAATTCACTCCATTATTCACAAACCACCTTACCCCAACCCCATGTTATGAGACATCTGCTGCCACAGGAACAATCAAAGCAAGATGAGGGCAGACTTACAAACAAACTTCAAGCCACATGCACACCAACCAACATAGAGCTGAAGCCTCACTACTACATGAAGCTTAAATACAACCTCTGTCCAAACACTGACTGAATAATAAGTACTCTGACTAAGGGGCAACCCCTAGGAAGTAGGCTTAAAAATAATACTTTCATTACCCTTGGTGGTCTGGAAGACCGTGTTGATCCTAAGGCTGTACTCTTTCAGACGTAATCATAGAAGGAACTTACAAGCAATTAGTCCCAGGTAGAACATGGGCAAGGATAAATAAACATACATATCTATGATAAAGTTTGAAAACCTAAATGACATGGGTGCCTAAGCATAATCTTGATCAATAAGTGGCTTATGTAGACCTAGGGATCACTCCTGGGTAGTTAGAATAAAATATAAAAACAAGGCTCAGAACAGTGGCTCACACCTGTAATCCCAGCACTTTGGGAGGCTGAGGTGGGTGGATCACGAGTTCAAGAGATTGAGACCATCCTCTCCAACATGATGAAACCCAATCTCTACCCAAAATACAAAAATTAGCTTGGCATGGTGGCATGCACATGTAGTCCCAGCTATTCAGGATGCTAAGGCAGGAGAATTGCTTGAATCCAGGAGGCAGAGGTTGCAGTGAGCCGAGATCACTCCAGTACACTCCAGCCTCGATGACAGTGAGAGACTCCATCTTAAAAAAAAAAAATACACACATACACAACACACACACACATACACACACACAAGAGGGGAATATCTGATCCAGGAAATCAGAAGCTATACACTATGGGGAAAATAGATTTTGAAGAATTAATTCAGCCAAGTCACTAAAATAATAAACAAATGACCAAGCAAACAACAGCAAGAACTTCATGGTGGGCATCATCATCAAGAGTTGCTACCATACATCATGCAAGATTGTTTTGAACAAAAACTTATGAGCTGTGAAAGGAAACAGGAAAGGATGAACACCACGCAGGTAAAAGAAAAGCAGGAAGTAGAAATGGCATTTGAAGGGCTCCAGAGAGTGCACTTAGTAGACAGACTTCAATTGGCTATTATAAGTACACTGAAAGAATAAGGGAAATTACGCTTAAACAATTAAGGAAGTTGCTATGACACTATTTCATCAAATAGAGAATATCAGCAAAGAGAAAGTATTAAAAAGAACCAAATAGAAATTTAGGTGTTATATAGTAAAATAGCTGAAAAGAAAAAAAAATATATATAGGAGTTCAAGAGTAGATTTGAGCTAGCAGAAGAAAGAATCATTGAGCTTGAAGATAAATCATTAAAGATTATGAAATCAGGAGAACACAGAGAAAAAAGAAAAATGAACAAACCAATAGAGAAATGGGGAATATCATTAAGTACACCAACATACATGTAGCGGAAGTACCATAAGAAGAGAAAGAAAGGGACAGAAAAATTTACAAATAAATAAGTCCTGGAAAGTTTCCAAATTTGATGAAAAATCTTAATCTATGTATCCAAGAAGCTCATTGAACTGCAAATAGGATCAAAAAAAGAGATCCATAGGCAGATACATTATAGTCAAAATTTTGGAAGACAATATAAATAGAAAAACCTTGAAAGCAGCAAGAGAAAACAAAAAACAAAAAAAACTACTCATCCCATAGAGGGCAATTCAATTTATTAGATTAACAACTACATTCTCATCAGAAATAATGGAAGCATGAAAGGAGTGGGATGTCATATTAAAGTGGAGAATAAAAACTGTCAACCGAGAATCTTATATCCAGTAAAACTACTTTTAAAAATGAAGGTGAAGCAGCCATAAAAAAGGATGAGTTCATGTCCCTTGCAGGGACATAGATGAAGCTGGAAACCATCATTCTCAGCAGACTAGAACGGGAGCAGAAAACCAACAGCATGTGTTCTCACTTGTAAGTGTGAGTTGAACAATGAGAACACATGGACACAGGGAGGGGAACATCACACACCGGGGCCTGTCGGGGGATGGGGGCCTAAGGGAGGGATAGCATTAGGAGAAATACCTAGTGTAGATGACAGGTTGATGGGTGCAGCAAACCACCACGGCCCGTGAATACCTATGTAATAAACCTGCACGATCTGCACATGTATCCCAGAACTTAAAGTATAATTAAAAAGATAAATAAATAAATAAATAAAAATGATGGTGAATGAAGATACTCGTACAAAACTAAAAGCTGTTAGAATCCACTGCTAGCAGACTTGCCTTACAAAAAAAATTAAAGAAGTCATTTAGTCTGAAAGCAGGTGATACTAGACAGTAATCCAAAACTACATGAAAAAAAGAAATATATCATATAGGCAATTATGTAGGTAACTACAAAAGATTATATAATTGCATGTTTCTTCTACTTCCTTCTCTTGACTTTTTAAAAAAGAATTGCATAAAATATATTATGTAATTGAATTGTTGGTCCTATAACAAATATAAGTATAATGTATTTGACAATAATAACACAGAGGGGGCAAGAGGAAATACAACTGTGTTCGAGTAAGAAAATTTGAAATGGTATTACAAATCCACAGGTATAAACTAAGAGAACCAGAAAGGGTTAATCAAAAAGTGAATGTAACTAACATATAAATATCTAGTAGTTCTTCTTTCTCCTCTCAGGTTCTTTAAAAGACATACTATAATAAAAAGTACAAATTGTGAAAATATATGTTGGGTTATTAACAGATAGAGTTAGTAATGTATAAGAGAGATAGTGAAAAGAAGTAGAGGGGAAATGGAGTTTCTCCATTTCAGGGAACTCAATATAAACTTGAAGTAAATTTTGAAAAGATAAGATGTATGTTTAAAGCCCAATCGCAACCACTGAGAAAATAACTCCAAAAAAAGTAGTTTAGAGAGACTAACATAAGATAGCAGAACAGGACTTTCCACAACTCATTCCTCCACAGACACATCAATTTGAAGAAGTATCTGCATACAAAAATACTTTGGCAATATCTAAAGAAACTAGGTAAAAGATTACAGCACCTGTGTGTAGTGCAGAAATTAAAAAAAAAAAAAGACAGAGTAGGATGGACACTTTTACACATATATGTTATTCCTCTCCCAACTCCAGACAGGACAGCATGAAAAGAAATACACTCCACATGGGGGAAGGAGAGATAAGTGAGCATTAGATTTTGCCTCAAACCCCAAGACCAGGTTCACCATAGTAAAACATAGCTCTAGGAAGGCCAACATGGCTTTAGACTTCAGGCAGTGCCTAAAGACTAAGGCTTCAGGTCCACCCTGATAACAGGTGGGATCCCACAGTCCTAGGCTCAAGATATGCCCTGAAGATTTAGTCTCTGGGCCTTCCTCACTGCCAAACTTACTGCAGTGGCTCCAGGCTCCAATCCTAGCTAACCAGGCTTACCCAAGGCTTCTCAGCACCAGGCTAAACCCAAGGCCCCAGGCTTCAAACTAGACTCTGGTTTCAGACAGCCCAACACCGGGTCAGCTCCTGCAGCCCTAGTCATCAGGGCAATACACACAGACCCAGACTCTAGGCCAGCCCCCATGGATACAGGCCCCAGGATCAGGCCAGCCCTTGCAACCCCAGGCACTAAGCAAGTACCTGTAGACTTAGCTGCCACATCCACCCTCGCACCAAGTGGGATCCTATAGCTCCATGCTTTAGGCCTGTCCAACAGACTAGGTTTCCAGGTCACCCTATACCAGGCTGACCCCAGCAGTGCTATGCTCGGGACCAGCGCCCCCACAACCTCAGGCTTCAAGTATACCCCAGAGGAAGATTGGCTTCAGTGGCTCTGGATGCTGTATCCACAAGGCCACAGGCATTAGGCCCGCTCAATAGCATGCCAACAACTGAAGCTTTTTTCATCAGGACAGCACCCATGCAACCATCCTCTGTGAATAGATTCTACTCAATGTCAGGCCAACCCTTATGGCCCCAGGGTTCTAGGCCAGCCCCAGATTTTAGACCAACCCCAAGCAAGGTCAGCCCACACAGCCGAATTTTTAGGTCTGACCCAGCATCAGGTCAACACCCCTGACTTCAGGTACCACGTTGGCACCTATGAACATAGGATACAGTCCTATCCAGTGCTAGGCCAGTCCCTGTGGCTGCCCCATGTTCCAGCAGACACAGTCCAGGTCTATGTCAGTGGACCCCAGTTCTAGGCTCTCCCTCATGAACTGAGATACTATGTTTACCCCAGGAAACCCAAGACCCAGGCCCACCCCTGGATCCAGTAAGCTGCATGCAGATAAGACTAGGTCATGTGAACTCAGTTTCAGGTCCATCTCAGGGGAACCAGGTACCAGGACCATCCCAGCACCTGGCCAAGCCCTGCCAACTCAAGGTCACAGCCCATTCCAGCATCAGGTCATCCTCTGTGGACTCAGGATTCAGGCTAGATACAATTCAGTTAGATAGGAGGAATAAGGTCAAAAGATCTATTGTACACATGGTGACCATGGTTAATAACAATGTATAATATTTTGAACATCACTAAATGGGTAGACTATATTTGTTCTCACAACTGAGATAACTATTTAACTAATGTTTGTATTAGCTCAATTGACTCATCCCTCAATGTGTGTATATTTCAAAACATCATGTTTCGAATAAAATATATATACAATTTTACGTCAATTTTTTAAAAATGTAGTTTAGAATTATTAAATAATTAAAGTATTTATTATAAAATTCACAACACGCCGGGCGCGGTGGCTCACGCTTGTAATCCCAGCACTTTGGGAGGCTGAGGCGGGCGGATCACGAGGTCAGGAGATCGAGACCACGGTGAAACCCCGTCTCTACTAAAAATACAAAAAATTAGCCGGGCGTGGTGGCGGGTGCCTGTAGTCCCAGCTACTCGGAGAGGCTGAGGCAGGAGAATGGCGTGAACCTGGGAGGCGGAGCTTGCAGTGAGCCGAGATTGCGCCACTGCACTCCAGCCTGGGTGACAGAGCGAGACTCCGTCTCAAAAAAAAAAAAAAAAAAAAAATTCACAACACAAGAGAAGAAAAAAGAAACAGAAATAAAAAAAGATATGAGACAAACAGAAAACAAAAAAGCAAAATGGTAGATTTCAACCCAACTCTATAAGCAATAATATTAAAGATGTATGTTTGTATATATTTATATATATTATGTATAACAGGAAACAAAATTCCAAAGGAAGATATGTTTCTGTCAACTAACTCCTAAAATACATTAGGCAAAAACTGATATAATGGAAGGGAGAAATAGACAATTCGAAAATATACGTGGATATTTCAATACCATTTTTTTCATAATGAATAGAAACACTAGACAGAAAATCAATAAGAAGATAGAAACATGAACACCACAGACAAACTAGATCTAGCAGGTATCTATAGAACACTGTTCACCAGCAGCAGAATATATATTTATTGAAGAGCACATGAAGCATTTTCCAGAATGATCATACACTAGTCCATAAAACTTTTTACCTAAGAAATTCTTATTCAATAATTTTAAAATATTAAGATCACACAACACATATTTTTCTGGGGGCAGTGGAATCAAGTGAGAAATCAAAAACAAAAGGAAATTAACACATATATAGAAATTAAACAATACACTACTAAATAACAAATGGGTAAAAGAATTTATTCTGGGAAAACAAGATTGATAACATCTAGAAATATATATATATATACACACACACACATATGTATTTATATTTGACCTTTATTCTACAAATATCATGTATATGTATACATCGTATATATAGGCCCAAATGTCTTCAAAAATAATATTAAAGTTGGGGAACCCACTCTTTCTGATTTCAAAACTTACTCCATAACTACAGTAACCAATATAGTGTGGCACTGTCATAAAGCTAGACACAGAGATACATAGATTTCAGAAAAAAACTCTTATATTTATGGTTAATTGATTTTTGATAAAGGTTCTGAGATAATTCAGTGTTCATTTTATACTGACAAAGCAGTATATTATTTATTAGAGTTTCATAGTATTTAAAAATCTCTGTAGTAGGGTCCTCATAACTGAAAAAAATTCTTTGGAGAAATTTATTCCTTTTGTTCATA
Source organism: Nomascus leucogenys (assembly GCF_006542625.1). Classification (NCBI taxonomy): domain Eukaryota; kingdom Metazoa; phylum Chordata; class Mammalia; order Primates; family Hylobatidae; genus Nomascus; species Nomascus leucogenys. The sequence goes on along the minus strand of NC_044402.1, from coordinate 46,323,069 downwards.
CTGATATATTATTATTTGCTAGTTTCTGTCAGAATTTACATGTTTTGATGTTTTAATAAATGTTTACACTTTTATAGTATTTAGTCTTTTCATTCATGATTTCTATTTGTTACAAAACTCTCATTTTATTCCAAATAGCTTTTTGGCTATTGTTCTTGTGTTTCCATTAGACAATCATGTCATGAAGACATTGGAATAAATATTATCTGCCCTTTACAATATTCCTTATTTTCTATTTTTCTTTTCTCATTAAATAAGCTCAAATTAATAGGAAAATGTGGTGTAGATGAACATTTTTATCTTTTCTTGAAATAGGGAGACCTTTATGATGGCATTTGTTCCGATATATTCTTTGGAAAACTACTGCCCAAAGTGGCTCAATAATGAAAGGATGTATTCATCAAGTAAAAAATAATAATAAATTGGCCGGGCGCGGTGGCTCACGCTTGTAATCCCAGCACTTTGGGAGGCTGAGGCGGGCGGATCACGAGGTCAGGAGATCGAGACCACGGTGAAACTCCGTCTCTACTAAAAATACAAAAAAATTAGCCGGGCGTGGTGGCGGGCGCCTGTAGTCCGAGCTACTCGGAGAGGCTGAGGCAGGAGAATGGCGTGAACCCGGGAGGCAGAGCTTGCAGTGAGCCGAGATCGCGCCACTGCACTCCAACCTGGATGACAGAGCGAGACTCCGTCTCAAAAAAAATAAATAAATAAATAAAAATAATAATAATAATAAACAAATTCAGAAGCACTTAATTGTATATCCCTTTTGGAATGGACTTTTATAAATCATCATTTTTTTAAAACCACCATTTCCTAACCAATTAGAACCTAGAAATGTTTCATTACCAGGATGTATTAAAATTGACAAATAGTGCCCTTAAATATGATGTTAGCTTTTGATTTCAGGTAGTTCTTATTTTTCACATAAGAAATTAAGTTTGACTTTTAATTAATTTTTTTAAACAATGGATTTAATGTGTTATCAAATATATTTACTTAAAATATCTATTTTTATTGGACTCTAGTGGAATGTATTGACAAACAAACTGTCTTTTACATTTTGATCTGGGACATCATATTAAAAGGTTTCTTACTTTTAAATCTCGCTTGCATTCTGAGAATAAACCAAAGTTTTTCATAGTCTATTATTATTATGTTTGAATAATTTAATAATATTTTATTTAGCATCTACTTTTGTATTCATGAGATTGCTATGTAGTGAGCACTTTTTTTTGGTAGTGATTTTCTGTTGTCAAATTTTATAAGCAGAAATAGGCCATACTGATCGTTTGTAATTCAGTCTTATTTTTAATCAAACAGTTCTGAATGCTTGAAAGCATCATAGGGCCTCAAGAACAATATGTTTTGAGGAAAGTTTATGTATATTAAATAGTTAACTTACCTGAACATCTAGGTTCAGTTATGGGTTGTTGACATCTAAGATTTTCAGAATTTCTAAAAGTATATTTAAGTGAATATGTGTATTAATATGGTTTATTTGGTTGCTAGCTTTGAAAGGGAGAGGGAGAAAAGTGGAGAAGAAAGAGAGAGAATATTAATTTGAAGTACATGAGGCAGGGATAGATCTCAGGATTTCAGGAAGGCTGAAAAAAATGAAATAACTTGGTGACTGGAGTTGTTTCATAGTTTTATTCAGGTAGTACCACTGGAATTAATTAATGCTTGTGTTCTTGTCCTCTCTGGACACTACAATCCAAATTATAGGAAGAAAGTGTGTTTGTCTCACAGTCTGAGTTAATGCCTCAGGAAGGGGGCGAGTGCAGAAGAATTGGTTATCAGCTCCTGTACCACACATTTTGCAGTTGCTGAGAGAGAATGCCAAAAAAAAGGAAATTGATGTTGGAATGGAGGCTGGGTAGCCCAAATCTAGTGGCAATTGTCCATTAAAGAATATGTCCATATAAACTTACCCTCGAGGATACATTATTTTCCTTCTCATTGCCAAGGTTCAAATTTAAAGTGCATGTGTGTGTGTTTGTATTTTATAACTCTGTCTTACTTAACTAATTTTATTGGATGTATTACCAATGAGAACCCCAAGAGAAAAAACAATTTTGGTCAGACTCCATAAAAGTACTTGAAAAGACTGCATAACTCTAAAGCTTTAGATGTAGGCTTGTTTCAGGAGAAAAGAAAGATAGCTGACATAAGTCCAGAGAGTGCCATTTGCTATGGTCATTGCATGGGGAGCTCTGAAGCCAAGCTGCCTCAGTAGAATACTTGCTCTGCCATGCTTTAGCTGTATGACTTCAGAAAATGTATGTAAGTTCTCTGTATGTCAATTTCTTCATCTGTAAAATGGGGATCACAAAGTTAACTGTATCAGTAAATATGCCACTTTACTAATATCATGTAACAAGCCATGCAAGACTTAGCAGCTTAAAGCAACAACCACTCATTTGGCCATGTTTCTGCAATCTGAGTAAGGCTCCACTGATTGACTTGTTTTTGCTCCCTATTATGTTCACTGGGTTCATTGATGGTTTCTGTCATTTGACAGCTTCATTGTGGCTTTAGTATCACATATCTGGCACCAAGGCTTGGATGACTGGAGTGACTGGGGACTGCCCAGGCCTCCTTTTTCCTGTTTCTTGCATCTTGCAGTATTTCACTCTGTCTCTATATGACCTTTTCTATTCAAGAAGATGTGACACCTCAGGAAAGCAAGAGTAAAAGCAGAAACTATAAGCCTCTTAATGCTTGAACCATGAACTTTCCCACTGTCCTTTCTGTCATCTGTTGATCTAAACCAGTTTTAAGGACAGTCCCAATCTAATATGCAAGGGATACGCCTTCTATTACCCAAGGTCTGAATTAGGAGGGCATGATCCCCTTGGGGAATGTTTTATAGCAATTTACCACAAGCACCTAGAATAGCACCTGGAACATCATAAGCACAGAATGCCTGCTATCTATCTGAATAATGTTCACTGAACATCTGCTAGGAAAATTACTTATGTATGTATGTATGTATGTATGTATTTATTTTGTGATAGAGTTTTGCTCTTGTTGCCCAGGCTGGAATGCAGTGGCGATCTTGGCTCACTGCAACCTCTGCCTCCTGGGTTCAAGTATTTCTCCTGCCTCAGCCCCCTGAGTAGCTGGGATTACAGGCACCTGCCACCACGCCCGACTCATTTTTTGTATTTTTAGTAGAGATGGGGTTTCGCCATATTGACCAGGGTGGTCTCAAACTCCTGACTTCAGGCGATCAGCCCGCCTCAGCCTCCCAAAGTACTGGGATTATAGGCAGGACCCACTGTGCCTGGCCTACTTATGTTTTATTGTTTAATCATCACAAGAACCTCTTGAAGAGTTTATAAATGAAGAAGTTGAAGCTAAGAGAATGTATAGAATGTGTTTAGACTGCGTGGCTACTTAAGAAAAAGACTGATTTCCACACCGTTCTGATTCCTAAGCACATACTGCTAACATTATTCTGGCTCTGTCTTCATCCTATACTGGCTGACCTAGGCAAAAGACCGGGGCAATCCTGGTAAACTCAGAAAATTATGAGCCTAATTTCAGTTAGGGTGAGTCCACTGGCCTCTCCTCATGGTCTCCTTTCCTTAGCTCTAAGCTATAACACAAATCTGCACTGTGTGTCCATGATGAACGTACTGGGCATGTCCTGACAGAACCAAGAGTCTGCTGAGTTCTGTTTAATTGCTTTAGCTAGAATAACCTAGTTATCCTGAGACAAGCTGAGACAACTTCTTCCTCAGTGTTTCTTTTGCTATGCAATCGTGAACTATTGATCTCACTGTTTATGTTCAGTGTCTTTTAATGACATTTTAATTTTTCACATGACATCCTCATCTACACAGCTCACTGAGGATAACAAAAATAACATCTTTTGTATGACTATAAACAGTAAGTCTTACACTCCTTATTTATCATCTGCAACCCTGTGTCATTGTGATAGGTGTACTTGATTATATTTCTCCTTCAAATATGTGATGGCTTAATAATCTCTAGAAGCTCTTTGACAAGTTTTTTTTTTTTTAAGTAATGAGATTTTTGCTCACCTGTTGTGAGAAAGCAGATGTGATAATTAAAAGAATGTCGTTACAGATCATAGATTTTTCCAACAATGTGTAAAAATTATTATTCTTTTTAAAGAGTTTTTGAGATATTTGCATATAAAAATGTTTACTATTAGGAAAAATGTGCTGTGAGAAAGGAAATATGGAATTACCTAACCATTGTATGATTTTAGAATAACTTAAGATAATTATAATAATTTTATTTGAGCCATAACAGAAGCCTGCATGATACCACCAAATGGGCATATTGATAAGTTGAAATATTTACTAAGTATACTTAAAAGGAGAAAGGATATTTCTAATTGATAAAGCATCAGCAAATGTAAAATTACTTTAGAGGGTTATCAGATGTATGATAATTAAGGGTATAAAATATAGTGAATAAATACTGATTCATAAATGTTAATATAATTTTTAAAATTTATGACAAATTAAATAAATGGCTATGTGCTAGACTTCACTTTGAGCTCTAGAAAAGTGTGCCAATGACCTTGGCACCATCAACTGAGGTCCAAAAAATGTTGAAAGGAATGTTCCAGGAATAAGTAATTTATAAATTGTAAATTGTGCACCATTCTGAGTAGTGTGATGAAATCTTGCACCATCCTACTTTGTTCCGCCTGGGATGTGAGTCCTGTCTTTGTCCAGCATATCCATGCTGTCTATATTGCTCACTAATCACTCGTTAGTCACTTAGTAGCCTTCTGGGATATCAGCTTGACTGTCATGGTATCACAGTGCTTGTGTTCACATAACCCTGATTTTAGTTAATAATATTTTACTAATAATTATTAGTTACTGGTATTATTTACTGTGTCTAATTTGTACATTAAATTTATTATAGGTATACATATATAGAGAAAAAAATCATAGTGTCTGTAGGGTTTGGTACTATCCATGGTTTCAGGCATCCTGGGAATCTTGGACCATATTTGTCATAGATAATGGGGGACTATTATTTTTATTTCTTAAACTTGCTGTGAAGCTAAATACAGATAACAGATGTAAAGTTTCTGCTACTTAGTGATAGTACTTAGGACAAAATTGCCACTCCATAAAGGTTGTTGCATTTTTTTTTCTTAGCCAATGAAGAATAGAGATGTGAATGGATTTTTGAAGGGCAAATGGTAAAATACAGGAGTGTTCACCTCATTACAGCAAAAGCCATCTAGGAGAAGTCAGTATAATGGGTAAATCTGACTCTTAGGAAGGCACAGAGGTTAACCTGAATAATGATTGATATCACAGAAGTGATAGAGAAAAAGGTGGACTGGTTAACGCAACCCTAGTGACACTCACACTTTTAAAGGAAGGAAAGAGGAATCGTGCTTTCAAGGTGACCTATCGTAAGTGTGTTAGGTGAGACAGGGTAGAGCAGATGGACAGGCACACTAGCATTTATCTCGAACCTGAAAATTACAGAAGGATGACTAGGGGCTGGAGAAGAAACACTACCCAAATGTCCATAAGTTCACTTAATGTCACCATCAATTTTCCACAATATTTTTTGATGAAGGATTTTACAGTAAGTGACAAAACCTTCCTTCAGCTAAAATGTATATCAAAAACCAGTGAAATACCATCTTCTTAAACCCAAATATGGCTTGTATCTCTTTACATATGACCTTTTTCTCCCAGATAAACTAGGACATAAGGAAAAAATAATGCTGGGAATAGTCAATTGATTTCTTAAACCTTTTTTTTTACCCCCCTCCAGACACCAACTTTTGCAGTGGATAAGCAATGGAAATAATACTTTTAGATTTCTAAGGCTGAAGTTAAACCTGTGTAGGTACTATGTGTATACCACAAATATCATCCTGTTTTAAGCAATATACTCTTAAGTATACTATTAACAGGTTTTTAAAGTTTTCCTTATCTGGAAGTAAACTTGTAATAATTATGGAGTATACAGATGGATGAGAGCTTTGTGCTCATGGGTCTGGTAAGCCTTTATTTGAGGAACATACACAGGGTTGTTGGCTCTTGGGCTCCAGAACTGGCCTCTCCAAAATAGTATCAGGCCAGGATTTCTTGCATCAGGCCAGGATTTCTTCAGAAAGTGGAATGTGTAGATTGTTTTATTTCATAGCATGAGAAGATTAATGGCTAATTGATACTTATAGAGGAGTGGAATCAATTATATCGAGAACAACAGCAAAAATGGTTACAATGCAATAGTCACTGGGCAATGCACATTAAACAAAAACCAAAAACCACTGCATCAGAAAACGTTGAAAGGTTTGAAGCTGAATTTAACGTGTTTTTTTTGTTTGTTTTTTTTTTTTTTTTTTTTTTTTTCCTGAAGCAGTCCCTGAGCCTAGAATTAGAATGTAGGTGCAAGGAACAAGAGTATTTTCAGGAAGAAAAGTAAGGTGACCACAAAGTACATATATACCCTTCGTATTCAGTCCCCACCACTAAATGATCTTCATTAGGCTCTAGCAAACAATAATATAATAATAACACTTTATACTATAGAGGAATTTTTCATATTCAATTTTCTTTCATACGTGTTATCTTGCTGTCATGAAGAATTAACATAGTAAGAGACTGAGACTAAAAGGAATTATGAATTACCCAATGTCACATGGCAAAGAAAGATGTCAGAACCTCTTGCTCTAAATCCCTTAAAACAACATGTCACAACATCATGTTTAAATTAATCCATTATTTTTATGAAGAACATTTCAAAAGAAAATTTTAATGTTTTTCATTATATAGTTATGGAAATAATATGTTTATTGTATGAAAAATCCAGATGAAAAACAATAACAAAATTCTTTATTCCACCAGACAAATAATTAATACTGTTATTTGTGTATATGCTGAATTTATTTCATATACTGAATTTTTTCTCTTAGTAGTTCTCAAGCTAGATTCTATGAGATGCAAATTTGCAGGCTTCATCTTTACTAATGAATGAGTAATTATAGATTAGCAGTATTTTCTTTATCAATTTGAAGACATTAATTCAATTTCTTCTATTCTTTATTGTTACTAACAAGTATGTTGTTCTTTTGTCTCTTTGTGTGTGATTTGTCATTTCCCTCTGGTTGCTCTGTAAGTATTTTCTCTTTGCCTTTAGTGGTCTGTTTCACAGTGTTTTCCTACACTGTGTCTAGGTGTCACTTTATTTTCATGTTTTATTGGGCTTATCTGAGAATTTATGTTCCTCTGAGTTCTGGAACAAGTTTGTCTTTTTCTCTTTGAATATTACCTCTCTCCTGTTTCTTCATTCTCTCTGCCTACAACTCTCACTCAATTAGATCATTTCACTCTATTCTACATATTTCTTTAACTATCATTCATATCGTCTATGTCTTTATATATCTGAATTACATTATTTATCATTACATTAAGTTTATTACCAAGTTGACTAATTCTGTATCCAGCTATGTCTCCTCACCTATTTAATACATGCATTGAATTTTGATTTTTAATTATATTTATTTCATTTATCTATGTTCTTTTGTTTCTTTTTCAAATTTAATTTTTCTTCCACTTACCGTTTATGTTCTCATTCTTTAAAGAAAAAATGTAAGCTTATGCAGTTTATCATCAATTTTATCGTATTCTGTTTTCTACCATATTCAAGGGGTAAAAATACTCCTATTTATTTTTGTCTTTTGAGTGCTCCCACATTGTGGATTGTTTACTTGTGTGGTTTTAAGTTTTTTTATTGTGGTTATTTTTCAGAGTGTTGGATATTTTTTCATTTTTTTGGAATAATGTGAACCCCTGTTGTATGATATTTATAAAAGGATTTTGCATCTGGGTTGGCAAAAGTCTAAAATAAATTTTAGGTTGCTTTGTTGGCTTGGAGATTCCAGGGCTTCGTTGAGAGTTTAAATAGGGTCCGCAGGTCAATGAGGGCTGAGGTATTGAAGTGTTTATTTTTTTTCACCACTTAAAACCCTGGCCAGAAACAGGCATTTGGGCTGCCTCCTTGGCTCCCTGAAAATAGTTGTTCTAGCTCCTCCTTATCAAGGGTAAATCCTTCTAGAATCCTGGAAGGTTCAGTTGAGGATGAAATGTAATTATTTTCTTTATAGTATTTTGTTCAATTTTAGAATCATGGTTGTACTACCATTAACAATAAATGGGGATCCTCCCCCTCTTTCTCTAAGTTCTAGAATAATCTGTATATTTATCTCTTTATCACTGTAGAATCATATACAATGATAAGAAATAGTATAGAGATGTCATGTACCCTTTTCCCAGTATCCCCCAAGAGTATCATCTTGCAAAATTATAGTACAGTGTCACAGGATATTTGCATTTATATTATTCACCAATATTTTCCAGATTTTCCCAGCCATATTCATACTTCTGTGTGTATATATGTGTATCTTTAATTCTACATATTTTTATCACCTGTGTAGGTTTCTATATCTGCCATCGTAGTCAACAAACAGAAAAGCAACTACCCCCAAGTATTCCTTAATGTCCCAAATAGCCCTTGTGTCCCTCAAATGTTCCCAAGTATCCCTTGAGTTGTTCTTTTATAACCGCACTCACCAACCCTCTTCATTCCTAAACCCCTGGCGGCAATTAAGCTGTTCTCCACTTCTCAAATGTTATTATTTCGAAAGTATTATATAAATGGAACTATAAAATGTATAACTTTTTGGCTTTTAACACTCAGCATGATCTCCTGGAGATTCAACCAAATTACTGTGCATATCAATAGTTACTTCCATTTTATTGCTGAGTAGTATTCCATGGTGTGAATGTACCACAGATTGTTTAACCATTAACCCACTGAAAAATACCTGGGCTAGGCTGGGTGCAGTGGCTCTGTAATCCCAACACTTTGGGAGGCCAAGGTGAGTGGCTCACCTGAGGGTGGGTGGCTCACCTGAGGTCAGGAGTTCAAGATCAGCCTGACCAACATAGAGAAATCTTGCCTCTACTAAAAATACAAAATTAGCCGGGCGTGGTGGCGCATGCCTGGAATCCCAGCTACTCAGAGGCTGAGGCAGAAGTATAGCTTCAATCTGGGAGGTGGAGGTTGTGGTGAGCTGAAATCGTGCCATTGCCCTCCAGCCTGGGCAATAAGAGCGAAACTCTGTCTCAAAAAAAAAAAAAAAAAAAAAAATTCTCAGGAGTACAGTTTCTGGAATTTATACTATTTACATGTTTTATTTTAAAAGAAACTGCCAAACTGTTTTCCAGAGTGCTTGTACCATTTTACATTCCCAACAGTAATGTGTGAGCAATCTAGTTTCTCTAAATTCTCTCCAGTATTTGGTGTTCCTACTATTTTTCACTGTAACTATTCTGATAGGCTTGTAGTGATATCTCATTGTGCTTTTAGCTTCAGTTTCCCTAATGTGTAATGACACTGAACATCTTTTCACATTCTTATTGCCATATGTCTAAAACTTCTTTTTATACAATATGTACAACTGTCATGGTGAACCTCTATGTCTGTTCATGTGTTTTGCCCATTATCTAATTGACTCATTTATGTTTTTGAGTTTTGAAGAGTTCTCTAGCTATTCTAAAAACTAGTCTTTTATTGGATATATGCTTTGCAAACATTTCTGCCATTCTGTACCTTTGCTTCTCATCCTTTTAGATGGACTTTTGCTGGATAACAGTTTTTAATTTTGATCAGGACAGATATATTTTTTTTCCATTGTAGATCATCCTTTTGATGTTAAGCCTAACTCTTTGCCCAACTCTAGTCCCAGAGAGCAGTGAGGATTTTATCAATGACGGCCCTAAACAGATAAGTCTCATGATCACATTCCTGCATCTGGATTGCTTGCTTTTTTGTGTCTGTACACAGATCTCCTAGTCTCTCTTTTCCTAGTCATCCTAGGGATTTTCTTATCTCACTTATGCTGGATCACTTGCTATTCCCTTTATTGCCCTCTTTCTTGATTTATACTAATATGTTTCCTGTGAAAGAGTAGTTGGCAGACACATTTTTGAGAACATGTCTGAAAATATCTTTTTTTCTTATCCTCACATTTAATTGTTAGAAATCCAAGTTAAAATTATTTTTATTTTGGCCGGGCGCGGTGGCTCACGCCTGTAATCCCAGCACTTTGGGAGGCCAAGGCAGGTGGATCACGAGGTCAGGAGATCGAGACCATGGTGAAACCCCGTCTCTACTAAAAATACAAAAAATTAGCCGGGCATGGTGGCGGGCGCCTGTAGTCCCAGCTACTCCGGAGGCTGAGGCAGGAGCATGGCGAGAACCCGGGAGGCAGAGCTTGCAGTGAGCTGAGATTGCGCCACTGCACTCCAGCCTGGGCGACAGAGCGAGACTCCGTCTCAAAAAAAAAAAAAAAAAAAAAAAAAGAAAAAGAAAAATTATTTTTATTTCAGATTTTGTATCTCTACATCTGCTGTTGCTATTGAGATATCCAATTCCATTTTGATTTCTGATTTTTGTATGTGACCCTGTTTCCCCTCATTTCTGGATATTTATGGAATATTATTCTATATAAATGCTCTAAAATTTCACCAAATTATACTTTTGTGAGAATTTATTTTCATGCTTTTTGGACCCCTAGTCATCTCTTTGAATTTGGCAATTAATATAATTGATTTTTTTGAATTGTGTGTACTCTTTTATTCTATTTATTCTTTCTTTTTGGAATTTCTTTAGGAATATTGAGTATAATGGAGAGTAGGATTTTAATATATTTTTTTCCTTCTGATTTTGTTCTGTTGATCTTCTTTTCTCCTGCTTTTTCAGCTATTTCTTCAGCCTTATATTTGAGACTCTGTTTTCTTTAAGTTTTCATTTAGGATATTGTGATTTTTAACATACAAAGAGCACTTTTTGTTACTTGTTTTTGGAATGTGTCTTGATATTTGATGAATGATTCATGGATCTTATCTCTGCCAATATTTAATGATGTATTTTGTTTGTTTGTTTGTTTTGAAAACTCCCTCCCTCCGTTTTTAAGTTTTAGTTCCCTGAGATTTTTTTCCTCTGTTTCTGTTTTAGTTTCTATCTTTCATGTAAGAAACGTTTCTCAGATGTATGGAATATCTTAATTTTATGTTCATAATTAACTTACAAAAACTTAGGTTCTGAGTACATGTATAGACCTTGTTAACTTTGAGCTGCACTGTTGAATGAATTATTTGTTAGTTGGAAGAGCTATAAAATCATTTTTCTCTGGTCTTTCTTCTTGGGCTGCTGATAATTCTTTAAGAAGTTTATTTCAATATCCAGCCTGATACTAGTCTGCTTGCCATGTTTCAGGATGGCAGGTGTCAGAAGAGGACAAGAAAGATCAAGATTCAGCTCTGAATATTCAAAGAGATACTTAATTCCTCTCTCAATATAGAAGTATATTTTTCTAATGTGATGGAGTTGGAAGATGTTGAGAGATCTGCCTTCTTCTCACGCCATCCTCCCTGGGTTATATCACCTTCTTAGGTTTCTCAGCGTCCAGGTCCAGACGTTCTTGGCACTGTTGATTGCTGAGTCTTTGGAATGATTTATATTATATATTTGAATATTTTTTCTGTAAGGCTATTTACCATTCAACAATTCTTCTTTGAGTTCCCAATGTTTTCCCTTTGTTTTCTCTCTTTTTGCCCCTTTCCTTATGAGGTTTATATTTTTAAAAATATCTTTAATGTCATTCAGTGATGTTTCTGGGTAGTGGGTTTAGGGGAGAGCAATATTAGCAGTATGTTTTTTATCGTCCATTATAAGTAAGAGGCAGAGCTGACAGTTCAGTCAGAAATAATTTTTGACAACTTTTACAGTTTATTTTATGGATATGCTTTCATTTTTTTTGCATCTCCTTACCTCAATTTTGATAGCTTACATTTCTCTAGAAAACATTCTTTTTATGTGATTTATTCATTTACTTCTTATCTGTGGTTTTATTCCTTTCCTTTTCTTATTTTTCATTTGCAATTTTCTCATTTTCTTGATTTTTTTGTGAATAATAATTTAACTTTTGATTCCCCTTCTAAAAATTTAAATTTTGGATTTATTTACCTTTTAAAAATAATTTACTAGTTTATATTTCCATATCATCTTCTGTCTTTCTCTAGGACACAGTGAGGGAGGGGGTTGTGGTTTTCTTCTTCCTTCTTTCCTATGTCAGAGTCAGTTTCTGTCCAAGGTTAAATAGGTTGCAAAAAGTGAGAGTAGAGGTAAGGTAGAGAAAAGGTTTCCTGAACTACACTTCTTTAAAACTGGCCTCAATCCCAGTTCTCTGCTATAAGTGAGATGCTGTCCTTCTGACCACTTTTAATTTCCATCTTAGTAGTACCTCAGTAGTTTCCTTGGTTCTTAGTAGTTTACCTCTTTACTGATCCTCTCTGTTGAGATCCCATGGCCCTTCTATGGTACCCTATTGAGCATAATCTCGCTGAGAAAACTTCGAGACAGCATTCTTTATCTCTGACTTTGTATCTGTCTGCCTCTTACTCTGCACCCACCACCTCACCCTGCCAAACCAATCTCTCTCTATCTGTGTCTCTCCTTCTCTCTTGGTCCACATCTGGTCCACGGGAAACCCATGCTTCTAATGTTTAATTAGTGAAGGAGCAGATTTCTTCCAAACTACAGCCTTCCCACTCTATGTTTCAAAACATTTCATCCCACGTTTCTTTGTGACCCTTTAGATTCCACAGCCAGAGTCAGTACCCAGTTGACTGTTTGTTTTATCCATCTAAAGACGGATGAAAGACCAATGGTGACAAAAGTATTTTTTAGCTAATTTGGCCGGGCGTGGTGGCTCACGCCTGTAATCCCAGCACTTTGAGAGGCCGAGGCAGGCAGATCATGAGGTCAGGAAATTGAGACCATCCTGGCTAACACGTTGAAACCCCATCTTTACTAAAAAAAATAGAAAAAAAATTAGCCAGACGTGGTGGCGGGCACCTGTAGGCAGGAATGCTTGCCAGCGGGGAGCTTGCAGTGGGCTGAGATTGTACCACTGCATTCCAGCCTGGGCGACAGAGTGGGACTCTGTCTCAGAAAAAAAGAAGGATTTTTAAGCTAACTCTTCACAAGTTCCCCATAGACAGGTACTTTAATGTTATTCCCAGCTGCCTATTCTTTGGAATAGTTTTGAGGCCTCTGTCAAAACTAAGGTTAAGAGTCTAATTTTAATATATTTTAACAGTTTATAGTTTTAGAATTAATTTAAGTGTATTTTATATCTATGTTAGTGTGTGTGTGATTTTAAAAATTTCTTATATTTGCATGCATTAGTCAGGGGTCTAACAGGAAACAGAATTCCAACCAAATGGTTCAACTCTAGAAGAAACCGGGATGTCAAAATGCTCACTCTCCTCTCCTCAGTCTCCCATCAATATATTTAGTGGCTCACGCTTGGAATCCCAGCACTTTGGGAGGCCGAGGCGGGCGAATCACGAGGTCAGGAGATCGAGACCACGGTGAAACCCCGTCTCTACAAAAAATACAAAAAAAAAAAATTAGCCGGGCGTGGTGGCGGGCGCCTGTAGTCCCAGCTACTCGGAGAGGCTGAGGCAGGAGAATGGCGTGAACCCGGGAGGCGGAGCTTACAGTGGGCAGAGATTGCGCCACTGCACTCCAGCCTGGGCGACAGAGTGAGACTCCGTCTCAAATATACATATATATATATATATATATATATATATATATATATATATTTAGTGACTAAAAGCTACCCAGCAAACCAAAAATAGGGGAGCCCAGATCCAATGGTGGTCAAAGTAAGTTGGAGAAAAGGGTATACATAGCATGGGTAGTAGGTAGATAGGTACCAAATGGAATGTAACAAATATATGACTTTCCTATTGTTCCAACATTTAACAAATTTAGATGTATATCATCATGGTCAGAAAATGTAAATTACACCACATCTATTGTCTTTTGACTCTTTTGAAATATGTTCAAGAAAGGCTAGAATACCAGCCTTACTTATTTTTTGATGTTGTTCTTTGTAGCAAGCTGTCTGCTTATTTGCTATAGACCTGTTAATGCTGATTTTTCTAAAAGTCACCTAAGGTTTCAATCTGTAAATTTAAAGATTGTTCCAGATTATCTATACTACACCTTGCCATTTACAGGCAATATTCAATAGTCTGTTGCCATTATTTAATAAATGTTATTTAATTTTATTTTTTTCTTCATATTTGTATATACAGTTTACCTGCTTAAATCCAAGGAGCTCTCTGCTGAGGTTTCATTATTAAATTTAGATTTATCCTATTGTGGTCAGAAAATGTGAATTACACTCTGTCTACTTGTTGCCACTTATTATTTTCCTTGTAGTCCCACTTCAGCAGGTGATCTTCCTCTTGATTACATTAACACTAACACTTTCATGTTCCCATTTTCCACTCATGTTCATAAAGAAATAAGGACAAAATAATGAGGTATTCAAATTGACTCACACATAGAGCTCCTAAAAAGCAAACAAATGAAAAAGGAATACTGTTACAACACACCATTTGACTGATTAGCAGTACCACGTTATGAGGGCTCAAAATGATTGCTTATTGTCTAATATAGTCAATATTTAGCTTAGAAAATGCTAGTGTCACATGTAACATATGAAACTAGAACGAAGTAAAGTTGTGTGTTCTTGTATATAAATATTTTGGCACATGTTTTATTATTTGATATATTACATTGGATTATACCTTTCCAAAACAACAAACAAAAATCCAACTCTTTAACCCTTTCAGTGCTTATAACCTTGGTTTTGACATCAATGAAATAGCACATATATGTGCACACACATATACGCACACATTTTGTATTTCTTTAGCATTAATTTAGGATTTTTTTCAATGTCAATTTTTAAGTTTCCTTTATTTTAATGTGTATTTTTAAGTTTATTTGTTTGAACCTAAAGAGCTTTTTTCTTTTCATAGGTGAGTTTATTACTTTTACATTTATTGTTTTAACAGACATATTTGCTCTTCCTTTATATCTTCCTTTGTTTCTTTTCCTTATCTTCGCAAACCAGTGTTTATTATTTTCATATCTTGATGTTGTCGCAGGCCATTTTCTTTTTTTTTTTTCTTTTTATTCCATGGATTGAGATTTTGTTTTTCTTTGAGATAACCTATCGTCTTTGAGGATTATTCCCCCTGTTGTATATTGATAGTTCTCTTTTATTCGTGAATAAGAATGGTGATACATTGTTCATTCATTGTCTTTATATTATGTTGAATACCTTCAGTCCTATCTGTGTTTAATCATTTTGCCTTCCTCCCTGGTTTTTGGCATAATTTACTCAATCTCCACTGATTTTTTTTTCAAGATTAATTACATATTTTATTTCTAATATTTTAATTAGGAATGCTTGTTTTCTTATTAACTCTAATAAGCCCTTTTTATCTCTATTTATCTTTCTGTATCTGTTTGAAGTAGAAAAACATGCATACATATGGGTAATACATGTGATAAGTTTTCTTTGATTGAGTTAATATTGGCCTTTATTTCCTTGAGCAAGTAAAATAATTGCTGTCTAAAAAGTTTGCTTCATGGAATAGATCATCATTAAAAAATATGGTCTGAATTTTTTTTCAGGTGTAGGTTTATTTTCTTCTTTTATTTTTATTTCAGATTCTTGTCTTCTTTTTTTCTGTTTATCTTCAAATGATGATAGGTGCATTCAAGCTGTTTTTTGACCAAAATACTGTAAGGTGAATTGTCTTTGGAACCCATTTCTATTTATCTACAAAACCTTTGAATTCTTACATTGATCTAATGTTTCTTTCTTGTAGTTTTTGAGCTCTCAAAGATTTGTGACTCTTCAAAGGTTATATTTCTGGATTTGGATGACCCCCAAACTTATGAACCAATTGCCTTTTTAAAAATTTGGGTTAGAGGAAGGCACAACATGCATACTTTCTCTTTGTGGGCTTTTCCCTCCCAAACATCTTTCATCCTTAATTTTCCCAACCCACATCAGCTGTTTGCTGATATTGATCTGAGGTGGATACAGTTATTCTGAGTTGACTAGCTCCTATCTCTTTCATGTTCCCTTTCCTATTTAGGCAGGTTATCATCCATGATGGAGTTACCTGAAAGCCCCATCTAGAAGGTCAGTCTTGGTTTACCCCAAGGGAATGAGAGGTCTATGGTAAGTGCATTACCTCTACAGTCCAGAGGCTTGTCTTGCAATTCTAACTTCAAGTTGGATGAATGCAACTTTTTAATACAGGTTGCTGAATGAGTGACCTATGGAGAGCTTCTCTGGGACAGGAACTAAATCTAATTGATCAATATTTCCCTTGGGCAATAAAAGTAATTCATCTGAGTCTTCCCTTTCCTCATCCACAAAAGCAGGTACAACATAGTGTGTCTCATGGGGGTGTAAACAGGACTAATTATTTGCCAAACATGTTACTCAATGGTTGGCCCATAATAAGAACTCAAGAAACAGTGGTTTATATTATTATGCAGTCTAACGCCTTCATTTTACAAATGGAAAGTTGAGGCCCAGAGTCACTGAGCTAGAACTAGATCTAATCTCTGACTCTGAGGTCAGTGCTTACTTAAAGGGATGAAGTTAGCCTTAATTTATCATCTTTATATGGTATGTTTGTATTATTGTGTACATATTTACATATATACCCATAATAAACACAGAAAAAGCAAATAGAGTATATGCACTGTCACTGGGAAAAAAAAAGAATAGCCCATCTTGTTAATTTTTTTTTCTTTTTGCATCTGAAACTTTCTTTTAAGCTAATTCTTTTGTCTTATTTAATAACTTCTTCAAGAACAATGTAGCCCCAAAGTCAGTTTTTTTAGGAGGATTCTTTTCTTTTTATGACCAATTGCAACATACCTATTACCATACTTTATGTTTCCTATGAAGAAATGCAAACATCTTAAGAGTGGCTGATCTCTAGGAGATGAGGTATAGAGGTGTTCTATGAGGAAAGGGGACTGCACTTTCTATCTAATCCACTGAACCAATAGGGCTACTTTGATAATAGGAGTGATGTCTAGAATTCTGTAGGAGAAACTAGCACTGAGGGAGTTCAGCAATTCCATTCTTATATTGGCCCAGCTTCTGTCACTCTTTTGTAATCCATAACAAAAAGCATGTCATTTACCAAGAGAAGGTACCCCACTAAGGGATAGGTTGGGCCTTTCAAGGAAGATAGAATTTTCCTGGGACATCTTAGAGCAGTAGTTTCTAATATATACAGCCACATTGTACAACAAAGCTGGTATCATCTGAGAATTTTAATTAATAGATTTAATAGAGATTCATAGAATCAGAATCTCTTAAAGGTGGAGCTTAATACATAGAATATTAAAAATAGCTGTGCCAAATAATGCTATAAAGAATTACAATTCAGTATGCAGCACTTATACCAGCAGCAGCAACGTCACCCGAGAGCATATTAGAAGTGATAGATCTCAGGTCCTACCCAACACTTACTGAGTCAGAATCTTCATGTTAACAAGCTCTCTGGGTCATTGGTATGCACATTAAAGTTTGAAAAGCATTGATCTTGATCTGATACAATGTTTAATAAACCTGTGTGCACATAAATCACCTGGATAGCTTTCAAAAAGAATCATGCTCAAGTTTGCCACCAGAGACTCTGGGGTAATTGTTTGAGGTGGGGTCCAGCCAGCCCTAAAAGCTCCTCAGCAGATACCCAGCTATGGTGAACCACAGGCAGCATCATGTGATAAGCAGCCAGTGGATATCAGAGCTCACTGCTGTGTTTGTTTCAACCCAAAGCCATTTCAGAATTGCCTTTGACTCTATAGCAGAGAATAGGTCAAATGACTTATCACAAGGCTGGCAACAGCAAAGTCCTATTGGGCCCCGTACTACTGGGATTATTTTTTGGCTAGAGGAGAAGATAGCATCCAAGAGCAAAGGTTGTCGCATATTCCCAGTGCTCTCCTGAGGGTTGATATCAGTGACCTTCAAAAGACAGAGAAATAAATATTCCATTTTTAGCATTCCTGTTTCAGAATCCATTTTAATTCCGTGATTCAACTTTGATGTGCCTGATGTGTCATTTATTCCTTCAGTAATGACACTGTCAAATAGGCCTTTCCTTCCTCTACAGGACTATCTTAAGTCACTTAGTAAAAAGAAATGCCACTGACTGAACTTTTTAGACTGCTTTACTCTTCAAATTCACATTGGGTATGGTTACGAGAAGAGCAATACAACTTTGACGTTTGTTAGGAAACAGTATAAAATGAACTTTTCCATAATTATACAGATTTAATCCCAGAAATGTATAGTTGAAAGTCTTTCTCAGGTCAAACAAAAAATTTCAAAATGTATAGCCCAAAAAACCTGTTTACAGTATCCCAAAGGAAGGGATACTTTTTCTTCCATGAATATCTCTAGCAATTATTGCTTGTACAGTTTGTTTGACCATAAATAGTGGAACAACTTGCAATATTTCCTTTAGGCAATTTTCAAGTTTTATTTTACTTTTTACATGTTTATGTCATTTCTTGAAATAGATCATAATCTCAATTAAGGCAGAAAATATATCTTGTATTTATTGATACCCTCCTATTGCACAGAAGTTCATTTATTAACATATCAGAATGTAAAATTTAACATGTTTGGGCTATTTGGTTTTTATTATTTCCCCTCATGAAGATTTTCCCATTTTTCATACGTATATAATACAATGTTCTTTGAAAGGCATTAGTTATGTATATTACAATGTTCCATATATAACGAACAAATTCTGGCTATTTTAACAAGAGCCCAAAGCTAGACTTTGGTGAAAAAAATTGTATCTCCATCTTTTTAAAATTTTTTTTTTTATTTTACTTTAAGTTCTAGGGTACATGTGCTGAACGTGCAGGTTTGTTACATAGGTATACATGTCCCATGGTGCTCCACCTGTCAACTGGTTGTCTAGGTTTTAAGCCCCACATGCATTGGGTATTTGTCCTAATTCTCTCCCTCCCCATTCTCCCCCATCCCCCGACAGACCCCGGTGTGTGATGTTCTCCTCCCTGTTTCCGTGTGTTCTCATTGTTCAACTTCCACTTATGAGTGAGAACATGCAGTGTTTGGTTTTCTGTTCCTGTGTTAGTCTGCTGAGGATAATGGTTTCCAGCATCATCCGTGTCCCTGCAAAGGACATGAACTCATCCTTTTTTATGGCTGCATAGTATTCCATGGTGTATATGTGCCACATTTTCTTTATCCAGTTTATCATTGATGGGCATTTGGGTTGGTTCCAAGTCTTTGCTATTGTAGATAGTGCTGCAATAAACATATGTGTGGATGTGTCTTTATAATAGTACAATTTATAATCCTTTGGGTATATACCCGGTAATGGGATTGCTGGGTCAAATGATATTTCTGGTTCTAGATCATTGAGGAATCGCCACACTGTCTTCCACAATGGCTGAACTAATTTACACTCCTACTAACAGTGTAAAAGCGTTCCTATTTCTCCACAGCCTCACCAGCATCTATTGTGTTAATGATCGCCATTCTAACTGGCATGAGAAGGTACCTCATTGTGGTTTTGATTTGCATTTCTCTAATGACCAGTGATGATGAACTTTTTTTATATATGTTTGTTGGCCACGTAAATGTCTTCTTTTGAGAAGTGTCCGTTCATCCATCTTAACAGGAAATAGTCTATCTTGTGAACATTCAGATGTGAGTTGAGGGCAATGGACAGCCCTCCTCCTGAGAGAAAACACTCCAGTGATTCACTATTTAGAGTAATGGGTCACTCTGAAAACCTCTAAGCCACATTCTTCATAAAATGAAGACAGATTATATTGCAGAAACCTGTACTTATTATTTTATTTTGCATGAAAAGTAATATAAGACAAGGTACACTGCATTATATTGAAGGGACCACACATATTCCTCTTCCTCCTATCTTCTAACATTGAAGCCAATATATTTGGAATGATACAAATATATATCAATTTATTCTTTAAGAGTTAGGTTGCTGTGGAATATATTTAGCATCAATTAGGTCAAATAATATTCTTACTTCCTTTTTTCCCTTGAATTCTAACTATGGCACTGAATATATTTAGTGTTAAAAAACATCTCCTCATCAGTGACAGAAATTTTTTACACATAGGAATTCCGTGTGGGAGAATTGGAGGAAAGAGACATGGCAGAAATATCTAAATATGAATTTTAATCAAGGAATTCAGACTGGTGGCACAGTCTAGTACACAGATGATTGTAATAGTGTTGTGCAAAGGAGGTTAGAAAAGCTTTACAGAAAAGGCCTGTGGCATGAACCTTGAAAGGAAGAGAAGAACAAACTAAGCAAATTATGCACAAACAGCTCAGAAACATCTTTGAGTGTCTGCATGTACCAGAACATTAGACGTTTTTGTGGCTAAAACATAGAGTGAGTCTATGGCAAAGCTTGAAAAGGACTATATAAAAAAATGAAGTGCTTGGGTACATGAAACAAGACTTTATATATGTCAAATTCAGTGTGGACTTAATTGTGCAGTGATTGGTTTGGCATTAGTAGTACTTTAGTAGGGGGATGACACAATATAATTTCTATATATATATTTTTTATTATACTTTAGGTTTTAGGGTACATGTGCACAATGTGCAGGTTTGTTACATATGTATCCATGTGCCATGTTGATTTCCTGCACCCATTAACTCGTCATTTAGCATTAGGTATATCTCCTAATGCTGTCCCTCCCACCCTCCCCAACCCCACAACAGTCCCCGGAGTGTGATGTTCCCCTTCCTGTGTCCATGAGTTCTCATTGTTCAATTCCCACCTATGAGTGAGAACATGCAGTGTTTGGTTTTTTGTCCTTGCGATAGTTTACTGAGAATGATGTTTTCCAGTTTCATCCATGTCCCTACAAAGGACATGAACTCATCATTTTTTATGGCTGCATAGTATTCCATGGTGTATATGTGCCACATTTTCTTAATCCAGTCTATCGTTGTTGGACATTTGGGTTGGTTCCAACTCTTTGCTATTGTGAATAGTGCCGCAATAGACATACGTGTGCATGTGTCTTTATAGCAGCATGATTTATAGTCCTTTGGGTATATACCCAGTAATGGGATGGCTGGGTAAAATGGTATTTCTAGTTCTAGATCCCTGAGGAATCGCCACACTGACTTCCACAATGGTTGAACTAGTTTACAGTCCCACCAACAGTGTAAAAGTGTTCCTATTTCTCCACATCCTCTCCAGCACTGTTGTTTCCTGATTTTTTAATGATGGCCATTCTAACTGGTGTGAGATGGTATCTCACTGTGGTTTTGATTTGCATTTCTCTGATGGCCAGTGATGATGAGCATTTCTTCATGTGCTTTTTGGCTGCATAAATGTCTTCTTTTGAGAAATGTCTGTTCATGTCCTTTGCCCACTTTTTGATGGGGTTGTTTGTTCTTTTCTTGTAAATTTGTTTGAGTTCATTGTAGATTCTGGATATTAGCCCTTTGTCAGATGAGTAGGTTGCAAACATTTTCTCCCATTCTGTAGGTTGCCTGTTCACTCTGATGGTAGTTTCTTTTGCTGTGCAGAAGCTCTTTAGTTTAATTAGATCCCATTTGTCAATTTTGGCTTTTGTTGCCATTGCTTTTGGTGTTTAGACATGAAGTCCTTGCCCACGCCTATGTCCTGAATGGTATTGCCTAGGTTTTCTTGTAGGATTTTAATGGTTTTAGGTCTAACATTTAAGTCTTTAATCCATCTTGAATTAATTTTTGTATAAGGTGTAAGGAAGGGATCCAGTTTCAGCTTTCTACATATGGCTAGCCAGTTTTCCCAGCACCATTTATTAAATAGGGAATCCTTTCCCCATTTCTTGTTTTTGTCAGGTTTGTCAAAGATCAGATAGTTGTAGATATGCGGCATCATTTCTGAGGGCTCTGTTCTGTTCCATTGATCTATGTCTCTGTGGTGGTACCAGTACCATGCTGTTTTGGTTACTGTAGCCTTGTAGTATAGTTTGAAGTCAGGTAGCGTGATGCCTCCAGCTTTGTTCTTTTGGCTTAGGATTGACGTGGCGATGCGGGCTCTTTTTTGGTTCCATATGAACTTTAAAGTAGTTTTTTCCAATTCTGTGAAGAAAGTCATTGGTAGCTTGATGGGGATGGCATTGAATCTATAAATTACCTTGCGCAGTATCGCCATTTTCACGATATTGTTTCTTCCAACCCATGAGCATGGAATGTTCTTCCATTTGTTTGTATCCTCTTTTATTTCATTGAGCAGTGGTTTGTAGTTCTCCTTGAAGAGATCCTTCACATCCCTTGTAAGTTGGATTCCTAAGTATTTTATTCTATTTGAAGCAATTGTGAATGGGAGTTCACTCATGATTTGGCTCTCTGTTTGTCTGTTATTGGTGTACAAGAATGCTTGTGATTTTTGTACATTGATTTTGTATCCTGAGACTTTGCTGAAGTTGCTAATCAGCTTAAGGAGATTTTGGGCTGAGACAATGGGGTTTTCTAGATATACAATCATGTCATCTGCAAACAGGGACAGTTTGACTTCCTCTTTTCCTAATTGAATACCCTTTATTTCCTTCTCCTGCCTGATTGCTCTGGCCAGAACTTCCAGCACTATGTTGAATAGAAGTGGTGAGAGAGGGCATCCCTGTCTTGTGCCAGTTTTCAGAGGGAATGCTTCCAGTTTTTGCCCATTCAGTATTATATTGGCTGTGGGTTTGTTGTAGATAGCTCTTATTATTTTGAGATATGTCCCATCAATACCTAATTTATTGAGAGTTTTTAGCATGAAGCATTGTTTAATTTTGTCAAAGGCCTTTTCTGCATCTATTGAGATAATCATGTGGTTTTTGTCTTTGGTTCTGTTTATATGCTGGATTACATTTATTGATTTGTGTATGTTGAACCAGCCTTGCATCCCAGGGATGAAGCCCACTTGATTATGGTGGATAAGCTTTTTGATGTGCTGCTGGATTTGGTTTGCCACTATTTTATTGAGGATTTTTGAATCAATGTTCATCAAGGATATTGGTCTGAAATTCTCTTTTTTGGTTATGTCTCTGCCAGGCTTTGGTATCAGGACGATGCTGGCTTCATAAAATGTGTTAGGGAGGATTCCCTCTTTTTCTATGGATTGGAATAGTTTCAGAAGGAATGGTACCAGTTCCTCCTTGTACCTCTGGTAGAATTCAGCTGTGAATCCATCAGGTCCTGGACTCTTTTTGGTTGGTA
Organism: Nomascus leucogenys; assembly: GCF_006542625.1. Classification (NCBI taxonomy): domain Eukaryota; kingdom Metazoa; phylum Chordata; class Mammalia; order Primates; family Hylobatidae; genus Nomascus; species Nomascus leucogenys. The sequence continues at coordinate 46,299,857 of NC_044402.1, read as the reverse complement.
AGCTATTGATTATTGCCACAATTTCAGAACCTGTTATTGGTCTATTCAGAGATTCAACTTCTTCCTGATGTAGTCTTGGGAGGCTGTATTTGTCGAGGAATTTATCCATTTCTTCTAGATTTTCTAGTTTATTTGCATAGAGGTGTTTGTAGTATGCTCTGATGGTAGATTGTATTTCTGTGGGATCGGTGGTGAATATAATTTGTGTTTTTGAAGAAAATAACTTAGCTACAATGTGAAAGATGATTTGGAATGGGAAAACCCAACTCAAATTAGATGCTTCGGTAGTTCAGAGAAGATATTATATGTCCTGATGATGCTGAAACACTAAGATTTGTTACTGATGAGGTTTGGCAAGAAAAGGAAGTAGAAAAATTTGAAAATTAATTTGAGTTCATGCAATTTACATAGTTCAGCAAGTTAGTTGGACTGAGAAAGAGATAAATGAGAGTAAATGGCAGTTCATTTTATAACAAGTTGAGTTTAAAATGCTGATTTCTAACATTTAATAAGCAATAAAACTATGGACCTGCATCTTAGAGAAGTAATCTTTATTAGATGTAGAAATTGGATTTTACGTGCAGATTTTAGAGCAGAGCAGATTTTTCGGGCAGTGTAAAATGAGAAGAGGAATGAATTTTCAATAAGGGGAAAACATAAAAAGAGAAAGAAAACAAAGTTGGTAAGATAGGGTCAAATGAGAAGTAGGTTAGGAGTGTCTGAACAAAGAAGGACTGGCCAAATGCCTTATAGAAGTCCAATCAGATGAGGACTGATGATGCCCACCAGACTTTTTGCACACTGATGAGTTTGGCAGGAGCTGCTGCAGTGCTGCAGTAGATTACAGTGAGACAATGTGAATTAGTGTGAGGAGTGAATGGGGAGAAAGTGGTTTCTGCTGGTAACAAATGTTCAAAGCAGTCAGCACAGGAAAGATAAAACGATTAGTTCCTTCAGGGAAGGAGGTTAATTTAGAGAAGACGTAGGGAGTGTTTAACATGTCGGTTGTGGAAGAGAAAGAGCTAAGAGAGGAGCTTGAAGACACAAACGGGGGTGGAATCAAGGAGTGTGCTCTCAAATGAGAAGAACGGGAGTGACATTAACCTTGAAATGCTCAGAGACTCTACTCCTGCATGACAGCAGGAAGATAATTAACAATAGATACAAATGCAGATCAGTTGAAAAGTGGGAAGGATGAGAGTTTGGGAGTTTCCATCCGATGGCCTCAAGTTGTTTGCTGTGAAGAAGGCAGATTTGCTAAAGGTGGGAGTTGCAGAGTCTGAGTAGGAGCAATGAGAAGAGTGATGATGGCTTGAAACAGCTGTTTCAGAGAAAGTAAATGGACACCGAACAGTGTTACAGACCAAGAAGGGGGCAGGTCATAGATTTATAATACAAATTAACAGACTACTATTTAATTTTTTCCGGATCACCAGAAAGTTCAGGAGGAGAAGTATGGAAAAAACCAAGTGTTTGGGCTCATTTGTTCATACATTGTCAGCAAAGCTAGAGCAAAGAATAAAGGAAAAATGAGTTAAGTATGCCAGTAAGTGTCACCAAGATAGCCAAGTAGTTGAAATTTTAAAAGAAATAAAAAATTGGTAGGCTTTTAGCCTAGGAACAAATGGAGTTTCCGAGAAAAGTAAGACTATTTAGTGTAAAATACTGGATGAGAGAATTTTAAGAGGTTTTAGTCAGAGCAGGGATTTCAGAGAGACAAAGCTATGTTGTGATGAAGGGGAGAAGGAAAGAAATCAAGCAATTATGAAGTAAGTAATCAGGACATGATAGGCCCAAGGGTATAATTTTGAAATTGTCTGGTATGATAGCAATGTTCGATTGAAGAGAAAGATAAAAGCAAGAGGTTGTGTAGTTTGTGTATTATACATATATTTCATGGTTAGAGGGCTGCCAGGAGACTCAAGATATTTATTCCATTGTCCTAGGGCTGTGAGGTATCCAGCTTTGAACTGGCCCATGAAGTATCTGAACTCTGTTCACAAACAGAAAATACCAGGCATACTGTTCAGGCTATTTATCATCTTAACTGGTATTAACCTAAAGTCTCACATTGTTTTTTTTTTCCTTTATACTTAAGCCATATAAGCATCTTCTTAACTTTCATCTCCTCCATGAAGCTTTTCTTAATGTTCTTTGTTGAAATTAATTTTTTAATTTTTTCTGTCCCTGCCATCTCTGTTATAACATTGCCTATATTCTTCCTGTATTCTGTTGATTTATAAGGAATCTACGTTGCTTGGGGACACTGCCTTATTTCATTAACTGTATCACTGGCTTATTGTCTTGCAAATCTGGGTATTCAGTAATGCTCTGTGAATTTAAGTGGTCATTATCCCCTCATTCTGAATTAGGTCATAAGATGTATTGACTATCATAATAAGGTCTGAGAGTTACTGAGGAGTAGGTTTGTGTGACTGGAGTTGGGAATGAATGGTGCAGCACCTGAAAAATTTCCTTCTAGATTTGAGAAGTGAGGAGTCATATAACAACACTCAGGACTGGGTAACTGGAGTAGTAAAAAGAGGCAGGAGGGATGAATGTTGAAAATCTTTGCCTACTTTATAATTTTGAGTGAGGAAAAAAACTCTATCTACCATTAGTTTCTATATCTGTCTATGAATTCATTGGCATTGTTTAGAGAGAAGAAATTATGACTCTGTACGTTTGCTCTTGAGTGTGTGGGAGAGAAAGGGAAATCTCCCCAGAGTTTTGGTCTTTACTGCTTACTGTTGATTGCTTTCCAAAATTTCATAAGTGTTTATTGTAATTTTCCATCCTTATCTCCATTTACCTCACCCCTACCAAATTTCAGTTATTGATCTTAAGCCCGTCTCTAGACCTTAATAACATTTATTTTTAAAAAATCCCCCTTCATCATTTTTTTTTTTTTTTTTTTAGATTAGGGTCTCTTTAATCAAGTTGTGGCCATGGGAAATAAATCTTATAACTTTCCCCTAGTTTGAGCTCATTTAAGTGCCATGGGCCTCTTTAAGCAGCTGATGGGCACACTCCTCCAATATGAATGACTCCTTTGACACTGGACAACAGGGTTAAAGCAGCTATTAGTCTGCAGTTTTCTGAGAGTCTCTGCCTAGAATGTAATTTCTTGGATACCTCTGTGAACTTGACAGACAGAGCCTTCACCTACTTGGGGGTCATATATTAACGAATCAGGAAAAAAAAATTGCTATCTCATAGTTACCCTTTGGTTGTTTTTACAGCTTATATTAGATTTTCAATATTATTATCTATAATTTTATAGCAGATTTTATACTAAAATGTATATTTGCACTAAGATACCCCATTGATAGAAACCTTATATTTTAAAACCCATCAGGAATTTCCAGACATAGTCTCTAGGTAAATGGAAACGGTTAATTTATGATAGCTGGCTTAAAATTATATCCTAAGTTTAATAGCATGTATCTGTACCATTACTTTAATATAGTTTGATAGCAAACACTTAGAGATTTAAAAATTTTGGTTTGCTATATCATCTTGAAAATGATTATTAAATGAATTGTCTATCTACCTATCTATTTTTCTGTCTTATCTGCCAGAAAAATGACTGTATTTGGCAAAGATAAATGGAACACAATTTCTGGCCTCAAAGAACAGAATATTTAGAACTAAATCAAGGTGTACAGAATACACTGCACAATCTGTTTTTCTTTGCTCTTGCTTTAAAGGAAACTATATTTGTGACAAATACGTGATCCTATACTGGCTTCTTTTTAACGCAGGTCTTAGGGCTCATGCAACCAAATCTACACCTGAATTATGTCATTGTGTCGGGGTAGACCTCTTATAACATTACCTTCCCTATCCCCTTGTCATAAGGTTTACTTAGTCTGAATATTTTGGACCCTTTCCTATCTAGGTTTCCTTAATGCCGTTCTTTCTTTCACATACTCCATCCCTCTTTCTGCTTAAAATCCCTACCTCTGTTTTTCTATTTTTTCTCTTTGTAAAAAATTTAAAAAGAAAATAACCTGGAAAGTGGTTCTAATTTTAATCTTACATGTGGAAGGAGCCATCGCATTGCTGAGAAGATTTTATTGTTTGTGTTGTTTTTTCTTAATGCTGAAAAATTTTTGAAGGCATTTTAAGTGTACAAAAACAGGAGAATGGTATATCCATTTGAGATGGAAGTATTATTTCTAGCTCCCAGACTCATAATGTGGACAAGAGTAATGCATATAATTTATCTTATACAATGCCTGTATAGAGGTATCACAACACATTTTATTGTTACTATTATTTTTGTTATTAGACTCCCAACTACCAAATTCAAATTCAACTTGGCCCACACATTTAATAATGTATTGGAAAAGCCCTCTGGATTCACCTAATTTTCTTCCACTGACACAAGCCCAATATAGGCAGGCATGATTTGCGTAGATTAAAGCCACAGGTATCTTTAGTTCTTTTCTTTCTTTCTTCTAAGTTATTCTTCAGCTCCTGCCAAACAAATCTGAAATATTCCTTTTCAGAAAAGTGACATGTCTATATAAGGTAAGTGTTAATAATCATAGTAGATATTTTAAATTAAAAGTGGCATAGCTTCTTATAATACAGTTAAAATATATGGAATGAGGAAACCAGAACGATGACCTTCTGGTTTTACTAAGCCTATTTATTTGCTTTAGCAACCCCACCCGCCTCTTCTTCCTGACCTCTCAGCTTACGTACAAATAACTTATTCATCCTTCCACTGGACCCTTCCACTTCTCTAATTCCATTATCTAATGTTAGGGGACTGTACATTATAAGTGTACTTTGCAGAATAAATTAATCTTAGATACATTACCCGGAAAAACAGTGGATGTATTTCAGCACTTTTCTGATAATATACATGCTCATTCTCATTTACATTTTTCAGGAAGGAATAATGGTTTATTTTCTAAGAATTTGTGATATGGATTTTTAATTCCAGCATGAAATAGATAAAGGTATTGCATTTTACAGTCTATACAGAAACAGGAATTTAATGTGTGTGAACAGTCTGTTCATTTACTAGAATAATATATCCTAAATGGCTTCAATGTGTTCATAGACAGTGAACACTGAAAGCAGTAATTGGAAAAATCCATCACCAGTCCAAATGTTTCTGCAGTCTTGGATTGGAGTCTGGTGATCTTCCTAAATTTTTTGTTTAGTCAGGTTACAGTATGCTAGAATTATTGACTACGACTCACATTCTAACAAGTGTAACCTATAAAAATACAAAAGATACAGATGGACTCATAGTTTAGTTAAACTAAACAAAATTATTAGAATTCACTAAATTAACTCTTTTGTAAGTATCACATTGTTCATCTCAAAACTGCTTCTGGATGAGTAACATTACAGAACTTTCATGGTAGAAATTTGAATTTCTACCTACATAATAACTAAACATAACAAAGTAGAATGCATATGTAATAATTATGAAACATTTAAGTAACTATAATAAACAATTATTTTATTTTAGAGTGAATCAACATTTTTATTCCAGTGACTCAAACTTATCAAAACCATTAACATCATGGAAAATTAATTGTACTAGCTAGATAATGCTAGCTGTTGTAATAGAGAAGAGCCCAAAATTCATGGCTTGACACAAAGGATTTTATCTTGCTCATTAAAACACCAAAATGACTGCCCTTAATGGTAAACGGCTTATGTTCCATTCAGCATTGCATAGAACTGGGCTGAAAAGGCTCTGCCATCTTCAACATGTGACTATCAGCATTGCAGTAGGGCTCATGAGAATATTGTGACTCTCAGGCTATCTGTGAGACACTGTGAAGACACTGCATATTACAGAACAACTGGCAGATTTAGTGCAAGATCTCTGGCTTCAACCTGGATCTGTAAAGTGCTTGGCAAGCATTTTGAGCCTTGATGGTGATTGGGATCCTGCTGGTATTTTTGCTACCATTGGCATGAAATGTATAAAGTGCACGGAAGTGTTGAGATATTGAGATGTAGAAGATGTTAATGAATATATATATGCACACACACACATATGTGTGTATATACACACATATATATGTATATATGTATGTGTGTGTGTGTGTGCATGTATATATATATTATTTGAGGCGTAGTTTTGCTCTTGTCACCCAGGCTGTAGTGCAGTGGCACAATCTCAGCTCACTGCAACCTCCACCTCCCAGGTTCAAGCGATTCTCCTGCCTCAGCCTCCCAAATACCTGGGATTACAGGCATCCATCACCAGGCCCGGCTAAATTTTTGTTTTTTTAGTAGAGACAGAGTTTCGCCATGTTGGGCAGGCTGGTCTCAAACTCCTGACCTCAGGTGACCCACCCGCCTCGGCCTCCCAAAGTGCTGGGATTACAGGCGTGAGCCACCATGCCCAGCCCCAGTGGAGATATATTTTTATTGTATTTTAGTTGTCACAGCATAGTAAAACAGTAGAATTATTCAAGGATTCTATGAATTAGTGATCCCCAGTCAATGCCAGATATGAATTTTGTTAAGCTTTCTTTATTGTGGTAGCCACTGCTTCTTACTGTCTTCCAAGAGAGATGTTCTCTGCTGTTCCTGACCACACCCCTCCACACACAAAACTGCTTGCTCAAATCCTGTGTCCAAAATCAGTACCTTCTAATGGAAAATACACATTTAAACACAGAAGAACACAGCAAAAAGTCCTGTTAGAAATACCAGAAAATAGACACAGAAATACCAGTTGGACAACCAGGAGGAAAGAGCATGAAGGATTTTATGATCTAAGTTTTCAAGAGGTGCTAATCATTTTTGCTCACCTTCTTTTGGCTAGGATAGTCATATGATCATAACTAACTGCAAGAGAAGCTGGGAAACGGGGGGCAAATTGTGTGACCAAGAAGAGACAGTCAGCTTCATGACTAGTTAGAATCTCTCTCAAACAAGCCATCAACAGAAAGTCAATAGTGGCAAATTCATATTTATCGCTTTTAGTTATTATATTTGTATGACCGTTTGTATATGTGTACAGAAATGTCATAATTGAGGCTTTTATAAGCAAATAAATAAAATATATTGAAGCCTAAAAAAATAAGTATTGAAGCCATAAGATTAGGAATTGAGGCCAGGCACGTTGGCTTACACCTGTAATTGCAGCACTTTAGGAGGCCGAGGCAGGCAGATCACGAGGTCAGGAGTTCAGGAGGTCAGCCTGACCAACGAGGTGAAACCCTGTCTCTACTAAAAATACAAAAATTAGCCGGGTATGGTGACAAGCACTTGTAATCCCAGCTACTTAGGAGGCTGAGGCAGGAGAATCACTTGAATCTGGGAGGCGGAATTTGCAGTGAGCGGAGATCAGGCCATTGCACTCCAGGCTGGGTGACAGAGCGAAACTTCATAAAAAAAAAATGAATAAATGAAAATTTAAAAAAAATAGGAATTGAGTTGTAATACACTTTCTCTTTAAATTCTGTTTCTTAATCATATTTAAGCAAAACACATGCAACAAAAATGTTTGCTACATATTTGAAATAGTTAGATTTTGCTTTCTTCTAGAATCTTTTATTGTAGTTAATCATGAATAAAAATTTGGAGTTAATGGTAACATCTAGTGTTACGTGCCAGTCTCTATTCTACATGCTGTATATGCCTAGTTTATTTAATCCTTATTGTTGTCATATGAAGTACGTACAGTTTATTATGTCCATTTTACAGATGGGGTAAATGAACCTCAAATAATTTAAGTAATTTTTCTGTAAAATGGTAGAGCTGAGTTTCAATCACAGACATTCTAGATTCAGAGCTTGAGCTACTTAATCAGTCTGAGAAGAAAAGATATAATCCAAAGAACCCTAGGCTTGGCTCCCTAAGATGCTTTGTAAAACTATGTTCTTTTTAATAAAGTTTTTATATATAAGAGATGGTGAAACTTCAGCATATGCTGTTTATATTTACACACATACATTTTCAAGTTCATTTTGATCATTCAAGTGGGTGCAATGCTGAATTTAATATAAAACTCTTAAAGGGTCAAAAACATTTATTTCTCACTTAATATTCTATAGCGATATAAATGTATCACTACTGAATTACCAGGTACATTTTACAACCCTTCATCATTTCTATCTGTACTGTCTCCTACCGGCATTATTCTTTACTTTATTAGCTTTTACATATTTACATTTTATTCTGTCAAATATAGAGTATTTCTTAAATCATTTATATAATGATTATATAATGATAATATAATACCATTATATAATGGCTGGACTTGCTAGACTTACTGGATACTATACTGCTGTAATCCAATGAAAAGTCTGTCTTGATTGTTCCTAGCATCTCTTTTCCAACAGAGAAGATAACCAAGTCCCCAGCCTAGAGCCATTGTAAGTATAGCTTGTCTTTAATAGACTCATTGCCTTATTACTATATGGATGTAGTATCTGTGAGTTATTTAATGGAGTAAGTTTTTGTGAGTTCTTATCTGGGCAAGGCACTGTACTAAACGTGTTTGATTAATTGGCTTATTTAATTATCAAAAAAGCTGTATATATTGGGACCATTTTTATTTCTAGATGAGGAAATTAAGTATTACAATACTTAAATAACAGAATCAGGTAGTGAAGTAGTGTGACTCCAGAAGCAACCCTTAACTGCTCTACTAACTCACTTCTCTGACCCACACTTGAATTATGTGTTGTCCCAAGATTAATGCATCTTTTTATATTAATTTCTCTAGGATGCATAGTTAAATACATATCAGTTCTTTTTGAAAACCTTGCTCCCCTTGCTGTTCAGTGAGTGTGGTGGGGCTTAGGTGGTTAAGAGAATAATGATATGGATCATGAGAGGGAATATTGAGTACTTACCATGTGCTAGCCTCTGGGCTAAACACTTTATTTAAAATATGACATATAAATCTTCACAGTTCTTGAGTGGTGTTATCACTATTTTACAGATGAGGAAACTGAATTTTGAGAATTAATAACTTCTATTTGATCACTAAGCTGTTAAGTGCAAGGCTATGATACAAACTTAGGGTTAGCCCTAAAATATAGAATATTGCAATTAAACTAAGAATCTTCCTTAAGATTCAGCACATAAAAATATTTTTAATCTAGAATACCTAATTTTCTTATCACTTAATAAATACATTAAGCACTTAATAAATACATTTTTTTAGCTAAAATACCTAATTTTATTATCACTGAAGCTCAAGGTAGTAGGGAATATTAACACAGAGATGAGGTACAATTAAAAATTACTAATAATAAATGCTGGGGCCAGTATCAAAACCCAGATCTGTTTGTCTGCAGAGCCTATATCATCCCCAAACCATATTTCCTTGAGGCCCTCTACCCAGAATCACCATTACCATATTCACTCATCTATTTGTTACATGTCAATTATGTACCCACTCTGTTTTTCTTTAACACTGTTCTGTGTTTTATGCACAGTATTGAGTAAAATAGTTTATTTCCCTTGGAAGATTCTTTTTTTTTAAATCTAATGGGGGAAGCATATATTATTCAACCCATATAAATATGTAACTGGAAAGTTTAATCAAGGACTGATCTAGTTTGAAGTGGGGTGATTCCTGGAAGCTATTCCTAGGACAGTGGCATTTTAGCTAAGATGTGAAAGGTGTATAGTTTAAAGATAACCAGTGGAATGTAGAAAGAGACTGTGCCAGTCATCCCAAGTAGATTTTTCTATTAACCCCTGAACGAGTATTTGCACAAACCTTTCCATTGGCTGATTAGGGTCTATTTTACAGTGGAATTTTGTGAAAAATAATCTCATGGTTTAGTCACATAAATACCTCTAGCTAAATAGGCATCTAATAGTTATGTGCATGACATTTTTTATTCAGAGCCCACTTATCCAACAACCTCAATTATATGATGTCAGTCCATTTGGGTCAATATAACAAAATGCCATAAACTTGGTAGCTTATAAACAACTGAAATTAATTTCCCACAGTTATGGTGGCTGGGAAGTTCAAGATCAAGACACTGGTAGATTTGGCATCGGGCGAGGGTTAATTTCCTGACTCACAGATGTTACCTTCTTGCCGTGTCCTCACATAATGCAAGGTTGAAGACAACTCTTTGGGACCTCTATTATGAGCATGCTGATTTCACTCATGAGGGTCTAGCACTTGACCCAATCAGGTCCCAATGGCCCCACCTCTTAATATCATCATGTTGGTATTGAGGTTTCAACATACAAATTTGGGGGAGACACAAACATTCAAACTATGGCATCTGAGATGTATATTTCAGTTTGGATAAAAGTTAGTAGAATTTGTATTATTCACAAAAAGGTTGATTATACTAAAAGCATAAAATATAGCCTCTGGAATTTAAAAAATATTTCCATATGTGAACCATTAAATCATAGGTGCAATAGCCCTTCATAAATCAAGAGACATTGGCATATTAATCTCTAGTTAAATAATTGATATTTGTTAAATAGCCCTGAATTATCAATTGTATTGAGAATCATGCTGAGTATATTTGTGTAAGTAGCTAGATAACTACAAATTAAATATATTATTAGTATACATATATAATTGTAATTAGTACTTTAAAATAGATGTTTTGTTTATGTGCAGAATTCACTTATATACCATATTTAGATAAATGAAGTATTATTCTTTGTGCAAGCATTTCTGTTTGCATTTCTGTTTGTATTTGTGGCATGTACTAATATTTCCTGACATTAAAAATTATATATGATTCATAATTACTCAGTGTGTTATTGCATTTGATGTGCAGTAAAATTTTGAAAATTTACTTAAGGAAAGCTTGGAACACAGCCTTAGATATATTAGATTTTTCCCCTAAATACATCCAAGCTAAACATACAAAAAAAAATTTATCTTTCTAAAATTCAAAAAACGAGAAACCATTCTTACTCAAAACACTATTCATTTAACATTGAGATAGTATAATAAGCAAACTGGATTTCTCAATTTTGCATAAAAGAAGTCAGCACCTGAAAACACACCCAAGTAAAACCAATTAGCAATGTCCAGTCAGGCATCCTTTAACTGACATAGTATGAGAGTTAAAAAAAAAAAAACAAACACACTTTATTAGAAATAATACGGATATGGCATGTTAGTAGAAACTTGTTAAATCTTACCCTTATAGTCACTATTACCTGAAGGAGGGTGATGTTCTCAGGAATAAAAAGAACAGGAGCAAGGTATTTTTGAGGTTTCTGCAGAACATCCATCAGACTGTCTGTGTTAGAACCCTTGAGGACGTAAGATGAAAAGACATGTGGGAGAGGAAAGTGGTTAAAATGTGTGTTTTGCTTAATTAATGGTAGCATGATAGTCATTATTATCAATTTGACAAAGATACATTGTTTGTTGGTTGTATCTGAATAAGAAAACATAAATAATCTATTATTATAGATCAGGTCTAGAGTCATTACCTTGATTTAAACTCAGGATGGACAGATGTAGATGATAGATAGATGATGGGTAGATGATAGATAGATAATAGATAGATAGATGATAGATAGATAGATAGATAGATAGATAGATAGATAGATAGATAATTAGTTTAATTAAAACAGAGAGCAGGCTTCTGCTTGCTGTGACCCTGAAATCTGATCCAGAGGGTGGCTGAGGCAGAGGAAGCTGCAGGAAGAAGCACTATGTACATAGGTGGTTGGAAAGACTGGCTTTCTCGGCTGAGTTCCCTCATTTCACACTGAACTGTTCATCCTGTTCTTACTATGAATACTGTTCCACTGGAAGAGCGTTAACCAAGTTCTCCTCCCAAAGATAAGCATTTTATTTTTCATAGTACAGAGTTAACTGATCAGCCTTGAAACTGCTTACATGTATACAGAGAAAGAGAGCTGCTAAGGCAGACAGATAAAAATGGTCACAGTGACGAAGCATCTGCAAGAGTCAACCTCATGATGCAAAACTAATCAGATGGGGAACAAAGGAGCTCTCCTTGGGGATCCCTGAATTATACATGATACATACCTAACAGGTGTGCTTATGTTTATTTTCTGAATATTCATATTTTAGCTGAATTCTGTGCTTTTCAGGGCATTAAAGAATATATCTTTTCATATTTCTAGATATTAATGCCTGTGAAACATGCCTTCTAGTTATATGCTGCCTTGATACTTGCTATGGAATGTGGTTATTCTTATTGTCACATAACATCACTTCTGCCAATCTTTATTTCATTCAAAGTTCCATTTAATCGACTTAGAATTGTGAATTTTGTTTACTTGAAATAGAGGAAGTTAAAAAATATATACTGAGAACATTTTATTAGGTCTTTATTCCTGCCTTCTTATTTCCATTTATTCTATTCTACTTAATAGTGAATGAGTTCAGTGTAATTTCACTTGCAGCTTTTCTGATTGAGGCATATTCTGACAGGATCCTGTTTTCTGAATGTGTGTTTTAATTGGGCTTCCATGCGGTGATAGATGCAGGACTCCGTGCGAGTCCCTTTCTGGCTTCTATAATTCTCAGCACAGATGGTTTTTATTACACTACTTCTTCCTCCCACCCTTCACCACCCGAACAATAAATACTGATACAGCCCCCTAAGGCATTCATTCATGTCTCAGGCCTCCAAACAGACCAGACAGCATCTCATGATTGGGGAGAGTGACAGTGAGAGGACAGGATCATTACAAGACAGTTGAGCAGACCTAGCCACCACCCTTGGGAGTTTGAAACAGATAGTGTGAGACAAAAATGAATCAGTTCTCACTGTAGCTGAATTTCAATTCTAGTGCTCCTTGAGGTTTATTTCAGGTTTTGTTTTGTTTTGAATTCCCCAGTGCAGAGAATGAGATGGAAAAGAATATATAAATAAACTTTGAAAGACTCACAGGGATATATGCATTTCAGGAGGATGGATGGAGAAAATGGAAGAAGTTTTGGACTGTCAGGGGAATTCATTTATCTAATGGTCAATGGGGAAACATTTACCCTGAGAAAAGTTATGAGGCCTGACTTTAGGTACTTTGCATCCCACATGCTGTGTCTCTCTTTCTTCCCAGCAGTATGTATGATTCTATTAGGGCCCTCCTAGTTTAATTGTCTGGAAGATGTAATGATTTCATGAGACACTTCAATATTTATTTTATTGATTAAACGATTATTTATTTATCACTTTATTTGCCATATTGAGGATATAAGAATACAGTTGTGAGCAAAAGCAGTTACCACATGTGAATTTTTCATAGCAAATCATCACACTGTATGAATTCATATTGCAAACCAATATAAATATTTTGAAAGAAGGGAATATAGATCTATAAGAACATGTAGTCCAGGAGTAGGGAGGAATGATTAAATAAGGTTCCCTTCCTGAAATTTGAAGGGTGATTTTTTAGATATGTTTATCTTGGGTTGGGGTGTTGAGAAAGTGTTTTAGATAAAGGAACACTTACAAGCAAAGTTTCAGGTAAAGAGCAGATAAGGTCAGATCTATCATCAGGGCTGATAGTTTGAGAACCTAAAGATTATGCGAAGTGAAAATGCTCCTAGTCAAAATATGGTGGATGAGTGATACACAAGTGTGAGACTGCAAGGTTTGTTAGCCTAGTAGTTACGTGTCCCCTAAAATGCTTTGTAGAACTTTAAGGGAGGGAATTACCAGCTTCAACAGATTTCAATGTGAAGGTTATTGGCCTATTTCAGGAAAAAATATGGAATAGCATGTCTATCATGAAGACAAGAAGGGTCATCTTGTTTTAAAGCTTCAAAAGTTGACTTTAAAGTTTTAGCTGGCAAAAATGCATCTTGGAATTTTAAAATGAGTTTTCTAGTTTTGTCAGGCCTACCATTTTTCTTTGAAAGACTAATCTTTAAAAGACTAATCCTAAGTAACATTAATTATTTTTTTAATATTCTATTCCTTCATACCTGAATGTAAAAGCTATCATCATCATAATAAGCTGATTTTAAAACTATGTTTATGCTTAAGAATGGCCATGGATTCTTGCATTTTTTGAATGGTTACTATTCCAATGCCTTTGTTGTTTACGCAGTCCTTAATATGTTCTCTGTTTTTTAACCCATAGACTGTTGCATGCTTTAAATGCACTATTTGAAACCAACCTTGAGGAAGGCAGACAATAGAAAAAGGCAGTACATTGTCATATAGAGAGTTTAGGAAGAACTGGTTTATCTTCAAAGCCCTGAATATATGAATGCTTCCTAGCGTGAGGCTATAAATACAAAAGTAATGCTTTACAGAAGATTTGTGCCCTCAGTTTAGAAATTATTTTTATTGTCTGAAAAACTAGAGTGTAAGTTTCCAGTCACAAAAGTAAGGAGCTTGGAAGTTGTTACTCTATCCTAACAACAAGTAAAAATCTGAACAATTTGAAAAAAAAATCAACCACTCTTTTTAGATTCATCAGAGAAGTGAGGTTACAGAGCAAACTTATGCCTTCCAAATTGGAAACACAGACTGGATATAGAGAATCACAATTTAACAGAGCAGAGCAGAATGCTTCACTGGAATTAGTTAAGAGTAGGAAAACCTGCGATGTAATTGACAAACTGCTGTAGGCTTGGTGTGGACAAGTCTGAGAGTAAAATACTCCAGCGAGGATAGTCATACTGGGGCCCTCATACTTCTGTGAGTTTTAACTCCAGGATCTCTCCCAGGCTTTCAAAGTGAAGATCAGGGAAAGATCCCCCCCCACCGATTCTGGCAGTGGGAGCACACAAGTAACTATTTTGAAATACTCCAGAGCATTCTGTTCTTATGAGCATGCGCTGCCTTCAGGAGAAACTATTTTATCAGAGCCTAATATATTGGGGTTTTATCAGGTCCTAACTGATATAAGAGAAGAAAAATACCTGATTCCAGCTTCCTCCAGCTATTCTGTCCCAAGGAGACAGAATGTGGGACACTTGTGAAGAGACACTTGTGAAGTCCACAATCCAGGGGCACAAACTCACTAAAAGACAGAGATTATAGAATTATAATTATAGGACTGTTATTCCTCTTCCCCTAACATCTTACCACCACATGCTAAAGGCCTATTTACTATAATTTCTTTTACCTAGTACATTATATCTGGCTATCAAGAAAAAGTTATAAGGTGGCCGGGCATGGTGTCTTGCACCTGTAATCCCAGCACTTTGGGAAGCTGAGACGGGTGTATTGCTTGAGCTCAAGAGTTCAAGACCAACCTGGGCAACATGGAGAAACTCCATCTCTACAAAAAATACAAAAAATTAGCCAGGCATGGTGGTACTTACCTGTAATCCCAGATAAAGGAGGCTGAGGTGGGAGGATAACCTGAGCCTAGGACGCAGAGATTGCAGTGATCTGAGATTGAGCCACTGTATGAGAAAAAGTCACAACCAAAAGGCAGGAAAACACAGATTGAAGCAATTGAATAACATCAGATCCAGAGTCAAATGTGACACGAATTTGGAATTATTACACCAGGAATTTTTTAAAACTTTGAATAACATGCTAAGGGCCCCAAAGAACAACATTAAGACAATATGCAAGGACAGATAGGTGATGTAAGCAGAGAGATAGAAATTCTAAGAAAGAATCAAAACATCATTGTAGAGCTCAAAAACACTGTATCAGACATGAAAATGCATTTGATTCACTCATTAGCAGACTGAGAATGGCTGAAGAATCTCTCAGCTTGAAGATGTGCCAATAGAAACTTCCAAAACTGAAAGGACTAAAAACTGAAAGACTGAAAAAAACCAATACAGAATACCCAAGAACTGTGGTACAATTACAAATGGTATAACTTCACATAATGGGAGGACAGAAGGAGAAGAAATCTTAGAAGCAATGTGACTCTATTAATGTCAGACACCAAGCCACAGATCCAGGAAGCACACAGAACAGAACATTAAGCAGGATAAATGCAAAAAAAAAAAAAAATCCAATAAAAAACACTACACCTGAACATATCATATTAAGAAAAAAATCTTGAAAAAATACCAGAAGGAGAAAAAATACCTCACCTCCAGGGAAGCAAAGATAAGAATTAGATCTTATTTGTCCTCAGAAATCTTGCAAGCAAGAAGAGAATGGGGTGAAATATAATTTGAGAGAAAACTCACACCAACCTAGAATTCTATAACCGTGAAATTACCCTTCAAAAGTGAAGATAAAAGGAAGATTTCTTAGACAAGTAAAAATTGAGGGAATGTGTTATCAATAAACCCACTTTTAAAAATAATGATTTTTAAAAGTTCTTCAGAGTGAAAGAAAATATATAGGTCAGAAACTCTGATCTACGTTTA
Organism: Nomascus leucogenys; assembly: GCF_006542625.1. Lineage (NCBI taxonomy): Eukaryota > Metazoa > Chordata > Mammalia > Primates > Hylobatidae > Nomascus > Nomascus leucogenys. Next base: position 46,283,593 of record NC_044402.1, on the reverse strand, counting down.
AAAAAGAAAAACCATTAGAGAGGAAACAAGTGAAGGCCAAATAAAATCTTTTATTTTTCTTATTAACTTATCGAACAGGTAACAGTGTATCCAAAAATTATCAAAAAGGTATTTGATAAACAGAACTCATGTATAAGTGAAATGAATGACAAAAATAATACAAGGAATAGGAGGATGGAATTAAGAACACTTTATTATTATAAGGTACCTATACTACCTGTGAAAGGGTATAGTATTCTTTGAAAGTGGACTTGAATTAGTTGTAAATGTATACTACAAATTCTAGGACAACAACTGAAAGAGTTAAAAAAAGAGAGAGAGAAAATGGAATCATATAAAATGTTCATTGCCTTTTAATCGGAAATGGACAGACCCAGCAGGCAGAAAATAAGCAAGGACATAGTTGAACTCAAAGGTACCATTAATTAACCACTTGTAATTGATATCTATTGGCTACTTCATCCACAACAAGGAAATACACGTTATTTTCAAGCTCATATGGAATATTCACCAAGATAGTCCAGATTCTGGGCCATAAAACACATCCTAACAAATTTGTATAATGTCTGCTGTCAGGCCAGAGTGAAATTAAGTTAGAAACACATAAAGAGAGATAAATGGAAATTATCAATGGAGAATAAACAACACACTTCTAAATAACACCTCATTCCAAACAAATTTCAGGAGAAATTTTAAAATATTTTGAACTAAATGGCAATGAAAATACAACTTTTTAAAACGTTGGGATAGAGTGAAGGCAATGATTACAGGGAAATATATAGCATTTCAAGTATAGTTTAGAAAAGAAAAAAGGATCTAAGATCAATAATTTAAGTTTTCACCTTAGAACATTATAAAAAAGAAGAGCAATTAAATGCAAAGTAAGCGGAAGAAAAGAAACAAAAAATGGAGCAGAAATCAGTAAAACTGAAAACAGAAAATCAATATAGAAAAGCTATGAGACAAAAGCATAGTTTTTCAAAAGACGAAAAACATTGATAGCATAAAGCCAGGCTAACTAAGAAAAAAAGATAAAAATTACTTATGTCAGAAATGACAGAGGTAACCTCACTACAGATGCCTTAGACATCAAAAGGTTGATAAAGGAAGACTATTAATAACTCTGTGCCCATAAATTTGAAAACCTAGATGAAATGGCCAAATTTCTTTAAAACCGAGATGAAATAGTGCAATTTGTCAAAGCTTACACAAGAAGAAGTAAGCCTATATATATGAAATTGAATCAGTAGTTAACAATCATCCAAAATGGAAAACAATAGGCAAGGCAGGTTCACTGGTAAATTCTACCAAACATTTAATTAAGAATTATTACAAACATTCTGTCATCTCTTCCAGAAAATCAAAGTGAAGGAAATACTTTCTAACTCATTCTATGACGACAGCATTAACTTAATACCAAAACCAGGCAAAGACCATTACAAGAAAAACAAAGTAGACATAATTGTCTCTCATGAAGATAAATGCAAAAATCCTCAACAAATAGTAGCAAATTGAATACAGCAATTTATAAAAAGAATTATACAACAGAACCAAGTGGGATTTATTCCAGGTATGTGAGTGGGATTTATTCCAGGTAATAGATTTGAAAAATCTATTAATGTTACCCTCACATCAAAAGGCTAAAGCAGAAAAACCACTTGATTATATCAATAGATATAGGAAGATCATTTAACAAAAATCCAACACCATTTATGATAAAACACTCATTAAACTAAGAATAGAGGGAAACTTCTACTTGGTAAAGAACATCTACAAAAAAAATTATAAAGTTAACTTCATATTTAATAGTGAGAAACTATAAGTTTTCCAGCTAAGATCAGAAACAAGGGAAGGATATTCCCACTCACTACTCCTTTTCAACATAATAGGACTTGATGTCCTAGCTAATACAACAAGATGGGAAAGAAATAAAAGGTATACACATTGGGAAGTAAGAAGTAAAACTATTTTTCTTTGCAGATGATATGATTTCCTATGTAGAAAATCTGAAAGTATCAACAACAACAAAGTCCTGGAACTCATAAGTGTTTATACCAAGGTTCTCGGATACAAAAGTTAACCACTTTCCCATATATTAGCAATAAAGAAGTGGATTTTAATATAAAAACACAGTACTGTTTACACTAGCACCCCAAAAATGAAATATTTAGGTTTATATCTAACAAAATATGTATAAAAGCTATATGAGAAAAACTATTAAACTGATTAAAGAAGTCAAAGAAGCACTAAATGGAGAGTAGTCTGTTTTTACCAATAGGTTGACTCAATATTGTCAACATGCCATTTTTTCCAACTTGATGTATAGATCTGATGCAATCCCAGTCAAATCCCAACACGTTATTTTGTTGATATTAAAAAATTGATTTTAAAGTGCATATGGAAAAGCAAAAGACCCAGAATAGCTAACACAATATTGAAAGAAAAAACAAGGTCACCAGACTGACATTAACCAATTTGTGATAAATATACAGTAACCAAACAGTGTGGTATTGAAGCAAGAATGGACAGATCAATGGAACAGAATAGCGATCACAGAAATAGTTCCATATAAATATAGTCAACTGATCTTTTACTAAGGCGCAAAGGCAATAGAATGGAGAAAAAAATAGTCTCTTCATCAAATGGTACTGCAACCACTGGATATCCACTGGCAAAAAAAAATGAATTTAGACATAGAACTTATAGCTTCACAAAAATTAAAAATGGAGCATAGGTCTAAACACAAAATACAAAACTATAAAAATCCTAGAAGATAACTTAGGAGATCATTTATATATAATTGGGTATGGGTATCACTTTTTATATACAACACCAAAGGCACAATTCATGAAATAAAGAATATATAATCTGAGTTTGATTAAGATTGAAAATGTCTGCTCTGGGCAAGACATTTTTAAGATAATGTGAAGGTAAGCCTCAAACTAGAAGAAAATATTTGAAAAAAAATAGCTGATAAAGGACATTTACCCAAAATACACAAAGAATACTTAAAAGTCAACAGTAAAAGAATTAACAACCCAAAGAAAAGTGGGCAAAAGACCTAAACAGATTCCTCACCGAAGAAAATATACAGAAGACAAATATTACAAGAATATGAGAATATGCTTCACATCATATGATACTAGGGAATTACAAATTAAAACAACAAGGAGTTACCACTACACACCTATTAGAATGGCCAAAATCCAGAATGGTGACAACACCAAATGCTGATAAGGATGTGGAGCAACAGGACCTCTTATTCATTGCTGGTGGACATGAAAAGTGGTACAGGCACTTTGGAAAACAGTTTGGAAGTTTCTTATAAAATGAAACATATCTTACCATACAATCCAGCAGTTGTGCTCTTTGGTATTTACCTAGATGAGTTGAAAACCTTTGTACACACACATACACACAAAACCTGGATGGTTTAAACATGGATGTTCGTGGCAGCTTTTTTCACAATTGCCAAAACTTGGAAGCACCCAAAATGTCCTTCAGTGTATGGATGGATAAATAAACTGTGGTCATTCAGTCAATGGATTATTATTCAGTGCGAAAAATAAATGAGCTATTAAGTCACAAAAAAACATGGAGGAACATACTTCTAAGTGAAAGAAGCAAATTTGAAATAATACATTATGTGTGACCTCCACCTATAGGAGATTCTGGGGAAAGCAAAAACTATGGAAAAAGTAAAAATATTGGTGGTTACCAATAGCTAAGGGAGAAAATTGGATGAATGAATAGGTGGTATCGGGGGAACCTGCCCCCAATATTTCAATGTAGGCTCTTTCTATTTTCCATAAGTGTTGGCTGGCTGAGAAATAAAGAGAAAGAGTACAAAGAGAGGAATTTTACAGCTGGGCCTTCCTGGGGTGACATCACGTATAGGTAGGACCATGATGCACACCTGAGCCGCAAAACCAGCAGGTTTTTATTATGGATTTCAAAAGGGAAGGAGGTGTAAGAACAGGGAGTAGGTCACAAAGATCACATGCTTCAAAGGGCAAAAAGGAGAACAAAGATCACTGCTTCTGAGGAAACAGGACCAGGGCAAAATCAGAAACTCCTGGTGAGGGTCTATGTTCAGCAGTGCACGTATTTTCTTGATAAGTATCTTAACAGAAAACAGAGTTCAAGAGCAGAGAACCCATCTGACCTCAAACTTACCAGGCTAGGGTTTCCCAATCCTAGTAAGCCTGAGGGTACTGCAGGAGACCAGGGCTTATCTCAGTCCTCATCTCAACCACATAAGACAGACACTCCCAGAGCGGCCGTTTATAGACCCCCCCCCAGGAATGCAGTTCCTTTCCCAGGGTCTTAATATTAATATTCCTTCCTAGGAAAAAAATTTAGTGATATCTTCCCTACTTGGACATCCATTTATATGCTCTCTGCAAGAAGAAAAAATATGGCTCATTTTGCCCGACCCCCAGGCAGTCAGACCTTATGGTTGTCTTCCCTTGTTCCCTGAAAATCATTGTTATTCTGTTCTTTTTCAAGGTGCACTGATTTCATATTGTTCAAACACACTTGTTTTACAATCAATTTGTACAGTTAACACGATCATCACAGTGACCCTGAGGTGACGTACATCCTCAGCTTAGAAAGATAACAGGATTAAGAGATTAAAGTAAGACAGGTGTAAGAAATTATAAGAGTATTATTAGGGAAGTGATAAATGTCCATGAAATCTTCACAATTTATGTTCCTCTGCTGCAGCTCCAGCCAGTCCCTTCATTCGGGGTCCCTGACTTCCCACAACAGGTGGAGTACGGAAGATTTTTAAGGCCAAAAAAATACAGTCCATATGGTATTATGATAGTGGATAAGTGTCATTATACATTGTCAACATCAACAGAAAATGTAACACGAAGAGTTAACATTAATGTAAAGTTTGGACTTTGGGTGATGATGTGTTAAAGTGTGTTCATTGACTGTAGTAAATGTACCACTTTGGTGTTTTTGTTGTTTTGTTTTGTTTTGTTTTTGAGGCAGGGTCTCATTCTCTTGCCCAGGCTGGAGTGCGGTGGTATCATCATAGCTCACTACAGCCTCAAAGTTCTGGGCTTCAGTGAACCTCCCACCTTAGCCTCCCAAGTAGCTAGGACTACAGATGCACACCACCACATCTAGCTAATTTTTAAATTTTTTGTAGAGCTAGAGTCTCATGATGTTGCCCAAGTTGGTCTTGAACTCTGGGCCTCAAGCAATCCTCCAGTCTTGGACTCCCAAAGTGTTTAGATTACTGGTGTGAGCCAGTAATCTAACCTGGCCTGGTGGGGGATGTTGATAGTAGAGAAGATTGTGTGTGGGGGACAAGGGGTATGTGAGAACTCTCTGTACTTTCTATTCAATGTTATTGTGAAACTAACCTAAAAGTCCTCTAAAAAATAAACTCTTAAAAAAAACACACACACACAATAGAGCATGTTGTAGAGCTAGTCAATAATTTTATCTGTAGAATTTCATTATGTTGCAAAGTATTCATACCTAGAAATTGACAAAACATGCCATTTTGTGCTAGATGATTTAAAACAATTGCCAAAACACAACTCCGAGGGACCTGAAATCAGACATTTGGAGATATTACTGAATGAAGAATAGTCTGAATAATATTAAACATTGATACAACATGAGTTTTTGGTATATCTAGTTCCATTGAAAAGATATGATAATTTTTTTGAATAACAGGATTCTAACTTAGAAGGATGTATAAAGGACCTGTGCAAGTATCTTATGATAATATGAATGGCTTATTATAAATGTATTTATACTGGAAATAAAAGAGCCATGATGCAAATACCATTGAGCAAATTTTTATCATGTAAGTAAAAAGCATGAAAAACCAAAACCAATGTCCATCATCTCAGATCACCCTGAAGTTTAACCTTCAGGAATATGTGCACATTGATGGTATATGTAGTGTCTTCTTGGGATTGCCAATATCAGCTTATGAGGTGCCTTTCTGAGTCTAATTTGTTCATATGTAGAACTAGTTTTACATAGAAACTTCACCAATTACCAATATTTGGAAGTGATTCAATCAATTAAGCCTCACCTGATTTTGACAAAATTTTGCATCTAAATTTTACATGTGCTTTGTTTAGGTGATTAAAGCCAAGTTATAAAATTCATCTAGACAAAATGTTGTATGCTTCTTTGCAACACTAAATATTATTTTTTACCTAAAACTGGGAAAACATTATAAATTATTGAAGCAACAAGAAGCGCCCTGGGGTTTTTTGAGCTGATTAGCTTTTACAGTTTACTTGATAATGTGGACTTCATTTAACAAAAAGCATAGCAGGAGTTACAATGAGGATGAAATGTGACTCCTTAACCTATCTTATCTTAGATGTGTTTCTCTGATTTTCCTTAATAATATTTCTACTTCAGTTAAATATGGACAAATGTATTTCACAGTGATTTTTTTTTTTTCAAAATAGCAGCTTTGTTTTTTACAAAGACCCAGACTTTTAGATATGAAATCAACTATGGTTTGGAAGGAGGTGGTACCACAATTTTAATAACTCTTAAAACTATGATTACTCAGTACAATTTGAAAACATTTTCTAACCACTAGGTAAAACAATTTTTATAGTAGGTTTTTAAAAAATATATAGTGGGTTTTTATTCTGTAAAGTGAAATTCAGTTTTCAGAAGTTATATTCAATGAAATTACCTAACCTGTTCCAAATCCAGAAGATTTGCTGGCCAGAAATGCTACGGTTTTGTGACAAAGTGAATAAATAGGAAGCAGGTCTAGACAAAACACTAGGAAGAAGAGGAAATGAGGGCAGAGCTAGGGATCATTATCTTATATCAAGGTCTCTGGTTTTAAATTGAATTTCCACTCTAGTTGCCTTGTGAGTTCCCATGGAGTTCTAATCAGTCAAGGAATAAAAGGCTACTTGAATAGACAAAAATAACATACTGTTCATAAAATTTTCAAATAATATGACACCCCACTTCTACATGCCAGAAGAGTAAGTATAAAGATTATGTGGATTACTTTTTGGATTCCCTTGAGAAATAGATAAACAAACAAACAAACTCGGGGACACCTAGCTAAAGGAATTATAGAAGCAAAGTAACTATGCCAAGGAAAAAAAAATTCGATCATGTCACTTTTATAGCACAAAATATATATTGTTTTTGACAGGACAAAATCTAACCTCCTTAGCTCACCTAAATTCATTTTCAATAAAGCCAGAAATATAATTAATTAAATAGCTTTCTTATTTGACATTAATGATTTCTGGCTTCCTACTACCCATGTAACATGTTTGAATCCTTGTATACAATAACTTTCCCTAATCTGAACTTCTAATCATACTTCATCTCTGACTATGCATGGATTCTTAATCCTCCTATCTTAATATGATGAGTCTTTTTAATTTGGCTTACTTTTCTTTTAGAGTTTAAGCATATTGAAAATAAGCTTCATTATTGTAGTATTACCCAAATTTTCCTGATTTTCATTAGATAGTCAAAAATGAATTCATTCATTCATTTGTGAACAAAAGAGTAAGTCCACTTAAAGCCCTACTGGAGACTCTTAATTTAAGAAGTTAACTGTACGTTTGGAATGAATGTTAAGAGGCACTTCCATATTAGTAAATTTGCTTATCCTTTTGCAAATCTTACTTCTGTGTGAATTCAAATTTTTGGTATAATGGAAATACAGCACAAGCAGCAGTCATTCTCGTGCTACCAATTGCTACAAGCTGTAAAGAAGTCTACCCTTAAAAAGTGAACCCAAATCGTGGGAAATGAGTAGTCAGCAATCTTGGTGTGAGTATTTGTTACAAGTTGTTTGGTGTCAAAGTAGTGTTTTAATAGCCAACTGACAACAGAAGAAAAGATTCTTGTAGCTTAGGATAGCTTTGGAAAGAACCAACAACTAAAGAGAAAGAGGCTGACATTGAAAGGATTTCAATGATTTCTGTTAGGCATAGATAATGAGATCAACAGGTTCACAACTGAGGGGAAAAAGTAAGAAAAAGGTTTCTCGCTATTATTTTTTATCAAGTTGTTTTTAGGAAATCACAATATGCGTAGCATAAAAAAAATCAATGTAAAGAGCATAGATCCATTTTTATTAAAATGAATCAAGTAGTACATGCATCAAACCAAAATAAATACCGTTTTAAAAATTATCAATTGGGGAAGTTATGCTTTTATCTTTGTTTTTAATTGCAAAAGTAGCAAATGATTCAGAACTATATATTTTTTAAAAGTAATATCCTCTCATTCTTTTTTTTTTTTAACAGAAATGCTTTTTATACCCCAGATATTGTTCTTCAATTTGCTGTGTTCATTCAACAATATTGGCAGCTTTATAGTATTTTCTTGTATGAAAGTGCCATAGTCTACTTAACTGCCCACTTATTGACGGGCATGTAAGCTATTTTCCAGAAATCGCTATTTACAAGTCATTGAAAATGTGTATCTTTCCATCACTTCATTGTTTGTCTAACATCTATTTACTATCCATTTATCAAGGCATTTATGTACTCTTTTTTTTAAGATACATTCTCTCAAGTGAAATTGTGTGGTACAACCTTTTTAAAAGTTAATAGTTATTGACAAATTGTCCTATAAAAAGACTGTATAAATATATATTTATGCCAAGAATGCATATGAGTACCTATTTTCCTGCCTCTTTGACCAAACTGGATATTATCATTTTTAAAATTCTGCCAATATTTATATATTAAAAGTTTCATTTGACATTTAATGAAGTTAAACACCTTTATATATTTATCACTTAATCAAGCAAAATTGGAATGAATATAATAAGTTTTTTGTGAGGATTCAGTGACATCTTTTACAATAGGGTTTGGCCTGAGCTAAGCCTCCCAGTTATGAAAAACTTTGTTCACTGTCAAAACAATTATGACAAATTGAAATGTTTTCTTGTTCTGTACTATAACAGGAGTGCTTGTTTGTTTGTTTGTTTGTTCGCATTAGAGATTGGGGCAGGTAAAATGTCCTGACAGCTCAATGGGTATACAACTCACCTACAGTAAATTCAACAAGCTACATAAAAAAATAACAGTCAGGATAAAATCATGGAAACACATTTAAAAGAAACTGTGTCCTCTAATTTAGTGGGAAATTATGCCTTTAAATTGTTTTTGAACATGACACACATACTTAGTCTCTAACAGAGAAGAATCCAGCTCATAAGTGACACATGTGGACATTGGCTACACTGCCCTTCCACCTTTCATTACTAGAGCCCCCACACAATTAATTCAGTGAAAAGATAATTAGCAGCATGGCCTTTACAGCTGGACTGCCTCAGTCAAAATTAAAGTTCTGCCCTTACTAGCTGTGTGATTGTGGGTAAGTTATTTAACTTCTTGTGCCTTGGATTCCTAATATGAAAAATTAGGATAATAGCATTATCTACCTCATAGGCGTAGGGTTGCTGTGAGAATAGGAGGAGTTGGTATATGTAAGGATTTTTGAGATTGTAAGTAAGCATCACTTGATTGCTATAGGTATTATTTTCATCAGGAAATCCTTTGGGAGACAGGAGATGTCCTGTGAGCTACAGCAGGGAGTATATTTTCTGAAATTGTTAATACAGATGTAGAAAGGAAATAATATGGTAAAAGAATGTCACATATTCAAAAATTTAGCCATAATTTGACTTATGAACCAGGAATTAAAAAGTTTCTTTCTTATCCTTCTTCATAAATCATTTGGAAACTAGGAGATAGAATATATATTTTATTATTAACATGTGTCTACTATATTTAGTTTAATATATTAGATTAATAGAAAATTGACCTGGGAACATAATTTCTACTTGCAATCTTTATTTGAAAATAAAATAAAAATGTGTCCATAATAAAACAACCATCTCACAAATGATTTTTTTTTAAACCATGTATTCAATTGAAAATGGCCTTACATATGAGTTTTTAACTGGACCACAGAAGTTATAGCTGGAAGCAATAATAAGCTTATTTTTTCACTAACTACCACCTGATATCATGTTCAAAATATCAGTAGGGGCATGGATTTTGATGGGGTCAGTGTATAATACTTGTTGGTAAGAATAAATTGGATAAGCACCACCTTCTAATAGCATATGTATACACTTTGTATATGACTTCCAGTAAGTGCTATCACCAACAACATGGGAAAGCAATTTATAAAAGCATTTACTCAGGGATTATAAAAAAACATATAAAATTATCATGAATAAATGTATAAAGAAGACACAAATCCTACCTACCATCCTCCCAACATTTTCAAACCAGTAATTATTTTTCAGGTTCTAAAAGGGCTATTGATATTAGATTGCCCTGGCATTTCAGAGCTGTACGTTGAATGAGAACTTATTTAACTCCAAGACATAATTCAGATTAAGATTCATAAGAAGCCTCTTCTCAAAATCTGGGGTTAACACTTGAATGGGACTAAGCCTTGCCAGGCTGACTTAAGGATGGCTTCCTTTGTACTTGTGTTTCACCTTGTGAATATCTCTGGTAGAATAATTATTATTTTATATTTTTATGGTCTATTGATGTATCTGGATCACCACATTGATGGCCTCTTAAAATCCCTGCATCTCAAATACCTTGTAAAGTGTATGATGGATGAGAGGAGTGCAATAAATGTTTAATGATTAAATCACTGAATGAATGAACTATCAGTTACAGAGGTAAGAATAAATGAAAAATGGTACCAAATTTTAGGTGTGTGAAAATATTGGCTTTAAACATTATAGATTCTTGATTTCTATCATTTCATACGTTTAAAGTATAGCAATATGTTTAAAAATGGAAGTGCACCAACAAAAATCACATGTAAAATACAACACTAACACAACATTGACACTTGGATTATGTGGCTATGACTAAAGCACAAAATTGGAGAAAAGCGACCTGGAGGTTAGTAGAGGAAAAATAAAATGCTGAATTATCAACCTAAAATGACGAGGTGATAACTGTATGCTCATTTAAAAAAAATGATAACTTTTTTCGTCATAGATCTAGAAATTCTTGTCATCAAAAAATAATTATTAAATACCTTAATATAATAAACTGTATTTATTACTCTCTGAAGCAAGTAGTCTTTTCCTCTACAATGTAGTAGAAAATATAAAACATGTTCATGTTTTGATTTTAAAAGTATAAGGCAATATATATTCCAAATATGTGATGTTGACACCCACTGTTCTATGAATTCAGAGGAAAAAGAAATCACGTGTGACTAAGATGGAAACTCCAATACCTTCATTATTATTAGCACCAGTGCCACCCCAACATCAGACAATTTTCTTGCATTTAGTGTTAGAGAAGGTTTCACTGAGTAGGTAAGATTTCATGTAGTCCTTGAAAAACAGCTATGTATGAAGAGATCTTATTTCAGTTGATTATGTTTTGAATGGCATGAATGTATGGAGGCAGGAAAATAGGAAAACCTGTATTTGACAACATATAGGTTTGGTTAGAAAGGAAAGGTCTTACAAGAGGTCCTAAGTATAAACATGGAGATATGAAAGAAATTGTCACTTTATTTTTATTTTTATTTTTTGAGATGGAGTTTTGATCTTTTGCCCAGGCTTGAGTGAACTGGCATGATCTTGGCTCATTGCAACCTCTGACCCCTGGGTTCAAGCGACTTTCCTGCCTCGGCCTCCTGAATAGCTGGGATTACAGGTGCACACCACCACACTTGGCTAATATTTGTATTTTTAGTAGAGACAGGGTTTCACCATGTTGGCCAAGCTGGTCTCGAACTCGTGACCTCAGGTGATCCGCCCACCTCAACCTCCTAAAGTGCTAGGATTACAGGTGTGAGCCACCATGCCCGGCCGAAATTGCCACTTCATAAAGTTTGGGATTATCTTAAAGGCAAGAGAGTACCTAGGAATTGATATGAGAATATCATAGTGCAAATACCAATTACTATAAATAATTATCCATTTTATTTTCTTTGTAACCTCATCCCATCCTAGAATCAAACCAGTGACAGAGTGACTCGGAACACAGGCATTGGAGATAATGAGGGATGAGATTAGATTTCATCTCCAGAGCTTACTAGTTGTCTCTGCTTTGAGGATTCCTCACCCATCCTAGCTTGTTTACTAATTGTTAGATGGAGTTAATAACTTCATTATATGTTTTCTTCAGAAGTTGCTATATTTACATAGTTTTTAGCTATGCTTTGGCATATAATAAGAATTAACTTAATTGTAGCTGTTGTTGCTAGTAGCCAGATGCATTCCTATTAGTACACAAGCTTTTAAAAATCTTTTTGCTAAAAGTCTACATGGAGATATGAATTATTTTAATAAAATAATATGCACATACCTTATATAAATGTTAAATACAAGTTATCCAAGATTCTCAAGATCACTACTATGATGGATATTCTTTTAAATTTTTTATATGTAGATGTACTGCTTTTTCTTAAGAGGCAATTTTTTTCTCTCAGTTTCTTAAGGATGCAATAGAGAAGTTGAACAAAACATTCTACCAGTGATTATGATATAAGGTTTTGCTTGCACATGGAAGATAAGAGGCTACAAGGAGGAAAAAAGTCAATTTTCGATCCAATACAGTAAGCGTCAGTGATGCCCCCAAGTGCATTCACTGTGTTGTGGGAAAAATGAAAATGTCTACGTTCTGTGAATACTTTTGTTTCAACCAAGCAACTTTACCCAAGGGTGAGCTAGCAGGAAAATAAAGTTTGTGAAATTGGTACAGTAGGTTTATATGTGATTTGAGGATGTTAAGAATTTGAGGATAAATTGACATCATATAGTTTAAACTTTGGCAAAATGGCATGATTCCATTAAGACTGTAAACCAATCTCTTTTGAGAACTATCGAGATATATCCCCATCAGAGAATAATTCTTTTGGTTTAAAGCAGTGATTTTCAAACTGTCTTAACCAAAACCTTATGGTTGCCCATTGATGCTGCTGGGCTGACATAGCATGTGTTAAAGGGTGTAGCAGATGTTGAGCTGGAATTGTACTGGGTTTTCTATCAACCCCTACCCACATTCTCCATCTCCTTCTACAACACCATCTACCATCAACCTTGCTTTACCTGTTCTATATACTGAAATTTCTCTTCAACTTTTATTTATAATAATGGTCCACTTAATAACCATGGGATGGCAGTCCATTTGTGTAAGTCTCTGTACAAATGCAAATGGAATTAAGCTGTTTTGGTCTATTAATCTTAAGAGTGAGTTGTTAGAATGAGAAGGATTGTGAGGGATCTGAAAGATTCATTGTCAGAAGGAGAGGAGAAGAAACAATAGATTAAAGGACTGGGGAATTCACCTGATTAAGTGGGAATAGAAGACGATAGAAGAGAATAAGTAAAAGATGGAAATTCCAAAGACAAATCATGTCTTTTACTGTTTTGATAAGGGTCTCCCCTAGAAACAACTTTGAAAACTATTCTAGAAACCATTCATGAATGGAAAGTAAAGTTTTCTAGAAAATGACTACAACAAATTTTCCTACTAAGAAATGAAGAAGGCCTTACCCAGAGAAATAGAAGTAGGTAACTGATAGTCATAAATGATACTATCTTATCTTATATATATTGTATTAGTTTTCTTTTACTACAGAAGAAATTGCCACAAGTTTAGCTGCTTGAAACAATATGCATTTTTATCTCACAATTTTTATGGGTCAGGAATCTGGGTACATCTTAGCTGTGTCTTTTGCTCATAGGTCACTCAAGACTGTAATCAGAGTGTGGGCCGGGCTATGTCTTTTTGTTTGTTTGTTTGTTTCATTTCCAACTTTTATTTTAACTTCAGGGGTACATGTGCAGATGTGCAAGTTTGTTACATAGGTAATGTGTGCCATGGTGGTTTGCTGTGCAGATCATCTCATCACCTAGGTATTAAGCCCAGCATCCATTAGCTGTTCTTCCTAATGCTCTCCGTCCTCCAACCCCGCACCCTCTGACAGGTCGTAGTGTGTGTTGCTCCCTCTCATGTGTCCATGTGTTCGCATCATTCAGCTCCCACTTATAAGTGAGAACATGCGGTGTTTGGTTTTCTGTTTCTGCATTAGTTTGCTGAGGATAATGGCTTCCAATTCCATATATGGATTCCTGCAAAGCATGTGCTCTCATTCCTTTTCATGGCTGCATGGTATTTCATGGTATATATATACCACATTTTTTTATCCAGTCTATCATTGATGGTCATTTAGGTTGACTTTATGTCTTTGCTATTGTGAATAGTGCTGCAGTGAACATACACATGCATGCAACTTTATAATAGAATTATTTATATTCCCTTGGGTGTATACCCAGTAATGAGATTGCTGGGTCAAATGATATTTCTACCTCTAGGTCTTTGAGGAATTGCCACACTGTTTCCCATAACAGTTGAACTAATTAACACCCCACTAACAGTGTAAAAGTGTTCCTTTTTCTCCACAACCTTACCAGCATCTGTTGTTTTTTAACTTTTTGATAATAGCTATTCTGACTGGTGTGAGATGGTATCTCATTGTGGTTTTGATTTGCATTTCTCTAATGATTAATGATGTTGAGTTTTTTTTTTTTTCATGTTTGTTAGCTGCATGTATATCTTCTTTTGAGAACTGTCTGTTCATGCCCTTTGCCCACTTGTTAATGTGGTTGGTTGTTTTTTACCTGGAGCCTAAAATGGGGAAGATCCACTTCGAAGATTAGTCAGCTATTTGTCAGATTCATTATTTTGCAGTTCTAGGACAAAAGGTCCTGATTTCTTGTTGGCTGTAGCTGGGAGTGGTCATAAGCTTCTGTTGATTCCCCTCAGCTCCTAACAGCTACCCACAGTTCCTAAACACTTTACCTGGAGTTCCTTGACATGTGAACTTCCCTAATATGGCCACTTACTTCATCTGGATGAAAACGACTAGAGCAGACTAGAGCAAATGTATTACAAGACAGTTTTATATAATCATGGAAGTGATGACATCCTGCCGTCTTTACCATATTCTATCAGTTACGTGTAAATCACATGCTCACTCAAGATCAAGGGAAAGGGATTTTGCAAGATCATGAACAGCAGCAGATGAGGATCGGGGGGCTGCCATGCAGTACATCCCCTCAACACGTTAATAAATCAAAATGAGCTAAGGGGAGAAAGACAGACAGATGACATATTATAGGACGTTGTGTGCACAGATATCTGTATAATAATAATGAAACTACAAAATGGAATCTGAAATATGGCTTTAGTGAGTACCTGTGTTAGTACCATGAAAGTGACTCACAGTAGAGATTCCTTTATATTCAGCTTGCTTAGTAGTTTACACATAGGTTATTATATCTGCCTGCCTGCACTTAGTTGTGTTGACAATAAATTAATGTAATAATTAGTTCTTGTTGTATAAACGAGTTTATTTTTAAATGAGGAACACAGCTTTTAGGCTTTTGAATGGCAGATACACCTGCATTCTTCCTCGGGCAATTTCCCTTAGCAGGAACCATGTCACCTGAAGTAGTGACATTCCTCCATTTAAAGGAGTGTGGTTACAGATAACATTGACAGCATGAGATTTTAGGTTTAGAAAAGGCCTGAGGCAAGCAGATTATGTTTAGTCACTGAAAAAACACAGACACATTATTCAGTTTGTGCCCAAGCAAGCTAATTTATTCCAAACTTGTGAAGCTTTGTTTTGATAACTTCTGGGCTTGTTCTTGGCTCAATGAGCCTTTGAGAAGGCTTTAAGGCTTTCCTTCTAAGTGTTCTCTTTTGTCCTGACAAATGCTATTTAAGGGACTAATGAACTGAGATCATAAAGAGAATCCTTAAAGGAGTTTAACGGGGTCATTGTGATATACCCTGCCAGAGGTAATGTATTTCTGCCTTACAGTGTTTACTGTAGCCTGCAGCAACTCTATATGTGAGGTTTCCATTTGTATCATATGTATAAATAGGGGAGTGCGCATACAAGTGTTTGAAGGGATGAGATTTTGGTGTGAAATTTTCAGAGCTTTTTCAAAGTTAACTAAACTTTTTGGAAGGTTTCAAACTGTTTACTTTTTTTCTGTGTTTTACGCAGCTGACACATTTCTCCTCTTTCCCATTCACAGTCTTTGCTCATAACTTGGAAGCTTTTCAATTGTGATTTGGATACAATCGTTATATCTTATTATAATGAAACTATGTTACTGTATAGCCCTGTTTCAGGAAATAAGAAAGAAAATAAAATTGGCCTCAGAATATTGAATCATTGTACATTTCCATTAAAACAACTGAATAAAAATAAACAAAAAAAATCGCCATAATTGTCAGGACTTTTTCATACAGCTATTGAGCTTGAGCCTGCATTGATTTTTTGAGTATCCATGTGCATACGGCTTGCAGAGATTAATATGATAGATGGAGCAAGCAAATTGTGGTGTAAGATAGATCTGAGAGAGAAAGAGAGGACAAATGACCTACATATCTTGATTCAAATGAGTAGTGAGGACCGCTGACTCTTATGACCAATAGTCTCTCTCTCTCTTTCTTCAGAAGACATATTACAGGACAGCTTCTGGTATAGTATTTATGGTAAGCCTCTGTTTCTCATAATTTCTGCCTTTGACATTTTAAGAATGACCAAGGAATTTCACTTGGCATGACTGTTTAGTTGAAACTTAAATATGACACTGAAAATTAACATGAAGTCAATCTTAGCTATACTGAAAATGAAATCCTACACTTATGCCTAAATCATTAGCTTAAAGTGAAGCTATAAATGGCATTACTATATTCAAGAATATCAAGAATGCCTCCCTCTCTACTGCAATATCATTCATATTTCTTACCTATGTAAATGCTGTGCTCATTCATAAATAGGAGCTGACATGTTGTCTGGGTATGAATAAATTAGTGTTTTCTATTCTGTGTAATTTACTGACTTCCTCACATAGTTTGTTTCTGGGTTATAATGTTCATTTTAATCAAATTTTATTTGTCCAGGTGCATTTTTACCATCTCCTCTGTCTAAATATGGTCAATGATGTAACTGTCCTGAAAAGTACCATAAAAGTAGTATAACCACTCATCCCCTTTAAGTTGAATACCTGCTACAGGTGTGACATAGAATTTGAAATGAAAGATCTTTTAAAGGGATCTTTTTCTTATATTTAACATAAATTCCACCGTTTCAAAATTGGATCTTCAGTGGGCCATGGGTGTTTAAATACTCCTATCACCAGAAATTATTACAATCTATTCTGGTATAATTTAAGCCAAGGAAACAAGAGCTGAAATGGATATTCCAATAAGCTCAATTTATCAGACAAAGGTGTCTGATGGATGTAAACCTGCATTTAGAGGCTTGTTACTGTCTCTAGAAAGTGGTAAAATAATAGGACTAGGTGTAGAAGTTGACTATTACCAAAAACTAAATAAAATAAATAACAGCATAGTCCAGGATTAATGCAGGTGTTTTGCTTGCCATTTACGTATCTACGTAGTTTGAAAACAGTCCCAAGATTGTACTCTATGAAATGAAATCTTACTTGAAGACCTTTGAATATTGATACAAATTTTCCACCTGGTGCTTCAGTCAAACATTTACTCTGTTGTTGTTCTGGCTAATTTTGAGCTATTAAAAGCCATAAAAATTAGTTTTCTATTTTAACGAGCTCTTTTGCACTATAGTAACTTTAAAATGTCACTTTAATCAATAATATGTACAGTACCAGAGCCTTTGGGCATATGAAATGTCAGTTGTTTAATTTTGAAAAATTAATATTGCCCTTACAAAATCATCTGGTCAAGCATTTGCATTATATTACACTTAGCACAAAGACTTACATTGTACGTAGAATGTCTTCATCAGTTATATAAAGAAGATGTAAGGTTGAGGATATTTATGTGTGATATCCAATTACAAGACCTTATGGCCAGGTTAATTTCCCCAATTTCTGCCCTGTATCTGGGCAGAAAGAAAGAAAATAAAGCTGTTTTAAAACTATCTGATGTATACTGCTAGAATGTTTGGTTATTGATTCTCTCTCTCACTTTTACACACACACACACACACACACACACACACATCATATATGTTATATATAAAAAAAAATCATGCAGCCACACACTACTCGTCTTGATATAGTCTGGACTGTAGTTATAACTTTTAGTACAAACCTTACCAATAATGGTGCAAGTGAGTAGTCATAATAGAATTTGAGGAATGGTGAGGAAATATGTGTGTCTAGACTCACATACCTGCACACACACAAGATATACAAATACATATGTGGATGAATTTTTTCCGTATCTGTAGATTATTTTTAGGATCTCTGACTTTGAATATATGACAAGTAGAAAATGACAATTTTACTGTAAGGAGTTTTAGGGAGAAATTCAAAGATAAAGGAGTTATTCTCCACTCCGAAATGACTACAACAAAAATAATGACTGGGCCGGGCGTGGTGGCTCACGCCTGTAATCTCAGCACTTCGGGAGGCCGAGGCTGGTGGATCACGAGGTCAGGGGATCGAGACCATGGTGAAACCCCGTCTCTAC
This sequence comes from Nomascus leucogenys, assembly GCF_006542625.1. Classification (NCBI taxonomy): domain Eukaryota; kingdom Metazoa; phylum Chordata; class Mammalia; order Primates; family Hylobatidae; genus Nomascus; species Nomascus leucogenys. Next base: position 46,265,072 of record NC_044402.1, on the reverse strand, counting down.
TAAAAATACAAAAAATTAGCTGGGCGCAGTGGCGGGTGCCTGTAGTCCCAGCTACTCGGGAGGCTGAGGTGGCAGAAAGGCATGAATCTAGGAAGCGGAGCTTGCAGTGAGCCGAGATTGGCCACTGCACTGCAGCCTGGGTGACAGAGCAAGACTCCGTCTCAAAAAAAAAAATGACTGGCCCATGTGAATATCAATTATGAGAGAGACATGACATCATATGATTCCAAAGATATATGAGTATAACAGATTCAAATAAAAGCCTCAAATGGAAAATCAGAAACACATCTTTTTCTATGAATAATTGTATGAAATATTATAAAAGCAGAAATTTAATGGCAACTAAAGATTACCTTGCAAAGTACATCTATTTTTTGTTAGAATGTAAACTAATAAATTTAGCTGTCAACTACTGTTTATAAGAACTGTGCTTTGACTGTAAATCTCTAATTCTTTAGATGAAAAAGGTCAGAGTAGGAAAAAAAGAGATGGTAGAAAGATGGTGCTCCTCTATTCACAATAGCAAAGACATGTAATAAACCTAAATGCTAATCAATGGCAGATTGGATAAACAAAATGTGGTACATATACAACATGGAATACTATGCAACCATAAAAAAGAATGAGATCATTTTCTTTGCAGCAACATGGACAGAGCTAGAAGCCATTATCCTAAGCACACTAATACAGGAACAGGAAACCAAATACCACATGTTCTCATTTATAAGTGGAAGCTAAACAAGAATACATGGACACAAAGAGGGGAATAACAGACACCTGGGCCTACTTGAGAGTGGAGGTTGAGAGGAGGAAGAGGATCAAAAAATTACCTATCACATATTATGCATAATCCCTGGGTGATGAAATAATCTGTACATCAAACCCATGCAACATGCAATTTACCTGTGTAACAAACCTGCACATGTACCCCTGAACCTAAAATAAAAGGTTAAAAAAGAAAAAAATGTCCAAGTGCAGTGTCTCATGCCTTTAATCCCAGCACTTTGGGAGGCTGAGGTAGACAGATCACTTGAGGTCAGGAGTTCAAGACCAGCCTGGCCAAGGTGGTGAAACCCTGTCTCTACTAAAAATACAAAATTTAGCCTGGTATGGTGGTGTGTGCCTGTGGTCCCAGCTACTTGGGAGGCTGAGGCAGGAGAATCACTTGAACCTGGGAGGTGGAGGTTGCAGAGAATCGCTTGAATCTGGGAGGCAGAGGTTGCAGTGAGCTCAGATCACGCCACTGCACTTCAGCAGCTTGTGTGACAATGACAGAGTAGACTCCATCTAAAAAAAGAAAAAAAAAAAAAAAAAGGCCGGGCACGGTGGCTCACACCTGTAATCCCAGCACGTTGGGAGGCCAAGGCAGGTGGATCACGAGGTCAGGAAATTGAGACCATCATGGCTTATACGGTGAAACCCCCGTCTCTACTAAAAAACACAAAAAATTAGCCCGGCGTGGTGGTAGGCGCCTGTAGTCCCAGCTGCTCTGGAGGCTGAGGCAGGAGAATGGCGTGAACCTGGGAGGCAGAGCTTGCAGTGACTCGAGATTGCACCACTGCACTCCAGCCTGGGCAACAGAGCCAGACTCCATCTCAAAAAAAAAAAAAAAAGATAAACTTTTTTTTTTTTATTATACTTTAGGTTTTCGAGTATATGTGCACAATGTGCAGGTTTGTTACATATGTATACATGTGCCATGTTGGTTTGCTGCACCCATTAACTCGTCATTTAGCATTAGGTATATCTCCTAATGCTGACACTCCCCCCTCCCCCCACCCCACAACAGTCCCCAGAGTGTGATGTTCGCCTTCCTGTGTCCATGAGTTCTTATTGTTCAGTTCCCACCTATGAGTGAGAACATGTGGTGTTTGGTTTTTCTCCTTGCGATAGTTTACTGAGAATGATGTTTTCCAGTTTCATCCATGTCCCTACAAAGGACATGAACTCATCATTTTTTATGGCTGCATAGTATTCCATGGTGTATATGTGCCACATTTTCTTAATCCTGTCTATCGTTGTTGGACATTTGGGTTGGTTCCAACTCTTTGCTATTGTGAATAGTGCCGCAATAAACATACATGTGCATGTGTCTTTATAGCAGTATGATTTATAGTCCTTTGGGTATATACCCAGTAATGGGATGGCTGGGTCAAATAACATTTCTAGTTCTAGATCCCTGAGGAATCGCCACATTGACTTCCACAATGGTCGAACTAGTTTGCAGTCCCACCAACAGTGTCGAAGTGTTCCTATTTCTCCACATCCTCTCCAGCACCTGTTGTTTCCTGACTTTTTAATGATGGCCATTCTAACTGGTGTGAGATGGTATCTCACTGTGGTTTTGATTTGCATTTCTCTGATGGCCAGTGATGATGAGCACTTTTTCATGTGTCTTTTGGCTGCATAAATGTCTTCTTTTGAGAAGTGTCTGTTCATGTCCTTTGCCCACTTTTTGATGGGGTTGTTTTTTTCTTGTAAATTTCTTTGAGTTCATTGTAGATTCTGGATATTAGCCCTTTGTCAGATGAGTAGGTTGCAAAAATTTTCTCCCATTCTGTAGGTTGCCTGTTCACTCTGATGGTAGTTTCTTTTGCTGTGCGGAAGCTCTTTAGTTTAATTAGATCCCATTTGTCAATTTTGGCTTTTGTTGCCATTGCTTTTGGTGTTTTAGACATGAAGTCCTTGCCCACGCCTATGTCCTGAATGGTATTGCCTAGGTTTTCTTGTGGGGTTTTAATGGTTTTAGGTCTAACATGTAAGTCGTTAATCCATCTTGAATTAATTTTTGTATAAGGTGTAAGGAAGGGATCCAGTTTCAGCTTTCTACATATGGCTAGCTAGTTTTCCCAGCACCATTTATTAAATAGAGAATCCTTTCCCCATTTCTTGTTTTTGTCAGATTTGTCAAAGATCAGATAGTTGTAGATATGCGGCATCATTTCTGAGGGCTCTGTTCTGTTCCATTGATCTATGTCTCTGTTGTGGTACCAGTACCATGCTGTTTTGGTTACTGTAGCCTTGTAGTGTAGTTTGAAGTCAGGTAGCATGATGCCTCCAGCTTTGTTCTTTTGGCTTAGGATTGACTTGGTGATGCGGGCTCTTTTTTGGTTCCATATGAACTTTAAAGTAGTTTTTTCCAATTCTGTGAAGAAAGTCATTGGTAGCTTGATGGGGATGGCATTGAATCTATAAATTACCTTGGGCAATATGGCCATTTTCACGATATTGATTTTTCCAACCCATGAGCATGAAATGTTCTTCCATTTGTTTGTATCCTCTTTTATTTCATTGAGCAGTGGCTTGTAGTTCTCCTTGAAGAGGTCCTTCCCATCCCTTGTAAAAGTTGGATTCCTAGGTATTTTATTCTCTTTGAAGCAATTGTGAATGGGAGTTCACTCATGATTTGGCTCTCTGTTTGTCTGTGATTGGTGTACAAGAATGCTTGTGATTTTTGTACATTGATTTTGTATCCTGAGACTTTGCTGAAGTTGCTAATCAGCTTAAGGAGATTTTGGGCTGAGACGATGGGGTTTTTTAGATATACAATCATGTCATCTGCAAACAGGGACAATTTGACTTACTCTTTTCCTAATTGAATGCCCTTTATTTCCTTCTCCTGCCAGATTGCCCTGGCCAGATCTTCCAGCACTATGTTGAATAGGAGTGATGAGAGAGGACATCCCTGTCTTGTGCCAGTTTTCAAAGGGAATGCTTCCAGTTTTTGCCCATTCAGTATGATATTGGCTGTGGGTTTGTCATAGATAGCTCTTATGATTTTGAGATATGTCCCATCAATACCTAATTTATTGAGAGTTTTTAGCATGAAGGATTGTTGAATTTTGTCAAAGGCCTTTTCTGCATCTATGGAGATAATCATGTGGTTTTTGTCTTTGGTTCTGTTTATATGCTGGATTACATTTATTGATTTGCGTATGTTGAACCAGCCTTGCCTCCCAGGGTTGAAGCCCACTTGATCATGGTGTATAAGCTTTTTGATGTGCTGCTGGATTTGGTTTGCCAGTATTTTATTGGGGATTTTTGCATTGATGTTCTTCAGGGATATTGGTCTAAAATTCTCTTTCTTTGTTGTGTCTCTGTCAGGCTTTGGTATCAGGATGATGATGGCCTCATAAAATGTGTTAGGGAGGATTCCCTCTTTTTCTATTGATTGGAATAGTTTCAGAAGGAATGGTACCAGTTCCTCCTTGTACCTCTGGTAGAATTCGGCTGTGAATCCATCAGGTCCTGGACTGTTTTTGGTTGGTAAGCTATTAATGATTGCCTCAATTTCAGATCCTGTTATTGGTCTATTCAGAGATTCAACTTCTTCCTGGTTTAGTCCTGGGAAGGTGTATGTGTTGAGGAATTTATCCATTTCTTCTAGATTTTCTAGTTTATTTGCGTAGAAGTGTTTATAGTATTCTCTGATGGTAGTTTGTATTTCTGTGGGATCAGTGGTGATATCCACTTCATCATTTTTTATTGCGTCTATTTGATTCTTCTCTCTTTTCTTCTTTATTAGTCTTGCTAGCTGTCTATCAATTTTGTTGATCTTTTCAAAAAATGAGCTCCTGGACTCTTTGATTTTTTTGAAGGGTTTTTTGTGTCTCTGTTTCCTTCAGTTCTGCTCTGATCTTAGTTGTTTCTTGCCTTCTGCTAGCTTTTGAATGTGTTTGCTCTTGCTTCTCTAGTTCTTCTAATTGTGATGTTAGGGTGTCAATTTTAGATCTTTCTTGCTTTCTCTTGTGGGCATTTAGTGCTATAAATTTCCCTCTATACACTGCTTTGAAATTGTCCCAGAGATTCTGGTATGTTGTGTCTTTTGTTCTCGTTGGTTTCAAAGAACATCTTTATTTCTGCCTTCATTTCATTACACACCCAGTAGTCATTCAGGAGCGGGTTGTTCAGTTTCCATGTAGTTGAGCAGTTCTGAGTGGGTTTCTTAATCCTGAGTTCTAGTTTGCTTGCATTGTGGTCTGAGAGACAGTTTGTTGTAATTTCTGTTCTTTTACATTTGCTGAGGAGTACTTTACTTCCAACTATGTGGTCAATTTTGGAATAAGCGCAGTGTGCTGCTGAGAAGAATGTATATTCTGTTGATTTGGGGTGGAGAGTTCTATAGATGTCTATTAGGTCCGCTTGGTGCAGAGATGAGTTCAATTCCTGGATATTCTTGTTGACTTTCTGTCTCGTTGATCTGTCTTATGTTGACAGTGGGGTGTTAAAGTCTCCCATTATTATTGTGTGGGAGTCTAAGTCTCTTTGTAGGTCTGTAAGGACTTACTTTATGAATCTGGGTGCTCCTGTATTGGGTGCATTTATATTTAGGATAATTAGGTCTTCTTGTTGAATTGATCCCTTTACGATTATGTAATGGCCTTCTTTGTCTCTTTTGATCTGTGCTGGTTTAAAGTCTGTTTAATCAGAGACTGGGATTGCAACCCCTGCCTTTTTTTGTTTTCCATTTGCTTGGTAGATCTTCCTCCATCCCTTTATTTTGAACCTATGTTTGTCTGCACGTGAGATGGGTTTCCTGAATACAGCACACTGATGGGTGTTGACTCTTTATCCCATTTGCCAGTCTGTGTCTTTTAAGTGGAGCCTTTAGCCCATTTACATTTAAGGTTAATACTGTTATGTGTGAATTTGATCCTGTCATTATGATGTCAGCTGATTATTTTGCTTGTTAGTTGATGCAGTTTCTTCCTAGCCTCAATGGTCGTTACAATTTGGCATGTTTTTGCAGTGGCTGGTACCGGTTTTTCCTTTCCATGTTTAGTGCTTCCTTCAGGAGCTCTTTTAGGGCAGGCCTCCTAATTAATATTCTTAAAAAAGCATTACAAAGCAACTTAATAGTCTTTAGTATAACATTTTCTTTTCATGTTTTTATCTACATTTAATTAAAGTATTAAAAATTATAAACCCTCTTTATCATTATTTTTGTATATGTGAGGTGATGGTTGTTTCACAAGTGTAAAGTTATCTTCAAACTCGTGAGGTTGTATACATTAAATATGTATAGCTTTTCATATGCCAGTCATACCTCAAAAAAGTGCTATTTCTATTTTTTAAGGGCTAGGAACTCTAGGTATCTGGAATCTTATACTTTCCCTTTTGATGATTGGGATAGCGATAGTTTTCTGAAAAGCATCAGCAAGACATCCTCATTGACTATGCATCATAAGGTGACATCTGCAAAACAGCAATACAAAGAAATCAGAGCCAAAGTTAGAAGATTAGAAGATAAATCATGTGGGAAGTTGAGTTTTGAGATTTTCTTGGAATAAAGTCTAGCCTCAAGGAACTTTGTTGTAGCTTTGATAATGGTGAAAAGATTTCTTTAAAACTTTGAAATATTATATTAGAATTTTGTTTCTGAAAGTCTTCAAAGTTTTTGTACTCACTAATGACCAAATTTGCCATTAGTGAAAGAAGATGAGATGACCTGCCAGGAATTTCTCTAGGTGTTTTACAGTCATTTCTCAAATATCTTTGAGTTGAGAAAGAGTTGACTGAACACGATATCAAAATTTTCTTTAGATCCAGGGAACCTTCCAAAGAAGTGAAGCAGACTGCCACATATTCTATGATTTTGTGGATATCAAAGATCCACCCTCCCCAAAATTGCTGATCTGTAATATTTTATTTTAAAATTATTTATTATATGTATTTATAGATTCACACATTTATTTACCTGATTAATTAAATAAATATGTAATGAGTTTTTCTAAGCAAAGTACTGTCGAGGCACTAAGTTTGTGGTTGGGTAACAATATAGCCAGAGCTCCAGCTCATCTTAAGTTTGCATGTTTATCAGGAAAGCAAAACATAATCAAAAGATTACTCAAATAAATATAATTTCACTTATTAATGACAGTTCCATTTATTGAGTATTTGATGTGCAAAGCCCTGTTCTGAGTGCTTAGTTGTATTAACTCAGTCCTCACAACCATCCCTTTAGGTAAATGATATTTTATCTGATTTTCTAGATAAGGAAACTAGAGCATAACAAGGTTTACAGCTTCCCTAACATCATGCAGTCTAGCAAGCGATGCACTCAAGATTTAAACTCAGTAAGTCTGGACATAAATCTTGTGCTCAAAACCACTCTATTATGAAAAATACGGATGAAAACTTCAGGAAGCCAAACAGAATATCAAAAAGCACTCCCATTTAAAATGAGGTGTTCATTTGGAAGTGGCATTTAAGTTGATACCTGAGGAAAGCAGGAAATGACTAGGCAAGGAATGGAAAGAGGATTGCTCTAACAGTGCTAACAGCCCATGTAAGGGCTTTGAAATAGAGTGAAGCTTTCAGCACAGATGGAGCCTGGTGAGAGAGGGAGAGCAGGCCAGAAGGTGAGGCTGGAAAAGTTGACTGTGACAGATCAGGCCAGGCCTTTTAGATTAAACATTAAAAAATAAAGATTTTTTTTTTCAATATTCAAAGCACAACAGGAAGTCAATTGTGGAAAGACATGATCCAATTGATACTTTAAGATAATTTTGTTGGAAGGTAGAGAATAGTTTGAAAGGTCAGGAGACCAAGAAGAAAGACTAGTTAGGAGACCATCAGAATAATCCATGAGAAAGGTAACAGCTTGGAGTGGGGGTGGCAGTAATAGTGATAACATGTAGATGGATTCGGGATGCTTCCGGGGAGGTGAGAGAGAAGGAGGAACTCAGGACATCCCAGGGTATTGGCTTCTTGGTTTGGATTTCTGGTTTATGGTGTTACTGCCTGATCCATTAGAATTACTATCCTGAATTATGATATTTTCTATCAAAAACCTGTGTTAAAATTACCTATATTAAATGAAATTACAATGGATTTTTTCATTAGAGCAGTTTATTAAATGACTGTAGCATAAAAGGCTTTAATGAATATGAATATAGGTAGTTGTAAATGGAACACAGGTGGCCAGGGCTCAAGGGATTATGTGAGAGTGTTAGTGTAGTTGAAGGTGAGAGTGTGAATCCACTGAAAATATGTGCTGAATCTGGACTTGTGTGTTAAGTTTGCACTTCCAGCCAAGATGTGCAGAAATACTAGTACTTATATAAACCTCTTTCTTTATTAATCACTCATACAACAAATATTTCTTGGATACTGGCTTACTTTGTCTTAGATGCTCTGCCAATATTGTGAATATGAGATAAAGTAAGCAGGAATAGCCCATGCCTTCAGATAGCTTCAGCTCTGTTGTTTCTCACTCAACTATTTCTGCCACTCTATCGCATTTTTAATGATTTGATATTTTTGGTTAAGGAACATGTCTGCACAATTGTTACCCAAATGCCATTACTGGTATCTTTTAATCAGAGATAGTGTAGCAATTCTTAGTAGCTCACACTCTGAAGTCAAACCACCTTGGTTTAAATCTTAGCTCTTTACTTGTCTGGTTAGTTAATCCCTCTGTGCCACAACTTTTTATCTTTCAATTGGGATAAAATAATATATTTGGACTGTTGTGAGAATTAAGCATGCAGATAAATGTAATGTACTTAGAACAGTGCCTGGCATACAGAAAGCATACCGTTAATTATCACTATTATTTTGCTAATGTTATACAAGACACAAAAGTTTTGTGTATGTGTTTGTTTGTGTGTAATTTAAAGAGATAGAGTTTATAAACATATGTTTTAAGACCAAACAATATATGCCATCCACTTAAGAAAATGTGTAGCTATAGCAGAAATTCAACTTTTAAAAGTTTAAACACAATGAAAATTTTTAACTTGATTAACCTAATAAAAAGAAAATGATGTGTGGCTTTCACTCTTGGGTTTTCAAAAGATTAAAGCAAATAAAATGCCAATATCCAATTATGTACATCTCTAAAAAAGGCAAAAACAAAAGGAAATGTAAGCCACCAAAGCAATCCAGAGTGAAGTCCTCATAAATCTCGGAGCCACGACCACCACCAACACCACCACAACAACAATTATTTTAAAGGCAGGCAACTTATAAAGGAAGAGTCAAAATGCCTTCTTTTATTATTTTATTACTGGATTTATTTATTGAAGAACAGGCTATATGCATTCTATACTAAAATAGGATTTAGAATTTAGTGTAGTAAAAATGTAAGATTCTCTTTTGGTATGGTTTATGACAACGTGTTTCAGGTGGCACCTATAGAGAGAGTCAATCAAGTAGTACTGTCATTGTGCTTTTTTTTAAGTTGGAAAAATGTTTGTTTTTAATATTAAGAAGTTCAGTGAATGAAAGAGTCAAATTATTCATTGAATATGCTTTTCCTAGGTTCCTGTCTTCTCTCTATTGCTCCAGCAAATGATATAGCTAATTTGCTGTCTTAAAATTAGACATCATATAATGTAATTTTTAATATTAGCATAACTATTTTATGCTATTAGAATTAAGAATTTATAAAGCTATCGTTGTTGGACATTTGGGTTGGTTCCAACTCTTTGCTATTGTGAATAGTGCCACAATAAACATACGTGTGCATGTGTCTTTATAGCAGCATGATTTATAGTCCTTTGGGTATATACCCAGTAACGGGATGGCTGGGTCAAATGGTTTTTCTAGTTCTAGATCCCTGAGGAGTCACCACACTGACTTCCACAATGGTTGAACTAGTTTACAGTCCCACCAACAGTGTAAAAGTGTTCCTATTTCTCCACATCCTCTCCAGCACCTGTTGTTTCCTGATTTTTTAATGATGGCCATTCTAACTGGTGTGAGATGGTGTCTCACTGTGGTTTTGATTTGCATTTCTCTGATGACCAGTGATGATGAGCATTTCTTCATGTGTTTTTTGGCTGCATAAATGTCTTCTTTTGAGAAGTGTCTGTTCATGTCCTCTGCCCACTTTTTGATGGGGTTGTTTGTTTTTTTCTTGTAAATTTGTTTGAGTTCATTGTAGATTCTGGATATTAGCCCTTTGTCAGATGAGTAGGTTGCAAAAATTTTCTCCCATTCTGTAGGTTGCCTGTTCACTCCGATGGTAGTTTCTTTTGCTGTGCAGAAGCTCTTTAGTTTAATTAGATCCCATTTGTCAATTTTGGCTTTTGTTGCCATTGCTTTTGCTGTTTTGGACATGAAGTCCTTGCCCACGCCTATGTCCTGAATGGTATTGCCTAATGTCCAACAACCATAGACTGGATTAAGAAAATGTGGCACATATACACCATGGAATACTACGCAGCCATAAAAAATGATGAGTTCATGTCCTTTGTAGGGACATGGATGAAACTGGAAAACATCATTCTCAGTAAACTATCGCAAGGACAAAAACCAAACACCGCATGTTCTCACTCATAGGTGGGAATTGAACAATGAGAACTCATGGACACAGGAAGGGGACCATCACACTCCGGGGACTGTTGTGGGGTTGGGGGAGTGGGGAGGGACAGCATTAGGAGATATACCTAATGCTAAATGACAAGTTAATGGGTGCAGGAAATCAACATGGCACATGGATACATATGTAACAAACCTGCACATTGTGCACATGTACCCTAAAACCTAAAGTATAATAAAAATAAATAAATAAATAAATAATAAATAAATCAATAAATAAAGAATTTATAAAGCTATTTTATTATATTATAATTAAAATTGAATGAATGGCATGTTTCAGTTTTTCTATTCTAATGGAAAAGTAATATTAAATAAATATAAGTTCCAAGGAAATGTCATTTCTGTTATGTCAGTTTGTTAGGAATATCATATTATTAATTGAAACAGCTAGATTTCATGTAAAATGCCGTATTTAAAATGTTATTTTTAAATGTATAAATACATAATGTATCTGTGTGTGTGTATATATATATATATATATATATATATATTTTTTTTTTTTTTTTTTTTTTTTTTTTTAGATAGAGTCTTGCTCTGTCACCCAGGCTGGAGTGCAGTGGCACGACTTCGGCTCACTGCAACCTCCGCCTCCCAGGTTCAAGCGATTCTCCTGCCTCAGCCTCGCGAGTAGCTAGGATTACAGGTGCCTGCCACCACACCCAGCTAAGTTTTGTATATTTAGTAGAGACAGGGTTTCACCATGTTGTCCAGGCTGGTCTCAAACTCCTGACCTCAGGTGATTTGCCCGTCTCAGCCTCCCAAAGTGCTGGGATTACAGGCGTGAGCCACCGCAAAATGTTATATTTCTATAAACTTTTGTATATTGAAAACTTAATATTAATTTTATAAACTTTTGTTTGTTTAAAAGTTAATATTAACTAGGGAAACAGATTATATTACATTTTAATAACCATCCTTTCAAAAAGCCAAAACAACAAATAAAAGAAAGAGCAAGCTTTTATTTAGAACTTGACTTTTATTTAACAATCACGAAATATTGAAAATAAAACACTAAATCATCCGACTTTAATCAACTGCAATGATTACAGGTTTCAAGTTTTATTAGGTACCACTGCATTCAATTTAACGTTTGTTCCCACTCCAAAGCCATTCACTTTTGAAACTTTAAAAGCAGTGATAGATAATGGAAAGATCTGTAATCGTGAGAAAATAAATGCATCACTTTCTAAGCCTCAGTTATATATTTGTGAAGTGGGATAATACCGCCTTTCTCACATAATTTATTTCTTGAGGAATAAATTAAATAATGTTTTTAAAGCACTAGGTATCATATCTAGGTACATAGTACGTGTGTTATTTCTCTTCTTCCTTCTGTAACTGAAAAGAAAAAACATAATATGACAGAAGATGCGGATTACATGTAACAATTCAAAATATTTGGTCTACTCGATGTATGAGAGACCTCTTTCCCCAATGTAGTGTAGACCATTTCTGTAGGTCACATTCTACACTCTCCAAAATATTAATGGAGCTTCAAGTGAGAGGCTGCCAATCTTTTGGATGATCCTTTAGTGATGCTGTTTTATTAGCCTTATGCAATCATCCAAGAAATTTACCAGCCAGACCTTTTGACCATGATGAGCTCTGCATCATGTGTTAAAGTCTATGTCATGCCATGTATTAATGCTCTAGATTACTGTATATAAAGTATCAATAATCATAAATAAACATTTAAATGAATTAGAGGATTCATTTGCTTTTGAGAGAAGATGTCATATAGTATATATTTTCTCTGGAAAAGTATTCTCCCTTTTTCCCCACCTTGAAATAAAGTGTGAGAATCACTGTAAAATGTGGTGGAAAAAGACAGAGAAAATGGTAAAAAATGTGTACCTTTTTATTTAAAACAGGGGTTTTCAAATCTTTTCTCTGAAACACTTGTAGAGACATAATTAATAACTACAGACTATTTCTACCTAGAAACACTCAAGTCTAGGTTGATATTTTTCCTTCTAAAACTTCAAGTAGCACTGAAGTTCTAGGGAGATCGTTTCCTTCCTTTTCAAATTATTCCTAGAATATCACTATAAACCTAAGTGATATGCTTACTCCAGTTTGAATCAATTTAAAGTATTGTTTATCCTTAAAGAGTATTACATGTATTGTAAGAAGTCAGCAGAGCCACAGTTATTATTTTATAAATTGCATTTACATATTGCTAGCCTTGAAGTTAGAGTCACGTTTGTTTGAATGGGGAGTGATTTATGCCTGTTTGTAGTTTAAAAATATTAATCCTCTGTAGTTACTGTTACAGCATGTTCACCTCTCTTTAACATTGTTTTCTCTCTTCACCATTAAATCATGAAGACTATGAGACTGGATCTGTGTTTTTTTTTTAATTAGGTACGCTGACTACTTTAGATTTTATTGACCGTACTAAGCATATGGATGGATTTTTTTATTTTTTCTTTTACACATGGTTTGGGGGTATCTTTTGTCTATTAACTGCTTGAAAATACACGTTCATCAAATTCCCAGTTTTTGTCTTTTGTTTATAAACATTATCACTTACCTTGAATTGTGTCGATTAAAGTGTTGAGGGTATCGCTTCTTATGTTTTTGTTCTGTCTTGTCCCAGCTCAGTTGAGCTACATCTACCAATCCTTATGAAACTGATTTTTCATATTTTTCTCTTGTATCCTCTGAACAATTTTATTATTATTATTATTATTATTATTGCGACAGAGTCTCACTGTGTTTCCCAGGGTGGAGTGTAGTGGCGTGATCTTGGCTCACTGTAACGTCTGCCTCCCGGATTCAAGCGATTCTTCTATCTCAGCCTCCCAAGTAGCTGGAATTACAGGCACGTGCCACCACAACTCGCTAATGTTTTTATTTTTAGTAGAGACAAGGTTTCTCTGTGTTGGCCAGGCTAGTCTCAAACTACTGACCTCAGGTGATCCGCCCACCTCGGCCTCCCAAAGTGCTGGGATTACAGATGTGAGCCACCACACCTGGCCTGAACAATATTTATTCTATGACTAATATTTTTCTGCTGTTTCTCTAAATCATTTTGGTGAGAAGAATCTAATAAATCACGTGATCTAGGATTACATCTGGGCCTGGCTTCTCATCTGGTGTTATCATTTAATACAGAATGTGATGCCCCATCACTGTAAACTTTGACTTACTTTTTTAGGAATTACAGCTTTGATTTCTTTTCTCCATTATTTTGTTATTAACCCACAAAACTCTGAGGGAATTTCTACTTAGAAAATTGTACTACTTAAACTCCCCTTTAAAAAATACCCTATAAACACAATTCTAAGGTAAGTTTTGTCAACACATTTCACCCAACTTCTTTATCCACTCACTTGACCATTTAGTTTTCTATTTAGAAAAATAGTCTCCTTTTAATCCTGTTTATCTCGTTTCTTCTTTTGCATTCATACTCTTTACTTCACCAACATAACTTATTTTTCATATCCCTCAAATAATATTGAGTCTTAGTTAAAATTGTTTTCTTCCAAGGAATTAGGAATTTCTGGTTTGTGGGTTGTAAATATAATGTACATTTCTTCTTCCTCAAAGATATCATATATCTAATCTATAAATATGATCATAAACAAAAGATCTCATGAGGTTTCAGGATTCTCTCCATTGTAATGCTAAAATTCACATTTCAAATAAATAGATCATGGATTTAGTTGAATAATTTTCACATTCCATATATATTTTAAAACACTCAATAAACACTTTAGACATTCAGAAAGCACTTTAATCAAATTAAAGATATGGAGCTTAAAACTTATAATGAGTAGGAAACAGCACTTTGTTTCATGGAACATACAACTTATAATTTAAGATTTGTATGCTGAGATATCCAATATATAAGCCAATGGTTACAAAGTGTGAGAGTGTACATATCTTGTTGATTAAATGAGATATGCATATGAAAGTGCCTATCACAGCACTTGTTACAGTGAGCTTCCAATAAAGAGTTAGAGTTGTTTGCTGTGAATTTATAAGTTATAAAATAAAACAGGGCACAAAAAAGGTGAATACTGTACAGATTTAGAAGACAACCAGGCATTGGAGAAGTTGAAGCATTCTCAGGAAAACAGAATGTTTCTGCAACATATGCAGCAATTCATAAAATGCAATGCAACCATTCCTGGGGCTTTAGGGTTTTTCTGCCTAGTGTCCTACTATTCGGAACGTATGAATGCTCCCTTTCTTGCTAAAAGTGGTTGCCACTTTCTTTCTGTTTCCCCCTAATGGAAGTGTAGCTTCTGATTTCTTTCTAGAACCTAACAGGACATGTTATTCACTATACTGAATTTACTTGGCTATGAAGCATCTTTTCCTCAAAGTGAGTTATAATACCTCCAAACAAACAAAAGACACAAAGCACATAATAAGAAATATATATTTAATTCCTGATAGTAGCTTTTAGAAAAATTGAAATGATAATATAATTTTTATAAATCCAACACTTAAAGCATGAACTTTTATGACTTCTCCTCTGATAAGAAAATGCTCATGTGTTTATGTTCCAATCTTCTATATGTGCCTTGACAAAGTTAGACTTCTTAGTTGAGTACCACTTTTTTTAACTCTTATTTTAGATTTGGGGTACATGTTCAGGTTTGTTATATAGGGAAATGCGTGTCACATGGGCTTCTTGTACAGGTTATTTCGTCACCTGATGAATAGGCATAGTACGTGATACATAATTTTTTGATTCTCTCCCTCCTCCCACCCTCCACTCTCAAATAGGCCCCCGTGTCTGTTGTTTCCTTCTTTGTATCCATGTATTCTCATTGTTTAGCTTCCACTTATAAGTGAGAACATGTGGTATTTGGTTTTCTGTTCCTGTATTTTTTTTTTTTTTTTTTGCTTAAGATAATGGCCTCCAGCTCTGTCCATGTTGCTGCAAAGGTCATAATCTTTTTCTTTTTTATGACTGCATAGCATTTTGTGGTGGTATGTACCACATTTTGTTTATCCAATCTGCCATTGATGAGCATTTAGATTTATTATATGTCTTTGCTATTATCATTAGAGGAGCACCATCTTTCTACCATCCCTTTTTATTCTATCCTGACTTTTTTTGTCACCTAAAGAGTGAGAGATTTATAGGAAGGGTCGGGGATGTGCAGAGGGAAAAGGTCGAGCAGACGTCCATGGTGCTGATTCACTGAGATTTGTGCCTGAATTTAACATGTGTGAGGCTTGGAGTAATGGGCATGTAGAAAAGGGATGCTATACAGTTATCAGCCTACATATTTGTGTATGGGAAACATGGGAGAGTGGCAATATGCAGCAACAAAATACTCATCTATCTTGCTTATCATTTTATTTCTCTTTTATCAAGTAGATGGGAGAAAATACTGCTTTTTTGAAAAGTTTCTTCCCCAGATAATTGAAACTGTAAAAGTTTGAGTTGCTATATAATTTTCTACTGTGTATACTATATAGTATCTTGTTATTTTAGCAAGCATATCTATCTTATTTTCTATGTCTCCCTAAGGAAGATTCATGAAATGTAGGAAATGACACCCATTCATTTGATAAGTTAAAACCTACCATGTTGCATATTAACTTATCAGATGGATAACCATCATTTCCCACATTTTATGGCTCTTCCCTGGGAAATCTATGAGATATTTTGCTTAAATTTGGTTAAAGTAGCCAGTAGTAAAAACCAAACCCTTTACTTCTTATAACTTAGCATCATGACTAGAAAAATGATTTGATGTGGTAACGCACATAAGAAAACATTTCATTTACAAATTATTTTATTTTTATAATCCAGCAGCCTTTCTCAGTAAAATAACATGCCATTGTGTGGTTTGATGTCTTGCAGTATGTCATAATCTGGGATCTATTTTAGTACCTCGGAAGTCCCAGACAGACATAATTTTCATTGCTATATTGCACATTTAACAAAAGCTATTATAACAGCAATATATAGTCAGATATTTTTTAAAAGGCAGTAAAATGATCATAAAAATTTCATAGCTAATCACCATCATTTTACAAAGACATATATTGCTCTGAATATTCTCTTTCACCCTCTTGTTATTTGTAGGAATTGATGAGTGCCATCAGAAAGCTGTATCATGAGCTGCCTGCACTTCTAAAGTGTCCAGTGGATTTTTAATCACATGAGGTAAATGCCAAATTTATTTCAGTTGTATTTTCAGGATGAAATGAAATAGGATTTTTTATTTTAAAACTTATTTTTATTATTCCAAGGAAGTGGATAATTTTATTTAATCATATATTTAATTAATTTAATCAAATATTTAATTAGTTCCTCTAACTTGTGTGCCCCAAAGTGACTGGAGGAAGTTATTGGCATGTTGACAATCCACTGCTAGGTTTATAAATTTTTCTCTGTAAAGCTATTATATATGTGATGATATGTTTCTGACAGTCTGTATACTGTTTCTGTTTGCTTAATGTCATTTTTATCCATTAAAACACCATTTTAACATGTTCTAATATACATTTGAAAGTGCGGTGGCTGAAGATGTTTCTTTATTAATACATACAATAAAAGTCGTGATATAAGAGGTATATAAATTTAAATTTATATAGGAGGTACTGTACATTTTCAATGAAAGCTGAGTTCCTTTTCTATTTATTTCTCCCACTAGTACTAGCGGCCTTACGGTGGCTTGTGTATGTGTGATGGGAGTGACTTCCCTTTCTTGGAATGTCTTGTTAGTTTCTTTATCTTTGCCTTCTCTGCTAGTGACCACTTACCAAGCATCACAATGGGTATTTTTGTTTTTGTATTTTCATATTTCTTCCAACTATTGGAAACTATATATTGTGACATTTACAACTGGTGTTTTCTTTTTACTACCTGAAATTACAGAGAAAAAAACAAAGAAATCCAGTGGTGCCCAGGAAGATTAAGTTTAGCTCATAACTGTTAAGAAATGTCTTATTTAATTGAACTAAAGAAAGGTATATAGAACTGCATCACTTGTGTCCTCATGAAGGCTAAGAAATGAAGCATTAATACAAAATTTTCTTCTGAAAAAAATAAGTTTTCTAAAAAGGGAATATGCTTGCTTTCAGCCAAGTCCACTTGTCTCAAACAATAATAACCAGGAAGCAGGGAGTTGTACCTAGGTGATTACTAAGGTAGGAATGTTGAATACACACATAGACACACAAATACACGTACACATTAGTCTAGGATGGGATCTTGGGGTTCAAAGAAAACTGGCATTCTTCATATGTGGAAATATAGATTAAAATATAAAAAATAAATATATTTCAGGGGTAACTAGGGTAAATTAAACAGGTACAAAATACACAATATTGGTCAATTTTAAAAAAAAATTAAAGGCATCATTGATAAAATTTAAATTGTGAACTGCACAATGAGGCATAAGATTCATAATTTACAAGAGTCTCCATTATGTGAACTTGGATGAGATAATAACTAAAAATTGACAGTCTTGTGAAAAGAATTAGGGGAAACTGCTAATTTGCACAGCAAAAACTGCCTGTCATTTATAGGGCTCTTCCAATCAAAAAGAACATTTAATGGCACTTAAAATATGATAAATTTGAAATGATTTCAAGACACATTGAAATGTAATTGCTTTTCTGAATATATCTGAGAATACTCTTTCACAGTTTCTTTAGTCAGCTTAAGTAATCCTGGTAAACTAAAACCTTTTTTTCCTGCTTGAATTTATGTGACATTCTACAATATATCTCTGATTGTGAACCCAATGGACACTAGTTGTTTTTAGATGTACTTTCAGAGCATATAGTTAGGAGGTGTTTTGTTTTTATCAGCTGAAAGTGAAACACACATTATTAATCTAAGAAATTATTAGAAGTTATTTAAAAATTAATATTTTATTTCATTTTTATGGGATTTAAAAAAATCAAATCCATATGCAAATTTTTCTGTACTGAGAAATTTATTTTAACCAAAGTTTAAGGCAAGTAACATAGGGAGAGTGAAATGATAGGTCAATATCCTCTAGGTTCTTGTTCTAATTATTAAGTTCATTTTCACTTCCATTTTCATCCTCTTCACCCCACAGCACTGGTTCCTTTTCTTTTGCCTACAGATAAGATTTCATTTAAAATAAGAAAAGGAGATTTTAACCTTCCCCTACTACCACTCCACCTCGGGTACTGAATTATTTACCTATTATTTTATTGCTAATCTCCAAGAAAAATAAAGGTCTTTATTTCCTCAAAATCTTTGGTGGGGTTTTAAAGATTATTTTCTCAATTCTAAAGCCATCCAGAATATTTAAAAAAAATCCATGATATCAGTTAAGAGCTAGAAAAATTGTGAATATAGTAGAAACATTATGTTATCCAAAGAGTCATAGGTGTACATTGAGAAGGTGTCACTGGTGTGATGACTAACATGCAGTTGAAATGTAGATGACAACGCAGGCATATTAAGCAAGCTGTAAAATAGGTCAGCAGTGTGTATAGAAGAACATGCCCAATACTGTTAGCTCAGTCCACAGTTGAAGAAGAACATTGATAAACCCAAGGATAACTGCCCAGAACAGACATTATAATTTGGGAATTTCAAGGTTTTTTTGTTTTTTTTTTTGGTGGAGGCTCACTCTGTTTCCGAGGCTGGGGTGCAGTGGCACAGTCTTGGCTCACTGCAACCTCCGCCTTCTGGGTTCATGCAATTCTCATGTCTCAGTCCTCTGAGTAGCTGGGACTACAGGCATGCAGTACCATGCCCAGGTAATTTTTGAATTTTTAGTGGAGATGGGGTTTCACCAGGTTGGCCAGACTGCTCTTGAACTCCTGACCTCAAATGATCCACTTGCCACGGCATCCCAAAGTGCTGGGATTACAAGCGTGAGCCACCGTGCCCAGTGGGAATTTGAAGGTTTGAGAGGATTAGGTATGACTTGTTTGGAGGAAGTAAGATTTAAAAGTGTAAGAGATGATGGTAACTCTCTGTAAATGTTTTAAATGATGTCAGGTGAAAAGGAGATTCGATTTTATAGCTGTGTTTCTAAGGGAGGCCATGAGACATTTGGATGAAATGTGACCCAATATGAGAAAGGTTTTAAAAATAATATTACATGGGTTTAAAGTGAGAAATAACTGTGAAAATTACAATTTCTGTATAAACAGAGTGGGCTGTTACATGAAGAATTGACTACTGACTCTAGAGATAATAGTTGGTGTGTTTGTTTGGCCAGCCAAGTGCTTCTCACAGAGAGGCATTTGTCAACCAGTGTTTGAAGAAATAACACTTCACATCTCTTTTATTATTCTATAAGTCTTTGATGATCTTTTATGTGGAGAAATAGCCTTTATATACATTTTATTTAATACTAAGTGATACTTTTTAAGCTATATGTTTTCTTAATTTAAAGTGATTTTAATATAAAGAATATTCATTTCAAAAATGCTAGAATTGTTGCATTTTCATTCTGTCACTAGGATATGAACCTGAAGCCAACTATTTACTGTGCTTAAACATGTATTAGTTTTATCTAGCTGAGAAAAACTGACAAAAGTAAGGCAAAATATTTCAGTGGTTACAATCCCAGATCCAGATCCAGTGTTGCTGGGTCTCTACTTTCTGGATATGTCACTTTTGCAATTTATATGGGGTCTCTGAGGCTTAGTTTACTAGTCTGTGAAAAAAAGGATAATAAAAGTACTGCTCACCATATGATGTCATTGAGGCTCATAGTACAACCAAAGATGGCAGGAAAGAGTGATTTCAAATAAACTATCACAGAATATATGCTTTGCCACTTAACTGACCTTGAACTAGAGCATAACAATTATTTAGTTAACTAGGAGTACATTTTAGAGCCATTTTAAAGCATACATTAATGTCAAATATTTTATGGGTATTTTACTTATTATTTTCTATTGATATAGGGTTCTAGATTGGATAAAGTGTTGGCCATTAATCAGACTTCTTTTCATGTATTGGATAAAACCGGAGTTATTTTCAAAGGAAAGTCTTGACATTGGTTGTATATATTTCCATTTGTATGTCTCTGCAGAAGTATAATAGTGCATGTTCAGGTATATATTCTGATTAAGCATATCAGCTTCTGAGAAGTTACCGAAATTATGCATGCTTTCAAACTCATGAATACATTCTTAAAAAGTAACACTAAGCCGGGCACAGTGACTCACGCCTGTAATCCCAACATTTTGGGAGGCCAAGGAGGGTTGATCACCTGAGGTCAGGAGTTCGAGACCAGCCTGGCCAAGATGGTGAAACCCCATCTCTACTAAAAATACAAAAATTAGCTGGGTGTGGTGGTGCATGTGTGTAATCCCAGCTACTCAGGAGGCTGAGGCAGGAGAATCGCTTGAACCTGGAGGCGGAGTTTGCAGTGAGCTGAGATCGCGCCATTGCACTCCAGCCTGGGCAACAAGAATGAAACTCCATCTCAAAAAAAAAAAAAGTAACACCAAATATCTATGGTCTGGTACTCATCATAAAATATATACATCATAACTTCTACCAGCCAATATTGATCATCAATGTAGGTGTCAGAAATAATATTGAGGAATGATTGCCTGAATGATATGAATCCTTTTCATTCATCCACATAGCTTAAATTTTACCAATTGATTAAACAAGGCTATTAAAAGCTTTATATTTTCTCCACAGAAGTGCTTTCACTAAACCAAAACTTGAATCAATGCTATCAACTTACATTGATATGTATTATAAATGCTGGAAGTTCATGCTTACATTTAGTAATATTATTCATGGTGTAATTCATGGTGTGTTTTTCTTCATCCTTTATGAAGTTTCTCCATTAAGGAGACCATGCTATATATTTTCCTTCAGTCTCACCACTCCAAATAGCAAGATTTTTATGGAAACTCATTTATTTTTAACATGATTCTATTGGATCATGCAATAGATTTATTTGCATGTGTGTGTGGAATACAAGGAATTTCAGAACTAAATCTGTTGCACATATTTGGCATGTAAACATAATCTAATGGCATACATGGTAGTGAAACATAGCTGCTCTGAGATCAGTCTAGGTATGGATCCCATATCTTTTAGTTAGATCTAGAGTAGATTTGATCAGGTTGCCACTGCATTTTTCTCTTCAGTGTTTATTTTATGGTTTTGTTCTGAAGATTAACACTCTTGATAAATGTCAGCTATTGTCAATATTAAGTTCTCAAGAAGCATCTCTTTTTCAACCACCTTTTTTGGCCTACTAAGACACATTTTCATGCGTGTATTTATTTACTAAATCATTATTGAGTACCTATTGTGTTCGCTTATAACTTATATATGAGTTCATATATATATATAAGTTCATATATATATATATGAGTTCATATATATATAAGTTCATATATATATATATAAGTTCATATATATATATATATGTAAACACATACATAAATAATACAGATGAAGTCCTTGTTGTCATAGACCTTATGTTCTAGATGGGTAGTTTTGGTATGGAGTCCGTTAATGATAAAAATTTGTGAAAGAAAATATTCAGTAATAAGTGCTCAGTTAAAAGTAAAACAAGGTGAGAGCTTGAAGAGCTGGCTACTTTGAATAGTGTTGTCACTGTAGATATATTTTAAGCTGGGACCTGAATTATAATAAGGTCAATATCTGGAATATCTGTATAATTACTGCAGAAAGAGCATTCTGGGAGACAAAAAAATCTAGTCCCCAAGAAGAGGATATGATGATCTCATTGGAGAGATTCCTTGGTTCTATGCGATAGCCATTTGATGAAAATTTGTGTATGTTTCTCTCTTTTCCTTTCAAACTGAAAGGCCCTTCCACATGGAGAAGCCCGATCATCCTTCTTTCTAATACACTCTTCTCCTTTTTATCTTATGTCAAAATGTTAAGCTGACCAAGGTTTTACTCCGTATTCTCTCTCTATTTTTCCCTTGAAGGCATCCAATCTGATCAACCTAAAATCTACCATGTGGGCTTAAATTGCGAGTGAGTAGTAGAGGTCTGTCAGGCTTCTAACCTAGACTCTGGTTCCAGCCCCGTTTATCACAGCTCTCTATATTAGCATTTAGGTCCCAAAGACTGTCATTGTTCCTTGCAGATAGTTCCCCTAGGAGTGACAAAAAAAGCAGTACTGTGGGCTGAGGAAGAAGTCCAATCATCCTAGATTCCCTTAGCCATAGTCTTACCTAATTTCTAGTAGGTACTAATTTTATCCCTAGCATTATTATATCTGTTTTAAATTTTTTCCTCACTTATTTTTATCCTGCATCAAAACCAACTTATAATACCATCCCAAATCCCATTAAGAATAAAGCAGGACACAATATCCTCTCTCAATATAAATATTTAATTTCTTACTTCTCTTTACCAAATATCTCATATTATCTATAGATAGCATTTTTGTTCCTCATGAATATTGTTGTATCATCAGTCTTAATAAGGAACTTAAATAACTCAAGTCTTTTTAGGTATAATAATTCAGATATAATCTCAAGTTGATTCTTCCAGGAATATTGGTCCACTTTTTGTGTTTATCTCAACTCAACCCCATACTAATCCTTATGCATTTTTTCAGCAGTGCAGGACTTGTCATGACTCACCAGTCAACTTCAGCATACGGCAGACAGGGGAAGTGAAAGGAGCTAAAATTAAAAGTAACCTTTTTAAATGTTTTATGTGTTCTTTATATACCCATATATATTTCCAGTCACTTTTATTTTGTTGAAAGATATTAAAATATTATTAATACATACTTTGGAGATATGAAGCAGAGGAACTTATTCCAGGTTTTGGTTTGCATTTTCTTTAGGGCATTTCCCAGTATTTTGCCCATGGTAAGAGTTGAATTGCAGTGAATTGTGTTTGCATTTGTTGCATGCCATTCTCACAGGGCATGCAGGATATCTAATCAGAATACAACTGCAGGGGATGTGGTGGCTCACGCCTGTAATCCCAGCACTTTTGGAGACCAAGGCGGGTGGATTATCCGAGGTCAGGAGTTCAAGCCCAGCATGACCAATATGGTGATACCCCATCTCTACTAAAAATACAAAAATTATCCAGGCATGGTGGCCGGCACCTGTAGTCCCAGATACTCAGGAGGCTGAGACAGGAGAATTGCTTGAACCCAGGCAGCAGAGGTTGCAGCAAGCCGAGATGGCACCACTGCACTCCAGCCTGGTCAACAGAGCGAGACTCTGTTCCCCCCCGACCAAAAAAAAAAATACAACTGTACCTCAATATGTTAGCAGCAGCATCTATTTGTCGGCAGAAAAGAAGCTTGAAATGAATTTAGATGACTTTTTTTGGTCTGACAGATATAATTCCTAATCTATATTTATTTCCATATCCTCCCAGTTACAGAAGATAATAGAGAAGAAGAGTAAAACTCCCTTGAACCCTCACACATCTACCCTTGATGTGTGAAACTTTGTTAATATTCTTCCATTTACCTCTATGAAAGCTGCATTTTCCCAAGGAAAGGCTCATTTTTGCTTATTCACAATGTTGGAAATCAAAGTCTTTTTTGCTGAATGATCAGAAGTTTAAATGGTGATGGATCTCTTTGGAAATAGGTGAACTTCAATATTCATTCAGCGACTTTTATAACACTTGCCATGTGCCGGGCACTATTTTAAGTACTTTGCAATATTTACATAATTAATTAACATTATAGCCCTACAAAATGAATACTGTCGTTGTCCCCATTCTGCAAATGAAGAAACTGAGGGCTAAAGAGATTAATTAACTTGCCCAAGATCACACAATAGATAAGAACAATATATTACATGCCAACATGTATTTAGCAACAAAGGCCAACGATAAGTATTTTCTGAGAGCATATAGGCAGCAATAACAGTAATGTGGTCACAGCAGGATAAAAAAATGGCCCTCTCTCTGTTTTTTTCTTCAAAATTTCCTATCACTTGATAGATTACATGAGGAGGTGTGACTTCAAAGGTCAGTAAAAAGTTGGTAAATATTAACTTTCTAAGTCTGTGTCAAGAACAATTTAGACAGAATAAAAAAAAAAGCATCAATTCCTTTTGCTTGTAGCCTAAATAATTGTGCCACTCACTCTAAATTTTCCCTTCAGAAAAGGATACAAGTAAGATTAATCTCAGCAGGCCTCTGGTAAACCAACTTGCATTGGGCCCCGCTCTGGATTCTGATTACATTTTGCCCTACTGTTGTGTGACACCTAGCATCCTTGGAATCTTTTTATGACTCTGAGTGCACGCTCCACATGTAATTTACCATAGCATTAAAGAAGTTCAACATCTAATTAATTCACCAATCAACTGTCAGAGCCTGTGATCTTTTCCTAGTTCACTGTTGAGTTCCCTGTGGGAGAATCAGTATTCTGAAAGTGCCATTTCCATTATGCTGTGTGTGGTGTTTGAGCAAAGTACTAAGTTATGCTGCTTGTTCATGGAAAATATGCCATCCTCATGAGTACCTTGATGACTTTGTTAAAAATACCTCCTGCCACCCCTGTTCTCTTGTTCTCATGAATACCGTGGCTCCATAGTACAAGGTTTTCACAGCACCACAAATTGAAAGAAGGAAAATCAGCACATCTCAGTTTCCTAACCTGTGCATGTCTCTTGAGTTTTTCTGTTTTATCCTTAAGAAACTTTATCCCATTTGGCTTTTTAAAAATGTAATTTTAAATCTATCATTTTTGAAGATGTCCATATCTCAAATTTTTCAAAATGGGGACATTTTACATGCAATAGAAATATATTCATGGCCACTTCATGTTTCATATGTTTACAAAATTATATCCAGGTTAACGTTTCTGTGAGTACTTTCACAACAAAAGAGCAATAGGAAGGAAAGAAATAGTGCTTATAAAGTTGTAGAATCCGTTTATTTATGATTAATATCTGCTTTGATTAACCCCCAAACTTACATGCTTAATACAACAATCATTTGTTGTCAATGGGCGGGTCAATGGGCAGGCAGTTTTGATGATCCTAGATTCAATATTGTACCTGGGCTCACTTACGCACATGAAGTCAGCTGTGGGGCAGGCCAAGGCTGGCCACTCCAGGATGGCCTGATTCACCTATTTTCAACTTTCTGACAGATACAACAGGAGTGACTGGGTCACATGTCTCTCATCATACAGTGGGGTAGCTTAGACAAATTCACAGAATGGATAGCAGGATTTCAAGACAAAGAATAGTATTTACAACTTCTTGAGACCAGTGCTTAGAACTAACCCAGCATATTTTTTTTTTTCTGCATCTTATTGGTCAAAGCAGGTTACAACCCCACCCCAGAAACAAGAGATAGACAAATAGACTCCACCTCTGGATAGAGGTAGTTGCAAGGTCACACTATAAAGGCAGTGGTGAGAAATTGGGACATTTTTGCAGTCTACAACAGTTAACTACCTGGCAGAGGTTAATGGTCATCTAGATTTGCCCCAGGTTTAGTTTTTGCAATGCTGTATTCATTCAGTCTGGTTCCTCAATCAAAGACAGCTCTCCTTCTCAAGATGACAGAAAACATAGCATCAGAACAGAGATACAATACATTCCATATTCATCTAAAATCTTTTATTTTTGATGCTACCTCTTTTTTATTGGTTTTATTGACTATGGAGGGAAACAAACATTTTAAAATACATGATGGGTAGGTGAAAGTATACAATGCATAACCATTATGCCCAGAATCTAGTGTAAGGAAAAAAAAATTAACATATCCTGAATTAACAAGTATGTTCTTCCTTAATCCAATTCCTTTCTCTGACTTCTTAGAGATAACCTTTCTTTTGAATTTTATTATCATTATTTTGCTTTTTATTATGATTTTAAGCTACATTTTTACCAGTATATATTTACTGTGAGATATATAAATTTTTGAAATGTACAGTAATGGAACCATACTGCTTCTCTGCCACTCAGCCACAGCTTTGAATTTTGTATTTTAGCTGAGGTAATTAGTCTATTTATATTTATTACAAATGCTACCATATTTTTATTATGTCTTCACTGTTATTTTTGTTTTAATTTATCTAATCCCTTTTATCTTTGTCTATTTCTTAGATATTTTGAATTAATTATTCTCATTCATATTTCTGTTCAATTAATAACCATCTTTTAATTTCTAATATAAACACTAGAAAATTTATGATGCATAAACTCATCAAAGTGTCAGTTTTAATCTTTATTCACTTTCACAATAATATAGGTGCTCAAAATAACTTAACTACAATTATTTTATATGCAATTTTTATATATTTTAGTTCCATTACAGTTTTTAATCCAGATGACAATTTCATTTTTGTTTAATATACATAAATAAGCACATTGGTCACTGACGTTGCTCATTATTCCTTTTTATATCTGACATTTTTCTTCCAAGATTATTTACTTCCTCCTGCAAAACATTTAAAATGTCCCTTTGTAATTATCTATTGGTAGCAAAAGCTCAGTTTTTGTTTGTCTATGAATGTCTTTATTTTATTCTCCTCATTGAAAGCCATTTTTTTAAGTATATGATTGTAAGTTACCAGTTATTTTATTTTGTTACATTCCACCTATTACGAAACTGGCCTCTGGTTATCATCTTTGCAATTCAGAAGTCAGCTGTTGGCCAAGCATGGTAGCTCATGCCTGTAATCCCAGCAGTTTGGGAGGCTGAGGCAGGTGGATTGCTTGAGCCCAGGAGTTTGAGATCAGCCTGGGCAACATGGCAAAACCTTGTATCTACAAAACATACAAAAAAATTGCTGGGTGTGGTTTCATGCACCTATAGTCCCAGTTACTCAACAGGCTGAATTGGGAAGATGACTTGATCCCAGGAGTTCAAGGCTGCATTTAGCTATGATTGTGTCATTGCACTCCAGCCTGAGTGGCAGAGTGAGACCTTGTCTCAAAAAAAAAAAAAGAAAAAAGATAAAAAAAGGAAAAAAAAAAGTAAAGAAGTCAGCTGTTAAGCTATTGCTTTCTTTGAAGAAGATCATCTTTCTTCCTGCAATATTTAATATTTTTTCATTGGCTTTAGTGTCATGCATTTGTACTATATGTCCAGGCATTAATTTCCTTTAATTTAAATTTTTTGAATTTTAGGTTACTTAATCTTCATATTAATATCTTTCCTCAATTCTGTAAAATATTCAGTCAGTGTCTGTCTGTATATTACCTCTATTCATTTTTCAGTCTTCTTTTCTTCTGGAAACTCAGAGAAGCTAAAAGTTAGTGTCAGTGCTATATTTCCACTGTGGATTCTAATATGTCCTTAATTTCTAGTCTCCAAATTAAGTTTTATTTAATATTTAAAATTGTGTTATAATTTTAGACCTAAAGCAAAGTTGCAATAATAGTAACAAGGAATTTAATTTACCTTCACCCTCTTTTGCCAGCAGTTAACATTTTACCACATTGCATTGTCATCTTGCTGTCTTTATGAACCATTTAGGGAAAACTTGAGGCATTATATCTCTTAACCCTGAAGATACATTCATATGATTTCCCTTAAACTAAGAATGTGTTTTTCATAACCATAGTATAATTATAAAAATCAGGAAATTAACATTGATATGATACTGTTAACTAATCTACAGGTATTGTGTTAGTTTTCTATTGCTGTGATTACTCCAAAATATAGTGGTTCAAAACAAAACAAAACAAACACTTGTGGACAACCTCCCCCCCATCAAAAGACATACATTGGTGGATTGTATTAAAAAATAAAATCTAACTATATGCTTTCTGTAAGAGACACACTTTAGTTCTAAGGACATGCATAGATTGAAAATGAAAGCTATTCCATGCATATAGTAGTTGAAATAGAACAAACATGGCTATATTAATATCAGACAAAATATATTTTAAGTAAAAAATTGTTAAAGGTTAAAAGAAGGACATTATGTAATGATAAAAGAGTCAGATCACCAAGAAGATATATAATTATAAAGATATATGCACCAAACATCAGAGCTACTAAACAGTTGAAGCAAACACTGACAGAATTAAAAAGAGAAATAGAAAGCTCTACGATAATAGTAGGAGACTTGAATTTTCCACTTTCAATAATGGATGGAACAACCAGCCAGATCAGAGAAACACAGGACTTGAACAACAGTATACACCAATGTGACTTAACAGGCATATATAGAACACTGCCCAACAATAGCAGAATACACATTTTTCTCAAGTGCACATGGAATTTTCTGTAGGATAGACCATATATTAGGTTATAAACAAAACTTAATAAATTTAGAATGATTAAAATCATACAAATTATATTTTCTGATCACAATGAAATGAAAGTAGAAATCAATGGCAAAAAGAAAACAGGAAATCACAAAAATATACATAAATTAAACAATACACTCACACCACCAATGGGAAAAAGAAGGAGGCACAGAGGAAATTGGAAAAAATATCTCAAGAGTAATGAAAATAAAAACGCAATAGATAACAACTTGTGAGAGGCAGTAAAAGCAGTGTTAAGAGGGAAGTTTGTAGCCATAAATATTTATAAGAAGGAAGAAAAATCTCAAATCAACAATCTGAATTTACCTCTTAAGGAACTAGAAAAAGAAGAACGAACAAAACCCCAAATCTAGAAGTAAGTAAATAATAAATATTATAACAGAAATAAACAAAATAGATAGTAGAAAAACAATAGAGAAATTCAACAAAACCAAGATTTAGTTCTTTGAAAAGAGCGAGAATATTGACAAACCGTTAGCTAGACGAACTAAGGGAAGAAAAGAAGATTCAAGTAACTAAAATTAGAAATAAAAGAGGAGATATTACTACTTATTTTATATCAATGAAAAGGATTATAAGAAAGTACTACCAGCAATTGTATGTCAACAAATTGGATAATAATGAAATGGACAAATTTGTAGAAACACGCAATCTACTAAGAATAATGAAGAAATAGAAAATCTGAATAAACCTGTCATTAGTAAAGATATTAAATGTGTAATCAAGACCTTCTCAAGGAAAAAAGTAAAAAAAGCCCAGAATAGATGACTGCACTGGTAAATTTTATGAATCATTTGATGTAAAATTAACAGTAATACTTTTCAAATTCTGTCCAGAAATTGAAGAGGGGAAAACACTTTTAAACTCATTCTATAAGTCCAGCATTACCCTAATGCCGATGCCAGAAATAAGGACATTATGAGAAAAGAAAACTAGAAACCAATATCTCTAATGAATATTGATGCAAAAGTCCTCAACAAAATTAAAGCAAACAAAATTCAATATATAGTAAAAAGGTTATACACCATGACCAATTGGAATTTACTAACAGAATGCAAGAATGGTTCCACATATAAAAGTTGATAATGTAACACACCAGATTAGGAGAAAAAAGAGGCCAGGTGCAGTGGCTTGCACCTGTAACCCCAGCATTTTGGGAGGTGGAGGCGGGTGGATCATGAGGTCAGGAGTTCAAGATCAGCCTGGCTAACATAGTACCCCATCTCTACTAAAAGTACAAAAAAAAAAAAAAATTAGCCAGGCATGGTGGCACGTGCCTGTAGTCCCAGCTACTCAGGAGGCTAGGGCAGGAGAATCGCTTGAACCTGGGAGGTGGAGGTTGCAGTGAGCCGAGATTGTACCACTGCACTCCAGCTTGGGCAACAGAGTGAGACTTCATCTCAAAAAAAAAAAAAAGAGAGAGAGAGAGAGAATAAAGAAAAATAAACATGTCACATTATCTCAGTTAAAGCAGAAAAAAAATGACAAAAGTCAATAACTTTTCTTGATAAAAATCTTCAACAAACTAGAAATAAAAGGAAACTACCTCAACATAATCCAACCCACAGCTCACAAAATATTCCATGGTGAAAGACTGAAATCTCTTTTTCTAAAATCAGGAATGAGATAAAGATGGTTCCTTTTGTTATTTATATTCAACACAATACTGGACATCTTAGCAAAGCAATTAGGAAAGAAAAAGGAAACAACAACCAAATTGGAAATAAGAAGTAAAGTTATCGCTGTTCACAGATAATATGATCCTACATGTAAAATACCCTAAGGAGTCCACCAAAAACCCTGTTAGAAGTAATAAATGAAATCAGCAATGTTTCAAGCTACAAAAATCAATACACAAAATCACCTTATTTATGTACACTAACAACAATCAAGAAGGAAATTAAGAAACAATTGCATTTACAAAATATCAAAAAAAAAACATACTTAGGAATAAACTTAGGTAAGTAGGTAAAAGCCCTATACACTGAAAATTATAAAATGTTGCTGAAAGAAAATATACAAATAAATGGAAAGACATTTCTCATTTACAGATTGGAAGAATTAATATCCTTTAGATGGCAGTACTACCCAAAGTGGTCTACATATTCTATGGAATACCTATCAAATTTCCAACAATATTTTTCTTGCAGAAATAGAAAAATATATCCAAAATTCATTAGACATTTCATGGGTCCCTAAATATCCAAGACAACCTTGAACAAGGATAACAAAGTTAGAGGTCTCATGTTTCCTGATATCAAAACTTGTTACAAATCTTCAATAATGAAAACAGTGTGATACTGGCATAAGGACAAACATATAAACCAATAGGCTAGAATAAAGAAGCGCAAAATAAGTTCTTACGAACATGGTCAAATGCTTTTTGTCAAGAGTACCAATACCATTCAATAGAGAAAGGGCTGTCTATTCAACAAATGGTCTTGGAAAAACTGGATACTTACATGCAAAATAATGAAGTGGGATTTTTAGCTTATACTATATGAAAAGTTAATTAAAAATGAACCAAAGGCCAAATTGTAAGAGAAAAACCTATAAAACTCTTAGGAAAAAACACTGGAAGAAAAGCTTAATGACTTTGGATTTGACAGTTTTGTTTTGGATGTGACACCAAAAGCACAAGCAACAAAAGAAAAAAAAATAGGTAGTGAGAGTGTATCAAAATTTAAAACTTCAGTGCATCAAGGGACTGGAAGAGATATTTGTTAATATTTCTATATGTTCTTAGCAGCATTATTCACAAGAGCTGAAGATTAAAACACCTTAACTGTCCATAAACAAATAAGCAGATAAATAAAATATAGTACATACATATAATGGGATGTTTTTCAGCTTAAAAAGTAAGAAATGCTGACAGGTGCTACATCATGGATGAACCTGAAAAAGTCATGTGCTAAGTGAAAGAAAGCAGACACAAAAACACAGATAATATATGATACCACCCATATGAGATAAATGGAGTAGTTAAATTCATGGAGCCAGAAAGTAGAATGCTGATTGTCAGGGGCTGGGAGAGGGAGGAATGAGGAGTTATCATTTAATGAGTACAGAATTTCAGTTTTGGAAGATGAAAAGAGTTCTGTGGATGGGTGGTGGTGATGGCAGTACAAGAATATGAGGGTACTAGATGCCAATTAAATTATACACTTAATAACGGCTAAAATGGTGAATTTTGTTATGTATATATTACCAAAATTAAAGAAATAAAAAAAAAACTCAAAGAAAACAAAACACTTATCTCATATTTTTTTTTGTAGGTCAAGAATCAGGAGTGATTTACTTGAATGGTTTTGGATTAAGTCTTTATGTATGGTTATCTTCAAACAGTTGTCATATAAAGTCTTGCCTGGGCTTATGATTCATTTCCAGAATGGCTCATGTAGCTGCTGTTTGGAGAACTGAGTTCCTCACTATGTGGATCTATCCGCAGAGTTGTTTGTTGTCTATCTTCCTCAGTGTGCACGATCTAGGAGAGAGAGCAAGGGTGAAGCTATTTAATTATCTAGTCTGGGAAGTGACATCTCTATTTCTACCTCTATCTATTAGTTAGAAGTGAGTCACAAAGTACAAATCACCCTAATGGATAGGGGAATTAGGTTTATCTTCTGAAGGGAGAAGCAACAAAGATTCTTGTATGTATTTTAAAACCGCATAGACATTTTTCCAAATTTTGCTCCTTGTCCCTATAGCATTCATTATAGTAAATAGAAAGCATAGGATCACATGTCTCTTTAGTATCCTTTAATCTCAATCTCTCTTTATCATTCTTGATAATGACATTTTTGAAGAGTGCAAGCCAGTTGTTCTGTAAATTACCTCTCAGTTTGGATGTGTCTGATGTTTCCTTATGATTAGATTCAGTTATGCATCTTGGTAGAAATATTTCAAAGGTAATATTCTCCTTGCATCATACAAGAAGGCTCATGATGTCTACTTTTCTTATCACTAGGGGTATTCATTTTAATCATTTGGTTAAGTTGATTACTACTGATTTTTCTGTTGTATACTTATTATCTTTTTCTTTGTAACTAATATGATGCCTTTAAAATCCTGTATTTTTTCTTTTTTATAGGATAATGCACTTTGAGACTATGTAAATATGCTATTTTTTTAACTTTAACCCACTTGCTTTAGAACAAATACTTTAAAATTTCTTGCTAGATCATTAATGTATTTAGGAAACATGTTTCATTTTTTGTTTTAGTATTTTATCTAATATCTTAGGTTGTCTTCAGCATGAAAGTCAGTCAGGATATCTCATCCACCAACTCTTAGAAACCAATGCAGTGTTGCATAATTTGACACCTATATTTACAGCCAATATTAAATAATTTACCTGCTTCTCATAGCTTTGGCTATTGTCACTTGGCATTGTGGTTACTATTTTCTTGTTAAACCTGGGATGTACAGCCCCCTAATTATTGATACATTTTGGCTCACTGTATTAGTCTGTTCTCACATTGCTAATAAAGACATACCTGGGACTGAGTAATTTACGAAAGATAGAGGTTTAATTGTTCAGTTCAGCGTGGCTGGGGAGGCCTCAGGAAACTTACAATCATGGAGGAAGAGAAGACAAACACATCCTCCTTCACATGGCAGCAGGGAGAAGAAGAATGTTTGCCCAGTTAAGGGGGTAGCCCCTTATAAAACAATCAGATCTCATGAGAACTAACTCACTATCACGAGAACAGGATGGAGGAAACTGCCCCCATGATTCAATTATCTCCACCTGGTCCCTCCCATAACATGTGGGGGTTATGGGAACTACAATTCAAGATGAGACTTGGGTGAGGATACAAAGCCTAACCGTATCATTCCAACCCTGGCCCCTCCAAAATCTCAGGTCCTCACATTTTAAAACACAATCATGTTCTTCCAACAGTCCCCCCAGATCCTAACTCATTCCAGCGTTAACTCAAAAGTCCAACTCGGAAGTCTTATCTGAGACAAGGCAAGTCCCTTCTGCTTATGAGTCTGTAAATTCAAAAGCAAGTTAGTTACTTCCTAGATACAGTGGGGGTGCAGGCCTTGGGTAAAGACACCTATTCCAAATGGGAGAAATTGGCCTAAACTAAGGGACTATAGGCCCCATACAAGGGAAACTTACAATCATGGAGGAAGGGGAAGCAAATACAACCTTCTTCACATGGCAGCAGGAAGAAGAATGAGTTCCCAGTGAAGAAGGAAGTCCCTTATACAACCATCAGCTCGTCTGAGAACTCACTCACTATCATGATAATAGCATGGGGGAAACCACCTTCAGGATGAGATTTGGGTGGGGACACAGCCAAACAACATCACTCACCAAGTTATCTTAAGCACTATACGGAAAGAGTTTAATATCCTATTTCAAACGTTTTATAAATAGTAGCTCAGTAAATTCCATCACCATTAGGATACCAGCATTTTCACAAAGCCAAAAAAAAAAAAAATGCCTAATGATATCATGACTAATGATAGTTGAGTGCTTGCTACATTATAATATTCTAGATGCATTTGCAAGTATGAACTAATTTAATCTGCTGAATATTTTATGAATTGGATGCTGTTATTATCTCAGTTTTACTGACTAGATGACTGACAGTAGTAAAGCTGTGAGTCAAATCTAGGCAGTCTATCTCTAGTGGTTTTACTTGTAACTATTGTGCATTGCTGCCATGAAGAGGATTGCCCCCTCAAAAGCTATGAGGCAACCATAAACTTCTATGGTAGCATAAAATCGGTAAGACATGGGAGACTGGAGTTGGAAGAAAACTTAAAAATCATTTCCTTTCTTCACAGGATGAACAAACTGAAACTTGAAGAAATTCAGCTTATTTAAAATTTAGGAATAAAGTTGAGGTAAAATTGAGGCCTCCTGATAATCAATCCAATTCATTTTCTATCATATACTATAAATATCTGGTAAAATGAAAATAAATACCCTAAGCTTATTTTTTCCCACCAGGGACAACAATATAACTCTTCAATGTCAGATTTAAAGTGTGATTTATAAAATGAATATGCTAGATATGCTATACATTAATTAAACATGAATTGCTTTTGCTTGCTTTCTTAGTACATAAAAGAGCTTTAGGGGAATGATTTGGGTGACCCATGCATTTTTGCACAGATAATTTGGTTAGTTCAAAGCTTTCTTTTTGTCCTAAGCAAATATATTAGACATAATTTCTCTGCTTATTTGTTTAAAAGTAATCCTTGAAGATGCAATTTGTGAACATATTTTGGAAAATTTCTTTTCTGCTTATCAAGTAAATAAGATATGCAGCTAAGAAGACAAATCATTATATACATACTCATTTAGCAAAACACTCATGTTATTTATACTGTTTAGCATTGACATGTAAAATAGATAAACGTAAAAAATATACTTAGCAATAAAAGCATACATTAAGGTACCCTTTTATTATTGCTATAATGTTGTTTTATAATACATAGATTGTTTTAAAATAGTACTCCAGGCATCTCCGTATTTTATGGATTCCTGTAGTCTTTAGCAAAGAGTGACGTTCAAAATCTTTAACAAATGGGTGTGTCATGTGCCCTGATGAATGAAAAGAGAGAACCAGCCAATCAGAATAAAGATTAGCAAAAAACAATCCCATAGAGTGTATATTGGATGAATTTCAGCTCTAATGTTCATTGTGAAGGTATGGAGATAAAGATGCTCTGGTATTTGACTCTTATTTATATTGTGTTGGCTTCCTTGCATCAATTCTTCTCATTATCACATTTCTTTCTAACAATAAAGCCATATCTGAGAGGGAAATAAGTCATGAAAACACTGAGTATAGAACCAGGATGGTACTGGTTGATTAAATTTTTGTATCCTGTGATGCAGATATATATTTTCCTCATTTATTTAATTTTCCTATCCCTCTAGGGACACTGGTGGAATATACTTCATCCTCTTATTGTTGGGTTGGGCTATGGCCTATTATAATTAGTGAGATCTGAGCAGAAGTGGCTGAGTCATATCCAAGTCTAAGCATTTAATTGCAAGATTCTCTAGCATTGTCTTTTTTTTGCCAAGGTGACTGAAGAGGCCCCTAGCTCCAGGTGGTACAGTCACAGAATTATGGAGCTTTCATCTGCCTAGAAATCCTAGTTATATGTGAAGTGGTCTTACTTGAGGTGTCCACATGGGTGATACAGCATTTGTGAGAAATAAGCTTCTGTTTTATTAAGGCACTGAGATTTGGGGTTTGTTTGTATACAATAAGCTTGAC
The DNA here is from genome assembly GCF_006542625.1 of Nomascus leucogenys. Taxonomy (NCBI): domain Eukaryota; kingdom Metazoa; phylum Chordata; class Mammalia; order Primates; family Hylobatidae; genus Nomascus; species Nomascus leucogenys. The sequence continues at coordinate 46,229,304 of NC_044402.1, read as the reverse complement.
TAATGCATATTCCACAGGGTTCTTAATAAATATTTTTGAATTAAAGTATTAAACATTTTCTTAAAGATATCTAAGTAATTTTGAGATTAATTATAAACTATAGATAATATATTAATCCTTGTTTAAGTTTTATCTGGAGCTTCAGCTATATCCTTACTATCAATTTAACTAACATACTTTCTCCTAAATTCAATATATATCCCAACCCTGATTGGCCAGGCTTCAAATCTGGTGTCTCACTGTGAGGCTTTTGACCTTAATACTAATATACTATGGTTGTTTAATAAGGATTTTGTAACTAAATTAAAAATGAATCAACCATTCTCTTCCTGTCTTTCTTCTTTCCTTCCTCCAGCATACATGGATGCCTTTAATCTACCTGAGGCACTACTTTTTTTCCTTTTTTTTTTTCTGGGATTTCAGCAACATGTCTTACTAGATAAGAAGGAAACACCAAACTCACTGCCTAAAAAAACCAGACATAATGTGTATTCTATATTCCTATTAGTTTCTTAAGAAGCAACAAGGTATAGTTTTGTAAGAATTCTCCCTTCATCATTTGGGAACAATAATCCTTTGTCAAGTAGATAGCATGAAAAGAGAGAACCAACCAATCAGAATAAAGATTAGCAAAAAACAATCCCATATTATTGGAAATTCAGGGATTTGCTTCTGTCCCTGTAGTGGTGCATTCCTTTATGAGTTTCAGGGGGATCAAAAGCCTTAAGTTGGAGTTGTTGAAACTGTCACCAAAAATAAACAAAGAACTTAATGTGGGATTAAGTAGTATCAGGCTTCTTTTTGGTAAGATTTTTAAACTTTTGGAAAGTGCCAACTTAGTAGTTGGTATTTTATAAATGAAGAAAAAATCACAATTAATAGTCTATGAAAAGACATTGACTTAACATAATTCAGTATACTATTGTTAAACCCTATGTCTTAAATAAATTAGCCTATTGTTAAACACAATGTCTTAAATAAATTAGGGAGGGAGAAGTGAGAAAAGGGTAATATACAAAGATGAAACATGTCCTTGTGCTTATAGAGTAGAAAAAAGACATATGCAGAAATTATTATCATGCAAGAGAAGATATGATATTTTGGAAACAAAATTCTGTGATAATACAGGACAAAGGTAATGTACATTTAAAAAACAAATTGAGGGCTACATACTTGTGTGTGTTTGTGAATTAGGTAGCCTTCGAATATTGGATTTTAACACAAGTAAATAAAGTTAAAGAATACATTGTGCACAAAGGTAATAAACCAGTAAAAGAACTGGGTATGCTAAGGAGATGATGAATTGTTAGAGGTTGGAGAGGCAGAAGAATTAAATGGCTGTTTCTGTTTAGTAATGGATAACTTCATAAATATAGATTGGAAGCTCACTAGAGGCATGTGATACATGAATTTGCTTTAGAGACAATGGCAGAGGGGCCCATTACAAATGTTAGAATAGAAAAATAAAATGATGCTAAAGGCTGTTTTTTTTTAAATAACAAGTTTTACTAAAGCATAGTACATTAATACGATTATGGAAATTTTCACCTGCCTCAACTATGTCTGCCAAATAGACACCTCCCCAGGGACTGTGGGGTGAAACTTGATGAGTTAGATCAAGCCCTTAGAGAGCTCTGATGGACATGGTGGCTGGCTTCCACAGGACACATTTGCTGACTTCTGTTCTTACATTGGGGAGCAGCGCAGAATGAGAGGTTCTCAGAGCTATCTCACTGGGACTCAGAGGGAGACAACCCGATGGCTAGTCTTGTCCTATTGTTTACTAATCATGTGACTCTGGCCAAATTAAATTCTAAGCCTATTAAACTCTGCCTTCCCCTGCTCAAAAAGTGTTATAACAGTATATTCTGTGTGAATAAGTTATGTCCACAGTTGACTCATCAGGACACTGTGGTCAAGCTGTTAAGAACATGTCAGAGTAGGTCCTCTTCTGTACTAACCCATAATTTTCTTTCTTTTTTTATTTTTTTGAGACTGAGTCTTGCTCTGTCGCCCAGGCTGGAGTGCAGTGGCATAGTCTCCACTCACTGCAAGCTCCGCCTCTGGGTTCACGCCGTTCTCAGCCTCCAGAGTAGCTGGGACTACAGGTGCCCACCTCCTGGGATTACAGGCGTGAGCCACCGTGCCCGGCCATAATTTTCAAATATATCACATATTAGTAGTACCTTTAAAATTGGCTGGTAAGCCAAACGAAGGGCTATTGCTTGCTTTCCCCAAATGATTAGTGTTCAGAGAGTACAGTGACAGTGATCATTATGGATAATGAAAATATAAGTCCTATTTATAAAACATATGTATGCACTAGTTTGTTTGTTGAGAACGTAGAGAAGGGGCTCATTTAGTAGACATAAGTAGAAAGAAGAAAACAGCCAGGGAAGAGGAAATGTCAATGAAATAGAAATGTCAGCAGGAAACAGGACCTCAGAGAGGTCAGAATCACAAAGAATTTGCAAATTTATTGGTGAAGGCATTGATCTTCCCACAGGGCTTTGGCTAGGGAAGTGAGGACTTTATTTGAATCTGAAAAGAAAAGGCGACCTCATCTGATGTGGGGATTTCATTTAGCTTTGGGGACCATCCATAAGCACTGGAGGATGAAAAGAGAGCATAGTTAAATCCTGGTGCCATAGAACCAGCACTACATTTGCGAATTTGGAGATTTGGGCACTAATCTGCAAATACTGTGGCTGAGCTCTCTGAATGATAGGTTCACAAGCAACTCAATCTACTTTCTTAGATTAGGAAAGAGAAAAGAGCCCATGGGCTAGAGTCTTTGAGGAAACTCCAGGCATGTCGATTTGGAACAATTTTTGTTTTGTTTTGAGAGGTGCAACACTAGTGTTCCAGTGCAACACTGAGGGTCTCCAATTTTCTTTTTTTCATTTCTTAATATAGTAATATTCCTTTTACTTGCCTGTTCATTGAGTCACTTCATCAGACCTTTAGTACAGCTACCTCTCTAGTGTTTGTCTTTTTTTCCCTCTGCCAGTAAATTCATTTCAACCTTCAACCACCGCACGATGGCTCTTCCACTGGGTAAGGCTCATCCTGGTAATGTTCTTTAGTTTTTCATACTGACCAAACTCAGTAGAATAACACAAAACTGGTCTCTGCCTCCTGAGGGTTGAATCAGGGGCTGTTCAGCCCTTCTGCACTCTCCCTTTGGTTTTTCCTTTAGATTTCCTTTTTCTGTTTGTTTCACGACAGAACAGAAAAAGTTCTGCAGTACAACCCAATCTTGTATTTTTATTTTTTTTAATTTTCACATCCTCAGTTTTCTCCTCCCCCACATTCCCAACCCAATGATTAGTTTACAGCTTTTACAATTTTTTTTCCACAACATCTGTCTAAAGTTTCCAAGCTTTTACAATTTCTTAACTACTTTCTATTCTCCAGGAATTGAGGCAGAATGGAAGAAAACTAAAAGGTAACTTAAAATGTTTTTTAACTGATTTAAGTTGTACCATATAATTTAGGTTGGTTGCACCTACGTATTGATTGATTGATTGATTGATTGATTGATTGTTAGGAGGCAGCATAATGGTTAGGGCAGGGCAATCTAGGTTTCAGGTTCTGCCACATGCTAGATGAGCTATTTATAACAATTTATCTAACTTCTATTAACCTCAGTTTTTCCTTCTATAAATTAGTATCTGTATTTTAGAACTGTTGTGAGGATTTAATCAGATAATAATTTGAAGTGGGAGCAACATTGCTGAGACATGCTAGTCATTATGTACTATGGTTACTACTTCTACAACTACTATTGCTATTCAAATGTTTGGAAGCTAAGTTACTGCTTCTTTTTAAAGGTTTCCCATTTTCTGAGAGTATGCTTTTTACTATAACAATTCTATTTTCTGGTCTTTGAATTTGCTGCAAAGTGTATGTGTGCTTTGCTTTGACTGAAAACATAGGCATTCAAGTGGAAAAAGGCGAGCGCCATAACTTTTACTACGTCCAATATAGGTTTCTGAGTTGCTGTGCTGTTGAAATAGGACACACTTATGCCAAGATGTAAACTACTTCAACTCTCAGAGTATCTGGGGAGAGCTTACCATAGCTTCAGCCCCAAACCTGGTTGTCTCTGACCATAAGCAGCCTTGTCTCTTTACCGCCCCCCACCATTTCTATATGTGCCAAGACATGGAAGTTGGGAGGCATTGAATCAATGAAACTGCCAACAGAAGGTACATTCTGGTAGATCCTGTACCTATAATTACTGTGTAGAAACACAGAAACACACTTACATGTATTTTCTTTAAGAATACCTTTTATTTATTTATTTTTTTCAAGTGAGGAATGATGTAAGAAGTAGATAGCATTAGACTAAGAGTACTAAGACTTGTGAAGTCAGATCTTTCTACTGCACTGTGAGAAAGAGGACAATTGCTTTTCCTTTTCTTTAATTTGTTCAAACATGATTGGATATGAAAATTAAAGTCAAACAGGTTAACATTTTAGAGAATAATTATAGACTGCCTGTTAGAGGAATCTAATTTCTGAGTCTATGAAATAGTTAAGTGATTATTAGACTTAATGTGTGCATCATAGCATGTTTCAGATTTTCATTAGGTTCACTGGATTCACTGGACTATATTAAGTGCTTAATAAATGCTCCTTAAAAGAATGTCTACCTTGTGAAGATGCATTGACCAATCCTTAGAGAAATGAGATGAGTAGGCAATGTACAGGGTGTGGATTTAAGTTTTGTTAATGTAAATTTAATGTCAAAATGATTATTCTGGGATAGTCTGTGCTCTCTCATAAAATGTCTGTAGCAACTAGAGAAGCATAATTCTGAGTTGAATGGATTACATATTATATTTTTTTGCAAAGCATCACCTGAACTAAATTTATGTAAAGTTTATTTGCCATCTCATAGAAACCAGTCTATCTTTATGTTTGAGAATTACAAGTTACTGTCATTCTACAGTGGAATTTTGCAGGGATCACTTTGTGCTTTATGAATAATCCAGGATACTATGCATTCTGTCTTGTCTTGTGCTTAAGCATTTCACATCTGCATTTCCACTATTGTGCAGCCCTCTGTTTACACTACATGTGTGTACATCTTGGTCTCCTTTTATTTAAATACTTTGCTAGGGTCGATTAACCACAAGCTATGTAAGGAGTAAGAAAGGAAGAAAGGAAGAAAGGAAGAAAGAAAAGAAAGAAAGAAAGAAAGAAAGAAAGAAAGAAAGAAAGAAAGAAAGAAAGAAAGAAAGAAAAAAAGAAAGAAAGAAAGAAAGAAAGAGAAAGAAAGAAAGAGAAATATCCTCATACAGAATTATTGTCAATAGTGGCTGACACAGGTTGAATAATAAAAGTTAAATAGAGAATATATCAAGTTAATGTATGGTATAATCCCAAACTCTTTGGAAGGTTCAGTTTATTGTGAAGTTAGGAGAAGCAAGCATAGGTTTCAAAGGCTAGTTATTTTTGAATCCCTGAAGGGCAAGGTAACCTTTACATAAATGCAACCTACTGAGAGACTAAGATGAAATTTTAGTACATCTGTGTGATTTTCTTTATAATGCTGGTATAACATTCCACATTCTTTTTAATAAGTATATACAAGTATAGATCCAGGAAAAAATATGTCATTTTCTGCTATTAGGAGCTAGTAGGAAATAAAGTACATTATAAAGTATTATTTATAAAACCATGTCTAGAGACAGAAAACAATTCTAAATCACTAACACTGATTATGTGTCACACACAAAAGCTCACCGAATATTAGAACTGGCAGCACACCTGTTAAAGTTCAAAAGAAGTAGTTAGAAGGAAATAAAAGGATATATTATTTTACTCAGTGGAGAATAAACATAAAGAAACAATTAACTTATACATTTAAGTAGTCATAATAAGTTATTATGGGAAGTAAGAGGTGCTTGGGACATATACCTTAATATTTTGAGTTTGATTAATTTCAGGGCAACCAAGCGTTCCCATAAGATATCTCTATATTTCATTTTTGAGAGGTATTAAAAGACTGAATTGAATGGTATTTGCATATTCTCCAGGTATCAATCATGGCAGTAGCAGTAGAGGCAGCAGTGGCAAAGGCTGTTTCAAAGGGACAGTGAGAAAGAGATACCTGTGGTGTCTTTGCTTAGTTTGGAAGATGCTAAAGATAATCTAGGCACAGCCTTTCTCAGTTGAGTCACTACATCCTGGAATGATGTCTCTTAACTTTCCAGAAACTGACGTATGTTCTCAATGCATTCGGTGATTAACTCATACTCATTAAGCTCAGACTGGTATATAAACCAGAAACACTAAAGTGTCAATTAGAATTCTTTCTAGTGATTAGAATTATTATATGCAGTCAAGAACAAACTATATTATCCTGCTACCAAGCTATGTACCAAACTACATTGTTCATGAGAAAGCTACTTTGATGGTATAATAATTGTGGAATAATAAAGGTGACATTTCATAAGAAATTATTGCTTAATCACAATGGAGATCTAGGGACATCAGCCTCTCCAAATCCTATATATATCTTCTCCCTTCAACAGTGTTGGATGCTTGAGAAAAGAGTGTTTCCCCAGATCATATGGATCAATCTTTCTATTTTGTCTGATCCTTTTTGTTGGTTCATATCATGTTAGTATCAAAATTAGTTGGAGACTGTTCTTACCAGACTACAACTTATTGGTTTCTTTCACTTTCTCAATTAGCGTAGCCCTTTAAGTTCTTAAAGGTATTAATTGTTCAAATCTCAGCTAGCATATTATTTGAGATTCCAGACTCACTGACCGCACTTGCTCCTATGAAAGGAGCTTTAACAGTGATGGGTGTGTGCCTTAGAAGGACTATCCCAGCATGTTAGCTTTATTTCTCTAGCTTCAAATGAGATTCCAGCCAATGGATAACAGAGATATAGAGTTCTGGATGATGTAGGTAGAGAGGAGGATTTTTCCAAGGACTTCTTACTTTGAGGAAAATAACTAAGCATGGGATGCTACAGCACTTCCCCGCGATTTCATGAAGATTTTCCTGACAAAAAGTAAAACCACTTATAACTAAGAATTATGAAAGACCCACTTCGAGTCAGTTGACGTTACTTGGTAGTTGGCCTACAGTTTCTAATTTGATCATGAAAACAATTAAATGTGATAAATATTATTAAAATCATTTTGAATTTAATAAATTGAAGCTCAGAGAAACTTAGGTAAATAGTTAAAATTACTAAACTCAGTAAGTAAGAGACCTGGTATTCAGCTCATGTCTGTTTAGCTCTAAAGCATGGTACTCTAACCAGTCTGTGCACTGCCTTCAAGACAGTTACTAATAAGGCACTCCTGAAGCCAGCTGAAGTCTGCCTTGTTTTGTCTGCTCCATGCCACAGTCTTTACCTGATAACTTGATTATAGTCTGATATTAGATATTATTTTCAGTAGATAGGGCTACCAAGGTCTTATTAAAAATAAAAATAAAAACCTCAACAGCACTTACTATGTCTTCTTACACATCAATTACTTGTCTGGTCACCAGTCTCCTCACATGATCTATCTAGAGGATTGCTGTCTAATGAAGTTTTTGGTCTCTGAGCATATGCTCATTGATTTTGAACTATTAGACCACAATGATTTCAGTCACAATAAAAAACTCTTGGCCCCTTGCCTTTTATCAAATTGCTACTATCAGTAGGTTCAGATAGTGATGTACTTACAGAAACAGCTCCACAGGTGGACTTTGTTTTGCTTTAAAGCTTGATGTCTATTTTAAATACCATGGGCTTGACTACAGGATAAAGGCACTTCATAACATTTTCTTTATTCTAAATTAAATGACGACTTATGTATATATGCATGACCTATCACAGTCCATAAAGGTTGACAGCTGTGGGCTCTGCATAGATGACACACAGTGGGTTATGTCCAGTTCTTACTGCTGTGACTATAACTGAATCCCCTTTTTTTCCAATTAATTAACTCACCATAACTAATTCAGTAGGAAAACACGGAATTAAGGGATAGGATATAAACCTAGAAGCTGGTTTTTGGAACCATCTGATAAGAGAACATAGCTGTGGTATTTTGTTGGCAATGTTAGTACTGAGGGTTTTTATCAAACTAACAGATACGCTCTAAATTTATCACATGGTATAAATGCATATCGTCTTCAAATTGGCCTGTCCTTGTAATCATCTTGGATTTTTAAATTGTCCCTTCTTTTATATCATATAGCAATGACTCTACCTTTTAAAGGATCAGGAAGCCTTTAAAATTTAGGATACTTCTGCTTAAAAACAGTGATCTTTAATTTTTTAAAAAATTTTAATTTATGTGAGTACATAGATACATAGTAGATGTATATATTTATGGAGTGCAGGAGATGTTTGGATACAGGCATGCAATGCATCGTAATGACATCATGGAAAATGGGGCTTCTATTCTCTCAAGGATTTATCCTTTGCTTTACAAACTGTCCAGTTATACCCTTTTACTTATTTAAAAAGAACAATTAAACTATTATTGCCTATAGTCACCTGTTGTACTATCAAATACTGGGTCTTATTAATTCTTTTTTGTTTGTGTGCACCAATTAACCATTCCCACCTCCTCCCTACCCTCCCCCTACTACCCTTCCCTGCCTCTAGTAACCATCCTCCCACTCTATACGTACATGAGTTCAATTGTTTTGGTTTTTAAATTTCACAAATAAGTGAACATATCGAATGTTTGTCTTTTTGGGCCTAGCTTATGTCAATTAGCCAGGAACCTCCTTGCAAATGACAGGATCTCATTCTTTTTTATGGCTGAATAGTACTCCACTGTGTATATGTACTATAGTTTCTTTATCCACTCATCCATTGATGGACATAGACTGCTTCCAAATCTTGGCTATTGTGAACAGCTGCAACAAACATGAGAGTGCAGCTATCTCTTCGATATACTGATTTCCTTTTTTTTTCTTTTGGTTATATATTCAGTAGTGGAATTGCTGTATCATATGGTTTTAGTTTTTAATTTTTTGAGGAATGTCCAAACTATCCATAGGGATTGTGCTAATTTACATTCCTACCAACAGTGCACAAGGGTTGTCTTTTCTCCACATCCTCATCAGCATGTTATTGCCTATCTTTTGGATGTAAGCCACTTTAACTGGGGTGAAATGCTACCTTATTGGATTTTTGGCTTGCATTTCTCTGATGATCAATGTCGAACATCATTTCATATGCCTATCTGCCATTTATGTGTCTTCTTTTGAGAAATGTCTATTCAGATCTTTTGTCCATTTTTAAATTGGATTTTTATATTTATTTCTATAGAGTCGTTTGACCTCCTTATATATTCTGGTTATTGTTTCCTTGTCAGATGGGTAGTTTGCATGTTTTTTCTCCCATTCTGTGGGTTGTCTCTTTACTTCATTGATTGTTTCTTTTGCTATGCAGAAGCTTTTTAACTTAATGTGATCCCATTTGTCCAGTTATTTTCCTTAGTTGTCTGTGCTTCTGAGTATTCCTGAAGAAATTTTTGCCCAGACCAATATCCTAGAAGGTTTCCTCAATGTTTCCTTGTAATAGTTTCACGGTTTGAGGTCTAACATTTAAGTCTTTAATTCATTTAGATTTTATTTTTGCATATGGTGGGAGATAATGTTCTACTTTTATTCTGCATATGTATATCCAGTTTTTCTACCATCACTTGTTGAAGAGACTGTCTTTTCCCAATTGTGTTCTTGGCATCTTTGTTGAAAATGAGTTCACTGTGAGCGTGTGAATTTGTTTCTGGGATCTGTATTCTGTTCCGTTGGTCTATGTGTCTGTTTTTATGCCAGTACCATGCTTTTTTGGTTAGTATAACTCTGTAGAATAATTTGAAGTCAAGTCATGTGATTCTTCCTGTTTTATCCTTTTTGCTTAAAATAGCTATGGCTATTCTGGGTCTTTTTTGAGTCCATATAAATTTCAGGATCATTTTTTTCTATTTCTTTGAAGAAGGTTTTGATATTTTGATAGAAATTACATTAAATCTGTAGATTGCTTTGGGAAATATGGAGATTTTATCAATACTGATTCTTCTAACATATGAACATGAAATATCTTTTTATCATTTGGGGTCCTCTTCATTTTCTTTCATCAGTGTTTTCTAGTTTTCATTATTGAGCTATTTCACTTTTTTCAGTAATTCCTAGGTATTTAAGACCAGTGATCTTTCGTTAATTTATTCATTATATATATTTATATTAGTGGGTATGACCTTCAGTAATTTATGTTTGGGAAAACACATCAAGAAACAAAATATGCCTTGAATTTAACAATAATTTAAAATGGTTTTATATTCTAATGGTCACAGCAGCTCTTTGATCTATAGTTGAAAGATAATAGGTCATATATGCCAGATTTATTTCTCTCTATACCCCTATAATAAGCAGATGGAGTCATAGACCTCTTGTCATATCTCTGTGCCCCATGTCTATCTTCTTTAATCATGTCTAAGTTTCCCATTCCACAATGCATTTTTGTGATAACAGAATTAAGGTAGTAGATTTTTCACTGTTTTTTTAAGGAAGTAGAAATCACTTAAGACCAGTCACAATGTAAGCATACATTCAAAGTTGTCTGTTTTAATCACTATCTAAATAACTCTTTCCCCAAAAAACTTAAAAATAATTGTCATGCTTGTTTCGAAGTCAACTTTCTTTGTGTTTCTTGTTAAACTATGACAATATTGCTATTTTTGATCCTAGAAATATGTGAAATGAAATCCAGCAGGGTAGAATTTAGATGGTATTGATTAAGGACAGTGGTCACAGGGCCAATAGTTTGAATAAAACATGTCCAACACAATTCTAAAAATTAGTTCTCTCACAATTTAAAAATTTTAGCAGAATATGTTTTACTGAAATTTGGGGTTTCTTAAGGACACATTTTTTTTTTTTTACTTGTTCGAAAGGGAAACATTTTCTCATTTTTCACAATGAACTTTACAGCATATTGAAGATATTTAATATGTGTTCACATATCTGAGTAAAAGTGTATGTTAATTTTCATAAAACATTTATAGTTTTATATGCACACACATACACACACACACGCACATATATATGTGTATATATATATATGTATATATATGTGTATATATATATATATGTATATATATGTGTATATATATATATGTATATATATGTGTATATATATATATATATAACATTTAAATGTAAGGAAATTCTCTAGCTAGTTAAAAAAAAAAAGCAGAGTATTATAAATACAGAGCATATGTGAGAATGAATTTCATGGGAACTAGTAAGGACTAAACCTTCCAGAATGGAAACAAGAAGAACATTCTGTAACTGAGAACAGTTCTTAAGATCTCCACAGCCCCTCCAGGAAACATGGTTATTTAGTCTCATGCTTCACTATTAACGGAATGCTGGTAAAAATCACACTTGCTTTCCTTCTCTCCACTGCCAATGACTGACTCCTTATGCATAGTTTCCTTTTGCACATCACTGTGTCTTGCCCATAACCCTGATTTTGACTGTGTCAACTTTCTTGCCACATCTTCATCTCTTGGTATATCTTATTTAAATTTCCGAAAATAACTGAAAAAATCTCCATGATATTGCTGACTACAAATATGTGTGAAATCAGGTCAGATTAGATTTTCCTACAGAGTGAAAGTCCTTAAGCAAGAATCAAAAGTCAATTGCTCAATCTATATTGGGTGTCCTCTACTTAGAGGTCCTCCTCTTGTACATTCAGCTACAGCAATGGTATATTGGGCCATGTGAAAGTTTTCTTTCACTAGTGACTTTCTAGGGGCCAGTTTTCTCTAGCAGGTGATGTGAGTGGTACAGGCTTTCAACAGCTCTAATTTAGTATTATTTCAGTACATGAAAACTGTCAGAAGATACTAAACCTCTGAGGCCGGGCGCGGTGGCTCACGCCTGTAATCCCAGCACTTTGGAAGGCCGAGGTGAGCGGATCATGAGGTCAGGAGATCGAGACCATCCTGGCTAACATGGTGAAACCCTGTCTCTACTAAAAATACAAAACAAAATTAGCCAGGCGTTGTGGCAGGCGCCTGTAGTCCCAGCTACTCGGGAGGCTGAGGCAGGAGAATGGCGTGAACCTGGGAGGCGGAGCTTGCAGTGAGCAGAGATTGTGCCACTGCACTCTAGCCTGGGCGACAGAGTGAGATTCCATCTCAACAGAAATTTAGAAGGAAAACTAACAGACAGGAAGGACATACACACCAAAACACCATATGTATGTCACCATCATCAAAGACCAAAGGTAGATAAAACCATGCAGATGGAGAAAAAACAGAGCAGAAAAACTGAAAATTCTAAAAATTAGAGTGCCTCTCCTCCTCTGAAGGAACATAGCTCCTCACCAGCAATGGAACAAAGCTGGATGGAGAATGACTTTGACGAGTTGAGAGAAGAAGGCTTCAGACGATCAAACTACTCTGACCTAAAGGAGGAAGTTCGAACCCATGGCAAAGAAGTTAACAACCTTGAAAAAAGATGAGACGAATGGCTAACTAGAATAACCAATGCAGAGAAGTCCTTAAAGGACATGATGGACCTGAAAACCACGGGACGAGAACTGCGTGATGAATGCACAAGGCTCAGCAGCCGATTCGATCAATCGGAAGAAAGGATATCAGTGATGGAAGATCAAATGAATGAAATGAAGCGAGAAGAGAAGTTTAGAGGAAAAAGAATAAAAATAAATGAACAAAGCCTCCAAGAAATATGGGATTATGTGAAAAGACCAAATCTGGGTCTGATTGGTGTACCTGAAAGTGATGGGGAGAATGGAACCAAGTTGGAAAACACTCTGCAAGATATTATCCAGGAAACTTCCCCAATCTAGGAATGCAGGCTGACATTCAAATTCAGGAAATATGGAGAATGCCACAAAGATACTCCTCGAGAAGAGCAACTCCAAGGCACATAATTATCAGATTCGCCAAAGTTGAAATGAAGGAAAAACTGTTAAGGGCAGCCAGAGAGAAAGGTCGGGTTATCCACAAAGGAAAGCCCATCAGACTAACACCTTATCTCTTGGCAGAAACTCTATAAGCCAGAAGAGAGTGGGGGCCAATATTCAACATTCTTAAAGAAAAGAATTTTCAACCCAGAATTTCATATCCAGCCAAACTAAGCTTCATAAGTGAAGGAGAAATAAAATCCTTTACAGACAAGCAAATGCTGAGAGATTTTGTCACCACCAGGCCTGCCATACAAGAGCTCCTGAAGGAAGCCCTAAACATGGAAAGGAACAACTGGTACCAGCCACTGCAAAACCATGCCAAATTGTAAAGACCATCAAGGCTAGGAAGAAACTGCATCAACTAACGAGCAAAATAACTAGCTAACATCATAATGAGAGGATCAAATTCACACATAACCATATTAACCTTAAATGTAAATGGGCTAAATGCTCCAATTAAAAGACACAGACTGGCAAATTGGATAGAGTCAACACCCATCAGTGTGCTGTATTCAGGAAACCCATCTCACGTGCAGAGACACACATAGGCTCAAAATAAAGGGATGGAGGAAGATCTACCAAGCAAATGGAAAACAAAAAGGCAGGGGTTGCAATCCTGGTCTCTGATAAAACAGACTTTAAACCAACAAAGATCAAAATAGACAAAGAAGGCCATTACTTAATGGTAAAGGGATCAATTCAACAAGAAGCCCTAACTATCCTAAATATATATGCACCCAATACAGGAGCACCCAGATTTGTAAAGCAAGTCCTTAGAGACCTACAAAGAGACTTAGACTCCCACACAATAATCAAGGGAGACTTTAACACCCCACTGTCAACATTAGACAGATCAATCAGACAGAAAGTTAGAAAGGATACCTAGGAATTGAACTCAGCTCTGCACCAAGCGGACCTAATAGACATCTACAGAACTCTCCACCCCAAATCAACAGAATATACATTCTTCTCAGCACCAAGCTACACCTATTCTAAAATTGACCACATAGTTGGAAGTAAAGCACTCCTCAGCAAATGTAAAAGGACAGAAATTATAACAAACCGTCTCTCAGATAACAGTGCAAACAAACTAGAACTCAGGATTAAGAAACTCACTCAAAACCACTCAACTACATAGAAACTGAACAACTGCTCCTGAATGACTACTGGTTACATAACGAAATGAAGGCAGAAATAAAGATGTTCTTTGAAACCAACGAGAACAAAAGACACAACATACCAGAATCTCTGGGACACATTCAAAGCAGTGTGTAGAGGGAAATTTATAGCACTAAATGCCCACAAGAGAAAGCAGAAAAGATCTAAAATTGACACCCTAACATCACAATTAGAAGAACTAGAGAAGCAAGAGCAAACACATTTAAAAGCTAGCAGCAGGCAAGAAATAACTAAGATCAGAGCAGAACTGAAGGAAATAGACACAAAAAAACCCTTCAAAAAATCAATGAATCCAGGAGCTGGTTTTTTGAAAAAATCAGCAACATTGATAGACTGCTAGCAAGACTAATACAGAAGAAAAGAGAGAAGAATCAAATAGACACAATAAAAAATCATAAAGGGGATATCACCACTGATCCCACAGAAATACAAACTACCATCAGAGAATACTATAAACACCTCTACGCAAATAAAGTAGAAAATCTAGAAGAAATGGATAAATTCCTCCACACATACACCCTCCTAAGACTAAACCAGGAAGAAGTTGAATCTCTGAATAGACCAATAACAGGCTCTGAAATTGAGGCAATAATTAATAGCTTACCAACTAATACAAGTCCAGGGCCAGATGGATTCACAGCCGAATTCTACCAGAGGTACAAGGAGGAGGTGGTATCATTCCTTATGAAACTATTCCAATCAATAGAAAAAGAGGGAATCCTCCCTAACTCATTTTATGAGGCCATCATCATCCTGATACCAAAGCCTGGCAGAGACAAAAGAAAAAAAGAGAATTTTAGACCAATATCCCTGATGAACATCGATGCAAAAATCCTCAATAAAATACTGGCAAATCAAATCCAGCAG
Organism: Nomascus leucogenys; assembly: GCF_006542625.1. NCBI lineage: Eukaryota > Metazoa > Chordata > Mammalia > Primates > Hylobatidae > Nomascus > Nomascus leucogenys. The sequence goes on along the minus strand of NC_044402.1, from coordinate 46,214,279 downwards.
CACATCAAAAAGCTTATCCACCATGATCAAGTGGGCTTCATCCCTGGGATGCAAGGCTGGTTCAACATATGCAAATCACTAAACGTAATCCAGCATATAAACAGAACCAATGACAAAAACCACATGATTATCTCCATAGATGCAGAAAAGGCCTTTGACAAAATTCAACAACCCTTCATGATAAAAACTCTCAATAAATTAGGTATTGATGGGAGGTGTCTCAAAATAATTAGAGCTGTCTATGACAAACCCACAGCCAATATCATAATGAATGGACAAAAACTGGAAGCATTCCCTTTGAAAACTGGCACAAGACAGGGATGCCCTCTGTCACCACTCCTATTCAACATAGTGTTGGAAGTTCTGGCCAGGAAATCAGGCAGGAGAAGGAAATAAAGGGTATTCAATTAGGAAAAGAGGAAGTCAAGTTGTCCCTGTTTGCAGATGACATGATTGTATATCTAGAAAACCCCATTGTCGCAGCCCAAAATCTCCTTAAGCTGATAGGCAACTTTAGCAAAGTCTCAGGATACAAAATCAATGTGCAAAAATCACAAGCATTCTTATACACCAATAACAGACAAACAGCCAAATCATGAGTGAACTCCCATTCACAATTGCTTCAATGAGAATAAAATACCTAGGAATCCAACTTACAAGGGATGTGAAGGACCTCTTTAAGGAGAACTACAAACCACTGCTCTACGAAATAAAAGAGGATACAAACAAATGGAAGAACATTCCATGCTCATGGGTAGGAAGAATCAATATCATGAAAATAGCCATACTGCCCAAGGTAATTTATAGATTCAATGCCATCCCCATCAAGCTACCAATGACTTTCTTCACAGAATTGGAAAAAACTACTTTAAAGTTCATATGGAACCAAAAAAGAGCCTGCATTGCCAAGACAATCTTAAGCCAAAAGAACAAAGCTGGAGGGATCACGCTACCTGACTTCAAACTATACTACAAGGCTACAGTAACCAAAACAGCATGATACTGGTACCAAAACAGAGATACAGACCAATGGAACAGAAAAGAGCCCTCAAAAATAATGCCACATATCTACAACCATCTGATCTTTGACAAACCTGACAAAAACAAGAAATGGGGAAAGGATTCCCTATTTAATAAATGGTGCTGGGAAAACTGGCTAGCCATATGTAGAAAGCTGAAACTGGATCCCTTCCTTACACCTTATACAAATATTAATTCAAGATGGATTAAAGACTTACATGTTAGACCTAAAACCATAAAAACCCTAGAAGAAAACCTAGGCAATACCATTCAGGACATAGGCAAAGGCAAGGACTTCATGTCTAAAACACCAAAAGCAATGGCAACAAAAGCCAAAATTGACAAATGGGATCTAATTAACCATAGAGCTTCTGCACAGCAGAAGAAACTACCATCAAAGTGAACAGGCAACCTACAGAATGGGAGAAAATTTTTGCAATCTGCTCATCTGACAAAGGGCTAATATCCAGAATCTACAATGAACTCAAACAAATTTACAAGAAAAACAACCCCATAAACAAGTGGCGAAGGATATGAACAGACACTTCTCAAAAGAAGACATTTATGTAGCCAAAAGACACACGAAAAAATGCTCATCATCAGTGGCCATCAGAGAAATGCAAATCAAAACCACAGTGAGATACCATCTCACACCAGTTAGAATGGCAATCACTAAAAAGTCAGGAAACAACAGGTGCTGAAGAGGATGTGGAGAAACAGGAACACTTTTACACTGTTGGTGGGATTGTAAACGAGTTCAACCATTGTGGAAGTCAGTATGGCGATTCCTCAAGGATCTAGAACTAGAAATACCATTTGACCCAGCCATCCCATTACTGGGTATATACCCAAAGGACTATAAATCATGCTGCTATAAAGACACAGGCACACGTATGTTTATTGCGGCACTATTCACAATAGCAAAGACGTGGAACCAACCCAAATGTCCAACAATGATAGACTGGATTAAGAAAATGTGGCACATATACACCATGGAATACTATGCAGCCATAAAAAATGATGAGTTCATGTCCTTTGTAGGGACATGGGTGAAGCTGGAAACCGTCATTCTCTGCAAACTCTTGTAAGGACAAAAACCAAACACTGCATGTTCTCACCCATAGGTGGGAATTGAACAATGAGAACACATGGACACAGGAAGGGGAACATCACACACCGGGGCCTGTTGTGGGGTGGGGAGTAGGGGGTGGGATAGCATTAGGAAATATATCTAATATTAAATGACGAGTTAATGGGTGCAGCACACCAACATGGCACATGTATACATATATAACAAACCTGTACATTGTGCACATGTACCCTAAAACTTGAAGTATAATAAAACAAACAAACAAACAAAAAACCTCTGAACTCTTTTTGAAATAGAATCATATGAATTTGGTCGTATTAAAACTAGTATATTTTGGTGTCTTATTTTATGGTTCTGTTACATTTATCCCAATGAAATAATTTTTTGTCATAATATTTTGTACTTTTACTTATGACTTTTAAACCCAAATTAAACCTTATTTATCCAAGGTTCATAAATTTCATAATATGAATTCCAGATGTTGCTGGTTTCTGTCTTGTTTTAACCTCCATGTGCAGATTCCCCCATCTCTTCCTCTTCTTTTCAAAATACCACATCTAAAATGTTATTTTCCCTCTGTCTCCTGTTTCCCCCTGTTCTCTGAATACTCTCTGCACTTTTCCATGCCATTTTCTTTAATTTCACTGTATCTTATGAGTTAAGCTAACTTTTACTACTGTCATCATGATACAACCCATCATTGAAGTTTTATATCAAATATATTGTTTCAGGGCAGTTTCTTAATATCACAATTAGGGTAGAAGTCTACCTCCTTTGTGCTTCCTTATCATTTTTGTCTTTCTATTGTTATTCACTGCATTTTGCCTTCAATTGCAGCTACTCTAATAAAAAAGCTCTTTTGGTTATAAGTGACAGTTAATCCAACAGGTGTAGAATAAGAACAGCAAAATTTATATATTGGATTCACAACTGGAAGTTTCAAGAGTGAATGATTCCATATTCTCCAAAATGACATCAAGAAGCTATTTCTTATCATCCTATTTTGCTTTGCTTTTCTGGTGCTGGTTCCTTTGTGAGGCATGCTCTTCCTTCTGGGTGTTCCATCTGTACCTCCAGGCTTACAGCCACACATGGTAATTTCCCACCTCTAATGTTTCAACTAGAATCTCAGAATTATTATCTCTCCTTGTCGTACATCACACATCCTAAACCTTTTATTGGGGCAAAAGGATTGAAAAGAGTGATTTTCTATTCACAGACTACCTGTTTGTGTCGGGAGTCAGGAGGAAAATATTAACTCCTCCAATGTTACTTTGGTTGAAAGTGGGGAGACCGGGTGCAGTGGCTCACGCCTGTAATTCTAGCCCTTTGGGAGGCCAAGGTGGGCAGATCACTTGAGGTCAACAGTTTGAGACCAGCCTGGCCAAAATGGTGAAACCCCATTTCTACTAAAAGTACAAAAGTTAGCCAGGTGTGCTGACAGACGCCTGTAATCCCAGCTACTCGGGAGGCTGAGGCAGGAGAATTGCTTGAACTCGGAAGGCGGTGGTTGCAGTGAGCTGAGATTGTGCCACTGCACTCCAGCCTGGGTACAGAGTGAGACTCTATCTCGAAAAAAAAAAAAAAAAGGAAGAAAAGAAAGTATGGGGGGAGGGGAGTTGGTTGTAAAGGGACAATCAAGATTCTGTTTGGTAAAAGTTGGAATGATGGGGAAAAGACATATTTATATTATATGTAATAAACAGGAAAGAGATTGTCTGCATGGACCTCTAGAGAACCTATGCAACTTATAGTAAATTTAAATGCTCATTAGATAGTTATACAACATTCCCTCAGTTGTGTATATAACATTTTAAATGTAAGGAAAATCACTAGCTAGTTTAAGAAAACCAAAGTATTATAAAAACAAGTGGAACATATTTGAGAATAAATTTCATGGAAGCTAGTAAGACCTAAATGTAATTCTATGGGGCTAAAATTGGATTTTGATGTTCTTCTTTGTACATTTGCTTTTATTTAGAGAATAATCTCTGCAATCACCACTGCCCCTCTCATTTAATTGTGCCTCTTTCTTGTTCTTATCCAGAGCCCTTGGTCTCTGCTTAACAAACCACGCTCTAAGAAAAGGTAGGAGACCTACTCACAGTAAGCTATGACAGAATAATACTGGCTTAAAATATGTCCTCTCTTTGGAGTGTGTGCCTTTAAAACAAAATCAAAATTTTGAGGCAAAATTCTAAACTATTTACTCATTCAAGAAATATTCATTGACTACCCATTGTGTTCCAGGCTTTGGGGCTGTCAGCTGCCTGGCACTACACTACAAAGAAATTAAGTTCCTACGTGAGATGTTAGGCTAAGCCAACAGAGAAAAGTGTATTATTAGTTTATTGTTGGAAGGAGCCTCACAGTACTATGATCCATGTGAAGGTCTCAGTCCTATTAGTATAGGAGAGGAAGTAGGGCAGGCCTGTCATGAACATCTCAATTTTTCAAATGAATGTGGTTTTTGTTTGTTTGTTTGCTTATTAAAGTACCTGTTACTGAAAAGACACATAAATTATTTAAGTGCAATTTGAGAGCTTTTACCTCAAAATCACCTGATTTCTCAAATTATTAATGTCTCTTTTATGCAAAATCTCTTCTTAGAATGTGTGAATTTATTATTTTTGCTTATTTTTTGGAAATTTATTCAGCACACCACATATATCTGGAGCTAGGGTTCTACACTTGCATCTCAGTTTCACCTTTCATGCCTAGAAAAGGTATTCTCTGGAATAAAGGCTGCTTCTCTTTCCCCTTCTGTGATAGTTAATACTGAGTGTCAACTTGACTGAATTGAGGGATACAAAGTATTAATTCTGAGTGTGTCTGTGTGGGTATCGCCAAAAGAGACTCACATTTGAGTCAGTGGGCTGGGGAAGGCAGATCCACCCTTAATCTGGTGGACATAATCTAATCAGCTTCCAGAGAATAAAAAGCAGGCAGAAAAACGTGAAAAGGAGAGAGATGGGCCTACCCTCCTTGTCTACATCTTTCTCCTATGCTGGATGCTTCCTGCCCTCGAACATTGGACTCCACATTCTTCAGTTTTGTGACTCGGGCTGGCTCTCGGGCTGGCTTACCTTGCTCCTCAGCTTGCAGACAACCTATTATGGGATCTTGTGAGCATATAAGTTAATACTTAATCAACTCCTCTCTCTCTCTCTCTCTCTCTCTCTCTCTCTCTATATATATATATATATATATATATGTGTGTGTGTGTATATCGACATATATATTGACATATATAGTATATCGAGATATATATTATATATTGAGATATATGTTATATATTATATATCGAGAGAGAACTATTAGTTCTGTCTCTCTAAGAGAACCCTGACTAATCCACCTGAAAACCCCTGTTTTTGCTTATTTTGTGAATATCCTCTTGTTCCTTCTGTCATCTGGATAGTGTGAGACTGGGTAGGTATAACCTTGGAACCCACTCTCTGGCTTCTCCCCACAAGCCAATAGTTGCAGTTTCCCTGCCCACAGGATATGTGTGTTTGTGTGTGGTCATAAAGTCAAGGCTTTTCCTTTCCATTTTTATATTTGATTGCTCTCTCCCACTTTAACATATGCAATTCTGTCTTCATTATAGATTCTTAACACTTCCTTGAATTTGCCATGTGATTAAATATCAACTATGCATTGAATGTGTTTTGCTCTTCTACTTCTTCCCCACTTGATTAACTCCTGTTAAGGCACCAGTCACACTCCACTACGTATCACCTTCTGCCTCTCTCTAAAGATAGCCATTTTCTGCATTCCCTCCTGCAACACTGGATGTTGACATCTATTTGCCATCTATTTGCCTCTAACTACATCTGTTTACCAAACCTATGATCTTTAGGAATGTATAGACTGTCTTATTATTGGTTTATTTTCAACTATTAAAAAAATGCCTGGTTCATAGCAGCTTAACACATATTTGTTGGATGGATTAATTCATAGGACCAAAAGGTTCTATTTCATGTGATACCACCAGTTTATTAATAGGTGCCTGGAGAACTGCCTCAAGAAGGATCATGAATTTGAGTCTGAATGAAATCCCAAATTTCACTGTCCTCCACAAGTGAGGACTGTCATAGGTATAAGGCGGCACTTGGGGAGACAGCAACATATGTGCTTCTCTTTGCCATCTGTACCTAAGGACTCCTTAAGCAATAAAATATTAACATTTTCTCTTCCTATTAAAGTTTCAAACACTTCCCCCAATATTACGACCCTTATTTCTCAAGAAAATAGGTTTCTCTTTCATGTGTCTACACATCATCCTGTGTTTCCCATAAACATAGCAATCATCACAATGTCTTGTGCATATATATATATATGTCCACATTTTCCAACTTTGAAGTTATGATGTTCTAAAGGGCTATATTTGGTTCGCCAGCATATTGCCATGTCCTAGAACAATTGTAGGCATGTTGTGGTAGGTAGTCAGTACTCAATAAATATTTTCTGAGTTCAGTATTATTTTACATTAAAGGCAAGAAAGAAAGAAAAGCCCCATGATGGAAGGAAGACCCCTAGAGGGCTTGTTTATGTGCATGGGAGGGGAATAGTAGATACAGAATTCATGAACTATAAATAACTAAGAACAATTGCATAGAGTGCATAAAAATTATGTAATTGTATTTGGGCCTCAGTTTTCTTACTAACAAAATGAGGAAGCTGGCTTCATAATTTATGAGATAATTCCTAGTATCCTGCTGTCTCCCCACCTGCAAATTAACCCATATTTTAATAGCACTGTATTTTTAATCTTGTAGTTTAACCCAACAAAATAAATAGGTGCATTCTATAGGGAAAGAAAAAAAGGAACAAAGAAGGGACATAGTAGGTGTTGAATACGTTATAATTGTTCGTGTATTCATTTCCCATTTATTGTTCAATAACATTTCTCTAATAGCTAGTTTCAACTGGTAATGAATTGAAATAGTCAGAAAATGAGCATGTCAAAAGGATTTTTTACTAAACCCTTTCCTTAAGGGTTCTGTTTCCCACATAATGGAACCTTCTTTTCAGCAGATTAAAATAGAGTTTTAAGCTGACTTCATTATGAATATAATATAAAATGTAAGTACATCTATTCTGAATGTATTATAATATCTACATATTTTGTGTGTGTTTTTCTGAATAGGTCCTAAATGTTACATGTTTTCTATAATTTAAAATTTACATATGTGTATATATAAACCTAGTGTGTGTGTGTGTGTGTGTGTGTGTTCAGTCGTGCATTGCTTACCTATGGTGATATGTTCTCAGAAATGTAGGCTTAGGCAGTTTTGTCATTGTGTGAATATCAGAGTATATGGCATACTAGATGACCTACTAGGCTGTATGGTATAGCCTAATGCTCCTAGGCTGTATACCCGTACAACATGTTACTGTACTGAATACTTAAGGTAACTGTAACACAATGGTAAGTATTTGCATATGTAACACATCTAAATATACAAAAGGTACCATAAAAATGCAGTATAAAATGTAAATAATGATACACCTGTATAGAACAGTTATTCATGAATGGAGCTTGCAGGACTGAAAGTTGCTCCGGGTGAGTCAGTGAGTGAGTGCTGAGTGAATGTAAAGGCCGAGGACATTACTGTACCCTCCTGTAGACTTTATAAACACTGAATACTTAGGCTACACTGTTTATTTTTAAAATGTGTTTCTTTAATCATAAACTGACATTAGCTTACGGTAGCATTTTAACTTTATAAACTTATTTTTTTAACTTTTCGGTTTTTTCCTAATAATATTTAGCTTAAAATGTAAACACATTGTGAAGCTGTACAAAAGTATTTTTCCTTTATATCCTTATTCTATTTTTAATTTTCACCTTTTTTATTTACTTTTTAAACTTTTTTCGTTAAAAATCAAGACAGAAACACACACTTTGGCCTAGGCCTACACAAGATCGAGATCATTAATGTAACTGTCTTCCACCTCTACATCTTGTCCCACTGGAATGTCTTCAGGGGAAATGACGTGAATGGTACTCTCATCTTTTATGATAACAATACATTCCTCTGGAATACCTCAGAAAAGACCTACCTGAGGCTGTTTTACTGTTAAATTATTTGTAAGTAGGAGTACATTCTAAAATATCAGTCAAAATATAGTGTAATACATCAACCAATAATATCATTATTATCACTATCAACTATCACATACTGTACATTATTGAACATCCTATACTTTTATGTGACTGGCAGCACAGTAGGTTTGTTTACACCAGCATCAATCACCACAAACATGTGAGCTATGTGTTGTGTTAGAATATCACAACAGCAGGACACCACTCGGCAAGAGGAATTTTTCAGTTCCATTATAATCTTGTTCAGTTCCATTATAATCATATAATCTTGTTTCAGTTCCATTATATCATCAAATAGGTGATCTGTTAACTGAAACATCACTATGTGGTGTATAACTGCATATATATTTTATATGTAGGTATAGATATGTCTATATATGTTATATATCTCTGTGTATATATGTGTGTGTGTGTGTGTGTGTGTGTAGGCTTTTATACAATCAAGTGAAACTGAATATGATTTCCTGGAGTTTGAGAAACATGACCAAAGCAGTAACTAAGAAATATGCCTAGTGTTGTTGGGAAATAATGAACATGATCACCAGCAAGAAAAGGAGAAATAGAATGAGTATGTGATAAATACACACACACATACACACACACAGACACACAAATGCACACACACCCCTTCATGATTGAAGCACACAATTGCATATGTTATATATTATATATATGTATATATGTGTATGTGTGTATATGTGTGTGTGTGTCTGTGTATAGGCTTTTATACAATCAACTAAAATTGAATATGGTTTCTTGGAGTTTGAGAAACACTATCAAGGCAGTAACTAAGAAATATGCCTAATGTTGTTGGGACATACTAAAGATGATCACCAGCAAGAAAAGAAGGAATAGAATGGGTATGTGATAAATACACACACACATCCCTGCATGACTGAAGCACAGAATTGTAGAAATAAACATTTGTTTGGAGGATTGTCAATATTCATGTCTTAGTCTTTATCACATATTTTTATTTCTTTATTTTATCAGTATAAATCACAATTTTAATCATTTCCAATGTATGAAACCTATTTCATTAGGCAGTTATGAAGCATTTGGTATGCCTTCTGCAATTTGGGGCTGTGACTTTTAGTTTATTGGGCTTCTTTCTTTCCACCTTCTTACTTTTCCAGATACTAGGGCTGAACTGTGCCACTTTGTTCAATCAGAAAGTATACAATAATTGTGGAACAGTAGATATTCCTAAATTATATCATTCAAAAATTCACTCATGCATTTATTTATTAATTGCAATAGTAGCCTGAGCTAATGGCAAACACCAACAAAAAAAATTAGGGAACATAAAGAAGGTAGAAGATAGAGTATTTATCTCTCAACCTCTCCTCTACCTGAGATAGCATTCTAGGCAGCAACTGTATTCTCAGATACAAAAAAGTATATAGGTAGAGCTGTAAGCTACTTCTGTGCCATTTTAGAAAACCTAATTTGATTGGTATATTATAATATTTTCCTCATTTACCAAAGTATAGTATAAACTACTTATACTTTTAGACTGGTGACATGCAGTGATAAGTAACTATAACACCTGCAGCTTGATACAATTCCCAGAAATACTCAGGAAAAAATGTTAGGGAAGTCCAGATTGAAAAAGCATTGCTACAATACTGCCAAACTTGGTAAGGGCTCTAAAGCTCCTGCCAATTCCAATGTGTCCATATCCATAATCTCTGGCTGGAGATGAGGATTGGGTGCTAAGGTCCAGTATGCAGTCCATGCATAATTGCATCTTTGAGATATAAGACATGAGCCAGTCGTCTCCAGGAGGTACAATAGAAACTTCCTCATTGGGTATGACATACCCTGGGATTCTGAAGCAAAAAAAATGAAGATCTCTTTGGTCACAGAGCTATCAGCTTACCCATTTTAGTAAGTTATATTGTTTTTCTGTCTTAGCTCTGCAATCTGGCCATAAGTCTAACCTTTGACAATGACTTTGCCTTAGCCATTGAGGGTAAGCTCTTCAGAAAATAGACAAGTACTTTAATAAAAGAAAAAAAGTCAGCTGTATTCCTAAGATACTGCCACAAGAATAAAGCTAGCAAGAAGTAACTCTCCCCCGTGATGTGCAATAAGAAGTTCAAATAATACACTTGAAGACAGGGAATGAAAGGAATCAGTATTCTTTCCCCTACCTCACTGGATCCTGCTTTCTGAACCTACTATTTCTTATAAATGAAAAGGTGAAAGAAGACTATCATGACTTTTCATTTGTTTCTTTAAGCACAATCTCTTTTCTTCAGTTAAATTTAGCGTTGATCACAAGACAGGGATGCCCTCTCTCACCACTCTTATGCAACACAGTGTTGGAAGTTCTGGCCAGGGCAATCAGGCAGAAGAAAGAAATAAAGGATATTCAATTAGGAAACGAGGAAGTCAAATTGTCCCTGCTTGCAGATGACATGATTCTCTATTTAGAAAACCCCATTGTCTCAGCCCAACAACTCCTTAAGCTGATAAGCAACTTCAGCAAAGTCTCAGGATGCAAAATCAATGAATCAATGTGCAAAAATCACAAGCATTCTTATACATCAATAACAGACAAACAGAGAGCCAAATCATGAGTGAACTCCCATTCACAATTGCTTCAAAGAGAATAAAATACCTAGAAATCCAACTTACAAGGGATGTGAAGGACGTCTTCAAGGAGAACTACAAACCACTGCTCAACGAAATAGAAGAAGACACAAACAAATAGAAGAACATTCCATGCTCATGGATAGGAAGAATCAATTTCGTGAAAATGGCCATACTTCCCAAGGTAATTTATGGATTCAATGACATCCCCATCAAGCTACCAATGACCTTCTTCAGAGAATTGGAAAAACGATTGTAAAGTTCATATGGAACCAAAAAAGAGCCGGCATTGCCAAGACAATCCTAAGCCAAAAGAACAAAGCTGGAGGCATCACACTACCTGACTTCAAACTATACTACAAGGCTACAGTAACCAAAACAGCATGGTACTGGTACCAAAACAGAGATATAGACCAATGGAACAAAACAGAGCCCTCAGAAATAATACCACACATCTACAACCATCTTTGACAAACCTGACAAAAACAAGAAATGGGGAAAGGATTCCCTATTTAATAAATGGTGCTGGGAAAACTGGCTAGCCATATGTAGAAAGCCGAAACTGGATCCCTTCCTTACACCTTATAAAAAAATTAATTCAAGATGGATTAAAGACTTACATGTTAGACCTAAAACCATAAAAACCCTAGAAGAAAACCTAGGCAGTACCATTCAGGACACAGGCATGGGCAAGGACTTCATGTCTAAAACACCAAAAGCAATGGCAACAAAAGCCAAAATTGACAAATGGGATCTAATTAACTAAAGAGCTTCTGCACGGCAAAAGAAGCTACCATCAAAGTGAACAGGCAACCTACAGAATGGGAAAAACATTTTGCAATCTACTCATCTGATAAAGGGCTAATATCCAGAATCTACAATGAACTCAAACAAATTTACGAGAAAAAAACAAACGACCCCATCAACAAGTGGGCGAAGGATATGAACAGACACTTCTCAAAAGAAGACATTTATGCAGCCAACAGACACATGAAAAAATGCTCATCATCACTGGCTGTCAGAGAAATGCAAATCAAAACCGCAATGAGATACCATCTCACACCAGTTAGAATGGCAGTCATTAAAAAGTCAGGAAACAACAGGTGCTGGAGAGGATGTGGAGAAATAGGAACACTTTGACACTGTTGGTGGGACTGTAAGCTAGTTCAACCATTGTGGAAGACAGTGTGGTGATTCCTCAAGGATCTAGAACTAGAAATACCATTTGACCCAGCCATCCCATTACTGGGTATATACCCAAAGGATTATAAATCATGCTACTATGAAGACACATGCACACGTATGTTTATTGTGGCACTATTCACAATAGCAAAGACTTGGAACCAACCCAAATGTCCAACAACAATAGACTGGATTAAGAAAATGTGGCACATATACACCATGGAATACTATGCAGCCATAAAAAAGGATGAGTTCATGTCCTTTGAAGGGACATGGATGAAGCTGGAAACCATCATTCTCAGCAAACTATTGCAAGGACAAAAAAAAACAAACACCACATGTTCTCACTCATAGGTGGGAATTGAACAATGAGAACACTTGGACACAGGAAGGGGAACATCACACACCAGGGCCTGTCATGGGGTGGGGGGCGGGGGAGGGATGCCACTGGAAGATACAGCTAAAGTAAGTGACGAGTTAATGGGTGCAGCACACCAACATGGCACATGTATACATATGTAACAAACCTGCACCTTGTGCACATGTACCCTAGAACTTAAAGTATAATAAAAAAATTAAAAAAAATAAAAAAGTGATAAAGCAATAAATAAATAAATAAATTTAGCATTGATCCTTGGAGGACTGGTATTTCATTTCTAATTTTTTTAGTATTTAAATAATTATAGATTTAGATACTGTTGCAAAAATAATATGGAATGGTTCCTTATAATCTTGCCCAGTTTTCTCCAATGGTAGCATCTTTTCTCATTACAGTATAATATCAACACTAGTAATGCATTCAAAGGGGGTGAATATTTTATGCTCTCCATGGAGCTACTTTTTTTTTCTTTATGTGCACAAAGATTTTATGAATAGAGGCTGTTTTGATTCTGAGGGTTACTAAAAATAGTCTGCATACTCTCAGTTGAGTGTTGAACTAAGTATTAGATGTAGATTCTAGAGATTTGTAGATATAAACATTATGTTAAGGTTGAATTTTGGTGCTTATAGCCATTTGATTAACTAATAATTCCGTTCAAATATCTTTGCAAGCCTCATCTCTGCATTCTTAGCCATTGATTAGTGGGTCAGGGTTAGTTCTGATAGCATTAGAAGCCTCCCTGTATGAAAGTAGACCAGACAAATGTGTGTTGTCAGTTTGATAGATACTAATTCTGTTTACTGGGAATTTCCTTGTTCAGAAGCTTTAGTTGTATCATGTCTGTCATTTTCATAAATTAGAGAAAATATAGGCTTCGTATATAAACCTCTGAAGAAAAACTCAACAGTGACAAAAAGTGAAATTATTCTTAAACTGATCAGTTTCTTGAGTGTTTATGTCAAGTTAGGACTAATTAGTAATATTAATAATAGAAAAAAAGATGAGCCAATTAGAATATAGTTACAATATATGCTATAATCCTGAAAAAACATGTGCCTGATGATGCATTCATTTGAATACTGAAACTTTTAAAGTTAGTAGAAAATGTCATGTCAATTCTGACCCTCATGCATTTTTCCATACTTTTTCCCCAGGAAGGTTTTCATGTTATTACTTTTCTGAACCTATTTATATGCCTTTTATCTTAGTTTTCTTTAAAGTATCCTTAGTTTTGTATTGTACTCTAGTTCTACCATCTGCCAGATGGAAAGCATTCTGAAAATGCAGTCTGTATTTTATATATTATTGTATTCTAACCCAGCAATCTGTATTTTTAGATGTGGGCTCTGTGCTTGGTGAATGATATTGAATTTAATTTCTCATTTTTAGTATATATTTGGATATAAATGAAAATAACATAAAAAGTGTTCATATCCAAATTCTAAGATGGTGCAACTCGTATGTGTACCATGAAGAGAATTTACTTCCTTTCTCCTAAGAGAAAGGGAAATTTTTAAATATGCAAACATTAAGTTTTTGGTGGAAACAAGTGGATAGTAAAGAAAAGGGAAGAAGAAAGAATTCCTAGTCTTTCGTTCTTCTGCTCCAGTGATGGAAGCAAACTTAACAAAGAATACAGTTAAGTAGCTCAGCACAGTTTATAATACATTCTCTGTGCTCTGAAAATTGTCCAGTGGCTCCCATCTATTTTTCCAGATGGCTTCAGAATTGATTAGGATTTGAGCAGGAGCTGCACATCACCCATCTGCTCCTATATCAGCTTGGTTACCTGTTTCTTGACATTGGCATTGCCACCCATACTCCAACCCTGAAGCTTCTCATGGTCTCATACTAGTTCAGTTTCATGCCTGCTTGGATGGTTCTTGTGGAAGTAAGACAGAGTATACATAAAACATTAATGTAATGCCCACCACATAATAAATGTTCAATAAATGCATAAATGCTACTCATTGTATAAAATAAGGTAATGGGCCTATGCTTTTATGAGTGGTAAACTACTTGGGCTCTGGGTATCTGCAGAGATTGATCCACTTATCTTAGGAGCTGGTTAAATATTACACAATAGCACTTGTGAAAAGAGGCATTAGCTGATACCACACTTTCAGCTATTACTACAAAATCATTACATTACCGCTGGCTCATCATTGCTGAGGAAGCTAATTGAAGGAAATAATTTTATTGAGACAAACTTTATTGTAAAGAAATAAAATATTGTGCTTAGTTTAGGAAAGCAGAAATCAAGAGACTAGGTACCAAGGGGATAAAGTGGGTAACATCAATCCCTGACACATTCATTTGTTATCATTCTGTCATTAAATACCACTCACCCTTCAAACAAATACAGGTGTTTTGAATTCCTATCTCCCTCTTACCCCCAAAATAAAACCCTTGGAAAATCAGTTATACTATAGGACAGGAAATATGAATTTGCAAAGTATAAGGTACTGAGGAACCTTCTTTGTAAATCAGCACACTATATGCACCCGGCATAGTGCACAGAACTGAAATACAAACTGCCAATGTTTTTTCTCTGCAAGTAGCATTTGTTTTACCGTTATGTGAATTTATTGTCTGCAAACTCTGCCACAGCCTCAGAAACTGAACTCCTGTATTTATCCATAAAAGAACATGGTGATAATCTTAACCCTGTCTTCAAAGATATATTATATGCAGCTTTCTACAAAAGGAAGGAAATGTATTACTTTTTCTATGCTAGTTAAGCTTGGATCTTCCTGGTCCGTAAAATGTCAGTAGCTATGAATTGTACTGAAATCTGCTGCATGGTTTTGAGATGATTCTTCTGTACACTGGGGATTTGGCTTTGAAGACGACATTCTTTTTTCTGCTTGGGTGACCAGCCTGCATTTTTCATAACTCCACAAATAAAAACTATGCTACAGCCATGAAGAATGGTATTATTGAGATAGAAACAGAGAGCAGACAATAATGATTTTGACCACACGAGTAAGCATAGGTAAAAACTTTTTTCTTTCTGCCATAGTTATATAAAAATTTAAAATATAGCTCTCCAAGGTCAAAATTTCTAATGCCTAATAACAACAGGGGAAATAAAATGCATGATATTTTATCTCATTAGCTTGTAGTATCATCTTTACTTTGAGAAAAGATGTAGAATGACCAATGGATTATTATGTGCATATTTTTAATTACAAAATTATTTTTATGCACATTATAGACAATTTTGAAAAAAGAGACTTATATAAAATATAATTAAGAACTCTCAGTTTGTATAACTGAAACTAGACTTGTTTTCCCTACCTTAAACAGCCAGAAAACTTGTCAAAATATATGACACATTTGATTTCTGACATTAATAAGCAACACAAGATGGTGATTTAGAAGAGAATGGAAATAAGATGAGACCTATAGTGATCTTTGCAGAATTCTCAAATGTTGCCACCACTTTGAAAACAGTTGGCAGTTTTTGTTTTGTTTTGTTTTGTTTTGTTGTTTAGTAGAGTCAAACATACACACTTGTAAATAATTTTCCTATTCAGTATTTACCCAAGAAAACTCAAAGTGTATGTCTTCACAAATACTTGTGTAGATACATATTTTTAAAGATTAAATTATATCTTTCAGATGAAAAAACACAAAGTTCAAAAGCTAACTGTTAGAGAAAGCTATAGGATGCAAACAGTAGCTAAGAGAGACTAGACTATCTACATTAATATGTAGGAGTGTAGGAAAGACAGTCTTGAACTGCCTATGCCACCTCTCCCCCATCTCCTGGCAGTGGCCACATGGCTTAGAGAGAAAATAGATATAAGAGAAAAATCTTTATGAGTGTGGGGTGGACAAAGATATTTTAGACAGTTTTCAAAGCACAAATCATGAAGGAAACATATTGACACATCGGACTTTATTAAAATTAAAAAATTTTATTCTTAAAGAATACTTTATTAATGAAATGAAAATGCAAACCCCAAATTGGAAAAAATTACAATACTTATCTCCAGAATATATAAAGGACATTTACAACTCAACAATACGAAGGCAAATAGCCCAATTTAAGAAAATTTGTAAAATATTTGGATATTCATTTCATACAAAAAGTGATAATGGCTAACAAGCACATGGAAAGGTCCTCAACATATTAGTCATCAGGGCAATGAGAGTTAAAGACAGTGAGATAAAACTGTGCAACAACTAAAATGGTTACAATTTAAAAGAATGAGAATACAAATTTTGGCATTTGTGAAACAAGTGGAATTCTCAAATGTTGCCACCACTTTGAAAACAGTTGGCAGTTTTTGTTTTGTTTTGTTTTGTTGTTTAGTAAAGTCAAACATACACACTTGTAAATAATTTTCCTATTCAGTATTTACCCAAGAAAACTCAAAGTGTATGTCTTCACAAATACTTGTGTAGATACATATTTTTAAAGATTAAATTATATCTTTCAGATGAAAAAACACAAAGTTCAAAAGCTAACTGTTAGAGAAAGCTATAGGATGCAAACAGTAACTAAGAGAGACTAGACTAGCTACATTAATATCTTTCTTTATAATTTTCAAAAACTGGAAACA
This sequence comes from Nomascus leucogenys, assembly GCF_006542625.1. Classification (NCBI taxonomy): domain Eukaryota; kingdom Metazoa; phylum Chordata; class Mammalia; order Primates; family Hylobatidae; genus Nomascus; species Nomascus leucogenys. Next base: position 46,197,327 of record NC_044402.1, on the reverse strand, counting down.
ACCCAAATGTTCAGGTATAAATAAATGAACAAATTGTAGTATAACCGTAATGAAATACTACTTAACAATAAAAAGGAAAAAAATGGGCATACCTCATTTTACTGTGCTTTACAAACATTACTTTTTTATATAAATTAAATTTCATTTAGAGAATACACTCATAGAGATGTGGCGCAAGATGGCCAAACAGAAGCCTCCACCAATAACTCCCCCTGCAGGAACACCAAATTTTGAAAACTATCTACACACAAAAAAGTACCATCATAGGAACCAAAATCCAGGACAGCAATCATAGTAACTGGTTTAATGTCATATCACTGAAAGAGACATTGAAGAGTGTAGGAAAGACAGTCTTGAACTGCCTATGCCACCTCTCCCCCATCTCCTGGCGGTGGCCACATGGCTTGGAGAGAGGATCTGTGCACTTGAGAGAGGGAGAACACAGTGACTTAGGGACTTGGCATTGAACTCAGTGCTATCCTGTCACACAGAAAGTAAAGCTCTGCTGGGTTTCGCTGGCACTCATTGGCAGAAGGAGCATTCTGACCAGCCCTAACCAAGAGAGAATAACCCACCTCAATGGTCAGAACTTGAGCTTTGGCAAGCCTCACCACCACAGGCTAAACGGCTCTGGGGTCCTAGATAAACTTGAAAGGAAGTCTAGGACACAAGGTCTGAAATTCCTAGGCAAGTTCTAGTGCTGGGCTGGTCTTTGAGCCAGGGGACTAGGATGGCATGTGATCTAGGGAGACACCAGCTGGGGTGGATAAAGGAGTGCTTATCAAACCTCTCCCTGAGCCCCAGGCAATGCAGCTGGCAGCAACAAAAGTAACTCCTTCCCTCTGCTTGAGGAGAGGAGAGTGAACAGTAAAGAATGCTTTGTTTTACATTGGATATCAGCTCAGCCACAGTAGAGTAAGGGCACCAGATAAGCCATAAGGCCCCCATTCTAGGCCCTAGCTCCCAGATGACATTCCTAGAGTAATACCAATCCTACTCAAACTATTTCAAAAAAAAGTAGAGGTGGAGAGAATACTTCTAAAACTCATTCTACAAGGCCAATACTACCCTGATACCAAAAACAGAAAAAGACACATTAAAAAAAAAAGAAAACTACAGGCTAATATCTCATATGAATATCAATGAAAAAATCCTCAATAAAATACTAAGCAAACCAAATTCAACAATACTTTTAAAAAGGTCATTTACCATGACCAAGAGACCAAGCAGGATTTATTCAGGGTATGCAAGGATGTTTTAACATATGCAAATCAATCAATATGGAATATCATATAAACAGAATGAAGGACAAAAAACATATGATCATTTAACGCTGAACACTCATTTGATAAAATTCAACATTTCTTCATGATAAAATCCACCCAAAACTAGATACAGAAAAAACACACCCCAATATAAAAAAAGCTGTACATGACAGATGCACAGCTAGTATCATACTGAATGGGTAAAAACTAAAAGCTTTTCCTCTAAGATCAGAAATATAACAAGGATACCCATTTCACTACTGATTTTCAACACAATACTAGAATTCCTAGCTAAATCAATCAGGCAAGAGAAAGAAATAAAGGACATTCAAATTGGAAAGGGAGAAGTCAAATTATCCTTGTTTGTAGATAATATGATCTTATATTTAGAAAAATCTAAAGACTAACAAAAAATATTAGAACTGAAAAACAAATTCCGGAAAGTTGCAAGATACAAAATCAACATACAAAGCAGTAGTATTTCTATTTGCCAACAATGAACAATGTGAAAAAGAAATTTAATAAGTAATTCCCATACATAAAATTAAAGACCCAGAAATTAATCAAAGAAATGAAAGATTTTTACAATGAAAAGTATAAAACACTGATGAAAGAAATTGAAGAGGATACAAAAAATTGAATGATATTCCATGTTCATAGATTGGAAGAATGAATGTTTTTAAAATGTCCATATTTCCCAAAGCAATCTATACATTCAATGTAATTCCTATCAAAATACCAATGACATTCTTCAAAGAAATAGAAAACGAAAATCCTGAAATTTATATGGAAGCACAAAAGACCCAGAATAGCTAAAGCTATCCTAAGCAAAAAGAACAAAACAGGAGGAATTACAATACCTAATCACACTACAGAGCTATACTAACCAAAACAGCATGGTACTGACATAGAAACAGACACATAGACCAATAGAACAGAATAGAGAACCCCCAGGAAAAAAATTCACACACCTAAAGTGAACTCATATTTGACAAAGGTGAAAATAAATGATGATGGGAAAACTGGATATCCATATGCAGAAGAATGAAATTAGAACCTTATTCCTCTCCATGTACAAAAATCAAATCGAAATGGATTAAAACCTTATATTTTAGTTCTCAAATCATGAAAGTATTACATGAAAACATTGGGGAAACTCTCCAGGACATTGGTCTGGGCAACAATTTCTTCAGTAATACCCCACAAGCACAAACAACAAAAGCAAAAATGGACAAATGAGATCACATCAAGTTTAAAAGCTTCTTCACAAAAAAGGAATCAATCAACAAAGTGAAGAGACAGCCCACAGAGTGGGATAAAATATTTGCAAACTACCCATCTGAAAAGGGATTAATAGCCAGAATATACAAGGAGCAAAAATAACTCTGTAGGAAAAAAATCCAATAATCTAATTTAAAAATGGGCAAAAGATTTGAACAGACATTTCTCAAAATAAGACATACAAATGGCAAACAGACCTGTGATAAGGTGCTTGACATCATCTATCATCAGAGAAATACAAATGAAAACTACAATGAGATATCATCTCACCCGAGTTAAAACGGCTTATATACAAATGACAGGCAATAACAAATGCTGACAAGGATGTGGAGAAAAGGAAACATTTGTATACCGGTGGTGGAAATGTTATTAGTATAGCCACTATGGAGAATAGTTTGGAGCTTCCTCAAAAAACTAAAAAAAAAAATAGAGGTCCCATATGATCCAGCAATCCCAAAAGAAAGGAAACCTGTATATCTAAGAGATGTCTGTACTCCTGTGTTTGTTGCAGCACTGTTTACAATAGCTAAGATTTGGAAGCAACTTAAGTGTCCATCAACAGATGAATGGATAAAGAAAATGTGGTACATATGCACAATGTAGCACTATTCAGTTACAAATAAATAATGAGATCCAGTCCTTTGCAACAACATACATGGAACTGGAGATCATTATGTTAAGTGAAATAAGCCAGACACAGAAAGACAAACATTGTAAGTTCTCACTTATTTTGGGGAACTAAAAAATAAAACAAACAATTTTAATATTGATTAAAATAAAAATAAAAAATAAAAACAATTAAATGGACACAGAGAGTAGAAGGATGTTTACCAGAGGCTGGGGAGGGTATTGGGGTATTAGGAGGAAGTTGGGATAGTTAATAGGTACAAAAAATAGTCTGAAAGAATGAATAAGACATCTGATAGCACAACTGGGTAACTATAGTCAATAATAGTTTAATTGCAGATTTTAAAATAACTAAAATAATATAACTGGATTGTTTGTAACACAGTTGAGAGGATGGATGCCTCTTTTGCTATGATTATTATGCATTGCATGCCTGTATCAAAGTGTCTCATGTACCCCATACATATATGCACCTAGTACGTACCCACAAAAATTAAAAATTAAAAAAGAATAAATTCCTAGTAATGGGATAACTAGGTTTGTGGTAACGCTTGCATGGAGCAAGTCTTGGCACCATTTTTTTCAGCAGTGTGTGCTCATGTTTCTTTTGAGTCTCAGTGTCAGGTGATCATTAGCATTTTTTAGCAATAAAGTATTTTTTAATAAAGGTATATACATTTTTAGACATAATGCTGTGACACACTTAATATATATACAATATTATAGAGTAAACATAACTTTCATATGCACTGGGAAACAAAAAAATTCCTGTTACTCGCTTTATTGCAATATTTGCTTTATTGAGGTGGTCTGGAACAGAATACACAGTATCTTCATAATATGCCTTTACTGATATGTGCAAAAACACTGATTAATCTCAGAAACATGCTAAGTTAAAAGAAACCATACCAAAAAACCAATGACATTTATATATCTCAGGAACATTTGGAATAAAATAATCAATATATATGAGTATATTCTATTTATATACAGTTCTAGAAAATGTAAAACTAACCTGTGGTGACAGGAAGCAAATCAGTGGTTTTCTCGTGCCAGTTGGGGTATGCTGCATTCAGGACTATTTCTCGGTGACACACTTGGAGAAAAAGTTCTATGGAGTTGTTGCAAAGGGGTAGGAGAAAACCTTTTGGAAAGACAGAAATGACCTGTATGTTGTTATGGTATGACTCTATATGTCAAATTCATTGAAAATATGACTTACTTTATGTTAATTATACCTCAAAATTTGACTAAGATAATTAAACCACTCATAATTTTATAGTTAGTGGTAATCACCATTAACACATTATATATTCTTATTCCTATCTATGTACATATATACATTTTTATGTTATATAGTTTAAAATTGTTTTTATGTAGGATATTTGTTTTGAGCATTGTCATATTTTCTGCAGCTTTCTTTAGAATAAACTCCTAATAATGGAAGTACTAAACAGTTGTAATGTTTGAACTGTTTCAAAGTTTTTGACACATATATCCAAACAAATTTTTAGACATTTCTTGCAATTTACATTCCACTGGTTTTTTTAACTTTGATTTTAAGTTCAGAGGTACAAGTACAGGTTTGTTACACAGGTAAACCTGTGTCATGGGGGCTTGTTGTATAGATTATTTCATCACCTAGGAATTAAGCCTAGTAACCATTAGTTGTTTTTCCTGATCCTCTCCCTCTTCCCACCCTCCACCCTCCGAAAGGTCCCTTTGTGTATATATGTGTTCTCATCATTTAGCTCCCGCTTATAACAGAGAATATGTGGTATTTGGTTTTCTGTTCCTCTGTTAGTTTGCTAATGATAATGGCCTCCAGTGCCATCCTCTTATATTTTTTAACTAAGAATTGCCTAGAACTGGTCATATATATTATCACTTCTGTCTTGGCTCTCTCTGTCCAATAATAGCCCATCTAGCAAACTTAGGTCCCGGCCTCGAAAGGTCATTGATGTATATTACAAACCGTGACTGCTTCCTTAGGTCCTCTTTAGGAACTAAGTATTGCTACACACATTATTTTCAATATAAATTCCTGTGTCTTGTGTATTAGATCGGAGTGATTATCTGTTACAAATGATCTGAAATATAAAAATGTTTCAAATTGAATGGGGCAAAGAGGATAATGGAATCACATTCTGAGCAGTGCTAGCTGGGAAAACTGAATACTTTTTAAAACTATTGTTCAAACTGTTATTTTAACTCTGCTTCTGATGAACACACTTTGGCTAAAACTTAGACAAATAACACAGTTTACTTTCCTCTCTTTTCCAGTATTTGAGTCCTAGTCGTCTATCTTGCAGCTTGAATCACCTGGGAAGAAAACAATGCAGAGTATTTACCTCAGTTAGGAGAATGCAGCCCTTAGAGCTGTTGAAAACTCTGCAAACTTTATCTGTGGAAAGACCATTGTTGCAGCTGAATCAAACAATTTGCTCTTTGGGCATTGTAAATAGTGTGGTTATATGGCTGTGTACATGGACAAGTCTCTGAAGCAGAAACATATTAAGGTTTTTAGAGTGAATTTAATGGACCATAACAATAATTCAAGTACAAATTTCTCAAGATTCTGGGCAGCATTCTGTGTTTCACTTTTTGTTGCCAATTTATGGAAACAAGTGCATTTCTTATTCAAGAAACCAAACTGCCAAGACCTTTTTAAAAATGATTACTTCACCCCTATAAGCTGCCACAACTTATTAATTTTGGCTTTGTGTTTCAAAGAAATTACTACCACTTACAAAAATAGCATAGTTGCAAATAGCACCAGTGAAACTGAGTATATGAGAAGAAAACCTAGTAGGCAGCATGGCCACACTGGCACCTCCAAGAGCAGGTAAAGAAAGACAAGAAAGCCTAAACAACAGTGAAATCAGCCTAAGCTCACATATTAACACAAGAACAGAATTCCTGAGCTTCTTTTAGATCTATTTGTCAGTGACACACTTGGAGAAAATATACTATTAATTGAACATCAGTCACCTGCTAAATCATTGTGCTAAATTAATTACATTCAGTATCTTATTCATAGTTTCCAAGAAGTCTGTAAAGAAGTGGCATAAGGAAATTGAGGCTCAGCATATATAGGTGGTTATCTGAAGCTCATCAGCAAGTGGTAGAAATGACGTATTTCTAGATCTCTTTAAATCCCAAACTGCTTCTTTGTTTTGTCAAATCCTTCTAGTTTATAATTTTCAGGTTTCTTCTGATACACAAGAAAGTTAAATATGGCAGTCTTTAGAATCTCAGGATGGTAAAGAAATAAGGAATAAAGGTGTGTTACATACATCCGCAATAGTATGATTCAGGTTAGCTTAAAATGCTGAACATCATTCATTCAATAATTCATTCACTAGCCCTTATAAAACCCCTATATTTTAATAATTTCCACTGGAAAAAAAGTCCTTAGTATCTTACACTTAGGAGCGATGTTGTTACTCAATAAGAAGTCCTTTGTAAGACCTTATTGTAGTCCCTATTTTAACAAAAACACAAGTGGCTATTATTTATGAAGTCTTATTTTGCCCCAGGTACTGTGCTAAACACTCAACATATCTTGCCTCATTTATATTCTAGTCCAAGCCTGACAGGTAGGTAGAATTATCTGCATTACAATAACAAAAATGTTTTTTCTTTCTTTTAAGTTCATTCACTTATTCAGCAAATATTTAAGGAACACATTTTATGTGCCAGATACAGAAAGTATAGAAGTAAATAAAACTAAAAGCAATAATATAAGGTTATATTATTTTAGTAACTTGGTGTCTCCTTTAGACAGGTGAGATAAAGGTTACATTTAAGGTGAAGTCTGAAGGACAAAAAGGATGAACATTACAGATAGAACTAAAGTAGTTAGATCATAGTGGGTAAGAAGGAGAATGTTATAGAAAGAACCTGAATATATAAGTAGGGCAAGATCATACAGGTCATTGTGAGCCTGGTGGAGGGATTTAAATATTTGATTTATGATGAAGAATCACTAGAGAGTTATAAGCAGGGGAGTAAATGACAATTTATATTAAAAAATAACACTCTGGATGCTATTGGTTGAATGAATTGTATGGAGGAAAATTATGAAGTTCTTGAAATGATTCAAGCATTATATGATGGTGGTTTGTGTGTGGATAGTAATGGTAGAAAGAAAAAGAGAGAGAAGGAAACACACTTAGAGATGCTAATGATTGAATGTGTAGTGAGTAACAGAGAGAAAAAAATAAAAAATAGCTTAGATTTTTGGCATGATCACTGAGTATGTGGTGATTGCCCCCTCTAATTGACATGGGGAAGAATAAAGGAGGACCAGGTTGGGGCTGGGGGAGCAAGAGTTCTGCTTTAGCCTTGTCAATTTGGAAATCACTAGTTTGTCCAAGGTTACTCAAATGCTTGCTCTAGAATTTAAGACCAGTTATATCTCATAATCAAAACCTGAGCTCTTGAGCTTCTGCATTGCTGCTAATACACAGTTCCTAGTTGAGGGTTCTCAGCTCTTAAAACTTCATTAACTCAATGGTCATCCTATTTTATTTGGGAAAAGCTTCAACTTCAGTGATATCTTCACATCATCACTAGAGAAATCTTCATAAATCAGTATATGTATACCATTTTTTTTTCACTTGTAAAGAACATTATCCAAAAAGCAATTGAAAGTGTGTAAAGGGGAAAGACATAAGTAGCATTTTAGTCTTGCCCAGCCTTAGTTAATATGAAATGCAGGTGTCCTATTAAAGTTATATTTTTTATTCTAATCAAAGGTTTATGTAAGGTTGTAATTATGAAAATAAAAAAAAAGTAAAGATGAAAACAGGGATGAATTTGTCCTTTCAGTGTGAAAATACAGGGAGTAATTTCATTGGTGAGAACATATGTAAGTAGTCTCTGGGTTATGAATGACTTCAGGAATAATAAATTAGAAAGGCTATTGGCTGGGCGCGGTTGCTCACGGCTGTAATCCCAGCACGTTGGGAGGCCGAGGAGGTTGGATCACAAGGTCAGGAGATCGAGACCATCCTGGCTAACACAGTGAAACCCCGTCTCTACTAAAAATACAAAAAATTAGGTGGTCGTGGTGACGGGTGCCTGTAGTCCCAGCTACTGGGGAGGCTGAGGCAGGAGAAAGGCGTGAACCCAGCAGGCGGAGGTTGCAGTGAGCCGAGATCGCGCCACTGCACTCCAGCCTGGGTGACAGAGCGAGACTCCGTCTCAAAAAAAAAAAAAAAAAAAGAAAGAAATATTCTTCAGATTAAACTAGCCGGAAAAAGGAGAAAAGTAGAAGGACAGATAGATAGAGTCTTTTAATGCTGTAATCATGAAACTAATTAGTCTTATTTTTGTCTTTAGGAAAGGTGTGAAAAGATGGTTTTAATATGTTATTAGCTAAATCCTATAACTCCATCTTTCATAATTAATAGGACTTACTTTTTACTTCATATTCATGCCAGGGCTAATTTACTACTAAAAGAGAAAATGGGAGGCTCGTAAATACCTTGTTGCCCTAAAATAAAGAAAGGAAAATACCTCTTAAGTGGAAAATTGTCACAATTTTAGAAAAAAAAACATATATGTTTGCCAGTACTGGCCTAATTTCTGTTTATAGTTGTGATGAAAGAGTCTTTTGGATCTGTTTTTGAAAGGGGAAACTTTAAAATGTAAGTTCAGAACCCATACAGTTAACAAAACTCCAAACATCTCACTACATTGGAAAAAATCTTTCATGTAAGTAGAGATCAATTCTCAATTTCATTCTTTGTTTCTGGCCTCGATAACTGACTGTTGGACTGTCCAGTCCAAATGATTACACGGTGTCCACACAGCTAAAAACAGTGCATTTGTTTCCAGTTCTGTCTGTTTTCATTAAAGGGCAATAATCAGGGCAGGGAAATACATTTCTATAGATGCAAAGGATGTTTATGATCAAGGGGACTGCATTTCTGTGTGCCCTCATGCACATGGCTCTAACTTGCAGAGATGCCTTGCAATTTTAGTAATGCATTATGGCAGTTCTGGTGGCTGATTACTTAAGGGCCTTTGTAAAAGGATGACCTCAACCATCCTTTGTCACCTTGAGACACATCACTTCAATCTGTTTGATAACAGCTGATGTGGGTCAGCTATAGCTCAAAGCCAAAAGGAATGACATTAAGAGTTAATCTATTCAGAAAATATTTCACATGTGTGTATGTGTATGCATGCATATACAACTATAAAATCTTTGCTTTGCTTATTGTTGACTTACTAGAAACAGTATATTTTGGTAACCACACAACTATAATTTTGTTCACACTGTATTTTGACCAGCTGAACAAAAATATTTATAAGCATTTTAAAAATAAACTTTTCATTACGGTATAACATATACCTGGAAAAGTACACAAATCATTAATGTACAGCTTGATGAACTTTCAACAAATTGAACATACCATGTATTAATAATCACATCCAGATCAATGGAACATTACTAGCCTCACTCACTCTGCCTCCCAATCAATAATCTTTCCTCCCTAAATATAATTACTATTTTGACTCCTGACAGAATAGCTTAGTTTCTCCAGTTTTTCAAATTTACATGGAGTCATACAGTATACATTCTTTTCTGCCTGCTTTTTTTACCCTCCTATTTAGAAGATCCATCAATGCTGTTTAATGACATAATAGATTTCTATTTTCATCTTGATCCATTGATTAAAATGCCATACAGAATGGTTTTAAAAATTTATGTGCCCCCAAACTGTCCCAAGAATGATAGCTTTTTAGTTATCTCACCAACACTGGGAAATTGTCAATGCCATTAAAATTCCAATCCAGTGGGCAAAATGCAATGGCATATGTTGGTTTATTTCTACTTTTTATTTATTTGCCATTCGTATGTATTTCATAAATCATCTGTGAATGTACTTTACCTTTGTTTTGCTATTGTTATATAGTGTTTTGTTAATTATTTATAATAATTTTGTATATTACGGATTCAATGATTTAACATTTATTATGAAAATTTTTATTGTGTGTCTACTTTGTGTCAGGGAATGTGCAGGCCACTGGGGATAAAATATTCATTAAGACAGCATCACTGCCCTCATGGAGCTTATACTGTAGCCCTTTTTCTGCTATACTGAGCATTCTTCGAGTTTAAATCTGAGATCAGTTTATTGGACTTGCGTAGGCATTTATATCCTATTTCCCCATGAATGTGAAATGCAGCATTTAAATTGCCTTGAATATACTAAGTGAATATTTTGAGTGTACATATCATTGAATTATCCATGAGTCCTCTAAGAAATGGACAAACCAATGGCCAAGATATTCTAGGGATGAGCATCCCTGATTCCTTCTCAACATACACATTCTAGTGTGGCAGAAGTGATATTAAATTTTCTTTTTGTCTTCCATGAGCAGGCAAACTAGTTCTCCCATATAGGGTACAGAAAATTTAAAATGTCCTCCCTTAATTTTATATTTTCCATACAAAGAAGATGAAATGTGTAGTTTTGATGACTATAACTTAAAGTTATATTTATTCAATATTAAATGAACTGTGTGAGAAGCCTATAAGGTTGGAGGCTAATAGAAGCCTCTGCATCCTCTAACAGAGTAAACAAATTAACCTATTTCTTTTATGTGTACTATTCTTGCAGCTGAAGGTAGGGTTGACACCTGAGGAGTTAAAACCCTGACTGTAACATTAAAACTTGTACCCAGTAAATTAACTAGGCTAAGGTTATAATATGAGAAGCATGTCATTCCCATTGGCCAAGACCTTAATACATCCTGCATATTTCCATCATATCCTAATTTCCACTAGCCTAATAGGCTTGAGGTGCAAATTAATTAACATTGAAAGTTATGACCTAAATTTCACCGATATATTTCTCTGCCTGCCTTCCACATGAAATCTAGCTGCCTCTTTAAAACCTATACAGTTAGTTTTAGAAGTTATCCCTCACACTATCATCTTATTTCATGGATATTCATATGATTTTTATTTATCTATGACATCCTCTGAGGCAAATATTGAGAAGAGGGATGCTAGATTAATGTGAAAGAAACTTACCTACACTTTGTTTATATTCTTTCTTTATTAGAAAACTCTTTTGAAATGGACTTTATACATTTAAGAAATTTGTAATGATTTAGCTTTGTTATTTTTCATTATTTTCACTAATGAAAAGCCTATTGATTTATATATACATAGCACACTATTTTTATTCAGCTAGGAAACACATAGGTCTGGCTTTAATATCTATATTCTGTAATAAAAAATGATTTCATTGTTGATGCTCTTGTACTTGTGTCCATTCAAAAGGCAAATGTCTTCTGATACTTTTTAAAGAATATAGTAACTACCAAAGACATATAGACTTTTAAGATATCATACAGTTTCTTTGACCAAATTTGAAATAATGATCAAGAGAGGCATTTTCATTTATTATAAATGATCTAGTCCAGGCATGAGTAAACCATACTGCATAAGTCAAATTATAGCCCTTTGCCTCTTTTAGAATGGCCCATGAGCTGAGAATAATTTTAAAATGTTTAAATAGTTAAAATTATATATATATATATATATTATATATATATATATAATTTTTTTTTTCACCACACGTTCTCATTCACAGGTGGGAATTGAACAATGAGAACACATGGACACAGGAAGGGGAACATCACACTCCGGGGACTGTTGTGGGGTGGGGGGAGGCGGGAGGGATAGCATTAGGAGATATACCTAATGCTAAATGACGAGTTAATGGGTGCAGCACACCAACATGGCACGTGGATACATATGTAACAAACCTGCACATTGTGCCTATGTACCCTAAAACTTAAAGTATAATAAAAATAAAATTAAAAAAATAAATAAAATAATATTTTCGATATGAAAAACGATATGGAATTCAAAGTTGGGTATCCATTCATTTTTGAATGTCAATTCAAATTGTGGATATCCACAAGTATTTAACATGTCCAATGGACCACTGCTGCACTCATCCATAAACTTCTTGTCTGTGGCTGATCTCTGATATTAACAAATAATTTAACTCTTTGAAATAGTCTTTCACATCCTATTCTGACTGACAAACAGAATCAGTCTTTGGCAGTATTATGAAGTTAGTTCTTATACTACTTTCTGCCTTACCCCCTTGTGTGAGTGTATTCCCACTACCTTCCCACCAGTAGTCCTTTCTGTAACCTCCCTATCCCACCAAAGATGGGTTCAACTTTACACATTCTAGTATGGCAGAGGTGACATTATATTTATATTAAAATACAATCTTCTGACATATCTACATATCAATATGTCTATATGTAGATAGGTAATTATATGTGTGTGTGTGCATAGTAGGTAAACATATATATATATATATATATCTCATATAGGTATATATAGGCAAATATATATATATGTAGTATATGTACCTATCTGTAGCTATATATACACACACACATACATATATACACATATTCTACTATTTATGTAGATACATTTAGATAATACATATGTATAGTCATTTGTGATATGTACTTATGTATACTAATATATAAATATACATTATATATGATACATATTTATCACAAGAATGCTTCCCCACAAAAGTATCTGTATTAGTCCATTTTCAAACTGCTATAAAGCATTGCCCAAGACTGTGTAATTTATAAAGAAAAGAAGTTTAATTGACTCACAGTTCACCGTGGCTGCAGAGTCTCAGGAAACTTACCATCATAGCAGAAAGTGAAGGGGAAGCAAGGTACCTTATTCACAAGATGGCAGGAAGGAGAATGAACACAGGAGGAACTACCAAACACTTACAAAATCATCAGATCATGTGAGAACTCACTTACTATCATGAGAACAGCATAGGGGAAACCATCTCATGATTCCATTATCTCCACCTGTTCTTTCCCTTGACACATGGGGATTATGGGAATTAAAATTCAAAATGAGATTTGCATGGGGATACAAAGCCTAACCGTATCATTTCACCCCCTGGCTCCCCCCAAAATTTTATGTCCCTTTCACATTTCAAAACAAGTCATGCCTTCTCAACAGTCTCCTAAGGTCTTAATTAATTCCAGCATTAACCCAAAAGTCCAAGTCCAAAGTCTCATCTGAGACAAAGCAAGTCCCTTCTACCTATGAGCCTGTAAAATCAAAAGCAAGTCAGGTATTTGCTAGATACAATGGGAATAAAGGCATTGCATAAATACACCCATTCCAAATGGTAGAAGCTGGCTAAAACAAAGGGTCTACCAGTCCCATGCAAGACTGACATCCAGAGGAATGGTCAAATCATAAAGCTCTGAAATGATCACCTTTGACTCCGTGTCTCACTCCCACAGCCTTGGGCAGCTCTACCCCTGTGGCTTTCCAGGACATAGCCCCCCTCCCAGCTGATTTCATGGGTTGATGTTGATTGTCTGCGGCTTTTCCAGGCACAGAGTGCAAGCTGTTGGTAGATCTGCCATTCTGGGGTCTGGGGGATGGTGTCCCTCTTCTCACAGCTGCACTAAGCAATGTCCCAGAAGGGACTCTATGTGGGGCTCTGACCCTGTATTTCCCTTCTGCATTGCCCTAGCAGAGGTTCTCCATGAGGGTTCCACCCCTGCAGCAAACTTCTGCCTGGACATCCAGGCATTTCCATACATCCTTTGAAATCTAGGTGGAGGTTCCCAAACTTAATTCTTGACTTCTGTGCACCCACAGGCCCAACACCACACACCACATGTAAGCCACCCAGGCTTGGCACTTGAACTCTCTGAAGTGATGGCCTGAGCTATAGTTGGTCCCTTTTAGCCAAAGCAGCAAGGCCCTGGGCCTGGCCCACAAAAACATTTTTTTCCTCCTAGGCATCTGGGCCTATGATGGGAGGGGCTGCCATGAAAAACTTCTGACATGCCCTGGTGACATTTTTCCCACTGTCTTGGTGATGAACATTTGGCTCCTCATTACTTATGTACATTTCTGTAACCAGCTTGAGTTTCTCCTCAGAAAATGTGTTTTTATTTTCTATCCCTTTGACAGGCTGCAAATTTTCACAACTTCCTGTCTTCTTCTGAACCCTCCATACAGTTCCAACCTCTGCCTGTTAGCCAGTTCCAATGTTGCTTCCACATTTTGGGGTATTTTTATAGCACCACCCCACTGTCTATGGTACCAATTTACTGTATGAGTTCATGTTCATACAGCAATAAAGAAGTGTCCAAGACTGGGTAATTTATAAAGGAAAGAGGTTTCATTGACTCACAGTTTAGCATGGTTGGGGAGGCTTCAGGAAACTTAACAATCACTGTGGAAGATATAAGGGGAAGTGAGGCACCTTCTTCATAAGGCTGCACAAAGGAAAAGTGTCTAGTGAGTAGGGGGAGGGCTCCTTATAAAACCATCAGATCTTGTGAGAACTCACTATCATGAGAACAGCATAGGGAAAACTGCCCCCAGATTCAATTATCTCTACTTGGTCTCTTCCTTGACATGTAGGGATTATGAGGATTACAATTCAAGATGAAATTTGGATGGGGACACAAAGCCTAACCATATCAGTGTCTATGTTCTATTCCCAAGAAACTATGAGTATATTATATGGCAAAAGAGACTTTGAAGATGTGATTAAGGTGAAGGACCTTGAGATGGAGTAAGTATACTTACTATCTGGATGTGTCCAGTGAAGTCATGAGTCTTTAAAAGCAGAGAAGCTGCTTCTAAAGTGCCAATCCTTATCAAACTTTATGAAATAATCAAAAAGGGGGGAATACTTTCAAACTAATTTTACACAGTCAGCATTACTTTGATAGAAAGCTAGACAAGAACACTAAAAGAAAATGAAATTTCAGTTCAATATCCCTGAAGAACATAGATGCAAAAGTCCCTAAGAAAGTACTGGCAAACCACATTTAACAACACATTAAAAGGATATTTACCATGATCAAGTAGGTTTTGTCTCTGGGATGCAATGATGATTCAACACACACAAATGAATAAATGTGATGCATGATGTTAAATGAATGAAGTTTAAAATCATATGATTATATCAATAGATACAGGAAAAGCATTTTACAAAATTCAATATCCTTTCTTAATAAAAACTCAACAGAAAGACAAGAAATAACAAATGTTAGTGAGGATGTGTAGAAAAAGAACCCTTGCAAACTTGTGATGGAAATGTAAATTGGTACAGCTGTTATGGACAACAGTATGCAGGTTTTTCAAAACATTAAAAATAGAACTATATGATTCAGCAATTCTACTTCTAGCTGTATATCAAAAGGAAATAAAATAAGTATCCTGAATAAATATTCTTCATTCCTATTGCAGCACTATTCACAATAACCAGATATAGAATCAAACTTCATATTTATCAACAGATGAATGGATAAAGAAAATGTGGGCCACTGGCTCATGCCTATATTCCCAGCATTTTGGGATGCTGAGGTGGGAGGATCACTTGAGCTCAGGGATTGGAGACCAGCCTACACAATATAACAAGAACTCATCTCTACTAAAAAACAAAAAATTAGCTGGACGTGGTGACACAAGCCTGTAGTCTCAGCTACTCTGAAGGCACAGGCAGAAGAATGGCTGAAACCTGGGAGGTGGAAGCTACAATGAGCTATTATTGCCCCACTGCACTTTTTCACAGGCAATAGAGACCCTGCCTTAAAAATAAAAAAGAAGACCAGGCGTTTTGGCTCACACCTGTAATCCAAGCACTTTGGGAGGCCGAGGAGGGCAGATCACAAGGTCAGGAGATCGAGACCATCCTGGCTAACATGGTGAAACCCTGTCTCTACTAAAAATACAAAAAATTCGCCGGGCATGGTGGTGCACACCTGTAGTCCCAGCTGCTCGGGAGGCTGAGGCAGGAGAATGGTGTGAACCCAGGAGGGGGAGCTTGCAGTGAGCTGAGATTGTGCCATTGCACTCCAGCCTGGGCAACAGAGTGAGGCTCCATCACAAAAAAAAATAAATGAGATAAATAAATAAATGAATAAATAAAAATAAAAAAGAAAATGTGGCATTCATATGCAGACACAGACACACACATATATGCAATGAAATATTTATGAAGAAAGAAATCCTGTTGTACATAACAACATGAATGACTCCGGAAGACATTATGCTAAATGAAGGAATCCAGGAACAGAAAGAACAAACTACGTGATTCTACTTATATATGAAATCTAAAAAAGATGAGTTTGTAGAAGCAGAGAGTAGAATGGTATTTGCCATGGGATGCGGATGGGGTGTGAAAATTAGAGAGAGATTTCTCAAAAGGTAAAGAAGTTTCAGTTATACAGGATGAGTAAGTTGTGGAGATCTGATGTATGGCATGGTGCCTGTAGTTACTAATACTATATTGTATGCTTGAAATATGCTGAGAGAGTAGATGCTCTCTTTCACATTCAATGCTCTCACATCTCACACACACACACACACACACAAATGTTAACATTGTGAGATGACGGATGTTAATTAGGTTGATTATGGTAATGATTTCATAGGGTATACATATATCAAAACATCACATCATATATCCTAAATATATACAATTTGTTAATTGTATATAATTTGTCAATTATACCTCAATAAAGCTAGAAAAAGTGTTTTCCCCTTTAAAGATATTTTGACCTTCATCTGGTAATGTATTTGAAGACAAAAGGAATAGAACCTTTCTTCAAAAACACCTTTGATCACATGTGATGGTGTGTGAGTTTACTACTGTTATGTCAGGAAGCTCTACAGTAGTCATAATAGCAGGTACCTAAAATAGTTTTGTTGGCACATTTTCCCCCAAATATTTACTGCGTCTGACTTTGGTAATTAAGGATATGGCATGTTTTTCTTAATATTATTTTTTAATATTAGAATACAATTTAGATTTCAAAGGAAAAAATAAAATGTTAGAGATCTGCCATACAAAAAAGATTAAAAGTTACTAAAGATGTGGAGAAAGTGATTACTTGACTAACCCATTTTAGAGTTCACCCAAAGAGTGTTACACCTTCTGCCCAATTTCTGCCATTCTATATGTGACTTAGTTTTTTTGTTGTTGTGCCAAAATATCTGAGACTGGTTTATTTATAAATGACAGAAATTCATTTCTCACAGTTCTGGAGGATGGGAAGTCTAAGATCAAGGTACTGGCAGTTTCAGTGTCTGTTGAAATCCTGGTCTCTGCTTTCAAGATGAAGCCTTGAATGCTGTGTTCACAGGTAGTGGAAGGAAAAGAGGGGCAGAAGGGCATACCTAGTTTTTTCTAGCCCTTTCATAAGGTAATTAATTCCTTTCAGAGCCCTACCCTCATGACTTCATCACTTCCCAAACACTGCCACCTCCTAGTATTAGTACATTGGGGATTACATTTCAACATAGGAATTTTCATAGACACATTCAGACCATAAAAATATGTGCCCATGATAATTGGAGGAAGTGAAATAAATTGCTTTTCAGTTTTCAAAACACAGAAAAACTTGCTCTTGCGTTGATATTACTAATCTGATAAAAATAATTTTCCTGCCTTCATTTACTCTTGTCTATTCATATTTTAAAAGTGTAGGTAAAAATAATTAGCAATAAATGTATTTTGACTTTAAATACTTTAGAAATAGTCTTTTATTTCAAAAGTAAAACAGGTTTTTTTTTTTAAAAAATTCAAACTATTAGAGAATCATGTCATATAAATAGAAGTTTTTTTCTCTGCCTCTGCCTCTACCTTCCAATGGAGTAACTACTATTAACAGTTTGGTATGTGTCCTTCCAGATCTACTTAAAGGGCATTATAAAAATAATATGTTATTCTGCATTTTGCTATTTTTATTTAATAATACATGATAATATGTCTTTCAATGACAAGTAGATGGATATAAAGCAATCTTCTCATAGGTGCCACATATTTTATGCAGACATATCATGCTTTATTTAGTAATTTTCATATTGAAGGACTTAGAATTTTCCTAGGGTTTTGTGTTCACTAATTTAAGGTATGCCATAAGAAACACTCATATGTGCAAAAATTTTAAGATAAATATCTATGAAAAATAATTGGTTGAAAGAATGTGCATCTGACATTTTGACAGACAAAATTGTGCTTCAAAGACTTTTCTAAGTTACATTCCTGTAATCAATGTATGAGATTGTTCATTATCTTATCTCAAAATGAGATAAGACATTATCTGATCTCTGCATTGTGTATATCTATATTTTATTATTTAATCTTATGTGAAGATAGCATTGCATTGTTTTTGTTATTTTTTTCTGATTTAAAAGAAGATTCAATAACTTTTCTAATGTTTATTGGTCATTTGTATTTTTGCTTTCATGAATTGCTTACCTATATACTTTTTTCAACTAGAAGTCTTGGGGAAGTTTGCTTTTTATTATTGATTCATGTGAACCATTTATATATGATTTGACTTATTGTTGAGCTGAAAATTTTCTCCAGCTATCACATATGTTAGAACATTGTGTGAAGTGTGTTTTCACCCACCATATTATTATGAACTGTTTCGATATTTTATAATTATATATTTTGCATCCTTGCTGGAAAGGACATACCCAACCAAAGATTCTAAAATAAGCATTATTTTACTTTCCTCAATTATTTTTATAGTTTCGTAAAAAAAAAACAAAAACTCTTTAGCTCATTAATCCATATTGGATTTTCAAATATTGTCTTTAGATGGCTGATGCACATGTTCTAGATTTCACAAAAGTAAAAATAATGTTTTAGGTATATGGCCATATCTGATTGTATTGAATTTTGAAATAGCCTTGAAGCTATGTAACTATTTCAAGAACATTTTTCTGCCCCAAATGTTTTATCAAAATCCACCCTAAAACCAAAGTGAAGAGCGAAATATATATCTCCCACTTTTTAAAAGACAGGAATGTACAAATGAACTCAATTAAATAACACAAATTATAAAGTGAATATGCTAAGTAACCATCTAAGTTTTCATAGCTTTTTACACTTGTAAAAAGCAAGGAATAATATAAATGAAATCTGAACTACATCCGTGGTTTGAAGGAAAAGTTACCTGTGAAGCATGCTTCTCTCCAGCTAAAATGATAGTTTGTTTTAGCTTAAGGAATGTAGAACAAATGATGTTTCATTTTGAAAAAGACCTACCCTACAATAATACTAGATCTTTTAATCTAAGAAGCAGCTCACCAAGATATTGAAAATTTGCACAGACCAAAAATAGCTATTAAACTTCAACAAACCTAGTTCTCAATTTTTCTGTTTTAAAAAGCAGAACCTTCTGCTATTTATGCACATAATAACCTGTATGAATGCATGCAAAGAAGGCCTTCCAGGGGATTTATGTAATGAAATATTTTAGAAAACAGTTTTAGAAAGAGAATTGTTAAGAATTGGAAGAGACTGTAGAGATTGTGTAGAATGCATTCAATCTTAAGTTCAAACTCTTCATTATTTTTGTTTTGAAAAATAATATCCATTCCAGAAAAGAAATTTATTTTTAATAAAAGATTCATTATTATGAAGGGCCTTACCATGTCAGTGTGTTCTAAAATAAAGTATCTTAAAAATAATTTTAGGGAAAGTGTTAGAATATCCCCAATCAATTCATAGAATGAGAATATAAGAAAGATAGGACTAAGTTTTTTTTATCTTTCTACAGAATGCAATTAAAAAGTGTAATCTGTGAAAACAATATTACTTCAGCAGTTGGTATATGGAAATTCCCACTGCAATATTTCTAATTTGATGAGTGTCCAGATTAGATCATAAATTGGAAATATATGCAAAACATTAATTTGTTTTACATTATGATTTCTTAACATGCATGCTGTAATGCAACTGGGATATTTTATTTTCATATCTTCTAAGATTTCTAGGCAGCACCAGTTGTTTGCTGTTTCTGGAACTCCACTTTCTTTGGGGAATGGTTCTTCTGCTCTGTGGTTCTGATGTGGTTACTTGATACATAAGTTGGCCCATAACATTGTTCCACCCCTCTACCCACACATAGTGATTGCTATAAGGAATTGACCCATGACCAACTAGGATTAGTAAGGGTATTTCAATCAGATTTGACACATGAAAGATGGGGAATTTGGAGTCTCTTTTTCTTTAGAATTGGTTAGCTGTAAGGTGAAAGGCAGGCTGACTGGTGGTCATCTTTCTGATCATGTGAAGAAACTTTTGTCTATTAGCATCAGAGAATAAGAGCAACTGACAAGCTGGACGTGAAAATGTAGAAAGAGAGTGAAAGTTCTATGGCATACTTTGGAGTCAAGGCAGTTTCAGGCTTAAATTTCTTCGTTAGTAGGCAAATGATGTCTACTATTTTGCTCAAGGTAGTTTGAGTTCTATTTTTAGCATTTGTGAAATACATTCTAGCTTCTGTGAGTAGGAAAAAATATAAACTCCTGTATATTCCAATGTGATAAAACCAATATATGAATGAGAATGCCACTGTCAAAACCTCCACATTGTACAATTCCCATTTTTCTTCATGATGACTTCTTTTGATCAGTGACTTTTAGGACTGAATGAAGGTGTCAGTATCAATCAATCTTTCAAATTACTAAGGTTTAATAATTGACTTGCTTTTTAAATCAAGGTTTAGTGTTTTTCTTTCTGGTCACCAATGGATCATTGTGTACTTAGTCCTCTTTGAGAAGCATTGCTTTATAAGACAGTTCCTCGCAATCTCAGAATACCAAGACAGATATTTCCCACATTTCCTTCAGATATTTTAAAGACTTTACTGAATGTTTCAATTGATTTCCTGTAAATGTATTCTAATTACTCATTGGAACAAATAAGGAGCTCCTAATAAATGAAATGTAAATATGTTTATACGAAATATGCCAATTAATATTTTGGTTTTTGTAAGAACACTTGTCAGAACAAATTAGTTAATTGTACAATTTGATAAAAATATTTGAACATTTATATAATCCTCCTATTCTGCTAACTCGTTTTATGACTCAATTTTACATAATTGCATTCACAGTACTTGTCATAGTGGTTTTCACTCTAAGGATGATATTGGAAATGTTGACAATAGCTAGTTGTGGAAGCATCAGTAAAGAGTAAATGTTTCGGTATCCTTTCATTCTAGTCTTGCTGAACAATATATCTTCTTTAAGAGTAACAAATTTTACCTCATTTTCCACATCTAGGAAAGTTAAGGTCAATTGATTGTACCAAGACAAACAAATTCCCTCAAACAAAATGAGAATTTCCCTCACTCTGTATTATCCTTAAATGACCCACTTGGCATAGTTAAAAAGTGTAAAATAGCTTGTATTGATAGGTCACAGGAATAGTGGTATTATATCTATATTATTTTCCTCACCCTTTATTCTCCAGTAAAGTAATTTAAAGAACTCACTCACCAGCAGGTAAACATCTTTTATTTATTTATTTTTTTCACAGTGACTTTTCTGACATTAAAAGTATTATAGTAGCTGTTTTGGATGTGCCCATTGTGAGTCTTGAAATCCTGAAATCAAGGGGCCTCAGATGGCAATAAACTTTAAAAGATGGTCCCTATTTATGTTGTCAGGGTAGCAGACATATCAAAACATCTTCTCAGACCCACTGTTTTAACTGAGAGAAATAGACACAAAAGGATCCCGAGTTTTTATTCTACAAGTGGTTATTAAAATATAAGCATCCTTGAAACACAATGTGAAAAATGTTTGTTATTTCATGAGATTCTAATGTCATTATAGTGTAATTGATACCTGAGATGGAAGGCACAAAAGGAAAGAATCGACTCTGATAGCATAAGCTACCTGAGAAATGGCAAAGATTTTCCCTAAAGGGCCAGGTGGTGAATATTTCGGATTTGAGGACCACAGGACTTTGTAGCAACTATAGGGCTCTGTTATTGTATCCCAGCTAGCCTATAGACAGTACTAAATGAATGGACGTGGCTGTGTTTCAATAAAACTTTATTTATAAAAACAGGTACTAGGTTGGATTTGGCCACAAGCTGCAGTTTGCACACCCCTGTGCAATCCTGATGGAGACATTCCTGACTCCATTCTGTGTAATGAGAAGACAGCTTGTGAGGAAGAAGAAGCTTAATTTAGGCTAAAAAGCTTGAGATTGTTATTTGCCTTAAAAGCCTTCCCTTGTTACTTGGTATTACAAGGTGAAAACTTGGAGGCCTGACTTCCAGGAACTTACATTTTAGTGAGAGATATACAATAGTTATATAAATAGTTACATTAAAATAAGGAAAATAAAGTCTGCCACGAGAGAGAAACAAGAAATGAATAAGAGGAAAAGACAAACTAAGCAGGGAATTAACATTTCAGAGTCTCTCCCCTAACTTGTCAGAGATGGAGGCTATACAGTTTAGTGAAATATGGTCCAGTAGAAATAAAGTGAAACAACAGATCAGAACCCCATATGGGATTTAAAATTTCTAGTAACCACAATGAAAAGAAAAAAGAAACAGATAAAATTAATTTAAATAATATATTTTATTTCAACTGTTGCAGGCCAAATATTATCATCTCAACATGTGATCAATATAAAATTATTGAGGTATTTATTTTCTAATACTAATGAAAAACATTGTGCATTTTATATTTATAGTTTTTCTAAATTTGAACTAGACACATTTCTATTTCTCAATAACTATATATGAGTAGTGATCATACTGTAGAGTACAAGTTTAGTGGCTACAAACTTAGGTAATAACCACTTTAGATTTAGGTATTTCTCAGTTTGAATCCCTAATTCCACTACTTATTTAGCATATCCAAGTATCAATTCTCTGGTATATAAAATGCAAATTAAAAAAGTGCTTACCTGCATGTTTGCAAACGTACTTAGCACAGTGTCTTGCACATGTAGAAAGTGCTCAAGTGGCATCTGATATTACTAAAAAGTTAATACCTTTCCTCATTCTCACATATTAGGTCTCTCTATATATACAATTTTGCCCCATTACAATTGTAAATATGACATATGTGTATATAATTACATACTTGCCAAACTAGATATATTCAAGGATTTTAGAAATGCTTATTTCAAAGAGACATTTTTCTATGCATGCTTACTTCAGATTAATTTACAGCAAACAGTAGTACAATAGCAAATTTCAGATAAAATTATTTGCCTCTAAATACTCTCATTGTTAAATAAAATACTTCTCACCCTTTTTCCTCATTTGGAAACAAGCTAAATGTTAAACCGTAGTGTCTTTTATAATTATCTATTGAAGAAACACATGATTATGATAATAAAATGTCATTGTTTCTAATCTTAATTTAAAATAAAGTGACATTTTGACCTGCTTCAGTAGACTTGTCTTTCTAAAAGACAATCCAAATTTAACAAGAGCTCATATGAGCAAAGATTAGGCTTCCCTAAGTCATAAAAACCACAGTCTTTGGACACAGTTAATTTATAAGGTGTTTTTGAATTTGAGGATTATGTGGGCACTTTCTATCTTTATATGCCTTCTTTTGGGGCATTTAGTTTTTTACTATTGCCTAACACTGTAGTGCCTGGGCATGCATTTTGAACTGTAGGACTTTGCACAAACCACAGTGAGTTTGGGTAGCACATTGTTACACGGTCCATCCTGCCACCTGGAATTAGGGCATATATAGACAGCCACATTGTAAAAGGCCATAGAGAATTTACATGGTTTAATATTCAGAAATGAAAATCTGCAGAAGAAAAACTCAAAGGCTAAAATTCAAGAGAAATAAAAGATTAAAAGCGTAAAACACTGAAGTAGAGAAAACAGAAGAAACAATGGTTATCAAACCCAAAGCCCTAGTATACATGGGTGAGTCTAAGCAGACCAGTCTCAATTACATTCAGTATTTCAATAAAAATAGACAGCAGAATTCTGCAGCTTTGCTGTTGGTGACATTGCTGGGTTACATCAAAAACACTAGGAACTATGCCAAAGAATAAATTCAAATTAACACTGTCCTGGATTGTCTGATCCAAAATCGGCAGCATATTTGCAGCAAGTAAGGAAATATTGGGTTAATAAAATGAATCTTGTGATGACAATTTTATTCTTAATGTGATTTCCTCTTTCATTTTTCCCAAAAGAGACAGCTCTGAAAGAGAATGCAAGATTTATAATCAGGCACCTCACAAATATGGCAATATAAATTGTATCTTTTAAGAATATTGACATGCTAATGTATATTTCCTCCTTGGTCTGGTGGGTTATTTATATTAATGTGGCTACAATTTAGAATTTTCTGCAGACATCAGTCCAGAAACCACTATGATTCCCAACTTTTTTTTTGAAAATTAATTCATGTTTGTCTATTTCTTGATCCATTCAGTCTATAGCCATCCATTCAATTAAAAATATTTATTGAGTGCCTACTGTGTACCAGGGATTATGGCTCAGTACTAGACAGACAAAGATAACAATACTTTCTGCATAATATCTACAAGCAGAAAAATGTCTACATTATTACTGAATGGTTATTTAAAATACAAGTCATTGTTTTTCCTAATTTCGTACAGACTTTTATTGTGAACTTGCTATAGAGGATTAGGATGTTTAAAATCCTTCTACAGATTATCAAAACACATGTCATCCTGTATTTTCATTTTAAACACATATTTGTAAAAGCAGAAACTTTGGCTTAATAGTATAAGCCGGAAACCTTCAGTGTCTAGCTGTGTTTTCAAAGGATTTGTTTTCTATTGGACATTTTCTTTATCCAAAATTGTGCTGGACCTAAATTGTATAAGAACAACTGCTTTCTATACTCTATGTGCCAGTCTTTATTTGCATTTATGAAGCAGAAAACTAGATCATACTTTGCCATATTTGGGTTTCAGCTGTTGAGCTCTGAACAGCAAACCTTTTAATCATGCCAGATTATGCGATTGTTTTGTGACACAGATGTACAGTCACTAGGGATTAGGGCTTGTTTTAAATTGTCATTCAGCCTTCTGTATGCAGATACAGCATTGCCTTCAGAAATCTAAATATGGATTTTTCTGAAAATACTAACAAATATGTTAGAAAAGGAAGACTTTTATTTCTCTACACAGCTTCTTAGAATAAAAAAATACATAAACTAAAACATTTATAAGTATGTCTTTACTATATTTCTTTACTCTTCTCTGGAAAAATAGAACCTCAACATATTGACACATTTTAAATGCATAGGCAATTTTAAGAATAATCACTCACTTTGATGTATACATAAACTATTAGAAAAAAATTATGTACCTGCAACTTGATGTATTTATATATCATGTCAGAAATTTAAGTAAAACATATCATTTTGTGTCTGAAAATATATTAGGCTTTTGATAACTAGGTCTCTATCCACTCATGGTCCTTGTCATTAATAGCCAAATGTATTATTGGCTAAATCAATTTATGTTTTTGTTTTTAGTTAACATTTATTTTGTTTGTTTGTTTGTTTCTATTTGCCAGACTCCTGCCACATGGGGTACATTCCCCTGCACCGACCTCCCCATGGCCCCAAGCCAATGAATGACTAATAAAGGAACACAAAACAGCCCATATTCCTTGCCTTAAGACAGACTCTGAGATGCAATATATTCTACACAATTTCAATCAGAGTAAGCCTAGGCTGTAATTTTACCTAGAAATCACAATTTTGCTTGGTTTCTTAGCCTCCTTGTTTTGCTTCCCCACTCCCTTGCTCATTTCTCCAGGGAGCACTTCTTTAATAAATTAGTCAAATCCGTACTTTAGAATTTGTTTCTTGAGAATGCAACCTGAGAAAAATGTTATACCTTTGAAGTTCTTCAGCCTGAGTTTTGTAACATATTTTTTCTCTCTCTCACACTTCCAGCTGTTATTTTGGTACTCTCAATCTGCCTTTTTTCACTAGCCTTATATTCTAGATTTTTTCACTTTGCTAGTTTGACTTGCTGTAGACAGGTAAAGCAAACTTGATAGATTTTGCATAAAGTTAGAATATGCAGCTATGAGTGAGGACTTGAGGGATTTTTTTGTAGGTGCTTCTTTCTCAGCAGGAGTTTTATCTTTCAGAATTTTTCTGAGAAATGACTTCCAAATAAATGAGTGCTACATGAGGTGCTAAAGAGTGTGAAATGGTACAACAAAGTACCAAATTATGCAGTATAAAAAGAGAAGAAAGCAAACACCATAATAAGATGCTAATTGTGCCACACACTCTGATTGAGTGACACTGATTACAAAGCAAAACCCAAGTCCTATTCACCCTGATATCTCTAGTCCTCCAGTCCCCGCTTCATCAAGCCATTAATGTGAATCAACACATTTTTCAACGAGAGATCACAGAAGTAAATCAACTTGGCCAAAGTTTTTATAATTTCAGGATTTGCGGGCACCTGGCTGCCTGTTGGGTTGAGAAATCTTTGTATTCTAGGAATAAGCCTAAATATGGAGAGTTTGATAATGTTGTACACGTTTGGCAATGTTTCTTTGGATGTCTGTCTTTTCACATGCTTCTACAGCAAACCTTGGCTATCTGCGCTATCAGCTCTATGACATTTGCTACAAAGCATGGGTTCAAAACAGTGGGAGAAAATATGAAAATAGGCATTCTCCAAGGTACTGCTAGGCCCGTGTAAATAAATTGGACTTCAAAATGCCTTGCTAGGTGTGTCATGGAGAAAACTTTATGTGATTTTCTTTTCCACAAAACTCAACAGGCTCCAAGGGATCTGTTTACAGAGAAAAAAAACATGGTTTATTTTGGAGCAAAACGTATTAATTTTTATTTTTTTCTCAATTTTTTTCTCTTATTTCCATTTTGTTAATCTATGGATTTAGGATCTACTACTATGTGGAAGGTGTGGCCAAGGTCATGGTATCAAGATATTCTTTCTTTTTAGATACAGAGTGTAAATTGATGGTGAAAACAAGACTTTGAGAAAGAATCTTTAAATTAGTTAAGTGAACAGGCTATTCTAGTGCCTCTATGCACTTCAAAAGGCTGTATTTAGCCACAAACAGCTAGTATGCTAATTACTGCTTGTTATTAAGTTATTAAAAATGCTTCCTTTGAAAACTACTCCAGACAGCTCCTTGTTTTGTAGCTCATTTTGACCTTCTATTTATATTAAATAAAATAAAAGTTTCATTTCTCAGGAAACACTTTGCATCACTCAATTTAGTAATTCACACTGGCCTTCACAGACAGATTCTCATGCTTCAGTGGCATCCATGTGACCAAAGAGATGATACTCTCAGATGCTTATTATAATAGTGTTTATGACATTTTCAGTATTATAAACACATTGCTTCTTTTTTCTAGGAAAAGAGTATTGTATCTTTAGTGAATGTTGTGGATTCATTGATATAAACATATAACAATGAAACTATACAAACTATAACGTATCATGAATGCAATATTGCCATGTTGTAATGGTGGAGTCAAAAATAAGCTCATTCATAGCTGACTTTGTCCTCATTACCGAGGAAACAAACAGAAATCCCTTTAAGCCATTATTTGTGTTATGTGTTTTGAATACATCTGCTTTGCTGAAATTAATTACCTTTTAACTATAAACTGATTCTTCATTCCATAGTTTTCTTGGAAAATGTACACCAATATCATTCTCACTGAATGATCATCTTTTTTAATAGCAATGGTGGAGTGGAATTGTGGTAGCTCTTTATAATAGAATCTAGTGATACTTTATTATTGCAGAATATTTTGCCATTTTCAAAGGCATTTTGTATTCATTTAATTTATTGTAAATAAATGAGTACGGTATTGGGAAATAAATTTGTTCCAACCCTATACTGGTATGTTTCAATTCACTAAACAGTAAATACCATGTAACACATATGGTTTCTCTTGTTTCCTTGCCTAACAGGAACCTCAGAGCTAATCTTTTGCTTGATTGCTGAAATTATTTTTATTTAATATAGAAAAAGCATTTCTATAAATCACTTAGTCTTGTTTTAATGGTCCAGTTCAATATACATTTTTATAATGAATTAAAGCAAGTGCTTTTTAGACTAATAATTGAGTAAACAATAAACAAATCCATCTAATGATGGCCTGTCAGTTAAAATGGGAAGACATTATTAAAGTCTCTTTACAGAGAAGAAAAGTACTTAAACAATAGACTTTCTTTATTATCCAAATCTGATTTGCTTCTGAAAACATGGTGGATATTTCATTATTTTAAATATGAAAAAAATAAGCTGTTCCTCATTCATACAAACATACCAATCAATTTTTCCCAATTTAAACATTTTCAAACACCTACTTTAACAAGCCACCAACAATTTTTACACAGTAGAAACTATTTAAAACAGCAATTACTTAAACTATTTAAAACAGCAATTACTTAAATACATAATACTTAATGAACTCATTTATGGGTATGTTTTTGTGCAGCTTACAATAATATTGTTCAGTATTAAACACAGATTATACTCTAACTGTGCAAGAAAAATGTTCCATAATGTAAATAAACAATGAGGAAATCACTTAGGTAAGATATTCAATTACCTTCAGGATGGAGCAGTTCTATTTCTTGAGAGCCATGGGAAGATGGAGGAGTTGTTGGCAGAGGCCATGGTTTAGGGCCTCATAGACAAATCCCTGGCAGGCCTAGAAAACCAAGGTACTTTTGAGTCTTGCTGCAGAGACTGTTTTCACTTCTTCCAATAAAGACTAAAAACTTATAGTAACTTTAAATAAGCTAGCTTTGCAGTTGCTATATAACTGAGGTAGCAACAACTATTCATAAACCAACATATCTGACAACAACTTGTTGAAAAACATTTAACTTTTTGACATGCTATCCATGAGCTTTAATGGAAGATCCTACTTATAAAAGAAGTTATAGGGGACTAATTTTGCTCTTGATCCTTTTAGTATGAGGGCTTCAAGATTGCCGCTTTTGTTATACCTCCATCATCTACACAACTGTGAAGAAACAGACCAAAGTAGAATTCCTGAAAGCCTGCATTTTAAAAGAGAGAATGGACATTTCCTGAATGAAGTATAGCATAGCCAGGAATTTAATTATGCATTGCTTGGAGGCCACAGGTGGAGCAGCCAAAGACTCCACCATCTGGAAAAGGATGAGGATTGGAGTGGCTTGTATCCACATCACACAGCTGGCCACTGGGCTGCTCACCACCACTGAACTGGCAAGCGGACATGAGCTGTCCTCCCTCCCACCCAGCCTCCCTGCTATGTTCCTGGCAGGCTCATTTGGCAGGCTCCTGGCCACCTGCTATTTTCCCTGGAGTCTGGAAATCTTCTTTTAAAATAAGCCAGATTATTATTTGGCTTTTTTTTTGATATGGAGAAAACATTCTTCTTTACCAAAGTAAATACACTCCTTTATTGATGTACAATTCCATCTGAGTTCTTTATTTTTCTCAAGTGAGAATACTGGGAGGATATTTTAGTTCTCAGAACAAAAGTATGAATGAGTGTGAGATGTATATAAGAACTTTTGCTTGCATTTCTATGTTGTTAGTATTTGTTTCTGTGGATGTTTACTACCTATTTAGGCTTCTTTTAGATAAGTTTCCTTTGGAATTAAGTGTGATAACTCTCAAAGAAGTTCTTAATTTATTAGTTATCATAGACGTCTATAAGCTACCTACTTATTCATTCATAACCGAGAGACTATTAAAAATACAAAATAGGCTGGGCATGGTGGCTCACACCTGCAATTCCAGCACTTTGGAAGGCAGAGGTGGGTGGATCACACGGGGCCTGGAGATCGAGACCAGCCTAGGCAACATGGTGAAGCCCCTTCTCTACTAAAAATACAAAAATTAGCTGGGCATGGTGCCACATGCCTGTAATCTCAGCTACTCAGGAGGCTGAGGCCAGAGAATCACTTGAACCCAGGAGGCGGAGGTTGCAGTGAGCCGAGATTGTGTCCCTGCACTCCAGCCTGGGCAACAGAATGAGACTCTGTCTCAAAATAAATAAATAAATACGTACATACATACATACATACATACATGCATACATACATACATACAAAATAGTTTCATAATTATAAAACCCCAAAAAACTAGTTCATGGAAGCCGTATTTCTATGACTATACAATATCTCATTGCTTAGGCAAAAGTCGTTATGATACGTGGTTTCAAACTTAAAGCTTCTGATAAATAGCTGCATCTCATATCGATGAAAATACTTGACCAAAAGACCTTTGTACTTTTAAAATACTGTTACTAGTGTTGCTTTTGATGCCTAGCTTTGTTAAGATACAAGCCATTTGTGGCCTTGACCAATTCTTGGTTTGACTTGCAGAGACCCCCACATGTCCAATTTCATGACTGCATTAAGATCACTAAGCTGTAATCTTTGAGTGACTGTTCCTCTCTGTTGATAGCTCTTTCTTCACTTCGGCACTTCTGATTGCATTTCTGGTTAACAAACTCCATTCCAAAAAGTGCAATTGATTTTGAGGACTTGCAAACTGCCGCAATTGAGGATTCATATTTTTACTTTTCAGCCTTTTTCTCTATTAAGCTGTATGGACCAAAGCTAGTAGATGCCTTACCCCGTGCTTAGAAATTAAATTTGTCCCCAGGCACACCCTTTCATGCCTCGAGGAGGAAATATTACTCATCTTATGTCAACCTCTCTACTGTAAATTCAACCCTGTGAAGAATACCTCTGTATTTTTCTCATAGTTTTATCATTGAATCATTGCTCTCAGTTACTAATTATAAAGAATTGATAGATACCTTTGCATCTTGCCAGTATATATAGACATATTTGTCATTTTTAAAGCATATAAACATGAGATGTATAGCCATGGAGCACAGGTGACCCACACTGGAGCCTGGCTTGTTTACCAGTGTGGGTGCTTGGATAAAACAGGCATGTTCAGTCCCCTTTATCAATCCAGCTGTCCTGAAAAGAGCAGAACTTGCTTTGTTTCAAAGTTGTAATTAATGGGTCATTTGAGCTATACTATGAGACTGTACATATATTTATAAAGATAATGATGTATATTATGTATTCATCAAAGAAAATGCTACAGTTTTATACTAAAGGCATTGATATCATATATTGTTGAGAATAAATAAAATTTTTGCAATGACTTTACAAGCTAGGTCTTAAATGTACTACAAAATACAGTTGGATTCTCTTGTTTATTATCCAGCACTAAAGCCTACAAAGAAAATTTAAAACAATCTATATAGCAATTAGATAAAAGCCATCGTTGGCTGGTTCATGCGTCTATTATAGAATATACTCTACTAAGTACTGATTTTTCTTATGATATCACTAGAGGAAAAAGTCAATATATTTGTTAAGAAGCATCCAACTGAAACACTAGCCTAAGATTTGGTAAAAAGTGAACATTTATTTTATTTACAGTTATAAAAAAAAGAAACAACTTTCAAAATCAGGTCAAATATGTTTAGAGTCAGTTTTATTGAATAGACTAAGTCACTTAATTGTGATAACTGGAACCCTGTGGCCAAGAAAATTTCTGGCAAATCCTCTTCTACTGTGCAGAAACTCTACCTCAGTATTTTAATATGCACCTCTGTATCATATATTAGGTATGAAAAAAGGAAAATGGCAAATTTCAGTGTTCAAAAAATTAGTTGTAATATCCTTCCCTCTCAAGTATATGCAATCGTTAGGACCTTACCAAAAGTTGCAGTAAAAAGTTCCGTTAACCTTTCTGTTTCTTTGTGATGTGTATTCAATGCAGAATTTTAGTTTTACAAGTATTCACAGTGTGCATTTGTGCAAAATGATACACAAAAAGATAAACAAATTCCCTGTTTTTAAAAAAGCAATGTGTTTTACCTTTATGCAAAAGTATCCCATTTTAGCTAGTATCTTTATGTTTAATTGGTCAAATATCTTCTTGTCATCATCAGCTATTATTATCTGGTTGCCAGAATTTGTAAAAACATGAAAACAGATGCACAGGCAATGTGACAATACAACTCTAAGGTTTCCCCCGCTGTGATCCTGCTTTCCTAGTTTCTGCCTCAGTCTTTGGGCCATTGTAATATAGTTTATAGGTGAAATTGTGGTAGTAAATCATATATTATATCTTTTCCTATTACATTAACTATTACTTGTTTCTATGAAGAAAAATCCTGTTCATTTTATGTATTATAACCACAAGTAATTTTTGTACACTCACTATTGGTGTAATAGTATAACTGCTACAGACATTATCGAGTATAAGACTATAGACTAAAACTCATTCTTTAAACCCTGAGAAATTAGTTGTATTTTGAAAACTGGTAGAATTTCCAGGCTGCAAAGGGCATCTTTGTGTCAGAAACACTTTCAATGATTGAAGGGAGGTATCATCTTAATAAAGTCATTTGTTTAGAAAACCTATCCAGATAATGCAGAGATGGAATGAGTGAAAGATGGATACTAGATGGAAAAAGTTGAGTTCAACATACACCAAACAAACAAACAAATGAAACTACATTTAAGATGATATTATGTATTTCTGTCTCACAATTCCCACATCTAATATTGGGTGGCATCCACTTAACTTCCCATGATTATTTGCCATTTGTATATCATTGAAAGGGGCTTTTTCTCACCTATTTTAAGTGATAGGTATGAAGCCTGAGCTCAAGAGGATTGCTGATGGATAACAGTGGAGTAATTGATTTCCTAGAGCCAATATTGACTGTTTATGCTCATGAATATGCATTCTGATCATGATGGAGTTCAGCAGATTGTCAGGTAATGACTGTGAATTTACTCATAGAATTACTTAATAGGGCCTCTTCAAATGAAATCTTACGTTTTAAAGAAAATAACTGGTTCAAACATCATTTCAAATTTATAAACCACATCTCCAGTGCCATTTCACACATGAAAAATCAGTAATAGAACAGTCTTGAGGATTATTCTTTCATACAGATTTTAACTTGGAATCTATTTCTTGGACAGTTTTTGAAATAGGATATAAAACTATCTTTCTAGAATAGTTGAGATGGAGCTCTGATGGACTAGATAATCCCTATGTTTTCCATGCTAAGCTTTTCATATTGCGATCTCTCTTCTAAAGCTTTTTAGGAAACTCATTAACTTAAGCCTTGGCTGCTGTAATTACACAATTGTGAAATAGAGCGCCTTATATACACTGTTCTATATATTGTAAACAAGACTTCACTTTAGCAAACAACTAAGAATGTGTAGCTATTACTTCAAAATACCAGTTCCAGAAGAAGGCAAGTGCAAGCGCAAATGAAAAGTACAACTAGGCATCCCCTTAGTACAGATTTACTGTATAGTGTATTTGCAAGCAGTTTGACCTAGTGGAGGATTAAAGCAAGACAGAATCGCTAAACCAAATGTGAAGATTTGAAGGCAGTGAACCACGTTGATAATTTTGAAGGCAATGAACCATGAACCATGATAATTTTGGCAAAATAAAATCTAAGCTGTATACTTTAGAAAATTGCGTTAAATATGAGTTGGCTACTTATAAATAGCTGATTACTTAGCAAAGAACACAGAAGAAAAAGTGCTTTCCTATGTGGAGAGAACCTTAAATGTCTTTTCAATATGTGCTCCTTTTAAATAATATGTAGTTTAGACTATTAAATTGATTTTGCTCTTTTATAACACCTGCGAA
The DNA here is from genome assembly GCF_006542625.1 of Nomascus leucogenys. Taxonomy (NCBI): domain Eukaryota; kingdom Metazoa; phylum Chordata; class Mammalia; order Primates; family Hylobatidae; genus Nomascus; species Nomascus leucogenys. The sequence continues at coordinate 46,163,593 of NC_044402.1, read as the reverse complement.
CGCCATTTCACTTCTAACTATAGGTATCATCACTGTAATATTATAACACGGGTACTTGTGTGTTTTTTTATTTTGAAAAATCCAGCATGTTGGTTTTATTACCTATTTTTTTAAATAGTGAAAGTAAGGAGTTCATTGTGAACAGAAGCCATGCTAATTGACATTTAAATAGGATATCCATGATGATTCATATTCTCCTACAATTTAAGCTGCTTCCTAGAAATTTGACAGCTATGACAGCAGCTGGTTAACTTTTTCATTTAACTAAAAACTGGTGTAATGTTCTTTGGAATTAAATATGTCAATGTTGGGAGTTCAAGTTGCAGCACCTGGAAGTGAAAGCATGTTGCAGTGGTTCACCCCTGCCTTTGTTATCAGAGAGAAGTGGTTTTAAATCTTGACCCCAATACTTTATGGTGAAATGATTTTGAGCAAGTTTATTTTAATTTTTGACTAAAATACATACATTTTCTTTGGGGCCTGGCTTGCAGAGAAGTTTTAAATATGTTAGGAGTATTTTATGAAACCTAATAGCAATAGTCAGACCTTTTATGGGGAACTTAAAAGACACGAGACTACTGTGGTACATCTGTTTCATTCTTCTTTCTACAGACCAATTTGCTCTATTTTACAAAACATATGGAAGGCAGGAAAAGATCACTGGAAGTGAATAAGAGGGGGTGATTAACAGTTCATCATGACCTGGGAAAGAACATCAAAAATTATCTACTACACACAACTAAAGTATCCTCATTTAGTAAATAGGGATAATAGTATCCTCCCTTTCAGGCTGCTGTGAGGATTAGTAATTATGTGTATGGAATATTTCTGATTAGTAATTATGTGTATGGAACATTTCAGAGCCAGCAAATATTAGGTGCTTAATGAATGATAGCTTTATTATCATTCTTTTTTTTTTTGCTAGGAAATATAAGAGCATCTAATCATTGCACAATATAGCCTTGGAATCAACTGACTTCTTGATTTGCTGAAGTCTAATAGAAGAAACAGAGTTCACACCTAAAGCAGGAAATGTAATTAGTATTTGTTAATATAATGCATCCCCATTCCTCTAAGTGAGCCAAATTCCACACAATATGGCTGAGAAGATAATGTAAGTGGAAGATACAGTTTTCATTGTAATGGAGCATAGTTCCATTGGCTCAAATGGCATGTTACACGTGGCAGAGAGCCAATAGATGGGATTGGGGACAATGAAAGAGGGCTACAGAAGATATCTGCTTTGTTACTATTTTTATTTTGAAATCCAATATTCCTTCATCTTTTTGGAAACTGTACCCTATTGAAAAAAAAAAAAAAAAAAAAAACAAGCTATGTTTCTCAGTCTTTTTACCACGTGCATGTGGAGATGTGTTTTCCCCATATCCTTACTCCAAGGTTTGGTCTGTGACTCAGGCCTGACTAAAAATAACACCCATACCTTTGGCCACAGGGATTGATTGGTTCAACCATGGACATGTGATCTAATTGGAGCCAGTAAGGCTCAATAAGACTATGTAGATGCCTTGCTGAGAGAGGCACCATTTATTCAGCTGTGCTTCAACATGAGAAAATATAGCTCTGAACTTGTTAGCAGTCATCTCGCTACCACACAAAGCTTGAAAACAAACTCAGTACAGAAGACAGAGAGCCAAAAACTGGGGATAACTTGAATCCTGATGACATTACTTGAGTCTCTGAATCAACTCTGGGGTTTGAAGCCAGCCCTACTCCCAGATTTTGCAGTTACAAATATCAGTTAAGTTAATTAGATTACCTTTTCTGTCAGTTATATCTGCAGGCTTTTTTAAAATCTAAGGAGGTTCTCCAACCCAGCTTCCTTCTTTTATGTGTTTCACTAAATACATACTACCTTTTTAATACTCCGTTTTCTTCTTTGTGAAAGGAAACAATGTCTACTTTAAAGGGTTTATGAAGATTAAATGAAACAATAAATGTAACAGCATGATTTTGTTCCACAACACTAGGAACAAAAAATATCCCATTACTCTGTTTTCCTAAATTAATTTTTACCCTAAGTCACACTATGACTATGGGAAGAGATCAATATCTGTCATAAAAAGAGACCTTCTTCTTTAGTATGGCACATAATATCCAAAAAATACCTTAGATGGAGCTTCTGCCTTCTGCCCATTGTGATTGCTGCCAGGAAGCTCATTGTGAAGCCCTTATGGTCCATTAAAGGCAGTTGTCTCCACAGCCTTTATGCCAAGTGTGGGCACTGACAGCTATAGCTAGAGTTTCCAAGACAGTAGTATTGGAGGGTGAAGTCTCTAGGCATCAAATAAGCTCTACCAAACACGAGTCTTACTTAATTCAAGATTTCCACAAGGACCTTGCCACTTTGGAATCTTTTGCTGCATCACTTTCTCAAGTCCCGGTCACCCTTAGGCGTCTCTTTCACCTTTCAACCTAGCAGTGTCACGTTCCCAACCTTCATATCTTCCTTCTCTAAAATACCCATCTAAATTGCCCTCCCACACAAGAAGAGTTGCATAAAAGGTGCCTAACACTTTTACTTGGGGTTTGGGAAAACAAGTCATTAACAATCTCTGAGTACAGAAGACCAGAACTTTTTGGAAGACAGGAGGAGAGAAATACCTTTTCATTTCTCTGGGGGTCTAGTCTTCTCTGCTTCTCCTCTAGAAGTGGGAGACAGTCATAAATAGCTTGTTATTTTTTTTTCTGCTACAAATATAGATTGTTAAGCAGACTGCAAGTAAGCAGAACAGGAATCTCCCAATAAGTGAATTATAGGTTTTTTTTTATTATACTTTAAGTTTTAGGGTACATGTGCACAATGTGCAGGTTTGTTACATATGTATACATGTGCCATGTTGGTGTGCTGCACCAATTAACTCGTCATTTAGCATTCGGTATATCTCCTAATGCTATCCCTCCCGCCTCCCCCCACCCCACAACAGGCCCTGGTGTGTGATGTTCCCCTTCCTGTGTCCATGTGTTCTCATTGTTCAATTCCCACCTATGAGTGAGAACATGCAGTGTTTGGTTTTTTGTCCTTGCGATAGTTTGCTGAGAATGATGGTTTCCAGCTTCATCCATGTCCCTACAAAGGACATGAACTCATCCTTTTTTATGGCTGCATAGTATCCCATGGTGTATATGTGCCACATTTTCTTAACCCAGTCTATTATTGTTGGACATTTGGATTGGTTCCAAGTCTTTGCTATTGTGAATAGTGCCGCAATAAACATACGTGTGCATATGTCTTTATAACAGCATGATTTGTAATCCTTTGGGTATATACCCAGTAATGGGATGGCTGGGTGAAATGGTATTTCTAGTTCTAGATCCCTGAGGAATCACCACACTGACTTCCACAATGGTTGAACTAGTTTACAGTCCCACCAATAGTGTGAAAGTGTTCCTATTTCTCCACATCTTCTCCAGCCCCTGTTGTTTCCTGACTTTTTAATGATCACCATTCTAACTAGTGTGAGATGGTATCTCATTGTGGTTTTGATTTGCATTTCTCTGATGGCCAGTGATGATGAACATTTTTTCATGTGTTTTTTGGCTGCATAAATGTCTTCTTTTGAGAAGTGTCTGTTCATATCCTTCGCCCACTTTTTGATGGGGTTGTTTTTTTTTCTTGTAAATTTGTTTGAGTTCATTATAGATTCTGGATATTAGCCCTTTGTCAGATGAGTAGATTGCAAAAATTTTCTCCCATTCTGTAGGTTGCCTGTTCACTCTGATGGTGGTTTCTTTTGCTATGCAGAAGCTCTTTAGTTTAATTAGACCCCATTTGTCAATTTTGGCTTTTGTTGCCATTGCTTTTGGTGTTTTAAACATGAAGTCCTTACCTTTGCCTATGTCCTGAATGGTATTGCCTAGGTTTTCTTCTAGAGTTTTTATGGTTTTAGGTCTAACATTTAAGTCTTTAATCCATTTGAATTAATTTTTGTATAAGGTGTAAGGAAGTGATCCAGTTTCAGCCTTCTACATATGGCTAGCCACTTTTCCCAGCACCATTTATTAAATAGGGATTCCTTTCCCCATTACTTGTGTTTGTCAGGTTTGTCAAAGATCAGATAGTTGTAGATATGCAGCATTATTTCTGAGGGCTCTGTTCTGTTACATTGGTCTATATCTCTGTTTTGGTCTACAGTACCATGCTGTTTTGGTTACCGTAGCCTTGTAGTATATTTTGAAGTCAGGTAGTGTGATGCCTCCAGCTTTGTTCTTTTGGCTTAGGATTGACTTGGCGAGGTGGGCTCTTTTTTGGTTCCATATGAACTTTAAAGTAGTTTTTTCCAATTCTGTGAAGAAAGTCATTGGTAGCTTGATGGGGATGGCATTGAATCTATAAATTACTTTGGCCAGTATGGCCATTTTCACCGTATTGATTCTTTCTACCCATGAGCATGGAATGTTCTTCCATTTGTTTGTATCCTCTTTTATTTCATTGAGCAGTGGTTTGCAGTTCTCTTTGAAGAGGTCCTTCACATCCCTTGTAAGTTGGATTCCTAGGTATTTTATTCTCTTTGAAGCAATTGTGAATGGCAGTTCACTCATGATTTGGCTCTCTGTCTGTTATTGGTGTATAAGAAGGCTTGTGATTTTTGCACATTGATTTTGTATCCTGAGACTTTGCTGAAGTTGCTTATCAGCTTAAGGAGATTTTGGGCTGAGACGATGGGGTTTTCTAGATATACAATCATGTCATCTGCAAACAGGGACAACTTGACTTCCTCTTTTCCTAATTGAATACCCTTTATTTCCTTCTCCTTCCTGATTACCCTGGCCAGAACTTCCAACACTATGTTGAATAGGAGTGGTGAGAGAGGGCATCCCTGTCTTGTGCCAGTTTTCAAAGGGAATGCTTCCAGTTTTTGTCCATTCATTATGATATTGGCTGTGGGTTTGTCATAGATAGCTCTTATTATTTTGAGATACATCCCATCAATACCTAATTTATTGAGAGTTTTTAGCATGAAGAGTTGTTGAATTTTGTCAAAGGCCTTTTCTGCATCTATTGAGATAATCATGTGGTTTTTGTCTTTGGTTCTGCTTATATGCTGGATTACATTTATTGATTTGCATATGTTGAACCAGCCTTGCATAGTTAAGACTCATTGGCAGCCCAAACTGCCTCTTACTTTGAAACACTGGCATGACATCTAAGCTTGCACAACAGTGCACTATGTCTCAGGCTTTCTGATAGAAGGAAGGAACTGGCCTTGAGTCCCAAGGGTGGGGATAGGAGGCAGTTACCACAAGTTCTTGAAATGCTGCATGGCCTGGCTAGTAATATCTGTACCTGTCCTTGTAACCACAGCCCAATTTTAGCTCAGGATTTAAGGAACTATAAAATTTCTAAATGAAAGACCTCAAAGAGAAGAACACCAAATGTTAGCCTTGACTCCCTCCTAAATCTTGGATTCTGGTTCAATTCTCCATGCGAACACTGCCATGTATTTTTTTTTTCTTTTCTTAACCTGAACCCATTAAAGAGATATTTGTGACTCCAGCTGTTGATTCCTGGTATCCTTATGCTCCCACCATCCCCAGGCTCCCAGCGCACTTATACGTTTTGGTTGTCCTGATATTAGACTTATGGTATAGGACTTCATGTCTTATAATTCCAGGAACCCCCTTTTCCTTTTCCCCTATTTTACACCATTAGCACCTACTGGATAACAAGTCTGCAAAATGTGTGAATGATGCCCCTTTGAATTTTTCAAATCTTCTGACCCTGGCTGAGGACAAAGCCTCGAAAAATTTTAGTAAAATAGCACTTCATTCTCCAATCATTTTTCAGCTAAAGAGTTTTTCTTTCCTTTGGACCATATTAACTTTTCCACATAGGTAGGAGATTGTGTAGGAGGAAACACCATGCTAGAAACAGAGGGGGAATGGGCTGCCTTACTGAACTATGTCCTTAGTTTATTTTGGACAAGTCACTTTCTAGCCCCAGTGTGTTCAAATCCTTATACGATTCTTTCCTCCGGATTTGCATCTGGAGATAAAGAACTGAGAGCCAGGTATGGCTTGCTATGTGACCTCAGAGAAGTTATTTTCCTTTTGTTAGATATCGCTAGTCCATGGATACATGGCCAGCCCAGTGCCCACTACAGCAATTCTTTATCCAACTCAGTGTCCACAGGACGCTTTCAACATTTTCAAAAATGCAAAACAGCCACTGTTTTCACAAAAATGTTCTTGTCCTTTATGCCCTTCAGAGCTAGAATCTGTTAGGGTTAGGGAGGGGGAAATGTGGCCCTGTCCACATGTGGTGTATGTAGCTATGAAGCCAGTACCTACTGCAGTGGCCAGGTGAGTATCCTGAGTGCTTTCATTTTGTGTGCTAAGATTCCCTCTCCTGGCCTACGTGGCATCTATTCCTCCCCTTCTCAGTTTTGCTATGACCTTTGCTCTGTTCTTTGGACTCCTCCTGTCATGAGGAAGAGTCATGAAAGGAGGAGAACAAAGGATTCTGCTTTATCATACCTATCGCATACTAAGCCCAGGGTGTCCTACAGTCAGGTAGCCAAGGTCACCCTGTACATAGTCACACACCTTTACCACTCACATCAGCCTATCTGAGATTCTCCAGAGCTGAGAGACAAAGGCAAGGCTAGTGACTTTGAATGGGACCATTGAGCAAGAAACAATTCTCTCTGTGGCTAGGAAGGTGAAGAGGAGCAGCAACAATCTCTCTGTCCGCTCCCCTGTTCACAAAATACAGAGCTGAAGTTTTGTATGCCTTTCTGCTCTAGCTGAATCTGAGGGCATAGGAATGGTACCTGCAGTATTGCTTCAGCATTTCATTAATGCTGAGTTAGCACAGCAGAACTTGCCAGCCTCCATCAGAAGGGGAAGGGGATCTTGGGGGCAAGTCGCAGCTGATCCCCACCGACATAGTCAAGGTCAGTGTTTTTCCCCTCACAATGGCCCAGCCACCTTCAAACTTTCAGTTCCCAATGTGCAAAATATGAAGCTCCTTTTCTCTTACTCTTCTGGAAACTGAGTGGGGGATTTCTAACTGTATGAAGCCTTATGAATCCCATCTCTCTATAACTATGGAAACTTCAAGTTAGAGAAGAAACAGGTTAAAGTTATGTTCAACTAGGTCTTGCATTGGGATCTCTATTGTTTGTCACTTTGAAAAGCCCCTGAATGGCTTATGGCATTTTGTGTAGTTTTTTTCTTAAGAAGTTATTATGAAAAATGTTTTTTTAAATAGCTCCTCTGAGTAGGAACAAGGGGCCTAGGACCAGGGCAGATGAGCAGTGCCAGGGTCAACCTCTCTCCAGGGCCCTGCTCACCTTTGAGAAACCCAAGTTATCCTTCTATAAGAGCTGAAATTAACTTCTTTCCTTGAATCCTTATTTCTAGAATTTTCTAATCCTGAATTCTAAACACAGAACAGACAGAACAGCACTTGGCTATTGGAAGGACAGATATATTTGGGAAGACTAAATAACCTTGCTTATGAGATACAGAAAATATTGAGAAATATGACAATATTATTTAGCATAACAGTAAACTATACTTATACATTCATGATAATGCAAATTCTAAACATTATTCAATATTATGATATGATTATTTTAAAAGGATGGTTGCATGAAAATGGGGGAGGCTGTAAAGGCCAAGTTCTCATCATTTATAGTAAGAGGTCAAATTCAATGCCTAAAATTAATAAACTATAAAAATGGATAACACATTAAAAAATGTGAAACCCAATGAGAAATGAAATAATTAAAAGTGCAAAGTGGTTACCACTGGGAGGCAGGGCATGTTGTGGAAGAATGTGTGGATAAGGTTGCTCTTTTTTAATGAGACTTATAGAACTTGTTTTATTCCTGAAATAATAAGCATGTCTTACTATAAAAAAAATTAAATTACAAGAAACTCCCGCAGGTATGTTCCACAGTGGTTGAATGTTAAAATTCGTAAATAAACTTGATTCTAAATCCATTTTCTAAAACAGACTTTATCATGTTTCTACGGCTGTAGTTTAACGCAGATACTCTGAAATGCACACACAAAAAAACAAAATTAAAGTACAGGTGGAAAAGCCCACACAGAAGCCAGGGCTGACCAGGAGGTATGCTCAGCCCAGAAACTTGAAGCTTCACTGGCCGTTAGTGCCACTATGGAACAGGATTTGAACTCGACTAGTGGGAGAGCCACAACTGAGATGATTCCCCAAACATATTAAATCAGGTGCTCAACAATGACAGTCTTGAAGGGGAAATTCTTACCAAGTGAACCAACAACAAAAATAAGAACAGCCCAATCTCTGTTGGAACTTGGTGGGAAGAACTTAGTATTCTTAATATCGATGCTTCTCAACTTATGACGAGGTTAATTCCTGATGAACTCATCCTAACCTGAAAATATCGTAAGTAAAAAATGCATTTAATACAGCTAACTTGTGGACATCATACCTTAGCCTAGCATAGCTTAAACATGCCCAGAACACTTACATTAGCCTACAGTTGGGCAAAATCATCCTACACAAGACCTATTTTATAAAGTGTTGAATATCTTATATAATTTACTTAATACTGTACGGAAATATGGTTTCTACTGAATGCCCGTAGCTTTCCCACCATTATAACTTCAAAAAATCCTAAGTTGAACCATTGTAAGTTAGGGACTGTCTGGATTAATAATCTTCCCTAATAGTTGGTATCCATAGCTCTCCTCTCAGCAGTCCTGGGATTTGAATTATACCATACCCTCAGTCTAAGGAGCCCCAATTCAAGAAACAACACTAAAATGTTTCCAAATTGGTCATGCTCCTTAGGGTTGTCAGATTTAGCAAATAGAATACAAGATGCCCAGTTAAAATAGAATGATTTCCAATTACCTATGAATACATGCACTGAGATTTTAAAAATGTTGTCTGGGATATACAAATAATAATAAAAAACACTATTGTCATTTATTTGAAACAAATTATGAGTATCTAAATTATGTATCTCTTTCCTTGATTATACTTCTGTGATGACTCGCCTCTTTTTAACAGTTCCATGATTTACAAAATTTGTTTTAAAATCTCTTTCAGTCACAGTCTATATTACATTTACATTGCAACACAGCTGTACAGTAGTCACATGAGCCTTATTTAGTTATTTTGTCCATTAAGCATTCATTAATGAAAAAACATGTTAAACTTAGTGACAAAATAATAGCATTCTCATGAGTTTTAATTTTCTTTCTGATCTCTCTTCAACACTATAAATGATGACTCTACATGTTCTTAAGCTAGTGATTATTTAATAACAACCATGTAAAAAATTGAATTATTCAAGTGATAAAATCTATTATAAGAATTAATCATCACAGGAGACTTAATAATTATCCATTTCAATTTGGAATTTCTTTTCCTGTTTATAAGTAATAGTGTATTTATTTTGACACAGGGATAATTTTTTTTTGGTCAATTCTTTACTACATTCAACAACTTATTTTAAGCAAGAGTACTTCAATAACACTGCTCTTCTTTTAATGTGCTAAAGAAATATTGTGAACTATGAACTATGAACATGAAATAATTAGGTTTTGCTCAATGGATTATACAAAGTGTTAACCAGAATTTGGGGGGGCATTTTTGTTTAGAATTAAAGTATGATTTTAATGCTTCAAATAAAATGAGATGCTCTCAAGTACATTTGTTAAAGAGAGCCAACAGGTTTTTGAATGTGAAAGAATTGAATAATACTGAATGTAAACAAAATAACAAAAATATTTTAATTTCTCAGTGTGAACAGTATAAATGCTAAAGTAAGAAAAAAGTTTATCAAAATTACTTCAGTGTGAATGAGAAGGGCATGTGTCTAAATCTGTTTTTTGCTACTGTTACAAAATACCAAAAATGGGGTAATTTATGTAAATAATAGAAACTTATCTGACTCATGGTTCTGGAGGATGGGAAGTCCAACAGCATGGCGATGGAATCTGGCAAGGAGCATCCCCTGGTGGAAGGCACATGGGTGTACTAGAAAGAATTGAAATCTGGCCAAATCCAGCCTTTCTATCAAGAGCCCACTTCTATGATCTCTCACCAATGTGTGATTGATAATGATGTTAATCCATTCAATAGGGAAGAACCTTCATGACCTAATAACCTTTTAAAGTTATTTAAAACTTTTGATACTGCTGCATTGGGGATTAAGTTTCAAAAACATGAACTTTGGGGGAGTTTTCAAACCATGTCAGCATCAACTACTGTTTTAGCAGCATTATGTAGAATATGGGCAGAATAGCCAACATCTTTTATAGAATCATTCATATTTTGCTTAATCATTTAATAAATATTGTTTGTACCTTCAGATAAATATCCACCAAAATGTTTATTTGTATTATGTCCATCAATTCATAAAAGAAAAATTTTTTTCTTTATTAACCTCAATTTGAATAAAAGTGTTTCTGAAAAAATTGCTATTATTTCTGAAGTTTTATCAGGAACAGTTTTGCTTGCAGTAGCCTTATAGCTAAGCAAGCCTTTTTCATGAAAACAATACTACACAATCAAAGGGAAATTTTTTTGCTGAAGTATGATAACTTGCATTTGTGGCTACATTATGAAAAAGATGAGACATTTAGGTTTTTATAATCTCTATTACAGTAAATGGAACTATTTCATTTAAAAAATTTTTGCAATCAATTTCATTTTGACACATGAAAATTTGCAATTTTGGAATCAGAAAATGCTTATAACAGCAATATGTTCAGTAATGATATAAATAGTGGACAGCCATTACAACGTCTGCTGTAATTATTTTATATTCTGAGTTTTAATATTAATCACTTTTCTTTGGTACTAGTTGAGAAAATTATATCTCTCTTTTCCTTAGCTATATTCTATGCTATTTCATCTTTTCAGCATTTTTTATATTGACTGAACAATTGTACCCTGAACAGATAACTTCAAAAGCATTTTTCCCTCATTTAATGATTGTCGTCTGTTCAAAAAATTTATCACAGAATTTATACTTGCACTTTGCCAAGGTTAGTGTTGTGTACACATATACACAAATTAAAAAAAGATAATACTAACAACTAGAGGAGTTAAAAAGATCAAACATGATAATCTCAAGTCAGAGCATCAGTATGTTTTTCACTCACAAGTCCAATTCAAAACTAACCATAAACAAGGTTCAACCATAAAAAGGTTTGCAAATGTTTGAAGTAATAATAATTTAACTTGACAGCTAATGCAAACTTTTCATTGACTGTAAAGGAGAGCTGCGTTTGTAAGGCAAAATCTTCCCTAGTGAACCCAGAACTGATATATGAAGTTTTTGGAAGTCTGCTGTTCAAGAATTGATGGATTTTCAGAAGCAGGAGTATTTAGAGATTAATGGACTTTAGCTACGTTAGAGTGGTCACTGGATTAAAGCTTTTATTGATGGCTGGATCTCAGAAGCCTGGTCACCAGAGTGAGACCTTTGCTGATCAGCTCTTGTGTAGAAGCAAGTGGCTGTCACTGGTAGGTTGAGTTTCAAAAGGTTGAGATTTTTACTAACTTGCTAACTTTCAGAAGCATGGTTACTGGAGTGATGCCATTGTTGAATGACTGATTTTCAGAAGCATGGCCACTGGAGTGAGACTGTCCTGATTGACTGAATTTTACAGCATACGAACTGATTAGAAGTTATCCCAGATTTGGGTCTTTGGTCGAACAATAATCTTTTTCTTTCTCGAATGTGAAAAACACTTTTAATTCTCAATCCTCCTTTTTGATTTTCTCTCAAACTACTAGAGAGACCATAAGGAATTATCCAGATATTTACTTGTGGAAGCATGATTTTCAGCTTGCGTTTTCATCAAAGTCATTTAAGTACCTTGAGAAATAGCCATTTTAAAATAATTTAACAATAAAGAGCAGAATATAGGATATTTAAGGTAGCCTGATGACCTCAATATAGGACTTAGGACAGAATCATTAAATACAGAACATGTCTCACAAACATAGAATGTCTGGAAGCCTTAGTAATAGGGCCAATATGAAGATAATGTTTGCGTGTTTATCACTGTGTAATTGAGAGATTAATTAACAATTAGACTAACATTAATAAAAAATAAAATAGTGAAAAGTAGCACAGTGATGATATCACACTTATAATGAATGCTTCTTTAACATTTCTAAAATAAATATGAATTATGAAAATTAATTTTCAGAAGTAATTTTACATAAAAAAGTTAGTTAATACTCAGAAGAAGGAAAACCATTGATCACTTGAAATTATAAGTAACCTTTAAATATATCTCAGCAGAATAGATGCATTCTTGTGTGTGTGTGTTTATGTATGTTTACATTATAATCAGCATCTATTCACAAGAATCTATTTTTGAACATATAAGGCATTTATCTGAGAAATGACATAAATAATTGACATATTATTAAACTGATCATGGGTAAGTTTTCCTTTCAGACTTATCTGTATGTTGCTTTCTATATATATATTCTATATATATCACAATTTACTATATTATTTACATGAATCTTGGATTTAGACCTTTGGATTTTCCTTTTTAAAAAAATCAAATCATCGTAGTGGATGATTTGATTTTTTAAAGTTTCTATACACTTAGAAAAAGCTGAAACAGTGCAGTCAGTCATTGTGCAACTGCAGGTATTCAAGTTTCTCCTGTAAATTCTTACCTTTAGGAGGCTGGTTTGACTCACATGCAATTTAGCTGTGAATGAAATTTAGCTGTGAGAGATGCAGTTGTTGGGCATTACACACACATACACACACAGAGAGGCACACAAATGCACACAATGTTTTCTTACTGTAAGAAACTTCTAGGAATATATTAGATGGACTGTAACCAACAAAACAGCAAAACATCTAAACTTCATTACAAGATCTTACCAGAAAATGTCGACAGCCTGAGTTTCTTCCTTCTTACCCCCTACTGGTTAGATAGCATCACCTTCAATATACCTTCTTCCAGTTTTTAAGAAGGGAGAAACTATGTTACTGTCGTTTCTCTCCCTATCCACCCACTGAATTGATTTATTCATCTGTTTAAAGTGACTAGGGAGCAGCCAGAATTTATTTTGTTTACAGTGAAAAAATGTTTATTTTTTAAAAGGTTCAACTGTCACTCCAGGAAAATACTTACCCACTGCTGCTAAGTGAAAAATGCCAGTATTTGGAGTGTCAAAGTGAGTCGTTGCTCAGTTTGTTTCTCAAAATCCCAATTTGTAGACTTGGAACCAACCCAAATGTCCAACAATGAAAGACTGGATTAAGAAAATGTGGCACATATACACCATGGAATACTATGCAGCCATAAAAAATGATGAGTTCATGTCCTTTGTAGGGACATGGATGAAACTGGAAACCATCATTCTCAGTAAACTATCGCAAGGACAAAAAACCAAACACCGCATGTTCTCACTCATAGGTGGGAACTGAACAATGAGAACACATGGACACAGGAAGGGGAACATCACACACCAGGGACTGTTGTGCGGTGGGGGGAGGGGGGAGGGACAGCATTAGGAGATATACCTAATGCTAAATGACGAGTTAATGGGTGCAGCACACCAACATGGCACATGTATACATATGTAACAAACCTGCACATTGTGCACATGTACCCTAAAACTTAAAGTATAATAATAATAAAATAAAATAAAATAAAAAAATCCCAATTTGTTTTCCTTTGTTGCTGCTCAGAGCTTGGTGAAAGTTGATCTACAGAATATTATAAATATATTTTATCCTGTATCCTCCAATAAAGGACTGTTTGAATGCCGAAGTTCTGGGCATCCTTGACCTTAAACATGCTGTGCATCTCAGTGGATGTAGCAGTGCATTTAGCAGACAGTATAACCATACAACATTCCATTTCTACAGTTAATGTGTCGCTTTTTTCCCCACAGTAGCAGCGATTTTTATACTAAAAGCAGCAAGTGGTCAAGAGCTGAAATAGATTAATCGGCATGATCCTTCCATAGAGATCTCTGATTTGTAGTATATTTATTCAGTGGGAGGGAGGGGGATGGGCAATGGTGATTCGTACCAGAGAATCACATATATTTTTAAAGTTGTGACATTGCTGAAAGGTAACTTTAAAGGCTTTGCCTTAAAACCACTGTGCTGGGGCCAGTTTCATGATGTTTTGTTGATTTGTTATCTGCAAGACAATTGTAAAGAGAGTGGCTTTTTCTTACAGCTAATGACACTAAAATTATACAAGTTTTGGATTTGAACATTAGCTGTCCTAATGTTTGAAGGATTGAATTCTGTATTGGTATATGAAATTCCACCTAGCCCAAGACCCTTCTCTCCAATTACTAGGGACATACCAGTGAAGAAACAAGGCTTGAAGAATGATTCTATTCGTATGACTCAAAGACATACACATATTCTGCACTGCTTCTTTTGCTACAGCAATTAAAGCCATGGATTTTCACATGTACATCCATCTAATAAAAGTTGAGCTCGAAAAGCCCAAAGTGCATTTGAGTAACGTTGAGAGCCTGTGCAGCTTCACAAATGGTTTTTGGGTAATGCATGATCAAATACGTAATGTGTTCTCATGCTTCCCTCTCTGGCTAAGAAAACTGAGTGATTCTTGACAGGAGTATGAATGGTTTTTCTTGACTGTTGTTCTCCTGCTATACCATTCTTCTTTTTTCCCCTAAGCCAATTCATCATTATTTCTGGAAAAGGAATATTAGGGAATCCAAAATAGTTCAGCTAAATCTGAATGTTGAAATGGGCCTAGAATATAGCCAACAGTGAAGAGCCAGATCCACTAATTTTATTGTTATGTATTGCTTCTCACTTTGGCAGCCTTTGTGTTTTTGTCATTATTTGATTCATTAAAATATATTAAGCCAGTGGCTTGAGGAAAATCATGTAATATTTCGTGCAAAATAACACAATTATTAAAAATCTTTAGACTCTTGATAAACTTTACTCCCACTCTACTTCCATCACTGCTCAAATTTGACTTTTATATGTTTTTCATTATTTTCAGAAATTTATTTTCATAGATTCACAGTTTAGTATAATAGACAGCCAGCACCAAAGTATTGTTTTGTCAGTGATGAATGACCAATATGGTTTCCTTAATACTAATAAAAAATGGATGTACTTTTCTGTCATTACCCCTCCCTCAGAAATGCATCTCCTTAAACCAATCCTAGAAAATATATATTTTTCTCATGGGCTAAGAGACTAAGGACAATAGTGTAAGCCTCACGTGGAGGCCTAGAATAAGGGAAAAGAAAACTCACAACTGATGATGCTAATTCTCAGGATTCTCACCTTGACTTAATGGATTTGCAGCCTTTGAGTTAATGTGTAACGTAGCATTTCCATAAAGGATGGATAGTAAAATTGAACCTCACACATACTGTGTAGCTGTGGAAACAAAAAGGAGCTTTTGTGATTTAAATATTGATTTTCACATAATTACATCTCACTAAAATAAATCTTACAATCTTTATTCTACCTTATCTTAAATCCATTATTTCTACCATGCATTTATGTGCTGGCATCCGTGGAGTTTTTAGTGCAATACCATGACTGGGGTAACAACCTAAGATAAACCTATTTTACTAACTTTCGAAAACAGACTACATCTGCATTTAAACCAACCATGAATTTATACATATTTTTCTTAAAATAGAATGTTGACCTTCAGGGATAACTAGCAAGTCACAGTTAAGGTTATACTGAGGAAAGTTAATTAGCATTCACCAAAAACCTAGGGAAGACAAAGATTTATCTTTGTATGTAGAGTGAAGTGGTTGGTTTTAGCAGAATTTATAACTATAATGACGAATAAAAGAAGGACGTTTTTCTAATTTAAGTTAAAATTAGAAACATGGACTGGTTTAACAGCAAGGAAACTGTTTTTCCTAGTGACACAAACTACCATGTTATAAATTGAGTCTTGTAAGAGATGTCTTATTTCTGATTAATAATTAATTATTACACAGTATAAAATAAAGAACTTTCTATAATATCATTAAGTGATTGTTGGTCTTTAACTATAAAGTTATTGTAAAATGCGCATAGTCTGAAATTAAAAAATCTCCTACAGGCAACGATTAATTGGATAAATTTAATCTGTTACCTAGATCTGGCTAGAGAATGAATGACTGCTGCTGAGACACACAGGCAACCTGAATCTGGATCTGCTACCCCATTACCCCTCTCCCCACCTCAACTCCATGCAGCAGCCTAGAGCCATTTGAGAATTGGTCTTTCTGCTTTTGACACTCTTCCCCTCTGGAATGTGGTTTAAAACCCTTAGCCTGGCAGCAAGACCCTTCTTCATCATGTGTAAATTACCCTTTTAAGGCCCATCTTGCATCATTACCTTCCATTAATATCTCATTCTAGCTACATCAGTTTCAGCACCTTCTGAATGTACTCTGCCCTAAAGTACTTTCCTGCACCATTGCCTGCTATTTCTACTGCCAGGAATTCCTTTTTCTCCATCATCAGAAGAGAGCCTTTGTTTCTCCCATATGCTGTCACTTTCTCTAGGAAGCCTGAATCAGATTTTCCATTCAGAAAAAGCTGCCATTTCTTTGTATTCCCATAGCTGCTGGGTGAAAATCTGCTCACAGTTTGTCTTCCCAGTAAGATTATTAATTCCTCAAGAAGAAAAACTTGATAATCATTGTCTCCATATTGCCTTGTGCTACTTGGCATTAATTGATACAGTTTCACTTTGAAGAAATGAATGCATATTGCACCTATTTCATCTTGATTTGAAATTTTGCTGTTTATCTGTGTGCAAGATCTTCTAATCATGAAAATATAACTGCTCAAAAGGTTCATCTTGCCCGCTGCCCAGATAGAACCAATTTATCAAGACAGGGGAACTGCAATAGAGAAAGAATTCAATACACATAGAGCCTGCTAAATGGGAGACTGAAGTTTATTATTCAAATTAGCCTCCATGCAAATTTGAATGCTAGGGTTTTTTAAAGATATTTTTGCGGACAGTGGGTTAGGGAATGGTTGCTGCTGATTGGTTGGGGAATGCAATCATAAGGGTGTGGAAAATGGTACTCGTGGGCTGAATCCACTTACAGGTGAGGGCCACAGGACTGGTCGGGTCTTGAGTCTTGGGTCTCAGTGGAGTCATCCAGTGAAGTCATCTGGTTGTCAGAAATGCAGAAGTCTGAAAAGACAACTCAAAATATCAATCTTAGATTCTATAATAGTGATGTTACTTAAAGGAGTGACTAGGGAAGTTACAAATCTTATGACCTCTGGAACAAGGACTAGTAATCATTTAAATACTCCTACATTTTAGCAAAATTCAGGCCCCTTTCATAATCCTAAACTTGTGACCTTTTATTTGTTTTATAAAGGCAGTTTAATTTGGGGAAAGGCTATTGAAATTTAAACTATAAACTGAAATTCTCCCAAAGTTAGCTTGGCCAAAACCCAAGAATGACCACGGGCAGTTTGGAGGTTAAAGGCAAGATGGAGTTGGTTAAGTCAGATCTCTGTCACCATCATAATTTTCTCACTGTTACAATTTTTGCAAAAGCGATTTAAAAAATTTTGCAGTTCTTAAATATTGGAAGAAGTCATGGGACTCCACTTCTTATCTTAACTCTACTATTTTGGGTGAGCTTGAAATATCATTTGAAAAGAATTTATGCTTATTTTTCTTATCTATTAAGAGTGCACTAAAATCTCACAGATCCCAACTAAAGAACATACTCATGTAATCAAGTACCTCTTGCACCCCAATAACCTATGGGAAAAAAATACCAATATATACTATGAAGTATTCTTATGATGTTTTAAACAACGATGTATGTGACAATGCTTCAAAAAAATCCTAAAAACTAGGGAAGTGTATGACTTTATTATTAATTATTGTAAGAATTATTCTCAAGTTATACCCTAATTTTGTGTCTGATTATTTAAGTAACATCTACATTCAGTTATTCTGGAATATCTGCATAATGGCAAAGCTTTCATTAGTTTGTTTTGTACATGATCTTTATTCAAAATTACATTATTTGTAAATTAGTATTTATGTTATGTGCTTGAAGAATACACACATACACACACACACGCAGTCCTTGGCTTATGAAGGTTCTATTTGTGAATTTTTTAGTTTACCATGGTGCAAAAGTGATAATGCATTTAGCAGAAACTATACTTAATATTTTGAATTTTTATCTTTTCTCTGTCTAATGATACGTAGTTGAACATTCTTTTGTGATGCTGTGCAGCATTAGCAAGCTGCAGCTTCCAGTCAGCCATGCAATCACAAGGGTGAATAATTGAGACACTATGAGTGTACAGTGTTGCCAAGTGATTTTGCCCAAATGTAGGCTAATATAAGTGTTCTAAGCACATTTAAGGTAGGCTAAGCTAAGCTTTGATGTTTGGGAGTTCAGGTGTATTTAATCTATTTTGACTTACAATATTTTCAACTTACAATAGATTTATCAGAATATAACCCCATTATAAGTAGAGGAGGATCTGCATGTCTATGTCTGTCCATGTGTGGGGGGATATGTATGTGTGTGTGTGTGTGTGTGTGTGTGTCTTTCAAGGTTAAGAGGATAATTATATACTCTTTCATTTTAGTGTGTTTTAGTCATTAATTTTATAATATATACAAAATGCTTCATCCAAATTAATGTGTGCTAGGAGACCTGGGATGTTCCATGCAAACAGTACAGAAGATAATTCTAAAAATGTACTTTCCTATCTTATCTATCCAAAATAAGACCTATTTGCATTCTTAAGAATTCCGTAATTGTTTTTTCAATTTTTATTTTAGTTTCACGTGTATTGCATATGCAGGTTTGTTATATGGGTAAATTGTGTATTGCTGAGGTCTGGTGTATGAGTGGTCCTGTCACCCAGGTAGCGAGCATAGTACACAAAAGGTAGTTTTTCAACCCTTGCCCCCACCTCCCCTCTTTGAAACTCCCCAGTGTCTATATTTATGTCTATGTGTACTCAGCATTTATGTTCTCATCTTTATGTCCATGTGTACTCAATTTTTAGCTCCCTCTTATGAGTGAAAACGTGGGTTTTTTTGTGTTTTTGTTTTTTGTTTTGTTTTGTTTTTTGAGACGGAGTCTGTCTGTCACCCGGGCTGGAGTGCAGTGGCACAATCTTGGCTCACTGCAACCTCTGCCGCCGAGGTTCAAGCAATTCTCCTGCCTCAGCCTCCCTGAGTAGCTGGGATTACAGGCGCCCGCCACCACGCCGGCTAATTTTTGTATTCTTAGAGACGGGGTTTCACCATCTTGGCCAGGCTGGTCTTGAACTCGTGACTTCATGATCCACCCGCCTCGGCCTCCCAAAGTGCTGGGATTACAGGCGTGAGCTACCACGCCCAGCCTGGTATTTGATTTTTATTTCTGCATCAATTCATGAAGGATTATGTTCTCCAGCTGCATCCAGGTTATTGCAAAGGACATGATTTTGTTCTTTTAAAAGCTGCATAGTAGTATTCCATCATGTGTTTGTATCACATTTCTTTATCCAGTCCACCATTGATGAGCATCTAGGTTGATTCTGTGACTTTGCTATTGTGAATAGTACTGCAATGAATTTTAAATTTGAAAAACAGGTTTTAAACATCATGTAAAAAAACACTTTCTTTTAAAATGAGGGTGAGAAGCCCAGAATGTTAAGTGAATTGCCTTATGTCCCTCAACTAGAGATGAAGCTGGGATTTGAATTTGGATGTTTTGATTCCTTGTGCAGATTGATTTCAGATATTTCTCAGGGAACATTCTAAGAATTTGTGTTACCATTTCCTAAAATCTTAAACTCTGTGCATGTAGGGTTACAGTGAATAGCTTTCAAATATTCACCTGAAAAAAAAATAATAATGGAAAAAATATAGAGTCCTCTTCATAGTAATCTCCCTGAAATGTGCTCTTTCATCCAGTTCTCCCCTGCACCATCAGTTTTGGCTTCAATAACTATGTACTACAAACATTGCGAGCAGCTACTGTGGAAGCACAAAACAACATTAGTGTCATACATTAGATCTCAACCTGCAAGACCAGTAGCTCTCCTACAAGATGGAATGACACACTAACAGTGACTGTATGGAAACAAATGGCTGAGATTTGAAGTGGTTTCTAACACTTTGGGGTGGATGACAAATTCCCTTCAGGAACTGATGAAAACTATTTACCCATTTTCAGATCCAAAGGTGTTACTGGAATTCAATTATTGCAAATGTTAAATTTAACACATAATTTTGGGGAGTAGGTGCTTTGAAGTGCATCCACAGTGAGTCTTAGTAACTATTTTTCCGTTTCTGTCTCTCACACACACTCACATACTAACAAGCACACATTCATACTCATAGTTTAGGCTTAGAAGTCTGTAGTGAAAGTTACATTACATTCTTTCGATGTCTGATTTGTATGTAAAGATCAGTATTTCATCAAGTATCAGTGAATCGTGGGAGCCATTGTTAACCTGAAGATAGCCAATTTAATTTTTATATTGTCATTTTTTTAAATTTAGTAATTTGGATATTATAGCTGACTACCTCTCATCTAAATTTAATCTTTTTTCTTAGTTTTTCTTCTATACCGTACATTTCTTGTTTTTTAATGAAAAGTTGTTGATTGTTTATGCAATATTTTAACATCAAAATATGAGTGTTTAAAAGATTTGCAGTCTATTCTTTATTCTCACATTTAATTTGTCAAGTAAGTAGTTCATCTGTTTTCTGACTTCCCAAATGTAAGTAGGAATTGCTTATTACTCTTGAGAACAACAAATAATAAAATATCAAAATATATATAACCTTGCCACGATTATTTCTGGCTATAAAACTAGCTCATATGCCATTTTACCTCCTAGCAGAAAACCATAATGTGACAAAAAGGCTTCAAAGTATAAGGCCTATGACATTTAATACTATATAGTGTTCAGGAAAATAGTCATGTTCCTGCAGTACATTTTGATGTGAATGTTGACAGCTTCTTGTAAAATTCAGGGAATTTTTGTTTAATTAAAAACATAATTACAAGAACTTATAATTACAAGAATTATAAGAGTTTTGAGGTGGCACAGCCCTACTCTGTAGCCAACTTTAGGGTCTTTGCATTTAATTTAAAGTTGCCAAGATGAAGTGGAATTATAATTAAATATGCAATTAGTGTATACATGTAAAGAATTTCACTTGGTAGAGAAAAAATAGCAAAGCTGAAGGAAATTTCTTGTATACTTCAATAATCTGGATTATTTTCTGAACCGGCTAAGTGTATTATATAATTGCTGAAACCTTCTCTTTACTTATGTGACTGACATAAAGTTCATATTTAATTTCAAATTCAAGATTGCCTTCAGCTTTTACTGTGTGTCCTTGTTCTTTCACTTGAAACAGTATCAATCCAGTTAGTTCCTAGAAATAGAAAAATCAATTTCTGCAAATATTTTGCCAATAGATATTGAAAAACTTGCCACAGAATACACCTTTGTGTATATGAAGCTGTGGAATATGCATAAGATTAAATGCCATGACTCTGTCTTGGTTCATGGCCAGGAAGGTTTAGTTACTTAGGCAGTAAAATGGCATCTTTATAAAGTAATCTTACTTTGAAGGACATCTCAAATTATGAACTCCAAAGGGCAGTGTTACAGTAAATTTCTAGTGTTCCTTAAATAAAGGCAATATATTTAGCTTGCAGAGGTTATTGGAATTCAATTATTGCACTAAGTATTCAGATATGAGTCTAATATATGCGGAGTAGTTCTCTGGAAGCTGCTGAACTAAAGTCACTGTCAGAGACCCCTTCACATAAAAGGATGAATCACGGGACATTTTGCTATTCAAGAGCGCTGATAGGAAGATGTCTCCATTTTCCCTTAAAGCCTTCAATTTCAACTTTTTCTGGCTGCAGGTGGATTTTATATAACTTATTGAGGTGATCACACCAATTGTTTGTGCTTTAGGACAAGGCACAGACCATGAAGAGCAGCCTTGTTGTTATGCTTCACAGATCAGTTTGTACTGAATTTCAAAAAATAATGTGAAGTATTGGATGTTCTCAAGTGGTGTGACCCTGCCTTTCTTGAAAGTTGGGTATGGAAGAGTAACTTTGTACATGCCAGTTGTATCTAAGCAGAATAAAGGAAATAGGAAATCTTCATGCCTCAATATATTATCTCTAAATCCAACCCATTATAAATCCATTCCATTTGATAAAATAAGTATTGTCCTGAGAGATATAATCCAAGGGTAGTGTTAAATCATTTGTGTTATGAAATATGAATTAATTAGATAGTTTCCTTGTGGAATTTAAGAGTTATGAAGAGGGGAAGAGAGAACACAGCATCATAAATCTGGAGAAAAAAGAATTTCCTGGAGAAGTGTCAGGGCTGAAGGAGGGACTTACATGCCAAGAATAGAGTTTATCCAAGTGGCGGCATGATGTAGAGTCAGTCTATCACGCATATTTTTCATGTAATTTTCAAGTCACATGTGAGGACCACTGTGGTTATAGCAATCCTGCATGCTGAAGCCTCATGTTATGCTCTATCTTATAGTTTCCTGCCCAAAGCAAAAAGTTAAAAATAAAACAAAATTTGGGAACAAATTAGCTGACCCTGGTCAATTTGTCGATCTGTTCCTCTGTGAGTAATAGCTAATTTTCTGGTCTGTGCTGTTGGGGACATTGTCTTAATTGCTGCTATATTCTCAACATATAGAACAATGTCTATTAAAAAATAGAGAGTTAAAAATGTTTTATGAATGATGATGAGGTAAGTCCATAGTAAATAAACTAGGATATTTTAAAATGTCTATGCAAAAAACTAATTCACATGGAGTCAAGAATTAAAAGCCATACAAAAGAAGTGGATTTAAATCTTCAATCCATCACTTAACTGCTTGATCATATGCAAGTTATTTAACTTCTCTGAGTCTCAGTTTCTTAATTTATATAATGGGACTAATGATAATTCCTATTTTACAGAATTGTTTTATGAATTAGAGAGAATGTCTGTGAAGTGTGGTGTAAGAGGGCACTCAGCATGTGATAACGATAATTATTATGTGTGCTTTCATCTTAGCAAATCTCTGTACACAGAGTGTTTTAGTAAAAGCAGCCAACCCTGCATATGGAATACAAGTAATTAAACACGTGTATGTTACTAAACTTACAACCTCTTTACTTTAGAAGTACAAGCCTCTGAAAGACTACTTATACTTTTATTTTCTATCAGTAGTTCTTAGGAAACTGACTGTTCTGGTTTACATATAAGGCTTTAAAAATGCATTTTGCCCCACCCCAGAAGAAAATATTCCAAGTCATAAGCAGCCATGAAAGTATTTATTTAAGATACCTTAGATTTATTCAGCTTCTTTCTTCTAAGCTGCTCAGTCTACATCATAGATCTCATCTCCTTTATTCTTCTAACATTTTAATGATACATTCTGATTTACCTTGATTTATGAATCTGTAATTTTTTCCTATTTACTTTCTCATTTTAAATTTATTTTTCTTATTCTTTTTTTTTCAGTTGAATATCAGTAGAAGTTTTTTTCTTGATTTGTTGTTACAATTGAAAAGTGCAGATGTTTTTAAGTACATTGTAGGCTACTTGATAGTGAATACAGTGCATGTCTACTTAGAAATAACCTATGCAGCCTTTCTGAGAAATAGCACAATAGAGAAGAAAGTCTGGATTTATGGGGTGAAAACAACTGAAGAGTGTTTTAAAATTTTTGTTCTACTTTTTGCCCAATTGTTAATACTAAATCCAAAAAAGACATGGATAGTTAGATAGAGTTTTGTAGTTATGTGCAAGGCAGAGAATTCCCACAACAAAAACACACGCAGCTTCCCACGTAGATAGTCATCACACGGTGGGTTTTTTTGCAAACTGTTTCAGTGACCTTGGCTTTATTCTTAAAAGTTATATGCCTCTGATAGAACTTGAAAACTAACAAACAAATATCCAGAAAGAAAATTTAAAATACCAAAATAAATTTCCCCCAAATAAAATTTATTTTATCAGCATAGACAGATAAAGGAGAAGAAAACTCTCCTTTAATTTTTTTTATCCATCTTTGTTCCTGAACGCTTTCTTCTTTCTCATACCGTAGCTCCATTTAATACTAATGTATGGGTTGCAATGTCCAATTCTTTATTAATATATTGGAGAAAAACAAATGTTAACATGTCATATAGACAAACTTTCATAACAGTCATGACGTGGTAGAAATTATCTAAACCATTTCCTGTTTGTTCAATTATGAGAAACAGTAAGTAAGTAATGTCAATTATTATATGACATTGTATCTATCATTATGTTGTACTATAAGTCAGTGATGCCCACAGTAACTATCAAAATATTTAGAATTTTTTGGCCACATATGTCTGTTTTAAAAATATTTGCTTTCTCTGAATATGTAGTCTTCTCTTGGTTAATCTCCACCCTTCCCATCAGTTTATTAACTATCACTGCTGTTTTCTATTTTCTTTATTGTTTGAAAATGTTGATCACTACTTCAATTTTATATTTATTATTGTATTTATTTATTTTTCCCAGCTTTATTGCCAAATAAAAATTATAAATATTTAAGGTATACAATGTGATTATTAAATACATGCATATATTGTGAAATGATTACCACAATCAAGCTTATTGACTTATCTGTTACCTCACATAGTTACCTTTTTTGTCTGGTGAGAATACTTCAGATAGTAGATATACTTTTAATAAATTTTATTTATACAATTATCATAGATATTGTTAACTATAGTAACCATGCTGTATGTTAGATCTCCTGAAATTATTCATTTTATAACTGAAAGTTTGTGCCCTTTGACCAATATCCAACCATTTGTTCTACCCCCCAGCCCCTGGTAACCATCATTTTACTCTGTTTCTATGATTTTGACTTTTTCAAGTTTCATGCATAAGGGATATACAATATTTGTCTTTCTGTGTCTGGCTTCTTTGTTAAACAAAATGTCCTGTACGTCATCTATATTGTCACTAATGAAGGAATTTCCCTATTGTTTAAGGCTGAATAATATTCCATAATATATATATATATATAATCTATATCTA
Source organism: Nomascus leucogenys (assembly GCF_006542625.1). Taxonomy (NCBI): domain Eukaryota; kingdom Metazoa; phylum Chordata; class Mammalia; order Primates; family Hylobatidae; genus Nomascus; species Nomascus leucogenys. The sequence continues at coordinate 46,138,520 of NC_044402.1, read as the reverse complement.
TATATCTATATATATAATCTATATCTATATATCTATATATATATCTCTCTCTCACCTTTTCTTTATCCATTTGTTTATGTCTAGGAATTTATGTTATTTCTAGATCTTGGCTGTTACGAATCACACTGCAATGAACACGAGAGTACAGCTATCTCTTCAAGATACTGATTTCATTTCCTTTGGCTACATACCCCGAAGTGGGATTGCTGGATCATACGAAAGTGTATTTTTAATTTTTTGAGGAACCTCCATACCTTTTTCCATAATGGCTGTACTAATTTACTTTCCCACCAACAGTGTACAAAGTTTACTTTTTCACTACATTTACATAAACACTCTTGTTATTTTTCATCTTTCTGATAATAGCCATTCTAATAGATGGGAGATGATATCTCATTGTGGTTTGATTTGCATTTACCTGATGATAAGTAATACTTAGAACGTTTTCATACACTTGTTGCCTTTATATGTATTCATTGAAAAAAATTTCTATTACAGTCCTTTGCCCACTTTTTATTGGGAGTGTTGAATATTAGAGTATTCTGAATTTTAATATATACCAACCTTTACTCGTGAGTTTTATACTTTCCTCTGTTATTATATTGCTAATTAGCATCCTTCATTTTAAGTTGAAGAACAGTCTAGCATTTTTTCCAAGGCAAGTCTAGTTTTGATGAACTCATTCAAATTTAGTTTATCTATGTAAGTTTTTATCCATCTTTATTTCTGAAGGACAGTTTGTCTGATAAAGTACCCTTCAGAGGAAGTTTTTATTTTTTCTTTCAGCATTTTCAATATATATTTCCACACTCTCCTGAACTGCAAGGTTTCTGTTATTAATCTGCTGATAATTTTATGGCATGTTTCTTATACGTGACAAGTCTTTTTTTCTCTTGCCGCTTTTAAAATTCTCTTGTCTTTGATTTTTGACAATTTCATTATAAAGTGTCTTGGTGAAGTTCCCTTTGGGTTGAAACTGTTTTGGAACTTTTAAAAAATGTTTCTTTCTTTTAGGTTCAGCAATACATGTGTGGGATTGTTATAACATAGGTAAACTAGTGTCATGGGGTTTGTTGTACAGATTATATTGTCATCCAGGTACTAAGCCTAGTAGTAAATAGTTATTTTTTCTGGTCCTCTCCCTCATCCCATCCTCTACCCACAAGTAGACCCCCGTGTCTGTTGTTCCTCTCCCAGAATCCATGTGTTCTCATCATTTAGCTCCCACTTATAAGTGAGAACATATGGCATTTGTTTTTTTCTCTTTGTCTGTTTTCAGATTTTTTTGCTCCAGTGGCATACTAGAACTTCTCCACCTGGCTCTCGCACTTAAGGTACTCTCATCCATGGGTGGTTTTCAGAATGTGTTCACTGTGGGAAGATGAGAGTAGAAAACTCTTATTCTGCCACCTTGCTGATGTCACACCTACTTCAATTCCCTGCTATTTGTTTTCACTGGCTGGTCTATAGGAATATCTCACTCCCTGGTGATTTGCTGCATCATTTATTTTGTGGGATGGGAAGTCAGCTTTACTTGTTAGAACTGACTGTAAAATAGCAGTGAGTAGAGTCGGAATAAGAACTGCATGAGGAGGGAAGAGGAAAGAAAAGCCTTCCATGCTTTGAATCTAGAAGTATTTAACAGCTCCTTATAAATTAATTAATTAATGTATTTATTTATTTATTTTAGATTCAGGAGGTACATGTGCAGGTTCGTTCCATAAGTATATTGTATAATGCTGAGGTTTGTGCTTCTAATGAACCCATTACCCAAATAGGAACATAGTACTGAATAGGTAGTTTTTCAACACTTGCCTCTCTCCCATCCTCTTCACTTTTGCTGTCCCCAGTGTCTATTATTTACATCTTTATGTCCATGTGTACACATTGCTTAACTTCCACTTATAAGTAAGAACATGTAATATTTGATTGCCTGTTTCTGAGTTATTTCACTTAGAATAATGATCACTAGCTCCATCCATGTTACTGCAAAAGGCATGATTTTGTTTTTTCTATGGCTGCATATTATTTCACGGTGTATATGTACCATTTTTTTTAAATCCAGCCCACTGTTGATGGACCCTTAGGTTGATTCTGTGCCTTTGCTAATGTGAATAGTGCTATGATAAACATATTGAGTGCCAAGTGTCTTTTTGATAAAACAATTTCTTTTCCTTTGGGTAAATAGCCAATGGTGGTATTGCCGGGTCAAATGGTAGTTAGTTCTATTTTTAATTCCTTGAGAAATGTTCTACTGTTTTCCATAGAAGTTGAACTAATTTACATTGCCACCAGCAGTGTATAAGCATTCCCTTTTCTCTGCATCCTCACCAACATAATAGCTGTCTTTTTAAATGGAAGAAAAAAATTGGACTATAAAATAACCACTGGTATATAGACAGCCTTATGAATAAGGTTTATTTGTTTATTGTTTTCTGTGTGGAGTCATGGATAAATATCAATAAGGAAGTAATGATGCATTTACTGAACATTACTTAAAACTGAAGATGAAGGCTAAAAATAATATCATATCAAATACTGGTTTTGCACTACTGTAGTTGGCCACTTTAAAGAAGTTAGCAACTTTTTAAGTGTTGGCAACAACGAGCTATCAAAAATATTTTATATGAAAGCATACCATTTCAGTGTCGACATCAAACATTTTATTTTAGGCACAAGATGTTTTTATTGAAAGAAATGATGTGATTTTACTCATTTATGTTAAAAGCAGTGCAAAGCATGCCATATCCTTTACTTGTTTATTTGTTACAAACTACTTTCATTTTATTAGCCAATCAGCCAGGTTGAAATGTAATTTTTTAGAATTGCGCCCCTTGCAGGCACTTCTGAAAATAAAAGTGTCAGCCTATTTAGATTTTTAGGCCTAAAGCATCAATTACCCCAAATACAACATCTGAGGGAGCAGTTTTCAGGGATGTTGTAATCTGCACACAAATGTAAAGATCATGTGCCTATTTAGCAGTTGAAAAGCTTTTGCTTCAATGTTCCAGAAGGTGGGTATTTCATGTGGCACAGTAGTTACATTCCTGAAAAGTTGTTTTAAAGTTGTTTGATGGCAAATTCTACTGACTGTATGAACTTGGGACAATTATGTCACCAGACTTGTTTAATAAGCATAGGTATAGCTATATTCATTGACGAAATATTGAAATGGTGCCATTCTGGTAGACGAAGTGGCTTCAGCCACAAGCCCCTAAAAGATCCTCCTCCACCATTTACTTGGTTGTCCCCTTTGTTGCAAAAACTTTTGGATCTTCCCAATATTCAGGAAATAAGAAGACTTATTTTAGGACTCAGTTAATACCATTAAAGCCAGTGTCCATTCTGATGAGCTGGTGCCATAGCACTTGTTAAGGAGTTTGACTGTTACTTCTGCAGGCCACTTCGCTGGTCCTCAGTTTTCTCCTTGTAAATGAAAAAAAGTTTCACAAAATGGTGGGTTATATGTTCATATTTTTAATATACAGATATAGATATATAGATATACAGCTATTGAGTGTCAAGGCCCAAGACTGTCTGAGAAGACAAAGCTATATAGCCTTTCACTTTTCCCCAAGTTAGCAAGAAAATAATTCTTTTGGGCTGGTCACGGTGGCTCACGCCTGTAATCCCAGCACTTTGGGAGGCTGAGGCGGGTACATCACGAGGTCAGGAGATCGAGACCATCCTGGCTAACACAGTGAAACCCCGTCTCTACTAAAAAATACAAAAAAAAAATTAGGTGGGCGTGGTGGTGGGCGCCTGTAGACCCAGCTACTCGGGAGGCTGAGGCAGGAGATTGGCGTGAACCCGGGAGGCGGAGCTTGCAGTGAGCTGAGATCGCGACACTGCACTCCAGCCTGGGCAACAGAGCGAGACTCCGTCTCAAAAAAATAATTATTTTGCCTAGATCTCTCCTTCTCTCTGTCTCTAGATGTCAGTAAAAATATATATATATATATAAATATATATATATATATACTTTTTCCTTACCAGGCGCAATGCCTCACTCCTGTAATCCCAGCACTTTGGGAGGCTGAGGTGGGGGGATCACGAGGTCAGACTGAGATCATCCTGACTAACATGGTGAAACCCCGTCTCTACTAATAAGTACAAAAAATTAGCCGGGCGTGGTGGCGGGCACCTGTCGTCCCAGCTACTTGGCAGGCTGAGGCAGGAGAATGGCATGAACCCAGGAGGTGGAGCTTGCAGCGAGCCGAGATGGCGCCACTGCACTCCAGCCTGGGCGACAGAGTGAGACTCCGTCTCAAAAAAAAAAAAAAAAAAAAAAAATATATATATATATATATATGTGTGTGTGTATATATATATATTCCTATTTTTGATAGTTTAAAGCAGCAGTATGAGAGTTTACATGTGAATATTATAAATTAAACTCAAAAAAATTTCAGAAGTGTTGGAGATCATTTCTAAATGGAATATATACACGTGGAGGGAATAGAAAATATGAAATGTAGCCTACACTTTGAAGGGTGATGGAATTTCAGATTGCAAATTTGGAGGGGTGAACAGGAAGCAAGAGCATTTCTACTTTAAGGGAATAGCATGTATCAGAACTTGCAGACAGCTTCATACCATAGAACCTCAGGGCAGGTATGCAGCAGTGCTGTGCCATAGAACTCTGCAACGATGTATAATCAGCACTGTCCAATACTGTAGCCACTAGTCACAAGTGACTATTGAGGACTCAAAATGTGGCTAGTGCAGTAGAGGAACTGAATTTTTAATTTTATCTGATTTAAGTGTGAAGTGACACACATGGCCAGTAACAATTGCATTAGACAGTGCAGGTTTATTGGTGCAAGCATAGGTCTAATGTTATAAACAGAGAAAAGAAAATTCTTGAAAAGCACATTGGAACCCTAAGATTCAGGATGAAGAATTTGGGCATACATTATGTGTGACAGCAGTGGTGGAAGGAGGAGGAGCATAAATGCTTTAAGGCAGGGTAGTAACGCAACTACAACAGTGCTCTTAGTAGATTCCTCTGCTTGCGGTATGAAAGGCAAATTGGAGGAGGTTGAGGAGACAGGAACTTGGTTAGTTCTAACTGTAATCTAAGATAGAGGTAGGGTTGGTGCCTGTAAATCTGGTGAAGTGATTCAAGTAAACTGGATTATTTATTTTAAAAAAGCACAATTGGTTTATTTAGAATTATCTACTCCCAGTTCATCTACTTTTGCAGATCTAGATTTCCTAATGATTTCTTATGTATAACTCTAGTCTTAGGAGACTACCTATAATGATTGATTACATTTTGAAAGTGCAGGATGCTTCAAAAATATAATCATATTTTCTTTCTATGTAGAAGACTATTGTTCCATATGATATTAAATCAGCAAAAGATACTTATTTTGTTATTTTACTTTTCCCCACAATTCTTTTTCATTGTTTCTGTGATGGTTACCATGTGTTAAGTGTGTAAAATAAGGTTCTGAATAGTCATGGTCTCATAAAGCATCTATTTGTCATTGTAATTGATTTAAACAGTTATGTGCAGACATTGGTCTGATTATCAGTGACTCTATTTATCTGTAGGATGCATAACTACATTTATAAAAATTGGGGCTTTGCTAGCATGCTAGCTCATTGTTATGCATAGGTAGGAGGGGTCTAACTATCTAGAAAACCCGTTGGCAGAGATACCACAGATTGGACCAGAAACAACTCAGGAGGTGGTTTACTTGGCTCAGCAGCCGCAATTCTGGGCACTGAATGTCAGATCAGCAGCCTAGTATATTAGCCAAAATGTCTGATTGAGCATCACAGTCTCCACAAAGATATCATTTAGATGATATTTCATGAGGACTTATGCCAGAGAATCTGAGCGATCTTAAGAGTTCCAACAGAGAAAGCACTCATCAATTAAGAAAAACACAAGGATAATGAACTGCCAACATGAACATTTTTTTCTTTCAAGCATTTGTTCTTTTGCATATTTGCATTTGCATAGAACTGCAGAAAACAAAGACAGTTAATTTGAGATTACATGTGTTTCTATTTTTATAATGCAAGCAAATTGGACTGCATTTTTCCTTGCCAAAATTTGTCTCTAGAGAGGATTATTCTTTTATTGTCAGAATAGGTTTTGAACTTAGACATAAATAGAAAGCTGTATGACTTCTGGTCACTAAGTACAGAAACCCTAATATTCTAGATTTGTCGTTACAATTGAGAATGCTGTAAGTACCCGATTTTAAATTATTGATATTCCCAGAGAAGAGATAGTATAGAAAAGTAGACAGTGATAGATCTGGATTTAATTCCTGGCTCTTCCCTTTATTAGTTCTGAGGTTTTGATCAAAATATTTAACCTCACTGAAAGTTAGTTCCTTCATCTATAAAACGAAAATAAGAAGTTTTATTCAGACCAGGCATGTGGTTCACACCTATAATTCCAGCATTTTGGGAGGCCGAGGTGGGTGGATCACTTGAGGTCAGGAATTCGAGACCAGCCCAGCCAACATGGTGAAACCCCATCTCTACTAAAAATACAAAAATTAGCAGGGCATGGTGGCAGGTGCCTGTTGTCCTCACTACTTGGGAGGCTGAGGCAGGATAATCGCTTGAACCCAGGAGATGGAGTTTGCAGTGAGCCAAGATTGTGCCACTGCACTGCAGCCTGGGTGACAGAGAGAGACTCCATCTCAAAATAAATAAATAAATAAATAGGTAAATAAATAAATAAGTTTTATTCAAACAGTTTTTGTAATGATTAAATGTGGTAACTATATGTAAAATACAATAAAAGCTATTTGTGTCTATCCTGTCCAAAGCTTTTAAAATATAAAATCTGTCAGAAAAATGGGAGAGTGAGGAATTTTAGACACCTTTACAACATCAGAAAGAGGCTCACCTCATCATAAAGACACTTTCCTTTGCAGCTTTCCATTGTAAACCTTATAACCTCATCACTAACCCTTTTAGCATGACACAGAAAAGCTTTGTAGAAATTTATCTTCCTATAACTCTGTGAAGGAAACATACTTTCCTGGTGAAATTTGCTTAATGGGGACCAATTTTCTGTTTTTTCTGTTTTTTTTTTAAAGTAAATGCACATTGCTTATTTCCTGTTGAAGAATATCGAATTCTTGGAAAACATTCATTTTGACTTTATACATGAGAGATTAGAGATGGTTATGTGGGAGAGTTGTGAAACTCTGGTGGTCAGGAAAGCCTTAGCTCACTGTCAATAATTCACCAATAGAGGAAAAAAAGAACAATGCTTTCTAATCTCTAATAATCATTGTTCCCTACTTGTAATTCTTCAGAAAAAAAGTAGACTTTCTATTTCCTGAAAAACTGAAAAGTTCTATGAATAAGGAGACCAATCATCTTAGCTTGGTTCATTAGTAGAGCATTTTTAGTAACTTTAACACACCATATTAGGTGGACCCTTCTTGTAGTTCCCTGCACTCTCTGCAGACTGCCCACTGTATGGGGTTATTTGATAATGTACCAGAGGAGTTCAAAGTGGCTATTGCAGATACATCAAGAAAAAAGGATGAGAGTGTTTTTGTTTGTTTTCAGTTTAAAAAATGGAAGCTCAGTGAGTACAAATTGAAAAGTAGAGAGGTGGAGTGCTCGTTAAGTGCATATTAGTACACCACAGATCTGTGTGCAGTGCTGCATCCTCACTGTGTAAAGGTATGTCTGTAGGAGTGTGAAGCCTAAATCCTTCAGCCTTCTCCTCTACTGTCTTTTTCAGTTCTAGTAGCATATTTATATATATACATATATGTATATATATACACACATAATTATATATAATACATTTATATATAATTTATATATATTATACATATATAATATATTTATATATAATGTATAAATACATTATATTATATATAAATGTATTAAACCAATTACTGATGTATAAGTAGCATAGATATAAAATATTTAAAATAAATATAAGGTTTTTTATAAACTAATTATAGAAACAGGGACAAATCTCCTGAAGTAAATTTAAAAAGTAACTATCAAAGGTTCTCCTACACTTTGTTTTGCTTACTACTATAAGTAATTTGTTTTAATCCACAGATTCCCTATGATACTCAGGTTCGTATCTTCTAGTGGCCAGAGCTGTTTCTTTGAAAATGACTCTGAATAACATTGAGTGAACTTTTTTTAATGATAACTCTACCCAATGATGTCTTCAGAGTTTGTACTCATTTTCCATAGGGTGGTTGGGCATTCTAAAGGGAGGCTGGGAAATAAGGAGTGTGGCAGAGTGCATATGGTAAGAGAAAATTAGTGGTAGGAGTTAGGAAAACATAAGGGTACTGATAAGTATCATATCATGTACTCCTCCCTCCGTCTTTCCTCACTTGCCACTTTAATTTCAACAGAAGAGCTGGCAATTTTGTTTGGAAAAACACAATACTGTGTCCTCTTCATTGTGTATTTTACACAAAACTGATATGTTTAAGAAGAAGAATGAGGCCAGGTGTGGTGGCTCATACCTGTAATCTCAGTACTTTGGGAAGCCATAGCAGGTGGATCACTTGAGCTCAGGAGTTCGAGACCAGCCTGAGCAACTCGGAGAAACTCCACCTCTACAAAAAATAAAAAAAAAAAATTAGCCAAGCATGGTGGTGTGCACCTGTGGTTCCAGCTACTTGGGAGGTTGAGGTGGAAGGATCGCTTGAGCTTGGGAGGTGGAAGATGCAGTGAGCCAAGATTGCACCACTGCACTCCAACCTGGGTGACAGAGTGAGACCCTTTCTCAAAAAATACATAAATAAATAAAATGTTAAAAAATAAAAACGCCAAACAGTGTGGCATAAAGACTCATATATATATATATATTTATATCGCACCCAAAAAGTGCCTGCTAATCTTTATATTAGTCATAATTCTTTAGAAAAAAGACAATCAATAGGATGTGTATACATATATAGAAGATGGCTTAAGGATTGCCTTATTCAGTTATAGAGGCTGACATGTTTAAAATGTGCAAAGTGGGCTGGCAGGCTGGAGACCCAGGAAAGAACTAGTGCTAAAGTTCAAGTCTGAAGGCTGATGGCCTGAAGAATTTCTCTTGTTCAGAAAGATCAAGACCAGATTTTTCCTAATCCTTCAACTGATTAGATGAGGCACACCCACATTATGGGGAGCAACTTACTTTACCCAAATCTGCTGATATAAATGTAATCTTACCCAAAAACACCCTTTCAGAAACATCCAGAATAATGCTTAGCCAGATTATCTGGGCAATGTGGCCCAGCTATACAGATACATACTATTAATCCTCGCAGTACCCAAAAGATGAGAAGTACTGGGAACTTAGTGGTGAGCAGATCATCTTTCTTTTTTCTTCCTCCTAAATATAAGCTGCTCAACTTGGGAGATACAGAGAAGAAGACCAAAGGTAGCTTTGAGTAGGAGGCTGCAGGTAGCTACACAGGCTTTTCCCAGTGCTCCTTGCTGTTCCTCTACTCTATGTACAGATGTTGGAGAATAGAGAGGATGATTTTATAGTATTTTTAAGCTGGTGAAAATAAGTCCCTGGATTATTCTCTGTTTTTCCTACATTCCAGCCTCAGATCCAGTTGAGGTACACTAAACTTTTCCTGAAATGAAAAACATCCTGGAGATATAAATATTTCCCCCAAACAACTTAAATACTGGCAAACAGAAAAGGACAGTCTCGTACAGAACAAAAACAATTTAACAGAAAAATGCAGAAAAGGGCACAAGACTGACATAAAAACTTTGTAACTTGTGAAAGAAAGAATTTTGATTGTATTTCTTATGTAAGTTACATGGGTTGAAAGAAAAGAATAAAAGCCATTGCACAGCGTTTGGTCAAGAAAATAGATTCCATTATTACACAGTCATATACCAAAGGCCATCAGTGGCCATGTACTATAGGATCTTGGAACCTGAGGTTGGAAGAGGATACTACAAGCTATAAGACTTACAGGCAATGAAATGCATGTGCAGTGACCTATTATGTTTGAAATTCTATATGTGAGGCCACTGGAGAGAGACAAAACAAAATGCATTGTTTCTAACAGAGGGAAACATTCTCCTAGGTGAAATGGGACATATATTCTCAAGCAGCAATTTGAAGACATTTCAGAATAAAGATCTGAGACGTTTTTCAGATGAAGACACAAAAGGTGGGGACTTTGAACCATAGTTGTAAATTAAAAACTGAAAACATGAAAAGTCCCTCTCTAGAGAGTATTAGTAATCTGCCAGATCAAATACTCACAACTCTTCCAATAAAGTGCTGACAGTGTCTGAATATTTACTTGATGACACATTTTAGAATTTATTTGATTGCAAATTGAATGTATATGCATCCTGAAGAAGTAAACATCCTAGTCAGTATTATCAATTCTTATATTTAATAGTGGACCTGAACTTTTCTTTCAAAAAATAAGAAACCAAACTATGGTTACTTAAGAGATTTGGCAAATATATTACTTACTTGTTTCTCTAAATCTCTTTATTTGGGGGCATGGTTTCCTATTCAAATCATCATCAAATAGGTTTTTATTTATACAAATTCTTTTTTTGGGAATACCACTTTTAAGGATGCAATAGACCAGTAAGAGTAATTAAACATACACACGAGCTCAAAAGCAAAAGGGAAAGATCGCAAATGAAACATTTTTGAAGCTGGAAACTAGGTAAGTAAGATTCAGCTTTTTTTTTTCTTTCTTTCTGCTAAAATGACAATGCAGAAAGTTTAAAAGCCCCCCAGTGTTCATTACAATACTCTCTTGTAAAATTTAAGATTTGTCCCACCAGGGACTTTTGCCAAAAGAGATGAAATTATGGCTAAATACCATAAAAGTGGTTTAGAGTCTCTTGAACAGTTAGACCTGTGTTGCTTCTCCTGTACTTCAAAATAAGGCTACTACTCCTCACTCCCCCCTAGTAGAAAAGAACTTTATTCCCCAAAGAGGATGAAACAAGTTCTCTGGCCTGGAGGACACCTGGACACAGGATGGGAATACAAAACTGAAAGGAGGAATATGCATACTAAATGTTGAAACACTTCACCCTGCCTGACTCTCCCCTCTCATTTAGATCCGCAGCAGAACCCAGGCAGCCAAGTTTCATCCGAGCAGGAAAATGTATGAATCTTCTCTAGGGAATATGTCTTACTCAAAAGAAAAGACCTAACAAAAATGGCAGCAGGAATCCCTTAAGTAGAACGAAATCAACTAGATCATAGTGAAGAATGGGGTCAACAGACCCATTGTTAAATATCGCACAAATCCAAGGATTATTAGATATTTGAAGAAAGAATGTTATACCAAAGAGACTAAAACAAATAAACAATAACTCAGAGAAAAGATTCCACAAAAAGAAAGCTTCAAAATATCTGGGATTAATATCCTCAAAGATGTGAGAAAAGGGTTTTCATCTCGAAAACAAGAACACAGATTTTTTTTTTTTTAAATGTTGGAAACTAAGATAGTGTAAGTGAAAAAATACAATGAAAGTTTTAGGGTATAAAGTTGAGAAGCTATTCCAGAACGAAAAGCAAAATGTCTAAGATTGAAATTAGGAAAAAATAAGAATAAAAAATACAATAAAATAAAATTAGGGAACCCATAGAGAAAATCCAACATCTTAAAACATAGAAATCCCAGAAGGAGAAAACAGAAAATATAGGATAGAAATTCATGAAAAAAAATCATAAAAAGTTCCCAGAATGGAAAGACATATGCTTTTATAATGAATAGACTCACCATGTGGCCGTGTTCCCAGTCCTATGAATAGCAATAGATCCACCTTAAGACACATCAATGAAAAGTCAGTACCCTGGATACAAAGAAAGGAGATCTTTAAGCTTTCAGAGGGAACATTAATATGAAATAAGCTAGTAAACAATAAGACCGAGTGTTCATGATTCTGATGAGACAATATGAGTTATAAGCTAGGGCTCTATGGCTAAGTATGCAACAAAGTATATAAGACTTTTATCTCCCATGCAGTCATTTTCATAATGTTACTGGAAGATGTTTTAGCTGGTAAACCAAGAAAGAGGACAAGAAATCTAGGGAATAGGGCATCCAATCTAGAAGAAAGGTGGAGGGAATCACCCATCACAAGGTGACAGCTGTGGACAGGTCTGGAGAAACACCCGGGGAAATTTGCAGCAGGATGAGTTTTATCAGAAGGGCTTGATTTAACAAGGTGAATTTATAATTTCTTGTATATTTACATGTATTAACAAAAGTGATATATGTGATATTGGGGCAAAGGATTAAATGACGGTTAGTGGTTATTACTTAAACACAGAAAACGATGGCAACACAAACCACACAATTTAAAAAATCGTACAATAAACTGAAAAAAGAAAGGATTAATATTTTTATAAAAGGAAGAGTAGAAGTAATGTCTGACGTGTGTGCTGTAAATAGTGCTTATATCAATATGGCAATGTAAAAATTGCATATTGAACCAAACCATGATATGACATAATGATGAGAGGCTGAGGACACACATGTGTGTCAGAAAGCAAGGCCTGCCAAACTGGTGTTGAAAAAGGCTTGATTTGTATCTTCCAAAATAGAATGTCAATATACAGTGTCTAAATCATCCCTTCCCCCTCAAAATAAATCAAGAAATAGCAATATAATAATATTGCAGAGAAATTTGCATATAAATACAAATAGAATCATGCAAACTATTTGAAAGTGGTTGCCTCTGAGAAGCAGGAAAAAGTATGTGATAAGAGTGGTCTGTGGCTTTTGTGTACAACCACTGAATTATATAACTTTTTAAGCATGAGCATATAATTTGGATAAAAGCGGAACATAATTTTAAAATATTTTTATTTTAGAATACTAGAAATTTTAAATCACCTAAAACCCTACCTCTATTAAACTATTTCCAATAATAGTTCGGTTTCTTTTTTTCTAACTTTATATATCTTTAGATATAGACATATATATATATATATATATGTAGGTAATAATAAATATACATACTTTATATAAGTAGAAAATATTTCACAGAGAAATTGATGGATACAAGGCCATTTATAGTTCAGTGAATTATTAGATTATTTGCCTAGTTTTCTATGGCAGTCTCTGGTTTTATTATACCAAATTCTAATAGATGGGCCTATTTCAGATATTCTAGTTTTATTTTAATAATCTATTTAAAGTTTAAAATAGTAATACAAGACTTGCTTTAATGATTATCTCTTTTATTGTTTTATATTTGGAAGAGAGGTTACTCAATGACTTTACTGCCTTTATGTATTAATGAAATATTTCTAATCTATAGAAATGTGTGGAGAACACTATATTGAATGTTAATATACTCTGAAGATTGCAATCAATTACAAAATTTGTAGTCTCTTTTGTGTTCATCCTGGATCTCCTTCTACTTCTTTCTCTCATAAGTAACTACTGATTTGGATATTTATCATTCTTTTGTACATATTTAAATTTTCACCATATGAATAGTAATCCAAAATAATATGTAGCATTGATTATATATTTTAAACTTCTAAAATTGATATAATGCTATATGTATTTCTTAACCAAGAACTTTTATAAACACTATTTTATGCAACTCCTTATATTGATGCATGTAGCTTTAGTTCACCTATTTTTCACTGGTGTTTACTATTCTATTTTATGAAAACAAAAATATTAACATGGTAATTTGTTTCACAGACTGTTTTTAATATTCAAAGATAAGTTCAATTGTAGCAGCAATTCAAAGCCCAAGAAGAAACAAATTACCATGAAGGAGTGTCTGTTGATATAGCAAATAGGAGAAATGGCACCCTGACAATTACAGAAATAATAGAACAATTTTAAAGATATAATAAAATAAATATGTTTAAGAAGTGTATTGAATTAAAAATAGACAAAAGAAGGCATGCTTGGAAATGATTATACAGAACTAATAGAAATAAAAATATAGTCATTGAAAATAAAACTCAGTTAATTTAAAGAGAAGATTAGATGAAGCTGAAGAAAGAATCAGTACTTTGAAAAATAAATCTGAAGAAATTATAAAGGATGCAGCACCAACAAAAACGGAAAAAAAATGAAAGTTAAGCAACATAGCACATAAAATGAGAGGAGAGAATGAAAAGATCCCATGTGTATGTTGGAATAATAAGAATTATAGAAGAAGAAAGTAGTGAAAATGAGAACTGTGCATATTGATGCTTAATTCTTAATAACTTTCCAGAATTTAAGGCAAGTACTCAAATAATGCACAGCTTTCTGAGAGGGATAAATAAGAATAACTCCAAATTTAGACTCATTGAATTTAAAATATAAAATGCAAAGATAAATACTTTTAACAGCAATCATAGGATTATCTAAAAATCAATGGCAATTCAAGTAAATAATTCTAATTAACAACAGGATGTTCTAAAGATAATTAAAATACATCTAAAAAGTGCTAACAGAAAAGAAATGTCAATTTATAATTTTATGTCCTGTTACATTATTATTAAAAATGGAGGGTAAAATGAAGAAATTTTCAGAGAACTATTAAAGAGTATGAGAAAAAAATAAAAAAACAAAATGGATGAATATGTTTGAAATAGCCATAACTGACAAATAAAATTTATCTGTTATATGTAAAAATTAATACTTTAATAGAAAAAGTTAAATAGATAAAAGGAAAATAGACAATGAATATGTGAAAACTATTCTGTGACTATCATTTAAAAAGATACTACTATTAGTAAAAAAAAATACTGAAGTATTACACATGATAATACCCATTATTGGTAAGGACATAGTTCAATGGCAGCTTTCATACACTGCTACTACAACTGTAAACTGGTACAACTATTCTGGAGAACAATATCTAGTAAAAGCATAGATGAACAAGTCTTATATATTAACAATTCCATTTTTAACTTTAAACCCTATGTAAACCACTGAGCATATGCTCAGTCAGCTCCCTACCACAATGTTTATTGCATCATTCCTTTACTTAGGCAAGAAAGAAGGAAATAAACAACCTCAATATTCATCAATATAGATGAATGAAATTCCGTTTAGCATTTTAAATTAATGAACTAAAACTGCATGCATTAACATGACTCAAACTCAAAAATATGTTGTTGCTTCATAAAAACCAGTTGGGGATGGATATTGACAGTAAGATAATATTTATGTAAGATTTAAACACACACAACAATGATATGTATTGTTTATGGTTACCTAGGTATGTGTGAATAATTCAAAATGATGGAAAATAGTTACCTGTAGAGAGAAAATAATGGTTTTATTATATCTGAAACAATTGTATGTCTTTAAAAATAATATCTGAAAGAACTGTATACAGGTTAATATTTCAGAACTGTATACAGGTTAATATATAGGTTAATATTTTGCAGTATAAAATATGTATTATATCTGTACAGTGAAAGCAGAAATTTGTTTTATTGTCTTCTGAACTTTTCTACATTTTTGGAATATTACCCAATTTATACAAAATAAATATGTAAAATGAATAAATCTATTTAAGAATAAAGGTGATATCCCTTGGGTGAAGTTGTTAAAGGAAGTGGTAACAACTTAATGTGTCTACATTTTTATAGTAACTCCCTGAGATGATTAATACACCATTGCATTTTTTCCTCTATGTTACTATTACAGAGAATCAAATAATTTTTTTTTTTTTTGAGATGGAGTCTCGCTCTGTCACCAGGCTGGAGTGCAGTGACTCAATCTCAGCTCAGTGCAGCCTCTGCCTCCTGAGTTCAAATGATTCTCCTGCCTCAGCCTCCCAGGTAGCTGGGACTACAAGTGCCCGCCACCACGCCCAACTAAATTTTGTATTTTTAGTAGAGACAGGGTTTCACTATGTTGTCCCGGATGGCCTCAATCTCTTGACCTCGTGATCCACCCATCTCAGCCTCCCAAAGTGCTGGGATTACAGGCGTGAGCCACCGCACCCGGCCACAAATAATTCTCGAATGATAAATGTAATGTGGTGTTCAGGTATCAACTTTTGTTTTTATTTTTCATTAGTGTAACTACATTTACTGTGTAGTAGGAAATGCCAGTTCAAAACCTTGTCTACTATGGGAATATCCCCTCAAACAGGAGTAAGCACCAGTTGCTTCATTTATCCTACATAACAGTCCCTTAGATGCATCTGGCTGATCAAAGAATGGACACCTAACTTTAATATAAAGTTGATATTTGAGTGATAAAAGGATTTGAACTTCTTGAAACTCTGGCAGGTTTATTACGGTTCCTTAAAGGAAAGTTTCATTAACATCTCTAAGGAGGAACTGTGAGCTCTCCAGATTCCTGCTTTTCCCATAACTTCCTTGGGTGGATTTTCACTGCATTCTGTTATATACTCTAGCTTCTTCTCATAAATTTTCTTTTCGGGCATAAGGTAGCCAGAGTCTGATTTTGTTACTTGTAACCAAAAGTACCATAAAATACTAATATAGACTATTTTACTGAAATTTGTATAACTACTTAGAAACTTTCGTATGCTCTTCCCCCTATATTCTTCAAAGGCAATACAGATGAAGACATTGGTTTCAGCTTTGTATTCACCATTCACTCTGTATATGTTCAGCCTTTTGTCATTCTCAAGTTTACCTTCTTAATGGGCACTAAGCCCAGTTTCCTACTCCTTTCCTTTTTATTATGAGTAATATTCCATTTTCAAATCTTGAAACCAGATACATTTAAACTTTTGTTAGTACTGTATTTCATTTCTTGTAAATCGTTTGCCTATTTAATGGTAGGCTTCTTAATTTCCATGTGTCATTTAAGGCAAATGAAAATAACACATGTTCCTTTTGAAAATAAAATGTTTCTCACCCTTTCTTAAAGAACTAAAGTTGTTTCATATAGTTTAGCTCTTAGAGCAGTAATTTAGTGTTTCTATTAAGAGCAAAGTTGCTATCTCTAGTTAATGGCAGTTTTTCCCCTGCTGTTGATGGAATTTTGGTATTGAAATTTATATCAGAGAGATGCAGATAGAACATTTTACAGGCTCTCTTCCCAAATTAAGTGTTTTCATTAAATCAAATTACTAAGACTTCTTTACATATAAATGTTTCTATAAATGTATCTACTAAAACTTGTGAAAAAAACGAAAGGAAGTTTATAGAAAAGATGTATGCCTGCTTTGCACCTTTTTCACATAGTAGTTATACACGGAGAACACTCGATTTCACAAATAAACTAACTGGTAAACAACTTCAGATACTGGCAAAAAGCAGTGGAATATTGATATAGAGCAAATGGAGACATGTTTAGTATCTCAGAATTACAATACTTACCTTCCTTTTCCTAGTATTTCACTTGGAATTATTTGATGGATTCAGTTTGTCCCACCAACTTTTCCCAGTCAATTTTTCCTGCAGTTCTGAAATAATTGATGGGGCTTAGAGTGTAAGACTTTCAATGCAACTTAGGGGAAAGGTAAAAAGACTTTGAGAGTTCGAACACAGAGATTTGACCTCATTATCATTCTACTTCTCTAATTTAACTGATCTACTATTGGGGTTCAGAAAATGATACACCAGAGTATGGCATTTTGGAATGCTGAGTACTTTGAACTGAAGGACATTGGAAGGGTCTCAGAAGCAGTCTCTTTCTGACATTCTCTTGCCCTTCTTTCTCCTGCTCCCTTTTCTCCCTCAAGGTGGGCCACAGAAACTAGAATTCCAGAACTACTTTCCCCCAAAGCCAGCCATAAAACCTAGAAATATTACTTTAACCTTCTTCCACCTTTCTGTGTAGGAACTAGCCATAATGAAATTCTCTGACCCACCTTGTCTAATAATAGATCGTAAGACCCTCATTTCAGAATGCGTCCTGCCCTATACCCAGGAGAAGGAAATACTACACAGAGAGTTTAAGAAGAATCTGAATGAACAAGCCTTGCTGAGTTTCCTCACTCAGTCTATCACCATTAGATCATTCCCTTTTTGTCCAATCACATTTTTGCATGGCTGCTTATCCTTCATCTAACCGAATTTGGTCTTCATTGCTGAAGGCTCCCATGTCACATAGAACTGATTAAATATTTTTGTTAATGCTCTTCTCTTATTAACCTGCCTTTTGCTATAGGAGTGTCAGCTATGATCCTTACGATGGGTGAGGAAAACTGTCCTATCTCTCTACCCCTACACTACCAAAACCTATTTATGTTAGAAGAAAACTAATCAATCTAAAGGCGTTTTTTCTTTTTCACATCTTCCTTAATTTATCAGCATATTTTACTCTTGGTAAAGAGTACCACTGGTTCAACTTCTTTAGATTCCACATATAAGTGAGATCATGAAGTATTTGTCTTTCTGTGCCTGTCTCATTTCACTTAGCCTAATATTCTTGAAATTAATCTATACTGTTGCAAATGACAGAATTTTCTCTTCCTTCTTCTTTGCTCCTCCTCTCCTCCACATCCTCCTCCTCTTTCTTCTTCTTTTAAGACTAAAGCATATTCCGGTGTGTGTGTGTGTGTGTGTGTGTGTGTGTACACACATACCATATTTTCTTTATCCACTTATCTGTTGATGGTTAGGTTGATTCCATATCTTGACTATCGTGAATAATACTGCAATGAACACGGAATACAGATAGCTCTTCAATATACTAATTTCTTTTTTTTTTAGAATTTATATCCAGAAGTGGTATTTCTGGATCATATGATAATTCTATGTTGAGGGGAAAGGGGGAATGGGGAGATGTTGGTCAAATGGTACAAAGTTTAATTTAGGATGAACAAGTTATTTATATCTATTGTAGAACATGGTGATTATAGTTGATAATGTACATTTGAAAATTTCTAAGAGAGTAGATTTTAAATGTTCTCATCACAAAAATGATAAGTATGTGAGGTGATGGATATGTTAAATACCTTGATTTAATCATGTCACAATGTATACATATATCAAAACATCATGGTATATACCATTAATATATACAATTTGTCAATTATACATTAATAAAGCTGAAAACAACACGAGCACCTCTGGTTCAATTTAGTGAATTAAAATTCCATCTTTCACAGTTTCTGCATGCTTAACCTAGCACAAGTTACATAGACTTCAGTGCCTCCATTTTCTTATCTGTTCAATGGGAACAAGGATAGGTATAGTACTTATTATATAGGTTTCTTATGAAGATAAAATTAGCTAATATGTAAAGAATACTTAGAGTAGTAGTGACATACAATATGAAAGTGAGTATTTTCTACAGAAAACTGTATGGTATAATGTTGTGTGGATTATTTTAGGAACCAGATAGATACAATTTCAAAGTTTACTCACCTACTTTCTACCTTATGACATTGAGGAAGTTATTTATCTTCAATAAATATTAGTGAACCAATCTGTAAAATGTAAAGGCTTTTACAAAGTCACAATATACAGTAAGTATACCTAGAACACAATAGGGAATTATTTGGCATATTTTTAAGTGGGTCCTTTCTTCATTCTAATAAAATACAAATACCCAGGCTAGCGTCTAAGGACCACTAAAACTTCCCCCCCTCTTTTTCCTCTCCTTTCACTTGTACTACCAACTCTGCCCTCCCTATATGGAATAACTAAATACATACTTCTTTGATATGGTTAAGACCAGCAAGCCCCTGATTCTTTAATTGTTTTATCCTCTTTGGGGAATAAAGTTCTTCTTTTCTACTAGGGGGAGTGAGGAGTAGTAGCCTTATTTTGAAGTACAGGAAAAGCAACACAGGTCTAACTGTTCAAGAGACTCTAAACCACTTTTATGGTATTTAGCCATAATTTCATCTCTTTTGGCAAAAGTCCCTGGTGGGACTAATCTTAAATTTTACGAGAGTATTGTAATGAACACTGGGGGGCTTTTTAACTTTCTGCACTGTCATTTTAGCAGAAAGAAAGAAAAAAAAGCTGAATCTTACTTCCCGTATATTATAGTGCCTCCATCCCAAGCCTAGGATGTTTTCCAGACTTATTTTTGCAGATCCATTGCCTTTGCTCTCTTTCATAAGTTGCAAATGGGTGACCATCCAGCAGATGTATTTTAATTGGGCCAGTTCATATTTTAAAAATTGAACAGAAATGTCTTAGGGTAGTCCCCCATGGTGGGTTTGATTTCTCAAAAATAAGCACCAATAGCAGTTTATGGATTTATCTTTCTAGGTATTTTACACTGTGTATATAAACATGCATACATATGTAAGGAAACATTCATACACAGAGTATTTTTTTAGATTTATTGCTTATAAAAAACGATAGGGGAGTTAGATACTTCTAGTATAGTGTTTTGTTTGACACACACAATAATTTAACAGTCGCATAGCTACACAAGTAGCACTTTCCTACCAAATAAACTGCTTAACACCTAAAAAAAAAAAAAAAGAAAGAAATTCACAATGCTCTATAGTAATCATTAGTCCTTCACATATTTAGGTCTCCTGACTGGCCTCTGAAGTCTTTGGGTTTATCATGGAACTCTTCTTAATTAAAGCTAACATTATTGAATCACTACCTTGTCTGCCTCCCCTCAGTTCAGTTAAAATCTTTATTTGTCCCTTTATACAATATGATGTAAGGCAGGAAAAAAGTGAGTTTGGGTGTAAGATAGAAGTGATTTTAATCTCTGCAGCTAAAAACTCTTACCAAGCCTCCCTTGCTCATCTGTAAAGTGCAGAGAATAATTCTCAAATGCAAATAATAATTGTTTTAGGGTTGCTTTGACAATGACTATAAAGAATTTATATAACATAATTAACATAGTACCTCTTCCAAAATAAGTAATCTATAGATATTAACTCCTCTGAGTCTGTTTTCTAATTTGGCAATTAAAATGATTGAGATTAGATGACCATTTAAGTTCCCCCAGTTCAAAAACAAGAGACCCATGGAATTCCTAACTTTATATTTTAGGTATTCTCTGTTTGTTGTGCTTTCTTATTATAATAATAGAATATAGTAGAGTATAATATAATATATAAGATAATATCATATAATAATATTTTATTTTTATTTTTGCATTCAGTATACTCACATATATTGCCTTATGACATTTTTAATATCATGCTAGTAATGCATTTTGCTATTCTTGTTGTAACAGCTTCTGACTTTTTAACAGAGAGAAGGAAAGAGAAAGATACTAACATGGGTGGGAATGCCCACTCCGGACTCCATGGTAGGTCCTTTGCAAATGCGATTGTTTTTGTTCATTGAAGGCCTCATTGATCAAGCAGAAGTCATGAACATGAGTGAGTAATCAACAACAGAGAGGGTTCGGTGTACCTGGTTATCAGTCAGTGTGGGTTACAAAGGCCAGTGAAAAGATACTGTTAACCAGCACCAACTAAGTGAAAGTCAGTTAAGAGAGCGGTCACTGCATTAGAGGTATGATTTCCAGATACAGTAGTTTTTAATTTACGAAGTCTCAGATTACAGAACTGGCAACTCTATTCCATAAAAATGAGGTCTTCGAAATTATGCCATTATAGTATGAGCAATTATTATTTATTTTTGTTTTTTATTCGTATTTTTTTTTTTTGAGATAGGTTTTTATTCCTGTTGCCCAGACTGGAGTGCAGTGGCTTGATGTTGGTTCACTGCAACCTCTGCCTTCCGGGTTCAAATGATACTTGTGCCTCAGCTTCCAGAGCAGCTGGGACTACAGGTACACGCCAGCATGCCCAGCTAATTTTTGTATTTTTAGTAGACAGAGTTTTGCCATGTTGGCCAGGTTGGTCTCAAACTCCTGACCTCAAGTGATCCGCTTGCCTTGGCCTTCCAAAGTGCTGGGATTACAGGTGTGAGCCACTGTGCCCAGCCTAAAATACTTTTTGTTAGATTCATAATTGCTTGTTTTTATGATTTAACATAACAATCAAGATATTATTAAACTTAAGCATGTCATCAGGTGCCTTCTAACCCCCTCCTTTCACATTCTAATACCTAATGTGTTTGAAATTAATGAAGCAACATCTACTTTTACATTGATTAAAAGCAAGGAAATATATTTTATTTAAAATGAATGTTCTGCAATCTTTCAAGCATTCTTAAGTGTTTTGTGTTCAGGGTTATTTAAAAAGCATGTAGATGCACACTATAGAAAAAGTAAGGAGATTTTATACATTCATATACCTTTTTTTGTTAATACTTTTTTGTTACTGTTTCTGGGCTTAAACTCAAAATTCATAAAACTTCTGAGGCATTCCAAATACGAGTGTTGCTCAGTCCCAAGTGGTCTCAGTTCACTAAATTATTCAGTGCTCTACATAAATGTGTCAAACTTATTCACAGGGCATAAATGAAGAGATCTTGTGCTTGATAATCCAGAACTGTCTTTCTAATGATGAATAAAATATTTTAAAGACATTGAAAAAGGGATAACAAGTAGCCCTTAAAACTTTCTCTTGGTTCCGGAGATGTGCTATTCTACATTAAGGTATAAAGGAAATTTATGAGAATTTGGTTATAAGCTAAGTAAAACATAAGTTTAAATAGACATTTATTGGACTGATCAACTTGTAAGCGGGAAATTCAGAGGCTTGTTAAATCTGCTAAAGACATTTGGGTGATTTTGAAGTCTCATATTCCCTCCTGTCTTTATATGCAATAGTTATTTGCTGAAGTGCTAAATACGTCATTTGGCCCATTATTTATGTTTTAAAATGCCTGCTCCCAGATCGTCTAGTGCATTTGGCAAAGGACATGTTTTACCATGTTTGTCGCTGAAGCCTGATCTCCTCTGGTGCTTTTCCCTGTTGTTTTCTGTGCCCTACACGTTGTGTTCAGCTCTTTTCTGCCCATTCCTAGACATCCTCTTCTTTCAGACCCTGAATTACAGGAGTGTGGCATGTAGCAGAGTTTACTGAATCTTTAGGCATGTTGTTTTCCAAGTGTGGTTCATGCACTGTCTCACTCACCTCAGCATAACTGGGATACCAAAGGGGAATCCCTGAACATATCACTGCTCTCATGAATCACAATCCATGGAAATCACAACTAAGCATCTGTATTTTCTACAAGTTCCTTAAATAATTCTTAATTATGCCAAAGAGAACAACTCTTTTGGATTAATCAGTGGTGATGGGGTAAAGGATCAGCTATATAAATTACAGTTAAAAAAAAAACTTAAATTTGCTTCTTAGGCCTCGTTGTCCTGATATTTTCTGGCTATCCATGTGTTGTATACTATACTACCAGTTTGAGTTTGAGTTCAATTCTCTTTTAATTGAATGGGAATGCCTTTAGGTAAAGTAAGAAATCCACAATTCACTACAATAATCATTAATCTTCATGTATTTGGATCTCTTACCTGGCACAAGAGCCTCTCAGAGGGCCATGTTTTCCTTAGGCCTCTCTAGTAGATAGGAAGATGTATTGCCCAGATTCTCACTCAAGAAGACCTTGCTGTCCAGCTGCAGGGAGAGCTATCAGCAGATAGCTTGCAGCTGCCTGTGTTGTTCAGGATCTACCTTACCTGTAGAGGACAGACTTGCTGTACCCCTTACCCATCCAGCACCTGGTAAGTGAGTGGAAAAGGTATGGCCATTTCCACCCATTGCAAGACAACTTTGAAAGGTAATATCCACTGCAGAGTTCCCTAGCAGATGCTTTGTTGATTGGCATCACAATTTAACTTCTTTCCCTTCCTAATCCTGCTTCTTACCCTTCTTTTCACAGATATTAATTCCTAATCAACATGTTGTACCCCAAACTCTGTTTTAGTGTGTGCTTCCAGGAATGCACTCATTCTATTATGGCTTCAGTCTGCAGTCACATTATGGAGGCAGCTTCTCTCCTCTGAAAACAGCCTGTCTCAGCTCTCCATTCCTCTCTTAAGTTACTAAGATATGTTTCCAATATATCTTACTTCAGAATACACCAAGTTTTTGAATTTTAACTCTAATCAAGATTCAGCTCTGAAACTGATTTACCATATTCAAGAACATAATAGATGGGTTCTATTTTTCTAATAGCAAATTGGCCATCTGTTCCCTGTAATGATTTATGTTTTACCCAAGGAAATGCAGTCAATTTTGGTTTTAATAAGCATATTTGGCATTTCGTTTCAAGGAAGTGAGTTGCACATTTTTATTTCTTCACCAACTCTATTACTTGTTTTTGTTTGTTTGTTTGATTGTTTACAGTTAGTGGACATGGCTTCCCAGACCTCTTAATAGCTCTGAAACTAGAATGCCACACATCGGAAGTTTTCTTCCTCATCTGGAAAGTTGACTCAATTGTAAAAATTGCCCTTATTTTTCTATTCATGTTTTCTTGAGAATCTATTTTTCTGACAGTGAATGTTGTTCTTAAAAATTGTTTTTCTAATTACATCAGTCATCCTCATAAGGACCTGTTATTTTCACCAAAGCAAATAAACGTGATAGAAAATGTGTCCCTCCTCCAGGAGAGAAGTGCTTTTTTAAACCTACTGCCAAACCCATGGTACTCTCTGTCTTAAAAGATCACAGAGTTCATTTCAATATTTCAAGGTAAATTAACCACTGAACCTCATTGCAGGCATTCTGGATATTATCTTAAATATAGAATGAAATGGTTTTCTTTTGGGAAATACTGCATAGTTTGAGTTGTTTTTATCTTCCTACCACATTTCATCAATATCAGCAACTACATTTTTATTATTCACTCTTTCTCACTTTGCATTATCTATTGTTCCTTTCCATTTTAAACTTTTTGAAAGCTATCAGAAATGTGTTCAAATAATTTATTCTAACAAGTATATTGGAGTGGACCTGGACTTTAGATAGGAAAATGAAGCCACTATAGAAATAAAAGACTTTGTTTTTAACTGAACTACAGAAGAAACAAAAGTTAATGTACATTCTGATCACAGGCCAATAGGTTAAGTTGGTGTACACCTGGGCAAAGACTACAGCTTATGACATTGTAATGACAAAATACAAATAAACTAGAATACTTTGTGATGGCAACACATATCTAATCTTCTCTAGTGTGGAATTAATGTAATCGTTAAACTCTGCACTTACTTGGTGAAGTGATGATCACGCCTATACACTTTTATACCTAAGTCTTAGTGACTAAGATCATTCCTTTATTAAACAAACACATTGAAAACTGTTATGAAGAGTGATAATAGTGATGGTATTATTTCTTTAGATTATTTGGAAGAAAAATGCAAAAGAAAACTGAAAAATGGGCCAAGTGTGGTGGTTCACACCTGTAATCCCAGCACTTTGGGAAGCTGAAGCGGGTGGATACCTTGAAGCCAGGAATTCGAGCCCAGCCTAGCCAACATAATGAAACCCTGTCTCTACAAAAAATACGAAAATTAGTCAGACGTGGTGGCACATTCCTGTAGTCCCAGCTACTCGGGAGGCTGAGATGGGAGGAACACCTGAGCCTGGAGAGGTTGAAGCTGCAGTGAGCTGTAATCGTGCCACTGTACTCCAGCCTGGGTGACAGAGAGAGAGAGAGAGAGAGCCTGTCTCAAAGAAAGAAAATGAACTGAAAAATAGTATAAAGGGAGAGCTCACCATAGATGTAGCCTTCCGTGATGGTTATAGAAAAAGAAATGAGGTTAGAGTCCGAGTCCTGTGTTTCCAGTCTTATCAAACTGTTTATTCAGAGTTGTGCTGTTTCTTTTAGACTTCCTATCTCCCTCATCCCCACACCACTTAACCCTAGCTGTCTGTCTGGAAACCCTTTCCAAATTTTGCAGCATCACTAGATAAACGGATAGGAAAATAAATGACTTGGGCATCCTGTTGAAGTATATTCAGCTAGTGGAGCCTGTGGGATCTCGTATTGTTTACCAGCTGCTCCTACACTCTCTGCTGAACCTAGACTAATTTTACAGCTAGAGTTGAATTAACAATTCACATTGCATGCTTACCAGATGCTACTGAAGAATGTGGAGGAGACAGCAACATAATCGCACTGAAAACAGAATTTGAAGATCACCTTGTCCTTTTAGCATCAGGGACTCAGCTAAACAAGATGACTGATTTATCTATGCACCCCATGCCATTACTAAATAAGCAAAGATGAGAACACAAGCATGATATTACACAGCAGTGTTATTGGTATGAGTCACAGCACCTGTAATTTAGCAGTCACATTGTCTAGCTCAAACAGGTGACACAGTCTGGCAGATGGTAGTGAGGATTTCATTACAAGGTTCACAATTTCTCACAAATTGTTTACCTTGTTTTTTTTCTTTTGCTAAAATTTCATGTGTGTGTTTGTGTGCACACATACCTTGTAACATAATGTGTGTTCATTTGTATTTTGAAACCAAGTTGTTAATTATATGATGAGAATTGTATTAACTCACTGCTAATGTTTTCTTTTAGTATTTATTAAACATTCCCTAAACAAACATTTCTGAATGCCTATTATGTGCCAGATACTATTCTAGACATATAAGATATATTGATTAATACAACAAATATCTACCATTCTGTAACCTACATATATTAAAAGACCCACTTTATAAAAATAACATAGTTTACTTAAAATCTGTGTTGATATCTTTTAATATTGCTACATAACCTTTTTTACATTAGTATTATCAAATATATCTTCTTTTATATCTTTAATTTCAACCTTACTGAAAGAATATCTTGTATTTAGATATGTATTTTATATACACATTACAAGTTTGTTTTTAAGAAAAATATAATTGAAAAATCTCTGAGCTTAAACAGAAACGTTCCATCCACATACATTTTTGAGACTATTAATATATATGGTTTTTTATTTTATTTTTTTTTCTATGCCATGCTTTCTCTTCGCTTTCTTTTAATTCTTTTTCTCAATCTATTTTATTAGCTGCTGTGGTATGAATATGACTCCCCAGATTCATAAGTTGGAAACAAACCTCAATGCAACAATGTTGGGAGGTGGGGACTTTTGGGAGGTGTTTCGGTCATGAGGACTCCACATTCATGAATGAATTAATGCTACTATAAAAGGGGCTTGTGGGAGTGGGTTCACTCTCTCTTGCACCTTCCAAATTCTGCCATGTGAGGCCACAGCAAGAAGGCCCTCAGCACATGCCAGAACCTTAAACTTGGACTTCATAGCCTCTAGAACTGTGAGAAATAAATTTATGTTGTTTATAAATTACACAGTTTATGGTATTTTGTAATAACAGAACAAGTGGACTAATACAGTAGTCAAGTTTCTTTTTTACTCCTTTATTCTATTAATTTAAAATTATGCATTCTGTTTTTATACTTTGACAGTTTTGAATTTAATGATTTAATACTTGTGTTAACTATGTCTGTCACGACTGAATATCTCTATCAACCTCTTCTGAATACAAAAACTTTAATCTTTTAAAGTCAATCACCAGTCTTATCTTCCATATCTATATTTTGAATTTAAGACCTCAGAATTCATCATTATCAATACTTTTTATAGACAATACATTTACTAATTTATTTTATATTCCTGTTTTATTTTATATTGTTTTATTTTTATTTTATACTCCACTATTTTCTTCTGAGTTAAATTATATTCCCTTGAAGTACTTCTATTGGTATTCTTTCAGTAAAATCTGTGAGTATAATGCCTTTGACAAAAATACCTATTTTGCCCTCACTCTTGATTAAAATCCCAAGTGGGTATACAATTCTAAGTTGACAGATGTTTTCTCTTAATACTTAAAATGTATTTTTTCACTGTCTTGTTAACTGTGGTTGATTCTAACACTACTGTCATTCCAGCCGTCATTATTTCTTAGAAATTTTAGGGCAACTTTTTCTCTTGAATTTAGAAAGTTTGGATTATTTTTATTTCTTCTAAAAGAAGTGTTTAAGTATTTTTTTTAATTTAACACCTTTGATACTGACACTTTTTCAGGACTCAATCTTTCTTCAATTATGGGTAATTTTCATTCACCACCACTTTGAATATTGCCTGTTTTCCCCTATTCTCTCTATTCTATTGTTATAGAATTGCTATGGCACACACATTATAAGTTCTCATCATACCTTTTATGTACTCACTTCTATTATCTTTACATCTTTCTCTGAGTTGAATTCTGGATACTTTCCTGAGTTCTGTTTTTTTCGTTTACTAAATTCTTCTTCAGCTGTCTTTCTAATTGACCTTTCTTTTAAATTAGGTCTCTTTAAAAGATTTTTTTTGATTTACTTTATCCAGTATTCCTCTCTGTTTATAAAAGGAAGTTGTTTTTAGCAACCTTGTTTACCACAGTCAAAGTCCATGACTATTTTTCTAAAAAGTTACATTAGTTTTTGGAAAGCCTCAAAAGAGTCAAATAATTTGGTATTCTAAATATTGGCAAGAATCAATATACAAACCATACTAATGAAGGGGAAAGGGATGAAAGGAGATTTGTATATTTTGAAGGAGACTGTGTTAGTTTGCTAGGGCTGGTGTATAAAAGTACCACAGCTGCATGGTATCAACAATGGAAATATATTGTCTCTCAGTTCTGGAGGTAAGAAGTCTGAGATCACAGTGTTGGTAAAGTTGGTTCCTTCTGATGTTGGGGTCTGCTTGGGAGAGTATATTTCATGCTTCTTTCGTACCTTCTGGTGGTTTGCTAGCAATCTTTGGAGTATATTGTCTTCTGTTGCATCATGTCAGTTTCCTGTTTAAACTTCACATGGTGTTATCCCTGTGTGCCTGCCTGTGTTTTTTTTTTTTTAATAAGGACACTAGTCACATTGAATTAGAGGCTCATTCTATTCTAGTATGTTCTCATCTTAGTTACATCTGCAACAATCCTATTTTCAAATAAGCTCGTATAATGTGGTACTTAGGGTTAAGAATTCAGTACACAAATTTGAGGGGGTCACAAGTCAAACAATAACAGAGACACTCTTGGTAGGAGCCAGCCTTGAGTTTAGAGTCTGAGGAATCTCAGAATATCAAGTGTCTTGTCTTGTAAGAGCCTTGTTATTCTGGTATATGGTCTATTCAGATTCTGTCAAGTTGATTGCTCATTGTTGAGATCTTAATTAGATTTTGACAAAAAGTATATATTTATCACAATTTTTCTCAGAATTAGAATACACTGAAAATATTCAACTGTTAAGGCAATGTCAATTTTTCAGCGACTCATGCAATCATCCGCTGTCTGCCTCTGTTGCTTGTGCTTGATTTGCTTATTCAAGTTTCTCTCAAGCAACTGGCTTTGGGTAAGGGGCTGTCTTCATTCGTGCATTATTACTCAGCATTAGTAGATGTACAATGGCAGCTATATTTTTGCAGTGATTTTACTTTTGCTTTTAACTTAACTGAAAAATGCTTGAATGAAATTATGGCAACCCAAAATATTCCCTTTAGGAAGCCAGTGTTTGTTTATGTAAGGGGTAAAAATCCCTAACTAGTAAATGTCTGTGAGATTTTGATTTATATGATTAGAAGAGTGAGTAAAAGAAATTATAGTTAAAAAGTAAGAATTATGTAAAATTTGATATCTTATCTCTAAAACTTTCCCACCACACTTAAGCACAGTTAAAAATATTTTATTGGCAATGTGTATCTTTGGGTTCTGATGTCTATTATTTTAGAACAGTCTATTCTCTTTCTTGCAATTTCATTTTTAGTCAAGGATACCCCAAACCTGTGAATCTTAAGTGACCAAAAAAAATTAAATCATCTAATTATTAAAAACAAAAATAATAAAATAAAACTTTATCAAGTGTCTATCCAATGATGATCTCCTTTGTGCTGGAATCTCAGGTCCAGCTCTCTTGTCTAGCTTAGGCCAAAGGTCGTATCTCATCTCCAAGAACATTACAAATCCAGGTGTAAAGTTTAAATCCTCCTCTGAAACTTCAAGATTATCATGATATCAGTAACCTTTCTTCTTCTGGATTTGTCTTCTCCTATTGTTCTGTGCCTGCAGATGTCCACTTTCTTCTGTTAAGTGTAGCTGTCCAGTTTAGCTCCGTGTGTGTGTGTGTGTGCATGCACATGTGTGTGTGTGCATGCACGTACTCATGTGTGTACATACGTGCACATGTGCACATGGATGTGTTATTACTCGGTATTTCTCTGTGTTGTAGCAGAAAGGAAATCTATTTGGACAGTCTTAGCCTACCTTGCTGCTGAAGTCTCTGAACATTTTCTATATATGTGTATAAAATTAAAAAAATAGATACAGTTTATTTTTAAGAAACTCATGGCAATATATATCAGGCTTCCTTTACCTAGCATCCCCAGAATGGCTATGGGAATCTCACCCTCTTCTCCCAACTGCATACCATTTTGTTGTTTGTTTGCATTAGTGCATTTTTTTCTAGGTAAAGGATTGATGTCTTTTATCAGAATACTAATATAATTCATGATCCCTGCAAAAGTTTTAAAAACATTCATTATAATTTTGAAAATGTATTTTTTCACCTTTGAATTAGATTAGGTCCATTGACCTCTTAGCATTCTCACAAGGCACACTTTTCAATGTGACCTAGTAATCCATTATATAAATATGATAAAATTAAAATCAAAATTCCTGTATTGTTGAATTTTAGATTTTTCCTGTGTTTATTATAATGAACAAAGCAATAAATATTTGTAAACATAAATGGATGAACCCATCCCTAATACTTTCCCTGTGGTAATTTCCTTGGAGAAGAATTCTGGGGTCAAATAGTAAAGTCATGGTTAAAGCTTTAAATACATAAAGCGATTTTCTGTACATTTATGCTTTTAAAAAGTGTGTGTATATATATACATACACATGTATATATACAAACAAATTTCTTACTTTATTTGATTGAGATACAATAATAGAGCAGCTATTTTAATTTTTGACAAAACTCCAGAATAATATGCCATGAATAATAAGTTAACCTTTAAATTTAGCTCCATGGATGATGCACTACAGCTGAGATTCAAGTGTAAACAGATATTTTTCTGATGTAAAATGTTAATTCTTATTCCTTTTTTCTAAGTTTCTTATATTTAATTCAGTAGAATAATTGTAATGGCTTTTTTAAGTTTGCTAATTTTTCAGTATCTAAGAGTTTTTAAGGGACGTGAACATTATAATAAGTAAGCAACATTGAATTCCATAAAAATTGAGAAGAAATTAAGACAGTTTTCTTAGAAAGAAAATGAACTAAGAATGACAAGTTTTTGGAGTTTTAGTAGGAAATGAAAATATAATCAAGGGAGAATTGCTATAGTACAGTATCTTGGTTAGTTGTTGAATAAGAGATTTAAAAAACAAATCCCAGAGGATCCAAAAATACTCCTGGGAATGACCCCAATGTGTTTTAGGTAAAAACAGTGCATGCTCTATAGTATATAGTAATTGTATTTAGGTAGTCAGCCATCTAAGGATCCAAAAGAACAGAATGAAGCCAGAAGTGATGGCACATGCCTGTAGTCTCAGCAACTCAGGATGCCGAGGTGGAAGGATCACTTGAGCCCAAGAGTTGGAGACTGCAGTGATCCATGATTGTGCTTCTGTACTCCAGCCTCGTGACAGGACAAGACCCTGACGAGAAAGAAGAAAGAAAAGAAGAAAGAAAGAAAGAAAGAAGGAAAGAAAGAAAGAAGAAAGAAAGAAAGAAAGAAAGAAAGAAAGAAAGAAAGAAAGAAGAGAGAGAGAGAAAGAAAGAAAGAGAGAAAGAAGAAGAAAGAAAGAAAGAAGAAAGAAAGAAAGAAGAAAGAAGAAAGAAAGAAAGAAAGAAAGAAAGAAAGAAAGAAAGAAAGAAAGAAAGAAAGAAAGAAAGAGGAATGAGATTTCATGAAAACAAGGCAAAGTTTAATTGTGTACCCAGGTAAGGGGTATGCTTAACCAGTTCAATAAGAAGGAAATAAATTGCTAAACATATTTTCACTTATAACAATTGGTTCATACTTTTCTATTAAGTTGAAAAGGCCTAACAACAATAATCTATTAGATGTGTTTATCAATGTATAGGTCACAGAAGATCTTCAAGTTTATTATATAATTTAATTTGTAACCTAGCAGTCCAAAATAGATATTTAAAGTTGAAATAAAGAATAATAAGTCATGAACAGAAAAATCACTACCACCTTTAAGCTAAGTACTTTCATCCATTTACCAAATATTTCATGAATGTCTTTTAATTCAGGTACTGTTCTGGGTACAGGAAATATTGAAGTAAATATTAACCATCATTTACTAAACTCCCACTAGATTCAAGCCTTCTTTAGGAACAATCTCTCTTATTCTCAACACAGCCTCTTCAAGGGCACAATCTTGTGATAAAGGAATATAGTCTGCAGTCAGTTTCAAACCCCAGCACTGACAGATAATATAGGCCACACCTATTGTGATTCATCAACCTAAGTTTGGGAATCTTGACTTCATCAGGACTTCAAAGCAGCATTTATGTCCTGACTCTTTCCTTATAAGTTAAACTAAAGAGGACTGTATTAGTCAGGGTTCTCTAGAGGGACAGAACTAATAGGATAGATGGATATGTGCAGGGGAGATTTTTAAGAAGTGTTGACTCACAGGATCACAAGGTGAAGTCCCACAATAGGCCATCTGCAAGCTGAAGAATCAGGAAGCCAGTCTGAGTCCCCAAACTTCAAAAGTAGGGAAGCAGACAGTGCAGTCTTCAGTCTGTGGTCAAAGGCCCAAAAGCCCCAGGCAAACTACTGGTGTAAAGTCCAAGAAGCCAAAAGCTGAAGATCTTGGAGTCTGATGTTCTAGGACAGGAAGCAACCAGCACCCGAGAAAGATGAAGGCCAGAAAACTCAGCAAGTCAGCTCCTTCCACCTTTTTCTGCTTGTCTTAGTCTAGCCATGCTGGCAGCTGATTAGATTGAGGGTGGGTCTGCCTCTCCCAGTCCACCTTTGGTAATCTTCTTTGGCAACACCCTCACAGACACACCCAGGAACAATACTTTGTATCCTTCAATCCAATCAAGTTGACACCAGGTATTAACCATCACAAGGACCAACGAGCCAAGTATGTCATCAACAGGGTGCAAAGGATTGCCTTGTGAAGACTAACAGAAGGCAAGCTGGATTCAGTCTATAAGAGGCAGTAAACATAATTAGAAATGTATAATAGAAAAGAAAACCCAATTTACAGGAATTCTCAGAGTAGACATATTTGTAGTCAGAAGAAGTACTTTGATGCCTGGTCCCCAATCCTCCACAATCAGAAGCATACTAAGTAGCCTTTCAATGCGGGCTGGGCTGGTTAACTTTCCTTTCTCAGGATGAACTGCTTGGAAGTCTAGAGGAGAATCAGAGCACTGTCATTTGAGGTTTTCCTGCTTTTTCTTTCTCCTTGGAAAGCTTAACCTACCCACCAAATGAATAAGTATATGATAAGTACATAGAGAGTGTTGGCTTGAAAAAGTACCCTCAATCCCAGGGCAAGTACAAAGCCTTTGTTTTGTCTTGTTTTTTACCCAGTGTAACAAATAAAAATGACAAAGGCCTCCCCCCCTTTTTTTTTTCTGGAAAAAAAAGTCAGTTTAGAAATAAAAATCTGAGGACAAATCATGTGAACCACAAAAAATACTAACAACAACAAAAAACAGTTTGAGGACTTTGAATTCTCACAACCTATTTTAGCTGAATATGAGAAAAGGACTAAAACAGGATATTCTCCTGATTTGCTGATATCAAACCTCTCTTTTTTCTTTCCTAGATTTGTAGGAGAAATCTATTCAACTTGCTTTTCCTCAGCCCCTAAGCTGTCTGAAAGATATTATCCCCACTGTTCAGATGAGAAAATAGAGGCAGAAAATGTCTGTTAAAAATCATAATGGCTTCTGTTTGTATAAGAAATTAAAATGAGAGTCCTTGCTCTCAGTTCAGTTACCTTGTTACTTATACTTTTTCATTTTTAAAAATCTGAATGACTCTTAATGGAACATTACCGGTTTGTAAAATAAGGTAAAATGCTCCCATAACAGTTTAAAATCCATTTTATGCTCTTAGATATCAATAACTACAGTTTTAACATGCAATTTTATTTGTTCAGCTGTTAGCCCATAATATTTTCCAAATACAAATGAATAATTCAGTGTTTCTGAAAGTTTTGCATTGGAAATAGTCCAGAATTTTCACACACAAAAGCTTTTTTTTTTTTTCACCCTTGAGGATCTGAACTAAATTTCCATTATTCTGGCCCCCATTTCAAAAGCTGGCCTTTAGTAAATGGCAAAATCCGTGTTGTTTATTCAGAAATGTTAATACAAATAAAGTGAATACGTATTTGGAAATTAAATATATTCTACTGGTATTTTCCTGACAATAATTTTTATATAAATATTTCTGATCTGATCTTTTATCAGTATTTTGACTGAGTCAAAGAAAACTGTAGATTCTTAAATAAGGTAAACCTTCCAAAATGCAAGTTTTCTGTATGTGTGTGTGTGTATATATATATATATATATATACACATATATATATATATATGGCATATATACACATACATATATATGGCATACTTATATTTTTTTGGTTTATTTGAAATTTAAAATTAATTTGGCACTATATTTTTATTTACTAAATCTAGCAGTCCTAGTGACTGTGCATCTCTGAGAACATGGCAGGACTTGGCATATGACATTGTGAAGAACGGTATGAGACATTAGAAAAAAGAGTAGGTGCAGAAAAAGATGTTTTTCAATATGTACTTAATATTCAATACAGTACACATATATAAGCAATTAAATTTTAGAGAAGCAGGATTCCTGAGATGTTTATCATGATTAGAAGATAGCAGAGGGAAATCAATAGTGAACATTTCAATATTACTGACACATAATTGGTGTTGTCTTTATGTAATATGTTATTGATTTTTATTTTAGTGATTGAAAACAATATTAAGCCCTATCATAGTTCTATTTCTTTAACCCATTTCTCCATAAAGGCTGAAATCCCTATAGGTTTCATTCTTTTTCACACAGTGGTTTCTTGGATGTGTGCTTTGAAAGAAACAACTTTATACTGTTAATTGGGTCAACCTGTGCATGGGGCCGTTATGTTTACTCTGAGAGGAAATGGGCAAATTAGCATATTAATGAAGACATCACACACTTTTTAAAATTTTTGCTGGGGCAAAGGCATTCCAGTTTTAGATGATTTTTATTTGAGCCAAACTGTATTGTACATGGCGTAAAATCTACGAAGTGCAGCTATTGCCTGAGGGATGATTTGCTCAAAATGGAATGGCAGATGGCACATGGTGATGGTGGTGATGTATTTTTATAATCTAAAATATTTTTCATTATCTTCATTGTCATCATCATCATCATCACCATCATCATGCTATTAAACTTGTCTGGAATTGTCTGATTAAGAGCCATTGCTTACAATGATTTCTCATCTCATAGGCCACCTTCACCTGCTTTTGCCAGACTGAATTCAGCTCACCTTTCAAAGGTTATTTTAGGTGCCCCCTGCTCCATCCAGTTTTCACTCCCCCTAAAAAGCTCAATAATCACTTCCTACTTCTACTTCCAACCTTAATCATAGCATGATAAAGCTGAAAAATACTGTGTCAAGTTTTATCCCCTTATGTTAGAGAGGAAAATCTGCTGCCCAAAGAGGTTGGTGAGTAAAGTCAAGATTGAATAACCAGTTAGATAAAAGAAGTAGGATTTTTCTTTTAATTTTGCTATTTAAATTTAGAGCTCTTTTCACACTTCCCTGCTCTTTTACTTCATCATATACTGTACTCATTTGCATTTATATTTATAGACTGGTAAACCTGGGAAAGAACTGGTATTCAACCTTAAACTATTCATTATGTTTTGTATTTATGTTACTTTTCCAACCTACCAGATTCAACTTTTTAAAGGCAGACATTGTGTTTAAAACTCCCAGGGCAGTAAACCCAATAGCTAAAATAGAGATGGCAAAAAAAAAAAAAAGTATTTGCGGTTTGCAACTGGTCTTAATGGTTGCTTGGAGGAATAGTTTAGTTAGGGCTTTAAAGCCTTGGGAAAGACTGCCATTTCCAATTAGGTATATCTACCTTATCTCTGTACTGTGACATTTCACATTGTTTATTGATAACTAGGAATATATTAAGGGATAACAGATATAAATCCATTGAGTCATTAACATGTGAAAAACAGTATTAGACTCCTGACATATCATATTTAAAATGCAAAACCATTTAATCATGGGTAACTGAGCCTTAAATAGTTAAGTAATCTCTAGTATGGAGAAGAGTATAAATTTAATCGTAGTCTCACTAATGCTGAATTCCATTTCAGATAAATGTTAATACACAATCAAAATGGGCTTGCATTCATTGTATGTTATATTTATTTCACTTTCCCATAACTCTGCCTGAGGTACTGGAAAGAGAATGTGTCATTACGATGTTTATGGTCTCTGTAGTTCCCAGATGGGTAGCAGATAGACTCAACCAGGAATTCCTAAAGAAAGAATGGAACATGAAGGACTTTCTAAAACTATTCCTCTGATCTAGAATTATTCTAACTAATACTCAGGTTAAGTCTAGGAAGAATACCAGGGAACTATTCCTGCTAATAATTTGAATAACACCTAATCCTTAGTGACTGAGATAAAGTAATGATATTGAATTTTAAAGTAGCTAGTGATTTGTTTGAGAAAATAATGTTGATTTTTATGGCAAAACTAAAAATATCAAATTTTATATGAAAATATATACACAAACATACATATGTGTGTATATATATATATATGGATATATACACATTCACAATACACACACACACACACCTTTTCTTCAGATAATAGTAGATGGTGTGTTGACATTATTTCTCTTAGTATTTAGTAGATAGTAAGGAAAAATTTTAGTATCTCTTGTAGAGTTATTTTTAATACAACTCAAAGAAAATTATGTAGTACAAGTCAGGTACCTCCCTTTAATGCAAAGATATCCTGGAGTGTTTTTACATTCCCAATACAAAATGTAAGCAGTGTTCAATTAGAGAGCATGACTGAGTGAAAGGATAAAAGTTCACATATGAATTAATTTATTGACTCTGCCATTTCAGATTCCCACTGAGAAAGAATTATAAATTGGCCTGTGTAATAAGTCAACCAGAATGTGTAGAATTTCATGTTGGTGCTGAGGGTTTTGTTATTGCTGTTTTCTCTTTCTGAAACTAGACCATAGACCTCCTTCAGTCAATCACAAATGAAAACAGCTCAGTTCTGAAAGATAGCTTCTGACAACTACCCCAGTTCTGAATTGTGCATTGCTTTATGCTGCAACTTACCATGTGGCAATTTTTAAATCAATTTGGCATTTAACAGAAAACTGAAGTAATTTTCTCAGAAGTTGAACAGAACTTGTCTCTGTTTTGTGAAAATTCTAGCATCAGCATCTTATCCTGAGTTAAGTAGGATAAGTGGAAGAGATGGTTGTATTCTTCCATAGCTATGAGATGTGTGCCTTGCTGAGACATTGCATTGAGAAAAACATGACATCAGTGTGGTGAAGAAAATCATCCAAAAATATATTGGATATTTTTGACATTATTTACTGATAATTAGGTTGGAACTAATAAGTTGCAAATGACCCTAAGAGGAAGAATTCCTTTACTTAAACTCATTTTCAGTAAGGTTTAAAAGCCCTATATAAGATCTTTTGTTTGTGCAGACATCCTCCATTTAATCGACAACAGATTTAGTCAGCACTCATTCTGTTCCAGGTAAGGTGCAGACACTAGAGATATTGGAAAAAACAAGACACCAGTCCCTGCCCTCAAAGAGGTCATAGTTTAAGAGGAAGAGTGACAAATAAGCAGATAAATACCTTTCCAGGTTGTGGTGCTCTGAGGTAAGCACAGTGGTAAGGGAGCACAGGAGTATGTCGCCTACACTGGGGCAGTGAGGGGAACACAGAAGACTTGCAGGAAGGTCTGCCTCAAGCTATAAGGCTACTTGGGTTGTGTTCCTTGACACTTAGAGAGACAGAGAATAGCAATGCCCTGGGTACCTGATGAAGATGGACCTTGGTGAAGAATGGTAGAAACAACAGGAATGGGAGGCCATTTCAATGAGATTCTGCAGAAGCCACATATGATCAGAGAATAAAGGCCCCTGAGAACATGGACTTTACCTATTTTCTTTACCTCTGCATCCCCTGAATCTCAAAGAATAGTTGGCACATAGTGAATAATGAATACGTTTTTACAGAATGAATAAACTAATGAGATGTTTATGAGTACAGACAGAAGAAAATGGGAGGTTATGGAGCAGTTTAAGGAGCATTAGACAAGCAAGCAGAGACCTAGAATCTGGTTTCAGCTCTACATTTTTTTAATTGTCAGCAATTGTCCAGTGAACCAAGTTTGCTTGCCTGTACAGTGAGAAGATTATACTACATAATCTCCATGTTCTTTTGATAGCTAGAATGTATAAAATGACTCTACTTCTGTATAAAAGAAAACAAACATGTTTCTAGAAAATTACTTGTTAAGTCATCTTCCAGAGTGATTTAGAGTCAATTAAAAATGTGACTTTTAATATGATAATATAATATTTAATTCATAAAAAGATGGTTCATTCTTTACATTATAAAGGACACATATATTGGTAGCTCCCAGTAGGTAAACATTCCCTATAATTTTTAGGGAAGCTGCTATAATCTCTTAGAATTATACATAATTCATTTATAAAATACAGTAATAAGGAAAGGAAAATCTATTACATTGTAAAACCACAAAGTAAGCCTAGTTGGAAAGGTTGGGCAGGCCACATGGCATCCTGTAATGTGGCATTTAGCAAATTAAGGTACTTGAGCTTCCAGGGATATCTATACGCAGTGGTGGGTTTCCATTTGGCCAAAAGGTCTGCCCTTAGAAACATAGGTATTTTCAGCCTCTATTACCTTAATATTGCAGGAAGGCCATAGAATTCATTTAGATTTACCCAAAATGTCAATTTTTATTATTGTGAACATTTGTGTACAAGTTTTTCAGGGTTGTATGTTTTCACTTATCTTGCTATCGTAGGGTAGGTGTATGGTTAACATTTTGGAAAATTGAAAACCTAGTTTCAGAAGTACCAGAAGGGCTAATACATTTCTAAGATTCTGCAACAGAAAGATGGAAGCTGGTCTCTCTGAGTATCTTGTAGATGCTGCTTTGCTCTTTTATGGCATTGGATGTTGCTGTTGAGAAGCCTGATGCAAACCTGCTTTTCGATCTGTTGTAAAGCAGTTGATTTTTCTGGCTGGGCACTCAAAGGATTCTTTCTTTAAAGCATAATAATTTTATCAGGACGTGTCTTGATGTTCCGAGTAACATTCTTCCAGAATATGGTGTACCTTTCCAATAGCAATTTTTAGATTCCGTTATTGTATTATTGATTTTGTTATTTTAATGTCCCTATTGAGGTGTAATTTCCATACAAGTTCACCAGTATAAGGTGGGTAATTCAATGGCTTTTTTTTTTTTTTTTTTTGAGACGGAGTCTCGCTCTGTCGCCCAGGCTGGAGTGCAGTGGCGCAATCTCGGCTCACTGCAAGCTCCGCCTCCCGGGTTCACGCCGTTCTCCTGCCTCAGCCTCTCCGAGTAGCTGGAACTACAGGCGCCCGCCACCGGGCCCCGCTAATTTTTCTGTATTCTTAGTAGAGACGGGGTTTCACCGTGTTAGCCAGGATGATCTCCATCTCCTGACCTCGTGATCCGCCCACCTTGGCCTCCCGAAGTGCTGAGATTACAGGCGTGAGCCACTGCGCCCGGCCCTTCAATGGCGTTTTAAAAAACATATTTTTAGAGTTTTATAATAGTTATGAAGATCTCGTTTTAGAAAATGGCACCATCTTAAAAAGAAGTCACTCTCTGTTGCCTCCCTCACATACACTCCCACTTAGATAACCACTGATCTACTTTCTGTCTCTATAGATTTGCTGTTCTGGACACTTCTTATCAATAGGATCTGCAATATGTGGTCTTTTGCGACTGGCTTCTTTTACTTAGCATAATGTTCTCAATGTTCATCCATATTGCTGCATGTGTTACTACTTCATTCCTTTTCATTGTGGCATAATATTCCATTATATAGGTATACCATATTTTGTTTTTCATTACATTAAACAATTGATGAGAATTTGGGTTGTTTCCACTTTTTGATTATTATGAACATTCATGTACAAGTTTTTCAGGGGTGTGTGTTTTCACTTATCGTGCTATCGTAGGGTAGGTTTATGGTTAACATTTTGGAAAACTGAAAACCTAGTTTCAGAAGTCCAGAACCGTGGTACGTTTCTATTGACAATGATAGTTCTAATTTCTCTACATTCTTGCAAACATTTGTTATTGTCTGTCTTTATTATAATAATCCTAGTAGAAGTGAAGTGTTATCTCACTGCAGTTTTGATTTGCATTTCCTTATTGACTAATGATGTCAAGTAGTTTTTCATGTCCTTATTCGTGATTCATATATATTTTTTAGATAAATACCTATTTGTATCTTCAGCTATTTTTAAAAATCCTTTTGCTGATTTTTGAATTGGATTGTTTAATCTTTGTAGTATGTCATTGAAGTTTTGATTTGTATTTTCTTATTGACTGATAATGTTAAGTATTTTTTCATGTGCTTATTTGTGATTCATATGTCATTTTTGGAGAAGTACCTATTCATATTCTTTACCTATTTTTAAAGATCCCTTTGCTTATTTCTGAATTCCATTGTTTATCTTTTTTAGTATTAAATTGTAAGAGTTTCTTCAAGTCTTTGCCTTGACTTATTTATGTATTTATTTATTTATTTATTTTGAGACAGAGTCTTTCTCTGTTGCTCAGGCTAAAGTGCAATGGCGTGATCTCTGCTCACTGCAACCTCTGCCACTTGGGTTCAAGCGATTCTCCTGCCTTAGCCTCCCGAGTAGCTGGGATTACAGTTGCATACCACCATGCCTGGCTAATTTTTTGGGTTTTAGTAGAGATGTGGTTTCACCATGTTGGCCAGACTGGTCTTGAACTCCTGACCTCGTGATACCCTGGCCTCGGCCTTCCAAAGTGTTGTGATTACAGGCGTGAGCCACCGCACCCAGCCCTGCCTTGACTTTTGACTTTTATAAAGATGTCTTTTGAAGTAGAAAAATGCTTAGTTTTGATGAAGTCTAATCTCTTTTATTATGTGTGCTTTTGATGTTATATTTAAGAAATATTTGCCTAATTAAATTATAAACATATACTCCTATACCTTCTTCTTATAGCTTTTGCTCTTTCATTTAATTCTATTATTCATATTTAGCTCATTTTTGTGTGTATGGTGTGAGGTAGGCATTGAACTTCATTCTTCTTCATGTGTATTATGCAACTGTCCTAGTACTAAAGGTTAAAAGCTGCTTTTTCACTTTTAATTATCTTGGCCCATTTGTTGGAAAATCAATTGACCCTAAAGTTTGGGGCTTATAATGAGTCTCAATTCTATTCCATTGATTTCTATGTCTATACTTATGCTAGTACCACACTGTTATAATTTCTGTAGCTTTGTAGTAAGTTTTAAAATCTGGAAGTTCACTGATTTTTATCTTTTATTTTCAAGATTGTTTTTGGTATTCTGAATCCCCTGTATTTCCACCTGAATTTTAGAATCTGCTTGTCAATTTTGAATTAAAAAAAAAAAGCCAACTGTGTTTCCAGTAGGGATTGTGTTGCATCTGTTGATCAATTTGTAGAGAATTGCCATCTTAATAATATTCAGATATCCGATCCATAGAAATGTCTTTCCAGTTATTTAGATCTTCTTTAATTTCTTTCAATAATATTTTGTGCTTGTCAATGTACAGGTCTTGTACTTATTTTGTTAATTTTATATCTGTTTATTTTTGTATCATTATGAATGAAATTATTTTCTTAATTTTATTTTTGAGTGTTCATTGCTAATATATGTATATGCAATTGATTTTTGTGTGTTGAACTTGTGTCCTACAACTTTGTTAAACTCAAATAATAGAACTAGTAGAATTTTCTGTATGTAAGATTATGTCCTCTAAGATTACAGTTAGTTTTATTTCTTATTTTCTAGTCTGGATTTCTTTTATTTATTGTTATTGCCTAATTGTCCTGTTTATACCTGTAATACAATATTGCATGGAAGTGGGGAATGTGAATATCCTTGTCTTATCTCTGGTCATATTAAGTCTTTTACCATTAAGTATGATGTGAGCTGTGGGTTTTCTGTAGATGCTCTTTATCTGGTTGAAGAAGTTCCCTTCTATTCTTAGCTTGTTGGCTGTTTCTATCATGAAAGCATGTTAATTTTTTTTTCAAGCTGCACTTCTAAATCTACTGAGAGGATCGTGTGGATTTTGCCCCTTATTCTATTCATATGGTGTTTTGTATTCATTTATTTTAGGATATTAAAACAACTTTTATTCCTGGATTAAATTTATTAAATTTATTTTTACATTCATTTTCTATTAATTTAATGGCCTTTTCAGATATTTAAATTATGGTTGTGTTAGGTTTTCTTCGCCTAATCTCTTATATTTTCACTCCACTGCTTTTTATACATTTTTTTTCTGCTTCATTTGTTTGGTTTATGTGTTTATATCTTCTACATTCCTTACTCTGTTTCTTCCTTTGTCTTTTCTTTCACTGGCTTCTTAGAACTTATTCCCGTATTTATTTTTTTTTTTCTGATTTCTACAGGTTCCTTGTCCCTTCCTCTTACCTGGAAATCACTAATATCCTCCTGCCTAGCTGTTTTCCTTCATGGTTCTATGTACTTCATTTACAATTTGTGATGGAATATTGGGTTACAAATTTCAGATGCTCTGTAGAAATAATTTTCTTTTAAGAATTTTTAAGAATCTGCAATGAATTTGTGCTGCTCTTTCCCACATTACTTATTCTTATCATATTTTATATATTTCAATTGTGATTT
The DNA here is from genome assembly GCF_006542625.1 of Nomascus leucogenys. Taxonomy (NCBI): domain Eukaryota; kingdom Metazoa; phylum Chordata; class Mammalia; order Primates; family Hylobatidae; genus Nomascus; species Nomascus leucogenys. The sequence goes on along the minus strand of NC_044402.1, from coordinate 46,095,750 downwards.
TAAGTATTTATTTTGATTACATATATTCCTTTTGTATAAGTTGTATTTTTCCATACCAACTATTAGAAGAAAGCTTCTTAGAAGTGACAAAGACTTTTATATTTTTCTGCTTATGACTCTTCTGGTGCTACTCTGATGGAGTGTTTCTTTAAAATACAATCATACTTTATTTGCCTCTTAGAACTGAAGAGTTCAAGAGAGTTTGCACTAGTAGCTCTGTACTCCCCTTGTAGATTTATTGTCTTTGGTACCATGGAATAGAACTTCTACTCTTTACAAAGAGAAAATTCTGAGATCTGTGTCCTTTGATTTCCTCTGGCCATTTCTTCTGATTTATTTCTTTGTTGCCCACAATGATAGCTTTTCATCTGATCACAGTCCTTCTCACAGAGTTCCTACTTATGTGAGATCACCTTTTTCTAAAATTGAATATTTGCTGTTGATTTCTAAGCTTGCCACTGCTAGCTTTCTTCCACTCCCCTCGTCTTTTCTGGTCTTATTGTCATAGAAGTTTTCCTTATCTTAATTGCTTCATTAGTTTCATAGAGATGCTGTAACAAATTACCATGAACTGGGCAACTTAAAAAACAGAAATTTATTCTCTCACAGTTCTGAAGGCTAGAAGTCCAAAGGTGTTGGCATGGCCATGCTCCCTCGATGGATACAGAGAAAGATCCTCCCTTGCTTCTTCTAGCTTATGGTGGCTATTGACAATCGTTGGCTTTCCTTGGCTTTTGGGCACATAATTCCAACCTGTCTCCACCTTCACATGGCTGTTTTTACTCTGTGTGTATCTGTGCCCAAATTTCCATCTTCTTATTAGGAACTCAGTCATTAAATCAGGGCCCATTCCAATCCAGTATGACCTCATCTGAACTTGATTATATCTGCAAAGAAGCTATTTTCAAATAAGGTCACATTCCCAGGTTCTTGGTGAACATTAATTTTGGGGAAAACACTATTCAATCCAGTGCACCTGCATATATCCCCACTTGCATAAAATTTGCATATTCTAGTTTCTTTCTACAACCTCAGTGTTTGTAAATTATGGGGATTTTCCCCCAACTTTGTTAGTCATTCTACATTTTTCAGAGGGAAATATTGGGGGGAAAAACATGACTAATTGGCTGCCACAGGCCTACCATATCTTTTCCTCAGATTTCGACACATCATGCACAATATTGGTGAATGGCTTACAAACCCACTTCCACAGGTCCTCATGAATCTATTTCTAGGTTTGGCATTGTAAGTAGGAACTCTGTTTACATACAGTGGTGTTGCCTCCTGGAGTTTTAGTACTCATACCCTCACTACAGTTTTGAATAGTAGAGCAGGAAAGTTAGCTGCCTTAGATCATCTATTGAATTTCAGAGATGATGTTTCTACTGCCCTCTTAATTGTCAAAAATAGCAGTATTTATTTTTATCTTGCTTTGGATATCCCACACGTTTCAAAATTTTGATTTTATTAAGACATGTCAAAAGAACCTACAATGGAATGATATTACTGTCATAACAAATAATTCAGAGGATTAGTATTCCCTCCAATTTTAGGCTCTACTGGGCCTAAAACTCTCAAAGGGGAAGACAAAATCATTTATTGAGAAGGAGTTTAATTGTAGGGATTTAAACATTTTACACACATCCAGCCATTGAGAACAGAGAAGCTGAGGATCCAAAAAGCACAGGAATATAAGAATCAAAGAGTGATGCAGGTACTATTGTGTGGCACATCTTCAATGCTAATATTTTCTAATTAGTGCTTATCATGTTCCTGCTCTAAGGCATATGTAAAGGAGATTTAATGGAAAAGTTGAAAAATAATTGTACCTTCACACTTTTTGTTACTAAATGTAAAAATATAGTATATACTACTTCCTTACTATAGTAGCTGTGTTAGCTGATTAGTCTAATTAAATTATTGAGCATTGGTGGAATGCAATAATTTATTAATTCCACAACTCTTTATTCAATGCCTCTTGGGTACTAGGCTCTCTTCTAGATTCTGGAGAAACAAAGATGAATAAAAGAAATAACATACCTGCCCTGAGGGAACTTGCATTCTAGTGGGTGATACAGACAAGTAACATATCAACAATAAAATCTTCAAATATCAAGTAATGATTACTGCCTTAAAAAAGAAAAGCAAAGACAATAAGGACAAATAGAGTAACGAGAGATTTTTTAGCTAAGGTAGTTATAGAAAGCCCCTCTGAAGAGGTAATAAATGGATATTAAATGTCATAAAGAAGGAAACTATGCAAAGATCTGGTAAAAGAGCATTCCAATATTACTAAAAATTCTTAATAAACTAGTAAAAAATTATTGATGTCACCTACTTAAAAACCTACATTATCATAGTTCATAATAAAATTTTAGAAGTACTCAAAGACTAAAAGACATCTGCTATGTCAGTTTCTACTCAGTATTCTACTGAAGATTGTAGCTAATGTAAAAGGAACACAAAAGTGGTGTAAGAATTAAGGCTAAGGTAAAACTATCTTTGTATACATATCATGTGATGTTTATGTTGAAAACCCAAATAATTTTACAGACAAATTCATAGTGCTAATAATGATAATGAAAACAAATTGATATGTTATGGTTTACAAAATCAAAGTATGAAATTAATAGCATCATTATATGTAATGTTTTTAACTGGAAAATAAACCTTAACCCTCACTTTTTATGTAAAAGTAAACTCAAAATGGATTATGGACAAAATGTAAAACCATAAGACATCCAGAAAAAAATTTGGGATCAAGGGCTGGGCAGAAACTTCTTAGACTCAATGCCAGAAACATGATCCATAAATGGGAAATTTGACAAATTTCACCTCATCAAAATTATAAACTGTTTCTCTGTCAAAAACCCCAGTGTTGAGGGTAAAAGACAAGCTGCAGACTTGCCTTGCAGAAAGGTTTTCTTCATGGAGATCTGTAGATGTGGTGAAGGATGTATAGTGCAGGTAACATTTCTTATTTGGCAGTTCTATGACTCTACAACTTCATTTATGGGGCTGTAACTTTTTGCAGCATCATTGGTTTACATAAACATGATTTAAAAGTTTGATGGTAGCAACCACAGTATATAGGATAGGAATGATTTGTTAAGCAGAGTACAAAATGTTGTATATATGCTTTAACATCTAAAAGCTATATGTAGCTCAGTGTTTCCAAAAAGGGAAGTCTCAACTAAATAATGATACATCAATGACACTAGCTCTTACTATTTACCTGAACAACTTATTTAAGAGATGAAGACAATAAAAAAGAAAAATAGAAGATCTTGTGGGACCAAGTGCGGTAGGTCACACCTATAATCCCAGCACTTTGGGAGTCAGAGGCCAGGGATCGCTTGAGCCCAGGAGTTTGAGACCAACCTGGGCAACATGATGAAACCCCATCTCTACTAAAAAAAAAAAAATACAAAAATTGTCTGGACGTGGTGGCACACACCTGTAGCCCAGCTATTCTGGAGGCTGAGGTGGGAGAATCACTTGAGCCCAAGAGGTTGAGGCTGCAGTGAGCAATGATCATACCACCGCACTCCAGCCTGGGCGACAAGAGTCAGATCCTGTCTCAAAAAAACAAAAAGCAAACAAAACAACAACAAACCAAACATTTAAAAAATACTGTGAAATAGTCATTAAAAAGGCAAGTATTTATAAGATTCAACAGTACAAGAAAAGCAGAAAGTACAACACAAGTTAGATAAATCCAGGCCAGTAGAAGAGTCAAAAATTTACCTTTTCTCTCTAGGTTTCCGGCTGGACCTAAGGATTAAACGGACATAAGATAAACAGGAGAAAAGCATACAAATTTAATGTTTTATGTGACACTGAGCCCTCAAAAGGAAATGTAGACCCAACGAAGCAATTATAGTCAATCACTTATATACTTACATACTTTGTCCACTTTGAATTGGACAAAGAATAGTAAGTTTTAAAAAAGCAATTAAATTATATAGAGGAGCTTTAAAGATGAGTTATGTTAATAAGGCCTGTCTGTGCAGAATTCTCTCAGCTATGATTCATCATCAAAGAATGTTTCTTTTCTCCTGGTACAAGGAGCATCTTTCACATGATCATTTTTATCTCCTGTTTTAAGGAAGAAAAAGGTAAGTCGAGAGTGTCCTTCTTGGATCTGGTATTTTTCATATGACTTCAGTTCTAAGTAACCCCTATGTTGAAATGACATACTTCAGGGTTGCATATTCTGGTACACTTCATAAGTGATTCATTAATTGGAGGTGACAAATGAGTGTTTAGAACATAGTACTAACCTATATTATAACCAGATATGAGATGTGACCTTCATATATTTCATTGAATGGTGGAAAGGAATGGAAACTAGGCTGGGAATCAGGAAACTTGTCTTTTCTTCTTGATTTGTTTTAACTCTTTGAAAACCAGAATTAATTCACTTCATCTCTTAGGTTCATTTTCTCATTTTTAAAATGGGGTGGTAGTTGTGGGCACCTGAGTCCTTTCCAAGTTGTAATCTCTCTGAGCCTCTCCTGCTGGCTGTGGAGGTAAAATGACTCTGCTCCATACATCACATTTTGGGACCCTATCTGTTATGCCAGTGACTCACTGCCAAGGGTAATGCAGAGGGACACAGAAATAAGATCCTGGAATCCAATTGGCTTTGCGTTTCTCATTTCCAGAGTGCTATGTTCGAACAAATTTAAAAGTTCTTCAATTTAAAAATTCCACCCCTGAAGCAGAGTGAATCAAAGCACTTGTGGCATTTGAGTCTTTGTACCTTGAGGATGATTTATTGTGTTTGAATTCTCATTGTGTTTCTATTGGGGAAAATAGACTTCTGGGTAGAATAAACATTTCCGCAGTGTGAAAATATGCTTCAAGCAGCCCTAAGCCTGTGCCAAGAAGTACTAATGTTGCTTGAAAATTATTATTGCTCCATTAAGGATTCCTGAATTTCTGAATATTCATTGTAACCATGTGATTAATTTGTACCTCCTCAACTCTAGATGACTGCTTTCCAAATGCTCTTTAATTTCAGTACATTTACAAAATAATTAAAATGCAATTTACCAGTTTTTAAGAGTGTTTGCAGTAGATGCTCATAAATGTTTCAGGTAGCACTATTTTCTGGATTTTTCCTAATAGGGTCTTCCTCCCCTCCAATTCTTTTAATTTAACACTTAACAGGTACAGAAATTCTCATAAATAAACATGTAAATGGATTGAAAGGAGTGATTAAATAGCATTCAGAGGTTAGTGCTCTAGCATTTGCTTCCTAGAAAGTCTGTTAAATGTTTTCAATTAAAAGGAGAAAAGAGGAACCTCACAAGTCTGAAATGAGGTTCTTTGAATTAGTGTGATAGTAAAGATCTGGTTCTTTTAGAAGGGGTGGCGGCTGTGGTGGGGGGTCGAGGGGGAAGAAAAGAATAGGAGGATTAAGTCACACCACTTATACTCATTTGTCTGTAGAAAAGACCTTTCCGTCTGGTTAAGTGAAGACGAATGAATGAAGAATCACAGTGTTCTTACCTAATCAGCTTAATCACCTTGAAAACTTAAGGTAGTTATTCTGCCTCCAAGCATGAAGGGCCTAAGTGATATTTGCCAAGTTGTTTTTGCACCTTGAAAATCAAGTTGTTTGTATTGCCACAGATCCATGCTGACAAAATGTGCCCATAACATCCTGACATTACTTTGAAATTGCTCTAAATAGACATTGTCACTAATATTTGAGAAAGAAAACATAACCCAGGGTCAAACCTTCCTGTTTTTAGTATTATCAGATATCTCATAGAGTCAGGCAGAGGAAGAGTATATCTATGAATCATCTGATCCCAACTCTAGATTTAGCTAAGGAAATATTTCAAACTGAGAGAATACTTCTTAGGATAGAGTGTTCTTCAGTAACATTGACAACAACAGCAACAGTGTCAATAACACTGCAACAACAGCAATGTTGATGATGAGAATATCAAATATTGTCCTCAGTGGTTTTTACACATTGGTTTTCAATGTTTTTAATTTCATTTCTATGAAGTAGATATTATTGGCATCACCTGTTTAGACTTGGGGAAGCAGGTTGCAGAATTTAACTTTTCCAGGTCCCCTGACTAGGAAGAAGTGGAGTCATCACACCCAGGCAGGGAGATATCACACCCACGCAGGACCTGTGTCTCTAAAACCAACAGGCTGTGGCTCCATCTCCACCAAAGACTGGCTTAGTCCACAGTGAAATTGTATCACTTCTCTCTTATTTCTAAAAATTATCTGTTAAAACTTAAATGTAGTTTTTATTGTCCTCTCTGTAAAGAGAGTGAAGTATCACAAAATCATTTTGAAATGATCCTACCTATATCAGAAGCTCCCTTGCCTTTTGTGGAGAGGGATTAAATATACAGGCATACCTCAGAGATAGCGCGGGCTCAGTTCCAGGACACCATGATAAAGTAAGTCACATGAAATTATTGGTTTCCCAGTACATATAAAAGTTATGTTTATAGTATACCACAGTCTATTAAGTGGGCAATAACGTTATGCCTTAAAAATGTACATACCATAATTTTGAAATGCTTTATTGCTAAAAGATGCTAACGATCATGTGAGCCTTCAACAAATCACCATCTTTTTGCTGGTGGAAGATCTTGCCTTGATGTTGATGGCTGCTGACTGATCAGAGTGGTGTTTGCTGAAGGCTGGGGTAGCTGTGGCAGTTTCTTAAAATAAGACAACAAAAGAAGTTTGCTGCATCAATTGACTCTTCCTTTCACAAGATTTGTCTATAGCATGGAGTGCTTTCTGATAACATTTTACCCACATAAAACTTCTTTTAAAATGGAGTCAGTCCTCTCAAAACCTGCCATTGCTTTATCAACAAAGTTTATGTAATATTCTAAATCCTTTGTTGTCATTTCAACAATGTTCTCAATATCTTCACCACAAGTAGATTTTATAAAAAGAAACCACTTTCTTCAATGAGAACAACTCATCTATTCACATTTTATCATGAGATAGCATCAACTCAGTCACATCTTCAGACTCCACTTCTGATTCTAGTTCTCTTGGTATTTCCACTACATCTGCAGTTACTTCCTCCACTGAAGGCTATGGCAACTACAGCCTTACAAAATGTATTTCTTGTCCGGGTGTGGTGGTTCACGCCTATAATCCCAGCACTTTGGGAGGCCGAGGTGGGTGGATCACGAGGTCAGGAGATCGAGACCATCCTGGCTAACAGGGTGAAACCTCGTCTCTACTAAAAATACAAAAAAATTAGCCAGGCATGGTGGTGGACACCTGTAGTCCCAGCTACTCAGGAGGCTGAGGCAGGAGAATGGCACGAACCTTGGAGGCGGAGCTTACAGTGAGCCGAGATCGCGCCACTGCACTCCAGCCTGGGCAACAGAGCGAGACTCCATCTCAAAAAAAAAAAAAAAAAAAAAAAACAGAATGTATTTCTTAAAAAATAAGACTTGAAAGTCAAAACTACTCCTTGATCCATGGACTGCAGAATGGATGTTGTGTCTGCAGGCAAGAGAACATTAATATCCTTGAGCATCTCCATCAGGGTTCTTGGATGGCCAGGTGCTTTGTAAATGAACAGTGATATTTTGAAATGAATCTTTTATTCTGAGTGGTAGGTCTTAACAATGGGCCTAAAATATTTGGTAACAATGCTATAAATAGATGTGTTGTTATCCAGGCTTTTTTTTTTTTTAAATAGAGCATAGACAGAGTAGATTTAGCATAATTCTTGAAGCCTTTGGATTTTTCTGAATGGCAAATGAGCATTGGCTTAAACTTAAAGTCACAGCTGCTGTTTTGTCTACATTGAAGGCTATTTTGTCTACATTGAAAATCTGTTGTTTAGTGTAGCCACATTCATCAACTATCTTAGCCAGATCTTCTGGATAACTTGCTGCAGCTTCTTTATCAGTATTTGATGTTTCCCCTTGCACTTTTACGTTACATAGATGGCTGATTTCCATAAACTTCATGAACTAACATCTACTAGCCTCTAATTTTTCTTATGCAGCTTCTTCACGTCTTTCATCCTTGATATAATCGAAGAGAGTTAGGGCCTGGCTCTAGATTAGGTTTTGGCTTAGAGAATGTTGTAGCTGGTTTGATCTATCCAGATAACTAAAACTTTCTCTATATGAGCAATAACGCTGTGTCCCTTTCTTATTATTCTTGTTTGCCAGAGTAGTACTTTTTATTTTCTTCAAGAACATTTCCTTTGCATTCACAACTTACCCAACTGGTGAAAGAGGCATCGTTTTCAGCCTGTCTTAGCTTTCAATGTGTTTTTCTCAGGCTTAATCATTTTTAGTTTTTTATTTAAAATAAGAGATGGGCTACTCTTCTTTTCACTTGAACACTTAGAAGCCATTTTAGGGTTACTAACTGGCCTAATTTCAATGTTGTTGTGTCTCTGAGAATAGAGCGGTCCAGGGAGAGTGAGAGATACGGGAATGGCTTTTCAGTGGAGCAGCCAAAAGACACACATTTATTGATCAAGTTCATTGTCTTATATGGGCATAGTTTCTAGCATTTCAAAACAATTACAACAGTGACATTGAAGATCGTGGATCAGAGATCACCATAACAGATACAATAATAATGAATAGTTCTGAAATACTGTGAGAATCACCAAAATGTGACAAAGAGACAGGAAGTGAGCACATGCTGTTAGAAAAATGGTGCTGATAGACTTGCTCTATGCAAGGCTGCCACAAAAGCTTCAATTTGTGAAAATGCAATACCTGCAAAGCACAATAAAAAGATATGTACCTCTATCAATTTTACTATACGTACATTCACGAAGTCGGTATGCCCTTTTTTAAGATCATCCATTTTATCAACCTCTAAGCTTCTTCAAAATACTTTATTGGATATCACATATTTGAAATGTGAAGAACATACACATAAAGAAGAAAAATAGACTATTATGTTAATTTTATAGAACAATGTCTGAATTTTTTACAAAACACTGTTGGCAAAAGTAGACTCATCCAGTATTTTTATTTAACAGTGTCTAAATATTATAAGAATACATGTCTAACAAACTATCTCATTGTACAACTCAAGTGACAATAAAAGATATGAAGCTATTTACTCAAATATTGCTTTTTCTATAATTGTATCTTTTTCATGCACTGAAATGTAATCAGTGAGATTTACAGACTGATCTAGAAACTAAGATTATATAGCTGCACCCTAAAAAATTATATCCTGTGCCATAGTTATAGGAAACAATGTAGATTTCAGATATTGTGCTAAGTACATGTTATTTAAAAGAATATTCACTTTGAGTCTGAAATTTAGACACTGTAACACTTTGAGCTGCAGTTAGCTCATAAGTAGTTAGTGCATAAATAGAAATTGTGTTGATTGCAGATTGGTTGACTGATTGATTGATTGGTATAAAAGGTGTGAATACCTACATCTGCCAATTGTTTTTTGTCTATTTGTTGCAAAGTTTGCATGTGGCATTTAAAGCTAGAATATTTTCTAAGTGTGTGTGTGTGTGTGTGTGTGTGTGTGTGTGTGTGTGATGGTTAATACTGAGCATCAACTTGATTGGATTCAAAGATACAAAGTATTGATCCTGGGTGTGTCTGTGAGGGTGTTGCCAAAAGAGATTAACATTTGAGTCAGTGGGCTGTGGAAGGCAGATCCACCCTTTATCTGGTGGGCACAATCCAATCAGCTGCAAGCGAATCTAAAGCAGGCAGAAAAACATGAAAAGGAGAGAGAGAGAGACGGGCCTAGCCTCCCAGCTTACATCTTTCTCCTGTGCTGGATGCTTCCTGCCCTCGAACATCGGACTCCAAGTTCTTCAGTTTTGAGACTCGGACTGGCTCTCCTTGCTCTTCAGCTTGAAGACAACCTATTGTGGGACCTTGTGATTGTGTAACTTAATACTTAATAAACTCCCAGATAGATAGATAGATAGATAGATAGATATCCATATGTGTGTGTATGTATATATATATATATCTATATATATATATATATATATATATATATGGTTCTGTCCCTCTAGAGAACCCTAATATAGATTTTATTTCCAGAAGTGGGATCCAGAACAGGAGAAGGCTCTGCAACAGGTTCAGGCTCTTTGCAAGCCGCTCTGCCACTTAGGCCATATGACCCAGCAGATCCAATGGTGCTTGAGGTGTCAGTGGCAGATAGGGATGCTGTTTGGAGCCTTTGGCAGTACCCCATTGGTGAATCACAGCGGAGGCCTCTAGGATTTTGGAGCAAGACCCTGTCATCTTCTGCAGATAACTACTCTCCTTTTGAGAGACAGCTCCTGGCCTATTACTGGGCTTTGGTGGAAAATGAACATTTGACTATGGGGCATCAAGTCACCATGCAGCCTGAACTGCCTACCATGAACTGGGTGCTTTCTGACCCATCTAGCCATAAAGTGGCTCATGCACAGCAGCGTTGCATCATCAAATGGAAGCGCTCCATATGTGATCGGGCTCGAGCAGGTCCTGAAGGCACAAGTAAGTTACATGAGGAAGTGGCTCAAATGCCCATGGTCTCCACTCCTGCCACTCTGCCTTCTCTCCCCCAGCCTGCACTGATGGCCTCATGGGGAGTTCCCTATGATCAGTTGACAGAGGAAGAGAAGACTAGGGCCTGGATCACAGAGGGTTCTTCATGATATGCAGGTACCACCCTAAAGTCGGCAGCTGCTGTATTACAACCCCTTTCTTGGACATCGCTGAAGGACAATGGTGAAGGGAAATATTCCCAGTGTGCAGAACTTCAAGCAGTGCACCTGGCTGTGCACTTTGCATGAAGGCCAGGTGCGCGATTCTATACTGATGCGTGGGCTGTAGCCAATGGTTTGGCTGGATGGTCAGGGACTTGGAAGAAGCGTAATTGGAAAATTGGTGACAAGGAAATTTGGGGAAGAGGTATGTGGATGGACCTCTCTGAGTGGTCAAAAACTGTGAAGATATTTGTATCCCATGTGAGTGCTCACCAACGGGTGACCTCAGCAGAGGAGGATTTTAATAATCAAGTGGATAGGATGGCCTGTTCTGTGGACACCACTCAGCCTCTTTCCCTAGCCACCCCGTCATCTGTTAATGGGCCCGTGAACAAAATGGCCATGGTGGTAGGGATGGAGGTTATACATGGGCTCAGCAACATTGACTTCCAATCATCAAGGCTGACCTGGCTATGGCCACTGCTGAGTGCCCAATTTTCCAGCAGCAGAGACCAACTCTGAGCCCTCGATATGGCACCATTCCTCGGGGTGATCAGCCAGCTACCTGGTGGCAGGTTGATTATATTGGACCTCTTCCATCATGGAAAGGGCAGAGGTTTTTCCTCACTGGAATAGACACCTACTCCGGATACGGGTTTACTCCGGATATGGGTTTGCCTATCCTGCACATAATGCTTCTGCCAATTTGACAAGGGGTGGACTTGTGATGGTTAATACTGAGCATCAACTTGATTGGACTGAAAGATACAAAGTATTGTTCCTGGGTATATCTGTGAGGGTGCTGCCAAAAGAGACTAACATTTGAATAGGTGGGCTCGGACAGGCGATCCACCCTTAATCTGGTGGGCACAATCTAATCAGCTGCCATCAAACATAAAGGAGGCAGAAAAACAAGAAAACGAGAGACTGGCCTAGACCCACAGCCTACATCTTTCTCCTGCACTGGATGCTTCCTGCCCTCGAACATCAGACTCCAAGTTCTTCAGTTTTGGGACTCGGACTGGTTCTCTTTGCTCCTCAACTTGCAGACAACCTATTGTGGGAGCTTGTGATTGTGTAAGTTAATACTTAATAAACTCCTAGATAGATAGATAGATAGATAGATAGATAGATAGATAGATAGATAGATAATTTTTAAATATATAGTCAAGGTCCCTCTAGAGAACTCTGACTAATACAAAAAGACTGTGTGTGTGTACACACACACACATATATACAGTTGACACTAGAACAACATAGGTTTGCGCTGCACAGGTCCATTCATGTGTGGATTTTTTCAATAAAAGTTTCACTGAATGTGCCTGTTCTCCTTCATCTTCCACCGCCTCCACCTTGTCTGCCTCTGCCACCCCTGACACAGCAAGATCAACCCCTCCTCTTCCTTCTCCTCCTCAGCCTACTCCACATGAAGACAAAGATGAAGACCTTTATCATCATTCATTTTTACTTAATGAATAGTAAATGAATTTTCTCTTCCTTATGATTTTCTTAATAACATTCTTTTTTAGATTACTTTATTATAAGAATATATTATAATACATATAACATACAAAATATGTGTTAATCAACTGTATGTATTATCAGTAAGGCTTCCAGTCAGCAGAAGGCTATTAGTAACTAAGTGATGGGAGTGAAAAGTTTTATGTGGGTTTTCAATTGCATGAGGAGTTGGCACCCCTAAATCTTTCATTGTTCTAGGGTCAACTGTATATTAATAACCATGTTTAGGGAATTGTTTAAATGAATGCTGTCAATAAAAGTGTCTCACTTTCCACAAGTATATTTAACTTTTTCACATTTCCAAGCCCTAATCAACATGTGAGCATCTTAAAATGTAGGGCAGTAAGCTGCCGGAGAGCAAGGTTCTTCTCTCTGCCATAGGGCAAGCTGAGCAACAGCCACTGCATTAATACCGGTTATAATTATGAATTATTGCAATGATTGTAATGTTAGTATAGTGCTATTTGTTTTGTTCATCTTCAAAAATATTTAGGTCTTGTTAAAATATCAGAATAAGTTAAGTCTAGACTATACATTTATTAGTCTGCAAGGGCTGCCACAACAAAATACCACAGACTGTATGACTAAAACAATGAACTTTTATTTCCTTGCAATTATGGAAACCGAAAGTCTAAGATTAGAGTGCCATCGGGTTGCTTCCTGGTGAGGCTTATCTCTCTTCCTAGCTTGTAGAAGGCTGTCATCTCCTTCTCTTATGAGGGCATAAGTACTATTAGGTTGAGGTCCCACCCTTATGACCTCATTTAACCTTTACAACCTCCTTAACGGCCCTGTCTCTCAATATAGTCACATTGGGAGTTAGAGCTTTAACATACAAATGTTGATAGGGGCACAACTGATTCCATTACCACACATGTAAAACAATGTTTTCTCAAAAGTATTCTTAGTGGAGACAATGACTGTAAACCACTGACTAGAAAAATATCCAGACATGAAAATATTTCAGGCAGGTGTTCAAAAGGTGGTCAATAGTCAGAACTTCAATCAAAAAGCAGAAGGCTACAGGAATCACTGTCACAGGAAGGAGTTTCAGGCAATAAAGCTTGTAGTAGCAAGGCTGAACGTTATTCTCTGAGATTTTTCATGTCCGAGGGAAAATGTGAAACCTGTTTCAGAGGTAGCCCATTGGACGTTCTTGAGGGAAATTAAGCCACACTCAGTTTTTAGAATTGCTTTGTAAATTAGAGTCTCACTCATAGCGGAATAAAAAAGAGCCTAAAGTTAAAAAATAACTAGGGCCACAATGAGGCTGATTTGATCTAAAGTGAGGCTGATTTAGACCAGAGCAGATGAATTCCAGGTTGGGAGAAGTATAAGTACAATATCATAGAGTCTGCTAGATTCTTGGCATACCATATGAAATGGCAGCAGATTAGTATGTAGCATGTGGTATGTAGTATGCATGTAGTATGGTATGCATACTGCATGAAGTAGTTCACACAACCACTCCATAAAGTTATTATTTCCATTCTAGGGATGATGACATCTATGCTCAAGTAAGGTAAGAAACTAACTCAAAGATCATATGTGTAGTAAATCATCAAAGGTAGGGAGAAATCCTTTGTTTCTGTCTGTTAACTGCCATGATTGTTCTACTCTACAAATAGAGTTTTCTTCATTAAATACAAGCAGAAAGTCATAGAATGTCTTACAAATAATTTTTTCTCCCTCCAAGAAAAGGAATTAAATAACCAACCTTCTGCTTAGACATCAAATAAAGGAAAAGATGTATTATGGAATCCAAGACAAAATTGGGGGGTTAACAAAAGACTAATTCCAGTAGTTAGATAAATATAAGTGAAAAAAGTAGGAAAATCATTTCACATATGGGCTAGACTTTTTTAAGAAATTAACCAAAAATGAGAGTACAAAGGGAAAAAAAGAGAGAAGGTGAGCAAAATAAGTAAAGAGGATAAGAACTTAAGATGAGTTTTCTTTCTAGAATTTCCCTTTAGTATTTAGTGCATGCCTAAAGGTGACATCTTAACATACTGTTATAAGTCATCCGAGTAGAAGATTATTCAGCTGTTGAGCCCCATAGAATAGCACATCCAAATGAGCACTTAATAAATACTATTTTCTGATGTCAACAATTATATATTAAAGCTGTAATCTGGCACACAAATAGATGTAATGATTTTTTTGAAATTTTAACAAATGTACAAAGCAATAGCCTAAAGTAACAGGTAGGGAAATATGTGTATTGATAATTTCATGTGAATACTGTTTAGAGCCATAATCTGTGCTGTAAGAAAACCAAGTTTAGTTTTATAAATTCCAAATCATTTACAGAAATTGGAATGAACCAAGATTACCCCACATACATTTAACCTACCCACTCATCAAAGATTGATTTTAAATACCTATTTTTTTCTTTCCAAATATGACAAAATATATTATTAGAAAGGCTGGCTTTACAACGAACCCTTCACTGTCATCCTACCTTTGCTCTGAGTCACAAAATATAATACCTAAGTGAAATTTTTAGAAAAAAATGAAAACCTACTTGTGCTAGTTTTGCAGTTAATTTGCCCTGATGATAACCATATGAAAAACTCATTACAAATCTTTTTAATAATCCAACCTCATATTATGCAGTACATGAAAGCCTTTTGCTCTCTCTCATTCTGAATATAGCCACTATCTTGAGTATATATTATTTAACCTATTTTTAAAGCAAATACCAATAAATAAAGTTTTATATGTATGCATGTATGTATTGATTTAACAAAATTTGAGTCATACCTTATATATAGTCCTTTTTCTTTACTAACTTATCTTGGACATCTTTTGTTGCCAGAATTGTTAAATGTCACTACTGGAGGAGGGAAAGATCAGGAATTCAGTTTTTCACATTTAAGTTAGAGATGTCTATTAAATATCTAAGATAGGATGGTGAGTGGGATATATGATTTTGGAGTTCAGAAGAGAAACCACTAAGCATGAATGCTTTGAGGATTGAAGGGCTGGGTTCTTCATCACCACTCCAGTTCCATTGCTATGTGGTTCTAACAAAAGACTGAGCAAAGTATCTTTTTCTCTTGAAGGATATAACATAGATACAGAAGACTGTTGGGTAGGAAAGAGTAATTATCAACACACACACATATGTGCGCGCATGCACACGCACACACACACACACACACACCCTCCTCCAAAATGCAATAAGGTCTATTTCTGATTTTTGCTGAGCTATCCAGGATAAAAAGCCTCAGTCAGCCAGAGTTGCTATTCATGGGACATCATCTTGGAATTTCTTACAAGGTATAAGTCTTTACTGCCTTCCTAGACCTTGATGCTCAAGAATTTTCAGCTGGTAGATGTGGAAACAAGATTCAAACTTTTTGTTTAATTCCAAATTGTATGAACTTTCCATTACACAGAGCTATTCTTTCCCTTTGTAGTTCTTTTGAATTTTATAGTACTATAGGAAAATAAATAAAACTCAATGAAACAAATTGCCTAATGGCTCTAGAGAAGATGATTTAATGAATCTGTTAGAGGTGGTTTTCCCAGGAGGAATATCTTTGCAAGTGACCAACGTGGTAAAAACTCAGTACTTTCTATAGCATAAACACCTGGCAATAATTGTGGTACCTAGAGACAAAACAACTCACAGCTAGTAATGTGAGCAAAGACATTTTCTCTGTGATATACATCAGTGAGTAGTTGTTTAAAATGAGTGAAGACAGACACGCAGGTATATATATTTATATATGCAAATATATATATGTTATGAGATAATTCATATATTTTTTAAAGAAGTAGATCATGATGATTATAAATTATAAATGGACATTAACTAGAAATAGAGGGCATTCTGTCTCCAACACTTTTATATATATATATATATGTGTGTGTGTGTGTATATATATATGCACGTATATATATATATATGCGTGTATATATATGTGTGTTTGTGTGTGTGTGTGTATATATATATGTCTAAGAAGCCCTCAATTAAAACTAGAAGGTCTTCTTTGCGATCTTAGGATGTCACTCCATTAATAGTTCATTAGAACTTATTCTTACAATTGAACATCGTCAAATATAGTATAATATTCACATCTTACAAATGAAGAACTTGAGCCTCCAAGTTATGACTTGCCTAAAGTAACTTTGTTATGTAAGTGTGGAACAGAAGTTCAAAGTGCCCATACTTTTCTTGAGTGGAAGTGTGAAATTAGAATTACTTGAGATGGTATATTGCTGTGAAGATCAATATAAATTATATCATATAGGTAAACACCTTTAAATATTTATATTACTACTCATATTATATTGTTATTATTGATGAAGGGAGGAATTTTTCCACGGGTCAGTACAACTATTCAAGTTGAGTTGCTGGACCTAGAGATATAATAGAACAATGATAACAACAGAAATACCCTTGCATAGCAATAATTCTTTTGCACTTAAAACATAGGAGGAATGTTATTTAGTTGAAGTCATCAGTATTTGGGATAGTAGTTAGTTGCAACAGATGACTCCCACTCCCCAAGAGTGAAACCTAATGCAAGAATGAATGAAATAGAAATAACAATGTGTTGATATATAAAGCATATGAAAATTAGACTGATTTTCACTAATGATAGCCTCGGAATTAGGGTTTACAAATGCAGGTTATGTATTAATTGGTAGCAGTTGTTTGTCTTAGGGTCAAATAGGAAGAGGTAAATGCACTATGTATTGTTTCTAAACTCTTGGGAACAAAAAGCCCTCTATTTCTATTTAATATCCATTTATGATTTATAATCATCACTATCTATTTCTTTTAAAAAGATATGAATTGTCTTATAACAAAAGTAAGCCTTTTCAATTAAGTGTATCATTGGTCACAAATTAGAAACATAACTAAACAGACATTCATTTTCAACTTTCCAAAACTTAATAAAATGTTATAAACAATATCCAACACATTTGTTAATGACATTATTTACCCTCATTTGTCTAACCCCTTAAATGTTGCCAATGAAGTACAAGTTAGGAGTTTAAACCACAGCCGCTGTTTATTTTTTACCTTTGGCCCTACCTGAGAGTCACTTCTTTATTTTGAGAGTCCACTTTGTTCCATGAAAAAACGTCTCATATTTTCCCCTTTATGCTTTCTAGACTGAATATCTAGTAATCTTTCTTAAACATAAAATAATTTGTTCAATATGTATGGCCAAATCATTATAGTTGATTAATTTTTAACCAATGTAGTAACTTACTGGTGGTTCTTCTATCACAAGGCCAACTTTATTTTTTCAGCATGGCATTCAAAATCCCTCTTAAACTGGCTTACACCAAGTCAAATAATTTTCTTTCTCATCCTTCCCTGACTTGAACCCTTCCCTGCAATCATTTTGATCTCCTCATTGTTCTATTATGCTCATGCCATTTTCCCTGTTTGTTGACACCCTGCATCATCATTTCAATCCATGGTTCCTGTTTTGCCTCCTCTATGAAGCCTTTCTAACTCCAAATACACTTATTCCACACTGTTTTACCAAAAAATACATTCCGCCTCTTTACTTCCTTCTCATTTCTCAGTTTTATTTCCCAGCTAACTTATAAGCTGATTTAGGGTACTTAAAATGACATATTTTTCCTACAATGACTATTTTTAATATCTTGAAAATATTAAAATTTTAATATATTGATTAGGTATAAAATACATATATGAAAAATATTTATATTTTGTCCATTTTTAATGATGAAGCTAAATGTATTAAAATGTAGTGAAAAAATATCTAGCAGTAAAAGAACAGTGAGATTAGAAAGAGATGAAATAACACTTTAAACAATCATGTTAGAATTGTGCCAGTGTAAACACAGCACAGTAGGGACTTATTTCTTATCATCCCAATTTAGAAGCCTTATGTGTGTACTGGTTACTTCTACACATTTTTTGAAGTAGGCCCCTTGTGAAGCATTATGCCACAGTCTGTTTATATACCATGACAAGTTGAATTTTGCTGCTCAAGTTACTATATTTTTAATATATCTAAATTAAAAATTTTAGTGGAAAAGAGAAGGGTAGAAAATTTAGCACAATGTTTTAAATGATAAACAATACTAAACAGCCAAAATATGTAAGTATGTAGGAAAATATAGAGAATGATGGAAGTATGATTTTTTGCATTATTTTATTTAGAATATTTTCTTAGCTTTTTGAAGTTGAGGAATTAATGAAATATGTGTTTTTTCCCAAAAAAAAAGTGTTTTGAGGTCTAACTGTTAAAATCAGAATAGATTAGTGAACTGTAGGCACTGTGGATCTGACCTTTGATGATAGTTTTTCTGCTGTATGGGGCTTTATTCTGTTCTTCACATGACAGGCAGTTAAAGAAGTATCCACTGAATTTCAGGAGAACCCCCAAAACTGTCTTCATACTCAATCACGTTTTCTTGTTCTACCTTTCCTAATATCTTATTTATTGGTCAATCTGTCTGTTTTTTTATTTTTGTTTTTTTTCCCCCGTATCTTTTTTCTCTGATTTTCTACTGTCTCATAATGTTCCCACTAATTAATTCCTCCTGCTCACCACCAACATTCTGACTCATACCTCAGGAAGACGTGGCAGGTGGAGTTTTCCTATGGAAGAACCTTACTATTTTATTCCTTCCAGTAGAGTTTCTTTTCAAAGAATAATGTCTAATATTTAATTATCTTATATAAAACAAATAATAATCCATGTATATGGCATTTAAGTTTTACTCTATGGAAAACTGAAGTTTTTTAAAATAACATTTTTTTCACCAAAGATTTTCTCTTGTAAGCTCTGTTCCCATAAATGTGACAGCAATACTAAAAGAAGCCTTTTGATTTCATGTAGACATGTATTGCTTTCCAATCTGTCATCACCCTAAAGGTGATGCTAAATGAGTTATCATACATGATAGCTAAATGTGTGTTCCACATGGAAGCACCATCAATAGATTTAAAAAAAAAAACATTTTATCTTCAGTATGTTGATTTTAGGATTGCCTTCAACTATAATGACATGTCTTAAACTAGATATTTTATGGAATTCTTAGTTTTTATGTATATTTAATGCGTTTTTATAATGTATTTATATACATTCGTTTTCATTGTTTGGCTTTCTAAAGAGTTACTAAATTTATAATCAGAGCTGCTTCATAGTGGCTATAATGAACCCAAAGTAATACAGAAAGTGTTTCTTTCCATATTGGTTAACAATAACAGCCTGTTTTTTGAGTCAAATTCGTAAAAATTATACCTTAGTATGCAAATTTATTTTTTCATTACTGATGCAGAGCAAAGAAAACCAACAGGATAGCAAACACTAACATTTTGCCTCTAAGTGCTCACAGACATAAAATAAATGAGCCATGGCTATTGATTGTCTTTGGCCTACATTATCTGCACAGGAACTATTAAGGAGGCTTTGCCATCTTCCTTTCATGCCTCATTTTCTCATACTACCTAATGAAGAGCTTCACTTAAATGATAATGTGCTACTCTCCCGAAAGTACATTTTTATGGCACTAAAAGGCAATACTTGTGTATCGAGGACTATTTTTAGTGCTATATTTAGTGGCCTGTTGCACTGTATAAAATGATAAAATATTCTACAGCTGAGTGGCATTATTCTTTTAATTAATTTCTAATTTTAAAATTTATGTTATCAATCCAAACTGCTGAATAACAAATGTCACTATAATATTCAAAGAGTTGTGAGATTATCTTTGATGCCCTCTAAAAAGTCATATTTTATATTTTTTGTTGTATTTGCCTTATGAAGGGTTTATTGTGAGGCTAAAATGATAAATATGTGTAAAAGATATTTTCATTTTGGGGCACACTGAGTTTAGAATCCCTCTCAGAAATGTATGAGTGAAACTTTGGATTGAAATCCTGAAATTTCATTAGTAAGGTCTAAGCTGGAAATACTTTTGTATGAGTCATCAGTTGTGGAAATCAGAAAAATGAATGAGATTATTTGGGAAGACAAGAGAGAAGTCAAGCTGAAATACTGGAAATATTGATGTTTAAGGAGTAGCACATAAACAAGTGCCCATGAGACCACATATGCAGAAAGGAAGGATACGGACAAGTAGAGGGTGGTGTCATGAAAATCTAAGAGGAAAATATCTTTGGAAAAAGAGAGTGCGATGCCACAGAAATGATGTGTGTGTGTGTGTGTGTGTGTGTGTGTGTGTGTGTGTGTGTGTGTGTGTTTCTCATCTTGAGACCTGGAAACCAAAACCTGCAATGTGCATTATCAACCTTTGTCTTCCTCCCTCCTTTCTTCCCTTTATCCATTTCTTCCTCCTCCCTTTCTTCCTTCCTTTCTTTTCTTTCTCTCTTTCTCTTTCTCTTGTTCCTCCCTTCCTCCTACTTTCTCTCTCTTTCTGTTTTTGCCAATTGCAAAACAAATGCCTCACTTTAATTTGTGTTTCCATGCTTATTCACAAAACTGACCATTTCTTACCTATTTATTGGCAATTTGTTTTTCTTCTGTGAATTTTCATGCATTCTAAATCAATTACATTGTAAATCGATGGAGAAATGGACAATAGATCTGGATTGCAAAGCAGGATATTAGCTATAAATTTCTGCTAAAGACGTTTTTCAAGTATCAGCTGGTAGTAGTATCATCTGTATGTAGGGGTGTGTGTGTGTTTCTTAGGTATGCCTCTTAAAAATAGAACCTAGGTAGAGAGGTGGATTTTCTTTTCTCCACCATCCCTTCCCCAAACTGAGAGTCTCTGGCTTTTACTAGGGAAATTTAATAAATTCACATTCACATTACAGTGGTCACTGATATTTTTAGAATTACTTTTAGCACTTTAGTGTAGATCTTTTTTACTTGCAGTGCTTCCTTTAAGTTGCCCTTTTCCCCACTTGACTTTGTTGGATTAATTTAATGTTCTTTGCATCATTCAATTATTTGTGTTAGTTTAAATTTCTTCATCAAATTTACAATGTGATAGTGGCAATGCTTAATATTTTATTTAAACTTCAAAAAGTTTTATTTTCTGCCAACATCTGGAATTACTTAGTATTTATAGCCACATTCAAATAAAACAAAGAATGCAGCATGCTTCTTCTTTCACCTGCCTTGCCTTATCTTTAGCAGAAATAAATACTTCCTAATTACCAACAATTTGTGTGTGATACTTCAAGTACATTTTTATATAAATATGCTGATAAAATTTTTGTTCAACAGTGTTGCATGAATTTGACATATTTCTTGATATATAAATCTTTTTTTACTTGTTTTGCTAGGATATATCCCTTAGCAATAATTTCAGAAAGGACCTGCAGTTGGTAGATAGAATGTTATAAAAGTCTCTATTTTTCTCTGCTACTTACGTGTTATTTTCCTGTGTATAAGATCAGGGTTTTTGAAGACATTGTACTATTATATTCAGTCTTCCACTTTAACTGCTGAAATACCTTAGACTAATTTAATATTCATTCTTTTGAATTCCAGCTGCTTTCCTTTTGTAGCTTTTTGTAATTTGACTTTGGAAATATAGCCTTATTTTTACTTTTCTTATTCTTTCTGCTCAGTACTCAGCGATCACCTCTCTATTTGGAGCCATCTTATTTTTCTCATTTGGGGATATTGTATATCTTTTTTAATTAAAAAATCATCTCTTCCATGATCTCTATTATACTCCACTGGAAATTTTATCAGATGAATATTGAAACATTGAAGTATACTCTTCCTGCCTCCAAACTCCTCTCTTTTACTTCTTATCTCCTTGTTTTTTTTTTTTTGTCGTGCATTCTGAGAAAATATCTTGCCTCAATTTTTCAATCAATTGACTTGTTTATATCTAATCTATTTAGCTCATTTAAAAATTCTAGCATCCAATTATTTTTACTTTTTTCACAAAAATATGTTTTCATTATTGTTTTTCTAGCTATAGTAGTACCTTTAATCTTTGAGGATTCTAGTGAATATTAATGCTGTTTGTTTGCCTCAAATTTCTGGGGATTTAACATTTTCTGCCTTTAGAGGAATACAGCTTCTGATTACAAAGACAAGGGCATGTGGTCAGTGATTACGAAGGAGGAGAAGGATGTCTAATAAGGTGAAATATGTTGGTAGTGTATATTCTTGGTGTGAAAGCCCCAGAGGCACAGCTCTGCCTCTTTAATCCTGCTTCCCATCTCAGTATCTTCAAAGTCAGTAGACACACACAGTGGCTGTATTCAGAGTTTTATCCTGTTACCAAAAGATTCAGCATCAGCCAAGACCAAAACAGGGAGAGAGGCAGATGACTCCTGAGTGGTGAGAACTAGAGACAGAGGTTGCTACTTAGGGGAAAAGCAGTATCAAGAAAAATTTCTGGTGTCACAATTTACCTTCAAGTTTAGGATCATTTTAATTGACTACAATCAAAGAGAAGTTTCTAGGAGGTGACATACTTTTTTTGTGTGGCTTGTGTGACTGTGCAACTATGGCATCCAGTGGGGACATAGAGAAAGTTATCTACTATTCTCTAATTAGTCTAGAAAGGCTTCCTGTGAGAAATGGGATTGTAGGAGAGAGATGTTCTGCAAACTTCTTTGGAAATATCACATCTATAAAGTGATGGCTTTTCAGTGGGAATAAGATGAAGGAATGCCATTTGTTTAACATCCACTATGGCCATGTACTGTGCTATGTGATTTTATGTATGTTACGTTGTTTAATTTTCAGAAGTGTATCCTCATCACTCTTTACATATGAAGAAAACTAGGATTAGTAAAATTGAGTAACTTACCTGAAGTCATTCAGCAGTCAAATAGGAAGTCTGAGTTTGAACCCATATATGTCTAAATAAACCCCATATATGTCTAAATTAGAATTGCTGTCAGGCACTTGAATTGAACTCATTACAACAGAACAAGGTATTTACTTCTTATTTACTTAGGGCCAAAGGCTAAGGGATGTTGATCATTGACAACAGGCTCCTGGAACTGTGATCACTCAAGACTTTATCAGGTCTATTCTTATATACATATTGAATAGTAAGATAAAAGTGATAATTCAAAACCCCAGGTATGTCTGACTGAGATGGTCTTTCTACTTCCTAATTCCCCATATTCTACTTTCAGTGCCTCAGAAAACAAGTCATCTGTCTTTCACTCTAAGGCTAGAAAATAGTATCTTCATTCCTCTGCATCTCCAACTGACCTCCCAGGACTTACCTTTGGTTTGCTAAAGAAGGGAAAATTTATAGCAGTTATAACATGTTAGAGTTAAATAAGCTGCTCTTCAGAGTATGGATAAATGAATCAAAGGCTACTTTCTTGTGAAAATGCCTGCAGATATTATGAATATAGGTTACATCCACATAAGTTTGCCTTCTTTCTGATATTGAAAGACAAAAAGAAAGTCTTTGAGTAAAATATCATAGTGGATAATTTAATATTTTACAATATTTACCTTTATTTCTACCACATTATGTATTATTATTTTTATTATATAGTCTTATATTTTTATGGTCTTATATCTTTCATGCACTAGACACCTACTGATCAAAGTAGCCTAAATAGGAGGGGGGCGGTTCCAAGATGGCCGAGTAGGAACAGCCACAGTCTACAGCTCCCAGCGTGAGCAACGCAGAAGATGGGTGATTTCTGCAATTCGAACTGAGGTACCAGGTTCATCTCACTGGGGTTTGTTGGAGAGTGGGTGTAGGACAGTGGGTGCAGCCCACTAAGCGTGAGCCGAAGCAGGATGAGGCATGGCCTCACCCAGGAAGCACAAGGGGTCTGGGACTTCCCTTCCCTAGCCAAGGGAAGCTGTGACAGATGGCACCTGGAAAATCGGGTAACTTCCACCCTACTACTGCGCTTTTCCAATGGTCTTAGCAAATGGCACACCAGGAGATTATATCCCGTGCCTGGCTCAGAGGGACCCATGCCCACAGAACCTCGCTCATTGCTACCACAGCAGTCTGAGATCTAACTGCAAGGCAGCAGCGAGGCTGGCGGAGGGGCGCCCGCCATTACTGAGGCTTGAGTAGGTAAACAAAGTGGCTGGGAAGCTTGAGCTGGATGGAGCCCACCACAGCTCAAGGAGGCCTGCCTGCCTCTGTAGACTCCACCTCTGGGGGCAGGGCATAGCCAAACAAAAGGCATCAGAAACCTCTGCAGACTTAAATGTCCCTGTCTGACAGCTTTGAAGAGAGTAGTGGTTCTCCCAGCATGGAGTTTGAGATCTGAGAACAGTCAGACTACCTCCTCAAGTGGGTCCCTGACCCCTGAGTAACCGAACTGGGAGGCACCCCTGAATAGGGTCAGACTGACACCTCACATGGCTGGGTACCCCTCTGAGATGAACCTTCCAGAGGAAAGATCAGGCAGCAACATTTGCTGTTCAGCAATATTTGCTATTCTGCAGCCTCCGCTGCTGATACCCAGGCAAACAGGGTCTGGAGTGGACCTCCAGCAAACTCCAACAGACCTGCAGCTGAGGGTGCTGACTCTTAGAAGGAAACTAACAAACAGAAAGGACATCCACAGCAAAACCCCATCGGTATGTCACCATCATCAAAGACCAAAGGTAAACCACAAAGATGGGGAAAAAACAGAGCAGAAAAGCTGAAAATTCTAAAAATCAGAGTGCCTCTCCCCCTCCAAAGGAATGCAGCTCCTCACCAGCAATAGAACAAAGCTGGATGGAGAATGACTTTGATGAGTTGAGAGAAGAAGGCTTTAGAGAATCAAACTTCTCTGAGCTAAAGGAGGAAGTTCGAACCCATCGCAAAGAAGTTGAAAACCTTGAAAAAATATTAGACAAATGGCTAACTAGAATAATGAGTGTAGAAAAGTTCTTAAATCACCTGATGAAGCTGAAAACCATGGCACAAGAACTACATGACCAATGCAAAACCTTCAGTAGCTGATTTGATCAACTGGAAGAAAGGGTTTCAGTGATTGAAGATCAAATGAATGAAATGAAGCAAGAAGAGAAATTTAGAGGAAAAAGAGGAAAAAGAAATAAATAAAACCTCCAAGAAATATGGGACTATGTGAAAAGACCAAATCTGGGTCTGATTGGTGTACCTGAAAGTGATGGGGAGAATGGAACCAAGTTGGAAAACACTCTGCAGGATATAATCCAGGAGAACTTCCCCAACCTAGCAAGGCAGGCCAACATTCAAATTCAGGAAATACAGAGAATGCCACAAAGATACTTCTCGAGAAGAGCAACTCTAAGAAACATAATTGTCAGATTCACCAAAGTTGAAATGAAGGAAAAAATGTTAAGGGCAGCCAGAGAGAAAGGTCGGGTTATCCACAAAGGGAAGCCCATCAGACTAACAGTGGATCTCTCAGCAGAAACTCTACAAGCCAGAAGAGAGTGGGGGCCAATATTCAACATTCTTAAAGAAAAGAATTTTCAACCTGGAATTTCATATCCAGCCAAACTAAGCTTCATAAGTGAAGGAGAAATAAAATCCTTTACAGACAAGCAAATGCTGAGAGATTTTGTCACCACCAGGCCTGCCCTGCAAGAGCTCCTGAAGGAAGCACTACACATGGAAAGCAACAACCAGTAGCAGCCACTGCAAAAACATGCCAAATTGTAAAGACCATCAATGCTAGGAAGAAACTGCATCAACTAATGAGCAAAAAACCAGCTAACATCATAAAGACAGAATAAAATTCACACATAACCATATTAACCTTAAATGTAAATGGGCTAAATGCTCCAATTAAAAGACACAGACTAGCAAATTGGATAAAGAGTCAAGACCCATCAGTGTGCTGTACTCAGGAAACCTATCTCATGTGCAGAGACACATATAGGCTCAAAATAAAGGGATGGAGGAAGATCTACCAAGCAAATGGAAAACAAAAAAAAGGCAGGGGTTGCAATCCTAGTCTGTGATAAAACAGACTTTAAACCAACAAAGATCAAAAGAGACAAAGAAGGCCATTACATAATGGTAAAGGGATCAATTCAACAAGAAAAGCTAACTATCCTAAATATATATGCACCCAATACAGGAGCACCCAGATTCATAAAGCAAGTCCCTAGAGATCTACAAAGAGACTTAGACTCTCACTCAATAATAATAGGAGATTTTAACACCCCACTGTCAACATTAGACAGATCAACGAAAGAGAAAGTTAACAAGGATATCCAGGAATTGAACTCAGCTCTGTACCAAGCGGACCTAATAGATATCTACAGAACTCTCCACCCCAAATCAACAGAATATACATTCTTCTCAGCATCACATCACACTTATTCCAAAATTGACTACATAGTTGGAAGTAAAGCACTCCTCAGCAAATGTAAAAGAACAGAAATTATAACAAACTGTCTCTCAGACCACAGTGCAATCAAACTAGAACTCAGGATTAAGAAACTCACTCACAACCGCTCATCTACATGGAAACTGAACAACCTGCTCCTGAATGACTACTGGGTACATAACGAAATGAAGGCAGAAATAAAGATGTTCTTTGAAACCAATGAGAACAAAGACACAACATACCAGAATCTCTGGGACACATTTAAAGCAGTGTGTAGAGGGAAATTTATAGCACTAAATGCCCACAAGAGAAAGCAGGAAAGATCTAAAATTGACACCCTAACATCACAATTGAAAGAACTAGAGAAGCAAGAGCAAACACATTCAAAAGCTAGCAGAAGGCAAGAAATAACTAAGATCAGAGCAGAACTGAAGGAGGTAGAGACACAAAATCCCTTCAAAAAATCAATGAATCCAGGAGCTGTTTTTTTGAAAAGAGCAACAAAATTGATAGACTGTTAGCAAGACTAATAAAGAAGAAAAGAGAGAAGAATCAAATAGATGCAATAAAAAATGATAAAGGGGATATCACCACTGATCCCACAGAAATACAAATACCATCACATAATACTATAAACACCTCTACTCAAATAAACTAGAAAATATAGAAGAAATGGATAAATTCCTGGATACATACACCTTCCCAAGACTAAACCAGGAGGAAGTTGAATCCCTGAATAGACCAATAACAGGCTCTGAAATTGAGGCAATAATTAATAGCCTACCAACCAAAAAAAGTCCAGGACCTGATGGATTCACAGCCGAATTATCCCAGAGGTACAAGGAGGAGCTGGTACCATTCCTTCTGAAAATATTGCAATGAATAGAAAAAGAGGGAATCCTCCCTAACTCATTTTATGAGGCCAGCATCATCCTGATACCAAAGCCTAGCAGAGACACAACAAAAAAAAAGAGAATTTTAGAGCAATATCCCTGGTGAACATCGATGCAAAAATCCTCAATAAAATACTGGCAAATCGAATCCAGCAGCACATCAAAAAGCTTATCCACCATGATCAAGTGGGCTTCATCCCTGGGATGCAAGGCTGGTTCAACATACACAAATCAAATAAATGTAATCCAGCATATAAACAGAACCGAGACAAAAACCACATGATTATCTCAATAGATGCAGAAAAGGCCTTTGACAAAATTCAACAGCCTTTCAGGGTAAAAACTCTCAATAAATTAGGTATTGATGGGACATATCTCAAAATAATATGAGCTATTTATGACAAACCCACAGCCAATATCATACTGAATGGGCAAAAACTGGAAGCATTCCCTTTGAAAACTGGCACAAGACAGGGATGCCCTCTCTCACCACTCCTATTCAACATACTATTGGAAGTTCTGGCCAGGGCAATCAGGCAGGAGAAAGAAATAAATGGTATTCAATTAGGAAAAGAGGAAGTCAGATTGTCCCTGTTTGCAGATGACATGATTGTATATTTAGAAAACCCAATATTCTCAGCCCAAAATCTCCTTAAGCTGATAAGCAACTTCAGCAGTCTCAGGATACAAAATCAATGTCCAAAAATCACAAGCATTCTTACACACCAATAACAGACAAACAGAGAGCCAAATCATGAGGGAACTCCCATTCACAATTGCTTCAAAGAGAATAAAATACCTAGGAATCCAACTTACAAGAGATGTGAATGACCTCTTCAAGGAGAACTACAAACCACTGCTCAACGAAATAAAAGAGGATACAAACAAATGGAAGAACATTCCATGCTCATGGGTTGGAAGAACCAATATCGTGAAAATGGCCATACTGCCCAAGGTAATTTATAGATTTAATGCCATCCCCATCCAGCTACCAATGACTTTCTTCACAGAACTAGAAAAAACTACTTTAAAGTTCATATGGAACCAAAAAAGAGCCCACATTGCCAAGACAATCTTAACCAAAAGAATGCAGCTGGAGGCATCACACTATCTGACTTCAAACTACACTACAAGGCTACAGTAACCAAAACAGCATGGTACTGGTAACAAAACAGAGATATAGATCAATGGAACAGAACAGAGCCCTCAGAAATAATACCACACATCTACAACCATCTGGTCTTTGACAAACCTGACAAAAACAAGCAATAGAGAAAGGATTCCCTATTTAATAAATGGTGCTGGGAAAACTGGCTAGCCATATGTAGAAAGCTGAAAGTGGATCCCTTCCTTACACCTTATACAAAAGTTAATTCAAGATGGATTAAAGACTTAAATGTTAGACCTAAAACAATAAAAACCCTAGAAGAAAACCTAGGCAATACCATTCAGGACATAGGCATGGGCAAGGACTTCATGTCTAAAACACCCAAAGCAGTGGCAACAAAAGCAAAAATTGACAAATGGGATCTAATTAAACTAAAAAGCTTCTGAACAGCAGAAAAAACTACCATCAGAGTGAACAGGAAACCTACAGAATGGGAAAAAAATTTTGTAATCTACTCATCTGACAAAGGGCTAATATCCAGAATCTACAAAGGACTCAAACAAATTTACAAGAAAAAACAAACAACCCCATCAAAAAGTGGGCAAAGGATATGAACAGACACTTCTCAAAAGAAAACATTTATGCAGCCAACAGACACATGAAAAAATGCTCATCATCACAGTTGGGGCCCAGTTAGGGCCATCACAGTAATGCAAATCAAAACTACAATTAGATACCATCTCACACCAGTTAGAATGGCCATCATTAAAAAGTCAGGAAACAACAGGTGCTGGAGAGGATGTGGAGAAATAGGAACACTTTTACACTGTTGGTGGGAATGTAAACTAGTTCAACCATTGTGGAAGACAGTGTGGTGATTCCTCAGGGATCTAGAACTAGAAATACCATTTGACCCAGCCATCCCATTACTGGGTATATACCCAAAGGATTATAAATCATGCTGCTATAAAGACACATGCACACGTATGTTTACTGCAGCACTATTCACAATAGCAAAGACTTGGAACCAGCCCAAATGTCCATCAATGATAGACTGGATTAACAAAATGTGGCACATATACACCCTGGAATACTATGCAGCCGTAAAAAAGGATGAGTTCATGTCGTTTGTAGGGACATGGATGAAGCTGGAAACCATCATTCTCAGCAAACTATCGCAGGGACAAAAAACCAAACATCACATGTTCTCACTGAAAGGTGGGAATTGAACAATGAGAACACAGGGACACAGGAAGGGGAACATCACATACCAGGGCCTGTAGTGGGGTTGTGGGAGGGAGGAGGGATAACATTAGGAGATATGCCTAATGTAAATGACCAGTTAATGTTAGGTGCAGCCCACCAACGTGGCACATGTACGCATATGTAACAAACCTGCAAGTTGTGCACATGTACCTTAGAACTTAAAGTATGATTTAAAAAAAGTAGCCTAAATATTAGGTTGATACAAAGGTAATTGTGTTTTTGTGATTTAAAAGTAATGGCAAAAACCGCAATTGCTTTTGCACCAAACGAATATATGTTAATATTTATTCTAAATCTAATAATCTATGAATCCATAATTCTAGGTGTATTAGTCAAGGTTCTCTAGAGGGACAGAACTAATAGCATAGATGTATATGTAAAGGGGAGTCAATTAAGAAGAATTGACTCACGGCCTCATAAGATGAGGTCCTACAATAGGCCGTCTACAAGCTGAGGAGAGAGGAAGCCAGTCAAGTCCCAAAGCTGAAGAACTTGGAGTCCAATATTCGAGGGCAGGAAGCATCCAGCACTGGAGAAAGGTGTAAACTGGAAGGCTAAGCCAGTCTAGTCTTTGCACGTGCTGCTACATGCTTTTATTCTGACCGTGCTTGCAGTTTATTAGATCTGTGCCCACTGAGATTAAGTGTGGGTCTGCTTTTCCCAGTCCACTGACTCAAATGTTAATCTCCTTCGGCAACACCCTCACAGACACACCTAGGGACAAAATTTTGCATCCTTCACTCTAATCAAGTTGACATTTAGTATTAACCATCACACTAGGATTTTAATAGATTTTTGTTATGTATTAGTTTGTTTCATGATTTTTCAATTAAGTAACATATAAGGTATCTGTATTACTACTCACTTTAATTGCTCTGAAACAGCTAGAAAAGACTCGGACAGATGGGTAGAGAGTAGGTACTGCATTTACCAATATCTCTCCAATGATTTATTATCATGTCTTCTTTTGATGTCTGTGGTATTCTCAGCTAAATGCCTACTGAATATCCATCCTCACTTGTTATCTTTACTAACAGACCCCCAATGTTGATTTTAAAAGTGATGTGTCAGTTAGGAGATATACCTAATGCTAAATGATGAGTTAATGGGTGCAGCACACCAACATGGCACATGGATACATATGTAACAAACCTGCAACTTGTGCACGTGTACCCTAAAACTTAAAGTATAATAATAATAAGAAATAAAAATAAAAAGTAAATAAATACATAAATAAATAAATAAATTCTTTCTTGGTTACCCTGGCAATGAGAGATGATCATGTTTTGAGTTCTGGAGAAAGAAATGTAGGTGGAAGTATTAACAAAGGGATTCCCTTTAGGATGAAAAGGCAAAGCCTCCTAAGGAGAAACACTTTGAGCTTCTTCCTTTGTTCGTTTCATATGTCAGGAAATGCAAATAATTGCCTGGAAATAAAATAGGACAAACGCCACAAACTAAGGACTATGGATGAGGATGACAGGGGATACTTGTTTCCTTAAAGAAACACACCTTTAGGCATCTCAACCAGCCTAGAGACTTGAAAAACATGAGCCTCCATCTGTCAGAGTTCTTTGGGTTTTCTATTATTTTTACCTACACCAATACAATAGGTTAACACTTCTGTAAATTTTTGAAACCTGGTGAGCTGCAACTGCTTTTAGGATAATTGCTCAGTGATGAAGTAGTCCACCCGCCTTCTCCCCTCACCGTTTTTTTTTTCTTTTCTTTTCTTTTCTTTTTTTCTTTTCTTTTCTTTTCTTTTAGGAGTCCTTTGCAGTTCTGCATTTATTGACTTCTTCCCTCCAGGACAGGTGTAGGATCTTTCCTAGTGGCCTGTATTATGGCAGTGTATAGTAGTCCCTCTAGATGCTGGTTGGAATTCAGAGACTCATTTATGTTTAGGGATCTCTTTAGTTGAAACCTTTCCATGCATCTTCTTCAATGGAGGGAATAATTAACAGCTGTCAGTATTTCAGGAGTTTAGTAGAACTTTGGAAAAGACCCAGAATGATTTGTAAAGCCCTACTTTTAACAAAAACAACAACATTAAGCTTGACAGGACTATGTGGTATTTTATTGTAACCTAAAGCTATGTTATGCAGCTTCAGGTTGCCAGCAGCATATCCTTCATACAATGGTGGCAGCATTTATATTATACCCATACTTTGCTGTACTTTTGGATTCTTTCTAAAAATTCGCTACAGGCTAGAATAAAGCTTTCAGGTTTTCAGCATACGAGTTAATGCTATGTGTTCTCAATGCTTTATTTGTTTGGCATAGAGTTTTTCCCCCAAGACATTAAAACTGGGAGACTGGATAGTTTAGACAAATTGATCAGACATTGTTCTTGTATTCCACTTAGTCTCACTGGCACATGCAAGATACACAGCACCGAATGAAATTTAGCTGTGTGGAGCATTCCTGGCAACATCTTTTTCTATTAGGAATCACGGGAGAGAGAGCAAAGCTGAAATTTTGAAATCTGAAATGAAATTGTTTTCAAAGTTATTGGCAACACTAAGTGCCCCATACAATGATGGCCATGCAAAATTTTCTATGAGCTTAGTACTAGGAAGATCTATCTCCTCTTGATAATTTGATACATTTGTTCAGTTGCCAACAATACAAATAATACACCCTTTTTCCCCCAGTTTCCCTTTTTGCTTTAGCAGTCAGGAACCTCAAAACAAGATTTATGCCTATTCAAAACAAGTATTTTTACTCATAAGATTATAGTATAAGCATTCTCATATTGTTATACTTCTAATCCCTTTTTAACTTTCAATTTTATTTATTTTACTATAGGTGCCTGTTTTATAAACTGCCTGAATACTCTTTGGAACAAATTGGGGCATAAATAAATCCTTCTTCAAAAATGAAATATTGCACTTGTAGCTGATATATCACAGTGTACCTAAGAAAGGCACAGGTTTCTATTTGATTTTAAATGTTTAATTAGGTTTAATTTTATTTTAAAGTTAATACAAAAACATGGTTAAAATAAGTCAAATAATGCAAAAAAGAGGATAATAAAAAGAATACTCACTCCGAACACGTGGTAGGCAGAAAACTGGTAACCCATAAATGCTTGTATCCTGCTGCTTGGAACCTGTGAATGTTACTCTATTTGGTAAAATAAATTTTGCATGTGTGATTAAGGATTCTGTGATGCAGAGATTATCCTGTATCACATGGGTGGGCCTGATGGAATGGCAAGGGTCCTTCTAAAACAGATAAGAAGGCAATGCGATCACAGACACAGGGATTAGAGTGATGTGGCCACAAGCCAAAGAATGCCAAGAGGCCTCTAGAAGCTGCAAGAGACAAGGAATATATTTATTACTGAAGCCTCCAGAAAGAATCAGCCCTGCATACACCTTGATTTTAGCTCCATAAGATTCATTTCAGACTTCTTACTTCCAGAGCTTTAAGAAAATACATTTCTGCTGTTTAAAGCCACCTAGTTTGTAGTAATTTGTTACAATGGCAACAAGAGACATACACACTACTATACTCCCATCTCACTTTTCCAGAGTTAACCACTGTTAAGAATTATTCATGTATCCTTCAAAGAATTTTCTAATAACTCTATATACATTGTTTTCTCTTTGTTTTTGAAAGATTTGTATTTTTTCCAGATTTTAACATTTACAAATAATTTTACAATAAACATCCTTTATATACACCCTTTGATATATGTGCAATGAATAGCTGTAGAATAATTTTCTTGAAGTGAAATTATTGGATGATAAGTTATGTTCAATAATCCAGTAGTTTTGATAGATTATGAAAAACTACCCTTTAGAAAGGTTAAACTAATTTATACAATCCCAGTATTATGTGAGAATGTTACTTCTCTCTACCCTTGCAAAAACCATTAAAATGTTGATATTTAAGATATAGGTTTATATTGGCCATTGGGTAGGACACCTCACATAATCTGAGTTTATGTTTCTATTGTCTTATACATAAGTAAACTAAATTAATTCAAGGTTACCTTTAGGAAATCTGTAATGAAGGAACGCGGAGCACAGTGGCTTCTAGTTCTGGCTTTAGCAGTCACTATATTTATGACTCTGTGCAAATTGTTTAACCCAGTTGCTCACAAAACTCCCTCTCTATGAGATTTACCTGGGAAGTTTTTAAAATGCACATTCCTAGTTCACCCAAGTTTACTCAGTCAGAGCCTGTTTGGGTTACAGATGGGAAAATTTGCTTTTTAACAAACACTTGAGCTGATTATTGTACAGCTAGTAAGGAGCAGTCTATAGACTACATTTGAGAACCACTTGTTCAATATTTCTAAGCCTCAGTACATTTTCTTTTGTTAAACTCCTGCAATATAAGCTTGCCTTTCCCACAGGTTGTATTGGAACTTGAAGTTTACTTGTTCCATTGGGCCTTCACCCCTAACTCTACCTAGAAGTTTTAACCACCTTACTGGGGTAGGATTTGAAAGCAGCTCACACCGTATACATTTTTACTAACTTGGGACTTTGCGGACTGATTTTATGCCAAGACTGAGTCTAGCACTTTCTTGCTCTTTGATTTTATTTTCATTCATTATCGTACAAAAGATTATATAAATATTGGTCTGCTAATTGGAATTATAAACTTTACTTATTACATAAATCATACCTATGTGCCTTTCATTATCTTACTTTTTTTTTTTTTTTTTTTTTGAGACGAAGTCTTGCTCTGTTGCCAGGCTGGAGTGCAGTGGCGCAATCTCGGCTAACTGCAACCTCTGACTCCCTGGTTCAAGTGATTCTCCTGCCTCAGCCTCCCGAGTAGCTGAGATTACAGGCATGCACCACCACACCCAGCTAATTTTTGTATTTTTTTTAGTAGAGACGGAGTTTCACTATGTTGGCCAGGATGATCTCGATCTCCTGACCTCATAATCTGCCTGCCTCAGCCTCCCAAAGTGCTGGGATTACGGCCTCCTTATCTTCCTAAACCTCGGCTTTAGCAGGTGGCTAACGGACTTAGAAAGTCACAGCAAAATACAAGGACAGACAAGAGAACAAAAGTTCAGGCCTATCCTCAAAGAACAAGTCCCTTCTTAGCCACAATATTAAAAGGAAGAGGATGGGCTGGACGCAGTGACTTACGCCTGTAATCCTAATGCTTTGAGAGGCTGAGGCAGGTGGATCACTTTGAGGTCAGGAGTTCGAGACTAGCCAGCCAACATGGCAAAACCCTGTCTCTACTAAAAATACAAAAATTAGCCAGGCGTGATGGTCCATGCCTGTAGTCCCAGCTACTCAGAAGGCTGAGGCAGGAGAATCTCTTGAAACCTGGAGATGGAGGTTGCAACGAATTGTAGAAGAAAAGCTACTCTCATCTCCCTGGAGTGTGACATTTTAAAGTATGATATCATGATCATTTATAAATATTGCTCAGTCAGTATTCTGGAAACTGACAATTTATGCCAGAATGTAGAGAAGTGGATACAGGAATTCCCCACCTCTACCCTATATGCATCATTAGAATATAAGCTTTTTTGATTCCTTTAAACATCTTTGCAGTTCTTGAAGCCTCAGTCTCAATAGCATTGGCTAAACAAATAAAAATAATTTATTTCAAAAAATTTTGTAAATTTCAAAACACTGGACAAAATATAAGGTGTTTGTTTATTGGTCAAACATTTATAGACCAATATTTATCCAGCCTTATTCACCATCACACAATTTGATGACAGCAAATAATATGATTAACTCAAGCACCATTACAATTTAACTTTGAACTGTGATTTAGTATAACCAGGACCATCATGTGGTAAGATAGCTCTGATGAAATTATTTCTAGAAAAATATTTCATTGAAGTTTTATACTTGGAGATACTACTTAAAAATAGTTGCAAAATTAAAAATAACTACATATATGACTCATTATGTCCCAAATACACAAAAAACTCCTTTGATTCTCACAAGTATATGAAATATGTGCTGTTGTTTTCCTTATTTTGCAAATGAGAAAGGGTTGACTTAGATAAGTCAAATAACCTGCTAATATATAAACAATTAATGGCAGTGCTAAGATCTTAACTGAAAGTTTCATTCTACAGCTGGTGTTTTAACCACTATCCTATATTGTCTTGCCTTAATGGTCTTAGGATAACTCACTTTGGATGATTCAGTGAAGAAGTTGGATCTATTTACAATATTATTTAATTTAATTAGTAAGTAATATATTTCAGTTCCTTGGGTCAGTGTTTCTGAAGTAAGTTTCCCTATTTATGTGGGATATCATTACATCTCTTAAAGTTTTTTCTTAACGTCTTTTCAGAGTTCTGCAGGCACTCTCAAGTATTTGCCAAACATTAAAAAGCACAGAAACCTTAAGAATCCACATTAATTTTTAGCTCTTGAAATTCTTATCCTATGACTCCTGTAGCTTTTTTGCTACTCAAAATCACCTTCATGGGGAAAGTGGAAGAAATGTTTTTATCCTAGAGAAATGACTGTCATTTGGTTTGGTAAGAAAGAATGTGTATATATTCAAAATAGATGTCAGCAGGGCTATACTTTAAAAGCATGCTTTTCAGAGTATACATGTGTGTATACTTTTAAATAGGCTAAATAGCTAATTGTTTTCTCTTGTTTTGTTTGGCTTTTGATCTATACATTATGGGTCATATTAAAAGCTGGGAATCTTCCTCAAACACCCAACCTGTGTTGATTGAGAGCATCTTGGCAAATTAAGCTGAAAAAATATTCCATAATTTTGTTTTCTAATTAATGAGTTTGGGTTAATGGCTGCAGCTGTATTTAACATTTGTGTCATATCAGCAATAAATTAGGATCAAGTCTGAATGTAGCTAGCAGCATTCTCAGGCCTAAGGTGTCACAGTGCAGAAAAGATCAAGATTTATGCTGCTGTTTATGTTAGTATTTCTTGTGGGTATGTTATGGATATTTGTGTACACTTTATTCAACCTTTCTTTGGGAAATTTGACATTTCCAACACACTTCATGTGAGTTGAGAAGAAGTAGAGGATGTTTCATTGGAGAATTGATTATAATAAATTGGCTCTCATAAATGTGGCTTTCAATGGTTTTCAGATAGATTTCCTCTAAAATTTTGGCATAAGAATTATTATGCATATGACCCAAACTCTATTTAGTTGTTTCTAAAATAATCATATCAGGCTTATTCAAGTAGGATTGGCTTATGCTAAATCACCTTACCTGCATTCCAGAAATACCTGGTGAGTCGAAATTGAAAATATCAATTTATTCTTTAATGCATTCCCCAAATCACAGTGGTGAGAAAAGCATACTAAAAGAATATTTATCAAAAGATTTCAGTGTTCAATAAACTCTTAGAAGACCACCTGCTGTTGGAAAGTTACGGAGGATGAAAAGAAGCTAGTTTCCCGCACCATGGGGACCAATGTCTGTCTCTACAATATGATGTTAGATTAGTGAGTAACTGTAACTTTATATGGGCTTTCTTCCATCCAAAGCAGAGCTGCACTTTTTCTTTCTATGGTTTACTCGATATACGGGTTACATTTTTGACTCCATGTCTTCTTTTACTCTACCTTGAGGCCATCTTCCTCTGGAACTGCTCCTGCTGTCTCTGCTTGGCACTCAGCCTCTTAATTTTTTTTTTTTTTTTGTCTCAAATAAGTCAGTACCCTTAATGGAGAGACTGCAAGCATCCTACAAAAGAGAGTCTGGCTATATGTCCTGTAAACTCTATCTCCAGTCATAGATTGTGAGTTTATATTACTATTTTATTATGATTTTTAAAATTCCATTTTGTGGGTTTTTTGGGAACATGAGGTTGTGTTTCATGAGTTGAAGGAGGGTCAACCCAAGATTTTTTTTTTACATTAAAGTACCATTTGTTTGGAGGCCTCATAGAACGAGAGCACTATTCAATATAACAGAACTAGATGTCTCCTGTACGTGAGGAATACCTTTTTAAAAGGAAATCTCAGCAATAGAAAAACAATACGTACACACCCACATACATGCATGCATACACATGTGCATATGCACGTGAACATACGTATGTATGTGTACATTCTTTGGAAAATATAAGGCACTGAGAAAAATTTCCAGAAGACAATATCTTGATTGGAAAAAATGTTTGTTTTCTCTAAATAACACAAAGGAATCCTAGTTTTTGTCAGACTTCAATTACTTAGTAAATATTTACTGAGCACCTATTACTTTCTATCAGTCATTTGCAACACACAAATTGCCAAACATAATGACCTATATTTACTTTTCTTCTGTGTAAGAAATTGCCACACAGAATCTTTCAATTGTCATTGCTGTGCCTGTTGTCGTCAAGAAAATAATTAGGCCAAACATCAGCTAGTGTTACCCTCAAGCAGATTATTAGAAGAGGTAAACAACGCTCAATAGTCTGGATGTGCTGGATTTCAAATCAGCATTAGAAGGATATCCTCAGCTCTCCTCATCCTACTGAATTGATCTCTTTTCAGACTAATTGAAATTAATTCTGAAAGTGTGTGCGTTTTCTCCTACCAAAACGTTAGTCATTCCAAGCTGTGTCACCTGGCTCCATAATTAAAGTAACCTCTGCCATACAAATCAGTAGAGACACCAAGAATAAGAACAGTGATTTAGCAGTTGCAGAGCTCAAAATCACCTCCTCCAAAGCCAGTTGTCAATAAAATTTTTTTTCCACTTATATCTTCTGAGTATATTTTAGAACCCAAAAGGAAATATCTCCTCTTGTTCTTAGGTCTCCTAATAGTTACAGTGCTGCACAGGCCCCAGGGGAGTGTCAAACCTTGGGAATGATGGTTGTATCATGCTAACTAAGCAGGGTGGAAACATGTACAAGGGGTTGGTTTCAGCAACCATGTTTCAGGGTTGTTGCATGCTGTGGCTACATAATTTCTAGAGCAATGGAAGACTCTTTATCAAAAAATATGCTTTATCTTATCAGTACACAAATACTTTCCTCTCTCAGCTATCAAAATCCTACCTCATCAACTTCTACTGTCTCCTTATATATCCTTCATGAAGTATTTTTCATCTCTTCAGGCCATAATGAGCTTACTCTCCTCTGATTCCACTATTATTTATTGTCATTATCATTTACCTGATACTCATACTTTTACACTTTAAATTGTAGCATATTATAGTCTAGCTAGGTTATAGTATAGGTATATCTACACAACTAGACTGTAAATTCTTCAAGAGAAAGAGCTGTGATGATATTACTTTGTATCATCCAGAGTGCCATGCACTGTGCTGTGCTCATAGTATATAACAAAGTAAGTTGCTTGGTGAATCAGCCAGTGAGCCAATAAGTAGGAAGACTGGAGGAACTGGTGAAGCACTTTTCTCAGAGTTTTATTGAAGATAAAACTATTTAAATTTGGGGTAAATTTTAATCAAAGACAGGATTTTAGAATTATTTCTGACCAATAAGAAGTTGGGAATCATTGAAATCCCTTACCAGGAAATATTATGGAATCTTAGAGGTAATTTAGTGAATGCTTTCACTTGATAATGGAGAAACTGAGAACCACAGGCATTAGTGACTTGTCCAAGTTTACTGAGCTGTTTGAGGGGAGAGTCATGACCTAGATGTCCTTTCTCTGACAGATGTTCTTTCCCTCCCTCTCAAAGAGTTCAATATTTTGGAGACCTAACAGACAATTGATTGAAGTGTTGTCTGTGGTTGCTCACAACACCCCGTAGACGATGTCTCTCTCTGATACTACTTTGTAACACCAGCAGACTTAGAGTTGAATTTTTAATCCATGAATATTGTAATAGTTCCTTCTCTGACTACTTTTGGGAAATAGAAATTTTATTTAAGTTTAGACCTTGTCACTAGTCACAAGCCAGATAAATTTACTGTTATTCTCATGGAGTTCCAT
The DNA here is from genome assembly GCF_006542625.1 of Nomascus leucogenys. Taxonomy (NCBI): domain Eukaryota; kingdom Metazoa; phylum Chordata; class Mammalia; order Primates; family Hylobatidae; genus Nomascus; species Nomascus leucogenys. The sequence continues at coordinate 46,056,129 of NC_044402.1, read as the reverse complement.
GTCTGCTAGTAGCTCCAGAAATGTCATACAGCGTTCGATGTATTTTAAAAGGAGACATTGACAAATTGAAGTACATCCAAAACAGCGTGACCAGAATAGTAAGTATCTACAAACATGTCATGTGAGGAATGTGGCTGTCATTTGGTATTCAAGAAAGTGGTGATGTTGAGTATGAAACATGCTCTATATCCCTGCAGGGCAGTGATAACTTCCTTCTATTACTTGAAAAGCTGCCTCATGAAACTGGGATTCTGTGTATTTTGAATAGTTCTAGAGGGCAAAACTTGGACCAATGTATGACAGGTACAAGCCTTCCACTCTGTATAAACAGATTTATCCAACAGTTGGAGCTGCTGTTTCAAGCTCCATTCTTGGTGCCAAGAGAACTACATTATGGGTCCTCCTTGTTAACAAAGGCTGGTATACCCCACATTGAATAGGAGATAGACTGGACAACCTAAGTCACTTATTACTTGAAGATTGTGTAATTATGTGAGTCATTAGGCTATTCCCAGTGGATGATAGTCAAACCTCATCAGCAATTCTTACTCACCTCATTCAGGTGAAGGGTACTTTAAAAAAGACCATGCTACTGGAAGCTATTGCTGACACTAGGACCCCTAATTAAATGCCCAGGCTGTAGATAAAGCTTAGCCTGTTATATTGAGGTGGTATTTCTTTCTCTCTACTTAAGTTACCATAATCTGAAGCTTTTCCTGCAACAGCGAGAAAATACAGTTCTTTAGGAAGTTGTCTTCATTGATCTACATGAAGCAAATAGAATGTGTTTAAAATAACCCTTTTCCTCCCAATCTTTTAGGTTAACAGTGGATGTTCTGGGTGGCTTATATGAAACAAGTGTAATTTAATGAACTACAGCTTTGAAAATTTTAGGAAATGAATCAAACTGTAAAATGTGCCATAAGTTTTAGAATAAATAAAGTAAATCATGTTTCAGTATATTTGAAATAATGCCACAGTGAGACAACATATACAATACAAATATTATTTCACCTCTCACTTTGATTACAATAGAAAATACATATTTAACAGTTATTTTAAGGCCTGAATGTGACTCAAGCTACCATCCTAGTTACAGTTCGTTTTTTATCATTTTTTTTCCTGTCACTAAAGCAGCAGTGAAACCTCATATTTAGGTTTAAAACAGATTTCAATGAGCACAGAAGTTCCATGATGGAACTCATTTTATTAGACCCTGCACTCAATACAAAATATCAATTGCAGAGGGTCACACCGCATCTCTAGCTGTCACACCAATATCTTGCTGAGTGCCACCTGCAATGTCTTAGGTTCTTTATTTATACTGGAACTCATTTAGTTTGATCCAAGAGCTATTTCCAAAATGCCTGCAGTACACAAAATAAACACTTTATCAGCAAATAGTCCATTGCTTTGGAGATAGGAATATCAGCAAGATTTTCAATGGTAGTGAAGAGCTAGACAAATGATGATAATAGAGTTAAGCAGAAACAATCTTAATTCTAACAAAAGTTGTTTTATATTAAATGAGTCTACCTATCCTGAACTTATATAGCTGAAATGGGATTCCAATACCTTGCACCTTTTAGGTTTTGAAATGCAAATCCAGTATTTGAGACTGTTTAATTCTTCTTTACAATGTGCCTGCAATTTAGGTAACTACCACCAGGTGATAAAGTTACCTTGGAACAGAGCAACATGGGCTAGGTAGAAAAATCTTTCTTAAAATGTGTCTGACTGAGCCTCATAACCTCTAATGGGCCAACATTCTCAAGCTTATGTATAAACAAGAGAGGTAGTTCGTACACATGTAACTTAAAAAATGGCAGAAGATAGAACTACTGTAAGAGAAATTCAATAAAAACTTACACAGAGGAGGGAGAGAGCATTTCCAGTAGAAAGTAACAGAGGGAGTTAGCATTTGATGTAGATCTTGGAAGGTGACAAATACTTGAAAATAAAGAGCTGAAAGGAATGTTCCTCTGAATATAAATATGCACAAATCTGTCTTCAGAGAAAAGAAAATGAAGTATTTAAAGACGTGGCTAATCATGCAAATTAGAGGACAAATAAATTTTGGTGCGTATAGGCTGCGGAGGTAGAAGGCCTGGTTACTACTATTTATTAGGTTAACTGAAGGCTTGGAGTAGCCATAACATCTCCATGTTTCCATTGTCTCATTACAAAATATGGATGTTAATAATTATTTTACATATTTTTTCTGAGCATGAATTTAGTCACAGTTATGAAGATCTTAACTATTTGCAATACACTTTTACATTATGAATTTGCACATAGGAAATGAGTCCAAAAAGGCAAATCAAAGACATTTGAAGATTTTGAGCCCAGGCTTTGGAGTTAGAAATGGAGCTCCATGCCCATTCTCCAACCCTGTATTACACAGGGGAGCTTGAAAAATCTTTTGATAATGAGTTGACAAGATTATAGCTTAGGATTAGAGAATTTAATCTGGTGAAATTGGGAACAAAATTGATGTATGAAAAGGAGGCAGGACTGTTGTTGAAGCAGATGTCTTAGCTGAGAAATTGTTGCAGTAAGAGGCAAGAGGTGGTAGGAGCCATAGAAATAGAGAAGTCGCAATGCCTTTTGTTTCTTCAGGAAAGTCAATTAACCCTCTATAAAGTTGTAAGTTATAGAAGGGAATAATGGCCTAAAAGGACAGATAGGATGCTAACAAAAAAAAATTAGCAGTAAAATAAAGTAAGAAATTTGGATAGAAAGCCTGGAAGCATTTTAGGAGCAGACTGAACAAGAAAGAGAGTGAAATCTGAGAAGCCAGTTACAAGGTGAGGTGGTAAGTTATTCCAGTAAGACATTAACCGAAAGATATTAAAGTTACTGAATTCTTCCTCCTGGCAATAGTTTCCCCCTTTAATTTTTAACCTTGTTTTCCCTTCCAACAAACAAACACTTCAATCTACAATTTATTTTTCTCTTTATTCCTATCAGAAATTTACCTAAACTATTGTCGTTTTACTCCCATGTTTGTGTCTTCTGCCATGGATTCCTTGAGCCTGTTGCCATCTGCTCTTGAAAAAGAATAAATTTCTCTGAATAACTGGCTTTCAAACATAATCAGAGTTAAGATGCTTTATATTATAAAGGCACTTAAGTGTTTCCTTTCAAAAAAATTATTGACGATAGCATTTGAACATATGTGCAAAGAAAATCATAAGGTGAGTCTCAGAAATAATGAAGAAAATAAACTGACCAGCTCTAATTAAACCTCTCTCAGAAAAGAGCCATACTAACCCATTGGGCAAATACTTTGTCTTTCCTGTGTTGTTAAAAGTTCTTGTTTTGATCATTGAATCTAAGTGAAACCATTATTGACCTGCAATGATTATAATAGCAACTCTTTGTAAACGTAAATGAACCTCACAGAAATCATAGCATTACATAATCTGTCAAAACAAGTAATAGCAATTTATTATGGTGGTTGAAATTTTGCTTAGGAAGTAACCCTATTTAAGTTTCTCTCAAAATGTACATGTATATATATATACATATATATACACCTACATATATATATACATATATATATACACACACACACACACACACACACACAGATGACATGGTTCCAGTAGTTAAGACATTTTTCAGTATGGTACTCATATGAGAGGAAGTAGTCATTATAGATAGGACCAATGACTGTTCTTTAAAGGAACTAGACACATGTTCCTGAAATACATTGTTGTTTGGAAATTTTGCTGAAAAGACAAGTAAGAAATAAGCATATTCGCCAGGCGCGGTGGCTCACGCTTGTAATCCCAGCACTTTGGGAGGCTGAGGCAGGCAGATCACGAGGTCAGGAGATCGAGACCACGGTGAAACCCCGTCTCTACTAAAAATACAAAAAATTAGCTGGGCGTGGTGGCGGGCGCCTGTAGTCCCAGCTACTCGGAGAGGCTGAGGCAGGAGAATGGCGTGAACCCGGGAGGCGGAGCTTGCAGTGAGCCGAGATTGCGCCACTGCACTCCAGCCTGGGCGACAGAGCGAGACTCCGTCTCAAAAAAAGAAAAAAAAAAAATTTAAGAAATAAGCATATTCTTGTCACCTGGGTCTATCATTCTTAAATGAAAAATATGTCATACATAAGCATTTATGTATTACATGGGTCTGCCATTATTAAACATCTACTTATTTTATTTCATTCTTTCAATATTCATTAAAACCTGTGCCTTCAGAAAGATCTTTGGCAGTAATATTTAGCAATAAAATGATGTTTTGCTAAATTTTGGAAATAACGACTGCAATCAGTATTCTGTAAAATTTATAATGACATTTCCTGTGCTTTTGCAAACACTTCTTATTTTGGCATATTGTCCTTTAATAAAGTATATAATACAGAGCTAGTTCCTATGTTCTCTTCTGTAATATAATTGGCTGCCTAAAATATCTTCTAGCAGAGATATGATTCTTTAAAAAAAATTAAATTTCCCTTGATGATAAAAACAGGGCTGAGCATACTTGAATTTAATATCATTTTTGCCACTTTTAAAACATATATGCTTGAACTAATTCCTCCATCCCAAAATTCTGTCTCTATGTATTAATAGTTTATTTTTGTAATGATAATTAATATATACAAAGCACTAATACAGTGCCTCGCCATTAGTAAGAGCCCAAAATAATAACTACTACTTTTAACTTTAATTTCATCAATTTATCAATTAAATGAAATAACATAAGTACATAAAAGTATATAAACACACATATTTAGCACAATGTATTATAGGACTTCATGAATGAAAGCTAAAATGTATACTGTAAAAGGAATCAGAAATAAAGAAAAAAGCACAGAAAAGTGCAGAAGTTAGCTCAAATATTGGCCAATTACAAAATTCCAGTATTTTATATATTTTATGTGTTATTAAATTTAAAGGTGTCTGCATTAGATGACATCAGGATGCACACTTATCTTCAAGGCAAGGGCAATCTTTATCCAAAATTATTGACAAATTACGAAGTAAATAAGAGAAGAAGTATGTATGATTTGTTAACTACTTAGTGATGTATTGTTGATCTCACAGGAATGGCATTTGTCTGAAGAGGAAAATGTACGTTTAAAAAACTTATTGTTATAATAGTATTTTTGCACATGGAAAACACACACAAACACACAGAAATACACAATAGGAATCATTCAAGAATCTTTTTGAAACCATCTAAAACTGTGACCTATCTTCTGAATTCTTGTTACTCAAAATGTGGTGGGTAGATCAACACCATCAGAGTAACCTATGCGATGGATACAGATTCTGCAGCCCCACTCTAGACTCACTGAATGAAAAATCTGCAGTTTGATGAATGTGCATATAAGTCTCCATGTAATTCATATTTGCTTTAAGCTTGAGAAGCAATGCTTTAAATCAAACTGAGAAAAAAAATCAGAAACAAAGATTAGAGTGCTGCATATATTTTAGTAGAATGATTCAGATAGGAAAAAAAATGCTGCTAGTTAAAATCACGTATAAATGTTGTTTGATATAAATAAAACCAATATATATGTCCTGAAATAATCATTCTGATGCCTCATTGCACAAGCTTACTTCAGCGCTATTTGACAGTTACTGGTTTCTTCAGTGAGGAGGAGAGATAATAGATAATTAAACAAATAAATTAAAACATGGCTGTAGGTTATGACGGAAGGAAGGACTCTCTTTGAGAAAGTGACTTTTGAACTGAGAACTGTGGGATGAAAAGTATCCAGTCTCAGAGCCTTCCAGTGTTGATTCCCAAAGTCCTTAGTTGCAGAAGACCATGGCTTATTAGAAAATGAGTTAGTGGAAAAATGGAAAAGAACTGTATATGGTAATGTTGGAGAGATCGGCTGCAGCCAGCTCATGTCAGAAGTTGTAGGCCACAATAGATGATTGTATGTTATTCCATGTGCAATAAAAAGCCATTGAATAATTTTAACCAAAGAAGTAAAATGATGATTTATGCTATGAATTATGTGAGCAATTTATTGTAGGTGTCAAGCATGGGATCAGTGAGAATAGGTGGAAAGCTCTTGCTATATTCTAAGGGATAGATGATGGTGGCTTCAATTTGAGTATTGAAGTGTATTATATGGATATTAGCTATAATTAGCCTGTAAAATCACATGGAAAAGAAAGGTATCAAGGAGATGCCTACATTTCTGGCTTGAATACAAGGCAAATGTTTCAGTTCCCTAGAAAATGGGGGGAGACTTAAGAAGGTATATGAGGAAAATGAAGAATTTCAATTTGGGTCAAGTTTGAAAGGTAGTAGAATACCTTGAAGATTAAGAGAATGGGTTCTGAAAAAGTTCAAATCCTACTCTGTTTTTTTACTAGCTGTGGATCTTGAATAATTCACTTAAACTGTGCCTCATTTTTCTCATCAGTAAAAGTAGGGATATTAATAACACCTGCCTTCCAGGGTTTTTGTAAATATTAAATTAGATCATACCCCAAAATACTAAGAACAGTTCATGATACAGTGTAAACAATACATAATTATTGCCATTATCATTGGTCACACAAGTGGCAGTGTCATGTGGGAAATCTGATATGTAAACATGAAGTTTAAGGAAAGTGATTGACATTCTAATTATTTTCAGAAAGCATTTTTTTTTTCTCATTATACTTATTTTGAGAGAGTGTAAATTATCCTAGAGTAGTTTCTACTGTTTTCTGCCAACTTATCTTTCTCTCTTTCTGTGGTTCACTGAAGGGAGCTGGTGTGAAGTAGGGGAAGAAGGAAATGATTGATCAAGAAAATGGAAATGTCATATTCTAATCCTAAAAAGAACATCTCATTTCCTTTTACAACTTTACAATTCCAAAAGCAGATTCCAGTTTTTAACTGATTGCGTTTAAATTTTCCTTAATAAATGAATCATTACTATTTTTGACTTGTCCAGTATATTAAATACAGAAACCACAAAGAATAATCTTTGACTTGCATGATGACTGCATTGTCAAATTTTAACCTTTGAAAGCAGGTTTATGGACACAGTAAGTCTTTTATCCTTCCGGTCTGTTTTCTCCTCATTACATTATAACAAAATACCATTTTGCCTTCTGGAGTTTAAGTACACAGATCTTCAAATATATGAATGGCTTTAAACATGAGTTTATTTATCTATTTAATAAAAAAAGAAAATAGGCCGGGCGCGGTGGCTCATGCCTGTAATCCCAGCACTTTGGGAGGCCACAGCGGGAGGATCAGGAGGTCAGGAGATTGAGACCATCCTGGCTAACACGGTGAAACCCTGTCTCTACTAAAAATACAAAAAATTAGCTGGGTGTGGTGGCGGGCACCTGTAGTCCCAGCTACTTGGGAGGCTGAGGTGGGAGAATGGTGTGAACCCGGGAGGCGGAGACTGCGGTGAGCAGAGATCGCACCACTGCACTCCAGCCTGGGCAACAGAGCGAGACTCCATCTTAAAATAAATAAATAAATAAATAAATATAAATAATAATAATTTAATGATTAATTTTAATAGATTGTTATGTTCCGTGAATTGCAAGATGAACATAACAATATACTTAACTTCAAAATGGAAAACCACAAACATGTGAAGTGAATTAATTCCTACTGTATTTCTTTCAAACCTTTATAAAACAAATACTCTGTATGTTAATTATTACCGTTATGGCCATTAATATATCAAAATCCTTCTTGAAGCAAGCGAGTGTCATTTTTCTTTTCATTTCCTATTTTTTGGCAGCCTGGAAATAGGATTATGAGAAGAAGCTCAGAGCAGAGCACCGAAAGTGGCCACTACCAGCATGAAGAGCCCAACAATTCAAACTGGTAAGTGGGTCTCTTTTTCTAGGTTTCAGGATATCTGTCGATTCTGTGTCTTATGCAAAAAGTCTGTATAGTTTATAAATAAAATGAGAAAGCTTCTAAAATGTACCCTGTGAAATTTATTCTCATGACTTGGAAGCCTTTAGGGAGGTGGTATTCTATGGGAAACTTGACCACATTTTTTTATAGACAGACATGGATTTAAAGTAGCTGTGTAGGACTGTGGAAGTTGCTGACTTTGTTTGAATCTTAGTTTCCTTATTTCAAAATGGAGATTATTATTGTTGTCTGGTTAAATTTTTTATAAGCATTAACTAAGACATTGCATATAAAGAATTCAGTAGTTTTCTTAGCATAAAGAGCTTAAAGATATAAGACTAATACTTAATACTTTTCACATACCAAGTACTAACCACTAAATACTTTAGTGTATTATTTTAACCTCACCTTAACCTAAAATTAATAGTCATAATTACCATTGTTTTATAGATAAAGGAAGTTTGCTATTAACAGATGATGTGACTTGCCTTTAAATCATATGCTGCTCCCTGAGACAGTTATTTTGTGTGCAATTGTATCCATTGCCAAATTTCTATTTTTGTATTTATTCATGAAGTATAAAAATCTTTAGTATCTAATATATGCCAGGCTTCTTTTAGCTGAGATACTATGCTACTTCACAAATAATTATTACTTAGTATATGATTACTTTATATTTATAGGAGGCCTTATATGTATAAATAGTTTATGAATACATAATTGTGTTTAGTTTTCACATACTCTGTAAAAAATGCAGGGTGGTGTTCATTATTCGTATTTTTACAGATAAAGAAATTCAGGTTCTGAGAGACTAATTGGCTCTCTGGATGTATTAGAGCTCAGTGCTTCTCAGACTCTCTGTGGGTAAAGTCAGTTTATTTTTAATGCATTGTAGACTGCATGTTTTTGTAAAATTACTAACAATTAATTGCTAGAAAAAATGAAATGATAAAAAGAAGGTAGAAAATATACAGATTTATATTTTTATTCTTATTTATCATCATTCTACAAACAAAAAATTACCTCATTTCTATAACATTTTTCATACTTTCTCCCAATATCCATAATCCTCATGGTGCAGACCAGTTATTGTTTGCAGATTGACACCAGCCTGACCATACAGACAGGTGACTGCTGACCACACAGCACTGGTAAAACTCATGTGATACAAGTGAAACACTCAATCTAGATTTTCCATCTCATAGTCCAGGTCTTCTCATAGTACCCTTGGCTGCCTGAACACGCAGTAACAAACCTGTTTTATTGTCCAAGGTACAAGAAGATCAACTTCCAAACTGTTAAAATGAAACTGGTGCAAGAAAAATGAAAAGTGACAAAAATTATAAAAGAGTAATATGAAACAACTGACATTAAAAAATTAGGGGAAACATTTGGAAGCCTGTAGAAATGACTTATTCTACATTGATTTATGAGACATCAAGACTTTTAAAAATTCAATATGTGTTATGTTTTTGAAAAACTTTCTCAAGATTTTTTTATGTCTCTTCTTTTTTCTTTTTTTATTCTTTGAGAAGGTAAGTTAAGTTGTATTTAGGAGACTAGACCTTGTCAGTTCAAAGCAGTGTATGGACCTATGTACAATTCTAAGAGATAAAGGTGGATCCTGGCCTGCTATGAAATAAAAATGAACTCATTTCCACACTACATTGAAGGGGCTTGAAAGGGGCTTAAAAATAACTGTTACTTGTTCATTTCAAAACTACCAAAGAAAATTGCAGCACTTTTGATGCAAAGTAAAATGCACATTGAGTCAGCAATGAAAGTTTACTTTCTAAGATGATTTTATGGCTTTCTCAGTTCTACTGAAATGGATCCAAATATTTACATGTGCTATTTTATTAATAATTATTTTACCATCTGTGTCAAAGTAATATTACACAGATGTTCAGGAATAGCTTTTGGTTGTGAGTAAACATTAAAGGAATATTGAATTTTTCTCAAAATGATGCTGATGGAATGTTTTTTATCATAGTTTAAGATGTCAGATATAAGTTTTTTTTTTTTAAGTTCTACCAGCTTAGCAGTGCTTGATTTAGCTTAAAATGGCTGTAAGGGCCCAGAGAAAGATGACATTTTATGATAATATTCAAAACTGACACTTTCAGTCAACCTATTAGTTTCCAGGAAGACTCTACATTGCTAAATTGAAATTCACTAACTGAAGTAAAGAAAACCTATGGCCTTAAGTAATGTAGAGAGACTCTGTGCTTCTTCCCCCTGACTCAAAGATCCAAGATTTGTATCACTCAGAAAATTAAGCAGTCATACATGGGCACCTTTCTTCAATCAGTGCCTCTACATCTGTGTTTATTTAGTGATTACTTTTTCTGCTCCCTCTGAAAAGGGAAGAAAGGAAGGAAGAACTTAGAGTAATGCAGTATGTCCCAGGAAAGAGAGATATAGTCCCCAAAGCATTGTAGGTGTTACAGTAGTGGGAATAGAGACAGTAGTAATGTGTACATGCTCACTGTGTGTGTGTGTGTGTGTGTGTGTGTGTGTGAGAGAGAGAGAGAGAGAGGCTCTAGAGATTTTATCAGATCAAGGGGAGACGACCACAGAGTGGGGAAAGATGATGATCCATCTACCAACAATTCTAGAAGAATTGCATTAATTGAATGCTGCTACTCATTGGAATTTGGGCCTGAACGTCTTCATAACAATCTGCTCTTCAACTGTGAAACTTAGAAGCTTTCTGCTGAAAAAAAAACAAGTTATCAGTAGAACCAAGGGCTAATGGTCAATCCTGTCACTTGTCTGTTAGAAAACCCTACACTTCAATAGATTTTTATCACAATCTCAGATCAGTAAAGAAAAAAATAACAACAAGACCATTAAAGCAAAACTGGTTGTCAGTAGTAATTACTTGACATGGAAAATTAAAGTCTCAGAGGAAAAGCATATGTAAATCAAGAGTTAATACAGAAACCAGAAAAAATGTTTTTGAAAATTGTTTTCCATCCTTGTGTATGCATTGAATGACTCAGAAATAAAAAACACAGAGATTGAATAAATTAAAGTACAAACAATTGAAAAGAAACAAAGATGTTACAGAAGAATGATATCTGCCTTTGGAGGCAACAAATAACAGAATCAGATTTGTGCAAAGGAAACTGAAGGAGCACTCGGTTTCTTCAGAACTGCAGAGGGCAAAGATAAACTATGAAAACAATGAGAGAAAACATATGACCAGTAACAACAGAAACAAATGTGTAGGTAATTATTTATGAAAACCAAAATAAATAAAAAAGAAGCACTAATCCAACAATTGCAAGGGAAAAAAATCTTGTTGAAGAAATAAATGGAAAAGGGTTTTTTTAATATAAGTTATTTGCTGTGGTCTAAGATTTTTTGTATTGCATGGAAATTACTTATTCTTTAAACGTTAGGACAACCTAATAGTAAACTTAGACAAAGATTATCTTGGGTCTGATAGTTTCTTTTTTAATTTCTCATGCTTCTATGGTTATTGGTCTATTCAAGATTCTCTTGATTCCCTTAACATATTTTGATCATCTGTGTTAACCTAGAAAAACTACCAATACTGAGTAATTATTCATGTGTGAACCTACATGTTAAAAAAAAAAACTTGAAGTCAATGCACTGGTGGAATAAGAAGTAATTTTTATTTTTTAACTTTAGTCTCTTCTGTTTTCTGGTATATAAAATAACCATGTATCATAGGTTGAGCAATATTTGTATCAGAATATACATAAGAACAGTGCACAAATCATAAATGAATAGCTAAATGAATTATCAGAATGTCTACAAACCTGTGTAATACCACTCAAATTAGGAAATAAGACATAATCAACACCATTGAAAGGGCCCTCTTTTTTCTTTCCAAGTCACAAATTCCAATCCTTCACAAGGCAACCCCTTTCTTGAATTCTAATACCATAGATTATTTAGCATGCTTTTGAGTTTTATAAATGTAATGATGGAGTTTACACTTGTTTTGTGTGTGGCCTCTTGGTCTCAATATTATGTTATGAGATTCCTATGTGTGGCAATAGTTTAATTTTCAATGTATTGCATCATGACCAGATTTTGGAACTTACATACTTATACATGTCTTTTGGGACATGTGTGTGAAAATTTCTCTTGCTGTACAATTGTGTTTATGTGGCTTAAAAGCTTGTTGGTAGATAGATGCTACTTTCCCAAAGAGTTATACCAATTTGTATTCCCATTGACATAGTATAAGAGTTCCAGTAGCTCTATATCTTTATAATCACTTGGTAATAATTATCAGAGATTTTTGTTTTAGCTGTTCGGTTAGGTATATTGTGCTATCCCATTGTGGTTTTAATTAACTTTCCTATAACTGGTAAGAATGGTGCTATTGTTCATGTGTGTCTCCCAGAATTCATGTGTGAAAAATGTGGTCCCCTGTGTAGCAGTGTTGGGAGGTGGGATCTTTAAGATTTGATTAAGTCACTGAGAGAGATTAATGCCACTCTTCTTTGATCCTGTTAATTCTTGAGGGAATAAATATGTTCTTGCTCTCAAGTGACTGGATAATTTACCAAGACAGCAGGCTGTTAAAGTAAGGCCACCCTCCTGTTTGGTCTATTTTACATGCACTGTCTTGCCCTTCTGTTTTTCTACCATGTTATGACACAGTATGAAAGCCCTTACCAGAAACTGCTAGCATGCACTCGGACTTCCCAGCCTCTAGAACTGTGAGGCAACTAAACTTATTTTCTTTACAAATTGCTCAGTCTCAGGTATTCTATTTTAGCAACAGAAAATTCACTAAGACAGATGGCATTGCTATACCAGATCAACAATTCCTTAGCTTCCTCTAAGTTAAAAGGTACATGGAAATTTAGAAGAGGCATTAAGAAGCATAGTAACTTTATTTGCCTCCACTAAATGAATACTCAAGTCTTAAAAAACCTATAATTTCCTATTATATAAACAAAATTATATATAACATATATAAAGAAAATTATATATAATATATATGTTATATATTACTTATATTTTATATATGTTACATATATGTACTATATTATATATAATATATAATTATAAATATATAAATTGTATAAAACCTTATGTTATTAAATGTATTCAAGCCTAACAATCCCATTTAATTTAAAATTCAACATCTATTTTTTTCAACTTTGACTTCCCCATTAGCTAATTAATACATTGGAATCTATCAATTTTTGTCCTGTTTCATTGGGTACCAACCTATCTTATGACAGTAGACTCACAGCTGAATGGCGATGATTAGAATTTGTTGCAGGAGAATGATTGCATACCCCATTCGTGTGTTGGGAAAACTAATTAATCGTTTGGCCATTTGAAACTAGGGATGGTACATGGGCAACAGGCATGAAAATGATCCAGGAGGGCAGCATGATCTTGACAGAGGGCCTAGGGCTCTCACCCATGCAGCAAGTGTGACATCTCCATCATTTTCCCAGGCATTTCCTCTGGCGAGCTATGTAATGGTTGATTTATTTCCAGTACTATTAGTTTCCAAACAGTGTGAGAGCCTGGATGATACGTTGTTGAGACAATTTGTGTGTGCATAATTTAATACTATGTTGTCTTATGGTGTTCTTGCTTATGAAGCCATATTATCAGGAATTAGCAAAATTCAAATACATTTTTCTTTGTTTTAGTGTGGTAAAATATATGACAAAAAATTTACAACTTTAACAATTTTCAAATGTACAATTCTGTAGGATTAAATACACTCTCATTATTGTATAGCCATCACAAACATCAATCTCCAGAGCTTTTTCACATACCGACTTAACTCCAATGCATAAGAAAACTCTACTGCTTTAGAGCTTCATTCTGTTCCTCTTTATGTTATTGATTTCACAAATTACATCTATATATACATATACATAAAGGGTATTCCTTATGTATACTTATAATTATTATAATTATTTTTATACATTTGTTTTTTAAAATCCTGTAGAAAATAAAAAGTTAAGTTACAAACCAAAATTACAATAATACTGTTATTTGTGTTTGTCCCTGTGTTCATTTTTACTGGAGAACTTCATATTTTCATATGACTTTGAGTTACTGCCTACCATCTCTTCATTTCAACTTGTAAGACTCCCATTAGCATTTCACATATAGTAAGTCTAGTTGTAAATAACTGCCTCAGTGTTGTTTGTCTGGGATTGTTTTAATTTCTCCCTTATTTTGGAAGAAACTTTATGCCAAATATAAGATTCTAGGTTGACAGGTTTTTTTTTTAATTTTAGCACATTAAATATATCACTACTGCTTTGTGGTCTGTAAGATTTCCACTGAGAAATTCAATGATAGGTTTATCGAGGATCCCTTGTACATGATTAGTGTTCTTTCTCTTGCTGCTTTCAATATTCTCTCCTTATTTTTGGCCCTCAAAAATCTGATCGTAATGTCTCTTCCTGTGAATCTCTTTATTCTACTTGGAATTTGTTGAGCTTCTTGGGCTTATAGATTCCTGCATTTCCTCAAATTTGGAAAGTTTTCAGCCATTATTTCTTCAAATAATCTCTGTACTACTTTATCTCTCTTTTATCTTTTTGGATTCTTATAGTGTATACAGCAGTCTGTTGATTGATTGGTTTACTGTAAGTCCCTTAGGTTCTGCTCTGTTCACTTTTCTTTACTCTTTTTTTTCTTTTTGCTCTTCAGACTTAATAGTTTTAGATGACTTTTCTTCAGGTTCACTGATTCTTTTCTCTGCTTGTTCAAGGCTGCTGTTGAACAACTCTAGTGAATTTTCAACTCAGATATTGTATTTTTCCACCCCATAATTTATGTTTGGTTCTTTTTTATGATTTCTGTATTTATTGATATTTTAATTATGTTCATATATTGCTTCTCTACTTCCTTGAATTTTTTTCTTCACATTCTTCTTTTGCTCTTTGAGCATATTTAAGACAATTATTTTCAAGTCTTATCTAGTGACGCTGATGTGTGTGTTTCTTTAGAGACAGTTTTTGAAGATTAACTTTGTTCCTTTCAATGGACCATATTACCCTATCTCTTTGAATGCTTTATGATATTTTTGTTGAAATTTGGTCATTTAAAAAAGAGGCCACATCTCCCAGTTTTTGCAGACTGGCTCTGTGCAAGGGAAAACTTACTAATCAATGTAATATGAACACATAAAGTCCTCTCAGACCTTTTCTGAGCATATATTCTGTCTGGGCATGTGTGTATGCTTTTCCCTCTTATACACACTGTAGAACTGTGATTGCTTTCCTGAGCTCCTAAAAACCTGTATTAGTCAGTCTGTTGTTTTTAATGTTCCTGTGGGTAAACAAGGGCCTGGATCTTTCTGATCTACCAATTTGCAGATGTCACTCAGAGACCCTTTTACATTTCAGGGAGTCTCAACTCAGCTTCTTCTTGGGGCCTTAGATGTTCTGTTGTATTCTTTTCCCAGTAATCTCTTACCTTCTGTTTCTGTGGACCTGCAACTTCCCCTCTCTCACAGTTGTTGTGTGCATGCATGCCACTGGTTTACACGGTTTCTAGCCTAAGATCCCAACTATGCTACTGTTTCCTCTTCTGAGCTCCAAGTAAGGAGAGTGAGAAACTAGTGCCTTGGCAGTGCTCACACTGGTTATAACCTTGTAAATATGATCTACTTTGATCTTTCTGGCCCAAGTGAGGGAACTGGGTATTGGGCCATCATCTTCCACCTGTGAAGCACTACATGGGATAAAGAATGGGGCAAAGGCAAGTAAAACACTATGAAATGTCTTACCATGTTTAATGTGGCCCTTTCTTGATTGGGCATTTGCTTGGTTTCTGTAGATTTTTGACTATCAGATATACTATTAAATTATATAAATCAGTCTATAAGTTTATCTATTTATTTTAGTGTTTGTTTTCTGTGATGGATAAAAGGGCTTTGAGCTTTCTATTCTGCTACTTTCCTGATTATTTTTTAAAAGTTTTTAACAAAATACATTGTGAATGTAATACAATATTGTATATTTTGTATATTATTTTGATATATGATTTCAGCATTGGAAATAATTTCAATGACTTGAAAATATTTTATAAGCCTTTCAAACAGGGAAAGCAGAATTAGTTAGTTGTTCATGTCGACACAGTTGTATTATGTTATTTCCTACTCTAATATATGACTCAAAGGGAAAGATTAATTTTTCATGTGACTTTTATTTGCACTCTATGACCCCAATAAGCACTGTGTTGAATTAGGCCTCTTTAAAAAAGTTCCAGTGGATCAACCAATTTTTACTCATTAAAAATAATAAAAAGTAATAATATGTAATAAAAATATTTACTTCTTCAATTTTACTCTTGTTTTCTAGTTTTAATCAGTTTGTTGTTCAAACATGCAACAGTGTTATCAGCTAACTTTTGAAGGAGAAAGTGCATGCTATGGTATTTAAGGAATTGTGGTTCATTTTCGATATATGATTTGAGCGTTAACAAAGAATTCCAATAACTAAAAAATATGTTATAAGCCTTTCATCATAGGGAAAGCAGAATCTATAAGTTTATCATGTCAATATTGTTTTTACTGTGTTGTTTGCTACTCTAGTATATGATTTGAAAGGAGAAAGAGCTGAGGTTAAGAGTCAGCTAGGGGGCCAGGCGTGGTGGCTCACACCTGTAATCCCAGCACTTTGGGAGGTCGAGGAGGGCAGATTACGAGGTCAGGAGATTGAGACCATCCTGGCTAACACAGTGAAACCCCATCTCTACTAAAAATACAAAAAATTATCCGGGTGTGGTAGCGGGCACCTGTAATCCCAGCTACTCCGTAGGCTGAGGCAGGAGAATGGCGTAAACCTGGGAGATGGAGCTTGCAGTGAGTCGAGATGGTGCCACTGCACCCTAGCCAGGGCAACAGAGCGAGACTCCATCTCAAAAAATAAAAAAAGAGTCAGCTAGGGTTAAGTTATTTTTATTAGTGGAACAAATCCACCCACTTTGCCTTTGTATCTCATCAGCAGAGTTAGTTTGGATTAAGTATGTATAAACAATAATTTTAGTCATTTTTAACCAATTTGTAACACCATTTCTATAGTTTAACAATATGCATGTGATACAGAGATAGCTGGATAATTTTATTCATGCCTTGTGTTCAATTTAATAAAAGAGAAAAACACTTTGAGTTAAAGTCACACTTTTAGTGAAATGGAACGCTGTCTTTTGTTAATTTTTAATTTATAATTCTTGTGGGTACATAGTAGGTATATATATTTATGGGGTATATGAAATATTTTGATAAAAGCATAAAATGTGTCATAGTCACATCAGAATAAATGGGCTATCTATCACCTCAAGCATCTATCCTTTGTATTACAAACAATCCAATTGTACTCTTTCATTTATTTCAAAATGTACAATTAAATTATTACTGACAATAGTGACCCCAATGTGCTATCAAATACTAGGGTAATTCTATTATTTGTACCCATATGTCATCACCACTTCCCCCTCTTCCACCTACCCTTCCAAAACTCATCATCTACTCTCTGTCTCCATGAACTGTTTTAATTTTTAGCCTCCAAAAATAAATGAGAACATGATTAGTTTGTCTTTCTGAGCCTGGCTTATTTCATTTAGCATAATCACCTCTGGTTCCATCCATGTCATTGCAAATGATGGGATCAGCCATCCTTTTTATGGCTGAATAGTACTTACTGTGTATATATACCACATTTTCTTTATCCATTCATCTGTTTGTGGGCATGTAGGTTGTTTCCAAATCTTGACTATTGTGAACAGTGCTACAATAAACATAGGAGTGCAGATATCTCTTCAATATACTGCTTTGCTTTTTGGGCGAGTATCTACCTAGCAGTGGAATAGCTGGATTATACGGTAGCTCTGTTTTTAGTTTTTTTTAAAAACCTCTGAACTGTTCTCCATAGTGGTTGTACTAATTTACGTTCTCACTGACAGTGCACAATGGTTTCCTTTTCTGCATATCCTCATCAGCATTTGTTATTGCCTGTCTTTTGGATAAAAGCCATTTTAACTGGGGTGACAGGATATCTCATTGTAGTTTTGATTTGCATTCCTCTGACAATCAGCGATGTTGAGTACCTTCTTCATACGCCTGTTTGCCATTTTTGTGTCTTCTTTTAAGAAATGTCTATTCAGATCTTTAACCCATTTTTGATTGGATTATTCAATTTTTTTCCTATAGTGCTGTTTGAACTCCTTATATATTCTGGTTATTAATCCCTTTTCAGAAGGGTAGTGTGCAAATATTTTCTCCTATTCTGTGGATTGTCTCTTCAGTTTGTTGATTGTTTCATTTGCTATGCGGAAGCTTTTTAACTTGATATTGATATGAATAGGAAGCAAGGAAATACTGGGTAAAAGAGGGTGGGGTCCCTGGCAAGGGCTCCACCCTCAAGCCTGAACTTGTGGCCCTAAGTGAGAACTTCACATCCCTGTTTTCCCACCCAAATGTTGCCTTTTGGCCTACCATGCCCCCTATCCCGTGCTCATACAAAACTCAGATCCCAAACTCAGCACACACACACAGAAGAAAGAAGCATCTGAACGCTGAGAGGAGAAGACGCAGCTGGACATCAGAGACAACGATCAGAGAAGAGTTCAGCCAGGGATGGTTGGGCCACCTTCCCACTTTATCCCCTTGCCAGCTTTCCATCCCACTGAGAGCCACTTCCACCACTTAATAAAATTTCTACGTTCACCATCCTTCAAGTCCATGTGACCTCATTCCTCTTGGACACCAGACAAGGACCCAGATATGGGTGCAAGACGCTGTCACACTGACTTTCCACTGAGCTGTTTAACACTTAAGCCATCCACAGACAGCAAAACTAAAAGAGTACACTGTAACACTCACCCTTTCGGGATCCAAAGGTTGCATGCAACCTGTAGACACTGCCGCAGGCCTGTACGGTGTGGAGTAGGGGGCGCCCGAAGTTCCTTGCCCCTGCTCCTGCACCTTCTCACCTGTGTGCTCCTACTCCCACAAGGGTTTTGAGCACTGTGGGCTGAGTAAGCAAGCCACCCCTTCATGAGTCCCACAAACTGGTCAGGGGAACGATCCTGTCTCAATATTATTCCATTTGTCTATTTTTGTTTTGATTGCCTGTGCTTGTGGGGTGTTGCTCAAGAAATCTATGTCAAATCCAGTGTTGAAATGTTGTCTTGGAAACCTTAAGTAGTGAGCTATTAAGTAATTTTCTATAGCAAAGTTCCACACCCTAAAATAAAAAGCCAATGATGGCCTTTACCAAGAATTTCTAAGAGTTTCTTTAACAATACAGTAAAATAAATTGAGAGGAAATATGGAGGTTATGACCTATTCATTTAGGCATGTTTATTTCCCTTGAAATTATACCCCAGATGTCATTAATACATTTCTTTCACAAACACATGACTTTCAAGGCAGGAATATTTGTTATTAGTTTTACATATAAGGAACTGTATATTTAACATATTCTTCAGAAACAAAAATCATTGAAGATGACAGCCATGTACAGCAAACGAAAACAACCATTAGTAGGTGTTATTAAACAGAAGATTTGAATGTCCATTTTCCAAACAACTATAATATAAAACTTCTTAGATTTATTTTGTATTAATTCATGTTTATTCTTCAAGAAAACTGAACATGGAAAAGCCTTCAGATTATAACTACTTTCTTGGCGGATAAACAGGGAGATAGCAAAGTAGTTATTGTGTAACATAGGAACAGAATTTATGCCAATCACTCCTTAGCTTAGATCCTATGTTGTATAAAATGCGTTTGCTAATTTAAATACATGGGAAAATATCGAAATATTGTGTTATGAAATAATGATTCATACCATAGACTACTAGAATTGTGAGGTAGTTTCCCTGAACAGAATACTGTCTTCCCAACCTTAAGTGTTAGGGAAATGTTTTCTCTTAATAAATCTGCAGAAAACCCTAGCAACATTTTGATTCTCTATAACTTATGGATTTCCTCCTAATACAGGCATAATGTGAAGTACATTAAGATGAAAACAGGCTCATTTCTTCTAACTTTAAATAAAAAATAATCATCTTTATTGTGACAGGGAGGAGTGAATACAAGGTGCTTTAAATTTATTGGCTCTGTTAAAGATATTTTTTCCTGCCAAATGCACTCAATTAAAACAGCTATCATAGGCTTACCCTATTTTCAGTAAATCATTAATTTTTTTCATTTTATTTTTATGATTGAATTATAAAACTCTTCAGTGGCTCATCTTGGCTCTCTCCCCTTCCCTGAAGCCATCTCAAGTGAATATTTTTGTATACAACAGCACACACACGCACATATATTTGTCTGTGTAAGGTCAAGTAAATGTTCATGAGTTTTCCTTTATGGCAGTTCAGATGACCTTTTATAGGCCTTTTGCCCCTAACACTCAAGTCTTAAGCCCTCCTATTTAATTTATATTACTTGATCATTTTCTCAGTAGAAATGAAAAGTCCTAACATACCTATAATCCAGACTATCCATGGGCAAAATTGGAAGACAGGTGAACACTTTTCTCATTTTTCTTCATCCCATTTTTCTTTCTTTTTTACTTATTTATATATTTTTTGGCCTTTTGGTGCCAGTGTTCTTTTGTTCTGCCATCCCACTCATTCAAAAAATCAATTATAGTTTAGGCATCAGATAAAAGAGATTTGATAAATTTCTTCACACTAAACTGAAAGTAATGGCTAAGCTCTCCTATACAATGTCATTTTTCCTTTAATAAGTGATGTTACATATCTAGGTAAAGAATTATAGATACCAATAACAAAGACTAGGGTAACTTGTGAAACAATGAAATTTGTTGCCCAAACCAAGAAACTTTTGATAGAGAAAAAACAGTGCTATTAATCACTCCCTGAGGATAATAGTGTAAAACAGAAGTGTGTTTTGTAAACCAGAACCTAAATGTCATCTTCTAGCCCTAGTATTCTTTGTCCAGGATATTTAACCCTGCATGTAGTTCCCACGATTTGCAGACATATACTGTCTTGCAAAACTTAATTTTAAGAGATACTGCTCTTTAAGGTGTCACCAAGATGGCTTAGAAACCCTATAATGGGTAGTTTTTTTCAATTTTTAGTTCAGAATAGATAGTTCCTTGGAAAAATGCTCAGAACTTAATTACCACTCACAACCAAGTTACTCTATGAATGCACATTACTTCATTGAGCCACTGTTTCCTTGTTTTTAAAATTGTGGGGGGAGGTAATTAGACTAGAAAATGCCCAAAGGTATTTTCATCACTAATATCCTATGAGTCTGAGCAAGAGTTATGATGAATTTTTATCCCTTCAATAAATAATAGCACAAACTAAAAAATCATTTATATGTAATCTATGTGAATTTTTGGAGCCCTCTAAAATAATGGTTGAAGAGAAAGGTGACAGAAACTTAAAACTCCATTTTTTCCCCCATTTGTGGTCTTCAGTTGTGGACCAAGTGTGCTTGATCTCTTTCAAAAGTGAGATGTCATTGCAAATTGCAAACTCAGGTTTTTTTTTGTTTTTTTTTTTTTTTTTAGCTAGAGCATGATGAATGTTATTCTAGCAGGTGACCCTTTCTGCTGATTGTAAAATGAAAATAAGGGCATTGGTTTTTGTTTTATTTGTAAAAAAATTCTTAAAAATCATATTATCTGCCATAATTCTGTATTATTTAAACTGAAATAATTTCACCTTAGGGATTCTGCAACAGTTACTAACAATTATAATGGCAGCTATATGACTGTTCTCTCTTCATCTAACCCTAATGGATAGAGTCAGGTTCTCTGGGAAATCCATTCAGTTACTCTGATTCTATGAGATTAGAAGGTAGCATGACTTAGGACTTATGTAAACAAAGATAAAGATAAAGAATAGTGTTGAGATTAGAAATAACATTAGAGGAGAATGAATATAGATTTTAAAAGGAGACAGATGATGCTTCAAATCTTGGCTCTGTGGGTACTCACTTTGTGACATTAGACTAAGTCACTGATTCTCTTTTAGCCTATGTTCCCTCATCTGTAAAATGGACTGCTGACATCTAATAACTCACAGAGTAGTTGAACAATTTAAAAGAGATAAATATGTAGAGCTCTCACCATTGCTGTAATGTCATAGACTACACAACAATTACTTTTCTTTGCCTGAGAGTCATTAACAGATATAATCAGGAACTACTGCTTGCCTTTGGAGCCTGATGTTTTTGTAACTTTTGTCCATATTAGACTCTCAGAAACTATCCTCTTACTCTCCTCTCCACATCCCTGCAAATAAAAACAATGACATTGATTCACAGACTGTGCCAAGTCAGATCAGCTGATGCATCAGCTGTGGGGAAGTGAGCCCTATCTTTCAGGACATCAATTCTCAATATTTGTTACTCATTAGAGCAATTGTTTACATCTTCAAGAATCTAACATTTCTTTTTATTTTCATTGTTTAGTTATTTCCAGTCAAGAAAAAATAATATATGCCCAACCAAAGTCATGAGGACTTTGTTTGATACAAAATGTGTTGCTATTTTTGATGGAGTAAATACAAATTTAAGATACCCTGTATGGCCAGGAAACACCATTTCAGAAAGCCACGAAGTAAATGATAGTGAGGGATGAATGGTAGGGAGAGAGCACTGAGACTGTGAAAATGCTGCTTGTATAGCACTTTAGGCTCCTAGTGAGGCAGATCAAGACGTGTCTTATTATCTCGATATTGTAAAATATGTTTCAAAAAGCCCATCCGGAACACTATTTTGATTTGTATTCCTTTAGAATCAACTTCAATTTCCAGTACTATCTTCTATCATTTATGTTGTTATAAAAGTGAATCAAATATTTGTAGCAAACTGTAGATTTTTCTTCATATAAGAAAAGAAAAAGACTATGATGATAAAGAAGAAAGACAAGCAAGAATGAGTTTATGCCCAAGTGTTTAGGGTTATATTGTATTTTCAATACTGTCTAGTTGTTTCTACACTGTGGAGATCGTGGGGTTTTCAAAAAATTAGGTTGAACTAAAGAGGAAATGATACAACAGTTTCTAGACATTTTTAGTCTGTTTGTATGATGAGGTTGAGTTCTTGCTCACTTACCTTTTCTTCACCTCCCACTCCTCCACCCCTCCCCCCCACACACAAACCACACACTTGCCCTCCAGGCTGGGAGAAATTCATTATGTGGAATACCATCTATCATACCACTTCTTCCCAAATACCTGCACAGTAGAGGAATTAATTCCCAGAGGGAGAAGTGAAATTTCCTGTTACAGATGCATTATATTTTATATAGTATCTTTTCATTGAAAGATCATTTTTCTGATTACACACCAGGAAGATTTTCAGTTTCCTCCATTTCTCCATTACTATGTATTACGTGAAGTTATTTCTTTTGCTTTCCTTTCCCCTATGGCACTATATTCTTATATATGTTTCTAATAGCATCTTTCTCTTTTAGCAAGCAGTCTATAATCTGGACTTTAAGAAAACCTAGGCAATACCATTCAGGACATAGGCATGGGCAAGGACTTCATGTCTAAAACACCAAAAGCAATGGCAACAAAAGCCAAAATTGACAAATGGGATCTAATTAAACTAAAGAGCTTCTGCATAGCAAAAGAAACTACCATCAGAGTGAACAGGCAACCTAAAAAACGGGAGAAAATTTTTGCAACCTACTCATCTGACAAAGGGCTAATATCCAGAATCTACAATGAACTCAAACAAATTTACAAGAAAAAAACAAACAACTCCATCAAAAAGTGGGCAAAGGACATGAACAAACACTATTCAAAAGAAGACATTTATGCACCCAAAAAGCACATGAAAAAATGCTCATCATCACTGGCCATCAGAGAAATGCAAATCAAAACCACAATGAGATACCATCTCACACCAGTTAGAATGGCCATCATTAAAAAGTCAGGAAACAACAGGTGCTGGAGAGGATGTGGAGAAATAGGATGTGGAGAAACACTTTGACACTGTTGGTGGGACTGTAAACTAGTTCAACCATTGTGGAAGTCAGTGTGGCGATTCCTCAGGGATCTAGAACTAGAAATACCATTTGACCCAGCCATCCCATTACTGGGTATATACCCAAAGGACTATAAATCATGCTGCTATAAAGACACAGGCACACGTATGTTTATTGCGGCACTATTCTCAATAGCAAAGACGTGGAACCAACCCAAATGTCCAACAATGATAGACTGGATTAAGAAAATGTGGCACATATACACCATGGAATACTATGCAGCCATAAAAAAATGATGAGTTCATGTCCTTTGTAGGGACATGGATGAAACTGGAAACCATCATTCTCAGTAAACTATCGCAAGGACAAAAAACCAAACACCGCATGTTCTCACTCCTAGGTGGGAATTGAACAATGAGAACACATGGACACAGGAAAGGGAACATCACACTCCGGGAACTGTTGTGGGGTGGGGGTAGGGGGGAGGGACAGCATTAGGAGATATACCTAATGCTAAATGACGAGTTAATGGGTGCAGCAAACCAACATGGCACATGATTACATATGTAACAAACCTGCACATTGTGCACATGTACCCTAAAACTTAAAGTATAATAATAATAATAAAAAAGAAAAAAGTATACAACTCAAAAAAATAAATAAATTAATTAATTAATTAATATATTGAACTTGTGTCCTGCAACCTTGTTGGTTTCACTTACTAGTTCTAGTAGCTTTCTTTTCTGATTATTTGGAATTTTCTAAATAATTGTGTCATCCATGAAAAAAAAGTCACCTACACTGCAAGGCTGGGTTTTTAGTATTGGGAAATATGTTTAAATTAGACATAAGCTACATTTTGCTAATAGTTCTCAGATAGTTTTGCAAACAGTTGAATATTTCATTTATCCAAAGGTCATTTATTTTGCAAGCTTGATTCCCAAGAAAATAACTATGATCCTAAAAGAACTCTGAGATTTAAGAAGAGATATATCTTATGTGAGTGTTGTGCATAGTATATTTGCTCCTATATTAAGCATAATTCCAACTGGTTTTCTAGACTGTAGGGAGTTAGAAAGAGGCAGTAAGTCTGTTTAAATCAGATATACTGTCAATGTCAAAAAGGGGTAGCTGACAAAATAACAATAGATAAAAATAAAAGACACACTCAACTTTACAGATTGGAAAAATTACAAAACCATGATTACTATGATACAGAAGTAAATTCATCAGACACAGAAGAATAAATATATGCCTCATTTATTCAGTTTATGAAAAAACATGAATGTGTAATATGCCTTCTTAAAATAATTTTTCCAAATCAACTATTGGTTTTTATTGACATATGGCATTATGTTTATAAGTTATCTAATACGATCTCAGAAGACTGATTTTTGATAGTAACAATATGCAAACATTGTCTTCACTTTAAATTTCAAAGCACATACAATAATATTACTTAACAGTATAAATACTTTGAAGTTTCAAATATTTCTAGGCAACAGTCTTATAGGAATGCCACATTATCATTTATTTATTTGATAAATAATATATTTACTTGGTACCATCTATGGGCCGAGAATATTGTGTGGTGCTAAGAATACAACTGTGAAAAAGATATTATTTCTGATTCTAAGGAGTGAAAAGTCTCCATTGGCCCCCAGGTCCATATTAATATTCATACTAAATGTTCATTCATCTACCTGGAAATATTAAATGAGGTGACATAGACTTTTTTTCTGGCACATAGAAAATGTTCAGTGTTTGTTGAAATTGATTCAACTCTCATGTATTTTTCACAACTACCCAATGAGCTTAAGCGTATCACTATCCCTACTGACTGTCAACTTATTACTAAATCTCTTTAGCCCAGAATCCTTAACTTTAAAATGAGTATGTAATTACCTAACTTTTGGGGTTATTGTGAAGATTCAAGAAAATAATAGCATGTGCATATATTTTTTTAAGTTTTCTCCTTCCCATCCTTTTAAATGCTTATTTCCAGAAGATCAGATGAAAGAACCATAACATCATGGTGGAATATATTTTGATTGCCTTTTGAAGTTTACTAATATCATTATTTTCATAATTTAAGCATCATTTATTTTTTGCAAATTAATGTAAAATAATTTTGTAGAGTACTATTGGAATTATTATAATAGAGTATATACATACATTCAGTGATGCCAGGATTTTATTTTATGGATAATTATTGAATAAATCATGTTGCATTGGAATTTAGTAATGCAAAAATCATAATTCACATTTGGGCTCTATATACCTTTAACACCTTGTTCCTGTATCTCAAATCCTACAAGGATACGCATGTATTACTTTATGCTTCATAGCTTTTTGTAGATTTTCTCTTCTCCAATTTTTAAAGTATGTATTTTTTGAGCAAAGTGCAAGGTAAACAATGAGTTTAACATTTGTAGCCAGGGCAGACCTTCAAGAGTGGGCGGTTAGTTGATCTAGGAAGCTTCAGAAGTAGGATGTGGTAGAATGAGAGTTTGTCCATCAAAAGTTAGGTGAGCCTGTCAGTGGTCATTAGGCAGGTACCAGGAGAGCTGAGAAGCAAGTAGCAAGGATCCCACCTAATGGCAAGTGAATTTTGGAAGGGGAACTTTCCAAGTTTTTGCTCCAGATCTTGGCAGTGTATGTTTATATGCAAAAAAGAAAAGAAAAAGAGACCCAAGTATGTTAACAGTGACTCAGTTAATATAACTAAAATGCTGGATATTTTTCATGGTGAATATTGGGACAGAAGTGAGCAGAGATGAAAATTGTCATGAGACAAATAACAACAAAAATGAAAATCACAGAAAATGTAGTTAATCAGCAAGTAGATTTTCAGCTGTGAACAAGTGTCACTATGTTAGTCCCGGGACGTATAAAAATATAGGAGCTTGCACCTTTAAGAAACATATAATCCAGCTGCAGAAATCATCCTTCATTAAGTAAAAAGAAAATATAATTTTAAAAACATTCAGAGAATGATTTCTAGCAAATTGTTTGCATGCTCCTGAGACATACGACATGTGGCTCATGTTGTGATCTAAGGCTAAAAGAGCAATTTGTTGTTGATCTCTTAAAAATAGTCCCACCAATTCCTAAATCTGCATCAAGTCAATTTCCCAACAGTTTTCTCTCTACGTACTATTAAGCTGAACAGCATTGAAAGAAATTGATAATTATAGTCTCCTTTGTAGTTTGCCTTGTAAAGTATTCTCATTGAGATTCACTTTCTGGTACCCTGCCTGGATTGCTAATTCTTTTCAGTGAGAATGCTTTGGCTGAGTTGTGTTATTAATGAAAATTTATGCCTCCCAGTAACTTTTTATATGAGGGGAAAAGAAAATAGCAACGACAGGAGAGAAAAGGAAACCACTAATGTGAAATTCATATACAATGTTGCTCTCATCCTCTGGTTGGAGGTAGTTTTATATTCTTGGAACTAGAATTTACATTAAAACTTCCTGTACAGCACAGTGGCTCATACCTATAATTCCAGCTACTTGGGAGGCTGAGGGAGGAGGATTGCCTAAGCCAGGAGTTGGAGACCAACTTGGGCAATATAGTGAGATTACATCTCTTAGGTTTTAGGTTTTGTTTTTTTTTATTAATTAGCTGGGCATAGTAGCACATACCTGTAGTCCCAGCCACTAGTGAGGCTGAGGCAGGAAGAATTGCTTGAGCCCAGGAGTTTGAGGCTGCAGTGAGAGATGATTGTCCACTGCACTCCAGCCTGGGTGACAAAGTGAGCCCCCATCTCTAAAACAGACAAGCAAAAACTTTCTTTGTGACATTATTGAGGATTGAAGGTTATGGCATATAGTTTAGTCACATTAAATTAACTTAAGTCTTCACTGCGTGCTTTGCCAGCATTTCAGTCCTGTTTGAAAGTCTTTATTTTACTATGTGATTAGCTATATAGTTGGTCCCATGCCAGGAAAAGATTCTGTGCTTATGCAAGAAGACCGTCATACACAGAGCTCATGAACTTTTTTTTTAAACCACTGTGATGGGTCAAGGTTTCTCCTGAATCTCTCTAGCTTTGCATATTTCCATGATGTGCACGACTTGACTGTCTTCCTTCTGGAATTAGCTCTGTAAGAGATCATGTTCACTTATGATCTAAGTGGCTAGTTTATAGCACTTTGCCAGTTTCAGGAATGTACTGTCTCCCCATGGGTTGTAGAAAATGATTCTTGCTTCCAAGTTCTGGAGGCTCTCCAAATGTGGAAGGGGTGAGGAAAAGATAACATGTAAGTAAAAATAGTCAAATATTATTTTGAATAAATCCCACGAGGAATGAACACAAAATGGTTCATAGCATATATGTTTAGCAAGACCAGTGATCTTTCATAGTGACAGAAGAGTTTTCTCCAAAAAGAATCCTTGTTCCAATTCGTTTCTTATGTTTTTATAGGAACTTCTTGAACTAGAAGCTTCAAATTAACACATTTTATGTTTGTATGTTCAGTTTGTGTCATGCATGTCAGAAAAAAATTCCTTCTGGCATTCAAGGTCATAGTTTGGGATGGAGAAAGATGGCACTGGTTCAAATGGGTAGACTACTGGACAATTTCTCAAAAAACATCTGAAACAGTCTCTTGTCTGTGCTCTGGAAAATGAACAGTCAGAATGGTACAAAGCTCTGAAATCAAGGAAGACTTCTGCAAGCCCAAATTTCTCTTTTGGTACTCTTTCCATATTTTATATTTCTCTTCATTTTCTTGAAAGTATTTATTATTTGTGAGAAATGCACTACAATGCCTCTGAGTTAGAAGACATAGAGAGAATGGAGAAAAATCTTGGGAGGCTGTAAATGAGGCAATCTAGTATAGAAGCAACTCAGGTTGAAGGAAGAAGTGTGTGCGTAGGCTGACAAGCCAGGCCAGCCCCTGTAGTTGCCTTGTGTTGAATCTTGGTCTTAGTACTAACCAGCATGTGACTTCAACAAGTCTTTTTCACTTTTCTTATGTGTAAAATGGCAATAACAGTAGCATTTACCTCAATAAAGTTTATGTGGTGATTGAATAGCATATGGCTTATAAAACACTTAACACAGCATAAAATAGACACTCAAAAATTACTAGCCATAACAGGTTAAAAAAAGTTATTATTTGAGAAACAAAGTTTGAAGATAAAAATGAGATATAAGAGAACACATGGGAATATGGAAGTTAGTTGTACTACTAATGTGCTGAGCAGAGTCTTAAAAAAGTATGTGTCCACCTGGCAAATGAGAAATAGTGCCTTCCTGATACAGAGAGCATCATGGTCAGAGAGTATAGCCCCTAGGTAAAAAAAAAATACCGTGGTATAGGTGAAGAACTGCAAAATGGTTTGTACTTTAAGAGTATACTGTTGAAGGCAGGGGGATGTGGGAGACAGGATTTCAGAATTAGATAAAAGCTGTCTAATGAAGGCCATAATAGTTTATGTAAGTAGTTTGTACCTGTCCCTATGAGTAGTAGAATGCCATTGCTGGATTGTAAGCAAGAGAGTAGCATGGCCTGTTCTCCCAGACTGTCACAAGAGCACAGATTTACAAATTAAATACATTGCTCTTCATGTAGTCCCTTCTCAAAACCCATACCTATCTTTTACTCTTTGGCTCTTGACTTCAGTTGCATCCTACACTCATGCATTGGTTTTGATTGTATGTTCTATGTTTATTATATGAGTGTAGCTTGCCTGTAACTACATTAGAGAAAGGGTAGATTTGTCCTCATTTTCACCATGCAAGTATTTAGATAGGGAATCATTGTAATGCTCAGATTACTTTGCAAATCAAATATTTCTTATGAAATATATTGGATTAATATTAAAAATATATTCACTTATACAAATAGTGTTTATCAGGTAGGGCAAAGATATATCTATTTTAATAATCTAGTATATTAGAGTAGCCATGCAATACTTGTGTTCTGGAAAAATTATAAACTCACAATCACCTAAAATATTAGTCTTTTGTCCCTTAACCAATGTCTCCCATTGTGTCTCTCCTACAACTCATATTCTATGTGGCAAGCATGATGATTTTTCCTACAAGACAAACAGAAGGGAAATTTTATTTAAAACTTCAGGATATGGAAAGCAATAGAGAAAGTGAGTGAAGGGATCTAAAAGAACACTAGAAATATTGATGAGAATAACAAAATGATTTGGAAAATCCTTAGTACCTGCTCTTAATACTAATGGTTGCATTCTGAAATTCAGCTAAAGAAGCTAAGAGGTGTCAAAAATGTATCACATTATGTTCTAGCAGATGGTTAAGTAATATTTTTTCGTTAACTCATTGATCTAAAGCTCTTTCATCTGTATTAAAATTGTCCTAAGGAAAAAAGAAGTTTCAGAAATGTTTGTCATCCTTTATTTTGAGGGAAAAATCCATTTTCTATGATATCTGTCAAGTGCAAAAACCTATTTAAAGGAATTAGCTGTAATAATTCACTGCTTTGAATTGATTCCTTTTGCAGTATTGCTTCCCACACTTTCATCTTATTTCATTTAAGTGTCTTTATCTTGCAGTTTCAATGATCAAAACTTATACAGTACAGAATATATATGTACATTGTGTATATATATATATATATATATATAATATGTGTATGTATGTATCCTAAATACCAACAACCTGTTTAAATGCAACATTTGAGACTTACTTTTCTTGTATAGACTTCCTCATGTCTGCCATGCCCTCTAATGTCTGTCTGTTGCCTGTATACTCATCTTTTAAATACATTATTCTGCAGGTGTTATATCAACCACTTTGGAAATTTTGTTTGAGTTCACTGTTTGAAGGTGGCCTGTGTTTGTGTGTATGTGTGTGCTTTTTTCCCACAGGAGAGGTAACAGAGACGCAGCTTAAAAATAAGGGCAAAAGTTGAAAAACAATTTTAGCAAAGTATCATAAAAGGAAGACAAATATAAGCAATGAAAAAGTGACTTGTGTTGGTATATGTTGATATTTATTGTTTATAATCTGAGAATCTTAGAGTTAATAAAGTGAAGTAGTATGACTAATGTCTTAACAGGATTTGTGCATTCCAGCCTCTTACTTACCTTCTAAGTTATCTCTTTGAGAGGTTGTTCTCTATTTACAGTGACACTCTCATTACTCAAGACTGATTTTAGCATGTTTCATTAAAAGCCTACTTCTAACTCCTTGGTCCATTTTAATCTTTCGGACTTCTCATTTCACCATTCCAGCCACGAATGCAGACAGACTGCAAGGCAGCTGCAACAAAAATTAAAGGCATGGGTCAGTATTCATATGCAATATCTGTGTGGTTCAGAAGAGCCATCCAAATGTTTTTTTTAAAAAAAAACGGCACTAATCAGAAAAGCAACTGTAAAGACACTGACACTGAGTAAAGAATTAGGAAGCTTTTTGAGTCACGTGCTGTGGGCCCTGAAGGTGGTTGCCAAGGAGGCGTTCCAAAAAGATCTTGAGCAAAAGGAGCGTCAATGAAATAAAGGGCTCAATATACATTTATATTCTAGTATTAGCAAGAAATCTGGTATGATTTTCTATAAATCTGAATTAGACCATTTTACTCCTCTTTTGAAAAATTTGTAGAGATTCCCAATAATCTAGGTAGTGATTTTAAAGCTTTTTAACTTAAATATCCCTAAGGACAAAGAAGAGACAATTATGAAATTTCTTTGTCTTTGAGTCTTACCTTAAAAATGTATCTGAATATTTTATTTATTTCACAATTTAAAAGATTGTATTAAAATTTTACTATCAAGCAAAACAAATAGAGCAGAAAGTTGCATCAGGTTTCTTTATATTTTAATAGAACACTGATGTTACCTTCAACATTCATCCATTTCACACATCCAAAAAAATTAACCGACCATTTGCTATACAGTACAGAGTGTCAAATGATGGAACTGTGTGCACCTCACTATATTTTATCTCTTTGTATGAGCATCTTTCACAATAAATTGAATTTCTCGAGAGTAAGGACTCTTTATTATTCACTCTCATATCCCAGTGACTAGCATAGTGGTTGGAACACAGAAGATGCTGAGAAAATATTGAGTAAATAAAAATGTTTGTTAACAACCATTTCAAAAGTTTATGGTACATTATATATTGCCATACAATAAAAAGTTTATGGTACAAATATATATGTATTTGAGCTCTTATTCCAGTATCATCCTACTCAAATCTATTATCTTTATTTATATCAGAGTCATTGATCTTAATGCTAATTCTGAACTTTCCCCAATTTTATATATTTGGCAAATATGCATGGCTTTTTAAGTTTTGCACAAAAAAGTTTAACATCTAAACTCCTCCTTAAGCAAGATACACAAGACCTATGACTATCTATGTCGTGCCTATTCTTTCAATATTAACTCTTACTGCTCTCCTTCAACTCAGTACATTTCACTTTTTCCACACCTCCGGGCTCTTACCCATGTTTGTACACACATATGTGCTTACATTTTGCCTAGACTGTACTTCTTTCTTTTGGATCTAGCAAATTTCTACTAATTCTTCCAGACCCATCCCAGGCATTTCTATATTTAAAACCTTCCTTGACCAACAGATGTAATCACTTCTTGTATGCAATCACTTTCCCTAATTTCTACTTTTATTGCTATTATCCCCAAACCACGTTCCAAGGAAACTAGCCCTGCAGAATGCTAACAGTGTATTGCAGAGGGTAGGGGATAAAGAATATTCTAGGGTCAACAAAATTGGAAAATTATGTATTTAATAAAATTAAGCAAGTGCTTTTATTCTAGGAATAGTCAGAGCCTTTTCAGTTTTCATGTTTATCATGAGTCTTTAAGAGTAGACTTCATAATATGCAGAGTTTCCCATATATATTCCTCTATGAAATACGTGTTTCACACATCATTTAACATCCCATCGGACACAAGCCTTCTACTAAATATAGTTTGTGAAAGCTGTTCTATTGTTTTACTTACTATGATTATTTTCTTAAGACATGTGAGTCCTTGAGATCAGGGACTGTGCACTCAGTAAAATTTGCTACTCTTTTGCTTAGTAAAATGTGAGTAATTGTCTGAATATTGACTTAGTTTACATATGAAAATATCCCAAATCATATCTCAATGAAAAGACTAAAACAATATCACTTTTCATCAATCTTATTTGCTGGGATTTTGTTTGAACTAGCGCATATGAATGTTGGATAAATAAGTAAAACATGTAAATAAAATGAGAATTTATTTTTAGTGTACTCTACCTATTTCAATGTTAGAGTTTTTCATATGCTCAATATTCTATTGCATTATATTTTAATGGTCAAGAAGCTTTAAAAATAATATACGCTAAAATTTTACATTTTTATAGTACTTAATATTGATAATTACTTCATGTTGATCGTTATTATGCACATATTCAGTTGGAATTTTATAAAAGACAGTACAATTATTTCAACTATATTTAAGCCTATATTTAAAATATTTAATAGGCTACTGGGTGTAGCTAAATCCCTTTATAATATCAGATATAGCACCAAAATATTCATACAGACTGATGGCAAAATGTACCCAAGGTGCAAACATAGATACTTAGATTTACCATCTGAAATTTAGTTAGCTTTCATTCCAAATAGATTGTCAATATTGCTCCCATAATATATTTTAATGAATAATTGGCTTAAAAATACACTAAGAACATTTTCTACTCAATACTAACCCAATTGTGGCAAGATAAAGAGTTTATAAAAACCACCTGAATTTGTGTATTTGATGATTGTTAATTGGTTTGGCTGAATTTCTTCAGTTGTTTTATTGAATCTACGAGTTGATTCAATTAAAAAAGTAAAACTTTATCAAACCTGTTTGCATACACATTCAATGCCATTGTTTAAACATTATTTTCCTGGTGTTAGACTATAGCCTGAGAAGTGAGATAAGCATTCTACTGCCATTTCTCTTCTCTCTTTCCCTTCTATGAAATGATTATTTTCTTCAGATAATTATTTTAAAGTCTGGAGATATAATGTTATTGAGAGTAATGTTCATAAAGAACACTGTAAGTGAATTATTGAAACATTATTCTCAAGTAGAGTTCTTAAAAACACAGGGAAATATTGAAGAATTAGAACTAATAATTGATCCTTATTGGTTAGTTATATGGAACTGTATTTTTCTTAGACAGTTTGACACACTTGCATTCAAAAATTTTATCTTTTTTCACTTTGAAGATACAATTGTAGTCTCTTGTAGTCTACCAATTTAAACAATGAAAAAAAAAAGACTATTTCTATTCAAAACGAAGGAAAGGACTCAGGCTCATTTATACTGTTCACCACAATTAAGGGATAAAATCAATGAGGAGAGTGGGCCATTTAAATACAACTATTAATCATTCATTTTTATGTGGTTTAACTTTTATTTTTATAATGACAATAGAGTATAAAATAGAAATATGAGGAATCTCTTCCAGCCAAGTTAATATATATGTTTAAAAAGTCATGAAAATGTAAAGATTGTGTTTTTAACAGTGATACTTCAACCCATAGTCAGGAACACTCTACTGTAGTCACATACAGCATGGATTGATGGTAGCAGAAACAATGTTCTTGGATTAGGTTGATTTGATAAGTAAACTAATTAGGTAGAGAAATGTTTAATTCCAATGTGACTGATCAGACTTCAGTGTTTAAGTACCATTTTTATTTGGTCATTTTCTGAGCCTCAAAGTTAAAACGAGCAAAGAGGATCCTAATCTAATCAAATCTTCATAATTAATGCTACTACTCTAGATGTTTAGCAACAAGGATCATGGCCTTGGCCTCCCCCAAAAACTGCTTTAATTGTTCTCTGCAGCTCAAAAGCCCACTCTTTTTTACTGTCTTTAAAACTATGATGATTTGTTAAATAGAACACTTCTTAAAAAGCACTTATACTCAGACTTTAATGAACAGAGGATTCATCTAGAAAGTTTGTGAGTAGGCAGATTCACGGGACCCAATACCCTATCTGTTTGATGGGTCTTAGATTGGACTTAGGGGTCTGATTTTAAGGAATGTCCTTAAATCTGTTACAGGTGGTCCACAGATTACATTTCAGAAGCACTGTGAGACAGAATAGTTGACAGCCCAAAGAACAATGTTCAAAGGGTAGACAAGTTCAGATGTGTTTCAGACATCTTGCATACAGGGAAATTCAATCCACAAGACTGAACATTGCAAGAAGTCATCTCAAGAAGGGAGCGTAAGTTATGGTGTGATGCATGAGTCATGTGGAATGGTGTGCCTATGAATCCAAGAACATTCTAGCACTACCTCCTTCCTGCAATGCAAGGACCAGGGGATAAGGAAATGAGATTTGGCTATAGTCAACTCTAAGAAAGGCAGAAATTGCTGGATAATTTAGCCTGATTTGGTGACTTAATTTCAAGTCCCAGTGGATGGTGTTACCAAGTTTACTTCTGTACAGTCAGTCTCAGAATTGATTCATAAACTAGATAATATTGAACCAATAGGTGGGGACTAGTAATTGAAGCAAAGAAAATCAGGTAAGAAATGGCAGTCAAAACATTCCAAGTCTGCCTTTTATAAATATTCTAGCTGATCTCCATTTTCCAGACTCATCGTATGGTAACAAATAATTGATTCTTCAAAGGGAGAAAAAAAATTAATGGGATTTTGGTTTGTTTGTTTCACTCTTTGGTAGACAAGTAGCTTGTTGGGTATTGAGTAGTATTATATAAAGTAGCATTTTACTTTGTTTTTCCTACTTTAAGTAGCAGTACTCAGTATTCAAAAGAGCATTGGCAACAGGCCAACTATTAAATATTAAACTCCTTTTCTGGCTTTATGGATATTTATTTTAAACATTGCTCATAACCACTTTTTTTTTAAAAAAGAAATGCACTTACTTCTGTGCTTTGCTTGAAAACAAACTATTTGTGGATACTATGGCAGAATATGCAAGAAGTAAGAAATTAGTCTACCTTGTCTGCCATAGGACTTTGAGATGCTTTGTTAACCCAGCCAGTGCTTCCCTGTAAGTAAACTTTGGAATATAGTGGAGACAGCTAGTGCAAAATCCAACAACAGCACCACATAGACAGGCTGTGGCATGATGCTTTGATTCATAGGCTAGAAAGACACCAGAAAACCATTTGTTATAGAAAAGGCCAATATTAAAACGACCAAATAAAATCTACCTTCCCAACACACACACACGCACACACACACACACACACGAATGTGAATACATAGGCAGAATGGATTGTTGTTGCCAACAGAATCAAGCCTCGCTCCTTGATGTGATACTTATGGCCCTTCACTATGTGGTACCAATCTGGTGGTGATGCTTTTCTTTGTTCCCTTAATACATCCCTGACTTGTTCTACATTGTAGTCAAACTAGATAACTTAACACTCCCAAACTTACCCTAGGTATTTTGGCTGCACTCTCTCATCACACTCTTTCCTCTATTTGCTCTGCTGTTTTCTCCAGATGCAGAATCCTACCAGTCACTCAAGGCTAGCTTAAATGCTCCTTCCACCTAGAAGCTGTCTGTTCTTTATGATCAGAAGGAAATAAATCACTTTCTTTTCAATTTCCATAGCACTTTTAGATTTACCTTCTTTTCTAGGCCTTTCCATTTTCTCGTTTCTATTATATTTATCGGCATCTGGATCATCGCCTTTCTGAAAACTGTATGTTCTTGGGCATCAAGAACTGGTTGTCCCTCCCCTGCAATTGCCTTTAGCAAATAGCTTTATATAGGTAGTAAGTATGCAAAATGTATTTTTTAACAAACGTCTTCTTCTGCATGCATTTTGTCTTATCACTAAGAGTTCAAAATAGGAGCCTTGAAATTTAAACATCAGAATGCGTTCTGACTCTATGGTCTATTAATAAAATCTAAAATAGTGTTATAGCAGTTTTTAAACGTGTTTTGGGATATGCTGTTGTTTAACTTTTAGTACCAGTCATGTCCTCGACTATCAAATTCTGCAAGGTTTTTTGTACCACCTGCTGTCAACCCAGAAAGTAGTCTCCATTTTGTAGGTGCACAACTTTCAAACTCATACAGCATTTTAATGCTGGTTTTCTTTTTTCTAGCTTTTCAAGATATTTTTAGATCTTAATCAGTTTTGCCAGTAAAAAGACTAGCTGTCTCTCTCCCTGCACATACCCCCTTCATTTGCAGCTCTAGGTAGTATGATCCACAGAGAAGCTTAGCAATTCATAGATAAAACTGAGTGGTACAAGGATAGGTATAGAGACCTCTCTTCTATCTGGCATCAATTAAAATCAACAAATTATAAATCATCTACTATGACCATAATCCTCTATCTTATCCACAAAGATGTCAAAGGATATTTCACTGCCTTACTGTAATCAATATGTGTTCTTATTTAAAAATTTTTCCCAGTATACCCAGTGCATCACAATAAAAAGGGATGAGTTCCTATATCAAGCAAGTAATGTAAAGTTTTGTGTTATAAACTTGTTTGCATTTTTTGACAACATATATAGTTCTCCAATGTTAGCTGTGCATTTAGACTTTAATGAATACTGAGAGAAGATTCTATTAATCATTTCAAAATAGTGAAAGCTAACAGTTTCAATCTTTTGAAACATCTATTAATTTAATTTTTTTAGAGATGAGATCTCACTGTGTTCCCCAGGCTGACCTCCAGCTCATTAGAGGAAAAATCAGTTGGTTGCTGTCTTAGTCCACCTGGGCTGCTATAATGAAGTGCAATAAACTGTGTGGCTTATAAGCAGCAGAGATGTTTCTTACAGTTCTAGAAACTGGGAAGTCTAAGATTAAGGCACTAGTAAATTCCATGTCTGGTGATGGCTCACTCTTCTGGTTCGCACATGATACCTTCTAGTTGTGTCCTCACACAGTGGAAGGGCAAACAAGCTACCTTTGAGTTTTATAAGCAACTAATTCCATTCATAAAGACACAGCCCTCATGATTAATCACCTTCTAAAGTCTCCACCTCTTAATACTATTGCATTAGAGACTGGGTTTCAGCATATGAAATTTTAGGGACACAAACGTCCAGACCTAACAGTTGCAATTATGAAAAGTAATACAGAAAAATCCAGAGTCATATGGGGATAGATATCAGGCAAACCTAACCTAGGATGGAGGGTCAGGGAAGGATTCTCTAAGGAAGTGACAGTTAATCTAAATCCTGATACGAGTTGGACAGCCAAAGGGATGTTGACAGTGGGGCACTGAGGGGGGAGGGTATATTCTTTAAGGCAGAGAAAGGAACACCTATCCCGAGATAGAGAAGGAGTCTGGCACTTTTTAGAAAAATTAAAGGCATCCAGTGCGACTGCAGGCAGAGAGTGAGAGGGAGCATAGAGGCTTCCTATCATTTATGGTATTCCTGCAGGCCACCTATTAATTTTAGATTTTAGCCCAAAGGGAATGGGAAGGCAGAAAGCCTATTTGCTTATTTGTATTTAGTTTTTTTTAATTAACAGTGAAATATAATCAGGTTTGCACTGTAAAAAGATCATTCTGGCTGCTCTGTAGGGAATGGATTAGAAAACAGCATAAGTAGGTGAAGGAAAACCAGTTTGAAGGCTTTTGCAAAGGTGAAGGAGAAAAATAACAGTACTTTGGAACACATAATAACAAAAGGGATCAAGATTAGTGAATAGAGTCGAAAGAGGTTTAGGAAATAGAAATTATAAGACTTAGTAATTGATTGAATGTGGTGAGGAGCAAAAAGAAAAAGCCAAGGCTTTGTCCAGCATGGTGGATATTAATTAAGTAT
Organism: Nomascus leucogenys; assembly: GCF_006542625.1. Classification (NCBI taxonomy): domain Eukaryota; kingdom Metazoa; phylum Chordata; class Mammalia; order Primates; family Hylobatidae; genus Nomascus; species Nomascus leucogenys. The sequence goes on along the minus strand of NC_044402.1, from coordinate 46,017,563 downwards.
AATAGTTGCCCAAGGACAAATAGCTAATAAATGTTAGGGATTTGGACCTTGTTTAAAATTTGTGCCGTTAGCAGTATGCTCCTCTGAAACCCAGCTTAAAATGGCCAGGCATTCCAGTATTTGAAATTTTATATTATAAACTGGATGTGCTTGAATGTGCATAACAACATAATGGAGAGACATGTGCAATTCAAAATGAATAATGGAGCAGATCCAGGATCTGTCATTCAGAATTAGCTTTGATGACTCTTCAGAGAACCTATGAAATAAGGGGTTCCTTAATTTGTTTCATTCCATATCCTGGTGATAAACATAATAATCATAATGAGGTATTCAAGGTAAAATGAAAAATAAACATTCCCTAGGATCCTTGAATGAGAGAAAAAATTTCCCCAAATTATAAAATCATGTATTTTCTCTGTAATGTTCTATCTTGCTCTGTCTTGCTTAATAATATGAAAATTGTGATACATATCCTCAAATTACTTTGTAACCATTTGCACAGACCAGGAGAATTAATTATATGTGAGGTCAGGTAGAATCTCTCCTTTTTTGAATTCAGATGCCCTTAGTAATGTGAGGTAGTAAATCCTAACCCATAATCATGTCTTTTTTTTCCCCCTTCTGGGTTAACAGAGAATCACAAAGGAATTATAGCCACAGGATTTCATCTTTAAAAATGTTGCCAACAATAAGTAACATTGTCACCAGGCAGAATCAGGTGCAATTTTGTCTTGTATATTCTTAAATTTTTGTTTCAAATTTGCTTTCAAAGTGTATTACTTCAAGTTTCTCTGACAGCTCTGAATGCTGTTTTCTATGTAATATACTTTTAGGTGTAATTGCATATGAACACTGTATACATTATTCTGATGGAACAAAGGGAATAATAAAATATATTTAAAAAATAACAATTTTAAATGTTGATAGACCACTACAGATGGTGACACAATTTTGCCTCCTTCACAAGCCTGCTACTGTGTACATAGTTATTTCTCCAGTTTATTTCCTATTTTTCTAGCTCATTCCTTTTCCAAGAGAGGCAAATCAAGACATGTCAGATTATGCTTGATCTGTGGAAGATGAGCAAGTTCTGTGGCTTTGATCACAAGCTTCAAGATGGTCAGGATGAGGTGTAGGGACCATGTATCTCCAGCCATTTGGGACAATGTGAGGAACATGGCAACTATCAAGTGAGAGGAAATAAGTTGTTTTGCAATACAGAAACCACCATTCCCACTGACAAGGGCTCAGACTTACGGAATCAAGAAATAACAATAACTTCTGAAAATAAAGGATAAAAAGTAGCATGTTAAGAAGGTATATTATTATTAATAACATTGTCATGTGGAGTGGTGAAGAGCACAAGCTCTGGACCCTGGCTTCTGGCATTATCAGTCACTAGCTCTGTGACTTTGGCTAAATTACTTAAGTGAGGCAGTGTTCTTGGTTGGCTTTGTCACGGGATCCTTGGGGTGTCACTTCACCAGCCAGAAACCTCTGTAGACAGCAGCACCTTCTGCCTGAGTATTGCTCGCTCTCACTGGGCTAGTTCTTCCCACTTGGCCCAGCAGACTGCACTTGGCTTGCACTACCAGCCTGGATCCCACACCTGCTAAGGCTGAGCCAGGTGCAGAGTGGCAAGGGGTATGTAAGTAAGTGAGTGTGGGGTCTGACTACTGCACACAGCCAGGTGTACTGGCTGCTGCAGCAGGGTGGGCAGCTCCAGGCACCGGCACAGGTGCTGACTCCATGCAAGGCTCCAGTTGGACCAGACATACCACAAGAAACTTCCACTGTGGGCACCAGTGTCTGGATGAGGGGAATATGGTGGTGCTTAAAAGCTCAGAGATGCCAGAAACCACAGACCCCAAAGAGGGTGTTATAGCCTGTCACAGCCCTGGCTTGGGGAGCCCCAAGGTCTGGACTCCAAGAAGGACTTCAGCTCTTCTCTCTTTCATGTCACCTGCAGCATGGTGTGTGGGTTGATGGGGGCATGTTTCAGCCCATTTCTGTTACAGCTCTCTTAGTCCTGCTGCCTTGTTCTGGCCCACAACTCATGGGCTGGCCTGGCCCCACTGCTGCTTCTGTTGCATGGCGTGGCCACCCAGTGCCAGCAGAGAACAGGAGGGATATAGTGTTACAGCAGCTTTGGTTTGGGGAACCCCAAAGTCTGGGCCACCAGAAGGGTTACCGCTCTTCACTCCCACAGTCTAAGAGTGTTTCACCACCTGCAGCTCAGCGAGCCGGCCAGGAACATGTTACAGCTTCTTTTCCTCCCATTGTTTGGTGGATCCTGAGATCTTGTCCCATATCCAGGAAGAATGAGGAGACATGGACAACTGGAGGGTGAGCATGGCAGAGAGGAACTTTATTGAGTGACGGAACAGCTCTCAGGACACCCAAAGTGGGTAGCTTCTATCCACAGGCAGTCTGAGTCTGGCTGAGTCTGGGGTTTTTATGGGCTCAGAAGGGAGGAAGTCTGTGCTGATTGATCCATGGACAGCCATGGGTGGGACTAGAGAAAGCACCATAAGTTCTCACTCCAGGTCCTGGACTCCTCCTGGAACAGCCAGCCCAGGCCCAGGCTTCAGATTGTCCCTGGCTTGAAGGTGAGGTTCCACCAGAGACCACCCCTCCCACCTAGGAACCTGTCTGCCTCCTGCCACCATCAACGTGCTGTTTGTGGTGCTCAGGCTGTCCATGCTGAGGGCTGCCCACAGGCCCACACCAAGTCACCCTCAGCTCCCTGGCCTCCCTCCCACACTCATTGGCACCCAAAGTCCAGAGGGGGCCAAGGCAGCAGGGGCTGGCATGTCAGCACTGCCCCAAGAGTGCTCACACCTGGCCAGGTTGTGACAGCACCCAGGCTCAGCCACAACTTTACTGAACATTGGAGCAGCCACTGGAAGTGGGGAGAGGCCAGGGAGCAGGAGCAGGCACATCAAGCCTGAGGGGTAGGGGGCTTACCAGGCCCCCAACAGCACAAGGATGCCCGAGTCTAGAGCCATGGGGCAGCTCTACCCAGGAACATGGGGCTCCTGCCCCACCAACGCAGTAGGGGTCAGGGCTCCCGCCTGTTGCCCGCCCCAACCAGCTCAACAGAGGGTGCAGCCCCAGCCATGCCTCCCTACCTGCAGCTGGCATCCCCACAACAGTTGCTCCAGATGGGCCTCTGCCACCATAAGTTTAAATGACGTTATCCATTAAGGATATTAAGGAGTGTTAGCTTTTATTATTGTTATTGTTACCCTAATGTACTTTCCCAGCCAGCATCTTTAACAAGCGCAGCAATAGGCACCTGATAGATGAAGCGAGGCAATTGGTATAAAAGCCTATTTTCCTTTTTCCTATTATGTCATTTTTCCTCTTCCACTCATGCACATGCCATGGTCTATATAAAATCATAACTGAGGTACTCCTTATTTTAAAGCTTATCAGTCCATGTGTGTTACAAGCTCACTTTTAAAAGCCCTCAGTTTGTGGGAAAAAAAAAAAAAACAATGTTGGGGCTAATATTTTTAATATTGAGTATATTAAAAATACATACTATGTAATGAAGTTACACCAAAGCAAGGATTGGATCCTCTATAATTGAAGCAAATTTACTACCAAAAGCGTCATGTGCCTTCATAATCATAGAATTGTGATTTCAACTAATGGATGGCCATGAATTTGTAAGAATATATATATATAATTGTCACAGGAATGCTTATACCACTGATGGTGTTCAACACTGTAAGAGAAGATGTAAATGAGCCTAATTACCTAGCAGAAGCCCCTGGCTCTCCTGAATGTAAACTCTTGATTGCTCTTTCAAAGAGAGTCCGTGTTTAAAAACAAGAAAATAAATGAATGCATTTAATGGAAGTATATGTTCCTTTGGCCCTAATAGTAGAGAGAATAAAAAAGAAAAATAGTTGGTAAGTATTGAAGAAGGAAACAAAAAAGTTTATAGAACAAATACAGCACATTAGTACACTTTAAAATATTTTATTATTCTTTAATTAACAAATTGTAATTGTTCACATTTACATGGCACAGTGTGATGTTTTGATATATGTATATAATGTAGAATCATTAATGCATTCTTTACTGTTAAAAATTATGATGTACTCTTAGCATAAACAATCAGAGAAGTATGAAAACCAAAAACTTGACGTGGTTATGTCTTGGTGGTAGGATTTGGGTTGGTCATTCATTTACTTATTATTTAGCTAGCTATTTTCTTATTTTTCTGCTATGTATTTTTTATATCCTTAAAGAAGAAATAAACAAAAATGAAAAGTAAGCTGACCAGCTGACAATTAGGAAACTTTTTTTTATAATTTGCAAAACTGAACAATCTTTTATTATGTTCAGGAAATTTAAGAAATCTCTCTGAGATCACAGGGAAGACACTAAAATTCAAACAAATCAAATAGAAAATATACATCGCAAATACATTGCCCTTGGCAGAAAAGTTTTCTAAAATATAATAATAAAAAGATCGAATCAATGCAAATTTTGAAGAGCATTTACAATATAAAACAGTGGGTGAAGTTAGGGAATATCTTAGTTCAGTGAAGTCAGAGACAACTAACAATCTTAACCACAATAAGTTATCAAAGTATAATTTTTACAGCCACAGAGACTTCTAGAGAGTTATTTGTTTGCAATAAATCTCAAGTAATAGGTGACTTCAATAATACAAGGAAGAATAATTTACTATTCATCAAGGAAAACAAATCAATAGGATAATATGTTATTTTCTTCTTTGTTATTAAGAGAAGTAGATTTTTATGAAAAGCATGGTAACTATAAATGCATGATGAAAAAGAAGAAAATCAATGCCCTTATAAGATGTCAAATTCCCTGTCTTGGGCAGTTTTCTCAATGTGTAATGCCTAGACAACTGGTATAAAAAAAACCTGGGATGTTCCACCCTGGCCACCAAATCAAATTATCTGGAGTCACATTTCCTAGGAATCTGCTTTTTCAGTAAGTGCCTAAGTTAATTCACTGAAGTTTGAGAACAACTAAAATGAAGTATGGGCTAAAATCTATCAAAGGAAGTATGGGGTAAAATCTATCAAAGATGAACAAAGTGGTAGATTTCATACTTCTCTTTATACAAAGTGCTTCTGTATTTAACTGAAAGTTAGTTTAATATATAAACTTCCTGAAGAGAGAATGGGCTAATGCACACACACACAAAAAAGAGCCTCCAGTGAATTTATACAGCTATACTTGTGACTAAGGTCATTTTGTGAAATTTATTTCTCACAGTTCTGGAGGCTGGGAAGTCCAATATCAAGGTGCCTCAGCAACTGGTGAAGGCCTTTGTGCTGCACTGTCCCAGGAAGGTAGAAAAAAAACTGTGAGAGGGCAAGAAAGTGAACTGGAAGTCTCAAGAATCAATTCATGAGGGTGGAGTTCTCTTGATATAAATATCTCTCATTACGCCCCACCCCTCAAAGCTGTTACATTTGGGATTAAGTTTCCAACACATGTTTTTTCAGGGAAACATTCAAACCATAGCAGCTTGTATATACACTTTTACAGATATGCCTCTAGGTCATTTTCATTCAAATTGTTTTATATATTCTGAAAAAGTATGTGAACTGGGTAAACTTTAAAATGCTGTTCTCTCATTTGCATAACTGATAGAAATAAAATATTCTTGTTAATCATTGAGGCATATGTAGTGTGTTTCAGCTGATTAATTTTGTTCTAATGTGATCCCTGTTTATTTTTAATCCTACTTCATAGAGTAGTCATAGTTGAAACAGAAAAGCATTATCTGAGATATTTATATTCGTTTGGTTATTAAATCCAAAGGTAAATTACTTTTGTTGTTTTCAGAGTTTTTATGTAATTTTTTTATCCTATGGTATTTCTAAAAGGCATGACTAAACTTAAGCTCTGGAAGGTTTAAGAAGCCAAAAATATAGGAAGAATTCATGAGACCAATAGTATGTTAATATCAGAGGTAACATTCTGTCCTTATAATTGATGGCTTTGCTTTTCCGAAGGGACACTATTTCCAAATTCTTCTGAAGAGCTAAAAGACATTTTTCCAGAAGTGAACATTTTAGCCCTTGATGACCTTCAGTGGCAGTAGTAAAGATTTGTAACCTTAAGTCCTCATTACTACTTGCCAATAGCTGATGCATTAGGGTTCTCCAGAGAAATAGAACAAATAGGATATATGTAGATATGCAAAAGGAAATTTATGCTAGAAATTGGCTGATGTGATCATGGAAGCCTAAAAGTCCCACTATATACATTCTGCAAGCTGACGAACCAAGAAAGCTGGTGGTATAATTCAGTCTGAGGCTGAAGACAGGAGAACCAGTGGGACCACTTATCTAAGTCCTACTACCTGAAGACCCAAGAATCATGAGCTCTGATGTTTGAGGACTGAAGAAGATGGATGTAGCAGCTCAAGAAGACAGAAGGAAAATTTGTCCTTCCTCTACCTTTCTATTCTATTTGGATGCTTAACAAATTAGATAGGGGGTCTTTTTACTAGATCTACTGATTTAAATGCAAATCTCTTCCAGAAAAACCCTCTCAGACACACATGGAAATAATGTTTTGCTAGCTATCTTGGCAACCTTTACCTCACTCAAATTGACCCATAAAATTCACCATCCCACCTAGTTTGGGAGAGAAAAAGACTAGCTGGATGATAATTTTTTTCAATAGCCACAGAAATCAATATAATCAGAAAGGGAACCATCATGAAACCCCTAGGCCTTTGGTGTGACAAGGAAAGGAGAAAACTAGATTACTGGAGCCAAAGCCAATGTTTCAACCTTACAATTTTCCCCATATTCTTAAATCACTTGTTTGGTAATTATTGTATGAAAAAAAGTATTTTTCTTTGTAAGATACACATTGGGAAGAGGAGGAGGTAGTTGGGTCTATGGTGTTAACACTAAAAATTTAAACTGTTAAAAATGATATGAAAAATTATGCCTGGCAGAATTTTTTTTGTGCTACATTGGAACATTATGAAAGGGCCTTCTGAGCCAAATATATGTTGTTTGTCCTTCAGAACCCCTCTTAATTGTTCTCTATCTTTCTATAGGCTCAAGAAGTCTGACATATGTAGCTCCCTTATCCTTTAGCTTCCTGAGTTTAAAAAATGGAGATGGCATCAAGAGATGAGAAAGGGGGAGAAGAGATAAATTGGTCAGGGTTTTCCAGAGAGATAGAAGTGATCTTTGTGTGTGTGTGTGTGTGTGTGTGTGTGTGTGTGTGTGTGTGTGTCTGTGTTTATAGAAGGGATTTATTAGGGAAATTGGCTCCTGTGATTTTGGAGGATGAGAAGTTCCACAACAGGAGGTCTGCGAGCTGGAGACCCTAGGAGGCCAGTAACATGTCTGCCGCCAATTATGACAGCCTCAGGACCAGGGAAGCCCATGATATAATTCTCAGTTAGATGCTGAAGACCCAAGAATGTGGTGAGTGGGGAGGCTGCTGGTGTAAGTTCTAGGGTCCAAAGTCTGAAGAGTCTAGAGTTACGATGTACAAAGGCAGAAGAAGAAGAGTGTCCCAGCTCTAGGACAAAGAAAGAAAAGTGTTTGCCTTTCCTCTGCCTTTTTGTCTTATCTGGGCCCCAGCCCAGGATCATGACCACTACATTGAGAGTGGACTTTTCCACTCAGTCCACTGACTCATAAGCCAACCTCCTTTGATAACACCCAATTGGCACATCTGGATATAATGCTCTACCAGTTATCTTGGTATTCCTTAATGCAGTCAAGTTGATGCCTATAAGTAACCATCACATTGAGGTATTTGAACCCCAGTTCACTCTTCCAGGTCTTCAAAGGGTGGCCCCTTTCCTTTACTGAAAGCTACAGCTCTTATCACATGACCCTCTCCACAGAGCTATGCTTTCAAGGCTCCAGGAACCGTTCCTTACCCTTGCCCCATCAGGCCTTGCGGTGGTAAGAACTTCCTCCTCTTGCTACCAGGCAGTACTGCCTTATCTCTTCTTCATTTCTCTATACCCTGACACACTTTTATAAATACTCTTCCTGGCCCGGCACAGTGGCTCACACCTGTAATCCCAGCACTTTGGGAGGCCAAGGTGGGCGGATCACGAGGTCAGGAGATCGAGACCATCCTGGCTAACACGGTGAAACCCTGTCTCTACTAAAAATACAAACAATTAGCCAGTCGTGGTGGCGGGCACCTGTAGTCCCAGCTACTCAGGAGGCTGAGGCAGGAGAATAGCATGAACCCGGGAGGCGGAGCTTGCAGTGAGCCGAGATCGCACCACTGCACTCCAGCCTGGGCGACAGAGAGAGACTCTGTCTCATAAATAAATAAATAAATAAATAAATAAATACTCTTACTTATTCTTCTCTCTCAAACAGACTGTCCAATTTCCTGCCAGAATCCTGACAATCACTGTCTCCAGGTATTATGACATATGTCTATGTTCAGTGCCAATAGTTAAAACTATTAGGTTGCAAAGGTCTTGGCAGAAACTAATCTTCCATTAAGATTTTATGTTCTTAGGATCTCAAAATTATTTTTATTATATAAAGAGTAAATTTAAGTCCTGACTTTACCAAGTGAAAAACAAAACATAACAAATACTTGAAGTCCTTGCAATGGATAATTTGGTCAAAAGCTTCTGAGAAACTGTGGAGTGGGCTATTTATTATGTTAAGAACACAAAGAGAGACTATTAATAGAACGCCCAAGTTAGTAATCTTGGTAACTGCTTTCTATTGCGGATCACTGCTGGCAGACACAAATAGAAACACTGAAAATGAAATAAGTGGCAAGAATGTTAAACCAACCTGTCAATCAATCAGTGAGTATTTACTGTTCTAAAATCTCACGTCCCCAGTCCACTCTTTCTATTGATTTATCCAATGATTTGCCAAGTTTTGGTCATTCTGTTATCTTTTGTATTGATTTTTATTACTCTCCATTGACCCCATTGCTCATAAGAACTGCAATCTCACATGGTCCATTGTCATATCACTTTCCTTCTTAGTCTGATACTCATTCTCCAAGGAGAGAGCTACTTGATACACAAAAGCAGGAAGGGATATTGTCATTCTAATCCTAGCCATCAGGACTGAAGATCATGGGACAAATGTGTAAGCCTGCATTCCAGTAACCAATCTACGTTGTTTTTTCTCCTATTACATTGTCATTCTATGTTAAATTCACAGTCCGTCACAGTAATCTTGAAGTCAGATAGAATGACAATTAGGCATCTAACCTCACAGTCCAGAGATCATTAAAACATTTGTGAGTCTAGTTAGGAAGGTACTGGATGTGGTAGACAGTCTCTTAGATTACCTTCTCCACCCCTGACAATGATTCCTGACTCCTAGTATTTATTACTACTAGAAAATAATTACTGAGACAAGTAATCTGAGGCAATAATCTGAGGCAAGATCTAGGTAAGACTGTCCTACTAGGGACCCCAAGTAAGCAGGTGCCACAAGGTCCCTGGCCCCCACATCTGCCCTTGACATAACTCAGCTCAAAGTGTCAGGATGGAGGTTGGGCAGGTTTAACTAAGGGTGGTTCTCAATATGGGATCAGCATCAGCAGGAGCAGCCCAGGGTAACTTGTTAGAATGCAAATTCTCAGGCCCCATCCTAGACTGAAAGAATGAGAAACTCCAGGAGCAGGGCCCAAACATCTGTGCTTTAACAAGCCCTCTAGGGGATTCGGAAGCACATTCTAAGTTTGACAACTGTTGTCCTGAAGGCTCCCTGGCACTCGCAGAGCACAGGATCCAGGGTGACACATTGAGGGTACTGTGAGGTGCTGCTGGAGAAAGCTCCATTGTGTGTGCACGTCACCTCTCATATAAATGAGGCATTTCTGATGGGAACCACCATCACACAGACTTAAATCAGCTTTGGTTTTAATTATTTTCTAGTAGTAATGCTACTACTATTACTAGTAGTAATACTACTGCTAGTATTTATGTTCTCTATAATGACTTCTTGAATGTGGCCAGACTTACTGCTTTCAATGAATAGAATGTGACATATGTGATGGGATGTTGCTTTTGAGATTAGGTTATTAAGAAAGACTGTTGTTTCTGCCTTGAGTTTCTCTCCCTCTCTCTCTCTCATTACTCATGCTGTAGTAAGCAAGTTATCATGTTCTAAGAAGCTCAGTGGAGAGGTCCACTGGTGTACAAAGAAACAAGACCCTCAGTTTAATCACCTACAAGGAACTGAGGCTTGACAGCAACCACAGGTGAGCTTGGGAAGCAGATTCTTTAGTCCCAATTAAGTGCCGGAATCACTGCAGCCCCAGTCAACACCTTGACCACAATGTAATGAGAGACCTTGAGCCAGAACCATCAGCTGAGCCAACCTTGAGCTCCTGGCATATAGAAACTGTAAAAAAGTAAGCATTTGTTGTTTTAAGCTACCCAGTTTTAGGTCAGTTTGTCACCCAGCAAGGCATAACTAATATGTAATATGACATTGAGTGTAAGCAACCCATTCATTAAAAACAGTATACTGATGGCATATAGGAAAAATGTAGGTGAAACAAAAGAAGTCATATCTATTTGAAATAAAATGAAGTCAAAAGTCTTTTGATTTTGAATTTAAAAGATAAGGAGATTTTCTCTAGGAGGATGATGTTGGAATGAGAGAGAAATTATTCCAGGAAAAGATTTATGTGAACAAAGCCTCAGAGAAGTGAAACAGTATGGTGTATTTTGTCAGTTTTAAGTACTTTGTCATGCTTGTGTGCTATGATAGAGCATAGGATGCTATACAAATCTTATATGCCATACTAGGAAGATTGAATTTTATGCTGTAGGGCCTGGGATTGAAATTTTGAAAACAAAGTTGGTACCTTTCACCCACCTAAGTCACATGGCTGACACTTTGACCAGGACCCTCTTTAGCCAAACCTATGAGGGAAGAATCTTCTTCTACACTATGCTCCAGTCAGCTGTTGTCAATCAACAATCAATGAAATGAAACTATGAATCTTGTCAAAATATCCAAAATCACACACACACACACATACACACACACACACACACACACACATACACACACACACACACACACAAGGAAATCAGCCTCTCCCTGACTCCCCATCTTAGGGATTACTTATGATTCTTCCTGGTAGTTTCTGAGAATTAGACACACACATATCTAATTCAATGTAGGAAATCTGAAGACGTAACTAATTCATCTTCATAGGTGCTACAGGGGTTTGCAAAAGTAGTGACCCAATATTACATATTTGTGAAACTGAACTGCAAATCTCGTAACATCCTACCTAGGTTATCTTCGGTTTCTTACATCCCTCCCTCTTTTTTCCCGCTTCTCAATTTTTATATGCATGGATTCAAAATCAGTTGGAACACCAGGGGCTACATCTTTAGTGACGTTAAGAAGGAAGTCAAATTGTCCCTGTTTGCAGATGACATGATTGTATATCTAGAAAACCCCATTGTCTCAGCCCAAAATCTCCTTAAGCTGATTAGCAACTTCAGCAAAGTCTCAGGATACAAAATCAGTGTACAAAAATCACAAGCATTCTTGTACACCAATCACAGACAAACAGAGAGCCAAATCATGAGTGAACTCCCATTCACAATTGCTTCAAAGAGAATAAAATACCTAGGAATCCAACTTACAAGGGATGTGAAGGACCTCTTCAAGGAGAACTACAAACCACTGCTCAATGAAATAAAAGAGGATACAAACAAATGGAAGAACATTCCATGCTCATGGGTTGGAAGAATCAATATCGTGAAAATGGCCATACTGCCCAAGGTAATTTATAGATTCAATGCCATCCCCATTAAGCTACCAATGACTTTCTTCACAGAATTGGAAAAAACTACTTTAAAGTTCATATGGAACCAAAAAAGAGCCCGCATCGCCAAGTCAATCCTAAGCCAAAAGAACAAAGCTGGAGGCATCACGCTACCTGACTAAACTATACTACAAGGCTACAGTAACCAAAACAGCATGGTACTGGTACCACAACAGAGACATAGATCAATGGAACAGAACAGAGCGCTCAGAAATGATGCCGCATAGCTACAACTATCTGATCTTTGACAAACCTGACAAAAACAAGAAATGGGGAAAGGATTCCCTATTTAATAAATGGTGCTGGGAAAACTGGCTAGCCATATGTAGAAAGCTGCAACTGGATCCCTTCCTTACACCTTATAAAAAAATTAATTCAAGATGGATTAAAGACTTATATGTTAGACCTAAAACCATTAAAATCCTACAAGAAAACCTAGGCAATACCATTCAGGACATAGGCGTGGGCAAGGACTTCATGTCTAAAACACCAAAAGCAATGGCAACAAAAGCCAAAATCGACAAATGGGATCTCATTAAACTAAAGAGCTTTGCACAGCAAAAGAAACTATCATCAGAATGAACAGGCAACCTACAGAATGGGAGAAAATTTTTGCAACCTACTCATCTGACAAAGGGCTAATATCCAGAATCTACAATGAACTCAAACAAATTTACAAGAAAAAAACAAACAACCCCATCAAAAAGTGGGCAGAGGACATGACCAGACACTTCTCAAAAGAAGACATTTATGCAGCCAGAAAACACATGAAGAAATGCTCATCATCACTGGCCATCAGAGAAATGCAAATCAAAACCACAGTGAGATACCATCTCACACCAGTTAGAATGGCCATCATTAAAAAATCAGGAAACAACAGGTGCTGGAGAGGATGTGGAGAAATAGGAACACTTTTACACTGTTGGTGGGACTGTAAACTAGTTCAACCATTGTGGAAGTCAGTGTGGCGATTCCTCAGGGATCTCGAACTAGAAATACCATTTGACCCAGCCATCCCATTACTGGGTATATACCCAAAGGACTACAAATCATGCTGCTATAAAGACACATGCACACGTATGTTTATTGCGGCACTATTCACAATAGCAAAGACTTGGAACCAACCCAAATGTCCAACAACGATAGACTGGATTAAGAAAATGTGGCACATATAACCATGGAATACTATGCAGCCATAAAAAATGATGAGTTCGTGTCCTTTGTAGGGACATGGATGAAACTGGAAAACATCATTCTCAGTAAACTATCGCAAGGACAAAAAGCCAAACACCGCATGTTCTCTCTCATAGGTGGGAATTGAACAATGAGAACTCATGGACACAGGAAGGGGAACATCACACTCCGGGGACTGTTGTGGGGTGGGGGGAGGGGGGAGGGACAGCATTAGGAGATACACCTAATGCTAAATGACGAGTTAATGGGTGCAGGAAATCAACATGGCACATGGATACATATGTAACAAACCTGCACATTGTGCACATGTACCCTAAAACCCTAAAGTATAATTAAAAAAAAAAACACATTAAAAAAAAAAAGAAGCTATAAAAGAGAAGATAGAGAAGTGAGAAAATGGAAGTACTTTAGTGGTGATGACTACAGTAATTAGTTTAGTGTATAAGAGCTTGAAGATTATTTTTACTGCCATCTTCTACTCTAAGAGGATTCCTTGAGTCATTAGACATTTCTAGCATTTCAGGTGTCCCAACTGAAAAAGGTGGGGGTGGTTGACATATTGAACATCCTCATATAATATCATCAGTTATGCACAGCTCCATATTGGTTGTTCTCTCCTACATGTTAAAGAGTGGCTAAGAGGAAATGGACCTCAACTACCAAAGAGAGATTGATGTTTCTTGAAACAAGTTTTAAATTTGATTCATAACATAAGGGGATATCTTTGGGACTAACACATTGTCATTATACCATACAGGGAAGAAAAATGGGCTTTGTTATTACCCTATCACTATTTTTTTAATCTAAAATTTTAAAACTCCTGTGAGGTTTTTAGGAAGAAAAAAGTCCAGAGCATACAATATATTCTTATTAATGCACTGTGTCTTTGCAATGTGTTCTGCAAGTTTGCTGGGGCAGGATAATAGCAGAATACTCTTTGTATCTATTTCATTTTTCTTTAAACAGATAAATATGCTAAGCAAACATTAAACACTGAGCTGTTAAGATGATTTATTAGAATAGTGCTGTTTCTATTTTTCACTGCTATGATACAATTGTCAAAAAAGTATGTAAGTAAACAGTATGCTTTATTTTCAACCAAAATTATTTAACAAGTTATATACTTAAGTCAAGATAAAGAATCATGTTCCCTTAGAGCTACCTGTTTATATGGCTAGGCCTTTTGAGTATAAGGATAACCAAAGGGAACTAGGATGCACTAAAAGTTTACCACTTAACACTACTTTACATTCTCCCTAAATGCAGTAGATATTAATTTCATTATTATGCAGGTGAGAAAACCCATCCTTGAAAAATTCAAGTAAGTTGTCAAAAGTCATTCATAACTGACAGAGGCAGTTTCAAATCCAGGTGTGTCTGATTCCAAATCTTCCGCACCTACTATATAACCAGCAGCAACTACATCTGAACCCACCATGATCCTGATGAAAAGCAGAGTCAAGCTTTATAGTAGCATCAACTGCTCTGATTGAAGCTAAGTAAATCACCCATTTTTGAGTCAATTGAGGTCAATGACTGAAAACCCCGCTGCATTGCCAAGCAATAGTTAAGGTCTGGTTGTTTTGATCAGATGACTTTCTCAGCAATTAACCATCCTGATGAACCAAAGAATTGATTAGACATGAAAATAACCTACTTCTGGAAAATGGAAACACAGTCTAATACAATCTCATAGTTTCCTTCCTCTGTGGAGAAGCAGTGATTCTGCTTCGTCAGCCAGAGGATGAAGGCAGGCAAGATCCCCTTTCCTCCTCTGCTTATTATTCACATTGTAATTGTCTTAACCACTTTCCTCAAAGATTGCCCAAAGAATCCTCTCAAATATCAGAGACCTTGTTCCTGATCCTCAGATGAAATATAAAAGCCAAATAGATGGCTGTTTTGTTTACTGTTCTGTGAAATTGCATTATTAGGTGAGGCAGCATTTTAAATTAAGGAGTGATACATGGCTATAACTGGCTTCAACCCGTTACCTTTTTATGATTAAGGAATATTTTGCAGTGTTAAAAAATCCTGGGGAAACGATCGAAGATGTTTCATGCTGCTACTGTCCTGGGTGTAACTGACTGTATTACCAACAGAGACTCTGCAAAGGAAACAGATGTGATACTGTTTAGAGAAATAAAGAATAAGATCTAGAACGTAATAGGATGATTTCAAAAGTCTCGATTGAAAAAAGTAGCGGAGGTTGACCTATTGAATGTCCTCATATAATATTATCAGTTATGCCGAGCTCCATATTAGTTTTCCCCTACATCTTAAAGTGGTTAAGAAGAGATGGCCTCATCTAACAAAGAAGGAGTGATGTTTCCTGGTACAGCTTTTTCACCTGATGCATAACACAAAGGAATACGTTTGGAACAAACACATTGTCCTTATGCCACAGAGAGCTGATTTGGACTAATTTGACATTCATTTATAAGTCTATGGAATAGGAGCATAAAATTATTGACAAAGAGACAAATTTAGATAGAAATTAGAAGCCTAGATTTTAGAATGAGATAAATCTGTGAAAAATCCATCTGTATTATATTAATTGTATGAATTTAAGCAAATGATTTAAACTTTATAAACAGCCTCAGTTTTCTCATATGTAAAATGAAGATTATCCCTCATGGGATTATGGTGAGGATTAATGGAGAGAATATGCATCAAGTGCTAAGTACACAATGAATGCTCAGTAAATAATAATAGCTAGTTGTTTGAGTAGTGAAGGGATCTTATTCATACACACCGGGCCTTCACATCTCTTAAGCAGGAACTCATGTGTGAGAGCAGGTGGGCTGGACCACTTGCAAGAAACCCCTCTAGTGCCCCATTATCCATCTATAGCAGAGCTCAGGGGAGAAGGGAGCTCTTAATGGGTTTTTCAACTCCTCTAGACTATGTCTTCTTGTGTTTTAACATCTTTGTATCCCTTGCAGCATCTAACCTAATGTTTACTGCATAGGAAGTGCTCATGTGTGGTTTTTAAATGAGAGCAAAATAAATAGGAGAGAAACATATGATTCATTTGGTATCCAAAGCAGCTGAGAGGTAAGAAACCAGATATTAGGTTTTCTAAAATGCCTCTATGTGCTAAGTGCCAGTCTTCGTTTATGGTATGTGATAGCTACACCTTTGAAAGGAAATTATAGTAAAATATTAATAAGTAAGTATTCCAGTAAAAATCGGGACCTCATGTTTTTCAGTGTCAGAGGAAAGACAGGAAGAAGTAACATCTGAAATGTATCTTGATTGTTAAAGGGGAGTTTGGCAGGTAGATGATAATCTATGTTCTCACTCTAAAAACAACAAGAAATGCTACAGGCATAAAACCAGGGTGAAGAATGCTCGGTGCAATTTCCCTTTAAACAACCTTAGACTATATCTATTGAGCTCCATCCTCTTGGATAGACACTAAACCTCCATTTAAGCCACGTGCACCTCAGGGGCAACCTCTCTATCCCCATCTTTTACAAACATGGCAAAGGGTATGAAAACATCAGCACAATATACTTGCATATTTAAAAACTTCTATTGGTAGTGCTCCCTTCAAGCTAACAACAAAACAAATAATGTTTTGATTGCTTTTCTACCAATGGTGGCAGAGTAGTGCTAGTCCATGCAAAATTCATTTCATCCTTTTTATCTTCCAGATTAATGGGTTGTGAATATAATTTTCGAATTACTGAATTTATAGTTTTATTTAAAAAACATCAGCACAATGTTACTTCTTTTCCAGATATATGAGATTAGTTCTGGAATTACACATCCTATGTCTACTTCAGTACATGTACTAAATGTTTTATTATATATTATGTATCATTAGTATGTTATAGGCAAAAGTATAGGGAGAGATATTTTATTTTGGAGGGGGATGTGCTATTTATCATTTTTCCCCAAAAGTGTTTATTGGTAGGATAAATTATTGTTGTTGTATCATAGCAAGTGTGTATGCATGTGTGTGTCATCTGTTAATCTGCCATTTTATCTTCATAAAGGCAGAAAGAAGAATTTCATTTTAAGTAGTTGATTTCAGTAATACAGTTCAAAGTATCTTAAATGTGTTCCACTTCAAAACAAATGACTCTATCTTCTCTGAAGCAAAGCAAATTATAGTTATAGATGAATTTAATCTTGAAAATACGCCTAAAGTAGATCTCAAAAAGAAGCAAGCTGAATAGGCATTTCAAAAGGAAAGTAATTTATCTACATTTAACAATAACAACAACAACAAAAATATAGTCAAACTCTAAAGAAATTTCTCTTTGAGAGAGTTCCCATTTTGGCTTCTCTGGACAATATGTTGTGAAAATATATTTGATTAACACAGGTCATAGGCAGCTGGTGCAATGAGTATGAGGACACTACATTTTGGAGAAGATGCTTTAGTAGATAAGATCTTTGATTTTGTTGTTCTTAATTTTAAAATGTAGATTTTCATTGGATTTGATTTCTACTAGATAAATTACTTCCCCTTAACCCCTAACAAACGCTATGGTGTTGGATATTGCTCTTATCAACACAGTCACAAGACAGGAATGTTCCAGACCGTGATAAAAGGAGAAAGGCTAGCAGCATAGCACAGTATTAAGAGTATGAGCTTTAGTGCCAGGCTGCCTCCACTACTTCTTTAGTACTATCAGAGCAGGTGATTTATCCTCTCTTAGACACCTTCCTTTTCTAAAATGAATATTATAATAGTTTCTACATCTTAGAGCTTATGTGTGGATAAGTGAGCCAATATATGTGTATGTGTATATATATATATACATATATATATATACACACATACACATATATACTGTGTATACACACGTATATATACATATACACACATTATATATATAATACATATATTTAATATATAATATATAATTATGTGCAATTATTTCTTTCACATAGTAAGCTCTATTAAGAGTTTTACTTGTATTGTTAAAGTACAAAATATAAAGGCACTTAAAGAAAAGTAACTATGGGAGTTAAAGAAGTTGAAAGTATGTATTTGTTTTGTATTAATCAAAAACACTAGGGCCCTGCACTGTGGTAGAAAATTTAAAAATAACCCATTTAAGACCTACTGTACATGAGACATTAAATATGTTATATTATTTGGTCCTCACTATAGCTTATAAGGCAGGTATTACTATCCTTATTTTACAGAAGAAAAAAATTGCGAAATTAATATACTTATCCAAGACCAATGAACCACTGTATGGTTGAAAGAATTCAAACAAGGCTTGCTTAATTCCAGGGCCTGACCATTTAACTACTGCACAACACTGCCTCTTATGTAATCTTGATTCTTACATATGGAACTCATTGACACAAGTGTAGCTAAACATAGCACCTGGCTAAACAGAGTATAAAAGAGAAATCAAGCCTTGTTGTAATAACTGGAATACTGGATCAAGTTACAGAACAGAAAGTAGTAATTAATTTGGTATTACATTGATGTACTTAAATGACGTCGACTTACATGTTAATTAACTATTGCTGCATAAAATGCTACCATAAATGTTGTGACTTAAAATCAACTACCATTCATTTAGTTCATAATTCTGCTGGTCAGTTGTTTTAAATATGGCTGGGTTCTGCTAATCTCGGTGAGCCTGATCATATATGTGCAGTTAGTTGTGTTGTCTGGGGACTGACTGATTCCAAATGACCACACTCACATGTCTGGCAATTGTCTGGCTATTGGCTACGGTACCTCGGTTCTCCTACATTTTGTCTATTCTCCAGCAGGCTAGCCTGGACTTATTCATATGGTGGCAGCAAACCAAGAGTAGAAGCTGAAAGGGCTCTTGCAGGCTAGGCTTAAAAGTTGTATAACTTCACTTCCTTCATGTTCTTCTACACAAAGTGAGTGGAAAAACCAGCCTAGTTTCAGTGGTTGGGAAAGAGATTCCTCCTCTTCATGAAGGTGAATAAAGAGTATTATAGGCATTTTCACAATCTGTCATGGCTTATATAGGGGTGATCCTACCAAGTGACTTAATTTCCTTATAAATTAGTATGGCAGACAATGTGGACAAGGGGTAGGCAATGGATGGGAATTGGTGGCATGAGCCCATAATAGTCTCAACACTATTGATAGAGATCTGGGAAAAAGAGACACCCTCTGAATGAGGCACTTCATGATTTTTCTATTTAAACCGGATTTAGGAAATAGGGCAGTCGATGTAGCTGTTTCTGAAATTAATTCTTGGAAGACCACATTTAAAGATAATAATTTTAAAACACTCCATCATTCTATTTCTCTGAATTATATCTTGAAAACGAACAAATATTTAGGTATTATACACCTTATTCACCCAACTCTAGAAGCACCACTGTTAAGCACTTACATTTTGGTTGAATGACATTGGTCCTCTAAAACAGCTCATATTTATGTAAAGCATAGAGTGGATGTAAATGAAGTATTTCCTAATTCAGTTTTCTTCACATGTGAATATTTTATAAATATGTAGAGCTACTATAAGATTTTTCCTTTCTAAGAATTACTGTGGGGAATTATAAACCATGCCACTAATCACCCTGGAAATTTTATTCTGAACAGAGTGTAAGCTAATTTAGTGACAGGTAGCATCCTTAATTGATTTAATTTTTAAAGATGCATATGTAGTTCTTTAACCATAGCTGAGAAATCACAAAGGACATTCATTGATAATTAGGTTTCATGGGTTCATTTCCTTTTTTGAAGTTTTAGGTTATTGATGATTAACTTGAATATTCTAGTTCTAAATCGTTTACTGTTTAATTTTTTTTTTCCTTATTTGTTAGGCCTAGAGTGTCTCAGGATTCTTTGGCAAAGATGGAATCTGCTCTGACACGTAGTCTTAGGACATTCTCTTAATATTTAAGTGTATATTCCATTTCAAGCTTTACTCAAAAAAGGAAACTTTTTAAAAAATTGTGGTGGAATACACATGACATAAAATTTACCACCTTAACCATTTTTAAGTATATAGTTTAGTGGCATTAAATACACTTATATTTTTGTTTAACCATTACCACGATCAACCTTTGGGACTCTTTTCATCCTGCAAAACTGAAAATCTGTATCCATGAAAAAATAACTTTCCATCCCTCCTTTCTCCCAGCCCCTGGCAACCATCATTCTTTCTGTCTCTATGATTTTGACTATTCTAGGTACCTGATAATAAGTGGAATTATAAAATATTTGTCCTTTTGTGAATAGCTTATTTTATTCAGCATGATGCCTTCAAAGTTTATGCATGTTATAGCACATGGATTTCCTTCCTTTTTATTTTTCCTGAAAAATACTCCATTGTATATGTGTACCAAATTTTATTGATGTATTCATCTACCAATGGCCACATAGGCTACATCCATCTTTTGGCTATTGTAAATAATACTGCTATAAACATGGATATACAAATGTCTCTTCAAAATCTTGCTTTTAGTTATTTCATATATATACTCAGAGTAGAATTGCTAGATCATGTGGAATTTATGTTTTTAAGTTTTTGAGGACCCATAATATATTTTGCATTGCAGCTGTACCATTTTACACCCCTACTAACTGTATACAAACACTTCAATTCATCTACATCCCCAGAAACACTTATTATTTTCTGCTTTCTTTTTAATAGTAGCCATCCTAGTGGGTATTAGTTGGTAGCTCATTGTCATTTTGATTTGTCTTTCCGATAATGACTGTGATGTTTAGCATCTTTTCATGTGATTGTTGGCCATTTGTACATCTTCTTTTGAGAAATGTTTATTGAAGTCCTTTACCCATTCTTTCAAAAAATCAGGTTGTTTTGTTGTTGCTGTTGAGTTGTAGGAATTATTTATATATTCTGGATATTAACCTCTTTTTAGATATATGATTTGAAAATATTTTCACTTGTTATGTAGGCTGCCTTTTTATTCTATTGATAGTGTCCTTTGATGCACAATTTCAATTTTGATAGAATTCTATTTGTCATTTTTTATTTCATTTCTTTTCTTGTCTTTGGTTTTGGTGTCACAACCAAGAAATCATTGCCAAATCCAATGTCCTGAAGATTTACCCCTATGTTTTCTTCAAAGAGTTTTATAGTTTCAGCTCTTACATTTAGGTCTTTGATCCATTTTGAATTAATATGTATATATGGTGTAGGTAAGGTAAGGGTCCATCTTCATTCTGTTGCATATGGATATCCAGTATTCCCAGTTTGTTGAAAAGACTGTTCTTTTCCCATTGAATGGTCTTGTCACTCTTGTGGAAAATCATTTGGTTTTATATGAGATGGTGTATTTCTGAGCTGTCTACTTTTTTGGTCTATATGCCTGTCTTTATGCAAGGACCACACTGTCATGATTATTGTAGCTTGGTATAGTTGACCCTTGAACTACATGGGTTTGATCAGCTGTGGTATGCTTATGTATGAATTTTTTTCAATTAAATGCAGATGGTGTTCATAGAATGTGAAATCCTTGTATCTAGAAGGTGGACTTTTCACATATATGGGTTCTCCAGGGCTGAACGCAGGACTGGAGTATGAGTGAGTTTTGGTACTCTCGTGGTCCTGAAACCAATACCCCATGTTTACCAAGGAATGATGGTACTAAATTTTAAAATCAGAAAATGTGAGACCTCTAACTTTGTTTTTTTTCAAGACGTTTTTGGCTATTTGTTGTCCTTTGAAATTCCAAATGAATTTTAGGATGGCTTTTTTTTTCTGCAAAAAAATGCTTTTGGGATTTTTATAGGTATTGCATTAAATCTGGAGATTGCTTTGGGCAGTGTTGACATTTTAACATTATTAAGCCTTCTGATTAATTAAAATAGAATGTTTTTTCATTTATTGATGTCGTTTTCTATTTTTTTCAGCAATTTTTTTAGTTTTTAGTTACAAGTCATTCATCTTAATTAAGTTTATTCTTGTTCTTGATGCTATTATAAATTAAATGGTTTTCTTAATTTCCTTTTAGTGTATAGAAATGCAACTGTGTTAATTTTGTGTTCTACAACTTTGAACGTTTTTTGTTTCTTTGTTCTACTGTATAATGATCATGACAATTTGGGCAAAAGGAAAGCCATTTAGTATTTACCTTGGGAGATATTAAATGGTTTATTATTAAGTGATTTATACAATCACCAACTATATTATTTTCTTTAAACATTTCAAGAATCTTTGAAATTTGGTTAGTATTTTTAGTATTTTTCCAGCATTCATTTCTTAAGTCATGAGAAATTTACATGCCTGATGGGAAAATCTAGTCCCTCTCGACATGGCCACAAAAGAATGATGAATACAGAAAAAGGTATTCCAAGTCAGTTCTCCATAAATATCATGATACAGGGCTATCTTACTTTGTACAAACCTATGGGTTTGACACAGAGAAAGAAAGGAGTGATGGTAAAAATTTTCTGAACTTTAGCAGAGTTTATGCCTGTTCTCTTTGAATATGGGTCATATTACTTTTATACAGAACAAATGGTACTATAGTTCAGCCCTGTGACCTGTATCTACACAGAAATCCCTGGCCCCTCCCCAGCAATAGCTGTAAATTAATCCCCTTGATCTGCCTTTTTGTCTCCCTTACAAACAATGGTATGCATGTGGTAGATGGGAAGTGATATATGAAAAAATGTGTTTGTACAATAGATGAAGCAAGTCTTTATAGTGAGCCAGCAAGTTTAAATTAAAAACTGTGTAACCATAAGGAATGTTCCTCTCTTCACTATAAATGGCATTGCTAATTATCAATAAGAAAATGTCACCTGCTGCTTTCTAAAATTGACCTTGTAATTAAGAAGAGACTTAGCGGTTATGCCTGAAGGAGAAATAAGTTTTACAATAAGAAATATTACTTCTAGAGTATATGGAAATGCAGATTTATTTTTACACTTTGCCATGTTTGGATATTTTGGAGCTATAATTTTCTTTGGGCAATGAGACTTCCTTTGTGAAGTCACAAACTTGTAATACTAGGACTCTAAGAAATTATACAAAAAGATGAATTCTATTCTTCCTCAGCTGAGGCAATGGCCTTCTTAACTTTGATATACTACAGCACTGCCAGACATGCAAATGTGTCATTTGATGTTGGTGACTTTTATTTTTTTATATTCAATTTTTCTACCATGCAATTATTTTCTCACTTTTTAAAATTATAATTTGCCAACCTTTTATATTGGCAGCCACCTTACTTATTACTTTTTATAATCCATTTCTTAGTCCGTATTTTTAAAATTGAAAATAAATTTGTATTTACAGATAAAAATTATACATAACTTTGTTCTTTTGTAGTATTTCTATTATTGGCAATGTTGCAAATTTAGATTCTTCAGAATAGAAATTTTAAAACAAAGGATTATTTTATGAATGTCATTGGTCTTAAGGTTGATTTTTTTATTTTTGGCTGAATATGTTTTATTTCAGAACTGTAAAATAGAGAAGTGATATTTTCTTTTTTTTTTTAATCTATCTCCACATTTGTTTCTTTGTTCTTACAGGAGATTGAAATGTATTGGCCAGGCTTGTTCTTTTTCCGTTTCTATGTTTAAGGACAAGATGGACTAATGGAGTCAGACTTGCTTATGAACAAGTCTTACCTTTATACAACAGCTTACATTAAGCAAATAACCCCTCTGAATCTATTTTCACGTCTGGAAAATGGCAATAGTATTACTAAATATAGATTAGTATTGCAAAAATGAAATAATGTTTGTGAACTACTACTCAGTAAATATCCAATAAATGTTTTTCTTCGTTTACACAGCATATACATTTGAGAAAAAACAAAAATTCAAGAAGTTTTCAAAACTAAGCAAAGCTGGAAGATCAAATAGCTTTTATACTATTTGCTGATTGGAAAAAAAGATGAAAACTCCCCTATTCATTTCCTTAAGTTAGCCTAAATCTGACAGTAAAACAACACGAACTATAAAAGTAACATAAAAGAATACAAAGGAGAAAAAAATATATAACATATTAATTCTGCAGTTTAGCAAAATAATAATATGCTTTAATTATGAGGGATTTACTCTGGAAATGTTAGGACTGATCAAAATTAGAAAATGACTTCAGTAATTGATCATGTTATAGATCAAAGGAGGAAAAATGTGTATGAATATTTTGATTAGTACTAAAAACACATTTGTTGAAATCAACAATATTCATTCCACATTTTCAAAGATAGTTTTTAACATGATATAAAAGCTACCTCAAACCATATTAAAGATTATGTTAAATGCTGAAACAGCACAGACATTTCCTTTTGCAATCAAAAATTTCCTTGTAATCCAGAAAGTTCCCTTATAATCAAGAAGCTGCAGCCTCTGATTATTTGCATTTATTAAATGCTTCCTATATGCTGAGCCCCCAATCTAAATGGTCTCTTTTAATCTTGCCATTTACTTTAAGAGATTAATCTTATGCATTTTACAGAGGAGAAAATGAGGCAACTGACCCTTAGGTATAAATGTAAATTGTCGGCTGGGCACTGTGGCTCACACCCGTAATCCCAACACTTTGGGAGGCACAGGCGGGCAGATCACGAGGCCAGGAGTTCGAGACCAGCCTGGCCAAGATGGTGAAACCCCATCTCTGCTAAAAATACAAAAATTAGCCTGGCGTGGTGGCGGGTGCCTGTAATCCTAACTACTCAGGAGGCTGAGGCAGGAGAATGTCTTGAACATGGGAGGCGGAGGTTGCAGTGAGCCAAGATTGTGCCACTGCACTCCAGCCTGGGCTACAGAGCGAAACTCCATCTCAAGAAAAAAAAAAGAAAATGGCCTAACATTACATAAGTAATAAATGGCAGTTAGGACTTATTCTAGGTCCTTATAATTTGGGGATTCTTAAATATTCAGTGCTTTCTTACTGAACAAGGACACTAATCCTATGCTCATGGTACCAGAAAATTAGGAAGTCTAAATAAATTGTTGAAGGAGTTTGATCTCTGTTCATTAAAAATAGTAGTTATCCACCGGGGGAAAAAATGGAACCTCTCTTAGACTTCCTTAAATTGTGGTTCAATTTAGTTTTTAGTGCTTCAAGTCTAAGAATGATAGTTCAGTCCCCTTTCTTACCACCCAAGGAGTTAATGATGAGAGTTTTCTGAGAAGATGACCACAAATTCATTGATTAGTTCACTCATAAAAATCCATTCAGAACCTACCTTTTGCTCTATATTTTCTGCAGGATGAGGGATGTGGAGATGAATACAATTGAGTCTTTACTTTAAAGATACTCACAGTTTAGTAGACCCAACAAGCATGTAAACAACCTGATAGTATGACATGACTAACAATAAAAAAGCTATACCTGGTACACAGATGTTGCACACAAGGTAATGACACACCATTGAAAGTAGGAGTGGCATTTTTTTAGGGATGTCTTCTTGAAGGAGACCACATTTGAGAAGGATTGTGAGAGTTCTATAAGATTTCATCATGTAAAGTGAAATAGCAACCTGATGTTTCTTCAGGGAACCACAAACTATGTATTACATCATTAAGGGAAATTTTTCTCACCTTATGGAATAATTATCTCCTAATAATTATGCAGTGTATTATTTATATATTATCAAACTTATCAGATGCTTATTATTCAGGGCAATACCACATTTTAAAATATAATTACTCTCATAATTACTGGCATAAATAACAAATAAAATATGTTAAAGTGATCTGCTTTGATTTTATTCATTATGACATTTAAATGCAGCACCTAGGACTGTGTTGGCTTTCATAATGTCTTTAATGGAAAAGAATGGGACTGAACACCACTGAACTGCAGCCATTCCTAATAGGGCTTGGTTTAAACTTCTCCTCCCTGCCCATTTCATGTCCCTGGAAACCAAAAACAAGTTGGCCTTGCCAGAGTCCTTCACAGACTAACCATTTCCCCAATGACTTCTTTTATAAATTTCACAGCAATATATAACTGAAACAGCTTTTTTTATCTGAACTCCTTACTATATTGCAATAGTTTCCATCTATAGTGACTTATTCACTAGGTCAGAGTTACAATCTACATACTTAATGTACTTGATATTTGCAATAAATTGTGTACTTCTAAAGGGCTGTAAGGGTATATAAATGCATATGTGTGTCCATGTATTTCTTTTATTAGTACAAAGAATTGGGTACATATGTACAATTCTTCATCTAAGTAGGTATGGAAGGAAAATGTATACATTAGATTAAAAAATACAAAGGATTTTGTCCTATATTGTATGGCTTTATCTTAACATTAACAGCTTAAATATAACCTAATAAAAGCACCTTCTTATACTCTGCAGCTCTCTGGACGAAAACACTCCACTGTTCATTGCTTTTGAGACAGGCTCTGACCTTTTCTAAGATACTTACAGTGAGGAGATAACATGTCATATTTTTTTCTTGATAGACATTTTGAGGGTCTCTTACATGGGATTTGAAGCTGAGTGTGCTGGGATAGAAGGGATTCACTCATTGTAATTCATTCGGAACACTTTGTAATCTTGAGTTTCCCTATCTCTCTCTAAAAATAATTAATGCTTCACAAAAGGTAATATCTCTTGAAGCAAATTTAATTTAAAAATCTATTTTAAGTGATGTGAGGTGATGACACACTTTAGTAAATTGTGGATGTTCAAAATATTCTTAGAAATCAGTTTTGTGTGTGTGAGTGCTTTAAATTCAAGAATCACAAAGGAAAGACAACCATAGCAATTCTGTTCTTTTTAAGGAATGCTGTTGATTATAAATGATTACTACCCAAGCTTATTAATCTAGCATCTTTAATTAAACTGGATAATGATGAAGTATATTGATTTAACAGAAAATGTTTAATTTTATGAAAAGAATATAATTTTCTGGCTTTACTTGTGTGGTCAGAGAAACCAGATTGTTTACATATCTGCTATAGTTACTCCTGTCACATGTGATAGTGGTATAATGAGCAATTTTGCCTGAGATTTTGATAAAGTAATCAAAAAACATAAAAATCCTCAATCTTTACAGTTTTTTATACAAATGCAAAGTTGAGCAGATAAATGGAAATAATTTTGTTCAAGCCTTTGGTTTAATAAGGTGTATTGTATTCTGCAAAAATCTAAACCTGAATAGTGTTAAAAACTTGTTGATCTTTCTGAATATAATAGAGATAACAACTACAGTTCATATAAATATACTAAAAAGATATTATTTTCATTCCTGCATTTATGTAACTTTTTTTTAGCACTTAATATGTGCCAGCCACTATACAATAATTGGTTGTAAAACAGGATTACAGCTGTCATGGGACATATAGTATAACACTTTTTCTGTAAAGGTACAGACGGACAAATAAAATAATTAAAAACTAAGGTGCTGTTATAGAAAGTGATACAAGATACATCATGGCCTCCCTTAGCTAAGGTCGTGAGTGTATTTGAGATTATATTTAAACTGGGTCCTGAAGGATAAATGGAAGAATACTTCCAGGAAAAAGATAGTGCATTCAGAGACCCTGAATTGGAGAAAAGATCGGAAGACAGGAGCCAAGTGAGCTCCAACAAGAGCATCTTGGAATGAGGTAGCAGACAGCAGGGCCATTGCATGCAGGACCTTGCAGGCTGCAGTAAAGAGTTTAGGATTTATTGCCAATGTAATGGGATGCCATTGATCATTTTGGAAACTGTTAACATCCAGATGTCATTTAAAATATATTATCCTGCCTGTTGTCATCAAAAACATTTTGACCGTCAGAAGTGGAAGTAGACAGGCTGGAGAGAGAGCTAAGAGAAAGACCCAAGGTCCTGGATTTATTACTTGATAGTTTCCTGTCCATTCTACTGCATTATGGGAGTGAACTTTATTTAACTAAAAACAGAAGGAACTAGCACGTGAATTGATTAATATTCTAAATGCATGTCGAAGAATTTGCCATTATCAGTGATTTTGGTGCGTGTCCTTCTATTCCTCTTCTGCTCTGTTTTGCTCTTTTTTTATGTGTTCTGGTTATTGTCACTTAACAGTATAATTAATGACCACATACCATTAAATAATTTTCTACAATGTTATCTTTTAGACACAAAATTTTACTGCTTAGATATACTATATGTTTATTTAAATAACCCCTTATTTTTTTTAACTCTGGACTTGTTTTCAATGCTCTACTATAAAAAACAACTTTTCAAGAATTTTCACTCACAAAATCTTAATGCCTATCTTGAATGATCTCCTGAGGATATATTATTTGTACAAAACCATCATTTTCTCTAAAACAAATATCCATCATTACTGTGGCAAAAACACAGAACAATAAAGCCCAGTTGAGAGGAGGCTGTAAGGCAATCAGCTTGGTGCACTCACTAATAAATGGCTCGTTAATACCCTTCAAAAGTGTCTCCCACCCCCATCAGAAGATGATTCAAATTTGTATTTTAACAGTCCAGCATGTTATTAGTTTTGGGGACTCTAAAGGTTTTAAACAAATAGTTGGAACTTTGAATATTAAATACACAGTTGGTAAAGTATATTTTCTCTAATCTCCTTCTTCTAAAACAGCTCATGATTTGGAAAATGATCGGCAAATATCAGCCCCTCAATGCTCTCTTCTTTTTGCAGCAGGTTTTGAAGACTAGCAAGCAGGTGGTGAGGGAAACTATGTCGAAAAGATGTGTTAAAATTTGTTTATCTATGTGTATTTAACAAAATATATTTTATATATTTACATATATGTACTTTTTCAGCTCATCAATAGCCTTTTGTATGGATTTCTACCTGCTGCAAGGGCTAGAACAAAATAATGATGAAATAGACAACCTCATGGACTGTGGAACAAAATAAAATCCTAAAAATTCAGGGACCTTCTGACTCCCAAAACAGTAACAAGTGAAGTTCTGAAAAGTCTTATTATTTTTTATTTTGATAGCTAGAAGCCTAGAATAGGAAGCCCTGGGGTGGAAAGCTTATGGAGCCTGTCTCTTTCACTTACTTGTCAAAAATATTTTTTAAAAAACAAGCTGCTGCTTTGCTTATGTACAACTCTGATTCAGTGCAAATATAGTGTCATGGGGGAGGCAATTTTGTGATTCACTTAAGAAATGCTATTAATGTGGGAATTAAATAATAATTATAAATTAATACTAATTGATTTAATAATATTAATACTGCTTACATTTTTACAGCCTCTCTTCAAAACACCAGTCTGTTTGATCATCATAATAATTAACATTAGTAACAGAATCCTGGCTTCAAGTATATCTTTTTTTTTTTAAGTTTTTTTTTTTTTTAATTATGCTTTAGGTTTTAGGGTACATGTGCACAATGTGCAGGTTTGTTACATATGTATCCATGTGCCATGTTGATTTCCTGCACCCATTAACTCGTCATTTAGCATTAGGTATATCTCCTAATGCTGTCCCTCCCCCCTCCCCCAACCCCACAACAGTCCCCAGAGTGTGATGTTCCCCTTCCTGTGTCCATGAGTTCTCATTGTTCAATTCCCACCTATGAGTGAGAACATGCAGTGTTTGGTTTTTTGTCCTTGCGATAGTTTACTGAGAATGATGTTTTCCAGTTTCATCCATGTCCCTACAAAGGACATGAACTCATCATTTTTTATGGCTTCATAGTATTCCATGGTGTATATGTGCCACATTTTCTTAATCCAGTCTATCGTTGTTGGACATTTGGGTTGGTTCCAACTCTTTGCTATTGTGAATAGTGCCGCAATAAACGTATGTGTGCATGTGTCTTTATAGCAGCATGATTTATAGTCCTTTGGGTATATACCCAGTAATGGGATGGCTGGGTCAAATGGTATTTCTAGTTCTAGATCCCTGAGGAATCGCCACACTGACTTCCACAATGGTTGAACTAGTTTACAGTCCCACCAACAGTGTCAAAGTGTTCCTGTTTCTCCACATCCTCTCCAGCACCTGTTGTTTCCTGATTTTTTAATGATGGCCATTCTAACTGGTGTGAGATGGTATCTCACTGTGGTTTTGATTTGCATTTCTCTGATGGCCAGTGATGATGAGCATTTCTTCATGTGTTTTTTGGCTGCATAAATGTCTTCTTTTGAGAAGTGTCTGTTCATGTCCTTTGCCCACTTTTTGATGGGGTTGTTTGTTTTTTTCTTGTAAATTTGTTTGAGTTCATTGTAGATTCTGGATATTAGCCCTTTGTCAGATGAGTAGGTTGCAAAAATTTTCTCCCATTCTCTAGGTTGCCTGTTCACTCTGATGGTAGTTTCTTTTGCTGTGCAGAAGCTCTTTAGTTTAATTAGATTCCATTTGTCAATTTTGGTTTTTGTTGCCATTGCTTTTGGTGTTTTATACATGAAGTCCTTGCCCACCCCTATGTCCTGAATGGTATTGCCTAGGTTTTCTTGTAGGATTTTAATGGTTTTAGGTCTAACATTTAAGTCTTTAATCCATCTTGAATTAATTTTTGTATAAGGTGTAAGGAAGGGATCCAGTTTCAGCTTTCTACATATGGCTAGCCAGTTTTCCCTATCTTATAATCAAGTATTAATTTATAACACAAACAAAGCATAGCCTCTGTTTGAAGTATATGTGAAGCAGAAAGGATCAGTCTAAGCTCCACCTGCACAGCAGGTGCCACACCTACCACTCCCACATCTCAGCCCTCAGCTTAGTCCCAGAAGTAATCTGTTGAACCCTTCAGCATAATGGAGCACAGCTGGAAAGCCACTGTGGTACGCTGTGCCACGAAGATGACAGTAAGAGTCTCTTCCATTTCTTTTTTCTTCAGATGAAGAAAATTAAGCCCAGAGAGCTCAATGATTTGTTCATTACCGCAGAGCTACTGAGACGGAGAAGTTGGAGGGAAAGCGTTTTATGCCTGTAGAGTTCTCATATCACTTTTCTTTAATTACATTTACATGTGGTTACATGTGTGTGTGTGCTTATTTTATGGGGAAAGGAGGAACAGGTAGCATACAATATGAATAAAGACCTACATGTGAAAACTTAGGCAAGTCACTTTTCCAACCATAAAATGAAAGCTTAAATGATAGATAAACCCTAGCATATCCAAAATTAAATTATTCTGTTTTCAGATGACCCTTAAACAATATGGGGTGGGGGTTAGGGTTGCTTATCCCCTGTGCAGTCAAAAATCTGCATTTAATTTTGACTCCTCCAGAACTTAACTACTAATAGCCCACTGTTATCTGGAAGGCTTATTAAGAACATAAACAGTAGATTAACACATATTCTGTATGCTATGTGTATTACGTACTATATTCTTACAATAAAGTAAGCAATAAAAAAAGAAATATTATTAAGAAAATCATAAGGAAGAGAAAATGTATTTACTATTCATTAAGTAGAACTGAATCATCATGAAGATCTTTACCCTTATCATCTTCACACTGAGTAGGCTCAGAAGGAGCAGTATGAGGAGGAGTTAGTCTTGCTGTCTCAGGGATGACAGAGGCAGAGGAGGTGGAACAAAATCTGCATAAAGGTAGACCAAGGCAATTTAAACCTATATTGCTCAAGGGTAAAGTGAACTTATCATTTAAGGTGAGTTAAAATTTTATTATGAAATTTAGATTTGTTAATGAAAATCTAAATTTTAAATGCATATTTTATGTCATTGCTGTTGCCTCTTTTTTGCTGCCAAATTATTTTCTTAATTTTATTTTCAGATTTATAATTAGTACTATAGGAATGCAACTTATTTTTGGGTTCTGATTTTGTGTCTTGCTATTTTGCTGAATTAATTTACTAGTTCTATCAGATTTGGGAAGAAACTTTAGAGTTTTCTGCACGTAAGATCATATCATCTGCAAACAGGAATAATTTTACGTCTCCCTTTTCAATTTGCATGTTTTTTAATTTTTATTTTATGTTTTTGCCTAATTGCCCTGGCTTGGGCTTTCAGATAAACAACCCTATTCACAAATGGGCAAAGGATTTGAATAGATATTTTAAAAGAACATATACAGATGGCCAATTAATCATTAAGCATGAAAAGATGCTCAAAATCATAAATCATTAGAGAAATGCAAATTCAAACCACAATGAGATACCATCCACCACTGAACTGCTATCAAAGAAACAAATTAACAGGGTTTTTTTTTTTTTTCACTTACAAGTGGGAGCTAAGCTATGAGTATGCAAAGGCAGACAAAGTAGTATAATGTAGTGAACACTGGAGAATCAGAAGAGGGGAGGGAGAAGTGGGCTGAGGAATGAAATACTACTTGTTGAGTACAAATAACACTACTCAGGTAATGGGTACACTAAAATCCCAGACTTCACCATTATACAATCCATCCATGTAACCTAAATCCACTTGTACCCATAAAGCTATTGAAATAAATATTTTTAATAAAAAAATAACAAGTTTTGGCAAGAACTTGAAGAAATTTGAAACTTTGTACACTGTTAATTGGATTTAAAATGGCACAGCCACTGTGGAAAACAATGCGGTGATTCTTCAAAGACTTAAAGATAGATTTACCAGTTATCCAGCAATATCACTTCTGGGTACATACCACAAAATAATTAGAAGCAAGATCTTGAAGAATATTTGTATACCCATGTTCATAGCAGCATCATTTACAATAGATAAAATGCTTGAAAAACCCAAGTGTCCACCAACAGATGAATGGATAAGCAAAATGTGGCATCTACATATGATGGAATATTATTTGGCTATAAAAAGGAAGGTAATTATAGTTTATGCAACAACTTAGATGAGGTACCTAGAGTTGTTGAAATCAGAGGCAGAGAGCAGAATGGTGGTTGGCAGGAAGGGGAAACAGTGATTTATTGTTTAATACATAAAATATTTCAGTTTTGCAAGATGCAGAATTCTGGAGATGGATGGTGGTGATGATTGTACAACTATATGAATGTACATGATACCACTGAATCGTACACCTAAAAATGGTTAAGATAGTATATTTTAAGTTATGTGTATTTTGTTACAATTATAAGAATTGAAGAGAAAAACCAAGGATAAAATCATTTTGCTACTCAGAAAACTTGATAGATTTTGAAACAGATCCTAAAAAAAAAGGAGCATGTGGTTTATTAATCACTTTGCTCTGGAGTTGCCTGATTTTTAAATAACTAATCTTAGCATGTTTTCATATGCCCGTTAAAAAAATCCATCCATTTATTTGTTTAGAATGCTCTCCTAATACCTGATTTATAATGATATGCTATCACATTTAAAGGAAAAAGGATAAGTTCCAGCTTGTCTTGAGAATTTGTTTTTGCAGCTAGCAGCCTTCAGAGGTAGGCACCTGTGAATTCTTAGCAACTTCTCTAATCTCAGCCAGTTTTGGTTGTCGTGCATGTTGACACTGAGGGGAAAGCAATTTGTAAGGAACCAGACCTTTTTTTCATCAACTAACTACAGTGAAGCTGTGCACTTTTACCTCATTTGCAAAAGTATTCTATGAAACATGTTGAAATTTTTGCCTGACAATTGAGTTTTCATATTTTATCAGAATAAAAATGATCAGAATTACAAGATGTCAGAGTAAATTGTCAAAACTAATGATGCAATAGAAAGCAAGTAACACATACACAGTGCACTTCCCCCTTATTGCGTTTGTTGATCTGAATCTTTCAAATACAGATTGTCATAGAGAACAAACTTTCTCTTACTATACTTTGCCAGTCTTTATCTTGGTGATAACGAGCCACTGGCAGTCACAAAGCAGCAGTCTCATGCTCTCATTAATGTCAGGACTTAAGTCACAGGAAATCTCGTGGGACTCCTGGCTCTGGCACTCATTTTTATTTTGTTTTATTGTATGTTTGTTTTATTAGTGAGCAAAATTCTAAACAGTCTTTCAGCTGGTTTAGGGGAGAGAGGAACATTCTTATTTTTATGCCTGTGCATTTCTGTTAATGACTCTCAGACTTTTTATTTCAATATGCAAGTGGCTTGTTATTCTTTAGCAGAAAACCCCCATAAAGTAAACAACTGTTCAACTCTGAGTAGCTCATGTAAATCCTAACTTGCCTGGTTAGTAATTTATTAATATACAAATTATAAAATAAGGCGGAGAATAAATTTTTAAGAAGGCTGAATCAAATTATAACCTCTATTTCTTCCTTTCCCTTTCCTTTCTCTTCTCTTTCTCTGTTACTTTCTTCCTTTCTTCCTTTCTCTTTCCCTTCCTCCTTTCCTCCTTCCTTCTTCTTTCTTTTGTTCTTCCTTTCTTCTTTCCTCTCTCCCTCCCTCCCTCACTTCTTCTCTCTCCCTCCCTCCCTTCAGCCCTCTTCCTTTCCTTCTCCCTGTATTTCTCTCTCCCTCCCTCACACCCTCCCTGCCTTTCTCCCTCGCTATCGTGAAATGTATGATTTTCATCTCCTTTAGCCTCAGTTTCATTATTTCAAAGAGGTTGTTGGGCTAGATGGTATCTGAGGTCCCTTCTACTCTAATATGCAATGACTGTGATTCTAGTGGTGGGTTCAGGAGAAGAGTAACCGCACTAGATAATAACCTGGACATTATTAGTGTGTGATCCTGATGCTCTCTTTTCCTTTTATAATGACTTCGAAATATCACACACACACACACACACACACACACACCTGCACATCTGTTAAGCCAGCTTTGTAATAACAATCCATATTTTATATGAAATATAAAATTTAACTCTTCCTACAATATGAGTATTATTTATAAGAGTCTCAACAGTGAAATATATTAGATCATTTAACACTATTCAAAAATCCACATCAGATTCAACAAAAGTGACTCATGTACATAACTATCCACAGCAAAGTTCAAGATAAAACATTGTAAAATTGTACACTTCTGCATGCTGTCGTAAGAAATGCATAGGATGGATCTGATTTCTTCTTTCATAAAGGAAATGTGAAGTGGGTGTTAAAATTATGTTGGCTTGTGTTTCTGAAAGATGAGATGGTTGAACTCTATGTAAAGGTATCTTGGACAAGCAAATGATCCTGTAGCAGGATCACAGAAAATAATTACCATCCACAATGGGGTATACAACATGAATTTTTTTCACTTGTTCTCAGGAAGTTTTCGTTTTAAACACATGAGCCATGTGTTCAAAAGTTATTTTTCGATAATATGGGGGTGGAGCCAAGATGGCCGAATAGGAACAGCTCCGGTCTCCAGCTCCCAGCCCCAGCGACACAGAAGACGGGTGATTTCTGCATTTCTGCTTGAGGTACTGGTTTCATCTCACTAGGGAGTGCCTAACAGTGGGTGCAGGACAGTCGGTGAAGCGCACTGTGCGCGAGCCGAAGCAGGGAGAGGCATTGACTCACTCCGGAAGCGCAAGGGGTCAGGGAGTTCCCTTTCCTAGTCAAAGAAAGGGGAAGCAGACAGCACCTGGAATATCGGGTCAGTCCCACCCTAACTGCGCTTTTCCAACGGGCCTGGAAAACGGCACACTAGGAGATTGTGTCCCGCACCTGGCTCGGAGGGTCCTATGCCCACGGAGTCTCGCTAATTGCTAGCACAGCAGTCTGAGATCAAGCTGCGAGGCGGCAGCGAGGCTGGGGGAGGGGCGCCCGCCATTGCCCAGGCTTGCTTAGGTAAACAAAGCAGCCAGGAAGCTCGAACTGGGTGGAGCCCACCACAGCTCAAGGAGGCCTCCCTGCCTCTGTAGGCTCCACCTCTGGGGGCAGGGCACAGACAAACAAAAACTCTGCAAGAACTTCCACAGACTTAAATGTCCCTGTCTGACTGACAGCTTTGAAGAGAGTAGTGGTTCTCCCAGCACGCAGCTGGAGATCTGAGAACAGTCAGACTGCCTCCTAAAGTGGGTCCCTCACCCCTGAGCAGCCTAACTGGGAGGCACCCCCCCAGTAGGGACAGACTGACACCTCATTCAACCCGGTACTTCTCTGAGACAAAACTTTCAGAGGAACTATCAGACAGCTGAATTTGTGGTCTCACGAAAATCTGCTGTTCTGCAGCCACCGCTGCTGACACCCAGCCAAACAGGGTCTGGAGTGCACCTCTAGTAAACGCCAACAGACCTGCAGCTGAGGGTCCTGTCTGGTAGAAGGAAAACTAACAAACAGAAAGGACATCCACACCAAAAACCCATCTGTACATCACCATCATCAAAGACAAAAAGTAGATAAAACCACAAAGATGGGGAAAAAACAGACCAAAAAAACTGGAAACTCTAAAAAACAGAGCACCTCTCCTCCTCCAAAGGAACGCAGTTCCTCACCAG
This sequence comes from Nomascus leucogenys, assembly GCF_006542625.1. Taxonomy (NCBI): domain Eukaryota; kingdom Metazoa; phylum Chordata; class Mammalia; order Primates; family Hylobatidae; genus Nomascus; species Nomascus leucogenys. The sequence goes on along the minus strand of NC_044402.1, from coordinate 45,981,393 downwards.
CAACGGAACAAAGCTGGATGGAGGATGACTTTGATGAGTTGAGAGAAGAAGGCTTCAGACGATCAAACTACTCTGAGCTACGAGAGGAAATTCAAAACAACAGCAAAGAAGTTAAAAACTTTGAAAAAAAATTAGAAGAATGGATAACTAGAATAACCAATGGAGAGAAGGGCTTCAAGGAGCCGATGGAGCTGAAAGCCAAGTTTCGAGAACTACGCGAAGATTGCAGAAGCCTCAGTAGCAGATGCGATCAACTGGAAGAAAGGGTATCGCTGATGGAAGATGAAATGAATGAAATGAAAAGAGAAGGGAAGTTTAGAGAAAAAAGGATAAAAAGAAATGAACAAAGCCTCCAAGAAATTTGGGACTATGTGAAAAGACCAAACCTACGTCTGATTGGTGTACCTGAAAATGATGGGGAGAATGGAACCAAGTTGGAAAACACTCTGCAAGATATTATCCAGGAGAACTTCCCCAATCTAGCAAGGCAGGGCAGCATTCAGATTCAGGAAATACAGAGAACGCCACAAAGATACTCCTCGAGAAGGGCAACTCCAAGACACATTATTGTCAGATTCACCAAAGTTGAAATGAAAGAAAAAATGTTAAGGGCAGCCAGAGAGAAAGGTCGGGTTACCCACAAAGGGAAGCCCATCAGACTAACAGCTGATCTCTCAGCAGAAACTCTACAAGCCAGAAGAGAGTGGGGGCCGATATTCAACATTCTTAAAGAAAAGAATTTTCAACCCAGAATCTCCTATCCCGCCAAACTAAGCTTCATAAGTGAAGGAGAAATAAAACACTTCACAGACAAGCAAACGCTGAGTGATTTTGTCACCACCAGGCCTGCCCTAAAAGAGCTCCTGAAGGAAGCACTAAACATGGAAAGGAACAACCGGTACCAGCCACTGCAAAAACATGCCAAATTGTAAAGACCATCGAGACTGGGAAGAAACTATAGCAACTAACGAGCAAAATAACCAACTAACATCATAATGACAGGATCAGATTCACACATAACAATATTAACGTTAAATGTAAATGGGCTAAATGCTCCATTCAAAAGACACAGACTGGCAAACTGGATAAGGAGTCAAGACCCATCAGTGTGCTGTATTCAGGAAACCCATCTCACATGCAGAGACACACATAGACTCAAAATAAAGGGATGGAGGAAGATCTATCAAGCAACTGGAAAACAAAAAAAGGCAGGGGTTGCAATCCTAGTCTCTGATAAAATAGACTTTAAACCAACAAAGATCAAAAGAGACAAAGAAGGCCATTACATAATGGTAAAGGGATCAATTCATCAAGAAGAGCTAACTATCCTAAATATATATGCACCCAACACAGGAGCACCCAGATTCATAAAGCAAGTCCTGAGTGACCTACTAAGGGACTTAAACTCCCACACAATAATAATGGGAGATTTTAACACCCCACTGTCAGCATTAGACAGATCAACGAGACAGAAAGTTAACAAGGATATCCAGGAATTGAACTCAGCTCTACATAAAGTGGACCTAATAGACATCTACAGAACTCTCCACCCCAAGTCAACAGAATATACATTTTTTTCAGCACCACACCACACCTATTCCAAAATTGACCACATAGTTGGAAGTAAAGCTCTCCTCAGCAAATGTAAAAGAACAGAAATTATAACAAACTGTCTCTCAGACCACAGTGCAATCAAACTAGAACTCAGGATTAAGAAACTCACTCAAAACCGCTCTACTACATGGAAACTGAACAACCTGCTCCTGAATGACTATTGGGTACATAATGAAATGAAGGCAGAAATAAAGATGTTCTTTGAAACCAACGAGAACAAAGACACAACATACCAGAATCTCTGGGACACATTCAAAGCAGTGTGTAGAGGGAAATTTATAGCACTAAATGCCCACAAGAGAAAGCAGGAAAGATCCAAAATTGACTCCCTAACATCACAATTAAAAGAACTAGAAAAGCAAGAGCAAACACATTCAAAAGCTAGCAGAAGTCTAGAAATAACTAAAATCAGAGCAGAACTGAAGGAAATAGAGACACAAAAAACCCTTCAAAAAATTAATGAATCCAGGAGCTGGTTTTTTGAAACGATCAACAAAATTGATGGACCGCTAGCAAGACTAATAAAGAAGAAAAGAGAGAAGAATCAAATAGATGCAATAAAAAACGAAAAAGGGGATATCACCACTGATCCCACAGAAATACAATCTACCATCAGAGAATACTACAAACACCTCTATGCAAATAAACTAGAAAATCTAGAAGAAATGGATAAATTCCTCGACAAATACACCCTCCCAAGACTTAACCAGGAAGAAATTGAATCTCTGAATAGACCAATAACAGGTTCTGAAATTGTGGCAATAATCAATAGCTTACCAACCAAAAAGAGTCCAGGACCTGATGGATTCACAGCCGAATTCTACCAGAGGTACAAGGAGGAACTGGTACCATTCCTTCTGAAACTATTCCAATCGATAGAAAAAGAGGGAATCCTCCCTAACACATTTTATGAAGCCAGCATCGTCCTGATACCAAAACCTGGCAGAGACATAACCAAAAAAGAGAATTTCAGACCAATATCCTTGATGAACATTGATGCAAAAATCCTCAATAAAATACTGGCAAACCGAATCCAGCAGCACATCAAAAAGCTTATCCACCATGATCAAGTGGGCTTCATCCCTGGGATGCAAGGCTGGTTCAACATACGCAAATCAATAAATGTAATCCAACATATAAACAGAACCAAAGACAAAAACCACATGATTATCTCAATAGATGCAGAAAAGGCCTTTGACAAAATTCAACAACCCTTCATGCTAAAAACTCTCAATAAATTAGGTATTGATGGGACGTATCTCAAAATAATAAGAGCTATCTACGACAAACCCACAGCCAATATCATACTGAATGGGCAAAAACTGGAAGCATTCCCTCTGAAAACTGGCACAAGACAGGGATGCCCTCTCTCGCCGCTCCTGTTCAACATAGTGCTGGAAGTTCTGGCCAGAGCAATCAGGCAGGAGAAGGAAATAAAAGGTATTCAATTAGGAAAAGAGGAAGTCAAATTGTCCCTGTTTGCAGATGATATGATTGTATATCTAGAAAACCCCACTGTCTCAGCCCAAAATCTCCTTAAGCTGATTAGCAACTTCAGCGAAGTCTCAGGATACAAAATTAATGTACAAAAATCACAAGCATTCTTGTACACCAATAACAGACAAACAGAGAGCCAAATCATGAGTGAACTCCCATTCACAATTGCTTCAAAGAGAATAAAATACCTAGGAATCCAACTTACAAGGGATGTGAAGGACCTCTTCAAGGAGAACTACAAACCACTGCTCAATGAAATAAAAGAGGATACAAACAAATGGAAGAACATTCCATGCTCATGGGTTGGAAGAATCAATATCGTGAAAATGGCCATACTGCCCAAGGTAATTTATAGATTCAATGCCATCCCCATTAAGCTACCAATGACTTTCTTCACAGAATTGGAAAAAACTACTTTAAAGTTCATATGGAACCAAAAAAGAGCCCGCATCGCCAAGTCAATCCTAAGCCAAAAGAACAAAGCTGGAGGCATCACGCTACCTGACTTTAAACTATACTACAAGGCTACAGTAACCAAAACAGCATGGTACTGGTACCACAACAGAGACATAGATCAATGGAACAGAACAGAGCCCTCAGAAATGATGCCGCATAGCTACAACTATCTGATCTTTGACAAACCTGACAAAAACAAGAAATGGGGAAAGGATTCCCTATTTAATAAATGGTGCTGGGAAAACTGGCTAGCCATATGTAGAAAGCTGCAACTGGATCCCTTCCTTACACCTTATACAAAAATTAATTCAAGATGGATTAAAGAGTTATATGTTAGACCTAAAACCATTAAAATCCTACAAGAAAACCTAGGCAATACCATTCAGGACATAGGCGTGGGCAAGGACTTCATGTCTAAAACACCAAAAGCAATGGCAACAAAAGCCAAAATCGACAAATGGGATCTCATTAAACTAAAGAGCTTCTGCACAGCAAAAGAAACTATCATCAGAATTAACAGGCAACCTACAGAATGGGAGAAAATTTTTGCAACCTACTCATCTGACAAAGGGCTAATATCCAGAATCTACAATGAACTCAAACAAATTTACAAGAAAAAAACAAACAACCCCATCAAAAAGTGGGCAGAGGACATGAACAGACACTTCTCAAAAGAAGACATTTATGCAGCCAGAAAACACATGAAGAAATGCTCATCATCACTGGCCATCAGAGAAATGCAAATCAAAACCACAGTGAGATACCATCTCACACCAGTTAGAATGGCCATCATTAAAAAATCAGGAAACAACAGGTGCTGGAGAGGATGTGGAGAAATAGGAACACTTTTACACTGTTGGTGGGACTGTAAAGTAGTTCAACCATTGTGGAAGTCAGTGTGGCGATTCCTCAGGGATCTCGAACTAGAAATACCATTTGACCCAGCCATCCCATTACTGGGTATATACCCAAAGGACTATAAATCATGCTGCTATAAAGACACATGCACACGTATGTTTATTGCGGCACTATTCACAATAGCAAAGAGTTGGAACCAACCCAAATGTCCAACAACGATAGACTGGATTAAGAAAATGTGGCACATATACACCATGGAATACTATGCAGCCATAAAAAATGATGAGTTCGTGTCCTTTGTAGGGACATGGATGAAACTGGAAAACATCATTCTCAGTAAACTATCGCAAGGACAAAAAACCAAACACCGCATGTTCTCACTCATAGGTGGGAATTGAACAATGAGAACTCATGGACACAGGAAGGGGAACATCACACTCCGGGGACTGTTGTGGGGTGGGGGGAGGGGGAGGGACAGCATTAGGAGATACACCTAATGCTAAATGACGAGTTAATGGGTGCAGGAAATCAACATGGCACATGGATACATATGTAACAAACCTGCACATTGTGCACATGTACCCTAAAACCCTAAAGTATAATAAAAAAAAAAAAAAAAAAAAAAAAAAAGAATACATAATATATTTATTCAAAGTAAAAAAAAAAAAAAAAAAAAAAAAAAAAGTTATTTTTCACATAATGCCTACATGAAAATGATGCTTTAGACAGGTGCCCAGTGGGAGTTAAGGTGATGCAAGGGAGGGGGTGATTATTGACAACCTGTCCTGTGTTCTTAGTGTCATATGGTAATGTGGTGAATATGGCATTAAAGCAGGAGAAATTTATTTCTAATAATGTTTGTAGAAGCTTTTAAAGGAAATGCTAGAAGTTCATAAACCACTTGGGGTCTATTTTCTAAATTCTTCCCTTTTTATGAACTTCAAAGAAAGTGGTTCTCTTTGTCATCTAGGAGGACTATAGACTATAGACCAGGAGGCCATCTTTCTATTTGTTTTGTTTTGCTTTTTGTTATTATACTTTAAGTTTTAGGGTACATGTGCACAATGTGCAGGTTTGTTACATATGTATACATGTGCCATGTTGGTGTGCTGCACCCATTAACTCGTTATTTAGCATTAGGTGTATCTCCTAATGCTGTCCCTCCCCTCTCCCCTCACCCCACAACAGTCCCCGGAGTGTGATGTTCCCCTTCCTGTGTCCATGTGTTCTCATTGTTCAATTCCCACCTATGAGTGAGAACATGTGGTGTTTGGTTTTTTTGTCCTTGCGATAGTTTGCTGAGAATGATGATTTCCAGCTTCATCCATGTTGAATGACTTTGAGAAAGTTAGGAAGCATCCCTGGTCCTGAGTTCCCTGATGTATAAATAAAAGCATAATCCTCTGGAGGCTTTTCCAAATCTACCAGTCCACGTTGAAACTAATAATAGTGATAATACTCAAGATATTTCTGGTGTTTCTTATTTGCCATGCAATGTATTAAGTGCTCTGTAAAGTGATCTCAGTGAAGCAAACATATAGAGGAAAATATTCACAATATTCATAAACATTTTCTTGCTTTACACACGAAAAAGCTGAAATTTAAAGGAGATAAATGATGTACCCGAGGGTACCTTGTAAGTTACTGACCATATATGAACCTAGGCTGTGTACTGACAAAGACAAGTGTTGGTTTTACCCAACAGTCTCTCAGCACTGCCTCCTCCCTTTACAGATAACAGGGTTGCTGAGAAAATTTTAAGCAAAGTAGTAAAATAATCAGATTGCTTCTCTTTTCTGTCTTTCTCTCCCTCCCTCCCTCTCGCTGTACTCTTACTACTCCATGAATTACTTTGCCCAGTCAAGCACTGGGCTTTCTGTACACTATTTCAAATGTGCATTGTTTTACAAGTTTTTATTCTGTTAGAATGCCTTGGCCAACAAAGAAGACTTCACTGGGGTGAATCTTATGGTCTGCTTGCTTCACAGAAAGGTTTATGGATAAGACTGAGATACAGACTTATTTGTAAAATTATAGTGATTCAGTAAATACAATGTAAGGAAAAGGCTAACAGTTTATTTTAATGAAATCAGGCATCCTCCTGAAATAGAACCATTCTCTCCTCCTCACCCCTTTCTCAACCTTCCCTTTAGCATGTGTCATTTCACACTTTCACACTTGTTTTGCTATGTGCTGCAAATCAGCAGAAACCCTTAGGAAAATTTGCAAGTGTTGGCAACAAATCCAAGTTTCCTTTCTTAAGCTGTGTGCTGTGGCCTTAGAAACCTCTCCTCTGTGATAACCAGAATCTTGACACAGGGACTTAGGTGAGCTGAGAAATCTGCATCTGTGCTTTTAATTCTGTATAATCATTTGCCTCCAAATAGAGCCATTCATTAAGGAGCAATAATAACCTTTGAATAGTGCTTTACACATTTGTGGCTAGCCTTTCAGCCCTGCCTTGCTGAGTTACAAATAAGTTAATTTTCCATATCATAAGTGATTTTTTCCTATAACCTTACTCTTGCTCATTGTATTTTTCTATCATTTTTTTCTCTTTGCCTCAATTATTCCTTAACCTGCCCCTCCCTCCTTTTTTTCTTGTTTTTAAATTATTTTCTTTCTTTTCTTCCCTTTCTTATGTCCTTCCTTGTTTCCTTATCTTGATGAATAGTTTATGCACCACTATAAACTATCATAAGTGCATACATATTTATATATGCATCTCTACATATAGGGATATACATATAGCCCTAGAAACAAAAATGTAGTAGTATCATATACTCTTTCTTATAAAACTTAGCCCCTGCAGTTGGAGATTTCTTTAGTAACTGCACCCAACACAGGAATGAAGAGATTAATTCGGATTTTTGCTGGTGGTTATCTTCAGTGTCTGGACTATAGAATCGTCATGAACTCTAAAAGCCAAGTATCAGTAGAGCAATGCAGTTGGAAATTTATTTTACCTGGACCAGTGTTGGTGGGAAGAATGAATTAAAATAGCTTTTGCACAGTACCTTTTTAAAATCTAGAAACATGTTTATCCTAGTTGCGTATTTAACTTGGTCCTTAAAGAACAAATAAGAAATAAGAAGAAGAACAATTTGGTTGGAGAATGCTGCAGATGGATTCACATTTGTCTAGAGATGCCAAAGGAAATTTTCTAAAGTACACATAGTCCGAATCTGGTGAAGATAGAGTAGGGAGAGTTGTTTTCACCCGTTCTGTTAATTAATCTGAATATATGGTTTTATTATATAGAAATGAAAAAAATAGAGGATGCATAAAAGGAGTAGCAAGCTAATGTCTGGCTGGAAATGGTCATCAATTAAATACATTTAGCCATAATGAAAGGCAAAGATTGACAGGTAGTAGCAACATTCCAGAAATCTTTTGTTTTTGTTTTTGTTTTTCGGTTTTTTTTTTTTTGAGATGGAGCCTTGCTCTGTCACCCAGGCTGGAGTGCAGTGGCATAATCTCAGCTCACTGCAACCTCTGCCCCCTGAATTCAAGCGATTCTCCTGCCTCAGCCTCCCGAGTAGCTGAAACTACAGGCGTACGCCACCATGCTCAGCTAATTTTTGTATTTTTAGTAGACATGGGGTTTCACCATGTTGGCCAGTCTGGTCTTGAACTCCTGACCTCAAGTGATCCGCCCACCGCCTCCCAAAGTGCTGGGATTACAGGCATGAGCCACCACATCCGGCCGCACATTCCAGAAATCTCGAATGTAAGTCAAAACTTCAAATTCTATCCAATGAACAATGATATGTCAAGGGAATTTTGAAAACAAGGAATTAGAATAAAGATAAGAAGAATATGAATGCATTGGTAGTGCAGGAAGGAACTAGATTTCTGGAGAAAAATTAGAAAGCTATTGGCATATTTAGGAATTAAAGTACCTTAATACCTTGCTAATAGCCAGCCATGTAATAAATGCTGTTTGGTTGAATGAATAAAGGAATGAGGTAACCTTTAGTCTACACACGGTTGGTGAAATAAAAAATAAAAAGTAAGGAAGAAAAACGGAGTCATATAAAAACCATAGAGAGGCTTAAGTATTGATGGGAGGTGGGAAACGAAGAGAAGGAAGAGTTAAAAATACCCTGACACCAATGGCTGGAAACTGGATAGAAAGAGAAGTGTGTCTTATTCTAAAAACAACCACTTCTAAAACCATTTTCAGTGGATAACTAAAACAAGCACAGCAATATAGTAATTCTACTTTACTCTCTTCCTTTTACTTCTAGAATGTGTATATGTATGTGTCTGTGTGTTTCTATTATGTGGTAAATGCTACAAATCTAGTAGCAATAGAGGTAAATTTAATACATTTTTAAATGGAGGAAAAGCTACCTACATGAAGCAATTGGTGAGGTTGGTACTAGAAATAACAAATTAAATTGAATTTGATGTGACAGTAAGACCTCTAAGTAGAGGCGATGGGCCCAGACTCCCCTGAGAAGACAGGAATGAAGACACAGTTTTAGCGTTAACTATGATAGAGGTTTCAGAATGAGCACTCTCTTTGGAGGACCCAATTCTATTTCAATTGAGAGGACACATATTAATATAACAATGTTGAATAATAATACCGTGTTGCTAAAGCTCAAGAGAGAATAAGAAATAAAATGCCTTCAATTAAATATACAAGTTACGTAATATATATTAGTGTTCTTTGAAAGTTTTAAACTTGCAGAATATTAAAATGTCAGTGAACCTAATCAAAGGCTTCTATAATAAGATCCCTTGGCAGGGATTTGGTTTTCAGTGTTGTCTTTCTATACCTCCTAAAGAGAAAGGCACACTCCTCCTTATTGAGTTAGATCTTTTTAAATTTAATTGAAAATTAAATTTCTGCTGGCTTGCTCCAAATGAAATTCCTCAGTCAAAGGTTTATATGGCAAGCTCAAAGGTGTAGTCCTTCTGGAATTTTACACACACACCACACACACACACACACACACACGCACACACATACACAAAGCGGCTGAGCCTCTAGTTTTAACAGCAGTCACATTCTTCCATACATTTCAGTAGCTACTACTTTCTACTCTAAAAGTCACTGCAGCTCACTTATGGATGAAATTATTCAGCCTTGCCATACCTATAGTGGCAAAAAATGATTATACAAAGTGAGATTACAATAAAGAGCTGATTGTCAAGCCTGAATGCAGGTGCCCAAGTGATGCAAGCATGCCTGGAATATTTCAAAAGAAATTTATGTCAAAAGAACTATTCCAGGGATATTCCAGGGAGAGGCAATACTTAGCCTCTCACTAGCCAAGCTTTAGCTCAGCACAGTATTGCTGTAGGTTCTCATACTTCATATATATCTTTTTCTTATAAATATAATTACATACATTTTATGGTACATTGTAGAAATTCATTTCTGACAGAATATTCTTTTTAGTAATATAATTTAGAGTAAATAAAATCTATGAGACTTTCAGTTTTCAAATGCTTGAAATAGAGTACCTGTTAAGTTTAATAATTTTTTAAAAAGAAAACTAAGTTAATAAAGTGAGCTGATTTTTTTCTTTAAACCTCTACCATGAATCATTTGGAGAATATATTTATTCATCTATTATAGAAAAGAGCAACATATTGTTTTAATAATACAAAAAAAGTACAGAAATAAGCAATGAAAGAAAGCTTACTTATTAGCATGTGCTGAAAGAAAGAAATAAAAAAGACACCTTTGAAGAAAGTAAGCTGAGATATAGGGGTATATTTTTAGGGATACTTGGGGCAAAAATTATGAATGTGTATTAGCAAAGTTATTCATACATGAATGTTACCAACTTCTACTTGGTCTTTAAGGGGAAAAGGTTTTGGCTTATTGGGTCAGCTTCTGGGCTTCCTTTGGTATAAAAAAAAAAGGTAAAGACAGAATTAGAGAGATAATTAAAGAAAGCAGAGAGACTAAATTAATCTTCATCTTAAGGAATTGGGAGAAGAATAGAGATAATGCCAAAAAAAGGATTTAATTCCATTTAAAAAATCTTATATTCATATTCCATGTGCAAATAACTGTACCAAGTGCTTTTAGGGTATGAAATTGAGTAGGACCCAGTCCCTGATCTCCAACAGGCTCACAATTTTATAGGCAGGAACCAGATTACTATTATGTAAACTCTGCTTCTTGACAAACTAGATTAAAGTTTCATGCATATTATTCTGGGAGTCCAGGAAAAGTTGAGGTCATCGTTTCAAAAAAGAAAAAAGGAGAGGGGTGGCATTGTCATAATTATTTAAAACAATGGCATTTTAGTCATTCTTTGAGAACAGGGTAGGGCCTCGATAAGTTTAGAAGAGGTTAAATAAAGGTATTGCGGGCAAAGACAACAATCATGGCACATGTATACATATGTAACAAACCTGCACATTGTGCACAAGTACCCTAAAACTTAAAGTATAATAATAATAAAATTTAAAAAAAAACGACAATCATAATTACTGCATTCGTCAGAATCCTGGCAGGACAGGTGGCACTCCAATGATATATATTACCATTTCTAGAACAGAAAGAGCCAGAAGAGCTAGCTGTCAGACCTGAAGAGAAGCTGTAGCCATGAGGAACAGCCACCTTATAGAAGCTGCAGCCTTTGACAGAGTAATGCAACCCCTGCCATCCTGTAGAGGAGCTGGGAGGGAGCCTTGGGAATAAATACTCCAAAGTTTCGTCTCCATTCATCTCCTACAGGAACCTCTCTTTGCACTACTCCAACCAGACACCAAAGAGAAAGGAGCCCATTAATTAAGTCCATGAAGTTCAGCATTTTGGAATACAGAGCCAGTGGGAAAAGTACAAGGCAGATCTGCAGCAGCAGAGGGGGAATATTCAGCCAGCACAGTCATTATCACCTTTATCATCACTAAAGTTGACTAATTATCAAAGTTATCTTAATGACAGTTCACACGTGTTATCTCATTTATTTTTCACAAAAACCCTAGACAGGGTATCATTATTTTATGCATTAAGAATCTGAGGCATTGAAAAGCCTAGTAACTTGCTCTTCATACCACAACTGTTAAGTGGTAGAGACCTGATGCGATTTTGCCAAAACCCTGCTTTTTCTACTGAACATTCTACCTTCTTTTCAATGAAAAGGTTAAAAGTGTAAGGTGTTTGGGAACTATCCTGTTGAAATGTTGCTGAAGCAGGGGGTCCACTGAGAAAGAAGACAGAAAAAACGTGATGGGAAAGATAGCCTGGGATATAGTGGGGAAAGGGTTGTCTCTGACATGTCATGTCAGATGTGTGCCTTAGAAAAGGACCTTTGTAGAGTTAATTCTGATCTAAACAGAGATGATGTATTGGAGGAGAGAGTGAAGGAGAGCAGATACCTAAGAGGAAAAGAAGAGAGGAAGGAAGGGAGGGAAGGAGGGAGAGGGAAGAAGGAAGGGAGGGGAAGAGGGGCAGAGAAGTTAGGAGGCAGTGTAGGGATCTGCTGGAAAGATTCTTCATGGCAAAAAGTTGTAAAATCACTGATGATTTTTGTTATACTTCTCATTTGCTGTTTTTTGACACCTTGATGATGATTTCTTATTTTCTAATCTCACTTTTTTCAATGTTTTATCTTCTACTCTGCATTAGATTTATATATAATATGAAGTTTTAACTGCGACTATTCCTCTTTTCACATACTAACACTTTTTTCAACAAATGGGGGAAGAAAAGAGAGAGGAAATATAAATAAAAGAAAATAGAATTTGTTCTTTGTTTCATAATGCCTATCCTAAGTTATTGTTTTTTCTTTAGTTGTGTGGCTGTAAGTACTCATAAAATGACAAAATAGATAAGGGAGGAGATCCCAGCCTGCATTATTACATTAACTGTATCCACCTGGGTGGGGTTTTAGACTTGCTTATGTCGCCCTAGTGAGGCCTTGGTCACTTAAATGCCAAAAAGCTAGTCTTTCCTTATAAATCTTATCCTTTTTTTCAATCTAAAGAACATTAAACATATTTACAAGAAAAAAAACCAACCCCATCAAAAGCTAGGCAAATGATATGAACAGACACTTCACAAAAGAAGACATTTATAGGGCCAACAGGTTTTCCTGCACCTGCATTAAGCTTTAAGTTTGAAAAAGCCTCTATCAACCATCATTAATTACGCTTTTGTCTCAACTCTTCTTTGTTCATGGGTATCTTTGATAATTATTTGTCCAAGGTTTGAGTTCTCAAAACACTATGCATAGAATATTATTAATGACACCTTACAATGCATGTTGTTTTACAAGGCACTTTTACATCCCTTAGTCATGTTATTCTTAACTCTCCAACAAACCAATTGTTTAAATCAGTGATATACTGGTAAATGTTTTACAACCAGGTCTTTTGGGTAGAGGGAGCCATGGTTTGTAGTGTTTGCTGGTTTCCATGTTGTAAATTCACCTACCATGCCTAATTTTAAGCTATTCATATAACATCATTGAACATGCAGCTGGAAAGAGGTGTTCATAATTGACTCTCACATGCCAGTATGAGCCAATTCCTGCACACTACTGGAACTGGAACTAGGAAAATTCATACGTTCTGTGAGCTCCCACAGATCATAAGAGACAGAGCTAGCACTTGGATCCAAGTTCTTCTGAATCCCCATAAATTAATTCGCTTCACAATATAGGCTATAGTGCAAAGATATAATTGTATCTTGGGCTGGTCTTTCCGGTGCCAAAGGATCACAATAGAGTCACTCCGTCTGCTTTAGACACCCCCATTGCATTCCGTGGTCAGCTCCATTGTGTCCACATAGATGGACCTGCCACTATTATTTGCTTCCAACAAAATAATGCTGCAAAATTAAACTGACTGCTTTTTGGGCGCCATAGACAATTCATTTTAATTTTATAAACTAAGCTCTACTTCAAGTATGGTATTAGTTAAGGAATTATTTATATTGATTCTTCAACAGATGCCTTCAATATGTTCAAAACAGGTATAACTTTTAAAAATCTGCCCACTGCAAATATGTCGGATGTAGAATCTTAGAACTGAAAATAGAATGAACATTAAACATCTGTAAGTCAAATCCCATAATTTAACATAATGCCTAATGTAATTCAGAACTCTGCCTTCTTGGGAACTCTTTCTAATACTCTAAGCTAGTTCCAACCAGAATCCTTCCCTGATCACCACAGGAAGTATTAACCCCATAATATTTCATAGTGGGTGGAAAATGGTCACTTCATTGTTTAAATTTGCATTTCTTGGATTACTTTGAAGATGAACATTTTATTTATGTTTTCCGTTTATTTGTATTTCTTCTTTAATGAATTATTCTAACCATGTTTTCCCTGTGTTTCTATTTCTCATCATTTTTAACAGTTATGTAATTATTTTTATTTGCCTAATATTTACATTTAAATCTACAAATTATTAAAAGGGTCATAATTTATGTAATCAGTCTAACACTTCCAATATTTATATACTTTTCCGTTTCACTTTCATAACGAATGTTGTGATAAAAATATTTGTGCACATATTCATTACTATTTCCCTAGGATAAATTCCTAGAATTTGACTCAGGTCAAAGGCTACACAGACTTTTAAGGTTTTTCCTTTATGTTGCTTAAGTCCCCAGAAGAAAGGTTTGCTAGTCTATGTGTCTATTTTCTTAAGCCCCTCATTTTGCAGAAGAATGCATATTTAATTATTGTTGGGGGTTTAGTATTGGGAAAAATTCTTTGGCAGATTTTCTCTTCTGTTAGGATATTTGGATGTGCTAAATCCTATTGATGATGAAGGAGGTAAGAAGATGCTGCCAAACTCCCTAAAGCTTGGGCAAATGCCTTTGAATAATATGATCCCCTTTGTCCTACAAAGACAGAAATATATCTTTTTGCCACATTGAGTTTTTGACTGTGATTGAACTGAGATGGAATGAGAGTCTCCTTGAATTTTGTCACTCAGGGAATTTGAATGTAAGAGGAAAAAGGGTTAAGTGAAAGGCCTTGAGATACTTAGCCAATCTCCTAGACACCATTTGCATGCCATCCTTCAAAAATTACATTTCCTGAATCAATAAAAATATAGAGAAATATGCAGGTTGTTAAAGCAAAAAATTATACAAGTTATAGAGCCTCTTTTTTTGGCCTTCTTTCTCTCAATCTGATTTTTACTCACCTTCTTACCTGCTCTAACATACAGTTTCTATTCATCTAGTATAGGTTTCTACTTCTCAGCATGCTGTGAGATTTTATAACAGACTGTTGGCCCCAGCTGCGTATTCAAAAACCTCTCTTTTCTCTTTATCTATATTGCTTAACTCTTTTCTGAATGGATTTTAATCCCTGTTAACAAATTATCTTATTTTACATTTTTGCCAGACTGTATCTAAGCCAGTTTTTATACCAAATCAAGTTATGTAAGTAAGATTTATGGAAATGAGAACCAAAAGAAAGGAAGTCACTATAGAAATGTTTATTCATAACCAGATTATAAAAAGGATTTCTGCTAAAATTGTGCTAGAAAGTAAAATGAATATATTTGTATATTAAATTACCACTAACTCTTTGCAACTGATAAAACCAAACTTTTCATTCAACGCCTTCTAAATTCAGGTACAGTGTTAGGTAACAGAGTCCCCGTATATATCATTGATGCTGTAATCTACCTTAGAGTAAATAGTCTGACCTCCACATAACATGGGTTATGCAAATAATTTCTGTCCAGTTCCTGATCAGCCAGGGTAATCATAACACTGACTGATCTTTTCTGTCTCAGTTCCCAACCTGGCACTTATAATGGCATTCCTTTAACATGCAACAATAATTTTCTTTTATTCTCAATGTATGACTTTTGCTACTGAACGTAAATGACATTTATTAAAGCCCATTGGAGTACATGTGTAATAGCACTATACTCTATAGAGAGGTACAAAGATCACAGAATTTGGGGAGATGTTGGCCAAATAATACATATTTGCAGTTAGATGGGAAGAATGAATTTAAGACATCTATTGGCCGGGTGTGGTGGCTTTCGCCTGTAATCCCAGCACTTTGGGAGGCTGAGGCAAGTGGATCACGAGGTCAGGAGATCGAGACCATCCTGCCTAACACGGTGAAACCCTGTCTCTACTAAAAATACAAAAAATTAGCCAGGCATGGTGGCAGGCACCTGTAGTCCCAGCTACTCAGGAGGCTGAGGCAGGAGAATGGCGTGAACCCGGGAGGCGGAGCTTGCAGTGAGCCGAGATCGCACCACTGCACTCCAGCCTAGGCGACAGAGTGAGACTCCGTCTCAAAAAAAATAAATAAATAAAGATATCTATTGTACAGCATGGTATTGATAGTTAACAATAAAATGTCTTCTTGTAAAATCCAAAGTGTGGCTGTTAAATATTCTCACCACAAAAATAATAACAATGTGAGGTAATACATGTGTTAATTAGCTAGATTTATCCATACCATAATGTGTATATATATATATATACTTCAAAACATCATGTCATACACGATACCTACAATTTTATGTCAATTTAAAAATCAATAAATGTGAAAAATAAATACAGTTTTTATTTTTATATATCTTATCCTCCCAAGAAGATATTGAAGGATATGGATCCTATTCTCCTTTTACTGCCTCTTCCATAGGAGTTAGTAGGAGTTATACATATTATCAAGACTCATTACATGCGAAGTGATAGAACTCTTCTTAGAAAATTAAGTCTAGGATTATTAGGAAGGAAGTACTCATGAGTTACTGGACAAATATTCCTGAGAAGAATGGATAGGCAAAGATAATGAGCCCAGGGCATCATCTTTTTACATATAAATTTATTATGATTAGTAAAGGAGTAGCCTAGATTAGGAAAATACTTGCAAAATCATCTTGAAGGATAGTGAATCATTGTGGTTTTCTATCAGACCTAGAGTAAATCTGAACTCTTAACCTCTCTGATTCTACCTCCCACTCCTCAACTTTTTACTAGGTTCTCTCTGGGAAGCTGGCCAACTTGCTAGTTCTCAAAACCTCAAGGAAGTTTCTCTCTCAGAGCACTTGTTGATCTGTCTGCCTGAAATATTGTTCTCCCAGATAACTGCATGGATGACCCTTTGATTTAGTCAGGACTTTTTTTTTTTTTTTTTTTTTTTGAGATGGAGTCTCACTCTGTCACCCAGGCTGGAGTGCAGTGGCGCGATCTCGGCTCACTGCAAGCTCCGCCTCCCGGGTTCACGCCATTCTCCTGCCTCAGCCTCCCGAGTATCTGGCGCTACAAGTGCCTGCCTCCAAGCCCGGCTAATTTTTTGTGTTTTTAGTAGAGACAGGGTTTCACCATGTTAGCCAGGATGATCTCGATCTCCTGACCCTGTGATCCGCCCGCCTCGGCCTCCCAAAGTGCTGGGATTACAGGCATGAGCCACTGCACCCGGCCTAATCAAGACATCTTAAATGTTACTTCCTATTCAAAATTGTCAACTTCAAGTATGACACATAAAATAGTAAATAAAATAATAAAATATTCGGACTGGACTCTCTAAAATAGTCCCATGTATTTCTATTTCCTTACTTGGATTTACTTTGCATATGATTCATAGCACTTGTAACTCGCAGCTTTGTCATAAAGAGTAAGTGAGTCAATACGTAAAAAGTGCTTATAACAGCACCTGACACCTGGTAATTTCTAGGTAAGTGTCTGTTAAATAAATCATCAATCTTCTACATTTTGTGGGAGGAAATGGAGTCTCAGAAATGAAGTGCCCCATAACTAGTTGTATGGGATCCTGAGTTTTTTGTTACCCAGAGCTCACTGTGAATTATGGTAGTCTCCCTAGTTTCCTCCTGCCGAATGAATACTCCTATTTTTAACCTTTTTTTAACCAAGACAAATAGATAGGAATCTATATTCAAGACCAAAGGGCCAAATTTAAGATCAATATTAATTTATAACACAGAAAGAGAAAAAGGTTGCTGAAATTTTTAAACCACTAATAACCAAGCTTAATAAGTAGTGTTTCAAAAAAGTATCCATGACAGAGGAGTGTGAATTTGCCCTGCTGAGGTCTGAGCGATGGCCAGAGAGGACCAACTGCAATTATAAAAACTTATCAGAATGCTATGGTTTTATTTCAAGAAGTGATGAAAACATTGCATTCAACTTTACACTATATCTATGTCTGTTTAAATATATGTGATATTTTAAATTATTTACCACCCAATGAAATTGACATTACAGGATTTGTGCGGGCTTTGTTGGTTAACTTGCCATATGGGTATATGCCCAGGAGACCAGGCTTTCCACTTTAAGCAGCAAGGACATGATTTTTTTTTTCACTTCTGTTATTTTAGGATTTACTGTCACATATTTGCTCCAATATCATAGTTGAAATGGTTTTGAAATATACTTTATGCAACAATATCCATCTTCTTGGCAACGAATACATACTCTTCTAAACTTCTAATATGTGGGCATTGAAAGAGAGCATGCCAGTGTTTGGGTAAAATCACAATAAAGTGACATTTTCCAGCACACCTTGCACTGAATTTAATTGATGAAGCTATTCACTAATACATTATTTTTTTTGACTTATCTCCTTTGTTTCTTATAACTACATGGTTTACCTATTTTATTTTATTTTATGATCATAGAACTTACTTCAAGGACTAGTATGAAGGGCTTTCTTCCGTTTATTTCAAATAAGAACAGTTATCAGTTTTGATGGTGGGCTGGGACCTTTATCAACTACATGTTAATTTTGTTTCCTATGCCAATGATTCCATGTTTTAATAAAACAAGAATGTCCAAGTTTTTTTCTCAAGTGCCAAGACAGATGATTGTTTGAGCTCTGGTAATCTAATGAATGTGAGAGCAATGGCCTCATGCCAAATGGGAGCTAAATGCAAAAAAGATGGGGCGAGTTTAGCTTTTCTACCTTGTAATGAAATTAATACACTCTCCACATGTGTTCATTTTACTAAAGAAGAAAATGACAACAGTTTGGGGCTGGCAATTCTATAGTTAATTCTGTTATTTCTGTTAGCTACACTGTGTTCAATTGGAAAATGAAACGGATTATTTCCTTCACAGAGGATTTTCTTTCTTAATAAGAATCTGTATGTATAGTACTGGATAATAACAAGGAGTTCTAAGTACAGCTAGCTCAGTACTAATCATTTATTTCTTACCTGTTACCTCTACCTACCCCCATACATCTTCTGACGGATTTAGAAAACAAAAGACATTGAGGGAGGAAAGGTTAATCACCTATCTTGTATCTGCCTACCTTTTTAACTAAAGAAATGTCTTCTTTCAAAAAGGCTATAATTTAGATAAGATTATCTTTACTGAAGGAATAAAGGAAGGGAGCAAGAAAATGAGGGAGGCAGGAGAGAAAAGAGGGAGGCTGGAAGGGAGAGAGAGCACTGGTAGTGAGGGCAGTGGGGAAAAAAGAGGAAAAGGCTTTTCTTGCTGTCACCTGATTCTGTTTGGATGACGGAAAAAACAATCCCCATTTGCTCTGTAAGCAGTAACTACGTTTCATATCTCTTGCATTCAGAATTAGAGAGTACTGACAGTGAAGTCCTCCATCAGAAAAAGGCCTGGCAAACTGTGGTTCATAGTCTTTATGCAAAGTGAAGCATTGCATTGGAAAGAGATCTTCAGATATACCAGATATGGCTTTGGTATGGACCTGTTAATCCTATGAGCACTGACTGGCTACCCTTACCTGGGCGAATACATTGGTGTCTTAGTCTTGGTTTCGTCAGACAGAGACTCTCATGAAAAGATTATATTGTAGGAAATTTATTTGGGAGTTAATCCCAAGAAACACTGATAGGAGAATGAAACAAGGGAAAAAAAAGAGGTCAGTACAAGTTATCAACCAACTTACCATTCAGTAACTGAGCTGAATCCTGCTGGGGAACACCGGCAGCTAGTATAAGAGCTTTTTCCTCAGAGTTATCCCCTCTAAGGGGCAAAGGGTGTTTATCTACTAACTTCCATTAGTCATTAGTTGAAGGTTGCTTGGGAGAGGAGAATGGGTGTTAATTCCCTGGCACCTTTGACCTGCCCTGCTGTACTGGGGCAGACCAAACTCTGAAGAAAGACATCGAGCAGAAAGATGGAGTTGCTGGAAGCTGGAAATCAGGCTGATGTTTTCCTCCTGGTAAGACCTGATGTTCACCTCTGACAGTTGATCTTGCCTTGCATTCCACTCCACCGCTATTTCTCTCTCTCTTGTTACCCATCCCCCTTCTCCATCTTAAGGATAAATGTTTAGTCTTGCCTTGTGGTTCAGTATATTGTTGTTAATATGACCACCACCTCTCCTACCTGAAGGATAAAATTTGAAGTTTTCACTGATTTGGCAATCAGCAAAATACCAGATCTTGAATCAGAAAATGCAGGCTTAAGTCTTGCCTGTTCAGTCTAGTTTACCAGCTTAATAACTCTCTTTCAGCCTCATTTTCCTTGCGTATGCAATGGGAATAATGTAATTTTCTCTGCTGAACTCTGAGAGTACTGTAAGGACTTAATGAGATAATACAAAGTGTGCTTACTAAATATATGTCCTTTTATCCTATATTCTAGAACTGGATCTCCATGAGGGCAGTGTTTGTGTTTTGTTCACTGCTATTCCTGCCCCCAGGGCATAGAATACATCCCACATAGTAACTACAGGACAGATATAAGAATTACCTATTAAAAGAAAGTAAACATTGAAGTAGATTTCCTTGATTTCAAATATTAGCTCAGCTATTTGCTGGCTTTGTGATTTCACACAAGGTTTTTATCACTCTAAGAGACTTTTTC
The DNA here is from genome assembly GCF_006542625.1 of Nomascus leucogenys. Taxonomy (NCBI): domain Eukaryota; kingdom Metazoa; phylum Chordata; class Mammalia; order Primates; family Hylobatidae; genus Nomascus; species Nomascus leucogenys. The sequence continues at coordinate 45,961,202 of NC_044402.1, read as the reverse complement.
TGAGGGATATATTAGTCAAATGACTTTCTGACAAGGTTGTTCTAAGTATTAAGAAGTTCGTAGGGACATATTCTCCCTCAGCACCATTCATAGCCTTATCCTTGGGGATAGTGTTACAATTCATACATCTAAATTTGAAAAAACAATCTATTAAACTACTTCCATAAGAAATATTTTTGATCTTTGCAGCTTCTGGCCTAGAGCTTCTAAAACGCTTGGCGTCTCCTGAGTGATCAGGTGTCTTTTGTTATTCATAACAAGCCCCCTTAAGAGTACACCTGAGTTTATTGTAATAAGGTGGTTTATAGCTGGGCCCTTAGATAATCTCAAGATGGGACTGGTCACCAGAAACACCAAGTGATTAGAGGGCTGGAACTTTTAGCCCCACCCACTGACCTCCAGAAGGGTAGGGGGAACTGGAGCCTGGAGAGAAGAGAGTTTATGAACACCTCCAGGTGTTGGGAATGCGGTTTAACTGAAGAGAGCATGGAAGGTCCATGCACCTGCTGCTCTCCCATACCTTGCCTTATGCATCTCTTCCATTCAACTTTAATATCACCTATGTGAGGTGGAACTATGATTTCTACTCACTAATGTGTAAATCACAGCTCAGGGAAGTTAACATGACTTTTATGTGAGCAAACAGCTAGTGAATAGCACAGACAGGACCTAGGCATGCCCGACTCCAAATCCAGGGTAAAGGTGTTGCTTTTATACTTTTTCTCAAGAAGTAGCCTTCCTTCCCTCATGCATATTGTCAATTAGATCCTAATTAATAGACAAAATATCTTAACTGACTAAAGATGGCAATAGTCAAGGTGTTTCTTTTTGTTTGTTTTTATTTTTGAGATGGAGCCTCGCTCTGTCACCAGGCTGGAGCGCAGTGGCACAATCTCGGCTCACTGCAAGCTCCACCTCCCGGGTTCAAGAGATTCTCCTGCCTCAGCCTCCCAAGTAGCTGGGACTACAGGCATGCGATCACGCCCCGCTAATTTTTGTATTTTTAGTAGAGACGGGGTTTCACCGTGTTGGCCAGCATGGTCTCAATCTCTTGACCTCGTGATCCGCCTTGGCCTCCCAAAGTGCTGAGATTATAGGCGTGAGCCACCACGCTTGGCCAAGGTGTTGTTTTATAGGCACATAATTATGGATTCAGCATAAAATAGGGTTTTCTTACTAAGAATTATTTTTCCCTATTAGATTTTTGTACAATGTAGCCCACCTGCCTAGAGTAGGTATTTAATAATGTTGTATAAATAAATTAGGTATTTACTGGTATATTCAAAAATAATTATAAAGAATTTCCATGTGATGAGGAGGTGTCAGGCTTTAATTAAGGACATATCAGCAATAAAGAAAACATGATTCCTATTTCTGACAGGTCTCCAGTCCTGCATATGAGGTGATTAAATAAACACACACACACACACACACACACACACACACAAACATAAATACAAATTGTGAAAAGAAGGAAAAAGGGGAAAATCAAGGACAAGACAGAATAATAAGGCCGTTATACAGGGAAGGCCTTGGTAAGGAAATGATAACTCGTAACAGAAAAACAGATGATTTCCAACTGCCCCGATTTACGTCCCCTTGACAGGAATCCAGGCACTGAAGTTTTGAATCTGATGAACGCCCGTTAAGAGCACACCTGAGTTTATAAGTAATAAGGTGATTTATAACTAAGCCCTTAGATAATCTCAAGATGGGGCTGATAATACCACCTCCTTAGATATAAGATCTAATTTCTAATAAGTTAAAACTGGGCCTATGTAAAGGGCCACAAGGAAACTCTCTGATGATGAAAATATTCCATATCTTAATCAGTGTGGTGCTGATTACTTGGATTTATAAATTTGTCTCATTTCATTGAATTTTACAGTAAAACTTTGTAAATTGTAATACATTAATTATACAATAATAAAGTTAATTAAAAATAAAACTAGATTTAAGCTAATAGGTCAATAAGCAAACAAATTAAAGATGAATTCAAATGATTCCGAATTACCCACATCTAAGTTTTAATGGTTTTACATGTCTGGGAGTCGTGTGTTATTGGATCAGTACATGCAAACAGATAACTTTTACATCTGTATCAATAGTTCTCTCTGACAAGTCAAGTATATCAGACTTTTTTTTTTCACTAATGCTACTAAGATAGAAGAGTAAAAGAGATAGATGCTTTTTCAGTGATGTGAAATGTTGGATTTTCCCCCATACTGTGGCTGCATTGCTGAATAACAAGAGCATCACGATAATGTCTTTTGTTTATAAAATTCCTAGCTCTGAAGAAATCAAATTGCTTTGAATTTATGTCTACATTAAATAGCTTTTACCTAGGAGAAGTCAGATGTGTATTATGCCCATTTTGCAGGGAGGAAGCAGGAGCACAGGAAGCTTTAGGAGATGGCAGACTTAAGTATCTGTCAAGGGCTACAAGGGCTGTGATCATAAACATTCTGAAGTTTTTTTTTTTTTTTCGTTTATGTATCATTCAAAGAAAACCTATTTCTGCTCTATGTGTATATGTCAGCATTTTAATAGCAGGAGAACAATGGAAGATGTTCATAAACACAAAAGCTGAAAGTATTTGTAATACCATTTCTTTATTCCAGACTTGATAAATTGATACACAAAGTGATACAACTAGATAATTATTAAATAATACATGGCTTGGGAGTTAACATCCATTATGCATAGATGTGAATTAAGATTTCAAAGTAAAAGGTTCTTCCTTTATTATTTGCCAAACAACCCTAAACATGTTTGTGCTGAAAGAAATAGTTTAATTTTGTAGTCATCTGCTGGATGTGAACAATGGGAAGGCTATTTGCTCACAATGTGTGGTAGCATCGTAGAGCAGAAGGCAGCAACCGTGGAAGCAATGAGCTAAGGTAGGATACAGCTCAGGCATTTACTAGTTGGGCAACATTGAGCCATCATGAATCATTGTAAGAATTAGAGAAAATGTCTGGAAAACACATACATGTTGTCTGGCAGACAGTAGACACTAAAAATAAAATAAGTAACTATTATTGGTATAATGGCTCTTTAAGGGCAATTTAGGAATAGTCCAAATCCAGACATCAGGAAAAGGAAGCACGGAATGTTGGAACATGAAACCAGGGCCAGATTAAGACTTTATTTCTCCTCATATTAGAAATATATCAGACTATATTAAGACTTTATGTCCCCTCAAATCAGAAATTTATGGTGTCCTCCATAGGTAATTCAAAATAAAAATATTATTCAACTACATAATACAACTCTAGATGTCTGCTGAATGTAAAATAGTTTCTAGATTTTATGATTGCAAAGTTCTGGATGCATTTATGAAAGGTGAGGTTTTTGTTTGTTTGTTTGTTTCATGTGGGAAGCTGAGATGCTAGGTTGGCTGGTTTTCTAGGAAGATGATGAGGCTCCCTGCAGGGTGATACAGCACTAAGTGGGGCTGACTGTGAATCCTCTAAGAGATGAGGCAGGAATTTAGGAATGCTGATGTCTAGAGATCTTTGGTAGGTGGGAATGATGCCTCTGTGCATGGTTGTCAACATTTATGGAAGACATAATTCTTAAACCTTTGTTGAAGGTGGGGATCTAACCCAGCCAGGTCAGGAGAGTTGAAGAATATTTATGATGTAAAACTTTAAAACTCTGATATCTAGCTTCCAATCTGTGGTTAGAAATCTCTGAAACTGTAAAGTAATAATATTTGAAGACAAATATTATTATCTTTGTCTGATATTATCTTGTCTTTATAATATAGCTCTTCCTAGATACATTGATAAGTGACATATAAAATATATAATTTTATAAATATAAGCTAAAAGAATAGTTCATATGTTTTGCAGTTCAATATTTTTATTATTAGAGTGACATAATTACTTTAGATAACAATCTCCTAAAGCTGGTTTAAGGTGAGAGTCTAAAAAGACATGCCTAAGATTCTGAGGACATAAAGGGCTGTAGCTACACTTTAAGGTAAATTACAAATAACCTATCTATACCAGGTTATAACAAAAATAATTGTCTTCCTTGAGCCTTGACAATGAGTGAAGAAAAACAAAAACCAATAATTTTAGTAACCACAAGTAGGTTCTCACGTATGGTTTGCATCCTGAATTCATTCTACTTGGGAAATCCAAAGAGAGAGAGAGAGAGAGAGAGAGAAAACCCTCTCTCTTGACCCTCAAGTCAAATATTTACAGTTGGTGAAGTTTGGTAAAGCTTCTAAATACATGGCAGGAGAAAATGCAAATTATATCTGATTTAGTTCACATTTGGCTCGGGCATCAAAGAATTCCTTCAGATAAAGCTTCAAGGAATATCAGCTTAGAGTCAAAAACCACAAAATACACAAGGAAGTACCATAAATAGGCATACCACAGATGAGAAATCGTATCTTGTGAACCTCATGAATAACGAAGGACATACATATTAAAATGAAGGGTGAGATACAGGATTGGCAAAAATTAAAAGTCACGTAATATGAAGTTTTGGCAAAGATGTGGAACAAATAAAATTGAAAAAGTCCATGTTTCAAATAAACGTATTTCGGAAACAAATTGGCAAATTACAGTAAAATTGAACATATGCATGCCCTGTGACTCAGCAATTCTACTCTTAGCTATAAACCTAAGGGAAACTTACGTGTCCCAGGATATCTGAATCAGAAGACACATGGGTGAACATTAACAGCAGCAATGTTTATAATAGCAAAATAGTGGAAAAAGCCCAATGTCCAAGAACAGTTGAATAGAGAGGGGTAATGGGGTATTTTCACATAATGGGATACTCTATACATTAATGAGAATTAACAACAGATGCATAAAAGAGCAATTCTATCATAGAGACATGACACAGAGAAAATAGCAAGTCTAGTTACACAAACTTTAAAAACATGCAAAGTAGGATGTTAGAGGTTATTAACCGATGTAGTAAAACTATGAAGAACAGTGAGGGAATGATAAAGCTCTATGTTTATTTTATACCTTTGGTGGGTAGGAGTAATGGCTGATCTCAGTAATGGATCCATGAGGGCCTTAAAAATGATTGGCATGCTGTGTCCGGAATTGGTGGGTTCTTGGTCTTGCTGACTTCAAGAATGAAGCTGCAGACCCTTGCCGTGAGTGTTACAGTTCTTAAAGATGGCATGTCTGGAGTTTGTTCCTTCTGATGTTCGGATGTGTCTGGAGTTTCTTCCTTCTGGTGGGTTCGTGGTCTCGCTGACTTCAGGAGTGAAGCTGCAGACCTTCGCGGTGAGTGTTACAGTTCATAAAGGTGGTACCTCCAGAGTTGTTCATTCCTCCCGGTGGGTTTGTGGTCTTGCTGACTTCAGGAGTGAAGCTGCAAACCTTCGCAGTGAGTGTTACAGCTCTTAAAGGCCACGCGTCCGGAGTTGTTCGTTCCTCCCAGTGGGTTCGTGGTCTTGCTGACTTCAGGAGTGAAGATGCAGACCTTCGTGGTGAGTGTTACAGCTCATAAAGGCTGTGTGGACCCAAAGAGTGAGCAGCTCCAAGATTTATTGCAAAGAGCAAAAGAACACAGCTCCCACAGTGTGGAAGGGCACACCAGCAGGTTGCCGCTGCTGGCTGGGGTGGTCAGCTTTTATTCCCTTATTCGGCCCTTCCCACTTCCTGCTGATTGGTCAATTTTATAGAGCACTGATTGGTCCGTTTTTGCAGAGTACTGATTGGTGCATTTACAAATCTTTAGCTAGACACAGCACCGATTGGTGCGTTTTTATAGTGCTGATTGGTGCATTTACAAACCTTTAGACACAGAGTGCCAGTTGGTGCATTTTTACAGAGTGCCGATTGGTGTATTTACAAACCTTTAGCTAGACAGAAAAGTTCTCCAAGTCCCCACCCAACCCAGGAAGTCCAGCTGGCTTCACCTCTCGACGCTATATTACTTAAATTGGCTACCTATATTAGGTACACAGTGTTCATTGTATTGTAATTATTTATCGCTAACACAGTGTTTACAAACATTCTTACTGTATTTTCAATACTTAATTTTTAAAAATTAGAAATAATATAGACACAATACCGCTTGATATTCTTCTTATTCCCATATAAAATATAAATGTTTCATGTTTCCCTTTATTTTTGTTAAAATCTAAGTAATTATTTTGTCAAATATTTTTAACATATTCATCTTCATAACTTATTCTAAGAAATCTCCACCTACTTTATAAACATCCTATCTAGAATAGTTTATTTTTAAAATTAGAAGTGCCATATTGGAGAAGGTGTGACAGAAATTCTCATATACCACAAAAAGTACTGCTCTGTTAATTGAGGTAACCAACTATGATTGTTTCAGAAGACTATTAAAGTTTTTATCTGTTGAAGATATTGTGTTTTTTTTAGAGTTGTATACTCTGTCATCTCTCATTGGCACGATACAGAATAATGAACATTCCTTTCATCTTTAGAATCATTCATTGAATTATATATTCTCTAATCTTTCTTCATCATTATTTAAAATGTTTTTTCTATTGGTATGAGTAGGAACAGGATATGTACAGTTTAGGGAAATATGAATCAGAGGGAAATTGAGTAAACACACCCCCCCCACACACAGACAGGGGTCTCTCTTTTAGTATTTAGTGTCTTAGTAGTAAATGAAAGAACTAGAAAACTTGCCCAGCTAGAAAGCTTGCCTCTCTCATGTGCACATCAGTGTTAAAGGACACGGCCAGATTCACAGGATAAACGGGCAGTTCTTCATCTCTGTAAGAACATTGTGTATCCTTTCCCTTTATAACAGAGATACACTACACCTTCTGAAATCTTTGGAACAGGTGATCCTCAGGCAGGCAGAGGGATATAAGTCATCGATGTTGTGTTATGTGCAAGGCTTCCAATATTAAAGTCTAACTTACTTGGAAAGAAGATTTCATGCTTGTTGATATTCCTCTCAAAGGCAATTATCTGCTGCTATCATGTCTGAGTTCCCAGAAGGCCCAGAACTGTAGTATTTTATTAATGATGTTCTGTAAGGAGATATATATTGAATTGTGTTATTTCATTAAAAATAAATTCCACACAGTTTCCAAGGATATACCAGCTTCTGTAATAAATCCAAACTGCCATCCCTCCTTTCTCTCTGGGTCCATTTTCTTTTGCCTTCTCTGCATCTGTGCCTAAGCGTAGATGCAGTTATCTGGAAAGGTATGCTAATGAAGCACATGCACATATATTTTTCTATTATCATTTCCTGATTTTTATGGAAATAAACACAATTCATAGAGGATTTAGTACATTTGAGACTTCCAGGGCAAGATTATATTTTCAATATTTATCTTTTGTTCACTCCATTTCCTTCTGCTTCATAATTTTCCCTAAGCTGCATATACCTTCTTTCCAGCCACAAAGCCTAATTTTATTTGCCAAGAAAGAAGAAAACAGCATTATGAAGCATAACAGTATCCGTGCCTTTTCTATATTTCTTAATTCAGAGCAGAGTCATGAAGTTGAATACAGCAATCCCTCCCCACTGACACACCTGATTGTGAGTTCTCCTTATATAAAATCAACCTGTATGTGAATTTGCTTTTCAACAGCTGTGAGAAAATGGAATCTAGTCTAGTTAAGCCCAGTGAATTTTAAATCACTTCAGGTGAAGTTAATTATATTATAGAAGGAGCAGAGCTGGAAGTAGCAAATTAGGTAAGGTTAAATGCTACAGGAATAGATTCTAAACACTGAATCTTTAAAAGAATGAAAGGAAGGTAATTCTTCCTTTAAGATTGGCCATAAAAACATATTCTTAGAAGACTTCAATGCATCTCACTAGAGGTCAACCTCCAAGAACTTAGAGCTACGCCTCTCTTTGTGCCCTCCTATACCCCGGTGTCTAGCTTAGTACATCACATGTAGTAGACATTTAGTAAATATTAATTGAATGAAAGGAGAATGAATAGGAGTAAATAGATCACACCCAAGAAACAAGAATCAAATTAACCTTAGATTTTTCAAGGGCAACATTGGATACAAGAAAACAGTGGAGTGCTATTTGTAAAGTATCAAAATAACTTAGGATCTAGAATGTGATATCTGGCTAACTGTTGTTGAAATGTGAAGACTTTTTTTTTTTTTTTTTTTTTTTTTTTTTTATCACACAAAGCCTCTGAAACTTTGAAAAGACCCACACAGGGAGCGGTTTGGATCAAGTATCTAGATGAGAAAATTGTTTAAAATCTTAGGAGATGTTGCAAGAAACATATTTTTAAAGTAATTTTATTCCTTGTTATAAACTGTTATAAATATTGCTAAGAGCAAAGAAAAGAGAAAGCACTAACACAAAATTAAAAGTCTAGAATGATAACGCCAACATGACAGACATATTTGAGGCGTGGAATTCAATGAATGTGATGTGTGCTGAAGTGTTTGTTTTAAAAATAGTGGGAAAAAGGGGAGACAATTATTACTTAAAGGTATAGAAAAAGAGACAAAATTGAAATAATAAACTAAAATGAAGTATACCAAAACATATCAAGAACTACAATAAAATGTTAACTGAAAAAATGTCCAAATGATTACATACAACATTATTACCTTTTTTAAGTTAAAAATATCACACATATGCAGGCATATATATGTATATATAATGTATGGTGGATAACATGGAAATGAAGGGAGTGATAAATGTGGAATTCAGAGTATTGGTTGCCTGAGGTGATGGATTGAGGCGAATTATGTGTTTGGAGTTATAGACGAGCATAGGGTCAACTTCCTAGTTTTTGTTTTGAGTGGCAGATTTGCTCATTATATTATTAAACATCTGTAATTGTCTAAATGCAATTTTCAAATTGTCTAAAATAAATTAAATAACTATTATGATAGAGACCAGTAATATAGTAATATTTATCACTAATTTAACATTTATAGATTTTCACATATGTTGTATTGTGTAATGTTTTATTTTAGTGAAAATGAACATATATAAAAGACTTTCATAGCTGTAATCCTGGCCTCAAGCCTTATAACTTTATTTTCTGTAATAGTATAAGATCATAGGTTTCTCTACCCCAGATTCTTTTAACACAGGGATTCTATGCAAACCTAAGTACTGCAGGTGAGGTGGAAAAAATGCATATACAAAACAGATGTATTTTCCAATTCAGAGCTTCCTTATATTAAAGTCTCTGTTTAATTAATTTTACACAATATTACATGGTTGACTAACTCCCCTTCTCTAAGCACTCCTGGGAATATCTGGAATATTGTACAGATGCTCTTACAGAGAATTACATTACTAAATGTCATTAACGTAAATCAACATTCAGCATTAATTTAGTGGTTGGGGCTTGGAAGTGACAAACCCCTGGTTTTCATTCACCTCCAAATTCCTGTATATATTTATGGCTTCATACACTGGGAGTTTCTCTGTATGGACTGCTTCCTTTTCAGATAGGGATCCCCAGAGGAGTTTGACTCCCCACTCTCTAGAAACTGCTGCCTCACCAGTAGCCTCTACTGCCTTCACCATGTTGGCCTTTTTGGAAGCCTTCCTCCAATGAGATCGTGGACTTTCTCAAGCCTTTTTCATACTGTTTGGTCACTTGTGGAAGATTAAAAACAGAGGAGAAAGTATTCTAGACAGAGAGGTAATATATATAGATATACAAGAGGCAGAGCAGAAATGTAGAATCTTACACACACACACACACACACACACACAATGAATGGTGATCTATAGTGTTTCGATTTTAGAAATGAAAGAGTGAGTGCTGCTAGCAACCCACATGGCAGAAGTCACCCATGGAGGTCCTTGCATGCATTTTAGGGTGAATATTCTTCATCCTACAGATGAGGAGCTATAAATGAAAAAAATTTAACTGGGGACATGGACTCAGGGGACTTAGCTCTGGATTGGGCTTGGGAAATACCAACTCTTTAGCACATTAGAAGACTTCTCTTCCACACTTAACACTTTTTATTATAGGATCCTTGTTCTTTTTGTCCACATTGTTTTAACTGTTATATATTTGTTATATGAAATAAATCTCTACAAATCCTGTTTGGAAGCAGGTATGAAAAAAGGATAAAATTTATTTAGTGATTTCAATGTATCAAGAACTTTTGTGGTAGTATTTCATTTAATCCTCACAATAATCCAGGGAGGTAAACACTATCTATTACGATCTCCATTTTACAGATTAAGAAAATGAATCATGGGGACAAGTAACTTTCCAAAGAGCACACAGCAACTTAAAGAGTTATGTCAACTGTCTAAAAACAGAGCAAGTATTATTGCCCACTATGCTTTAGTGTTTTTTATTGAAATGTACCCTGTGGCCTGTAGAACTGAATGATAATATCCTGTATGAAGATTTTAGGTGTTGAAGAGCTGCAGACTGCCTATGAATGACGCCCCATGAGATTCAAGGCTTTGCTCTAAATATTGCTGACGTACAACACGGAAACATGAAATGTGTTAATTGCTGTTCAGCTAACTCTCCCTGTGTGCATTGTTTCTGTCCTTAAAATAAATGAGCACCTAGTGATGGTCCACAATGTGTTGTAGGTATTTAACTAAAATCATTCAATACATAATTTATCAATGTGATTATTTTGGAAAGACGTACCTAATGAGTTTTTCCATGTGACTCATTCCATGAGAGAACATCTTTATCTTAATTCTAGACATTTGAGATTTTGTAACAATGCTTTCATATTTTGAATGTCACAAATATAAATGCAGCCAGCTGAGATAGCTTAATAATCACAAACAGTAGTAAAGAAGAAATGGAACGAATGTTTACTTTGTGTCTAATACATGCCAAGTACTATTACCTCACTAATTCTCAAAACAAACCTTGAGGCAAATATTATTATCCCCATTTAACAGAGAAGGAAACAGAGGCTCAGACAAAGTAGAGAACTAGCTCAAAATTTCCCTGTTAATAAGTAGCAGTGCTGGGATCCAACCTAGGTCCATTTATATCCAAAGACTTGGCTCTTTACACTGTAATATCCTGATTGTAATATGCTGCTATTAAAGGTGTACAGGCATCCGTGGATATATAAAAAGAAAAAGAAAAAAACTGAAGAAACAAAATGTAAATGGTGGCCTGAGCCTATTGACTCACAGGGCAGCATTCTAATGATTTGGCCAAAAATCTTCCCCAAATTGCAGTGTTGTGTTAGAAGTGCGACGTAAATGACCATCTGGGTCAATGTTTTCAGTGTCAGTACAAGACCGCCTTTCTCCAAGCTAAACACTTCCATCAGACAAAATTGGTTAAGGTGGGGGCAGACGGTGAATATTTCCTTTTAAATCCAATATTACAGTCAAAGAATAATGGAGGGACTTTATAAATAGATAAACATTTTGAAAATATGGTATTTTTTATTGATGGTGCTGATTCATACACAAATATGGTTTTATATATTCAAGATACAAATGTGTCGGCATATACATTCCAGCCTAAATTACAAAGACGTATTTGAACTCCCCACACAAATAGTTATAATTATGTCCTGTATTCCATGAGCAGCTGTGATTCCTGAGATCTTTTACCTGCATGCGTAGCCATACTCAGTTCCAAACTGTATGATTATATTAACAGCCTGAAACTCACCAACCAGTGGAGATTGAAATTATTTTTGCTGCCACTGGCACCCAAATACCCACAGACTCACAGCTTTTCCCTATTTCTACCATGTTTGACCATGTTAGTCAAAACTCTGCAATTGTTTTTGTTTTGTTTTGTTTTTGCTCTGCTCTGAAGTTACCTTCCACACTAGGACTCTGGAAAATTGATGGCTTTCTCCCTGAATCCAAACCCCATTCTATATAGCAATAGTTATTGTCAGGGATCCTTTTCTGAAAGACACCACTTTCTACCAACCAGTGGTGGACTTCACTGGATATTGATGCAAATCAAAATGGTGTTTACTGTGTTCCTTTGGGCCCTGTGTAGAGGAAGCTCTTGACCTGAGAAAGAAATACATACTCAAGGGCAAGCCCATAGTTACACCCAGCCTCTACTCCTTATTTCTTCCTCATATGCCTGAGTTGCTATGTACCTAGCATTTCTCATTCATGTGAAATACACATTCATTTCTGCTTCTCTCTTCCCATCCAATCCTTAGTGTTCCATGTTCTTATTTTAAGCCTAGACTGCAGCTATTCTATATTCCATCTCCAACCTATCCTACATATCACTGTCAAAATGATCTTTCCTGAACTTCATTTTGTTTATACTATCTCTTTTAAGAAAGACTTTGTAGCTTCCTATTAGCTACCAATTAACCTAAAAAATATTAAGCTTTACATTGAATGACCTCCACGATATGATGTTTCTCATCTTTCCAGACAACTATCCTGTACTTCCTCACTCCTACCCTACATGCTTATTCAACTTGTCTGGTTTTCATTCTCTGGTCGCTGACCTTGACTCTTCTGGACCTTGAGGACTGTCACCTCCTACTTCTCCATCTATTTCCATTAACCAATTTTTAATGGACTTTTTCTCCATGAAGTATTGTATTTTAAAGACTCTTACCATTGGAAAAAAAACCTTTATAGTCACTGAGTCAATAATTTACTCCCCTCTACGATACCCTCTATTAATGGTCACCTAGCTTATGTCTGGTGGCCTTATGGAAATTGGTGGGTAGGCTAAGAAACAGACTTATCTGTATGTTGCCAGGTACATTTTAGACACATTGTATATGTTTGAAACCTGTTTGTTAAATGAATGAACACATGAGTGAATGATTGATGGATTGGCTGTTTCTTAAGGCAGGAGTCAAACTTTTCCTGTAAATAGTCAGATTGTAAACATGTTCAGCTGTAAATATGTTCAGTTCACATATGGACTGTGTGGCATCTAGTTAACTCTGCTACTGTGGCAGCAAAGAGGGCATAAATAATCTGTAAATAAAAAGAAGTAGAATGTTTGTAGCCTGTAATTTGTGAACCCCTCTATCTTAAGTTAACATAAGGCATCTTGAGACAGTTTTTAGTTAGTATTCTTCCTCTTGTTACTTCAAATTTCTCTAGCTAAAATGTTATGATACTTAGATGTTCCAAAACAACTTGCATGCCCCCACTTGAATGCAACTTCTGCCATTCCTTGCAGTATTTTTAGTTTCTTCACTCATGAAGCCTTTCTCCCAGATTGTGTCCCATTTGTTTGTGGATCTTATAAAATCTGGTATCTTCAACTAAAAGCAATGCTTCATCTTGATATGACAACTTAAAAGTAAAGCAAATTCATTTCCTGCCTTCCTCTATATACTACAGGCGTAATAATAAAGCATACAATAGCATTCATGTTTGTGGGAGGCACATCGCATTTCCTGTTGATCCTAAGCCATACTTTGCTCTGCACTCTTGCCTAAACCATTCTGTATTAGGGAGTGCTGGTTTTGTTTTGGGGAAGAGGGCAGGGGAGTACTCGAAATTTAACTTGTAACTCAAGTAAAATTGTTGAACAGAAACAGATAGATAACCAATTGGAGCAGAGTATAGACTAAATCCTGGGCTTCTGATTTTATGTAGTGCTCTTTGAACCACACCACTCTACTTTCCTAGTGAGAGAGAAAAAATCATGATTTCAAATTAGTTAACCTGAGCAACATTTGCCAGCCTTGTCAATAGGGCCCCATCAAACACACATGAAACACACCTGCTTTCACTCTCTTGCAGGTGCTACCTCAGCAATTTTTATAAAATGCCTTCTCATCTGAAAAACACTTTATGGCTTCATGCTAACTATACTTCCTTCAAAATTTACCATATGACTTTATGACATTGCCCCAACCTCTTCGTGTTATTTAATTAAAAGTTAAATAACTTTTGATATTTTTAATATCAAAAGGAAATTATTAAAACATTATTTTCCATGCTGATAAGCTCTGTCCTGGAGAGCTCTTTGTGGTTCAAAGTTAACTCCACGCCTTTGTCAGTCTTTATCTGTTTGTCAGACTACTTTTTGTAAGTGCCTTTGTGATGTTAAATGTAATGTACTGTGTACTGACAATCACTCAGCTATAGGAAATCTGGGTGTCTTGGGCAAAAATTGACTTTCTTCCCTGAACTCATGAATATTGATGTCTAGAAACTGAGGTGTATTTTTGCCAGTGTCAGGTGTACTTGCATTATAAGTCAAAGTAAGCTTGCGAGTAGGTCATATACATCTTTGTATCTTCCACAATCCCGATTAAATTATGAATGAATTGATGTAAATCTATGTTGCTGCCTTTCTGAAGTTTCCAGGTTTATGTATTAATGGTGCTGTTTAAGAATAGTGAATGATCCCAGAATAAAGTTAGAAAGCCTAACTCGACAGTTCCGTAGCCTCATCAGTCAGTAGGGAGCAATGGTCTAGTAGAGTTTCTGGAAGTCTGGAAGAATCTTTGACTTAAAGCTCACTGAGTAGAGTGTGCTTTGCAAAACCTGCTGCCTCTTGGTGGAAAGTCCCCCATTAGCTGCATGCTTCATTAAAGCGTTTCCTGTATTTATTGCCACATGGGATATATAACACAGATTCCATGGGGAGGTTCCTATCCCAGTTGCCACAAGTTTAAGAGTTTCACAACCCTCTGATACTTGAGAGCTCTTTCAAAAGCCTCCCTGCTTAAAATGGCATAAATCACCTTTTGTCCACTAACTGAACACAATTAAAGATAAAACTAAAGCGAGTAGCTCTTCCTGGATATGTAGCAACTATTTTCTGCCTCACCATGGACAGGTTAGGATACCTTTCTTGGAATGCTCTAGTTTTACTTTTCTGTCTGAGGAATTTTATCTACAATTGCGTTTGTATTTGTGACATTTAAGCCTTTGATGCAGTGTAGTGGTGGCATAACCTGAGTAAACCAGTGATGCCACAAATACTCAAATAGAAAGCACAAATGATTTGATCATTAAGAGCTAAGAATTAAGAGTTGTGAATGAATTAAGAGTTGTGAATGAAATAAAAGACTTGTTGATTTAAGAATTAAGAGTTGTGGGCCGGGCGCGGTGGCTCACGCTTGTAATCCCAGCACTTTGGGAGGCCGAGGCGGGCAGATCACGAGGTCAGGAGATCGAGACCACGGTGAAACCCCGTTTCTACTAAAAATACAAAAAATTAGCCGGGCGTGGTGGCAGGCGCCTGTAGTCCCAGCTACTCGGGAGGCTGTGGCAGAGGAATGGCATGAACCCGGGAGGTGGAGCTTGCAGTGAGCCGAGATTGCGCCACTGCACTCCAGCCTGGGCGACAGAGTGAGACTCTGTCTCAAAAAAAAAAAAAAAAAAAAAAGAGTTGTGAATGAAATAAAAGACTTGTTGATGTAGAATTTCTTGAGGACTAGTGTGAAGCACTGTTCACTGCTTGTAAAATCTTAACTGGATTTTCTCACAACTGCATAGAATTAGGTAACTTCTGTGTTCTGATTGTAAATGCTGCCTGAAGTAACATTTTACTGGACCGTAAATTGTTCTGACTACATTTCATGCCTGATAAAATCCTTACAGTTATTGCAGAAAATGTAAGCCCTTGTTCCATAACTAATCTTTTAAGTTTTCTGAAATAGAGAAGTCTTGAATAGTCTTCCTAGAAAAATGGCATGATTAAAAGTACCATATTGTTCTTTGCAAATAGGCTAGTATAATTAAGGATTTTGGTCACAGTAACCTTGGAATGAGTCCTGAGATACATTTTATAGGATATACACACGTGTGTACATGTATACTATATCCACTTGAGCCTTGAATAATGCAGGAGTTGGGAAACTAACCCCCACACACACAGTTGAAAATCTGTGTATAACTTTTTTACTCCCCCAAAACTTAACTACGAATAGCCTACTGCTGTCTGGAAGGCTTACTGATAACATAAACGGTAGGTTAAGACATCTTTTTTATATGTATTGTATGCTGTATTTTTATAACAAAATAAACTGCAGGAAAGAAGATGTTATTAAGTAAATCATAAGGGATAGAAAATGTATTTACTCTAAGTAAAACTGGACCATCATAAAGGTCTTCATCCTCTTTCTTTTCACATTGAGTAGAATGAGGAGGCAGAGGAAGAGGAGGAGTTGGTCTTGCTCTCTCAGGGATGGCAGAGGCAGAAGAGGTGGGGGAGGTGGAAGGGGAAGCAGGCATATTTATATAATTTTTATGGAAAAATTTCCATGTATAAGTGCATCTGCACAATTCAAATCTGTGTTGTTCATGGGTCAACTGTATTTTAATATAATATTATAAATCAATGTGTGTTTGTACATATCTACTAACATCTCTGTAGATGTCTAGATTTCAAGAGATCTAAATACATTACTTTAATATTCCAGTGGCAGTATAATTGTAGCTATTGTGTAATACTGAAGAATGATGACCTCAGGCTGAAATATACCATCATTGCCTATGTCTACTGCACACACAAAAATGTTTTGAAAATTTGTTTCAACTCTTCCTTTTGAGAGGTAGAAAGATATAATGGAAAGGATGTGGATTTCAGAGCCTGACATATCTGTGTTCAACTCTTTGCTCCCTGTCTTCCAAATTTTGTAAATCTTGATTTAGGTAAATTTTCCGGTGAAACAAACTCTAAGACAGAAGTTTTCATGCATGAAATTTATTGGGAAGTTACTTGGGATCAATGTATTTATAGGTTTCCCAAGCTGAGGAAAGGGAGTCCGGTCTCTGTAGTACAGTATTAATCAGTCATTAGCAGGAGCTGCCTGTGAATAACCTGTCTTGGTCAAGGCAGTTCCCTCGGGTGGAAGGTAGAAAATTCCCAGAGAAGGATTCAGCTGTGGGCTACCAGCAGCCAGCACTTCAGGCAGCTAGGGGAGTGAGTCTCTGTCAAGAAGGTGGTGATGCCGTGCGGCATCTACTTGGCACTACTTGCATCATATAATATATTTATCCCATCTGAGAACAGCTCCTCCAGAATCCGAATAGGTTGCCATCTTTAGGAAACCTCTTATAGGAAGATTAGTGGGGAACCATGGCCGCTTTATTCAAGCTCACAATAGATACTTATTATCTCTCGCTTCTCTTCTCTTCTCTTCTCTTCTCTTCTCTTCTCTTCTCTTCTCTTCTCTTCTCTTCCCTTCCCTTCCCTTCCCTTCCCTTCCCTTCCCTTCCCTTCTCTTCTCTTCTCTTCTCTTCTCTTCTCCTCTCCTCTCTTCCCTTCTCTTCTCTTCTCTTCTCCTCTCCTCTCTTCCCTTCTCTTCTCTTCTCTTCTTCTCTTCTCCTACCCAGTCTAAAATTCTCCCATCCTCAGCCAGTACCCCAATGAACATATGTGGCCTACCTTGTGGGGTAACACAGACTATTACTAAGGGATCTGAACCCCTCCTCAACATTTTATTTTTAGGCTGCTGCACTTGTCCATTTATTACAAAAAAAAAAAAAAGGAGCAAGGAACTTTCACAAAATGCCTAGTGTATCACCTGCATGCCAGATATTCTTTTCTGCCCTTATTATATAATAGCAGCCATATCAGATCCTGATGAGGAGACAATTATCCCGGCAAAGAGAGTGACCCTTCTCCTTGCTGCCAATCTCTTGACACAGGAGCCCAAAGTAATTTGGTGTAGGATATAGCTTGAAGCTTAATGAGATTCCTACTGTGTCCCCTCTCAGAGGCAGTATCTCCTCTCAGAAACAACCTCCCTCTGAAAACCAGGATCTCTAGACCCACAGAGCCTAAACTTTTGTGAACAGGAAATACAAATTTCCCATTTAAGACTGTGGGAGTGATGCTAAGTTCAACCACTTCTGTATTTTCCCCTTTGTTCCTAGACCCATGTATTCTACCTGTTGGGGATACAGTATCAAACAATGGTCATTGATTTAGAGAATTTACCACATCTTTAGGATTCAAAAGGCTGTTCCATCACTCATCAGACCAGCACCTTCTGCGGCATGCAGTGCGTACCAGGACAAGTGGATCTCATGATTATATGCCCACTTTCTGCCTCCATCCAAAGTAGTCCCATTGGTCTGGATGATATTATGCAGTATTATGTATTCAGATTTCAGATACTCTGTAGGCCCTCAGATCTGGGTGCTAAACAATGCCCTGCAGGCATGTAAGTCAAACCCTTATTTGTAATTTGCTCAGTTCTAGTCAAAAATGAGTTACTGCTCCTTCTAAGGTAGAAGATGTCATAATCAGCTTACGTCTGAGTAGCAGGCTGAAGCGGGGAATAATACTGAATTGAGACCCAGCATCCGCCCCTGTTGCTATTAGGTTGGACAGCTCATCTACATTTTCAGGTATGGGAAATCAGAAATGAATAATTGAACAGCCCCATTGCAGCAGATGGATGCTGCCAAAGGAGTGGAGAGAAGCTTAGTGGGGTGTGTGTGTGTGTGTGTGTGTGTTTCTGTTAAGGGGTGTGTGTGCGATAAGGGGTTGGAATTTCTTGGGTGGGGTGTTAGAAATATAACAAAGTCCAGAAAAGGTCCAAGAATAGGTCCTGGGAGTTCTTAAGCTGTACAAGAGGGTAGTCCTCTAAAAACTCACTAATTTATACACTTTGTCCTTATCGTTTTAACTTCCTGTTTTTGTTTGCCTTCAGTTTCTGAGTTTCTTTTCAATCTTACTTTACTTTTGGTCAAGATGGGTCAATTTGTCAAATTAAAAGAACACAGGCTAACTTGGTAAATTTGGGCAAATAAATGACTTTTGTGAGACTCAATTTTCTCATTTGTGAAAGTGGAGTAAAATGGTTATTATAGAATTTTAAAACCTGCTTATAAAGTGCTTATACATGGTGGGTGATCAATAGTTGCTTATCAATATTGAAACAATCCTAAACAATTACTGCTGAGCTAAGGAAGAAAGGATAGAGCTTCCATCCTTGTTTAGAGCTCTGGTTGTACAGATCTGGCAAGCTAGAAAGAAGGCAGGCAGACGAAAGGAGTTATTGGAGGTCTGCTTCCCATTTTATCTAGGGACCCACCTAATAAGCTGTTTCAGTGATTGGCCTTGTGTTTTGTTTGTTTGGTTTCTGCTTTCTTATTAAAATAGTATAATTTTTGCATTTATTTTTGGATGTCCTTCTATGTTGTTACATTTTTAAAAATTTATTTTCTGCTTATAAAAAAAATTATAAACGCTTAAAGCATAATATTCATGCATCATGAAGCAAAAAATTTCCCTCTTCAACCTCTTATTAAAAGGTTACTTTAAGTGTCTGATAGCTACTCCTTTATATTTGTTTCTATGCATAATTGGATATTACAGATATATATATATATATAAAAACATATTTTTAACAAAAGTAGGGTCATGTTATGTATATTGATGTATCAGATACTCCGTAGGCCTTCAGATTGTGGTGCTGAACAAAGGCCTCATGTCCTTTGCCCATAAAATTGGGACAATACTACTACTTACCTCATGAGGTTGTTGTGCGGGTTAAAGGAGAAACCTTTGTGATTCACATATGCCTGTAACATGCGTCTGTGTCATACACATGTAAGCCTGGTTGTGTTATGCCTGCCATAGTAAAGATTAGCTATTATTAGTACGCTTGTCTGAATCCATATCTTTTTGTTTGTTTGTTTGTTTTGAGATGGAGTTTTGCTCTTATTGCCCAGGCTGGAGTGCAGTGGCCTGATCTCGGCTCACTGCAACCTCTGCCTGCCAGGTTCAAGCAATTCTTCTGCCTCAGCCTCCCGAGTAGCTGGGACTACAGGCGCACGCCACCATGCCCAACTAATTTTTGTATTTTTAGTAAAGATGCAGTTTCGCCATGTTGGCCAGGCTGGTCTTGAACTCCTGACCTCTGGTGATCTACCTGCCTCAGCCTCCCAAAGTGCTCGGATTACAGGCGTGAGCCACTGCGCCCGGCCCGAATCCATATCTTAAATCCCAACATGATGTTTTATGTTAGTTTTTTTCTCTTACCTCCTCATTCCTCAAAGAGAACAATGACTAAAAAAAACATCAGTTGGGTAAATACAGCATTATCATAATTACAATTTCCCTGAGAAAAGTGGCTTGCAGTTTGAATATTCAGCATCATAATTACAATTTCCATAAGGAATGTAGAACATTTATTATGAACAACAGAATAATCACTTGGTCCATAAGGGAGAACAGATTATTAGGGGAGTAAGGAGAGAGAAGAAGCAAAAGCCTGTGTTCTAATCAGCATTCAAGAGTAGAAATATAGAACCTGAGAAGAAATTTTAATAGCACCTTAAAATATCTTGCCTGAATTTATCAAAAATCTTATCATGATGGCTTCCATGGGATAAGTGCTGCCTATATAATTTTTTCTTTCACACAATTTAATCATGTTTATTAAATATCCACTCTGCATTTTTACTCATTGTCATTCATATTTTCTATACTCATAAGAAATTTTAAAAAGCAAATTATGACAAAATTTAAAAACTAAAAATATATTAAAAACAATATGGGAGAAAAAGAGTTTTACCAGTTTTTTTTTCTCTCTGTAGTTAAATGCTTCTTTCCTGTCCACAAGAAAAATGGATAAAAGTTAAAAGAAAAAAAGAAAATGTATTTTTGACTTCTTGTGTTACTTTAATTGGCTTTTATTTCAATTTCCTTTTTGTGTGTGTTTTCTATTTTTTAGGTGAAGTGAGAAAAACAGAATGCAGCTTTCAAGGTTGGTACATTTTATAATTTTTATTGTAAATTGACAATTTGTAATTGTATAAATCTATGGGGTAAAAACTAATGTTATAGTGTATGACTTCAATGTGGAATAATTAAGCTAGTTAACATATCCATCCATTTAAATTCTTAACATTTTTTGTGGTGAGAAGATTTGAAATTTACCCTCTTAGCAATTTTCAAATGTAAAATACTCTATAATTAGTTAGATTTACCATGCTGTGCAATAGAACTAACAAGAAAAAAAGCCTATTCTTCTGGTCTAACTGAAATTTTGTACCCTTTGACTATCATCTCTCCATTCTCTCCAACAGCCAGCCTCTATAACCACCATTCTATTCTCTATTTCTGTGACTTCAGTTGTTTTAGAGTCTACCTATAAGAACGTGCAGTATTGACTTTCGTGCCTGACTTATTTCACTTTGCATAATGTTCCCTTGTTCTATCCACGTCATAAATGACAGAATTTAACATGTATGTTAATATGAAACAATATGAAAGTAGCAGAGCGAAATATATCCTTAGCTTTGCACCAATAGTTATTAGAAAACATTATGTTTTTATTTTCCTCACTCATGGACAGAAAAGTACAACATAGACTTAAGTGAATTCAATATAGCAATTAAATATAATAGCTGATTCAATCTGTAGCAAAATTGTGAAGTTGGAAGTACAAAACATTTTCATATTAACATTTAATATTAATAATTTTTCACTCTCTCCATCTATCCATCATTCCATCCATCTACTATGCATATATTTTTATCAATGACTCCTAGTTACATATTGTGTGCAAGGTCCTATCATCTAATTTCCTCTCTTCATACATTGTTTGGCTGACCTTCAACAGATTCTCAACACTACCCCTTGCTCCAGCACTTTCTGCTTCTTACCAACAATGGAGCTTCACCTATTGTAACAGGTATTCGATTTTAACTTGCTGTATCTGATAAATGAGCAGTGTTTCCCCAACATTCCTCAGCTTGTGTGTATGCCAATATGTCTACTTCCAAATAATTGGGGCAAAGAGGAAATCATCAGTGTGATAACTACCAAGTATATTGTAATTCAAGTAAATTAGGAGAGTACAAAAAAATTCTAATCTGGCCTCTGAGATAGAACACTCAGAACTGAATTTATATATGCGCACCCTTGGATAAAGGTATAGTGTAGCCCTGCAGTGACAAGGTACTATGGCCCGAATGTTTTTGTCCTCTCAGAATTACTCTGCTGAAGTCCTAAACCCCAAGGTGATGGTCTTAGGCGATGAGGCCTTTTGGGAAATGATTAGGTTCATGAATCATGAATGGGATTAGTGCCGTTATAAAAGAGGCCCAAGGGAGTTACCTTGCCCCTCTCAGCATGTGAAGACACAGAAAGTGCTGTCTCTAAGGAAGCAGGCTTTCACCATACAGTACTCCTGCCTGTACCTTGATCTTGGACTTCCCAGACTCCAGAACAATGAAACATACACTGCTGTTGTTTCAATGCACTAAATTGATGGCATTTTGTTAAAGCAGCTAGAACAAACTAAAACACAAGTGTTCTCATTATAAAAGTTTGAAACATCAATGGGTTGAAATGGAACTATCATCTCCACACTGTACTCCATAGATAAATGGTAAAACTTAATTATCTGCAATGTCCTTATGGAGAAATTAAAAAAGGAAAATAATTCTTGATAACTCCAGACCCATCTCCAGGAAACATTTAAATATTTGTGTGAAGGGGCCCAAATCTGAACCTGCCTGTGAAACCTAGTCTATCCCTACAATATCCCATGGTCATGCCTCCATTTACACGTACTCTGTGTAGATACTTCCGATGGCTTGCATTAGCCACTGTAGGTATACTCATGCCCTTCTTATAAAAGGGAAGCCCAGTAACAGATTTTTAGATTGAAAAATGCTTCAACTGTTATTCATTTTAATCATTTTTGTCTTCAAATAATAAAATCCAGGCCTATAGAGGTTAAGTATGTAAACTGTTCTAAATCAGAGTTCACTAATGACCAAATAGGGACCACAGTCACATTGTTTACCGTCTTAACATGGGGCATCCCACAGTGGTTGGTATGGAGGGTAGGAAGGCCTTTCATTTCAAATGGAAACCACTTCTGTAACAACACATTTCATACAAATCTGTTGCCTAAAATTGTTTATGTCCTCTATTTTTAAGCATTTCTCAAAAACCCTTTTACTTCCCTGACTATATCATGATCTCCCTGAAGGTAAAGCTCATGGCTATCATTTCTCTGTATTTTTACCATATTTATAAAGTTTAGGTAAATGTGGTGCAGTTCATTATTATTCTAAACCTTATCAATAACACTGAACCTCTGCGTCTATTCCAACTCAGTGAATTCCACTGATATTCTTTGTAGAAGATCTAGAAAAAGAAATCACTGAAGGAAACCAGAAACCAAAGAAAGATGGCTGGGTTTTGTTTTTGTTTTTGCATGTGTGTATACTTTGGAATGTGTGTGAGGAGGAGGTGGTCAAAAGAAATCACTTAAATTTATCTGAGACTATGTG
Organism: Nomascus leucogenys; assembly: GCF_006542625.1. Lineage (NCBI taxonomy): Eukaryota > Metazoa > Chordata > Mammalia > Primates > Hylobatidae > Nomascus > Nomascus leucogenys. Next base: position 45,938,051 of record NC_044402.1, on the reverse strand, counting down.
GGTTTAATGTTTTGTAGGGTAAACCATTAGAGCGACTGAAGAGAATAGAGAATGCCTACTGAAAATGTGAACGTATGTTTGGATAGATAGAGAGGATCCAGAGGCTAAACATTAGAATAAATAGACTCAATTTTTAAACACAGAAGAAAGGTTAGGAATAAGAAAACTAATTTCCTTTTTATTATAGATCTTAGATCTAATTTCCTTTTGTCCTTCCTGTGTATTTGAAAATAGGATGTAGCTGTTCTTTCCATGTGAGAGCTGTTTAATATTTTCACACTGAAAGTGTCGTGTTTAGATTTGAGCACCACACATTTAGAAGTCTATAAATAACCTATTTTGCCCTTCAAAATATACAGAATGTCAGTCAAAGAAGCAGAGATTATACAACAATTATTAATTAAAGAGGAATACCAATATTCACTTTACTCTTTCAAAGATCATTAAAGGTGATCAAATTTGTAACTCACCGCAACTCTTTTCAAAAATCCTTTTCTTCACCTGTCACATCTTTCACACTGCAATGTTTCAAATCTCCATCAAAACCTTAAGCTCTTCTTAAGCCCTAGTTCTTGCCACTTTTGTTACATATGTATCTCTCTCTCGTTTCTTCCAGCATTTTATTATGTAGTTCAACCTAGTCTCTCTTACTAAAACCTTCTCTCTCACCCACCTACCTCTCTGATTTTATCTTTCTAGGTTTTCCTATGAAAGAGGAAGAGATAAGAATTAATAGGCAGTTTATGTAAATGCTGAGTGTACCCAAATGTCAGTAGATCTTGTCTTAGCCATGCATATTCTATAGCATGGTGATGGACTCAAAATTGTAAGCAGTGGCAGTACGTGTAGTGGATATAGCAATGGATTCACTTTTAATTAAACAGAGTGTGAGCTTTTATCTCTACTCCCTCCCCAAAAGTAACTAAAATAAGAATAAAGGATAAATAATGCATAACCCCCCAAGGACAAAGTAATCAAGAAAGGTGACAGACAATACCAGACTAAAAATGGCAAACACATTTTCAAAAATGGTAAGTGGATGGACAAAGATAGTCATAGTAGCATGACTGAAGGTTGAAACTGAAGCAATCAGAAAAGTAATAATAATGAAAAGGAGTCTGAGCTGCTGATCCCCAGAAATGCCCAGAAATGAGAGATATTAAAGGTAGGGATTAAGGAAGTGACTGAAAACATTAAAATGGGGGTTGAAAGTTTGTAAATGGAAGAATTGGGCTCCCAGATTCTTTCCCACATCATGAAGCCAGGCAACTACCCTGGCTTCATTTTGTCAAAGACTTGAGATGTACTTTGTGAATTCTGTAATTCAACTGGAGAAGTACTGGTCTTGCAAATCCTAAGATCAGTTTCGGACAGAAAGAAGGCACTCTAGGCTGGCCACGGTGGCTCACGCCTGTAATCCCAGCACTTTGGGAGGCTGAGGGGGGTGGATCACGAGGTCAGGAGCTCGAGACCATCCTGGCTAACATGGTGAAACCCCGTCTCCACTAAAAATACAAAAAATCAGCCGGGAGTGGTGGCGGGCGCCTGTAGTCCCAGCTACGCGGGAGGCTGAGGCAGGAGAATGGCGTGAACCCGAGGCAGGAGGTCGCGCCACTGCACTCCAGCCTGGGCTACAGAACGAGACTCTGTCTCAAAAAAAAAAAAAAAAAAAAAAAAAAAGAAAAGAAAAGAAAGAAGGCACTCTAGTGAAAACAGGATTTAATTAAAGTATACAAAAAATAAGATAATTAAATAAAAGTATGCTTATGAGAAAATGAGACCCTTGATACATCTCTCTAACTTCACTCTCAGAACTCTGGAAGCCAAGCAGGAAAACAAAGGATTCCTCTCTGGAGACTAAAGAACTCAAAAGAAAAGAAGTGCAGATAGGGATACTGTTTTCTCCCAGCGAAAAGTTCAGTGCTGTATTGTGGGCTGCACTAAGGCTTACCGACTGACAGGTCCAGCAAACACACCCAGAGATTCCAATCAGCCTTAGAGGTCCTGCAATAAACAGAAGGAAACTGCTATAAACAGAGGGGAAAGTTGTACACCATGAAAGAAGAACACCAATACAAACAGAAAAAAATAAGACAATGCAGGGTGTAATAGAAAACAATGGAAAAGCTATAATACTCTCAAAATGATGAGACATTATATCCCCTAAAGTAGAACAGGATGTATAGATAGATTAGAGCTAGAGATAGAGATAGAGATACATAGATAGAGGTAGATGTACATAGAGAGAGACAAAGAGAAAGAAAAAAGTAAAAGCTCTTGGAAAAAGAGGGAAAGAAATTGGAGTATATTGGAAGTTACCCTTAAGGAGAGTTTCCAGAAAGTTGAAAAAAATGACAAAAAGATTAAAAATAGGGAAAAAATTCAATAAACCAGAATTAATGCAGAATACCCACCATCTGACTCATAATAGTTCTTGAAATAAAGAAAGGTTGGAGGTGAGTGATTAATAAATAATTGCAAACTAATAGCCAGAATTATTTTCAGATTAAAAGGGCCCAGTGATGCTACCAATAACAAATAGGATACCAAAATCATCATGAAAGTTCAGAATAGAAGAGACAGAAGAGTACACTACAGCTTCCAGAGAGAGAAGAAAGAGGAAAAAAAGAGTCACCTACGAAAGCATAAGAGCCAGAATAGACCATGACTTCTCAGTATCAACCCTGAAAGCTAGAATTCCATGGAGGAATACTCTCAAATTTCCACATACTCCACCAAGAAAGCAGAAAAAATGGCTTCCAGGAAATAAGGTCACGAATATAAGAAGGAGATAAAATTTCCCGGGTTATCAGTGAAGTTCTGGAATATCAGTTTATGCAGCCCCCTCTAGATAACAGCCAGTTCAGCAGACCAGCTGCAGCAAAAATATAGAAAGAAGGACTCCAGGAGGACTGTTTTAAAACCAAATACAATACAATTAGCAAAACCAGAAAGAATGATGAATGCGTTCACACATATTAAGAGAAGATTTTCAGTTCTGCAGGATGATTTGGGAGTTAATTAATGACAGATTTATAGAAATCATGCAAGTCATGAAACAGGGCAATTATTAACTCCAGGAGAGATAAGAATTGGAACTATTTACACTATCTTTTCAATTTTTCTATAAATGTAAAACTAAAATGAAAAGTTTATTTACATGTAAAATAAGATACATAATCTTACAAAATTACAAAAAAAAGAATTGAAATAAATGTCTAGAACATCATATTATTCAGCTGACAATATGAATAGTCATAATAATGTAAGTGCTGACTTTTGATTTAACCAAAATCATACTACAACTATATAGAGAAGATAAATGTATATGTGTTATATGGGCAGTTTTAAGAAGCTAAATCTGTATATTCCATATGGGAAATCGATGAAAAAGATAAAAAGGAGGAGAAGGAAGAAAAAATGGCATTTTACCTGTGTCATTAGAAACAGATTATTATCAAAATATACAAATATAAGAGGTGAGAGTAAGCCTGTTGATAAGAATAAAGCAGATTATTATTATTACTCTATTTTCCTATTAGTGTATCATTAATATATTATTACAGAACTACTTGGCTTTTTAAAATACTAATCTGTATTACTTTCATAAAATAAAGCAAAATTTAAATGTATTTAATATTAAAAATGTATAATTTACTCTAGCTTTACATACCTGCTTTACCACTTACCTTAGGAAAGTCACTCTTTTTTTTTTTTTTTTTTAACTGGTTTAGTTGTATATTTGTTGGATTTTCTTTTGCTTTTCCTCATAAGGAAGCTAATGCAAGTGAATGATCCTACCTTAATATCTAACATGAAGCAGTGAGTCCTCCAGCATTCTTTTTCATTTCCCCCTTAAAGGAGCTAAGAAATGTGTTAGCTTCTTTCAGATATTTGAATGAGTCTTATGTGGAAGAGAGATGCAATTTGCCTTTGGTTTCAAGTGATAAAAACAGGAGCTGAAAAGTTCAAGAAAACATATCCAGCTCAATATTAAAAGGAACATTATTGTAAAACATGGCTATCCAGGGCACAGGTAACTGGTGAGTTCTCCATGGTAGAGTCTTTCAAACACATAAGGGGAATGAAATACAATATAGAGGTAATGCAAGTGATGAATAAGTAAACTAAGTAATGTTCCAATCCTTCATTTCTATAGACTGGATGATGTTATGCCCTGCTACTTCTCCACAGATGCAACAACCACCAGAGAAGCAAGCTGTAGTTACTAATATGGTAGCAATTAAGATTAGACGAAAAAAGAACAGGCTCCGATTGCTTTACACACTAAGGAAAATGTAAAAAGTAGACTTAGAAAGGGATCTGAGCCAAATTCTGGCCCAGATTTAACATTGTGAAAAAGTTCAAAGTAAGGGTGAAATTCTGACATCTCATTTGAAAGCAATGCAGCTCTCCTGGGAAAGGACTGACTCGGGGCTTGCTTTATTATGAACTCCATCCTTTCTTAGTCACACACAGACAGACCCTGACTTGTATATATACTCTGCCCACTCTGCCTCTGCCTCTAAGGCCTCCAGAGTAGACTCAAAGTGGATTCATTTCCCCATTGGAAGAAAAGGAAGAGAGAGAGAAAAAAAAACAAAAAGAGGATCCAAAGGTTCCTTTGTACATCCTAGCTCTTGTCCCTATTCTTGAACTCTGAAAAGGCAGGGTAAACGGTCAACCCCAAAGCAGGTGAAGAAATCCTACTCCAAACCACTCTTCACTCCCTGTGGCCCTGTCTTCTCCTTCCTATTCCCTGTTTTGCTTTGTTCCAGGTCCCTTTAACTGCCTACTCACTTGCTACCTCAGCAATCAACCCTCACCCAGGCCTGCAGGAGCCTCTTTCCAGGATAGGAATGTGGTGCAAGCTCTTGCGCTAGGGGGTGTTGCAGTTTTGCTTTCTGGTATTTAGCTATCCAGCCTGTTTGAAAATAGGGTCACCTCTGCAGCACAGATCCAGTTCTTAACTCTTAAGTCATATTTCTATTGGTTACCCAATACCCAGGCAATTAATTCCAGGCTCTTTAGCATAACACTTACATTTTTCACCATCTGGACCAGGTGACATTTCCAACCTCCTATCCTGATCTTCCTCTAGAAAGCTCCCTTTGTTCCAACCACACTAAATTCTTCACGTACCCTCTATTGAGAATGCCCTTTCCCGCCATCATCCCTCTCCCATTCTCTCCCCTCTCTGCAGCACTCTGACTAGACTAACTGGAATATCTCTCCCTCCTCTGTAAAACCTTTTTATATTCCCTTATTTGAACTTAGAGAGCAATCCCTCTGTGCTCCCAAGGCTTTTTGCTCATACGTCTATTATAGCACTTAACATGATGTATTTTAATTTATGTTTTGTGGGTTTATCTTTCCTACCTGATTTCTCAAATAAAAGCATCCTATTCTTCTTGGTATTTACAGTACATAACACAGTATAAGGTTTGTAGCAGGGACCCAATTAATGTTATTTGAATGAATGAAATAAATATGTGAATGAATGAGAATGTACGCCGTAGTGTGTGCCTTTTTAAACAACTGATCTAAAAAATTAGTGATTAAACAAAGAAAGCTTCAGTAAGCATCTTGCACATCTGGACAATTGTAATGCAAAATATTTACTTAGGAGGCAAAGAGATAGTCTCTTTTCTTGTTGAAATATAAAGGAATTTTGTTTCAAGGAAAATTACATTGAAAACATAACTGTCTATAATACAAGAGTCTAAGTTTATATCTTTGGGGACAGTTCTTATCTTTTTACATTACAAGAGTGAACACGATTTAAACCAGTGTGATGATGTTTCCAGACAGCTAATAAAAAGGAAGATTAGAGAGCTATATAAAATGGCAGGTGCCTTGGCAGATTCCACATCTTAGACATTAAGCACAGAAGTGAAGCTGTTTTCTCAAGACCACCAAAAGTGCTTGATGTCAGCTTCAGCAGCATGATGCCATTTTGCCTGAGGTGTTCATCTTACCTTGTATCCCTGTTAGAAAATAATATAGAGAAAAAAAAAAAAACCTAAAGCTAACAGTGGTAGATGATGACACTCAGAACAGAGAAAGCATCTGAAAAAAGCAGACTCCTGGAAAAAAGAATGTTGAATTATTTCTAGTCAATCACTTGCAACATATCCTGTGCACTCATAGACCAAACTGTTATGTCTAATCATATAAAGAATCATCTGCAGAAGGACTATATATTCTATAACTCACTTTATATCATAATCTCTTAGGGAGTTTAGAATTATGACTATTTAAAGATATGAGAGAAATGCACCAGGGTGATATTTCTCCTGGTAACTCACATGACTACCAGGGGTAACAGCCATCTTTACCCAAAAAGCGAATACAGAAAATACATAATCTTTTTTTTTTTGGTAACCTAATGAATGCAATTACAACAAATATTTTCTCTTTTGAGCTTTCTTTATCAAAAGTAACTTCAAAACCACCTCCTGTTTGGAGACAAAGGTAGTGCCGAGAACATGCTGTGAATATAGGCTAAAAGAAACACAAAGCAAAGAGACAGATACGTTAGGAGAAAATAATTGTCAACCTCAAAGACATCTAATGAACATGGAACAGGAATCTCAGAAATTGATCATGAAGATAATAGTAGACATTTTGTAAATGTACAATTTGTAATAAAGGGTTTTTTTTTAAGTGAACACGTGCATCTAGCCTTGACTAATTAGCTAATGACTGACTCCACTGATTGGTGGGGATGATTAATTTGTGAGCTTGTCAAAGGACAAATAATAATAAAGTCCTCTGTTCCAGCCTTTTTGCTGATGGTGCTGCCTGAATGTCTTTATATGTCTAAAGAAACCCAAACTTCTTTAGTCAATGTGACTATTACCTGAAGGCTTATTATCAGGGGCCAAAGATAAGTTAGAGATATTTCCTGGATTGGCTCAAATCAAATTACATATTAGCAGAGGAGTTGCCCACTGCCCCTTCCCGATAAACGATCACTTAGCCTCAGGTCTGGTTTTCTCATATGCTGTTCTTCCTCTTTATTTTCTTACTCTTGCTTTAGTTTTCCTTCTCAATAGGACTAACGTGTATATGTCATGGCTATTTCACTTGTCATTGATCTGAAAGTCAGCAGAGCATAGGATCTGGAGACAAACAATCCGGGCTTGAATCCCAGTTTTTCCACTTACTGTGTACATTTTGGAAGAGACGCTTATAATCTCTAAACTTGGGTCTCCTCATCCACAAAATGGAGGATGCATCCTGAGGGGTTTATAAATATTAAATAGGATAATCTTGTTTAGGCCTGCCGTAGATACTCAATTGATGTTATTATAATAAGTGATTATGCTGGAGAAGGGGAAGAGACATGAAGATTTTCACACTCTACACTTTGACCATATGTATAAGCAGTTCCCTTAAGTTCTTACTCAGAAAATAAAAATGCAACAGACATCTATTTTTTCTTTTGCTTAGATGCTGGGAGAATTAGAACCAAATTAATCTTGTTAGAATAAAACACTTTTCAAAATACTGTTTTATTTGTATCTTGACTGCTAGAAGAATTAGAGTCCAAGTCAAAGTCAAATAACTTTACTGGCTCGGGCATGGTGGCTCACACCTGTAATCCCTGCACTTTGGAGGCTGAGGCGGGCGGATCACCTGAGGTTGGGAGTTCGAGACCAGCCTGACCAACGTGGAGAAACCCCGTCTCTACTAAAAATACAAAATTAGCCAAATGTGGTGACACATGCCTGTAATCCCAGCTACTCCAGAGGACGAAGCTGGAGAATTGCTTGAACCCGGGAGGCGGAGGTTGCAGTGAGCTGAGATCATGCCATTGCACTCCAGCCTGGGCAAAAAGAGTGAAACTCAGTCTCAAAAAAAAAAAAAAAAGAAAAGCCAAATAACTTTTCTTCTAGGCTAAGTTCCCCTTTTCTTTTGATTCTCCTGTTACTCAATCTTTGTTCTTGGTTTATCTATAATTGTATAATTTTATTTGTATTTGACTTCTGGGTTCTCTCAAATCCTTTTGAAGCAAAACAGTGAAATCTTTAAGCTTTCAGAAGTCCTCTGTCTCTCTCTCTCAAACACACACACACGCACACACACACACACACACACACACAATTTACACCATTAAAGGGAAATGATAAACCTAGTTTGGCCTATATTGGTTCCCTGTGAACCTTTTTGAAATTGCATATTTCCATGTCCAGCTTTAGATATTCTGATCCTCTAGATCAAGGTGGAGCCAGGAATCTGTATGTTTTAGCAAGCATTATGCACCTAGGAAATTCAGACTCAGACAGTACTCTACCACACTTGGAGAAACAATGGCCTATGTGATGCAGCAGGCATAGATATAAATGAGTCTGGCTTTCAAAGCAGAAACAATTACCATCTGTGTGACCTTAGAAAATCACTCAACCTGAGATTCAGTGTCTTCATCTTTAAAAGATGGAGAAACTTGTAAATGTCTGTTAAACCTAACTTATAAAGTTGCTATAAAATGTCTGTTAAACCTAACTTATAATAAAGTTGCTATAAAAAGTAAACGAAATGAAATATTACATGTCACAAAGATGAAAAAACATATTAATTAAATGATTAATTAATTAATTAAATGAACATCTAGGTTTCACAATCTGCAAAAAACATATTAATTAAATGATTAATTAATTAATTAAATGAACAGCAAATGATTAATTAATTAAATGAACATCTAGGTTTCACAATCTGCAAAAAGACCCATATGAATTTTTAGAGACAAATAGCCTTTTTTGTGTTTAAAAATCAAGGCCCTTTGCTGTGACTTCTGACTGCTCCAGATAGATTAGGTGTGTTAAATCTCAGGTCATGACTCATTAGGGAATTGTGTAATCTGGTAGTAGCCCCAGCATTTTTAAAATACAGTAGAATAAAATGAAATAGAATAGGATAAAGATGAAAAATATCAGAGCACATTGCCCATCAGAAGAAGTTTAAAATCAGATGTCTAATACAGTAGTCTCCCTTTGTCTGCAAGAGATGTGTTCTAAGACCCCCAGTGGATGCCTGGCCACAGATAATATTGAACTCTACGTTTTTCCCTATACATACATACCTATGAAAAAGTTTAATTCATAAATTAGGCAAGTAAGAGATGAACAACAATAGCTAATAATTAAATATTAATTATAATGACATACCATCATCACTACTCTTGCACTTTGGGGCCGCTTATTAAGTAAAATAAGCATTACTTCAGTACAAGAACTGCTTTACCTCAACAGTTTATCTGAAGCAAAACAGCTACTAAATGACTAACAGGCAGGTAGCACAGTGTGGATCCACTGGACAAAGAGATAATTCACATCCCAGTTTGGACGGAGCCGAATGGCCCACAGTTTAAAATGTATTAATTGCTTATGTCTGGATTTTTCCATTTAATATTTTTGGACAGCTGTTGACCATGGGTAACTGAAACAATGGAAAACTAAACCACAAATAAGGGGGGACTATTGTTTTTAAATGTAGTTGTTTTTTGTGCCATTTTGTGTCTTCTCCTGAGTTACTCCTATATATTCTGAGTTGTGTTTGGAGGTCATACTCAAGAATAGAAGAAGAGAAGTGGTGGCCAGTATAGAGGGCAAGATGGGGCAGGAAGCAGGCAGCATCTATAGGTGAGACTGTGTAAGGGAAGCAGGAATATATGAAAAAGAATATGATTAAAGGAATGTTAAAAGGAATACAATTAAACATTATCATAGGTATGCATGTATAAGGAAAATGGCATATACATGGTTTGGTACTATCTGCGGTTTCAGGCATCTTTGAGGAGAAGGACAGGAGAATATGTGTCTCTTTAGTGCTTTCGAAAATATTGTGGAGGGCACTAGGCTTTTAAGATCATGCAGAAAGGAGTTTTAGAGCAGATTCTTAGAAAATTTTAAAAAAGAATGATCCTAAAAAGCTGAAAGACATGGGGCAGTTTGTATGTGCAAATATTCTAAGCTTAAAGCACACTGGTAAGGGAAAATAGTACTTTTCAGGTATAAGTTAAATTATACTTTGCAGGTATAGGTTCCTTGATGTATCAGATGCTCTTCTAATCCCCAACTACCTCTACCGAAAGCAAAGTTTAGGGCTATCATGAAAGATGGAGTCCTTTTTGTGGCTGACGGTTTAAAGGAATAGTGCTCTAGCATCTGAAAGTGAATTTTGAAATTCATTTTTCTCATTTTAACAAAAGCACTGCCTTATGTAAGAAAATAATACATTATATGCACTATTTAGTGGGTACATTAATGGCTACCATTTTGTGAGCTCATACCATATACTAAGAATTGCACTAAGTACTTTACAACCATGATCTCTTACCTTCCAGAACTCTAGGGGAAAATTTTAGTGTACATGCTCTATAGATAATCTTACTGAAGCTCAAAGAGATTAAGTAATTAACCTCAATCCACATGAGTAGCCAGGGCTAGAAGCAGAATTCACACCCCGATCTCTACAGTCATTTACTTGCAGCTGTACCTCACTGCCTCAGCCCCTAGGGTAAACTGGTGCTTATGGACTGATTTTGGAAGGTCACCATCATATGTAATATCTTTCTGAGAGGGAAGCATGCCTGCGAAGTCAAGCAATTTGGCTAAACAAAAGTGTTGTGCATTAAGCAGTCAGCCACTGCTGAAGATGCTCAGTGTCTCAACGTCTTCACTATACACATTGGGTATGTAACTGTGTCTTGTTTCTCAGTGGATTCTAAAGGGACTTGGTGGAAAAAACAGCTGCTTATTTGTTTCTCTTTTAAATGTTAATTTTGTGGTATGCTTCATAAATTTATTTGCATTCTGTCACCCAAATGATAGTGATTGAGATGAAAAGAATATCATGCTAAAAATATATTTTGGATTGTACAGTTAGAAAACAAATAGGTTCATGTATTTTTGTAATTTTACGGCCAGGGTTAGGGCAGGCATGTGTGTGGTGTGTGTGGGGACAGGAAATGGTATTACTCTGGGACCAATGTTTTCTTTTTGTTTGTTTTGTGTTTGGCAATCAAGAAGGTTGATGTTAATTTGATCCAGAAATTATGCTGTATAGAAGTAGAGAGTATAGTATGCTCCGGATATCTAGTCCCAGATTCTATTCACTGTATGCATCCAGTGAGGGTTAAAATGAAAAAATGAAGCTGTTGTGACTAGCTCTGACAGGAACTCAGGGGACTTTCTCCTCAGTTCTCCCCCACATTGCAAAGCGAAGAGCCTTTTGTTCATCCCCTGTCCAAGACCGTGAGAGGTACAGATGTCCTCTTTGCAGTCGATTCTTTTGTAAGTAGAAGTTTGGGTTAGGTAAAGGAAACAGACAGCAAAACTGCTGATTTTCAAGGGCATCTTGCACAAGGAAATTTGCATCTTGTGATTCTCCTCACTCTCTCTGGTGTCTGAAAACAATCTGGAGTTATCAAGCCTTGACAACAGCTAATGAGAATGAACAGACTCACACAGATTCCCCCTTAGCAGCAATTGGATTCAACCTTTACAAGACAGGCAAATCAGCCCAAATAACCTATTTTTTTGAATGAATAAAAAGATTTTCTAGCCTCTAGCAGTTGTCTACTAAGAAGGAAGTCTGGCAAAGAAGTTGAGCTGTAATCATGACAATAAGACCTGTAGAATGTTTACTAAGTGCCAGGTATGTAGTGCTTCACATCAACCCTGTGGCCTGGGTACCACTGCCACCACCACCTTCATCACTATAATCCCCATTTCATAAATGAGGAAACTGCAGCACAGAGAAGTTCCATTTTCTGCCTGTGGCCCATATGCCTGGTTCCAGAGGTCATGGACTCAACTCTTTTCTTCCCCAGTCAGGGTAAAAACTAAGGTATATCTGAATTCTGAGCTGCCTTACTTAAGGGCTGTCATCCTGAGACCTGTGGAAAAGGGGTTGGTTACAGTTCATCAGATCTTCAGCACAGTATCTCATGAATTATTCTTTCCATTTGTGACTGATCAATTAAAAAATAATGATTTAGAGTCCGCTATGAGCTAGGCACTGTAATATATGACAGGAGATATTGCTCAGTGGCTGAGGTGAATCCTGGCGCCAGGCTTCCTTGATTAGAATTTACTTACTAGCTGTGACCTGGAGATGTAACTTAACTTCATGGGCTTCAGTTTTCCCATCTAGAATTGGAAACAATAATAATTACGTTCTTCATAGATTTAAATTAGTTAATTAAAGTAAATCAATTAAAATAGTGCCGGACACATAGTAACAACTCAATAAGTTTTACTGTTATGGTTATTACTAACCTGTTTTACAAGCTAAAAATTATAAAATAGTTTTGTTGTAGTTATAATAGTCTAGATAGAGAGAAAAATGAATCATTCTGGATCTACTCTTTTTATGAAATTAGTCTAGATTTTAAAACAATAAAATACCTATAACTTTTTAAAGTCTTAATTAAGTTACCCTTTTCTAACCCAGGAATGTGTATGCATTTTTTAAATTGTTGGATTTATTTGATTTAATTAATTGATTTGATCAATGTAGCTAATATGTATTGATTCCCTACTAGGTGCTAGGAACAATGAATGAAAAATCCATGCACAAAATTTGTAGAATTAATGCTCCATGATAAGTTTCCCACTCTTTTTCACTCTGATGTTTATAAAAACTTTAACAGAAAATTAAAATTAGCACTGAACCTGTTAGTGATTCTATAGAATACAAGAAAAATGATGCCTCATTAATAGTTGAAATATAATTTACCACATTTCTGCTTTTCATTTGTTCTGGGTAAAAATATCATTATCTAAGTAAAAATGTTTCCATAGACTATCTATACCCCAATTCTTGCTTATACTATATGGTTATAGTTGTTTCTAATCAAAGATATGTCTCACTTTAAAAACACAACAAATTTAGGATTATATTTTGGGGTGAATATTTGTCATATAGAAAAACCAACATGTCTATGATGAGTGTTATACATAATTTATATAATTAATTCTGCACTAAATGTTTGCTCCAAATTAGTCACAACATAGACCATATAATAGAATTGTATCCCTAAAAAGATCAAGAAGTATTGGTCCTTTCTTTTTTGGGAGGGGCTTTATTTCTGTATCTGAAAGACTTTTAGAGGTTTAACTAATAAAAGGTTGTATTTTCCAGCTGTTCTCATTTGGCAGATGGTTAATTTTAAGCCTATAGAATAAGTATGCTTAACTCACTTTGCAAACCCGAAAGAACCATAAATTAGAAAGCTAGATATATTTTATCTGTTTTAACTATTGGCCATCCCAATTGCTCACCATGATCTCTGCTGCTGGGATAGATTACAACAAATGATATTAATATATTCTATTCTTGAATGCATTAATGCCACATTCATTTAGTGAAATTGATTGCATAGGAGCCTAGATATGTATATTTAAATAATTAATAAACATTTTTACTTTGAAGTACGTGGGTAGCCCTTTTAAAATTCGCAGAGCAGTTTTTACCCCACCCCATATTTCTGTTCTAAGAAATAACATCATCACTCAGTGGAGGAGGAAGTAAACTTGTGTAGTATCTCTCCAGAGGTTAGAAATAGGATCCAATGGTAAGAGCTTCTGGGAGGCAAGATTTCTGCTCAATAGAAGGATGCGCTTTCTGATAATTAAAGCTGTCTGACAGTGGAGAAGTGACCACCTGTCATGGGGATAATTCAGGCAGAGACTGGGTGATTATCATTTAGAAATATGGTAAAAGGGATAATTCAGGTGGTAGAACATTTGATTAAGTGATGTCTCAATTTCCTTACAACTGAAACGTTTTGCTTAGGATTGTGGAAGTTCTTATCTAACCTAAAATTTTTTCCATGAAGAAACAGCTACATGGTACAGTGGTTAAAAGCAGCAATTTTATGATAAAACAGATTGACCTGGAGTTTGTGCCTTGTTGCTACTGACGAACAGAATGACTATAAGGCACTCATTCAACTTTCCCAGAGACAGTTTCTGTAGCTGCCAGAAAGAACAATATCTAATAAGTGAGTTTTGAGGATTGAGGTTTTTTTTCTTCTTTTTTTATTTTATTTTATTTATTTATTTATTTTTATTATTATACTTTAGGTTTTAGGGTACATGTGCACAGTGTGCAGGTTTGTTACATATGTATCCATGTGCCATGTTGTTTTGCTGCACCCATCAACTCGTCATTTAGCGTTAGGTATATCTCCTAATGCTGTCCCTCCCCCCTCCCCCAACCCCACAACAGTCCCCGGAGTGTGATGTTCCCCTTCCTGTGTCCATGAGTTCTCATTGTTCAATTCCCACCTATGAGTGAGAACATGCGGTGTTTGGTTTTTTGTCCTTGCAATAGTTTACTAAGAATGATGTTTTCCAGTTTCATCCATGTCCCTACAAAGGACATGAACTCATCATTTTTTACGGCTGCATAGTATTCCATGGTGTATATGTGCCACATTTTCTTAATCCAGTCTATCGTTGTTGGACATTTGGGTTGGTTCCACGTCTTTGCTATTGTGAATAGTGCCGCAATAAACATACGTGTGCATGTGTCTTTATAGCAGCATGATTTATAGTCCTTTGGGTATATACCCAGTAATGGGATGGCTGGGTCAGATGGTATTTCTAGTTCTAGATCCCTGAGGAATCGCCACACTGACTTCCACAATGGTTGAACTAGTTGACAGTCCCACCAACAGTGTCAAAGTGTTCCTATTTCTCCACGTCCTCTCCAGCACCTGTTGTTTCCTGACTTTTTAATGATGGCTATTCTAACTGGTGTGAGATGGTATCTCACTGTGGTTTTGATTTGCATTTCTCTGATGGCCAGTGATGATGAGCATTTTTTCATGTGTTTTTTGGCTGCATAATTGTCTTCTTTTGAGAAGTGTCTGTTCATGAGGATTGAGTTTATACATGTTACAATATCTCATGGGTATGGGTCTACAAACCTAGGAAGTCATGTCTTTCAAAATACAAAGGGAGAAATGATTGAGAAATATACCTGCTTGGAACTAGAGGAACATCATGATATTCAATGATTTTTTTAAAAAAAATCTTTAAATCTGTAATGTATATTGGACCACTTTGATGCATGCTTAGTTTATAATAGCCAGAAGCAAATATCTTTGTGGCAGTTGTATGACAATTAAGACACTTTAGCAACTGCATGGATGAAGTATTCACAATTGATTGCTTTCTTCTGGAGATAATTCCATAATCTATTTCTAGATCAATAGCTCTGTATAGACACTAGAAGTGATTAAATATCTAACTAAATGCTATAAGCATCATTGTAATATCCTGGGAATCTGCAAATCACATAATCTCTCAGTTCATGTTTATCACTCTCTTTCAAGCCAACATCACCTGGGGCAGTTTAAGGTTTTCTTGCACATTTGTGTAGCATGATGATACTCATGCTGGCAACAATAAATCAAACCTCTGGTGATAGATGTTTCTTCTGTATGCACACATACACATACCTTAATGCAAGTCACATTTCCCAAAGAGTACAGTGTGAGTATTACGTGCAGATACTACACAAAAGCAATCTCTCTTAGCCTACGGTTTCGATCCTTCACTGTGAACCCTCCTGGAGCCTGCTGATCAGCATGCAGAACCAAGTTCCAGAGAAGTACAGAGAAATCTCTAGGGATCTCTGTCCACCTGTAAAGTGAGAAAGGATCCATATATTATTTGCAGACCCATCTTCACTTGTTCTCGAGAAAGCTTTTGTTGTTATCTTAGAAGTGGAAATATATGTGTGTTTCAGCTGGTGTCTAACACATTTAGTTACAGAATACAAAAATGTTCAGCACTTTAGGGGGCAAATGTTATTTTTGGGGAAAAAAACTTTTCCAAAGCAATGCACACACACACACACACACACACACACACACACACACACACAGAGAGAGAGAGAGAGAGAGACAGAGACAGAGACAGAGACAGAGAAACAGAGACAGATTTGGCTTCTGAGATTTGTAATACAACCTGGGGCAATGAAGAAAAAAAATAGATGGTTAAGACAGGTAAGTAGAATTATAGATGTCTATTAGACTGATATGTTTAAAAGATGAATGTTCTCTGGACTAAAGTTAGAATGAATTTCTCTTTCTATTAGACTTAGTTTTAGAATGTTTTGGGTAGGTTTCTTAGCACCTTTAATAAGTGAGCACATTTCTTTTAAAATGTGTCAAATCATGATAAAAGCTGCTGCACTCAAAGGCTCCAGTTTGCAGTACAAATTCAGCAATGCACAACAGCAAGCTGATCAAGTCTGGGTTTTATTTTATTTTTATATGATATCATTAGGTTTTATTTGGCTGCTCTTAGCTGCTGACAACAACATACCTCCTATCAAATTTATTGTGAATTAAGAGATGATAGGTATGAAGTTATATTAAAAGAATTTTCAGTGTGAACTTACATACAGTAGAACAAATTGGTAAAAACAGCTATGAAAATGTTTTATAATGCATAACTATTTGTCAAACAAGGAGAAAAAATGTGTACAGGATTGTTCTATTGTGTTTAAGGGGATGGGGATAGTTAAAGTAACAAAAATAGCTTTGACAATATTGTTTAAAAAACTTATTTCACCCCATGTGTCTCGAGCCTGAACTTTGAAATTTCACCTTAACTCCTACTGTTTGAAGATTTCTACATTTGAGACTTGAAAGAATTGAGAAGGAAAATCACATAAAAATTTATGAAGTTTTAGAACACCTAAAGCTATTACATACTATCATTTTGATATGTAATTTGGGAGCCATTGGTAGGATTTTGTGGTTTTTATTAGCCTATGTCATATTTGCTTTATATTTCCAAAGCAATAGGTTAACATGAATTTGCATAATTAGCATAAAATAGAGCAAAATTAATAATGAACCTCAACAGGGTACATCCTCATCTTTCCCAAACCTATTGGTATGAGTACCGTATCACCTTAAAAGCCAAAATTAAAAAAATATATATGTCTTAACAATTTTAATCAGAACTCATATGATGTGAACAGCATTTTTGTCATGAAAATATTTCTTCATTAGATTACAATCACTGCTTATATTCACTATACCTACAATCCTATGACCTGTTTACCTAGAAAGCTTCTAAAATACTTCTGAGAATACCTTATACTCCAAAGTGTTGGAAACAAGTGACATTCTTTACATCCAAATCTTTTTAATGGGTTATTTCTATAAATGATAATGCTAATTATCTCAAGAGAGGCAGTAACAACATAGTAGAAACATCTTTGAGCTAGACAGGAGACTTGACATTTCTCAGTAGTACTCAGCACTCAGGACATTTGTAATTATAGGGTCAGTGTCTGTCTTCCCACTGAAGTGGTTCTCAACCTTGGATGCACATTGGAATTACTGCACACCTTTAATAATAATGATGCCTGGGTGATACCCTAGAGATTCTTGTTTAATGAATTACAGAGTGGAGTCTGGAGATTAAGATTTTCAGAATTGAACAACTTAGCTTATTCTAATATGTCACTAAGAAAATTGTGCATTTGACTGCACATTCAATGACAGAAGGGACCTTATCTTCAATGAATAAATTGATATCTAGTGCAGAGTAGACTGTTGCTAAATATTGGATGAATGGATGGGTGGATGGATAAATGGATTGATGGATTGTATTGACAACTTTTCTTATCTTTATGGATCTTGGTTTTGTGTGTGTGTCTGTATTCATCACTCCCTGCCAGGTCAACTTCAATGTGTATGTATATATATTAAGAGGGTTGAGCTACATATCTCTTCCTTTTATTCAGATGACTTTCCTGAGAGCCCATCGTAATGGGTCTAGCTAGTGTTTGTTTTATCAAATGCAAGGGCCTTAATCATAGGAACTAGGAATATTTAAATATCCAATAAAAGCTATAATAGGTTTAATAATTTTTGCTGAATTAAATGCAAATTTTTATATTTTATAAAATCCTTTGTAGGAATGTTCTATTTTTATTCTTTTAAATGTAACCATGGATTCACATCCTATATCCTTAAAGATTTATTTGCCCTTGGGAAAGAATATAAAACATATTTTGTATCTGCAAAAAATGACACTTTTCAAAAATTGACAAATGGGATCTAATTAAACTTTAGAGCTTCTGACAGCAAAAGAAATTATCAACAAGAGTAGACAGACAACCTACAGAATGGGAGAAAATATTTGCAAACTATGTATCTGACAAAAGTCTAATAACCTATATCTATAAGGAACTTAAATTTACAAGAAAAAAGCAACTCTATTAAAAAGTATACAAAGGACATAAACAGACACTTCTCTAAGAAGGCATACATGTGGCTGACAAGCATATGAAAAAAAGGCTCAATATCACTAATCGTTAGAGAAATGCAAATCAAAATCATAATGAGATAGATCCCACACCAGTCAGAATGGCTATTAAAAAATCAAAAATAACATGCTGATGAGGTTGTGGAGAAAAGGGAATGCTTATACACTGCTGGTGGGATTATAAATTAGTTCCACCATTGTGGAAAGCAGCGTGGCAATTCCTGAAACATCTCAAAAGAGAGCTACCATATGACCCAGCAATCTCATTACTGGATATGTACCCAAAGGAATATAAATTGTTCTACTATAAAGACACATGCACATGTATGTTTATTGCAGCACTATTCACAATAGCAAAGACATGGAACCAACCCAAATGCCCATCAATAATAGACTGGATAAAGAAAATGTGGTACACCATGGAGTACTATGCAGCCATAAAAAAAGAATGAGATCATGTCCTTTGTGGGAACATGGATGGAGCTGGAGGCCATTATCCTTAGTAAACCAACGCAGGAACAAATACCACATTTTCTAACATATAAATAGGAGCTAAATGATGAGAACACATGGATACTGGGAGAGGAACAACAGACAGTGGGGCCTACTTGAAGATTGAGAGTGGGAGGAAGTGGAGGACCAGTAACCATGTACTAGGCTTAGTACCTGGGTAACAAAATAATCTCTACCACAAACCCCATGACACAAGTTTGCCTGTATAACAAACCTGCACATGTACCCCTGAACCTAAAATAAAAGTTTTTTTTTTTTTAATGATGGTCTTTGTTTCTGATAAATCCGAAATCTGTGGAAGATACTTTAGTTATCCAAATTATTTGGTGAGAATTTTGTCTAACAAAGTTATTTTTTATAAATCTTTTTCTTTGTCAATTAAATTAGGCTATTCCAGTGGGACTGCTGTCATGATACATTATGTGGGTGTTGTTTATATAAGGACTTTTGCTGTTTTTGTTTAGGAAACATTTATTTTAACTAATCCTTCCTCATTGTCACTACTGAGCAATTGGCAGTGTCAAGAGTCATAGAAGCATTAACATTTTATACACAATGAGCCACGTGTGTAGGCCACAGTAGTGATTTTATTACAATGAGAGTCAAGAAGACTTTGCTTTGGTGAAAGAATATTGGACAAAACTCAAATGTAAGTTGAAGGCAATCTAAAAATTCATTTAAAACTTGTTTTCCTTCTGAAGTCATCCTTCACAAGGCCCATGTCATGATGAAATTTTAGAGGGATTAAACTTGAGTAGGTCAACATTATATAATGAACAACACTATATTATAATCAAGTTCAATTGCAATTACTAAATGATCCAGGCCTGCTAGTTTGATACAAAGCTGCAGTAAGTTACCCTATATTTGAAAGGTCATTCTGGCATTCTAGCAGTTTGATGTGTACTAGTTAACGGATTGACCAAACGCTTTCAAACTTTTTCAGTTCATGATACCCTTAGTGTCTCAGTAATATTTTCATGGCAAAAGAGATATTTCACAGTTTTATTTATTATGCACTTAGGCCCTTAGTAACCACTTGAAAAAATATATGAATTAAAAGAAAAAATTATATTTAATTCAATTCTTAAATAGCCGCAATTAATTACTGGCTGGAGGTGTGAACCTGTTGGGCGCTACATGGTTTCTCAAACCGTAGAATCAGAATGGAAGCCACCCTCATTCCCTGTTCCAAGGTAATTCTTAAGGGGTACCTGGCGTGAACCCAGGAGGCGGAGCTTACAGTGAGCCAAGATCGTGCCACTGCACTCCAGCCTGGGTGACAGAGCGACACTCCATCTCAAAAAAATAAAATAAAATAAAATAAAATAAAATAAAATAAAATAAAATAAAAAATATATATATATGCCAGGCGCGGTGGCTCAGGCCTGTAATCCCAGCAATTTGGGAGGCCGAGGCTGGCGATCACAAGGTCAGGAGATCGAGACCATCCTGGCTGACATGGTGAAACCCCATCTCTACTAAAAATACAAAAAATTAGCCGAGCATGGTGGTGGGCGCCTGTAGTCCCAGCTACTCGGGAGGCTGAGGCAGGAGAATGGCGTGAACCCGGGAGGTGGAGCTTGCAGTGAGCCAAGATCATGCCACTGCACTCTAGCCTGGGTGACAGAGCAAGACTCCATCTCCAAATAAAAACTATATATATACGTATATATATATATATACACACACACACATATATACACACATATACATACATACATATATACACATATATACATATATACACATATATACACATATATATACACATATACACACATATACACATATATATACATATATACACATATATACATATATACACATATATATACACATATATACACTATATATATACACATATATACACATATATACATACATATATACACATATATTTATACATATATATATAATCTGAAGATCCATGTTGATTCCACTATTTTATGATGCAGTGACATTTATAAGGAAGTAGAAAAATTAAGTTAAATCTTTTTAATTATGATGAATATAGAAAGGGGATTTCTTGTTGAAACAAATAGGCTAAAAGAGCCTTGGTGTCAGCTATGCCTCTCTTAGAGAAAGGACTGTGACCCTGTCATCCTGTTGAATAATCTAGTGATATGCTTTAACAGCTATTGTTAAAATAGATTTTACCAAGGCAAGGACAACAGTTTGCTTATGAGCAATGAGAAGTATGTAGTCTTACAACAGTGCACCCTCTGGAAAGTGCTGCATGTATAATTAGTGAGGCCCTTCATAATTCATTTTTATTGTACAAATGCTGATTAAATGTATACCTTCTTCCACTCAAATGTAACGTGTCCCTTCCTCTATATATTTTATTAGGCTATGTGTATATCTCAAGCATAGATTAATTTGTTTTGTAAGATTTCAAAACATTCCTTTTTTAGCCCTGTAATGAATATAAAATGGATCCCTACTGCCTATCTTAGAGAATGCACGTTTCATAGAACTATTTAAAAAATAAATCCTTTTAAATTGCCCATCTGCTTAAGCTATGTTTGTGGAACATTAGGACTATGTCATGTCTTAGAAACATGTGTCATACTACTCTTTGAGGGCATTACAGCATTTTAAGGAATAAAATAATATTATTAAGAAGTATAATTTTTCCAAGAGATACCATAAGAATATTGCTAGAGATTTGACCTATTTGTGAAAAATCTTTGCATGATTATTAGCTTGCTAAAAATAAAATGAACTCTGCAAACGTGATCCAAGCTATTCTGTATGAAATTATGTGCTAGTTGCACAGTCCCCTGGGAGACCAGTGTGAGTCCAGATGCCTCTTTGCTGGTTTGTTTCATTTCTGGGGTTCATTTTCTAGAGGTTTTTATCATATTTTCAAAGTACAGAAGTCAGGCGTCTCAAATTCAAGTCTTGTCCCCTCCAAACTTTAAAAAATATATGACATTGATATAATTTGGCTGGATAATAACAAACTGAACAAATAAGGTATTTTCTTTCATTGAAGGTTGGTAATATTTTCCTCATTTAAAAATTTTTGGTTGGGCACCGTGGCTCACGCCTGTAATCTCAGCACTTTGGGAGGCCGAGGCGGATGGATCACCTGAGGTCAGGAGTTCGAGTCCAGATGGCCAACATGGTGAAACCGTCTCTACTAAAAATACAAAAATTAGCCCGGCATGGTAGTGCATGCCTATAATCCCAGCTACTCAGGAGGCTGAGGCAGGAGAATCTCTTGAACTCGGGAGGTGGAGGTTTCAGTGAACCAAGATCATCCCACTGGACTCCAGCCTGGGCGACAGAGCAAGACTCCATCTCAAAAAATAATTAAAAAAAAAATGAATTTTGTAAATTATGGGTCAGAATTCAAGCTAATGGAAACCTGTGGAAGAAAGAATTTTGCAGGCCTACCTGTGGAATCCATAATTCTTTCCAGAGGCAGCGATATTACAAAAAAAAAAGTGCGAGGATGTCCCCAAGCAGAAAACCGCCTTCATTGCAATGCTGACAGTATCTGGGTGTCCCAGGGTTCCTGGGGAGTGAGTGCAACTGATATCCCGGCTGTACTGCTACTGTGCTAAGTGGTTTTATATCCACTGAGAAGGACGTGTCAATAGGTGGCTGCTCAGGCCCCTAAAGAACGGATGGAGTGAGGTCTCTGTGAAGCCTCTGGGCCAGATCTCTGAGGAGTATCTGTGAGGGGCATCTCACCCACGACGAGGATGCTGCGTGGGAGGCCTCAGTGCCAGGCTCCTGGTGAGAACTCTGAGTGAGGTCTCTGTGGAGCCTCCGTGTGAGGTTTCTGCGTGAGTTCTGTGTGGGAAGTCTCTATGAAATCCGAGTCAGTTTCTGTGCGAGACCTGTGAGGCCACATGAGGTCTCTGTGGGAGGACTCCATGGGGCAGCGAGGGGGCCCCGTTGTCTCTTGTGAGGCCTTTGCAGAAGGTCTGTGTGTGAGGTATCTTCCAGAGGTCTCTGTGGGGTCTCTATGGGAAGTCCCTGTGTGAAATCTCCGTGCTGGGTCTCTGTGTGAGGCGCCACGGGACTATCTGAAGTCCCTGTGAGAGGACCCTGTGAAAGCCCCACAAAATCTCTGTGTGGAATGTTTGAGGGAATTCTCTGCGAGAGGTTTCTGGGCAATGAGTGTGGAGCAACCTGAGGCCTGTGTGTGAGGAATCTATTCAAGGTCTCTGTGGAGAGTGGGAGGTCTCCAGGCAAGGTCTCTCTGTGAGGAGGACTCTGAGAGAGGTCTCTGTGAGGCAGTGGGGGGTGCCGTGTGCCATTTCTGGGGCTGGAGGTTGCAGTGAGCTGCATGGGTCTCCTCATGAGGTCCCTGTTTTATGACTGTGTGAAGTCTCTGAGGTCTTTGTGGGGTCTCTGTGTGAGATCTCTCTGTGAGAACCAAGGAAGGTCTCTGACATTTGCGGGAGGTCTCTGTGGGACTGAGTGAGGTCTCTCAGTGTGGCCTCTGTGGGGTTCCCTGTGTGAGGACTCTGGGAATCTCTGTGTTAGGTCTCTGTGGGGCACCATGAGGTCTCTGAGAGCTCCGTGGGGTCTCTGTGGAGGCTGCATGTGGCTCTCTGTGGCAGTGAGAGGTCCCAGTATGCTCACTCTGTACAAGATGTCTCTGTGAGGTTCCTGCGGGAGGTCTCTGTGGGTCTCTCCATTGCTGGCCTCGCTGCATGTCATGGGAGGCTGAGCCGCAGAAGGGCTAAGGGCTTGTGGCTTCCTGTGTTCTTGCTGGTCTCTCAGCGTTGCCTGTGGCGCTTCTCTCGGCCTGAGCCGTGGGCTCCACGTCCAGCTCCTCCACATCCCAGGACCCGCCTCTTGGTTTCCTGAGGGAACCCAGCAGCAGCCAGGCATGGCCCATCCTCAGTGGTCAGGGTCCCAGCTCTGTGCCACACTCTCTTGAGCTCCCGGGGGACCGGGGCTGCTCTCCGCTCCAGGTCCCAGCTGCTCCTGCTGATCCTGGCTCCGCTGTCACCGCTGGGCCCACCTTGGAGGCTGCTTCAGTTATCCGGGTCCCAGACAGGACCTGGCCCCTGGAGAAGCCACAGGCTGGGGACTGTGCCCACTGCCCCCTGCACCCCTGGTGCCGGCCAGTCCCACATGTTGGGGGCAGGGCCATTTCCATTGTCATCTAGATCAGTGGCACTGCCTGGCACAGGCCTCTCCACCATTGAAATGAGGCCCCCAGAACTGGGCCTCTTGCACGCCTGTATGTGGCACAAGGCAGAGAAAACTCCCTCTAGAGACCTGGCTCCTCCTGTCCCTGATTTGTGGAGACCTCCTGCTTTCCCATATGGACAGGGCCCAGAGAGGGGAAAGCTGTGTGGAAAGCAGACGGAGACAGCAGGGACGGCTCCTGCCCTGCCCACACCCTGCCCATTCTGGACAGGTCACTTCCAGCTCCCTTGTGTGTTCAAATCCTGCCTGCCTGCATCTTCCCCTGCTGGTCTCTGGGGCAAGCAAGGACGTCAGGAGCCAGGGGAGATTTGCTGTGTGACCCCAGCTCAGCTGCTGGGCCCTTGTAAGTCACCACCTCTCCCCAGGGAGCAGTCCTGGGGCTACGTGTATATTAAAGGTCACGAGACTCCGACTCATGCCTGGGGTTCTCTAGTCCTTGCTTTTTCACCTACCGTCAACACATCCTTTAAAAAATTCAATAGGTGGGCCAGGCACCATAGCTCATGCCTGTAATCCTAGCTCTTTGGGAGGCCGAGGCCGGTAGATCACCTGAGGCCAGGAGTTCGAGACCAGCCTGGCCAACATAGCAAAGCCCCGTCTCTACTAAAAATATAAAAATTAGTCAGGCATGGTGGTGGGTGACTATCATCTCAGCCACTTGGGAGGCTGAGGCAGAAGAATGGCTCGAACCCAGAGGCCGGAGTTTGCAGTGAGCCGAGATTGCACTACTTCACTCCAGCCTCGGCAAAAGAGCAAAACTCTGTCTCAAAAAAAAAAAAAAAAAGTTCAATAGATTATTATGTGCAAGCTTATCAAAGATGTTAAGAAATTCATCTTCCTTATTCACTTTGCCTTCTCACTAATATGGCCCTCTGTGTTGGGGGTAAATGTGGTTTTTCTAGGTCTGTGATCTGGGAGCTGGAGCAGGGATGGACCCTGGGGTGGGGCCAGGATGAGACACTAGGCCCCCAGGCCTGTCTGAGGGGTTGGAATGTCAGAGTCTCCTGGGTCGCCGCACCACTTATGGCTCCCTCACACACACACCACTTCACCTCCTTTTCAGTTCTCTGTCTGCATCCTACAGAGTCCCACGATCAGAAGCCTCTGCACACACAGGCATACCCTACTGCATTCACCCAGAACTACTCTGAAGCTGAGAGACACGTAGGTGAGATAGACAAAGGCCGGTAACCCAGGAGCAGGGCCATTCACTCATCTGGGGCAGGGGATTTCACGGCCCTCAGCAGCCTCCATGGCACCCCCGGGCTCCAGACCCCACCTACACATGCACAGAGCTGGAAGGTCTGTCCCCACTGCCATTCCAGAGTGCGAGAAATGGAGAGACAGTGGGATGGGGACTCCGTGCTTCATATGTTGGCTGAGCTAAGAGGGCCCATCTCCATCCCAGCCTTTGTCAGGGAGAGTAGGGGCTTCCCAGGGCAGACATTACCTATTCTCCACCAGGATACCCAGGGTCAAGACTTCTCCCACTTCTGAACTCAGAGCCCAGCACTCTGCCACCTAAACTTCCACTATTTTGTGACACATGAAGCTACTGGGCTGTGGCACTTCCTGGAGCCTGCATGGAGATGTTCAGCCCTGTGACATCTCTGCAAACCTTCTCCCTACAGCTGCATAAAGTTTGAGGTAGACAGTAGTAGTGGAAAGATGGGTTGAACCTTATTTCAGAGTGGGATCTTCATAGGTTTTTCTCATCTTGTTTTTAGAATTTTTGGTTGTTTGTGTAAAGACAGTATTACGGAACCCTAAGGTTCAGTGAAGGAACTCAGGGTGAAGGTGGGCTTACAGCACCACTGTCAGCATCCCTCCATGTCCTGTCGCTTCCAGAAACCAAGCTCACACCAAGCACGGCACAAATAAAAGCCATCACCCTCTTATGAATAAAAAACCATATATATTGTGGAATATTAAATGTTCTGCATGTACTAACATGAGAAAAAATATTTTTTCTCTACAGTGAATTTTTTCTTAGGGATTTGTTTTTCTCTAGGGAAGGCTAAAAAAGAATTTGTGACTGACCAAATCAGATACCTTCCCAAAGAAGACAGTGCCTTGGACAATGGTGATGGTGGCTGGAAGCACTGGGTGTCTTTGGCCGGTGCTGAGGGGGACTGACTGGGGATACAGCTTTCTTGGGGAACAAGAGTTGGGGATGTCGCAGGCCTCATTGTTCATTGTTGCACCGGACAGTTTTCAAGGGCTGCTGATCTCTGATTTGCCTCTCTCTGTTGGGACAACCCTGGCTCTTGAGAGTGGCTTGTTGACTGCTGGCTGCATAGCTCAGTATTCTGCCGTGTTGTGAGTAGAAGAGTTGCCTGTGGTTGCAGGGAACCCCACAGACGGGGGCTTGAAACTCCTGTTTGTGCTGATTTACCTTCGAGGTGTGGCGCGCATGGCAAAGTGACATTTTCTTCTCCAGTTTGTGTCCAACTGCTGTCATGAGCTCCTGAGCTTCAGCACTGCTGCTGTACACACGTGATCTCTTTTTTACTGTTTTTTGACTCTCAGCAGTGACTGGTGCTGGCTTACTTTTTTTCTTTGAAAAAGCCCACTGAAAAAATTTCTTGATGTTTTCTCCAAAGTGGCTTACTGAAGGAGGCTGTTTCTTGGATGGCAGTAGCTGGATGCCTTCATCCTGATGGGTGTCTTCTGTTTTCCTGACTGGGGTAACTTGAGGAGTCCTCAATCCTTCAAGCCCCTCTTCATGTTTTTCTAAGTTTTCATGTTTTTCTAAGCCCTCGTAGGGCTTCCTAGAGTTCTCACTCTTGTGAGTAGAGGGAAACATCGCGCTTTGGCTCTCACATGAGCCTTGACAGTTTGGGTTCTTGACTCCTTGTGCCCCAGGTTGCTCCTTCTGGCTGCCGTGAAGTCACGTAGCTCCAGGGAAGCCCCCATGTTCCCAGTAGGCATGCTCTGGAGATGGCCCTGGGGCACCTGAGAAGCCAAATTCTCTGAAGGATGGGGCAGAACAGATGCTTGCCCATCTGGAAGGAGCACAACAGCGGCAGAAACTTGAGGCTGGGTCTCTGACTTCATGGCCATTCCAGGCTCAAATTCACTAACAACCTCCTCCCTAAGGCACAGCTTTCTTGGATCTTGGGAGACAGACACTGTAGGGAGTAGAGAGCTTTTGCTGGTCCCTGGAGCCTCAAAACCACGCACATCCTCACTTGTGGCTTGGAGGTTTGCCAGCATACAGGTTCCCAAGGGGACTCTGGGTTGTGGCACTGCCTGCCTGGTCTCTCCAGCCTTTGAAGATTGGGCTCCTAAGCTCCTGCTCTGCTGGGTGCTGCCTGTGAGGCTGTATGTGAGGGGCTTAGATGGCCACCTGCCCTCCTGTCCAGCTGAAGGAGCCTTCAAGGGCCCATGACCATTCCAAGATGGCATCCCTCGTGGGACCATCGGGAACTGCTCACATGCAGGTGAGGAGGCCAGAAGACTCTCTGGCATGTGAACAGATGCTTTGGTCAGCACCTGCTTTCTCAGACTTGCCATTGGTGGCTTTCTAAGGGACGTGGCCACCTCAACTTTTGAGCCAGCCCCAGATTCACAGGTGGCTGAGGAGGGACCGGCAAGCTGTGTAAGGGACAAGGATGAAACCTTTTCCAGTTTAAAGCACCGAATGGGCTTGAGGACCGTGAGGGGTAGACCCCACCTGTGTTTGGCCCGTAACCTCACAATGTGGGCTCCCAGCACCTGCTGAGCACACGGCTCGAGGAAGGAAAGCACCTGGGCTGTGTTCACACAGGCTTTCCCACTTTCCGGGGCTGCTAGATTGCTGGTTTTCACGTGGGTGTTGGGCACGGGAAAAGCCTGGTTGGCATCAAGCCAGGATCGATGCACAGTCATGGGGACCAAGCCCTCGTTGGTCTGGCTCAACCTCCTGCTCATGTGGGCTTTCAGGAGGTTTTCTACACGATTCCTCTCTGTGCATCTTAGTAAATCACTTCCCGAGTCACTCCTCAAGGGCTTCCTCAAGATCCTTTCCGACTCCTCAGAGGTGGCCCCCAGAACCTTCCCTGGGAAGCTTTCCATGCCCCTGGATAGATTTTGCGGGGTCTGCCCCAGAATTTGCCCTAGATGTGGGCACAGGTCCTTCTTTAGCTGGAACTTCACCTTCTGTGCCTCCTTGCTGCTTTCGCCTGTGGACATGGAGGACTGCCAGGGCCCGGGTTTGTCCTTGGCCTGACTTGTCCCTGGCGATTCGTCCCCAAGCTGCATCAGATCTGGAGACTCTTGGATCCTTCCCAGGTTGCCCCGGTGTTGGATGATCCACTTTTTAATGTGTTGCTCCGGTTGTCTCTGGAGTTCAGGACTGACTGGAAAGTTCTCAGGCAGAATGGATGTCAAGCTTTCCTGGGGAAGGTTAGGAGTGGAGACACTACGGATGTCCTGAGATTTTTGGACCCTAGAGGGTAAAGCTAACCCACCTTCTAGTTGTTTCCTCAACAAAGGCCATTCAGGGTGCTGAGTTTCAGGTAGGGAGAGAGCTTGCACTTTGTTCTGTGATGCAGGGCAAGCTACTCCAGTGTTCTTAATCAGGGATGGAAAAGCAGGAGATAGGACTGGGAAAGAGGATTGAAGATGGGCCTGAGCCTCGGCCTGAGCCATAGGTGTGGGCCGGAATTGGGGTGTGGATGAAATAAAGGGTTGGGACTTGGGCCCCAGATGGGACAGGGGCTGGGCCTGGAAAAGCAGTGGGGACAGTGTAGTATCCCTTTGAACTGGGCAGACATTGGACATTTCATTGAACAAGAAAGGAGGAGACTGTAAAGTATAAGACCTGTCAGTTACCCAGGCATTAGCCACCAGGGACTCGCTGTGCAGAGAGGGGAGGCCCCAGAAAAGCTGGCTATAATGCTTCCGAAAACTCTCCTGCAATAGCCTAGGATCTGAGAGCTTCTGAGGACTGGGCAGCTGTTTCGAGTTCTCTCCCATGTTCCAGAATGGTTTTGGGGTTGTGGTGTCCTGCTCAGCATCCAATTTCACTAAATTCCCCAAAGAATTTAAGTGCTTTTCTGGGGTCATTTGGTCTGTAAATGATCCATCATTTTCTTTTTCTTTCCAAATGTTGACCTTGGCTCTTTCTGTGACTTGTATCCCCATGGCATGCTGGCCATCAGAGCTGAGCAAAAACGGGCTACCAGCTTCCATCTGACAGGTCTCTGGTGGGTGGCGGGAAAGATGATCTTTCTGGACTGATGAATTGAAGGTGCACCAGGTTCTGGTAGTCTCCTGCCACCAGGAGGAGGCAGAAACAGGACTGACTGAGCTGTCAAGGCCTGCGATGGCTGGGACAGAAGCTGCCAAATCTCCATGTGGAGACAAGCTTTGAGGGAGGGTGCCCAGTGGAAGTGCCCCCTCAGGGGATGGAGTTATTAGTGTGGAGCCCCGCAGCGGGGGAGCAGGGAAGCCTTTCAGAGGAGGCGGAGAGCAGGCCAGAGGATCAGGCGTGTGTGGTGGGTGAGGGAAAAGCGCAGGTGGCTCGGGTGAGGGCTGTTCTAGGGGAAGGGAAGGTTCTGGTGGCTGGGAGGCACTTAGGGAGGAGACTGAAGTGGTCCTTGGGCCTGGTGATGGGGTGGAGGCCCGATCCTGAGGATGCTTGGCTCGAGGATCCGGGGAAGCTACCGGGGAGAGAATGGGAGCAGCATCTTCCATAGGCTCATGAGAGGACCGGGAGGCTCCATCAGGTGCTCTTCTGCCCACCTCACCTGGGAGGTCTGGACCGGAGAGCTGAGAAAGGCCACCTTTGTCAAGGTGTGGCTCCAGGAGGCTGCAGGAGACAGGAGGCATGAGCTGCAGCCAGGAGCAGGTGGGGCCGAAGAGCAGAGTGGGCGCTCGGGCCACAGCCCCTCCACCACCCCACACCCTGAGTTCCCGATTCTCCTGCTACCCCTCGCCCCAGGGTTTTACTCCCATCCTCTGTCCCCCAGGTCTCCCCATCCCAGGTCAGCTCCAGGCTGCCTATGGCCCTGGGGTCGCATCCCAGCCCTGGTAGGAAGGATGCAGGGAAGGGGAAGTGCCTCACCTCTGCAGGTGTGAAAGCAGGTCCCAAGTCTCCTCCAGGCCTCTCGGGCACTCTCTACAAGCTGGAAATCAGGAGACCGGGTTAGGGCAGTGAGGGAGGGGCCTGGGATCTCACAGGAGGCTGAGTGGCTGTTTCTTCAGGGAAGACCATGGGGAATTAGACCCTGGAACCCACATATCTGTGTCCAAAGCCACATGGCCCAACGGTAATAGCAAGGCATGGAGGGCGGGGCTTTGTCATTCACAAAGGGCTTCCACACATGGACCCCCCACCCCCACAGTCCTCACAACTGCCCTGTGGGGAGAAAGGACTGGGGTGGTCTCAAAGAGCTATCAGCCTTAGCAGAGTTGAACAGCTGTTCCCAGGGAGCAGGAGGCCCCCTCACCCCCCTCCGCATCCAGGCAGGCATTGGTCTCCCCAGGACACACACACTGCCCCCTGCTGAGTAATGCCCAGTCCCTGGCCCACCATGGCTTCATTCCGGCATGGAATCTGAGAAAGACCCGGGGTTCTGATTTCCTTCCTAGGAGCCCCCACCTCAGGCTTCTTCAACTGACTTCTTCAGAGTCAGTTCCCTCTGGGACAGACGAGATCAAATTAACTCTACTGTGCCCTGGCAGAGCCTTACCTCTTAGACTGTGGTTTTTCATCCTGCCTCTGGGCCTCCCCCTCCACCGTACGGGACACTGGGAGACACGATGACGTGGGGAGACAAGATGACGCTGGGAGACAAGAAACGGCGAGGAGCTAGGACCGGCTCTCCCTCTCCGCCCCCAGCCCAGCCACAGCACGCTGCACTCATGAACCCCATGGCTGTCTCAGTCTTGCTCAGGGAGCTCTGTGTGCTTCCTCCCACTCATGTTTAAATGGATGACAAACTCCTTTTCTTCTTAGAAAAACAGGAAGAGGGGGCCGGGCGCTGTGGCTCGTGCCTGTAATCCGAGCCCTTTGGGAGGCCGAGGCGGGTGGATCACCTGAGGTCAGGAGTTTGAGACCAGCCTGGGCATGGTGAGACCCCATCTCTACTACAAATACAAAAATTAGCCAGGCGTGGTGGCGGGCACCTGTAATCCCAGCTACTCAGGAGACTAAGACAGGAGAATAGCTTGAACTCGGGAAGCAGAGGTTGCAGTGAGCCAATATCTCTCCATTTCACTGCAGCCTGCAAGACAGAGCGAGACTCCATCTCAAAAAATAAAATAAAATAAAATAAATAAAGTAAAAATAGCACACACACACACAGGGATTTTCAATATGAGGTCCACCACGGACGCCGTCAGTCCCTGTTCCTCCTCTCCAGGAACAACCAGGCTCAGGCCCGCAGGCACTGCTGAGCTGTCAGGTAGGATTCTGCTTCCCAGGAGACCAGAGGAGATGTCAGGCCCCGGTGGGAGGCCCTCGGGGACCCAGCACAGGCCCCAGATCACCCCACACAGAGGAGGGTGGGCCCCGAGCCACCTGCCCCAGAAAGTGGCTGATGAGCCAGGGCTCAGGGCCTGGTCTCCGACAGGGACCTCCCCAGTCTCATGACCGGTCCTGGGGCTGAGTCCAGGGGTTTGATTTTGCCTTGATGCCTCCTGCGCTCCCCCACAGATGGACTGAGAGCTTGGGATGGAAATCCCAGTACACGATCTACCCCTACCAACCCTTGGCTGCCCTGCCTCTCCCTGGAAGCATGATGTTCTGGTGTCTTCTGAGACTTCCCATTGCAGAAGTCTCTCCGCTGGATTTGGAAAAGTGGAACTAATAATAAAAAGAAAGGAGAGAATCAAGCTCTGTGGGTTTGAACTGAGGGCTCCTTACCTTTCTCTTCCCAGGCGATGGTGAGGGGGGGTCGTCACAACGGAGGTAAGAGAAGTAGGGGAGTAATAGGAAGAATAACCCCAGGGCAAACACCAAGGTGAGGAGGATATCCAACACCCATGGTGTGGGGCTGGGGGCGTTCAGCGATGAGGCGCTAAGTAATTTTAAAGGAAAGGGAAGATTCTCCATGTGAATAGGCGCTTTGCTTTCAAGCAACTGAGCTCTGGGCATCCCAGTGGAGAGTAGGGGCTGGGGCCCAGGCCTGTGTCACAGAGCTGGGGCCTTGACATCACAAAGGGCTCCTTTGTTGGGGAGGGGCAGTGGGAGGGGGAGGGGTGGTGGGGGGGGCAGAGGGCGGGGAGGTGCAGAGGGAGGGGGAGGGGCAGGAGGAGTGGGAGGCCAAAGCACAGCCCCTCTCCACCCCTCAAGCCGGGGATCCCCCCACCCTCCCACCTTCCACATCCCTCCTTCCCACTAAGTTTTGTCAGTGATAGAACTCAGCCAATTTTCTATTCTTTCTCCCTGGGACATAGATATTACCTGGTTCCTTTTATCTATTGGAGACGGTGGCTTGAAGTTACATATTTTATAGCCCTTGAAAATCTGAAGTTCTGAAATTTTGGCTATGTACCAGGGATTTTTATTCTCAGAATCTCGTTCGTCCTC
The DNA here is from genome assembly GCF_006542625.1 of Nomascus leucogenys. Lineage (NCBI taxonomy): Eukaryota > Metazoa > Chordata > Mammalia > Primates > Hylobatidae > Nomascus > Nomascus leucogenys. The sequence continues at coordinate 45,905,534 of NC_044402.1, read as the reverse complement.
AACTCCAGCTTTCCCACACGATGTTTTTGTCTTGTATCAATACAGAGACAAAATGTAAATTTCTTTTACTCTTATTTAGTTTTGCAAATTTTGAATAGTAAGTTTTAAAAAATTATTTCTATCTCACTTTCAATCAAAGGGACCTACGCACATACAATTAAGTTTTTTTTATCTTTTAAAATTTTATGTACTTATGTATTCATTTTATTTTAAGTTTCAGGATACATGTGAAGGACATGCAGTTTTCTCACATAGGCAAATATGTACCATGGTGGTTTGCTGCACCTATCAACCCATCACTTAGGTATTAAACCCAGCACGCATTAGTTATTTTTCCTGAAGCTCTCTCTACCACTGGCCCTCCCCTGACAGGTGCCAGGGTGTGTTTTTCCCCTCCCTCTGTCCATATGTTCTCATTGTTCAGCTCCCACTTGTAAGTGAGAACACGTGGTATTTCGTTTTCTGTTCCTGTGTTAGTTTGCTGAGGATAATGGCTTCCAGCTTCATCCATGTGCCTGCAAAGGACTTGATCTCATTCCTTTTTATGGCTGCATAGTATTCCATGGTGTATATGTACCACATTTTATTTATCCAGTCTATCATTGGTGGGCATTTGGGTTGATTCCATGTCTTTGCTATTGGGAACAGTGCTGCAATGAACGTACACATGCATGTATCTTTGTAATAGAATGATTTATATTCCTTTGGATATACAGTAATGGTATATCTGCCACAGCCTCTCTACTGCACTGTGGGGAATTCTGCCCAGCGCAAACCACTCAGTCTCCCTAGCACTGGAAGGGGAAAACCACCGACTAGACCCGCAGTAATGGCGGTCACTCCTCCCCCCAGGAACTTGGTCTTCTTAGGCAGACTCCAGGATGCCGTGCTGGCCAGTGGGGATTCCATGCCAATGGGTCTTAGCTTGTGGGGTTCCGTGGGAGTGGGTCTGCTTGGCTCCCTGGCTTCAGGCCCCTTCTCATGGGAGTTGATGGATCTCCTGCTTCACTGGATTTCTGCAAGCCACCAGAGTATGCAAAAACTCCTACAGCTCAGTACCTGCCCAAGTGGCTGCCGACTGGAGCCCCTGCTATGGGTCTGCACAGCTTTGTGCAGACCCGGCCTATACTTGGGACCCAAGGCCCTGGTGGTGTAGGCTCACAAGGGGATTACCTGATCTGGGGTTTGCAAAAATCTGTGGGAAAAGCATAGTTCCCTGGGCGGGTAGCACAATCCCTCACTGCTTCCCTTGGCTGGAGGAGGGAGGTCCCTTTGCCCTGTGCAGCTCTTGGGTGAACTGTCGCCCAACTCTGCTTTGCCTTGCTCTCCATGGGTCACACCAACTGCCTAGTCAGTCCCAATGAGGGAATATGGACACCTCAGTTAGAAATGCAGAATTCACTGGCTGCAGAATTCACTGGCTGTTTATGTTTGTCTCAGTGGGAGCTGCAGAGTAGAGCTGTTTCTCCTCAACCAGCTTGGCCCCTCCCCCAATTAAAATAATTAATATTTAAAATTTGTAATTCTAATTATGAAAGAATTATAGGTAGTTAAATCTTCAAGTGGTATTTCTGTAAATGTATGGCATTTACAGTTCTGGACTTGGTAATGCTTAAAGTGCACGATAACTTATGGGACTGCTATATAGGCATACCTCAGAGACACTGTGAGTTTGGTTTCAGGCCACTGTGGAGATGAGCTCTTTAGGGCAGTGCCCAATGGAAGTGCCACTGAGTCATGGTGAGATGGAGTCAGAGTGCAGTCCAGCAGTGGGGGAGCAATGAAGGCTTTTGGAGGAGGTGGAGGGCAGGCCAGACAATGGGGGGGTGTATGATGGGTGAGGGGAAAACACGTGGCTTGGCTGAAGGGCGTTCTAGGGGAAGGGAAGATTCTGGTGGCCAGTTCTGCAATAAAACAAATATGGTAATAAAGCAAATCACACAGAAGTTTTGGTTTCTAAGTGCATATAAAAGCTAGGTGTATACTATACTGTAGTCTGTTAAGTGGGCAATAGCATTATGTCTAAAAAAGTCAATGTACATACCTTAGTCAAAAATTATTTTGCTGTTTGAAAATGCTGTCAATCATCTGAGCCTTCAACATCATAGTCTTTTTGCTGGTCGGTGGCCTTGCCTCAGTGTTGTGGCTGCTGACTGATCATGGTGGGAGCTGCTGGAGGTGAGGTGGCTGTGGCAATTTCTTAAGATAAGACAACAATTAAGTTTGCTGCATCAATTGACTATTTCTTTCAAGATTCCTCTGTAGCATGCAATGCTGTTTGATAGCATTTTACCCACAGTAGAGCTTCCTTCAAATCGGAGACAATCCTCTCAAACCCTGCCACGGCTTTATCCACTAAGTTGATGCAATTTTCTAAATACTCTGTTGTCATTTCAACAAGGTTCACAGCATCTACACCTGGAGTAGCTTCCATCTCAAGAAACCACTTTCTTTGCTCATCCAAGTTCTCATTTGTTAAAATTTTATCATGAGATTTCAGCAATTCAGCCACATCTTAAGTTCTCTTCACATCTTTTAATCTTAGTTCTCTTGCTATTTCCACCATATCTGCAGTTACTTCTTGCACGGAAGTCTTGAACCCTCAAAGTCATCTGTGAGGATTGGAATCAACTTCTTCCAAATTTCTTTTAATGTTGATATTTTGGCCTCCTCCCATGAATCACAAATGTTCTTAATTTTAACCTCCTCCCATGAATTGCAAATGCTTCTAGAATGGTGAATCCTTTCTAGAAGGTTTTCAACTTACTTTGCCCAGATCTATCGAAGGAACGACTATACATGGTGGCTACAGTCTTATAAAATGTATTTCTCAGATAATCAGCCTTGAAAGTCTAAATTACTCATTGATCCATGGGCTGCAGAATGGATGTTGTATTAGCAGGCATGCAAACAGCTTTAACTTTCTTGTAGTTCTCCATCAGAGCTCTTGGATGACCAGGTAAATTGTCAATGAACAATAATATTTTGAAAGAGATCTTTTTTTAAAGCAGTAGTTCTCAGGTGTGAGCTTAAAATATTCACGTGGTAAACACATGTGCTGTCATTCAGGCTTTGTGCCATTTATGGAGCACAGGCAGCGTAGATGTAGCATAGTTCTTAAGGGCCCTAGAATTTTCAGAATGGTAGATGAGCTTTGGCTTCAGCTTAAGCCCCTAACAAAAGAGTCATCCTGTTCTTTGAAGCTTTGAAGCCAGGCATTTATTTTGCTACCTGGCTGTGAAAGTCCTGGATGACATCTTCTTCCAATATAAGGCTGTTTTATCTGCAGTAAAAACCTTTGTTTAGTGCAGCTACCTTTGTTGCTTATCTTAGCTGATCTTATGGATGACTCGCTGCAGCTTCTACATCAGCACTTGCTGCTTTTCCTTGCTGTTTTATCTTATGGAGAAGACTTCTTTCCTTAAATCTCATGAACCAATCTCTGCTAGCTTCAAACTTTTTTTCTGTAGCTTCCCAACCTCTCTCAGCCTTCAGAGAATTAAGGAGAGTTAGGGCCTTGCTCTCAATTAGGGTTTGGCTTAAGGAAATGTTGTGGTTGGTTTGATCTTCTATCCAAACCACTCAAACCTTCTCCATATCAGCGATAAGTCTGTTTCACTTTCACACCACTCATGTGTTCATTGGAGTAATACTTTTAATTTCCTTCAAGAACTTTTTCTTTTCATGCACAGTTTGGCTAACTGTTAGGTGCAGGAATCCCAGCTTTCGGCCTGTCTCAGCTTTTAACATGCCTTCCTCACTCACCTTAATCATTTCTCACTTTTGATTTAAAATAAGAGATGTGTGACTCTTACTTTCACTTGAACACATAGAGGCCTTTGTAGAGTTATTAATTGGCCTAATTTCAGTATTACTGTGTCTCAGAAAACAGGGAGACCTGAGGAGACGGGGAGATGGAGGAAGGGCAGATTGATGGAACCATTCGAGCACACATGTGTATCAATTAGGCTCACTGTCTTTTGGAGCATGGTTTGTGATGCCCCAAAACAATGACAATAGTAATATCAATGATCACTGATCACAGATCACCATAACATAATAATAACAAAACATTTGAAATATTGCAAGAATTACAAAAATGTAACACAGAGATACAAAATAAGCACATGCTACCAGAAAAGTGGCACTGGTAGACTTGCTTGATGCAGGGTTGCCATAAACCTTCAGCCTGTAAAACCCCCCCTAACACATTTTATGAAGCCAGCATCGTCCTGATACCAAAGCCTGGCAGAGACATAACCAAAAAAGAGAATTTCAGACCAATATCCTTGATGAACATTGATTCAAAAATCCTCAATAAAATACTAGCAAACCGAATCCAGCAGCATATCAAAAAGCTTATCCACCATAATCAAGTGGGCTTCATCCCTGGGATGCAAGGCTGGTTCAACATACACAAATCAATAAATGTAATCCAGCATATAAACAGAACCAAAGACAAAAACCACATGATTATCTCAATAGATGCAGAAAAGGCCTTTGACAAAATTCAACAACCCTTCATGCTAAAAACTCTCAATAAATTAGGTATTGATGGGACGTATCTCAAAATAATAAGAGCTATCTATGACAAACCCACAGCCAATATCATACTGAATGGGCAAAAACTGGAAGCATTCACTCTGAAAACTGGCACAAGACAGGGATGCCCTCTCTCACCGCTCCTATTCAACATAGTGCTGGAAGTTCTGGCCAGAGCAATCAGGCAGGAGAAGGAAATAAAGGGTATTCAATTAGGAAAAGAGGAAGTCAAATTGTCCCTGTTTGCAGATGACATGATTGTATATCTAGAAAACCCCATTGTCTCAGCCCAAAATCTCCTTAAGCTGATTAGCAACTTCAGCAAAGTCTCAGGATACAAAATCAGTGTACAAAAATCACAAGCATTCTTGTACACCAATAACAGACAAACAGAGAGTGAAACCATGAGTGAACTCCCATTCACAATTGCTTCAAAGAGAATAAAATACCTAGGAATCCAACTTACAAGGGATGTGAAGGACCTCTTCAAGGAGAACTACAAACCACTGCTCAATGAAATAAAAGAGGATACAACAAATGAAGAACATTCCATGCTCATGGGTTGGAAGAATCAATATCGTGAAAATGGCCATACTGCCCAAGGTAATTTATAGATTCAATGCCATCCCCATCAAGCTACCAATGACTTTCTTCACAGAATTGGAAAAAACTACTTTAAAGTTCATATGGAACCAAAAAAGAGCCCGCATCGCCAAGTCAATCCTAAGCCAAAAGAACAAAGCTGGAGGCATCATGCTACCTGACTTTAAACTATACTACAAGGCTACAGTAACCAAAACAGCATGGTACTGGTACCACAACAGAGACATAGATCAATGAAACAGAACAGAGCCCTCAGAAATGATGCTGCATATCTACAACTATCTGATCTTTGACAAACCTGACGAAAACAAGAAATGGGGAAAGGATTCCCTATTTAATAAATGGTGCTGGGAAAACTGGCTAGCCATATGTAGAAAGCTGAAACTGGATCCCTTCCTTACACCTTATACAAAAATTAATTCAAGATGGATTAAAGACTTAAATGTTAGACCTAAAGCCATTAAAATCCTACAAGAAAACCTAGGCAATACCATTCAGGACATAGGTGTGGGCAAGGACTTCATGTCTAAAACACCAAAAGCAATGGCAACAAAAGCCAAAATTGACAAATGGGATCTAATTAAAGTAAAGAGCTTCTGCACAGCAAAAGAAACTACTATCAGAGTGAACAGGCAGCCTACAGAATGGGAGAAAATTTTTGCAACCTACTCATCTGACAAAGGGCTAATATCCAGAATCTACAATGAACTCAAACAAATTTACAAGAAAAAAACAAACAGCCCCATCAAAAATTGGGCAAAGGACATGAACAGACACTTCTCAAAAGAAGACACTTATGCAGCCAGAAAACACCTGAAGAAATGCTCATCATCACTGGCCATCAGAGAAATGCAAATCAAAACCACAGTGAGATACCATCTCACACCAGTTAGAATGGCCATCATTAAAAAATCAGGAAACAACAGGTGCTGGAGAGAATGTGGAGAAATAGGAACACTTTGACACTGTTGGTGGGACTGTAAACTAGCTCAACCATTGTGGAAGTCAGTGTGGCAATTCCTCAGGGATCTAGAACTAGAAATACCATTTGACCCAGCCATCCCATTACTGGGTATATACCCAAAGGATTATAAATCATGCTGCTATAAAGACACATGCACACGTATGTTTATTGCGGCACTATTCACAATAGCAAGGAGTTGGAACCGACCCAAATGTCCAACAACAATAGACTGGATTAAGAAAATGTGGCACATATACACCATGGAATACTATGCAGCCATAAAAAACGATGAGTTCGTCTCCTTTGTAGGGACATGGATGAAACTGGAAAACATCACTCTCAGTAAACTATCGCAAGGACAAAAAACCAAACACCACATGTTCTCACTCATAGGTGGGAATTGAACAATGAGAACTCATGGACACAGGAAGGGGAACATCACACTCTGGGGACTGTTGTGGGGTGGGGGGAGGGGGGAGGGACAGCATTAGGAGATATACCTAATGCTAAATGACGAGTTAATGGGTGCAGGAAATCAACATGGCACATGGATACATATGTAACAAACCTGCACATTGTGCACATGTACCCTAAAACCTAAAGTATAATAATAAAAAAAAAACAAAAAAACCCCTGCAATATCCGAGAAGCATAATAAAGGGAAGTGCAATAAAACAAGGTAAGCTTGTATATGTATGCATGCACACACCAATACACATCTACCTATCCACACACAAATCTTTGTACAAACAAATCCTGTATTTTCAAATCCAAGAATACATCATTTGCACCTTAAAAGTATCTGTCATCCTTGTAGTGTCCTTTTCTGTCTTTGTAATCAGGGTAATGCTGGCCTCATAAAAAATGTTTGTGTTCCCTCCTCTTCAACTTCTCGAAGAGTTTGTGAAGAAATGGTATTAATTCTTCTTTAAACATTTGCTAGAATTCTCCACTAAGCTATGTGGTCTTGGATTTTCCTTTTTCAGGAGCTTTTTGACCACTGACTCAATATTTTTACTCATTATTTGTGTTGATTTTCTATTTCTTCATGTTTCAGTCTTAGTGGATGTATGTTTTTAGAAATTTCTCTATTTCTTCTAAGTTAAACAATTTGTTGACACATAGTTGTTTAGAGTAGACTGTTATTATCCTTTGTATTTCTATGGTACCAATTTTAATATCTCCTTTTTTATTCTAATTTTATTTATTTGAGGCTTCTCTCTTTTTTCTTAGCCTAGTGAAAGGTTGGTCAATTTTTATTATTTTTATTTTATTTTATTTTATTTTTTTTGAGATGGAGTCTCACTCTGTCTCCCAGGCTGGAGTGCAGTGGTGCAATCTCGGCTCACTGAAAGCTCCGCCTCCCGGGTTCATGCCATTCCTCTGCCTCAGCCTCCCGAATAGCTGGGACTACAGGTGCCCGCTGCCTCGCCCCACTAAATTTTTGTGTATTTAGTAGAGACTGGGTTTCACCATGTTAGCCAGGATGGTCTCGATCTCTGACCTCGTGATCTGCCCACCTCGGCCTCCCAAAGTGCTGGGATTACAGGCATGAGCCACCGTGCCCGGCCATTATCTTTTCAAAAAATCAGCTTTTCGTTTCATTGATCTTTTCTATTGTTTTTCTAGTCTATTTCATTTATTTCTGCTATGATCTTTGTTATTTCCTTCCTTCTTCTAATTTTGGGCTTCATTTTTTTTCTTTTCTATTTCTTTGAGGTTTATTGTTTATTTGAGATCTTTTTTCTTCATTTAGCACTTATCTGTATAAACTTCCCTGTTAGAATTGCTTTTGCTTCATCTCATAAGTTTTAATATGTTGTGCTTTCATTTTAGTTTGTCTCAAGAAATTTTATTTCTTTTTTGATGTTTTCTTTGATCTATTGGTTGTTCAGGAGTGTGTTGGTTGATTTCCACATATTTGTCACTTTTCTAAGTTTTCTCCTGTTTTCAATTTTCAGTTTCATGCCACTGTGGTCAAAAAGAATACTTGGTAAGATTTCAATCTTCTTAAATTTGCTAAGACTTGTTTTCTGGCCCAGTATATGACCTGTGTAGGAGAATGTACTGTGTATGCTCAAGAAGAATGTGTATTTTGCTGTTTTGGAAAGTAGTGTCCTGTATATGTCTGGTCCACTTGATCTATAGTGTGGTTCAAGTCATCTGTTTCCTTATTGATTATCTGTCTGAATGATCAATCCATTGTTGAAAGTGGGATATGGAAGTCCCCTACTGTTATTTTATTATTGTTGTCACTTTGCTCTTCAGATTTGTTAATATTTGCTTTGTATAATTAGGTGCTCCAATTTTGGGAGAATATATATTTGTAGTAATTATATCCTCTTGATGAATTGACCCTTGTGTCATTCTATAATGACTTTCTTTGTCTCTTGTTACAGTTTTTGACTTAAAGTCTATTTTGTTTGTTGTAAGAATAGCTACTCTTTCTTTTTTTTGTTCCCTCTCTTTCCTTTCAGTGTATGTGTCTCTAAAGGTGAAGTGAGTCTCTTATAGGCAGCATATATTTGGTTCTCATTTTACTATCCATTCAGCTATTCTGTGTCTTTTCTAATTTGGTCCACTGATATTTAAAGTAACTATTGATAGGCGTTTTGCAGTTTCTTTGTTCTTTTATTTCTCTTTTGCTGTGCATGATTTGATTATTTTGATTATTTTCTGTAGTGGTATACTTTGATTCTTTTCTGTGTCTTAGTATTAATTCTTTTTTAAACATGTGGTAAAGTTTTCATTTGTGTATCTATTACCTGTTTTGTCTTTGCGATTATCCTGAGGCTTACATAAAACATCGTATGCTCTCATGTGCCACATAAAGATGTTTTGGTCATTGATGGGCCACATATACAATGCTGGCCCCATAAGGTTATAACATTTTTATTGTATCTTTTATATGTTTAGATACATTTAGATACACAAATGCTTATCATTGTATTACAGTTGCCTACAGCATTCAGTATAGTACAATGCAGTACAGATTTGTAGCCTGGAAGCAATAGGTTATACCATATAGCCTGGGTGTGTAGTAGGTGGTATTATCTAATTTTGTGTAAGTATACTCTATGATATTCACACCATGACAAAATTGCATAATGAGGCATTATTCAGAACATATCCACATTAAGAAATGTATGATTGTAGTTATAATGATCTATTTTAAGTTGATAACAACTTAACTTCAATCACATACAAAACCCTACACTTTCCTCCACTTTTTGTTTTTTTGATGTCAGCATTTATATTTTTCTTTATTTTGTAGTTATATTTATTTGTAATTTTTTTGTCTTTTAACCTTTTAAAAGTTAAAGTGATTATACTGCATCATTAGGAATATTTTGAATTTGACTGTATAGTTACTTTTACCAGTGACTTTTTATAACTACATATGGTTTCATGATACTAATCAGTCTTATTGCATTTCAGTTTGAAGAACTCCCTTTAAGATTTCTTATAAAGCAGGTCTAGTGACAATGGACTCCCTTAGATTATTTTGGGGGGTTTCTGAAAAAGTCTGTAAGTCCTAGCCAGAGCAATTAGGTAAGAAAAGAAATAAAAGGCATCCAAATTGGAAAAGAAGTGAAAGTGTCTCTATTTGAAGATGACATGATCTTATATAGAGAAAATTCTAAAGGCTCCAATTAAAACCTGTTAAAATTAAGAAACAAGCAAATTTGCAGAACACATAATTAACATTTAAAAAACCTGTTACATTTCTATATACTAACAGTGAAGTATCCCAGAAAGAAATTAACAAAACAATCTTGGGCCGGGCACAGTGGCTCACACCTGTAATCCCAGCACTTTGAGAGGCTGGGGTGGGCAGATCACAAGGTCAAGAGAGCAAGACCATCCTGGCTAACACGGTGAAACCCTGTCTCTACTAAAAATACAAAAAATTAGCTGGGCGTGGTGGCAAGCACCTGTACTCGGGAGGCTGAGGCAGGAGATTGGTGTGAACCCAGGAGGCGGAGCTTGCAGTGAGCTGAGATCGCGCCACTGCACTCCAGCCTGGGTGACAGAGTGAGAGTCCATCTGAAAGAACACAATCTCATTTAGAATAGCCTCAAAAAATTAACTACTTAGGAATAAATTTAAATAAGACTGTAAAATTTGTATATACCAAAAACTATAAAACACTGATGAAAGAATTTGAAGAAGATACATATCCCTATTACTCAGCATGATCTACAGACATAATGCAACCCCTATCAAAATTTCAAGAGCATTTTTCAAAGAAATGGAAAAAAGCAATTCTAAAATTCATATGCAACCACAAAAGACCCCAAACAGTCAAAACATCCTTCAGCAGAAAAAACAAAAGTGGAAGCATCACATTACCTTATTCCAAACTAAATTATAAAGGTATAGTAATCAAAATAGTATGGTACTGGCATAAAAACAGACATGTAGGCCAAGAGAATAGACTAGAGAGCACAGAAAGAAATAAATCCATGCCTTTACAATCAATTGATCTTCAGCATTGGGGCCAAGATTACACAATGATAAAAGTTTAGTCTCTTTAATAAATGGTGTTGGGAGAACTGGATATCCACATGCAGAAGAATGAAACTGAACCCTTATCTCACCCTACATACAAAAATCGTCTCAAATGGATGAAAGACCTAACATAGGGCCAATATTGTAAAACTCTTAGACATAAATATCGGAGAAAAGCTCCTTGATACTGGTATTGGTAATAAATTTTCAGATTTGATACCAAAAGTAGAGACAACAAAAGCAAAAATAGACAAATGGGAGTAAATCAAACTAAAAGCTTCAGCACAGCAAAGGAGACAATAAATACAATTAAAAGACAACCTAAAGAATGGGAGAAAATATTTACACACTATACAGCTGATAAGAAATTAATATCCAAATAAATTAGGAACTCAGACAATTCCAAAGGATCTTGTATTAGTCTGTTTTCATGATGCTGATAAAGACATACCTGAGACTAGGTAATTTATAAAGAAAAAGGTTTGGCCAGGCGTGGTGGCTCTGCCTGTAATCCCAGCACTTTGGGAGGCCGAGGTAGGCGGATCACGAGGTCAGGAGATTGAGATCATCCTGGCTAACACGGTGAAAGCCTGTCTCTATTAAAAACACAAAAAATTAACCAGGCATGGCGGTGGGCGCCTGTAGTCCCAGCTACTCGGGAGGCTGAGGCAGGAGAATGGCATGAACCTTGGAGGCAGAGCTTGCAGTGAGCCAAGATCGCACCACTGCACTCCAGCCTGGGTGACAGAGCGAGACTCCATCTCAAAAAAAAAAAAGAGGTTTAATGGACTCACAGTTACATGTGGCTGGGGAGGCCTCACTCATGGTGGAAGGCTAAAGGCACATATTGCACAGCAGCAGGCAAGACAGAATGAAAGCCAAGTGAAAAAGGAAATCCCTTATAAAACAATCGGATCTTGTGAGGCTTATTTACTACCACAAAAACAGTATGGGGGAAACTGCTCCCATGATTCAACTATCTCCCACTGGGTCCCTCCCACAACATGTGGCAATTATGGGAGCTACAATTCAAGATGAGGTTTGGGTGGGGACACAGCCAAACCATATCAGACCTGAAGGGATACATTTCTAAAAGACATACGATTGACAATAGGTATATACTAATAAAAGGATGTTTGCCATCACTAATCATCAGGAAAGTGCACAATGAGATATCACCTCACATCTATTAGGATGGCTATTACAACAGTAAAAAGGTAACAAATGTTGCTGAGGATATTGAGAAAAAGAAACCCTTGTGATTAGTTGATAGTTGATGGGAATGTAAATTGGTACAGCCATTACAGACAACAGGGTGGAGTTTCCTCAAAAAATTAAAAATGGAACTCCCATATAATCCAGCAATCCCACATCTAGGTATATATCCAAAGTAAAGAAAATCACTATCTCAAATATATATACACTGACATGTTCATTGCAGTGTTATTTACACAGCCAAGATATGGAAACTACCTGTGTCCATTGACGGATGAATGAATGTTTTAAATGTATTACACACACACACACAGACACACACACATATGTAATGGAATATCATTTAGCCTTTATACTGCCATTTGTAACAAGATGGATAAACCTGGAGTTTATTATGGTAAGTAAAATAAGCCAGGAACACACACAAAAATATCCTGCATGATTTCACTTATATGCATACTAAGAAAATGTCAAACTCATGGTAACAGAGTAAAATAGTGCTTACTAGGGCCTGGCAGTTGGGGGAAAAGAAAAAATGTTTGTCAGAAGGTACAAACTTTTCAGTTATAAGATGAATAAGTTCTGGAGATCTAATGTACAGCATAGTAACTAAAGTCAATAATAATTTATACTTGAAATTTGCTGAAAGAGTAGATCTCAAGTGTTCTCCACCACACACACACAAGTAAAAAGGTAACCAAGTGAGCTGATGACTATGTTAGCTTGATTGTGGTAATCACCATTTCACAATGTATATGTATATCAAAATATCACACTGCACACCTTAAATATATACAATTTTTCTTTGTTAATAAAACTGGCAAAAATATCTTTTATATGTTGCCTTGACTCCATTTCTTCTTATTTTGTCAAAATAGAAGTCCTCACTGTTTGCATATATTTAGAAACTTGTGCTACATCCAGAAGTCAGGAGTGGGGTAGGGTGAACTAAGTTACTGACTCTTTAGGAATCTTAGGGTGTGAGATGAGACTGGAGTTCAAGGCCTAGGAGCTGAGTCTGGTCTTGAGCAGCTTCTTTTTTGTTTTGTTTTGTTTTGAGACGGGGTCTCACTTTCTTGCCCAGGCTGGAGTGCAGTGGCACGATCTGGGCTCTCTGCAACCTCCGCCTCCTGGGCTCCAGCAATCCTCTCACCTCAGCCTCCCAAGTAACTGGAACCACATACAGGCATGTGCCACTATGCCTAGCTAATTTTCCTGTATTTTTGGTAGAGATGGGGTTTCGCCTTGCTGCCCAGGCTGGTCCTGAACTCCTGAGCTCAGGTGATCCACCCACCTGGGCCTCCCATAGTGCTGGGATTACAGGTATGAGCCACTGCACCCGGCCATGAGCGGCCTCTTCTGATATCCCTGGTGTGTTCCGTACACATCTTCTTTGTCTGAATGTGCCTTTCCTTTCTCTCTATTGGTCTACAGATTTTTCCTTCTTTAGGATATTATCAACTGGAATTCAAATTTTTATCAAAAATTGGACCTAGCTCTTTTTATTCATATTTTCCTGATATATTTTTTCCATTAATTTATTTTCAATAGGTTTTATTGAGTGTTTTTTTGACACCTAAAAATTTTACCTGACGATCTTAGCCTTTGATTTATGTAATTATTGTTCTATTACGACTTCTTTCTGTCATCTCATTTTATGATTTTTCATACTTTCTTTACTGTTTCTTTTTTCCTATTTGTACCTCTCATTCTATAGATCAAATCTTTTTCCATTTGTTTGAAATCTGGAAATTTTTAACATTGTAATGGTGGTTATATCATTATTTATGTTAATTTTCTCAATTTCCTCCATGTGTCAAAATTAATATCATCTCAGCAAACCAAATAAGTACTCTAGCCTCCTCTTGCCACCTCTGGTTTTCCTTTCTCCCTTATGACAGCCCTTTATCGCAGGAGGTACTTTGTGAGGTTTACTCGGGGTTGTTTTCAATACGTTATATTTTCATGTATTTTTTTAGGGTATGATAAACACCACCACCATTGATTCTTGAACCCTCAATTCTAACACCACGGTGTATTTCTCTTCTTACTGGGGTGTGTCCTCTAGGCATTTTCGAAGGGATTTATTCGAAATAAAACTTTTGAGGCCTTATTTTATAACGTCTCTTTCTGGGCTTTCATATTTAAAAGATTTTGGCTGCAAATAATTCAAGTATTAAAATTTGTTTCCTTTTAATCCTTGAAAAATATTACTTCATTTTATTCTTGTCTCCAACATTGCTGTTGGAAAGGCTGATGCCAATCAAAACCAATTTTTCCCTAAAGGATGATCTGACTTCTCATCATTTTGACAGGATGTTACAAAACAAAGCAGTCTTCAATGTTCTGAGTATAAATCATTTTGCAATTATAAATTTAACTTAAATATTAATGCAATACAAAAAGAATTAAAACCTTCTTGAGACATGCAAGTGCACAGGAAAATTAACTATCATGCACTCATTCAGGAAGAAAAGGTGTAAAAGAAATTTAATGAAAGAGATGGTCATTAGATGCAAGTGTGGTTGAAAGTAGGGATGTGATGCTGACAAGTGGCAGCAGGCCTGGCAAGCTGTCTGTCCCAATTCAATTACTTCATAAAGAGAAGAATAATAACTAGGTTATCTTGGTGATGTGCCGAAAAAAGTGCTATTTTTCCTTTTTAATCATTCAAAACAAAGGTAAGTAAAATTCCTGGGAAATAAGAAATAATGCATTATAAATATATAAAAGTTGAGGAAAATACTATATTTTTATGAATTTAAAATGCCATCTCATGTAGATGGTTATGTCTTTTCAGAAGTACTTTAAAATTGATGACACATAGTGAAAAAATGACATAATTTCAAACAATTAATGGAAGAACATTAATCCATTTTCTTGAATCTTGGAACCAGGATTCTTTTGGGAGGCTTTGGTGTATCTATGTATCATTTCATTGCCTTCACACAAACCAGATCACACCACCTGCAACTGTGGTTTGAAAAAAAAAGAAAACATAATAATGATGCTGTCAATTCACTTGAGATTCCATGATCAAAATTAACCTATGAACAAAGCACAGACTTTATTATAATTACAAAATAGGATGTAATTTACATAAAATGTGAAAATATAAGCATAGATCCATATTTGATAAAAGTCTAAAGCTATGACAGGGAATGTTGGAGGGGAGGGAAGTTGTATACTAATCTCCACATCCTACTGAGCCAATCAGTGCTGTTCAAATTGGATGGACCATATATTATTTAAACAGTATATTACTTAAGCAAAGAATTAAGCACTGTAAGTATATTATTTAGAGAAAGCAAATTTTTAAAAAAATCCCTTAAAATTATACATTAAAGACTAAATTGGACATACAGTTTTAGAAGAAGAAAGTGGGGTAAATGAGCTACATTCTCTACCATTCATAAAAAGTCAAGGGATATTACTTAAAATGGATAAAACAAATTAGGTGATTATATAACATTATTTACAGTTCAAGAGAATAGCATATAGTAAAAAAAAGAAAATGATAAATCTTGCCTAACTCTGAAAAACAGGACTGAGGTCTGTGGAAGGAAAAAAAAAGTTTCTGGTTTTCACTGTTTTTTTGCCCATCAAACTGTTTGAATGATTTTCAATGCACATGCGTTGGTTTAATTTAAAAATGTTCTTACTTACAGATCCCCTTGAATTACATGTAAAATTAGGTTTCCTTTAGCCAATGGGGTATGAAAAGTAATCAACTCATCTAATGGAAGTTAAACATTAATAAATTATAATTTGGGGAAGAACATAAATGTACCCATTGAAAACAACCAGAAGATAGCGCTCGGCTCTACATTCTGCTTATCTAGGAAGTGGAATTCTTAAAATTAAAACAAAATAATAAGGAGCTTCACATTTTCTTTTTTTTTCTTTTTTTTTTTTTTGAGATGGAGTCTCACTCTGTCGCCAGGCTGAAGTGCAGTGGCATGACCTTGGCTCAGTGCAACCTCTGCCTCCTGGGTTCAAGTGATTCTCCTGCCTCGGCCTCCCAAGTAGCTGGGACTACATGTGCGCACCACCACACCCAGCTAATTTTTGTATTTTTAGTCAAGACGGGGTTTTGCCATGTTCGACAGGATGTTCTCAATCTCTTGACCTTGTGATCAGCCTGCCTCGGCCTCCCAACGTGCTGGGATTACAGACATGAGCCACCATGCCCGGCCATGGTTGGAGCATCTTATCAAAGACCTATACTTGTAGCTTTTCGTTGGAAAGAAGGGAGAAATTTTATTCATGCCTTGATCTTATTAACAATGCGTAACTAGATTGTGATGGCCATTATCAATAGAACTATCATCGGATTCAAAGAGCACTGTTTGTCTCCTTTAATATGGAGAAATATCACAAATAAGTGGGAAATAATTTAATGACTGCTTCATTTTTAATCATATAGCTGGGTGATAGTTTAAGTCTGATGAGAATAGATATTTGAACAAAAATACCCAATTCCCTGTTTCATAATTTAATACATTTGTATTAAAAGGTTTAGACAATAAAGTTAATTTTGAAATGCATTATAAATAACTGAGTAATTAGCAATCATTAAGTTCATTTTTAAATAACTGTTTGGTCCACAAAAGATAAAAAATATATTTTAGAAAGAGAGGGCATTCCAAAATCTGTCTCGGGAACATTCAATCTCAAATATATTTTAATGAAGCAGAAATGTAAATACATGTCTGGATAATTTAGGTTAAAAAAGGTAAATTTTGGTTGCCTGCTTAACTTTTATGAAACAGATATTTTTCATTCAAATCCAGCACATATTTTGCTATGACTTTCACATCCTTTCCTCAGACAATATTTACCTAAACATTAGGGTACCAAAGGAACTAGGAAACAAAAACTTATTAAAGAGAGAAATTTTAAGTGAGGCGCACATTCTGATGTTAATTTGTTTTCAACATTTTATTAATATTTTGAGAACACTAAGAAAATAAAATCCAAGAGGGCAAGTAGGTATCATTGTCTTAGCGTGGGCCCTCTTTTGTCATCCTCTGTAAGATTGCAGTCATCAAAGAGTGTGACCCAAGAAGAAAGTAAAACAGTGGAAAAAATGAGCATTTCTCTAAATACAAATAGTAGAGTCCTTGAAAAAGAATCCTTTAAGGCCTTAGATTTTTTTAAATTTTTTTAGATAAATAGTCTGGCCTATGCAAAACGAAGTGAAATGGTGATAATGAACAGGATAGTGAAGTTTTGTACTAACTGACATAAATGATGAGTTGATTAATGCTTAGGATGGTGTGAAAGAATAATTGAATGAAAAATGCAAATCGAAAGAAAAAATACCCAGACAGACCCTTTCCTAAAACATGCATCATAAAATATTTAAAAGCATCTGCTTTAATGCATGGGCTGAGTCAAAGTAAGGCAAATTTTCAGATATCTAGAAGAGCAAAAAAAGTTTGAATCCAGAGGTGTGAGTCCTCATCTGGCATTTGCCCTGGGGTGTCTCCCAGTAACTACTGGCCCAGAACCATGAGCACCTAATTCAGGAGACAGAGACTGATGCCCATGCAGGGAGGAATATAGGTTAAAATGCCTTCTGCATAAATCTAGGATTTCTAAAGAGAAGCATGTTAAGTGCCTGGGCTAGGAAAATCCCACCCCCATAAGAAGAAAGTGAAATATATGCTTGTCTTTGTTCCAATAGGGTAGACAAAAAAATGAAAAAAAAAAGGTAATTTCTAAATATAACTCAATAGCCATATTGGTTTGGATTTGAGTTCACACTATCTATGGGCCTGAGAAATACCAGGATGGAAATTAGCCTCTGGCAGTGAGAGGTTAGGCCAGCTGCACTTCCTGGGTTGAGTGCGGACTTGGGGAACTTTCCTGTCCTACAAGAGGATTGTAAAACACACCAATCAGAAACTTTCCGGTCCTAGAAGGGATTTGTAAAATGCACCAATCAGCGCTCTGTAAAACACACCAATCAGCAGAATTCTAAAAGTAGCCAATAGCGGGGAGGATGGAAAAAAGGGCACTCTGATAGGACAGAAATGGAACATGGGCGGGGACAAATAAGGGGATAAAATCTGGCCACCCGCAACCAGCAAGTGGGGTCACCTTCCAGGGTGTGGAAGTTTTGTTCTTTAGCTCTTCATAATAAACCTTCCTATGCTCACTCTTTGGTTCCCTGCCGTCTTTAAGAACTGTAGCACTCACCAGAAAGGTCCACAGCTGCTTTCTTAAAGTCAGGGAGAACACGAACCCACCAGAAGGAACCAACTCTGGACACAGTCCTGCGAACTAGTTTGAGTACAGTCATAAAGGGAACATATTTTTCACCCATACTTGGAAATAGAGTTTGTAACACAGCTTTCATTGTAGTTAAGATAGTATATTTTACAATAAGCAACACTGGGACCACTGATCTCCATAAGGGAAAAAAATGAAATTGAAACAATCCCGGAGACTAAACATAAAAATATATTTTAACGGATAAAGATAGCTTCTCAACATTTTTAGAAAAAAACCCGGGAGGAATTTTTTTTTTCTTTTTTGAGATGGAGTCGCTCTGTTGCCTAGGCTGGAGTGCAGTGGCGTGATCTCAGCTCACTGCGAGCTCCACCTTCCCTCCCATATTCATGCCATTCTCCTGCTTGAGCCTCCCCAGTAGCTGGGACTACAGGCGCCCGCCACCACGCCTGGGCTAATTTTTTGTATTTTTAGTAGAGACGGGGTTTCACCGTGGTAGCCAGGATGGTCTTGATCTCCTGACCTCATGATCTGCCCACCTCAGCCTCCCAAAGTGCTGAGATTACAGGCATGAGGCACCATGCCCGGCCATATCTTTTATCTTTACATGGGGAAGAAGAACAAACTACAAGAGGAAAAATTAATTTGATAACACAAAAATTTAATACTACTGTTTATTAAAGGATACTGCAATGTGAAAAAAAAATACACAAAACTTGGCAGAGCTATTTGCAACACATCTTACCTAGAAAGGTCTGGTATCCAGAATATGCCTCCTATAAATAAGTGAAAAATAACACGTCTATTGAGAAGTTAGCACAAATAGCCCATAAGCATGTAAAAAGTGCTCAACCTCATAATAATCATGAAAATGAAAATTAACAATTAGATACCTTTTCACACATATTGACAATTTTTTTTTGAAGTCCTGAAACGTGTAGTATTGGCAAGGATAAAGAACCATGGAACTATTCATTCCCCGCGCTAAAGTAGGACAGCCATTTGGAAAACAGACAGATGCTGGCTCATACAGCTGATCATAATGTACCCTATGATCCAGTGGTTTCACTATAACCTAGTGCAACCTAGTCAGCCTGATACATGCCCCAGAAAAATTCTTGCATTTGTTTACCTAGAGATATATGAGAATGTTCACAATTTTAAAAACCTGGAAACAATCTAGTTATCTCTCAATGCGGGTAGATAATGGACTGGGTAACTAAATGATCATATATTCCAATAATAGAGTACCTCACAGCACTAAGAGCGAATGAACTGCAGCTATTCACATTCTCAAATACAGCACTGCAATGAGATACCACTGCATGCAGATCAGAATGGCAAAAATCCAGAACCCTGACACCACCAAATGCTGATGAGGATGTGAAGCAACAGGAACTCTCATTCAGTGCTGATGGAAATACAAAATGGAGAATAGTTTTGTGGCTTCTTAGAAAACTAAATCTACTCTTATTATACGACCCAGCAATCTTGTTTCTTGGTATATATCCAAAGAAGTGGAAAACGTATGTCCACACAGAAACCTGCACAAAGATGTTTATGGAAGCTTTATTTATAATTGTAAAAACTTGGAGACAAGCAAGATTTCCTTCAGTAGGTGAATGAACAAACTGTGGTACATCCAGACAATTGAATATCATTCAATGATAAAATAAATGAGCTGTTGGCTGGGTGCGGTGGCTCACACTTATAATCCCAGCACTTTGGGAGGCCGAGGCAGGTGGATCATGAGGTCAGCACATAGAGACCATCCTGGCTACCACCGTGAAACCCCATCTCTACTAAAAATACAAAAACTTAGCCAGGTGCGGTGGCAGGCGCCTGTAGTCCCAGCTACATGGGAGGCTGAGGTAGGAGAATGGCGTGAACCCAGGAGGTGGAGCTTGGCTTGCGGTGAGCCGAGATCGCACCACTGCACTCCAGCCTGGGTGACAGAGAGAGACTCCGTCTAAAAAAAAAAATTAAATTAAATTAAAAAATAAAATTAAAAAAAAATAGCTGTCAAGCCACTAAAAGCTGAGCTTCACAAAGATAAGACACTCTCAAAGGGAATGATGCCAGATTTTATGTTGAGTCAGTGAACTACCACTGGCTAATATTTTGTACAGTATCAAACAGAATGTCTAGCATTACTGTGTTTTCTTTGAAAATTAAAAATAATCTGTGGCACCTTTGTGGATTTATTGCAGCACCCTAAGATGCTTTGGTGCAGTTGGGGAACTAGGGAGGTAAACTGTTTGCTAAACTAAGGCTGCTATATTCCAGAGTTAGCTAAGCTAAATATTGGACAATGGGATGGATGGTATAATTTCTTAAATCCTTGAGTCTTTATTAGCTGAAACCATCTGTGTTCAGACAAGTATTTTCCTTTTTGAGAGTGGATATTTTTTACTAGTGCTGCTTATTTATTTATATATTTTAAAATTGAATGACCCTTTTTCTGAGAATAAAGCTTAATACAAATAAATTTAATCTGATGCAAAAAAGCAAATAGAAAAGAATAAAAATAATATCTAATCCCACAATTCAGGAATACACAGTCTCCGTATTTCTATGTGTATATACCCAGATACTTTCTGTCCTAATCATGAATGGACATATTCATTTTTCATTACTTATTTTCACAAACATGATTTTATACTGTTTTACAGTTATATAGTTACTGTTTTACTGTTATACTGTTTACAGTCCACTTTATTCACTTAATAACATAACCATATATTTTAGATATCTCTCCTGCTTCTTTAAATACTTGTTTTGCTGGAAATACTTTTTCTTAGTGTTTATATGATCCCCATCTTTTGAACTACTGAGACTTTTCATTTTCTTTGTTGATTTTTCTGCCTCCTCATTGTTATAGAAAAAGATCCAGGTTGTTTTTCTGTTATTAAATGAAATTTGTGAATAATTATGTAGGGTCACTGTTCTGTCATTTTTTTGTTACCAATAATGTTAAAATTTATTTACTGAATCGTTAATGTTTAAATTTATCATAATCTTTTGTTGACAGCCTAGAGGGGCCCAGTAGTTTGCAGAGCTGGGGGACGAGATACACAGAGAGACACTACTGGGTGCAAGAGAAACATTTTTGTTCAAAAATTCCCTTAGAACGTCAGCTTTGGCTGCCTTAAGACATGTGAGCAAGAAAGGCTCAATTATTCCTCCATGCCACCTAATGGAGACATTTTATTTGGAGGGTTTCCTGTTTAACTTACCAAGTAATTCTCAGTCTCTCCGAACTTAATGTTGGGTTTAGGCATCTCCATGATTTCCAGGCCCCACAGATAATGGCAGCTGATAGAAACTCTTCATATGTGACCTATAGAAATGGTGAGAAGAGGTGGGCCCAAACTTTGTCCCTGCATTTTTGACCTGCACTTTCTTGTCTAAGGTCTCAAGAATTCAGGTACCTGAGTAAGATCCTTAAATAGTTTTCAGCAAGAATATGGATGTTTTTTCCTATTATGTTAATTGAGTCATTGTAATCAGTAACTACTCTCAAAGCTGAGTTTAAATTTTCATCTCAGTCCCAAGGGTACTTTTATCACGATGTCTATCAGTAGTTATACAAGACAATCTATGTATACAGAACAATCTTTGTTGATTTGCCAGAAAACACAAAATATTTACCTTAGACTTCTTTTCAGTCTTTTTATACTAATTTCAATACAGAATAGGCAGACCCATAGCTCTGCAGTCCAAGAAATGGAAGAGATGAGCATGATTTTTTATTTGTTTATTTGAAGCGAGGAGTGTATATATGTATGTTTGTGTGTGTTTATCAACAGCATTTGCTGTTATTGGCAATTTATGTCATAAACTATAAGCAAAGTGTAGGTTTAACTTGTGATTGTCTTATTATGATGCTTCATTGTATGACCCATTACCCTGACTGCCCTGAGGGATATTCTAGATTTCTAAACAGACAATACTTATCTGTTTGACCTCAGGCTATCCTATTTCCTAAATCCTCAGTGTGAAATCCTATGAAAGGTGATTGTCATATGCTTTATAAAATGACCATATGGAAACCCTGGGTTTTGATTAGACCAGATCTTTAAACCAATTTTGCAATCCCTTAGAAATCACTATCTACCCAGCAGCAGGCTTTTGCTGCCATTGAATGTCTCATGATAAAGCCACTCACCTGAAACAAATGGAAGGATTTGATCACCAGGAACAGCAAGACCAATTCTAGCTATTTTTGTTATTGTTTTGTTTAAATGAGGAGAAAATGCTCACTTACAGAATGTCTTCATTCTGGTCATTCCTTTTACTAAAGGAGAAAAAAGAGTATATTTGAACCATGTAGAGTCATTTTCAAATAATATTAAATTATATTTAAACTACATTTGTAAGTTTTTACTCCTCTAGGAGAAGTTAGTGTCAGTCCTTCTCCTCACCGCCACTCACCCCATATACTACAGTACTTTTCTGAGGTTATTACATGATGGAAAAACCTCTAAGATATCACAGAATTGAACTCTAATATTGTAGATGAGAGGAAGCCAAGCCAAGAGATTCCCAGATCTCACCAAAGGCCTTAAGCTGAAAAGCAGCCACCAGGATACCTGACAAGAGATTTGAGATTCCAGTACCACTGATTGCTGGTGGGCTGGTGGGTCACTGCAGCATGGCTGAGACTAGAATTGTACATCTCCATAATTGGGGGTGGACATAGGGGATGGGATGGCACATAGCGATAAAGTTTGCATGTTTGTTGGACTATTTCTTTTCTGTCTATATGTAGGATTTGAGGCATCTTACAGTAGAAATACTTATATGATGATGGGAATATGAACACTAAAAGATCAAGGACAAGTAACAACATAGAAGACAAGGTTGAAACACAGCAGGCAAAAAAGAGCACATACTAGCCGTATAGACAGCTGAGGTTTGTGGCAGATTTTGCTTTGCCCTTCCTTGAATTCGAGAAAAGGAAAGTATTTTTTATAGTCAGCATTTTTCAGAGAGAAGAGAGTTAACATACAGTTCCTTAGAAGAAGCAGAACTTTCCCCATAAGTTTTAAGCAACATTTTCCCCTTCTCCTTTGGTATTTGGAATTACATTGTAAAGAAGGTTTGAGCATTCATCCTAACTCATGAATCTTCCTAACTCTACCCTGTAGGATAAAAAGAAGGTGGTAAATGTGTTACTGGTCACAGAGAGAATCTGAAGTTAGTGAAAACGTAAACAATGCATTGTGGGTATGCGGTGTTTTATTTCCAATAAAGGGATGCTAAAGTTGACCTGTTTCTGTGAACTTTATGGTAGAATGGAAACAATTAGAGATTTTGAGTCAGGAGACCAGTCTAGGATACTTATCTACTGTGTGAGAATTAGAAACACATGCTATATGGTTCTCACAGTGGTTAAATATGGTTAAATTTTGAAAAAATGTTTTGTAATAGGCAAAGTTTCATATGCTTAATAACTATTATCCATTCAGTTGCTGAGTATTCTTTTGAGAAAATGGCAAACACTGTATAAGTGCATCTTTTCTGATTGTATTTAATGCCATATTTTTTCCCATATGCTTTATTAGCTGCTTTCATGGAGGGTTGAGTCCTCATCACTATAAAGTGTGTCTTTTCTTGGCTAATGTTTTGTCTTTGCTTTGTTTTAGAAGTCACCATCACAGAGTTATATTTTGTGAAATATTATTGTAACAATGAAGAGTTAATTTGAGTCTCAATAGTAAAATATAATATAACATATAACCAAAATGACTGGTAACACAATAGGTGGAAAAACATCTCGTTCTGTTGTGTTTTATTAGATTGCCAAAACACCTTTCCCAGATTCACTGTTGTCAGCATATATTAAAAATAAATTTTAAAAACTGCAAATTTTAGTTTCTTGTTATGTGCTATAAGAGATGGATTTTAAGATGGCCCAGCCATATCTATTGAATTGGTTAAAGATTTATATCAGCGGAAAACTTGTTTTTTCACTTATTCAACTTTCTTTGTTCATTACACAATCCAGATAACAGTATGTAAAGAAAAACTCGTCCTTGCTTGCCTTAGTTTTTTGTTTCATGATGCATTATTCTGTAGGGACTCATTAGATTGTTTTAATGCTATGCATTTTATTTGCCCTTTAAAGAGAATGGGGAAAAGATACACTGTGCTCTTAAATTTATTGCTAGATTTTCTAAAATAAATGACAAGAAGGAATGATTCCGTTACTAAAATATCCATGTGATTACTTCATCTATTACTGTGCTGAGTAACCTAATGACAAGTTTTTCTATTAAAATGTTCACAGTTTTACATATTTTCTATAATGAGCATCATAAACCCACTTCTTCATGTTCCAAAGACAGACTGCTATTCCATGGAGTATTTTTTTCCTTGAATTGCTTTGCACTACTAAGAAATTAGTCAGACTCTACTCATTTACATCCACTATTTGAGTTTTGAATAAACCAACAAAGGGGAGACTTTTACTCACTCTTGTTCAGAAAATTTGTAAAGAATATGGTAAATTTCTTTTTTTTTACTAATAGATTCCCCTTACCTCTCAAAAGAATTGAAAAAGAAATACTGTTCTATTTATTTTAGTGTGATATATGTTGGAATATTACTCTTCTGTCTTCAAATCAAATTTTGTATAATTACAAACATTTTATACCCCATCCAGAAAGAATGTAATGTATTCTCAATTTTACACATTCCATGAAGCACACATATATGTTTCACTGTGCTATTTTCTGTTGTAAGAGCATAAAATCAGCTAGCACTGTTGAGGGCTTATTATATATGAGACATTGTGCTTCAGAGCTTTATGGAACTATCTAATATAACTTCATACTAACTTTATGAGTTATGAATTTTCCATTTTATGTATACAAGGAAACTGAGACCTAGATAAATTACATAGTTTCCCTGTGGTCACAGAACTAGTGTTGGAATTTAACCTTAGGTCTACCTGATAACAGAATTTGTGCTCTTCACTATCGTTCTATTCCGCCTGATGGCAAAACAATAGTATATATACAGTATTTTCCTGTTTTACTGAGCAGCAGAGTTGCAGACCAGGCTCTTCTTGAAGCAGAATTCAACTATGAAGCAGGCTAATGGAGGGGAAGTGGCCAGGCTTTGCAAGATCATTAGAGGCAAGTAAAGCCAGTAGGGACCTATGGCTAAACAGGCTACAGGCTCAGAGGAGAGAACTTAAATAAAGGGGCTCCAGTCAACAGAGTTGTCCAGAATTTTTCACTACCACAAACACAGCTTCCTAACTTTGACTCCTGTGGGAATTAAGTTCTAATAACCGATCTTCACATTGTTTCTACCATGGCCTAGAAACAATAAATAATATTCACTACTGGTTTTGAAGTATATGCAGATTTCATGATAATAATTAAAGTACAAATTTATTTAAAAGCATCATTGAACTCAGAGTTTATATTTAAGTATTTTCTCAGTTGATAGTTCCTAATATTACTATTTAGTGGGCCTAATTTAAGTTAGGTTCAGAAAATATGTTGACATTAAAAAGTATCCTCATTCAAAAATATTCACAGCCACCATACTACTGGACTTATGCAACTCTGAACACTCACTGAGACCTTACTATTTTGCTAATCATTCAAATAAACACTTTCAATGTACAATTATGTTTAACCTTACAACAATCTATATGGTAAGTCCTATTATCCCATTTTTAGATGTAGAAACTAAGCTTCAATTTTCACTTTCTAAATACAACTTACTATAAATAGTTTTGTGGGAATTAAAATGGATAATGAACTTAAAATAGCACAGCCTAGGTCTAAGGCAATAAATGTTTACTGTTATTAGTAGTAGTAGTCATTAATATTAGTTCCTTTAAAGACATAATCCATTAATGTTATTTGTAAGATCATTGATAATATAACTTACCTATTCCAAAAAGGGGTTAAGAAAGTTAGCAAAAGGACAAATAAGGACATTTTGTTATGACTGAAGAGTAAACAGAATCTCATTAGATTTTAAGATAAAACAAGAGACTGCACAGGTGTGTCATGCTTAGGGAGCATGCTTCAGGCTGTGCTCCAATACAATACTTGGGAGTATCATTCTCTTGGAGAATGAGTTTACTCCCATCTGGCATCATTTTATTTTATTTTATTTTATTTTATTTTATTTTATTTTATTTTTTTAAGGCTAGATCTGAGCTTTTATTATTCACTAGGCTCTTTTTTATTTTTATTTTTATTTTTTTATTATTATACTTTAAGTTTTACGGTACATGTGCACAACGTGCAGGTTTGTTACATATGTATACATGTGCCATGTTGGTGTGCTGCACCCAGTAACTCATCATTTAGCATTAGGTATATCTCCCAAAGCTATCCCTCCCTCCTCCCCGCCACCCCACAATAGTCCCCAGTGTGTGATGTTCCCCTTCCTGTGTCCATGTGTTCTCATTGTTGAATTCCCACCTATGAGTGAGAACATGTGGTGTTTGGTTTTTTTGTCCTTGCGATAGTTTGCTGAGAATGATGGTTTCCAGCTTCATCCATGTCCCTACAAAGGACATGAACTCATCCTTTTTTATGGCTGCATAGTATTCCATGGTGTATATGTGCCACATTTTCTTAATCCAGTCTATCGCTTTTGGACATTTGGCTTGATTCCAAGTCTTTGCTATTGTGAATAGTGCCACAATAAACATACATGTGCATGTGTCTTTATAGCAGCATGATTTATAAACCTTTGGGTATATACCCAGTAATGGGATGGCTGGGTCAAACGGTATTTCTAGTTCTAGATCCCTGAGGAATCACCACACTGACTTCCACAATGGTTGAACTAGTTTACAGTCCCACCAACAGTGTCAAAGTTTTCCTATTTCTCTACATCCTCTCCAGCCCCTGTTGTTTCCTGACTTTTTAATGATCACCATTCTAACTGGTATGAGATGGTATCTCATTGTGGTTTTGATTTGCATTTCTCTGACAGCCAGTGATGATGAGCATTTTTTCATGTGCTTTTTGGCTGCATAAATGTCTTCTTTTGAAAAGTGTCTGTTCATATCCTTTGCCCACTTGTTGATGGGGTTGTTTTTTTCTTGTAAATTTGTTTGAGTTCATTGTAGATTCTGGACATTAGCCCTTTGTCAAATGAGTAGATTGCAAAAATTTTTGTTTGTTTGTTTGTTAATTTTGCTTTGTATGTTAGTGGATGAGAGGGTGGTGTATTCGTTTGTTCTCACACTGCTAATAAAGTTACCCTAGACTGGGTAATTTATAAAGGAAAGATGTCTAATTGACTCACAGTTCAGCATGGCTGAGGAGGCCTCAGGAAACTTACAATCATGGTGGAAGGGGAAGCAGGAACGTCCTTCCTCACAGGGCAGCAGAGAAAAGAAGAATGAGCAAAAAGGGAAAAGCCTCGGATATACCCATCAGATCTTGTGAGAACTCACTCAGTATCACAAGAACAGCATGAGGGTAATGCCCCCATGATTAACATACCTTCCACTGGGTCCCTCCCACGACATGGGGGAATTATAGGTACTACAATTCAAGATGAGATTTGGGTGGGGACACAGCCAGACCACATCATTCTGCCCCTGGAACCTCCCAAATCTCATGTCCTCACATTTCAAAAGACAATCATGGCCTTCCAACAGTTCCCCAAAGTCTTAACTCATTCCAGCATTAACTCAAAAGTCCAAATCCAAAGTCTCATTTTGAGACAAGGAAAGTCCCTTCTACATATAAGCCTGTAAAATCAAAAGCAAGTTAGTTACTTCCTAGATATAATGGGGTTACAGGGATTGGGTAAATACACATGTTCCAAATGGGAGAAATTGGCCAAAACAAAGGGGCTACAAGCCCCATGCAAGTCTGAAATCCAGCAGGACAGTCAAATATTAAAGTTCCAAACTAAACTGCTTTGACTCCTGTCTCACATCCAGGACACACTGATGCAAGAGGTGGGCTTGCATGAAGTGCCCATGGCCTTGGGCAGCTCTGCTCCTGTTGCTTTGCCAGGTACATCTCCCCTTCTTGGTTCTTTCATAGGCTGGCATTGAGTTTCTGTGGCTTTTCCAGGTGCATGGTACAAGCTGTCAGTGGATAGATCATTCTGGGGTCTGGAGGATAGTGGCTCTCTTCTCATAGCTCCACCAGGCAGTACCCCAGTGGGGACTCTGTGTAGGAAGTTTTACCCCACATTTCCCTTCTGCACTCCTCTAACAGAGGTGCTCCATGAGGGCCCCACTCCTGCAGCAAACTTCTGCCTAGACACCCAGGCATTTCCATACATCCTTTGAAATCTAGGTAGAGGTTCCCAAACCTCAATTCTTGACCTCTGTGCACCCACAGGCTCAATACCACGTGTAAGCCTCCAAAGTTTGGGGCTGGCATTCTCTGAAGCAATGACCTAACCTGTAACTTGGCCCCCTTTAGCCATGGCTGGAGATGAAGCAGCTGAGACTCAGGGAACCATGTCCTAAGGCTGCACAGAGCAATGGGTAACTAGAACTGGCATAGGAAACCGTTTATTCTTCATAGGCCTCCAGGCCTGTTATGGGAGGGGCTGCTGTGAAGGTCTCTGACATGCCCTGGAGACATTTTCCCCTTGTATTGGTGATTAACATTTGGCTCCTCCTTACTTATACAAATTTCTGCAGCTGGCTTGAATTTATCTTCAGAAAATGGAATTTTATTTTCTATTGCATCTTCAGGCTGCAAATTTTCCAAACATTTATGCCCTGCTTCCTGTTGAATGATTTGTTTACATTTGATTACAAAATGATTTGTTTAATTATATTTTCTTTTTAGTATCAATTTTTTATTTTAATTTGGAGGGTCGTTTTTCCTACCACAACCTAGCAATTACCTTTAAATAATACATAAGCAGTGTAGAAAATGTCTAAAATACAGAAAAGCACAAAGAGAGAAAGTATTTTTCTCATAATTCTACTATTTTTCTATAAAATATAACACTGTGCTTTCAGGACTTTCTCTATATACATATTCTATATATAATATTTATGCTTTTATATCTTATTTTTATAATATGAAAGTATATATATTCATTTATAATTAAAATTATTAAAATATTGAAAAGCTATGTGTAAAATTTTTAATAAGTTGATTCAAATTTTAGTACTTCAAAACAGTTGACTATGTAAAGAATTACTGAGAGAAATAATTCTGTGATATGTGTGGTCAGCTCAAAATTGTCTTTGTGATTTTTTAAATATTCAAATTTTTATTTAAAAAAGTATTCAAGTAATAAGCAAAATATTTTAAATCTGCTATTGCTATGGAAAATGAGATTTTTTTTAGCCACAGTTTGCACTGGTAATGATTAAACAAACAGCTTATCACAACCATGCTTCTAAACCCAGATACACATGCATTTACCCAGCCGATTTTTCTGCAAATGTGCAAAAGTAGTTCAATGGATGAAGAATCTCTTTAACAAACAGTACTAGAACCATTGAACAGCAGTAGACCAAAGAATGAAGTTTGACCTAAAACTGATGTTATTTTAAAATTAACTCAAAGTGGATTGCAGATCTAAGTGTCAAATATAAAACCATAAAACTTTCTGGAAAGGATGTATAGAAAATCTTTATGACCTAGTATCAGGTAAAGTTTTCTTACATTTACCAAAAACAAATCGAAAAAGGAAAAGTAGATAAATTGGATTTTCTCAAAATTAATAACTTTTGTTCTGTGAATGATACTGTTAAGAGGATGAAAAGACAAATTACCAACTTGAGGGGAAATACTTCCAAATCCTCTATCAAATGACTTGAATTAATAATATATAAAGAACTCTCTAAACTCAACATTAACAAAACATATAATCCAATTGGAAAATAAGCAAAAGTCTTAAACATCTTTCTAAAGAATATATACAAATGAGAAGTAAGCACAGGAAATGATGTTCAGCCATTTAGAGCAATGCAAATTAAAACTACGATGTGACACTACTACACATCTACTAGAACAAATAAAATTAAAGATAATACCAAATGTTGGCAAAGATGTTGAGATACTAGATCTCTCACATAATGCTGATGGGAATGTAAAATTGTATAACCACTCTGGAAATCTGTCAGGTTGTTTTTTAAAAAAAGAAATTAAACCTACAATATTACATCTAAAATTATACTACTGAGCATTTATCTAACAGAAAAGTAAACTTACGTTAACACAAAAACCTGGAAATGAATGTAAATTGCAGTTTTACTTGTAATATCCAAAAACTGGAAACAACCCAAATGTCCTTCAGTGGATGAATAGTTAAATAAACTGTTGTACATCGCTGCCAATATTACTCAGCCAATAATTCACATTTTTAAAATTTGAATGCTTTC
Source organism: Nomascus leucogenys (assembly GCF_006542625.1). NCBI lineage: Eukaryota > Metazoa > Chordata > Mammalia > Primates > Hylobatidae > Nomascus > Nomascus leucogenys. Next base: position 45,875,109 of record NC_044402.1, on the reverse strand, counting down.
AAAAATGTCAGTGGTTATTCCTGGATCATGGTTGACTTTATTGTTTTGTTTTACTACTTTTTAACATTTTTCAGCTTCCTGACTGTTGGCATATATTGTTTCTATAATCTTAAAAAAGTCCTCAGATATTTTTAAGGAAAACGAAAGAATATGCTTCTCAAACTGGGGTAAGATTCTTGTTAAGGAAACCCCACAGCAATGTGCACAAATCCTCTGGATAAGCACATCTTCCTGGAATATCTGTTTTATTTGAACACTTAGCATGGTATGTATATGGAAAGCATGGATATTTTGTGCAGTAGAATATGAAATTTGGGTATATTTTTCACATGTAACAGATGATTCCAAAGAAATGTCTTGCCTGAAGTGACTGCCCTAGGGCTACAATGCCAGATCCCTGGAGGGTACTGTGAAGACCTCTCTATATTCATTCTTCTCTTAGATGACAATGTATATGAAGTACTCCTTAGCACAAATATGCATGGAATGTAACAATACTTTAATGCTAGACTTTCTGTTGTTTCCACCTGTCATTTGACATGTATTGAGAATGTGACACCAGCTCTCCCTCCTAAGCCTCAGCATTGATCCTCTGCCTCAGAAGAGATGGAGAGTGTAGATCAGAATTAACAGCTAACTAGAGGAAGAGAAGGAATTTAAAAATAATTATAATTGTAGTGAATATGAACCTCATTCCACCAACACGGATAGGCAAGAAACATCACATTTCTATTATCTCTAAAGTAACTTAACTTCTATCCCTGGCCTGTATCTCACTGGCTTAGCAGGGAATTCTGACTCAGTCACTCCTGGGTTTCCCCTAGCAAGTCTCATTATCCCTGCTCTGTCTTTGTGCCTGAATTCTGGTGTTTTAAATGGGGCCAAGGCCTCCGGGAATCCTCTCTGCATAGCTGTCTGGATACAATCACAATGCCCACTGTCAAAATCCCAGGATCATTTCAGGTTCATGACTGTGGTGCTCCCATATCTGCCTTGGGCATGAGTAGGGCCAGGACAGCTCCTTGAAGCACATCAATTAATTCCGTTTAATGTTGCCCCTGTTTTGTGCTTCCAGTAAGCATACGACTCCACAGAGAGTTCTTACGTAACCACCACGCCACCCAAACCTACCAGAGTCCCATTCTCTACGGAAAACACTTATTTAAAATGTACTATATACAAGACATTGTTCTGAGTGCCTTATTACTATTAACTCATTTTTCCTCATAAAAACCCCACTTAGTAGAGGAAAAGGCAGTCACAGAGTTAAAGTGTATGATTTTAGATACCTAAACCCATACTATTTTATTGAACTATACGTTGTGGATATTTTTCTAGTGGAATTCATTAACTAGACTTCAATTGAAAAATAGACATAATAATTGGCTAAATAGTGTCTTTAAATAATTGTACCATTATTTAGTTCCCTAGTTTGCCATTAGAAGAAATATAAATACAGGTTTTACAAATAGAGTTTGGTCACTCATAGTACCTTTTTTCCTCATGTATCTTATTTGCTTATAAGATTGAAAGCTCTCAGGCCATCCTCTTTCTTATATTTCATTAAATTTCTTAACAGTATGTAACATGTATGTGTCCACAACATTCACCTACCAGGGAAGCTACTCTGTGTTCAGAGAAGGCTTCAGAGCAGAAACAGCTCCTGCTTTTACAAAGAAGCAAACTGCAGCACAAGGGGAAGCCTGTAATCTAATTTTCAAATCTGAAATATATATCAGCATTAGATAAATTATTGATAATTTTGCTAATGTTACTGTGCCCCAATATCATGGTTCCCTTTCTTTTATGAAACAGTGGGCTGACAAAAGTATAATAAGGTCATTTGTAAGCAATATTTTCATTTCCTTTGCTCTTTTCAAATGAATATAATGTTTGGTTTAATGCACTGAAAGAATGTCTGCTCATGTACAGTTTTTAAGTCATTTGGAGCAATGATGAAACCCTGCTCGAATATCTTACATAGTATTTGTGTGACTTTTAAAGAACTGTGTATGCATAAATCAGAGGGTATGGCAAGGCCCTGACATGATTATATTTTGAAAGCTCATTAAAAATATTCTAAGAGTACGTCACAGCTTTAATATGCACTCTTGAGGATTAACTGGTTTTCAATTTGGTTTAATTTCCTGAATAATAATGTACATTTTTCATTTGATGTATTTTGAAAACTAAGTAGTTATCACTGGATTAGAAGAAGAAGAAAAATGTGTCTTCCCTTATCAGCTCCATCAAGTTACCATTATGGCTTGACTTTGCCATGCAGTTGTCCTAAATATCTTTGTATTTTACATTTGAATGTACCTTAGCCTCCCACCTAGATTAACCTTATACAAATCTGTCCTTTAAAAGTGTCTGATGTGTCCTTAGACAATTGCTAGTTGACCTACATTACCCTTATACTGAAAGGTCTCTTTCTTTTAAAGAAGCTTTACCGCAGCTGTAGATTTTTTTTATTGAATCAAGCATTCTTCCTGTGTAATCAACTGTGTTCCCAAATGTAAGTATCTGCCTTCAATTGTTAAAACACAAAGACATGGGCACGATGTTTGCCTAACTTAATTGTTCTTCTTTTTATATGACTCACAACTTGTTAGAAAGCTTCTAGTGTGATGTTTCCTGTGGATGTGTCTCTTTTTTTTACTGACTGATGTTTGGAAAGACCAGCTGGATTTTGATCCGTAAAACTGCAGAAATTAAAGATAAATATCTCTGAATCATAACACTTTCATTTTCTTGTTAAAACAGCTGGCTTTAAACTTTGAGGAGTGAAGATGTTTACCTGATCCCCATTTTTTCTTTCTGATTACATTTAATCATCAGATCACAGACCTGGAAAACAAGGCAGAGATCATTGAGTCAGCCCCCATCCCCACGCCGATATGTGCTTTAACCATTCACTTCCTATGGACTTTTCCTGGGCCAGAGTTTTACAGGTTTTCCTACTTAGGGATTTATGTATTCCTCCAGGCATGAGTTGAATTCTTATGACTAAATAAGGTTTTGTTTCAATCAAACTCCATTCATTTCCTTTCATTTGATTCTCTTTTCATGAGAGGAACCCATCTCTGTCTTGAGTTGGGCCTTTACAAAACCTTTTCCCCATCCCCCCAACTTTTTTTTTTTCTGTACTTAATTTTTATCCCATTTCAACAAGTCCAACATCAAGAAGAGATACTACCACCCTAGGATGATTTGAGAAGTGCTCTTGTAAGAAATTTTCACCACAGTATATGTGTGCCTCTATTAAGACCATGTCTTTTTCATTTATTGGAGAATTGGTATATTCCTGTTTTCACTTCCAGAGAAAACTTCCATGTAAGTCTCAGGCCAGGTAAGGTTCAATGAGGAAGCTCAGTGTAGTGCCTTGGATTCTTAGGTTGATGCAAAAGTAATTGCAGCTTTGACAGTGATGGCAAAAACCACAATTACTTTGACATCAACCTAATAGAAACTACAGCCCCAGGCCTACTATCTACTTTTCAGGATGTTTTAAATCTTAAGCAAGGACTAGAAAAAAAAAAATTCTAAGAAGAGATTAGATGGTGCCTAAATTGCTCTGAAAAATAAAGTCTATTAAAAAAATCAGAAAATTTTCTTCAGAGTTTACTTAAATGGCACATAACCATGTGCTTTAATTAATTAGGTATCAGGTTAACATAAGTTTTTTAGCAGTTAGGTTCATTATTTTAATGAAAGATCAATATAAGAACTTTATTATCTACAAATGTTTTAGATAATCCTTTAAAAAATCAAGTAAGGCAAAAAGACTCTTTAATAAGAGATGTCATGAAGTGGGAGCTCAGATTTAGATGCGCCCACCACATCCAGGTTAATGACATGTGCAAGGTGATCAGCAATTCCAAAAAAGTTTCTTTTTCCTTTATGTGATTTTTAAAGTATATCAGGCTGGGAATTGTGGCTCATCCCGTAATCCTAGCATTTTGGGGAGGCCAAGACAGGAGGATTGCTTGAGCCCAAGAGTCCGAGGCCAGGCTGGGCAACGTGGCGAAACCCTGTCTCTAAAAAAATTACAAAAATTAGCTAGGGATGGTGGCATGTGCCTGTAGTCCCAACTACTTGGGAGACTAAGGCTGGAGGATCACCAGAGCCCAGGATGTTGAGGCTACCCTGAGCCATGATCAGGCCATTGCACTGTAGCCTGGGTGACAGAGGGAGACTTTGTCTCCAAAAAAAAAAAAGAAAAACTGTAACAATATTAGTTACGTGGGAAGAATTTATATGCATCAGGAAATGTACTCCTGTTTTGAGAGATTTACTTTGCATATCTTAGAGCCCAGTTTCTAGAAGTGATTAGGACAGATTCATATTTAGCGTAGATAGCATTTTCAACTCTATTTGATTAATTAAGGTTATGGAGATTTCAGTTTTTTGCTCGTTTATTTGGTTTTTGTTCTTTTTGCATATAAAATATAGAAGTTGTTTGCTTCTATATTCTTGGCTACAAATTATGAGACTGAACTAAAAGTTGTTTTTAATTAATAATATTTAAGATTTATTGAGAAAGTATGGGTTTTTTTTACCCCCTACCAATAAAGAGACCTGGAAAGGAATAAACTCTTTTGTTTCAGTTGAATACTTTTTAAAATTATTATGAAATTATTGGCTTTAGATTACTTAATAAAAAATAAATATTTTGAAACATTATTTTTAAAATAATGTCAACTTCACACAGGTTTAATAAAGAAAATTTAGCCTATTTAAGTTTATAACCATTAAAAAAAAAAGAAATAGCAACAGTATCCTACCAGATCTTCATGTCTCTTGAAAATCTGTCTTATTTTTTGAATGAGGCTGAATGAATTATGAAATTTCATATTAAAACCTACCTAAATTATTTTTCTAATCCAAAATTTGCTGTCACTCTTTTGAACACCATATGTCCTGGAAGGTGAGAACGGGAGAAGAGTATACCACAAAGCATTAAGCATAAAAGAAACAGGATGTTAAAAGATGGCATGAATTTGGGGCTCAGCTTTAGACCTGCCCATCATGTCCAGGTGTCACCGTCAAGGTGATCAGTAATTCACAAAAACAGATCACATTTTGGGTGAATCAAGTGTTTCAGAGCCATTATTTATTCATTTATTCTTATAATTCTTTTACTAAATACAGTATTTAGTAAGCATCTACAATGTACCAAGCACAGCCCTTATGGTCTAGGGATATGGAGATTAAAAATATGACCATCTAATGTGATGTATCAATATTGGCTCATCAATGATAACAAATGTACCACACTAATGTGTGATGTTAATGCTGAGGAAAACTTGTGGAGAGAGGATGGGTGACATATGGGAGCTCTGTACTTTATGCTCAATTTTCCTGTATACCTAAAACTGCTCTTTGTCTTTGTCTTGGGCTGTCATAACAAAATCCATAGACTGAGTGGCTTAAACAACAGAAATTTATTTCTCACAATTTTAGAGGCTGGGGAATTCAAGATCAAAGTGTCAGCAAGACAGATTTCATTCTGAGGTCTCTTATCTTGGCTTGTAGGCAGTACCATCTCACTGTGTATTCACATTGCCTCATCTCTGTGTGGATGAGAAGAGAGAGCATTCTCTCCTGTTCATTCTTATAAAGTTACTAATTCCATCATGAGGGTGCCGTCCTCATGACCTGATTACCTCTTAAAGACCTCGTCTCCAAACACTATTGCATTGGGGGTTATGGCTTCAATAGATGAACATTAGGAGTGCACAATTCAGTAACAGCATGCTCAAAAAATAAAGTGTTGAAATAAATACATAAAAATTAAAAAGAAAGTGTCTATTGGAAGAGCTAAATACACAAATAGACAAAGTTTAATAGAGCTATACACAGGTGAGGTGCTTTAATAGAGATATACACAAGGTGATATAAAACCCCAGAGGATGGCTATCTAATTCAGGGTGGGGTCAGGATGGTCTACCTGGAAAAGGTCATGCCTGTTTGAAGTCTTGAAGGGCAAGTTAAAATTAGCCAGATAAAGAATATGGGGGAGGTAGCAGTTGCAGTGGTAAATGAGTGAAAGAAGGGGAGAGTGGGAAGGAAACTATTCCAGGCAGAGAGAATAGCAAGTGCAATTATATAAAAAAATTTTCTGTATGCTTGGATATCCTGGCTTGAACCCAAGCCCTGGCTCAAACAAGTCTGAACATGCGTGTTGTACCAGGAGTCAATTATCATGAGCATTTTAGATTGAACAGGAGAGAAACTTGTATATACATGACAAGAAATAATGACTTCGCTGAAGAGACAGTGTGGTATGTGCCCCTACCTTATTAGCCCAAGCCCTCAAGTTAAGCCATGTGGAGAGAAGGAGTTTAGTAACAGGCAGAAGGTACTGCTTTGAAGAGAGTATTTGTTAGATACAGGGAAATAAGAAGCTCTGCTTTGTGCCATGGGATGGAATTATGACTAGGAGAGAACCATTCTCCCCACTTTTGGACAGAGCCAAAATGAGCTGAGCACAATTAAACTATTAGGAAATCTAGGCTCCTTTGGAAACTGGAGGCTTGGTTTCTGATTTGGGAGCCCTCTGTCTGTCTTAGTAAGTGACTGGAGCAAAGGAATATGCAAAAATATTTATGAACATGAGCAACACACCAAAGAAATACTGGGACTGCTCTTGTGAGGGATAAGGCCTAGCTCATATATGGATAGGGTGAGAACCTGAGAAGTCTCTGTGAAGGCCATTCAGTGTATTCCATTAGTTTTCACTGTTTTCTTAGATATTATTTTTTTGTCAAATGGCACCAGTATTAATCCCAGAAGGACTCACTGTCTCTCACTATTTTTGTCTTCCAACAATAAATCTTCAGAATTTTGACTGTGACCTACTAACATCTTGTAACCTGATCAATGTATGATATTGAGATGATATTCTTGGCTTACCAAAATAGTTAATTGGCAGAATCCTATAACTTATTTGAGTTCCATTGGATTATATATATATTTTTATGTACATTGCATTACTCCCTTAATGAAGAAAATTAAGGAAATTTGGCACAATATGGCTTTCCTAATGTTGTGCTTAGTGCCTTAAGGTTCTTAATGATTTGTTTTATGCCATTCCCAAGATTAAATTAAGGTTAGCATTCTAAATTATTTCCATCATTCTGCTTTTTTTTTCAAAGATGGACTTTTTAAACAATCTTTCTAAAAATGCCCCTTCTCATCCTAGTTCTCACAATAATAACCAGCCCCTCAGAGATAAGAACAACATATTCTACAAGAATGCTGAAGGCATATGTTTGGTTGTGAAAATGTCTGACATATTTCTTCTGCTATTCATTTAGTTTTGTTCTTTTTGCTTCACAACCAGCTCTCATTCTAATTATCACAACACATTGGACTTTTCCATAATGTTAGATATAAATAACATTACAGACAGCCTTTTACTTTTTGGATACCTTATTGTTAATACCCCTTCTCTACTTATCAAAAGGCAAGTAACAGCTGCCTTCTAACTTTCCTCATTTTGCTTACCTGAGAACGGTTGTCTCATTTCTACTACACATGCTATGAACCATAGGGTCTTTTCCTAGTGATTTCCTCTGGATACAATATATGATTTTCCATTTTCTTTAAGATTCTCCACTGTAATTCTTCTTGCTGCATATTTATTGTCTCTCCTGCTAAGAGCTTTTTGATTCACCCTGTGAATACAGGGTCCAAAAGTTTGAAAGGAGTGTCTGGCCCCTGGCTGCTGAGAGTGTATGTTGTACTTTCACAGAACTCTTCCACTCTTATTTTTTTTCTTTCCTTCTTTCCTTCCTTCCTTCCTTTCTTCCTTTCTCCTTGCCTTCCTTCCTTTCTTTGTTTCTGTTAATCACATTACTCTAGACATTTAATGATAGAATATTGAATATAACATGACTTTTTTTATTGATGAGTGATTTTCACATTATCATCACAGCTTTGTAAGAACAGCTGCCAGTATATTTTATCAGATGAAACTAAAATTAACTAACTGTTTTATTGCCATACAAAGCCCATATATGTATAATATCAATTAGATGTTAGCACAAAGATGACAGAAACAAGTGTGTTTATTTCTGCTGTTTTTGAAAAACAAACATAAAATTCTAAGATAAAATTTGCCAGTTTGACTGTAAAGGGAAGGCCTGTAGTAATTAAACACTGGACCAAAGAATCCTCTACACTCCCCCTAAGGGAGAACTGCTGTTGGACTAAGCTTAGAAGTAGATAAGAATGAGAGAGATTTTCCACCTCAACTCACAAAATGAGCTTGAAAAAGCCATTCCTTCTTCCTCAGAGCTGGAAGAAGTGCATTGCCAGTGGGTCTTGAGGTTATTCCTATTTTAAACATTTTTTCAGGACTTCTTCCTGCCGACTTAATACTCATTCAGCTGGAGGTGGGAATCATGATAGCAGACTTTCTTAGTCCACATGGGCTGCTATAACAAAATAACTTAGACTGGGTAATCTATAAACAATAGTAATTTATTGCTCACAGTTCTTGAAGCTGCGAAGTCCAAAATTAAGGCACCAGCAGAATGAGTGTCTAGTGAGGGCCTGTTTCTCACGGATGGCACCTTCTTACTGCATCTTCACATAGCAGAAGAGGTGAACAAGCCCTTTTTATAATGGTACTAATCCCATTCAGGAGGATGGAGCCCTCATGACATAATCACTTCCCAAATGGCCACCTCTTAATGCCACCACATTGAGGATCAATTTTTCAACAAATGAATTTTGGAGAGACACAAATTGCATTCAGACCTTAGCAAGCCTGTTGGATGTGAAGAGGTGAATGAGGCCCTTAGCCATTCCCCTAGTGCTTTTCTCAGTAATGGTATCTATGTGTCCAGGGGTGACCATGTAACCAGCATGCCACAATCACCTATTGTGCCTCTTCTCTTGTGACCATGATCCCCAAGGAATATTGAACCTTCCTAACATTTGTGAATTATGGAGCCTGTGATTTGGGATTAGAAAAATACTATTGATGTATTTTATTCAATCATTTATTTTAAAAACATTCATTAAGTATATACCATGTATTAGAGCACTGTGCTATGTTCTGAGGATTAAAGAAAGGCAAAACAGTGAACGATGCAAATATAGTTCCTAATCTCATGGAACATACCATCTCATGGAGGAACCAGGTAATAGACAGGTGAACAACAATTACAGTAATTACTATTTGTGGTGAAAACTGTATAAGAAACAAACAGGAAGCAGTGATATAGAATAGCAAGTTTTTATAGATAGGAATGCCAGAGAAAGTAAGATTTAAGTGAACAAACAAAGGAAGTGAAAAATTGGGTTAGGGTAGAGGAGCAAGGTTAAAGAATCTGAGGAAAAAACCAACATTGGCATGCACTAGAACTAAACACTTTATCTACAACATTATAAAAACAGTTTGTGGCCGGGTGTGGTGGTTTATGTCTGTAATCGCAGCACTTTGGAAGGCCAAGGTGGGCAGATCACCAGGTCAGGAGTTCCAGACCAGCATGACCAACATGGTGAAATCCCATCTCTGCTAAAAATACAAAAATTAGTCACATATGGTAGCAGGCGCCTGTAATCCCAGCTACTCGGGAGGCTGAGGCAGGAAACTCGCTTGAACCCAGGAGGCGGAGGTTGCAGTGAGCCAAGATCACACCACTGCACTCCAGCTTAAGGGACAGAGCGAGACTTTGTCTAAACAAAACAAAACAAAACAAAAGTCTGTATGTATGAATTGTCAAAGAAAAATTGCAATGGACAGACTTAAACAGGCAAGGATGACTTTATTTAAGACTGTTGCAATGGGGAGAGAGATTGAGCTCAACTCTGTTTAAATAAAATGTGCGAGAGTTTTTAAGCCCTGGAGTGAGCTAATAGGATAGTACTGGAGGGTACTAGGCCAGAGTTTAATCAATGCGATTAGACCATGTATTAGTTCATTTTCACACTGCTGATAAAGACGTACCTGAGACTGGGTAATTTTTAAAGAAAAAGAGGTTTAATGGACTCACAGTTCCATGTGGCTGGGGGGGCATCACAATCATGGCAGAAGGCAAAAGGCACATCTTACATGGTGACAGACGAGACAGAATGAGAACCAAGTGAAAAGGGAAATCCCTTATAAAACCATCAGGTCCTGTGAGACTTATTCACTTCCACGAGAACAGTATGGGGAAAACCACCCCCATAATTCAATTATCTCCCGCCGGGTCCCTCCCACAACACAGTGGGAATTATGGGAGCTACAATTCAAGATGAGATTTGGGTGGGGACACAGCCAAACCATATCAGACCATGTGTGTTTACTCGTTGGTACTTAGTGAAGTTTGGCTCCAGCTGTTCTACAGAGACTAGGAGATAGGGGTTCCGTCTTTCTTGATGATTATATTTCAAAGGGATGTCTCCTAGGTCCTTAAAAAAGACTTTCCTAAGTTGTGTAACTGGCAAGAGGCTGAAAGAAAATTTATGTCTTAAAGGAGAAGATAAATTATTTATAATTGCGTTTTCTAATATAGATGCCCTAAGGAAAGAGAATTCAGGGGCCTATAATCAGGAACAAACCTGTCTAAAGTTTAGTCAAGCTGAGAGAAGCAGGCCATCTTAGTCAGTGACAGAGACGGGGGATAGGTAGGGGGAGAGGGAGAGAAGGAGGGAGAGAGGGAGTGTATGCGAGAGAGCCTGAAAGAGAGATACGTGGAAGAGAGAAGTTAAGAGAGACATAAAATTCAGTTTGCTGCTCCATAGTCACACCCGGTACTGACTACGTTACTGGAAAAGGGTCTTCAAGAGAGGGTTCTTGGATCTCGTGCAAGACAGAATTTGAGGCAAATCAATATTATCAGAGAAGTAAAGAAATAAAAGAATGGCTACTCCATAGGCAGAGCAGTGGCATGGGCTGCTCAGCTGGTTATATGTATTGTTACTTCTTGATTATATGTTAAACAAGTGTTGGTTTATTCATGAGTTTTCTGGGGAAGGGGTGGCCAATTCCTGGAACTGAGGGTTCCTCCTCTTTTTAGACCATATAGGGTAACTTCCTGATGTTGCCATGGTGTTTGTAAGCTGTTATGGCACTGGTGGAAGTGTCTTTCAGCATGCTAATACATTATAATTAGCATATAATGAGCAGTGAGGATGACGAGAAGTTACTTTCATTGCCATCTTAGTTTTGGTGGGTTTTGGCCGACTTCTTTACCACAGCCTATTTTATCAGCAAGGTCTTTATGACCTGTACATTGTGCCAACTTCCTATTCATCCTATGATTTAGAATGTCTAACCTCCTGGGAATGCAGCCCAGTAGATTTCAGCCCCATTTTACCCAGCCCCTATTCAAGATGGAGTTGCTCTGGTTCAAACACCTCTGACAACTGTACCTGGTTCCTTCACAATTAAAAACCCATTACTGAAACCAGAGGTAGATGCAGGTTTTGTGGAGCTTGAAGCTTATAAAATTTGGGGGAGGGATATGGCTATTATTTTTTTAAAAACAGCAACAAATGAATAACTGCTAATGGAAAAATAGGAATGAAGCCTTGACAGGGGCCCATGCAAGCCAGAGACTTTCAGTCTTAAACTTGCTTGCTTCATGGTTAATCCCCGTCTGACTCTAAGTATTAGCCTTACAGATACAACATTTTGCTTTAGACAAATAATTTCCTCAGTATAACACACCAGGGCTTTTGTTTATATAAGAGCTATAGAAAGCTGTGACTTTCTCTAGAATCTGCAAAACAAAGGAGGAGCCTTAGAACAGCATTTGTACTGTTAGGTTTCCTGGATTGCTTCGTTAACCTACCTGTCTTTTCTTATCAACTATTAGTATTTTAGGGGTAGCTTTTAATTTCTGTTATGATACCATGCATTATTTCTATCAGCTTCTTTACAAATTATGTGTCTGATGATTCTTCCTCACCCTCTTATTCTGATATATGGTGATGTTAGCCGTCTACCTTTTAAAGCAGACGATGGTAATTAATTGTGATTGGTTACTGTCCGGTGCCCATTATCCTGCCATTGTTCTCTGAACTTATGTTTGCTTTGATGCTACACTCTGGAGTTATTTACGGCTTATTTCGAGACTATTTTGGATCTATTTGGCTTGCTTCTTATTTTATTGATTGATTGACTGATTGAGACAGAGTCTCCCTCCGTTGCCTAGGCTGGAGTGCAGTGACGTGATCTCAGCTCGCTGCTACCTCCGCCTCCCGGGTTCAAGCGATTCTGCTGCCTCAGCCTCCCGATTAGCTGGGATTACAGCTGTGCACCACCACACCTAGCTAATTTTTGTATTTTTAGTAGAGGTGGCATTTCACCATGTTGGCCAGAACTCCTGACCTCAAGTGATCCACTCACCTTGGCCTCTCGAAGTGCTGGGATTACAGGCATGAGCCACCGCACACAGCTTGCTTCTTATATTATTTTATCAGAGCAAATATAGTTATATCAAAAGGCATGGAATTTGCCTACAGAATATGAGAGCTATAGGTAACCCTGGATAACATTAGGCTCACAGATTTTAAACTGTGAATGTTTTGAAGATCCTTTAGAAATTCTACAAGTTTTTCTGTGCGTATATGACATATTAAACTGTATTTTAGGTGGCATAATAATAAACCGCCCACTCTGGGACTATTTTTATACACCAGATTTTAACACACTGGAGACCGTCAATATCTAAACATGTGATTCCAGGTTAACTCCCTGCTGGGCACAATTAGAATAAAGATTTTCCTGCCATACCTGCAATCAATGAGTATTTTGAGATTTCAAGGAGGTCAGTTTTTAAAAGTTCACTGTGTCTCACTGTGTACATATAAATAGGGATTTTCTTAACATATTCAGCTAGAAATTTTAAAATATATTTGTCAGGGAAATCTTATTACTTTCACTGAAAGATTTCACAATAAATAAACATTGTGTCTTTGAATACATCAAATTAGCAATTTATTGAGGTTGTCTGTATGATTTTATTTAGAGAGAAAATAGATTCTGCTGTTAAAAAAAATTAGAAAAGCATCTTTATCTCCAGTGACTTACCCCAAATCATACATGTAGTGATAGACAATCAGTACATGACAGTGTTTAAGAGCCTGGCCTTGGATCCAAAGAGATCTGACTTTGAATTATGCCATACATAAATGTCTGATGTGTAAATTCCTTAATTTTTATTAAATTCAGTGTCCTCTTCTATAAAGTGAATAAAATAAAATCTATTATGTTTGGTTATTTAAAAAAGTATTTATTGTAAACGTGTGTGTGTGTGTGTGTGTGTGTACTGAGTGCCTACTATGTCTAGGAACTATCAAATATACAAAAGAGGCTTACTATTCTCAGTGAATCTTATATTTTAGTTGTGACAGGTAATATTTTTTAAGCAGAAGGAAAATGGTGTGATATGATAGGAAGTCGTCGATTAATTTTAGCTTGGGTGATCAGTGAAAACCTCTCTGATGAGGAAACATTTGTGCTGTCATCTAAATGATAAGAAGGATTCATCCATGAAATGTAAGGACATTCCAGGCAAAAGGGACAGTTGGAGCACAGGCCCAATGCCAGTATGAACTTGATGTGTCTAAAGATGAAAAAAACCCATGTGTCTCAAGGTTAGTGTGTAAGGAGAATACTACAAGACAAAATTGGAGATGAAGCTTAGTAAGCTGAGGTAAGTAGTTTGGATTATTCCAAGTAGCATGGAAAGCTTTTGGAATGATGCGATTTAATTGTATTTACAAAATGGATCTCATTGATGGATGTATAAAAATATCATGCATCAAAATTAAATTGTTGAGTTTTTTCTCTTTTTTTCCATTCCAGTGAGTGGAATCTAGCTTTCTATCACCTGTCCTAACATCCAGTGGAATTTATTTTGGGAAATTATCTCTTCATTGGTGGGTGTAATTGGGTGGTCCCAACCCAGGACATGACCTAAAATATGTTCAGCATATATTTCCAATCTGAATTTGAATATAAGGCAGATCAACAATGAAATTGAGAATGTTTGAAGCCTGTTCATATTGAATGGGACAGGTCCTATAGTCTCTGTTTCTTGGCCCTATTATAGCTCTTCTCTGCTTTGAAATCGCTTCTCCACTCTTCTTTTTGAATTCATAAACTTTTAATATATTTCCAGTACATTCTCTTTAGCCGGTAACAGTTTCAATTGCTTGCAACCAGAGAACCTTAACTAGTACAGCACATCAATTCACTGGCACATAGTAGGTCCTCAATTACTGTTATGATTACGGATTGAGGTGAACTAGAACTCGGGTTTCCTAACTTTGAATTTTCAGCACACTGGTTTTTGCATGTCTTTTACGTAGTTTCTGCCTGGCTATATGCAGTTTTCTCTGCCTCTAACATGTTATATCTTGTGGGCTGAATGATCCCATAGAGGCTTATTGTGACATGTTTGTCAAATGTTTTACTTCTCAAGCAAGTCTCTGGCTTCTTGATTCTTAAATTTCAGTAGGTAATTTGTTTGGGTATTTTCTCAAGATAGTTATGGAAAAACATATGGAATAGTTTGTATTCGACTCTTTGATAAGCATTTCTTTAAATGAAGTGAGTGTTTTAGTTTCAATGGGAGAAGGGTGAGAATTAATGTGATTGCATGAGTTTGCCAATATTTAAAAAAACATGAACAAAAATTAAAGTAACTTATTCACCCTAAGAAATGTGATTAAATGAGCTGTCATTTTATGCCATGGATTGGCAGCTGCAAGACAAAGTGTATTCAATTATTGATGCTGTCAATCAGACCATACTATAATTCTGTACTATAAGAATCTGCCGTTTGAAGCTAGCTAAAAGTGCTCCCCAAGTTTCAATGTCCTGCCATGATAAAACAGGGCTTTTTAACATCAAGAAGGAAACAGAAGGGGAACAGATGTGTGAGGGAGTTGGCAAGTAAACAAATCCCTAGTCTCAGTCTGGATTGAGAGTCCTCTATTGAATTGGATCTTTGAGAAGAAATCTTTTGAAGGTAATGAAGCTGCCATTCATAGAGACAGCGATCTGGCTCCCCTCATTAAACTGTGCTATATAGTACTGCCTCTGTCTTCTCCACTTCTGTGTCCTGTGCCCAAAGTTATATTCCTGATCCCATCCCTGGAACATATTGCCTAAGTGAACGTCTAAAGATACCTGTTTGTTTGACCAATTCATAAGTAAGTCTAATGCCGTATAACTATTTCTCCAGGGCCTAAGAGCAGCACACACATCTGGAAAAGTAAATATAACTACTAAAATTGCTACCAATTATGTCTGATAACTGCAGCATCATTCACAATTTGTGCAGTTGCACAGGTGTCTCATTAATGCTTAAATATTGGGATTGACAGAAACAATTATAGTTTCCCTTAGATTTGTAAGAACCCTTCAGTTCAGTGATAGAGTAGTGGACTGGCGCTTAGAGACATGAATTCTACTCCTGGCTCTCATACTAATAAGATATATGACCTCAAGCAAATTACTTAATCTCACTGGCTGCTGCTGCTTCTTTGAAATGATGGAACTAAGCTATGTGACCCTTGAGAATGAGCAGACTGTATGTTTCCAATGGAAAACTGGAACAACTGACATGTGATGGAATTTTTCTTGGGTGCACAAAGTATATTTTGCACACTAAAATATTCATGTAGCTGGAGTTCCATAGGAGCGATGAGACAACATGTTTGAAATCAGGTAAGTCTCAGAAAATAAGGGACATATTCTCATCCTATTAATAACAGCTCCCTGTAGCCCTAAAATTCTAGTGCTTTAAGATTCATGGTGACTCAGTGAAGCGTTAATACCTTTTTCTTTTCTGTTTGTTTTCAATCAGTTTTCTTGCATGTAATTTACATACAAAAATTTACTCTTTTTAGAATTCAGTTCTATGAGTTTGGACAAATGCACACAGTAGTATAATCCCATCACAAGGAAGATGTAAAACATTTCTATCACCCAAAAATTTGCCTCAAACTCCTGTGTAATCAATCCCCTCCTCTCATTCTCATTTCCTGGAAACGACCGATCTATTTTCTGCCTCTATAGTTTCGTCTTTTCCAAATGTCATATAAAAGGAATCATACAGTATGTAACACTTTTATTTAGCATCATAAATTTAAGATTCATTCACGTTGTATGTGTTACTAGTTTAAGTATGTTGCTGAGGGGTTGTGGTAGGAAGAATAATAACAGCCCCCCAAGATGTTCACACCCTAATCCCTGAAACTTTATAATCCCTGAAAATTCATAATCTCTTATTTTACATGATAAAAGCAATTTTGTAGATACAATTAAGATTTAGAATCTTAAAACAGAGAGATTATCCTGGATTATCTGAGTGGGCTTAATCTAATCATATAAATCCATATAAGAGAGGAGTAAAGAGAAAGATAGATGAAAGAAGGAGCAGAGATTAGAAGACTGACAGGGATTCCACCCATTATCGCTGGCTTTGAGAATGGAGGAGGAGTGGGGCAACAAGTCAAGGAATGTGGGTGGCCATCCCTATTACTTTTGAAATCTGTATGGAAGCCCCAATTTTCCCATTATACATTGTGTTAAATTTGAGTTCGTGTGTAGATCCTGACTCTTTCTTTAAATGTTTCTTTGTCTTCTGTCTGCTGGGCAGTTCATACTTTGTAATTATTTCTAATAAATGCAATACATAAATTGTCAATGACTATAAGGAGTTTTAAACTATTAACTAATGGAAAAGGCTTTTGAGTCAGCCCTAGATTCTAAGGTTCCTTCTGCCACTTACTAACCAGGTGTATGTAGCAAGTAGCTGAACATCTCTAAGCTTCAATTTTTAACTTGTAAAAAGTGGGAAACAATAAAGATTATTGTTATGAGGATTAAGTAGTGTTTTGTCAAGTGTTTGCTCAGTACAGTGCCTAGCCTAGAGAAAGCACCCAAGAAATGATGGTTTTATTATTATTACAATTTTTAGTAATAAGCATTTCCAATAGTAGTCTTATGTCTTTATATTTTCAAATATAGGGATCTCTTTTGTGGGACATACTTACTCATCAAATACCCATGTGACCAGTAATGCCAAGCAGAATTCTTGTCAATAAACAATACAACAATTGATCTCTCTGTCCTTTGGAGCTCATTTTCTAAGTAGACAATTTTTATTATAGTTGTGAAAAAGCATGAAATTTAGCTTCAGCCAAACAAGTGTCACATACTATCACTGACCGTTGCAAGTGGCTTTGTGCATGCTATTTAACCTCTTTGAACTTGATAAAAATAATCTCCAACTTCCAAGGTTATCATGAGATTCTACTAAGATGAGCACATAGTTCACACTTTAAACATTAATTTTCTTCTCCCAAACAGAAATTTGGAGATTATACAATATAATATATGCTCATAAATAAATCAATGATATAACTAGAAATATGTATATAATTTGATGTTCATGATCTGCACTTAACTTTTTCAAATTCTAATTTACAATTTGGAGTTCTCATTCAATGTATTTCAGTTTTATAGAAACAGTGAAATTAAAGAAATTCTTGCCTTTGCATTTCTTAGGTGTTTATGAGGACAGAAGTGCTTTGAGTCATTGTTGTTCCAATTGTGAAGCAAATTAGTCCAATTGTAGCCTGATATTAACTCAGTGAACCTTGAAAGAACATGGGAATCCTGGTGGGATGAAGGGCCAGGTACCTGTTTCAACTCAGTTGCTTCCTGTATGGCTGCAGCATATGTGTATTCCTTGCTGATAGTCTTTTGATGTGACTCATGCACAGATGTCTGAGAGAATGGCCATTCAAACTCCCTCTTTATCTCTTTTTGTTTTGATATGCTTAGTCCCAACAAAGGCAGGAACTGGGTTTGACTGGACTGCATTATGGAGACTCTAAAATTGGCCCATACCCTGTGTGGCAGACAGAACTGTGACTTAAATTAGCAGACAGGGAGCTTTTGAAAGTTAGTAACTGCTAACACAGCTGGCTGTTCTTGTACCCTGTATGAATTAATATAATATTTCATTTTTATCATCAACCCACTTTTATATGGACAGTAGAAAAGGGAGAAAGCAAATAGAATTAATGTCTTTTGAAAATATCTTTAACACTCTGTTTTTCAGAATAATGAAGTGGCAGTTGAACCATTAAAATTTCATCCTCACAATATTCAAGTTTCAATTATAATCCATAGAACCCTCGTGGCCTCTGCCAAACTTATTTCACCTTGAACAGCTCTACTTTTAGCTCTTTTACATATTTTGCTTCCAATAATGATCTGAAAGTTCTGAAAGGTTTTACTAATAAAGTTACAAAGCAACATGTTTAATCTAAGGTAGAAACATTTTTCAGTCACCTTTATAAGATTTTTATTTGCCTTTTTAGGACATTATTGTTTGACACAAATTAGGGAGAAATCTTCATCAAAAACTTTTCTTCTAGCTCTCCAAACTGAGATAAATAATGAAAGTTCAATCTAGAATTTCAGCTCTCTCATGAAAATTACATCTGTCTTTTCTCACAAATATATACGGAACTCATAGTGACAAAACGCATCACATGCTGAATGCATCTTTATAATTTATGCTTCAAGAATAGTTGAGCCAAATCTTCAGACCTCAAAATTTCACATTGTCATGTGAAAAATAAGAAACATAATTGGAATACATTAATATAGTACAAAAGAATATATTTCTAAGAACTTAATTTTTCTAAGAAAAAGAGAGTTAACCTCTTCAACATAAGGATAATGAAGGATATACGTTGTCATGTAGGTGAAATAGCCAAGTTAGCCTAGTGCATGTAGTATGTACTCAACTGATGCAAGGGACTTTTGGCAGTTAATGGAAACAAAATGGAGAGTGACCTTTCTGTATTCTCAGATGGCTAGCAGATAAGGGTGCTTAAAAGTCCCTCATCCTAATTTTTACTAATCATCCTGGTGTCAGATTAAATGTTTTTCTGAAAGGCCTTCTTGGAACTTCTTAGCATAAATTACACCCTCTTCTACAATCTTATGTACTTAGTTTGTGTGTATTTCTTAATGTCTCCTTGATCTCTTCTGCTTAGACACTCTGTGTATATTGGTTTCATAAACGTGATTTGTCCTTTAGTCCAAGTTCAAATGCTGGTTCCTCTCTGGGGACTTGCTTGACATCCTAAAACAACTCAATTTTACATGATCTTTTTTGTAACTTCTTTGTAATTGTACCTGTATTATAGAAGTTTTCAAAGTTTTTCAAATTAGCTATGTACTTTTCCAGATTTCACTTCTTTGCCTCTATTCCCTACTTCCTGCAATATCTTAAATCCTTGAAAAGCCAAGGTCAGTGTCTTAATAATTTTGAGTTCCCTCAAATCCCAACACAGAACTGGCATATAGTAATCTTCAATTTTTACACAAAACATATTGCCTTATCTGTTTGTCTTCATCCATTTTTTTATTTTGATAAGAGTAGATAATGAAATACATATCTCCTCACTATATATTTCATTGTACAGTCATTAAAATTAAAAAAAATGTTTTGGTACTGTTTTCAAAATATGTGTATATACATGTATTAATATATATCTAATAATTGTTTTATAACTAACATTTATTGGCTGCTTATTATTAATATATGACAAGTGCCATACTAAATGTTTCATATGTATTTGCTCATTTAAAGTTTATGACAATTCTATAAAGTGAGAAATATTTTTATTATTATCTGTATTTGTAAATGAGAAACTTGAGGGAAAGAAAGGTTTAGAGACTCGGCCAACAATCACATAGGTAAGTGATAATTGGCAGAGCCACTTTTAAATTTGAAACTCAGAAGATCTGGTCCTGAAGCCTATGCATTTAACCCATAAACTAATTTGCATATTCACAAATCTTACACTATTATTATACCCTATACTAAGAATTATGTACTTTGAATGTCATATTCATAGTTTTTACTCCAATAAACATATATGAAATAGAAATTAGAAAATGATAACATTGGAATATATAAATGAAGTTCTGGTATTTTCTTGCTGAACTACAGTGGATGTTCTCATGTATGCTGGGAGTGCCACATACCACTTGGATCCCATTGATGAAATGTTCTAAACTAGTAAATCATCTACCAATACTTTTAAAATCTCTCTCACTAACCAGCCCTTCTTTTTATTAAAACCTAGATAATATGAATATAATATTTCAAGTGACAAAAATAATTTGCATTCCAGCAGTAAAAACATCTGGTCAGCTAGAATGCTTCCATAAATAAAGATGAGGCACATGGAACAAGTTTAGGATATAAATATTTGTCCTGTGGAAAGTCACTCCATATCAGACCAAGAGTGTGTCTTTTTTTTTTTTTTTTTTCCCCGAGACGGAGTCTCCCTCTGTCGCCCAGACTGGAGTGCAGTGGCGCAATCTCGGCTCATTGCAACCTCTGCCTCCGGGTTTAAGAAATTCTCTGCCTCAGCTTCCCAGAGTGCTGGGATTACAGGCTAGTGTGTCTCTTTTTCTATCCATCTCTGATTGTGTTACCAACGATCGTTTGGGAATTATTAGAATATAATAAAGCATTCTATACTCCTGAAATGTTTCATATTTTCATTTTTTTTTTTTTTTTTTCGAGATGGAGTCTCGCTCTGTCACCCAGGCTGGAGTGCAGTGGCGCAATCTCAGCTCACTGCAAGCTCCGCCTCCCGGGTTCACGCCATTCTCCTGCCTCAGCCTCCGGAGTAGCTGGGACTATAGGCGCCCGCCACCATGCCCGGCTAATTTTTTTGTGTTTTTAGTAGAGACGTGGTTTCATCGTGTTAGCCAGGATGGTCTCTATCTTCTGACCTAGTGATCCGCCGGCCTCGGCCTCCCAAAGTGCTGGGGTTACAGGCATGAGCCACCGCGCCCGGCCTCATATTTTAATCTTTGCCATTGTTTCCACTGATGTATGTAAATTCAGATTTTTAATGTGAAATGACATGATGGAGCAAAGAGCTGTCAGCTTGTTTTGTGATGGTCATCAACAAAAGCCTAGCTCTGGCAAAGTGCTTTGGGGAAATTGTTTTATATTTTGGCCATCAGTTTCTTTATCTGTAAAATAAACTCAGTGCCTTGAACACAGAGACACTCAATTATTTCTTGAAGAAGGAACAGGAGACAGGTGGAAGGAAGGTGTTAGAGTACATGGTTAAGCTCCTTTTCTGCTCTAAAATTTACTGACTGATTTCTAAAACTTTGTCTTGGGTTTCAAATTGAAAGATTTGTGGCTTTATTGATCAACTTTTTGTTTACCCTAACTATGGATCCAGCTGCATTTAAGTGTAGTATTTCATGCCACAATCATGTTACAGGACTTAGAAAGATCAAAAATCAATTCTCGGCCGGGCGCGGTGGCTCACGCCTGTAATCCCAGCACTTTGGGAGGCTGAGGCGGACGGATCATGAGGTCAGGATCCAGACCATACTGGCTAACATGGTGAAACCCCGTCTCTAGTAAAAATACAAAAAATTAGCCGGGCGAGGTGGCAGGCGCCTGTAGTCCCAGCTACGTGGGAGGCTGAGGCAGGAGAATGGCGTGAACCCGGGAGGGCGGAGCCTGCAGTGAGCTGAGATCGCGCCACTGCACTCCAGCCTGTGTGACAGCGAGACTCCGTCTCAAAAAGAATAAAGAAAAAAAAAAAATCAATTCTCACTGATCACAGTGTTTGAAGTTCTCAAGGTGTTGAGCAACTAAGTCTATGAACATTTTAAGGCCCTCTTCAAACAAGAACCCTGCAGAGACACATACAAAGTACCATCAAACTAACAATGTGGATAGGACTTCTAGTTAATATTCATTGGCACTCCTTACATTCTCCCATTTCCAGTTTGCATTAGGGAAAGAATTTATTACTTGATGCTAATTTCATTTAAAAGCTTCAACTCGAGAAGCAACTTTCTTCAAAATAGAATTTGATACAGAATAAGTTTGAGGGTGATTCTGAGAGCATCCAGCCTCTCTGCCTAACAATCTAAGGAATGGGCTGTCTTACAGACAGGGATGACAATGATTGAAAGATTTCAATTTCTTCTAATCTTTACACATGGAACTTCAAGAATTTGAATTGCTCTAGATTAAAAAAGGGGCACAGTCAACTATTTTCCAAATTTAATGAATCCTGTAGAGTTGAAACCCTCACAAGTTTTCTTGTGTCTTTTAAGCTTCTTTATAAAATATTATATACTGTCCTTTTGTCTGAATTATTCTAACACAAGGTACCAAAACCCTTTCTCTGGGCCTTCTGGATCTTTTCCGAATCGCACCTAAGAATTTGAATGTGTGAGAAGGAGCCCAGAGACCCCTCCCATTAAATAGTTCCCTGAATGCTGTGAGTGTGAAAAGCATTCTTTTGAAATGATTCACTTTCCCAATATAGTAGTTATGCTTCCAGATATAATTATGTATTAGCTAAGGATATAAATTCTCTCAATTGTAATTATGTAGTCTAGTTACAAAACTGTCTGTACAATATAGGAAATGAGTGATTAAACTTTTATTCAGAAAAGTGTCATCATCAGTTGTTGAAACAGGTGTCAGGATTATTCTCTGTTGGCATTTTGCTTGGTACCTGGACTGTTAATCAGTTTGTCTGAAAGTGGGGATGATATACTGTCTCAGCCTGAAATCCTTTGTATTTCGTGGGTTTTCATGACATTTAATGTAATAAATAACTACCCTTGGGTCATTAAAAACAAGAAGGTCAAGTTTTCCTTTTTTCCTGACACAGCAGAGCCCTGATTAAGAATAAAGGTACAAGGTGATTTCTTCTGCTCTGAAATCTCATTTGGGTTGAGAGTGATATAAATGATTATTTTAAATGGAAGCAGCAAGGACAATAAGCCACTACTGATTTTATTTCATGTTGGCATATGCTAATAAAACTATTAAAATTTTCTCAGAATTATAATAATTGCATTCTGTCTTGTATAAGGGTAGAAATACATTTTTATTAGAAGGGATAAAGACTTATTTGAACCCAATCTAATGATTTTGTAAATACTACTAGTCCCTTAAATAGAATAAAGAATTATGATACTACACAGTACTCTATGCATATTGATATTTATGACTGAAATTCTCTTATTTAGCTTCTTTGCAATTTTATCATTATTTTTAAAATGTAATCATAATCACTTTATTTTGTTAAGTTTTCATGATTTTTTCTCAAAATTTTAATAACTTGATTTCCACTAATCATTTTCTAATTTTCTTTGACCACCCTCTCTCTATTACCCCCGCTTCTCTCCCTCTCATTTTTATTTAAATGATTCACAATTTTCAAATAAAAATTTAAAAAAATTTGAGCTTCTGTTAAAGTTTTATTTCAAAGTTTGCAAAAAAAGAGGGCTAAGCTGGCCAATTGAAATATTCTTTCTCAGTAAAGACAATTTCAAAGTAAAAAGATTGACCAGACAATTATTGGTATCTGGATACAAAAAAAAAAAGAAAACATCTAAAACATCTAGCTAAAGAACATAGATACTTGACTAATAACCAATAAATGGTTACCTAATTTCAGAAGAAGCCTTAGTTGTTGTGGGAACTCAGGGACCCCGAACAGAGGGACTGGCTGAAGCCAGGACAGAAGAACATAAATTGTGAAGATTTCATGGACATTTATTAGTTCCCCAAATTAATACTTTTATAATTTCTTACGCCTGTCTTTACTGCAATCTCTGAACATAAATTGTGAAGATTTCATGGATACTTATCACTTCCCCAATCAATACCCTTGTAATTTCCTATGCCTGTCTTTACTTTAACTCTTAATCCCATCATCTTCGTAAGCTAAGGAGGATGTATGTTGCCTCAGGACCTTGTGATGATTGCGTTAACTGCACAAATTGTAGAGCATGTGTGTTTGAACAATATGAAATCTGGGCACCTTGAAAAAAGAACAGGATAACAGCAATGTTCAGGGAACAAGAGAGATAACCTTAAACTCTGACCACCAGTGAGCCGGGCGGAACAGAGCCATATTTCTCTTCTTTCAAAAGCAAATGAGAGAAATATCGCTGAATTCTTTTTCTCAGCAAGGAACATCCCTGAGAAAGAGAATGTGTCCCTGAGGGTAGGCCTCTAAAATGGCCACTTCAGGGGCGGCCATCTTTTATGGTTGAAGCTGTAGGGATGAAATAAGCCCCAGTCTCCAGTAGCGATCTCAGGCTTATTAGGATGAGGAAATTCCCACCTAATAAATTTTGGTCAGACCGGTTGTCTGCTCTCAAACCCTGTCTCCTGATAAGATGTTATCAATGACAATGCGTGCCCAAAACTTCATTAGCAATTTTAATTTTGCCCCAGTCCTGTGGTCCTGTGATCTCGCCCTGCCTCCATTTGCCTTGTGATATTCTATTACCTTGGGAAGCACGTGATCTCTGTGACCCACACCCTATTCGTACACTCCCTCCCCTTTTGAAAATCACTAATAAAAACTTGCTGGTTTTATGGCTCAGGGGGCATCACGGAACCTGCTGACATGTGATGTCTCCCCCAGACACCCAGCTTTAAAATTTCTCTCTTTTTTACTCTGTCCCTTTATTTCTCAGACCGGCTGACACTTAGAGAAAATAGAAAAGAATCTATGTGAAATATCGGGGGTGAATTTTGCCCGATGTCTGGCTGAATTTCCCCCAATATTAGTATTGTTGAACTTCATTAAAAATTGCTTGAGCATTTTATCAGCATTAAAATTTCTTCTTAAAAGAATGATGTGAGTTTCTCTGCTCAAAAAAGTTTTGTTCCCGATCAGATTTGGGACAATGTTTCTTAATAAATTACTACAGATAGAAAAGACTTAACTTTAAAGAAATTTTCAAATTAAATTTTATACTTATATCCCATTTATTTAAATCAGCTCTATTTACCTATAATTGACGTATAATAAAGTGCACATACTTAAAGTGTACACTTTTATGTTTTGACACATGAATGTAGCCATGAAACCATCACTGCAGTTAAAATAATTAACATATCCATCACCCTCACAAGTTTTCTTGTGTCTTTTAAGTTTTTCCTTCCTGCTTCCTCTCTGCGTCCTCAGGCGCAGAACTGCTATCATTACAGAATGGCTTTCTGTAATCATAATTAATTTGAATTTTTATTTTCTAATGTTTTATATAAATGGAGTTGAAGAGTATACATTCTTTTTGGAGGGCTGCAGGAGAATCTGGCTTCTTTCATGCAGCATAATTATTTTGTGATTCACTGATGTATTGCATGCGCCATTAGTTCATTCCTTTTTATTGCACAGTATAATTCTGTTCCATGGATATAACACTATTTGTTTACCCACTCACGTGTTAGTGGATGTTTGCGTAGTTTTGAGCTTTTGGAAAAATGCCAAAAAAGTTTCTAGGAACAACTGTGTACAAGTGTTTGTATGTCATATGTTCCATTTCATGTGAGTAAATACCTAGAATTTGAATGGCTGGATTATATAGTTGTTGTGTATGTTTAACATTTTAAGCTGGATTATATAGTTGCGTATCTTTAACATTTTAAGAAACGGCAAACTACTCTCCAAAATGGTTGTGTCATATTACACTCCTACCAGCACTGTATAAAAGTTTAGTTTCCTCCACACCCTTGCCAACACTTGATAAGGTAAGCCTTTTTAATCTTATTTAATCTAATAGCTGTGTGGTAATACCTTGTGGTGGTTTTTATTTGCTTTTCTGTTTTATTTTTTTATTTATTTTATTTTATTTTCTAGAAAACAAGAACTAATCACATTGAGCATCATTTCATGTGCTGATGTGCCATCCATGTAGCTTCTTTTGTGAAGTGTGAATTCAACTCTTTTACCTTTCTTTTTAAATTGGTTTGTTTTTATATGATTAAGTTTTGAGAGTTCTTTAGGTATTTTATACATGAGTTTTTTATGTAACTTGCATGTATTTTCCCCTGGTTTGTGGCTTTTCTTTTCATTTTCTTACAATTGGTTTTCACAATGCAAAACATTTTAAATTGTAATTAAATCAAATTTATCAATTTTTAATGGATTTTTTTGGTGTAGTATCTAAGAAATCTTCACTTAACCCAAAGACATAAAGCTTTTCTTCTTTGTTTTCTTCAAAAGGTGTTCTAGGTTGAGGTCTATGATATGGTTTGAATGTACGTGCTTTCCCAAAATTCATATGTTGAAAATTTCCAATGTGATGGTATTACAAGATGTGGCCTTTGGGAGGTAATTAAGTCATAAAGGCTCTACCCTCATGAGTGGGATTAGTGCCTTATAAAAGAGGTTAAGGGAGCTTGATTACCCCTTTCATCATGTGAGGTTGCAGCAAGAAGGCCCCATCTATAAATCTGCTCACTCCTTGATCTTGGGCTTCCCAAAATCCAGCATTATAAATGGCAATTTCTGTTGTTTATAAATTACTCAGTCTAAGGTATTTTGTTATAGTAGCCTGAATGGACTAAGGCAGTCTATGGTCTTTAATTTTTCTATATCACATAGTGTGAGGTAGGAATTAAAATTATTTTGCTTCTTTTTATTTTTTATGTTACCAATTGTTCCAGCTCCATTGGTTGAAGTGACTATCCTTTCTCCACTGAATTATCTTTGTATGTTTGTTGAAAATCAGTTGTCCAACTATACGTGGGTCTATTTCTGGTCTCTGTTTTGTTGTTCATCTAGTTGTCTGTTTTGACACAAAACCATACTTGAAAACTTGATAAATGTCATTTTCTAAAAAGTCTTGAAATAAGGTATTATTAATTGTCTGAATTTTATTCTTAACTTTCAAGGTCTTGGGGAGCTATTCTAGGTTCTTTGTATTTGCAAATAAATTTTAGAATCAGGTCAGGCACGGTGGCTCATGCCTGTAATCCCAGCACTTTGGGAGGCTATAGGTGGATCACTTGAGGTCAGGAGTTCAAGATCAGCCTGGCCAACATGGTGAAACCCCCTCTCTACTAAAAACAAAAAAATTAGTCAGGCATGGTGGCACATGCCTGTAGTCCCAGCTACTAGAGAGGCTGAGGCAGGAGAATCGCTTGAACCTGGGAGGTGGAGTTTGCAGTGAGCTAGAATCACAACACTGCATTCCCGCCAGGGTGACAGAGCAAAACTCCATCTCAAGAAAAAAAAAAAAAATTAGAATCCCTATGTAATTTCTTTAAAAAATTCTGTTGGGATTGTGATTAGTCAGTTTGGGGTAAATTGACATCAACGGTAATGGGTTTTCTAACCCATGAACGTGGCGTATCTGTACATTCATTTGGTCTTTAATTTCTCTCAGCAATGTTTTATGGCTTTCAGGGTACAGATCTTGTATGTACATTGTGAAAGACTCATCCCCATGTATTTCATTTAATTTTATATTATTGGGAATTTTTTTGTGTGTAAATTTCAATGTCTAATGTTTTGTTGCTAGACTATAAAAATACAATTGGTTTTTGCATATAATTTTTATATTCTGTAGCCTTACTAAATCCACATATTAATCAGTTCTAGTACTTTTTGTGTAGATTCCGATAGATTTTTACTTTGACAATCATCTGCAAATAAAGGCAGTTTTAACATTTTTTTTTCTAATTTGGATGCCTTTTATTTCTTCCCATACTGAACTGGATAGAACCTCCACTACAATGTTGAACAGAAGTGATGGGAGCTGACATCCTTGCCTTTTCCTGATCTTAATAAGAAAGCATTCAGACTTTCATCATAAAGTATAATATTAGCTCCAGGTTTTTGCAGTTATCCTTCATCAGGTTGAAGAAATTTCTTTCTAGTCCCAGTTTGTTTAAAGTTTTTATGAGGAATTGATGTTGAATTTTGTCAAATGCTTTTTGTATGTCAATTGAGATGATCATGTGGTTTTTATTTTTTAGTTTATTAGTATGGTTAATATGGTTACATCAACTGCTTTTGTACGAAGCAAATCTCTTTTAATTTAATGTATCTATTGTAAAGTTGCTCTGGCTATTCCATTATATCTGCAAGTCATTTGCCAAATTCTTTCTAGAACATTCATAAGTAATAGAATTAAGGTATTTTCTAAAATAACTGATAAAGACTTTACATCTTATTGCTAACTTTACTAGAGGCATTATAACCTCAGCTACAGTTTATTTATTCAAATTTTGTTTTTCATGCTTTATTTTTTGTTATTCTCTTTGACATACTCCATGCTACTTTGAGTTAGTCTCTGAACTGGGTGCCAGTAAGTTTTCTATTAATTTGAATTGTTTGGTAAAGTTTCTAATATAGTTAAACATAGATCTAAACAAATACCTAAAAGTAAACTTCCAAGAGAAATGAAAACATATATCCACAAAAAGACTTATACAAATGTGTGTACTATATAATTCCATTTATATAAAGCTCAAGAACAGGTGAAACAAATCTTTTAAAACCAGAATACTAATTGCCTGTGAGAGGTGTGTGTTGACAGGAAGAGAGATGAGGAAGCTTTCTGGGGTGCAGAAATATTCTATATCCTGATTGAAGTGTTGGTTTCAGGGATATAGTGATTTCTTAAAACTGATCTGAGTGTATACATAAAATCGTATGTTTCACTCTCTGTAAATTGTACATTTAATTACATATATATACATATCATGTATATATTTATAAATCAGTATATGTGTTATAATGTAATTATACAAATTATACATATATGTAGCTATTTAATTCTATGCCAGGTGAAGTATATTTTTTAGAATTATATATTTTATATATATATAAATTTTAAATTTTTTAATTATTTAAAATTTTCAAAGAACAAATTTCTGTATCAGTAAGGACTTTTTGTTATAAATATTGGAAAATGACTCTGGCTGTCATAAGCAGAAAAAGAATTCATCAGAAGGAGATTCACATCTCACAAAACAGGCATATGGACAGGAATAAAGAAGCTTGTGCACCTAGATCATATTGCAGGAAAACCTAGTGCTTTAGCTATCACTGTTATGTGTCTATCCTTAAAAATATATGTATAATGTAAATATATATGTACACATACACACACATACACAGGTGACTCTTAAACAGCACAGGTTTGAACTGCTTGTGTCCACTTATATGTGGATTTTTGTCAGTAAAAGTTATACCTAGTGTGTTGGTTCTCCTGCCTCCTTTTCTATCTCCTTTACCTCTTCCTCCTCTGCCACCCCTGAGACAGCAAGACCAACCCTTTCCCTTCCTCCTCTTTAGCCTACTCAACATGAAGACAATGAAGATGAAGACCTTTATGATAACCCACTCCCACTTAATAAAGAGTAAATGTATTTTTCTTCCTCATGGTTTACTTAATAACATTTTCTTTTCTTTAGCTTAATTTATTGTAAGAGTACAGTATTTAATAAACAGAGCACACAAAACACGTGTTAATCTACTGTTATTTACAGTAAGGTTTCGGGTCAAGAGTAGGCTGCTAGTAGTTAAGTTCTGGGGGAGTCAAATATTGTACACAAATTTTCAGCTGCATGAGGATGTTGGTGCTCCTAATCCACATGTTGTTCAAGGGTCAAATTTATATATAACTACAGTTTAAAAAATCTGGCCGGGCGCGATGGCTCACGCCTGTAATCCCAGCACTTTGGGAGGCCGAGGCGGGCGGATCACGAGGTCAGATCGAGACCATCCTGGCTAACACGGTGAAACTCCGTCTCCACTAAAAATACAAAAAAAAAAAAAAAAAATTAGCAGGGCGAGGTGGCGGGCGCCTGTAGTCCCAGCTACGCAGGAGGCTGAGGCAGGAGAATGGCGTGAACCCCAGGGGGCGGAGCCTGCAGTGAGCCGAGATCACGCCACTGCACTCCAGCCTGGGTGAAAGAGCAAGACTCCGTCTCAAAAAAATAAAAAATAAAAAATAAAATAAATAAATAAATAAATAAAAAATCTTTGTGTCACTCCCTCAAGCTTTCATATTTAGGTCATGTTAGTTGAGTCAGGTCACATCCAAGCCCCTCTCATTCCCAGGCTGCAGTAGAAATAAGGCCTTTCCTTCCCTCCAAGATTATCCTCAGCAACAACTTCCTAATAAAAATCAGGGAATTAATAGAAAGAGGAGCATATTGGTTTATGGAAAGCCAAAATGAAAACAAAAACAAAATCATATTCACAACATATACACACAAGCTGTCCATGACATTGTCTCTCTTGTATTTTGTCTCTATATACCTGATATTGGGATAAAGTGGAATGTAGTGTTTAGGGGAAGGAACTATTAGAAACAGAGAAAGAAATGGGTTGATCTGGCTTTATTCTCGATGTGGGAAATCAAAAGCAAATTGATAGGACAAATGACATACAGAGCATTTATTGTGCTAGAAAGCATAAGACCTATACAATTAACAAGTCACAAGTTTAAATCTGAATTCTCCCTTATGGCTTTTTGACCTTAAGCAGCCACTTATCTTTTCTGACCCCATGCTTTTCAATTGCAAAATGGAAGTAGTACCTGTCTCCCAGGCTTTTTATAAAGATTAAATGAGAACACGTATGTAAAGCGTACAATGTGACACACTAATTCTCAATGGTTACTTGCCAAATACTTATTATTTTCCCATCTCTCTTCTTTAGAATATTGTGTTACTTTTGATTCATCCCTACTACCATCACCCTCCTGAAAGGAGTTATTTTATATATATATATATATATATATATATATATATATATATATATAAATTTTTTTTTTTTTTTTTTTGAGACAGGTTCTCACTCAGTTGCCCAGGTTGGAGTACAGTGGTGTGATCAGGGCTCACTACAGCCTCAACCTCCTGGGTTCAGGTGATCCTCCCAACTCAGCCTCCTGAGTAGCTGGGACAACAGGTGTGTGCCACCAGGCCTAGCTACTTTTTTGTAGAGATAGGGTTTTGCCATGTTGCCCAGGTTGATCTCGAACTCCTGAGCTCAGCTAATCCACCTGCCTCAGCCTCCCAAAATGCTGGGATTAGAGGTGTGAGCCATTGCTCCCAGCCTAAAAGGGGTTGTATATCTCAAATATGCTAACTACATCCCATCAGGAAATGGTATTGCTGTCAAACTCATGCAGTGGCACTGTTCTTGAGGGTGGTTATATGGAGAGATGATAGTTTCTTCTTCATGAAATGTAAGTCCTGATGAGACCACCTACCGTCCATCATTTCTTGTTTCCCATTTTAGGCACAGTCTGCCTTACACCAATAAAAACTTGATTCCATTAGCTTGTTTATATGGCTGCTTTATAATGACACTGGTCTGTGTATTTACAGTGTTTTTGTATTAGCTGCTAGAAGTCTTTCCTTTCTACATTTAGTGCTCCTTTCAAGATATCTTATAAGGCAGGTCTGGTGGTAAGGAACTCCCTCTGTATTTGCTTATCTGAAAATAATCTATTTCTCCTTCACAGAGGAAGCTTAGTTTGGCTGGACATAGAATTCTTGGTTGAAGATTTTTTCTTTAAGAATGTTGAATATGGGCCCCCAATCTCTTCTGGCTTGTAGGATTTCAGCTGAGAGGTCCATGGTTAGCCTGATGGGGTCTCCTTTGTAGGTGACCTGCCTTTTCTTTCTAGCTGCCTTTAACATTCTTTCTTTCATTTAGACCTTGGAAAATATGACAATTATGTATTTTAGGGATGATCTTCTCGTGTAGAATTGAAAGGCCATTTCTCACTTTGTGCAATTCATGGAAGAATCATTTTCCCCCAAAATAGGCTATCTGAAACTCAAAGAGAAATAAATGTTTTACATTAAAAATTGTGGAAAAATACTGAAAAAATTAAAAAATGGTTTTGTTCTAGAAGAGTTCTTAAACATGAGTGTGTCTAAGTGTAATCTAGGGAAGTGTCATCTTCAGAATCTCCAGTCTCACTCTAGACATGGTGATTCATTAATTCTGGGGCATTGCCCAAGAACCCACATTATCAACAACACTCTAATAATTGTGATGAGCTAATTCAGAAGTTGTTTTTTCCCTACTAGAAAGGATTTCTAGGGAGAAGTTTCTGGTTTTTTTTTTGTTTTTTAACTTGTCATGGATTTTGCCAAAGGCAGTGGAAATGGGACCTGTACTATATCTAGAGAGCAGTGGGTGGTGACTCCTCAATAGTTACAAAGGAGGATCTCAAACTGGTGGCCAAGGACCAAAACCAGTCCAAAAATGTGTTCTTTCTGGCAAAATGGTGTTTCAAATGTTGTTTGTAATATCCTTAGGCTAAGCTTACTTTCTCCAGTTCACCATTGGTGGCTCACTGGCTCCTTGTCAAAGTCAGCCACACTATATTTACATTTAAGAGACAGACTTGACTCTGAGGCATTCCAGTTTGTGAGCTTTGAGAATTTAAAAGATCTCTCTCTAAATCATAGAAAATTCAGAGTATATGAAATATTTGGAAACTGCCTGATGATAATTATATTTTGTTTGTGAATTCTAAGTCGATCAGGCCAAGCCAAATCAATCAGGATCAATTTATGAATTATTTTCTACTCAAATCTGACATGTTCTGACATGCTCAATGCAGGTTGGACCTCTACTCTTCTTCCATAATTTGTTGGTTAACTTCTCTGTTCACACTACTAGACTACAAACAATACTTGAACAGGAATTAAGTGTCTTGCCTTGTCCTCTGAGCCTAGCATATTGCATAGAACTTAAAACGTGTTTAAATATTTGTTGAAATGAAGAAGGTGAAAAGGAAAGGAAAGAAGGATGGAAGGGAGGAAGAAAAATGACAATGGAGGAAGGAAGAAAAGGTAGAAAGAAGAAATGAGGCAGGACGGGATAAAACACTCAGGAAAGGAAGGAAAAAGGACAGAGGCAAGTTTCAACTGTGGAAAATGTGGGAATGTGACAAACTGATGCCTCATTTTAAGAAAATGAAAACAAGAATGTGGCTTATTTTAATTGGTAAAGTTTCTAGATCATAATCAAATTCAGAATTAGGCATCTTTGAGCAAAGACAAAAACAAAGAGAATTGTGCTTGAGTATCAGGCACTGCGTTCTCAGTGATTGATAACATTACCTTAGATCTTGCTTTATGTCACTTGAAGGGCTTCCTGCTGGGTTCTGAAATGAAAATGATATCAAATGAGTATTTTGCAAGATTATTTCCAGCTTGTGATTACTAATAACGTAGCTACACATACAAAATGGTCATCAGCAAAACACTGATGTGCTATTCATACTTTAATCTAATCAGGGGTTTTGTCATAGTCTGTCAACACAGTCTTCTCTTTGTGTCTTTGTTGTTTTTTTTTTTTTTTCCATTAGAAAAATGAGAGAGAGAAAGGTCATCTGTTGCTTTCAAAATTAAATTCATTTAAAACTGTGTATCTCAAAATCCTGCTATTTGGTTTGTTGGCTTTGGTATCTTCTTTATGAAATAAAACCCACCAGAAACACCATTTAAAAAAAAATCAAGTGAATTGGAAATCTATAAAGTTGTTTGGACACCATGCTGAGTAAGCTGGGTAAGAAAGTGGTGTATTGGAAAGACAGGAGTATCATGGGTTTAAATGCTTATCCAGACCCTATTGAGATCTGAGTAGCCTCTAATATGTCACTTTACTTCCCTGGGACTAAGCTTTTCATCTATAAATTGAGTGAATCTTTCAAATTCAATCTCTAGGAACTTATTATTAATTGAGTTAATACAGTACAGCACTATCAATTAACTGCATTGAAATCACAGCTCCATTTTTCAAAGGTTCTGTATCCTTGGGTGAGTAAGTTAAACTTTCTGATTCTTATTTTAATCACCATAAAGTGGGCATTATTATAAACTTCTCATAGTTTGGGAGACAATTAAAAAGAAACTACATATAAAATAGATAGCAACAACATTTACAAGTATTAGCGGTAGTTGTTAATGACCTCTGCCTACTGAGAAATAATTTTTGAACTTTTCATCAGACTAAATGAATAAAAAAAAAATTTAGAAGCAATAATTTTGTGAATAAAAAATGGCCAAACCTACCCTTTCCCTAAAATTACTGACAGAAAAGGCTAAATTTGACATCATGAGGCTTTTAGAAAGCCTCATAACTTTGATTATTTATAATCTCTCTGTTTTTACATTCTTGATTATTATATTCTCTGTGTTAGTGTGGGGAAATGAGCGACTTAGACACAAAGCTTCCAAAATATACCAAGATCAAGCAATCATTTAACAAATGCATTGAACTCACTGAATGCTGAGTACTCTTCGAGTTCTGTTGGCCACCTAGAGGGCTATGCAACGTGTCTCCACGGGGAAGATGAAGCTGAGATAATGTATAAAAAACAACTTGTCAACAAGTGCAAATCAATAGCCTATAAAATGAGTGCCTAAGTGCTAAGGGGATCCTTTGCAAAGCTTTCTTCAAAGCAATAAGGTAAACTAAAAGGGTAGTAGTGTTGTGCATAAGGAAAGACAAAGAATACCAAAATTCAATCACAGAGCATTTAGGGCCAGACCAACAAACAGGAAAACATGGTTTGTACATGTTAGAATTTCTTCTCCTTTGTTTTCCAAATGTTATTTTGGTCTTGTTTTGTTTTAAATTAATGTACAACAGTGATTTATCAATCACTTCTGTATGCCATGCCCCTATCTGGAACCTCTTTGCATATTGTCAAAAATTCATTTTAGAACATTTAAGTCAACATTAATGAGGTGTAATTTACATACAAGAAAATATATTCATTCTGATTTTTTTTTTTTTTTTGAGATGGGGTTTTGCTCTTGTTGCCCAGGCTGGAGTGCAATGGCTCAATCTCGGCTCACTGCAACCTCCGCCTCCCGGGTTCAAGCAATTCTCCTGCCTCAGCCTCCCAAGTAGCTGGGATTACAGGCATGCACCACCACTCCCGGCTAATTTTGTATTTTTTTTCTTTTTTTTCTTTTCTTTTTTTTTTTTTTTTTTTTTTTTTTTAGTAGAGACAGGGTTTCACCATGTTGGGCAGGATGGTTTCAATCTTTCAACCTCGTTATCCACCCGACTCAGCCTCCCAAAGTGCTGGGATTACAGGTGTGAGCCACTGCACCCAGCCCAGAATTCATTTTTAAAAGAATAAGTTTCTCAAAAAAATGAAAGCATTAAAGAAAATACCTTGTTTTCATACTATGCATCCCAGTAATAGCAGAGTTTCAAAACATAAAATAATTAAATCCTTTGGAAATCATATTGATTTTAGTAAAAAAAAGTCACTTACTATCTAAGAGCATTTTAAATAATAATTATCCCTACCTTTTGTTTTCATTGTATTCTCATTAATAACATATTTGGAGAGAGATAAGTGAAAAATTGTTTGAAGCGTATGTTTTCATAATGAAAGTTGGTGACAGGATACAGTTTCAAACCAATGTCATGGAATTGGTACTTGTTGTGATCCCTCATAGACTTCTCTTCAAGGAGAATACATGCATTTAATTTTGTATCTCCTTTTAGAGAAAACAAATAGAATAATCATACAAAAATTGTGTAAAGCAACTTGTACAATAGCATCTTCCCCTACCCCCCCCCACACAAAAGTTTGTTAACTTGGATGTGATGCACAGCACACAGGATTGTATTGCGATTCCTTACACAACAGTTGGAAGGCAGTGACTCTTGTGTTTGATGCCATAGATGTTATTGAACCATCAAAACCTAATTGGTTGGATTATCTGATTCACTTTAACTCAGCTACATGAGGTTGTGGAAGAAGATATAAGAGTGACACAAAGCTATCACATCCAATAACAACCTCACAGGCATTAGCTATGTGAATTGATCCTTCTATATTGTAGATTTTCCCTTGGCCTATAGTGCTCTACTCACTGACAAACCTCATGAATTTCCCAGCTCTGGTCACGTAGCAGATTGTTCATAAGGTAAGGCTAATTATCTTGATTGGATGTAATGTTGCTGCCTTTCTTGGTTACAAGAAAATGTTAAATCAGAATAGAATCAGTGATAATTTTTTCATGAAGAAAACGTATGTCTTTTCATTTTGTACCTGTAGCACCAAATCCCATGCCTGGCACAACAGAGGTACTCAAATAAATTTGTGGAATGAGTAAGAGGGCTAATAAATAAATAAATGAACAAAAGTCAGTGGAAAATCATCACAGGTGAAAAGAAAATACACAAAACTTACCCCTTCTGAGGAGGGATCAATAGCATCATTTCTGTGTAATAAAATAAAGCCATTTTATAAAGCAAGTAGTTATACTGACTTATTTTCACTTTTTTTTATAATAAGTGGCAGAACCAAAGTATGAGAAGTGGCACTAAGTCACAGATGGATGCTTCCAAAGCAAGTAGCTTTCAAAAATTTCTCACTTCAAGGCCAGTTTGGAAGCTTAGAAATTATGTTTATAAACTCTTCCCTGTCATCTGGTCCACTAGTATATGGCTTCTTTTAATATCCTTCGTGGCTGCCAAAAGACCAAAAAAGGTTTATCATTCATGAAAACAGGTTTGTTTTATAAAATAAGTGATATGATAATTTCCAGAAGATCTTCAAAGAAGATAGGAAGTAGAAAAAAATGTTGGCATGAATAAAAACAGTTTGCATCTAGAAGCTGACTAAGGTTGTAGGTTAATAAGTACCACAACTGGGATCAACAAATAAAAAATTTTAGACGTGTGTGTGTTGAGGGGGTGTGGATATTTATGAGTATCTAATAGCATCAACATAATGCTCCTGCTTTGAATTGCAGTATGGTTATTTAGTGTCACATATACACCTCTTTGTTTAAGGAATTATTTTGAAGTGCTGCATTCTAGTGCAAGGCATGTGTTCAGCTTGAACCCTTTGTCATCTTAGCATTCTGGCTGAAATGGCATAATAGGATGTCCTACTGTTGTGCCTTTTAACAAAGTCTCCACACTGACTTCTGGGAATCCATGAAGCTCTAATCACAGGTGCATGAGGATTTATTATTTTGTTGCTTGTTAAAATCAGTTTTTGCACCTGTGTCCATGAATCTTCAGAATATAGTTATTCACAAGTCCCCCTACAGACTTAGAATAACCTCTAAGCCCTTTCTGTGCACTACTTAGAAAATAATAGTAATAAATTTGCTTCTGTATATGTATTACTAAATATGGTTGTTATAGTTGTAAAAAATCTAATAGTTTTTAAGAGCTACCCTGGGAAGAGCAGTGAGAAATTCTGTTCATTAGTATCATCCTAATCGTCTATTGAAGTGTTGTTTATGTGTCAGGTAACAGTCCAATAAAGGTTACTGAGTATACATAGGTTTTCTCTGTATGAATGAAAGTCAAACATGCTAATTAAGTTTAAATGCCATATTTATTCATGGACATAAACAACTGAATCATTAAATATGTGGTACATTGCCCCCAAATTAGCTGTCTAATTACTTTCTTGAGTCTGGTCATTCCTTTGGGTACAGACTCTGGCTACGATGCATTTACATTGGTTACTCTCTTACAGTACTGTCTTACTGTCATACAGTCTGTATGTTGATATCAGTAATGGTGGCTGCTGAATTTGCAACACCTTACATATGTCCCTCAAAGTTGCTTCTCACACATTATCCTAAGAGAGGTGGCCCAACATTTATACAAGGAATGTTGACATTGACTGGAGCATCAGAAATCACAAAGGAAATTGTCCTTGATTACAATCTTGTGGATTTTGCCCTATTGCATCCCCTTGCCCAGTTACCCTGAGAATATTATGGGTAAAGTAGAAAAATACTCTGAGTACCCCAACTGGTCACCTACCTAAAGAAGAGGTGGTACATACTATATAGCATGTGTGAGTTTTAATATCAATAATGTTCATTAATAACTGATGGCTTGAGTAGATCAATAACAACATGCAGAGGAACATGCACTTGGCAAAAACACCTTTTGTAGCACATAAACTTCAGTCTTACAGTTTTAATGTTTATCAGCCTCTTGAGAAGCATTTATAGTCCCTCACACACTCCTTTATGATTCCCTTATTGATTAAGTTGTGATGCCTCCTGGACCTAGGACACGGTTCACTATTTTTCAGTTAAAATGGAGAAATATCTTGTTTGTTGCAGGTTCATTTCAAGCAGTTGGCTTGTGGGACTCTGAGAGATGCTGCTGCCCATGACATGCGGGAATTATCATGATCAACTACCCAGCTTGGATTTCACCCAGTGGCCAAGAGCTTTGCGTGGGAGACGGCAAGGGTTGGATTTTTCAAAAGAGTAAACCAGGTAAGGTTCGAGGGAGACATCTGATCATTTCTCACTTGCTCTAAGGGCTTTAGTGTGCTGCCAAAATATATGAATAATGTATAGCTTTTCTATTTGTTTTCTAAGTCCACAGAGCAGGTTGTTAAAGAATGGGGCTCCCTTGGATTTAGGAGATTGCATATAGTAATAATTGAGTCCCTTTACTCTCTAGAGGAGAAAGGAGCTATTTTAAAATACACGTAATGCAGGCATATGAATACTGTAGAGGCCAGTACTATAAAGATTTCCTCTTTAAGCTACTATTCTGAACTCTAATGGCATAAACAGTTGTACTTTTGAAGGTACATTAGAGAAAGTGTTGCCATTAAGTATTTATATTTTACACAATATAGAAGTGAATATCAGTTCGTGGCATATGATCTTATAAATATGCTTCAAAGTTACTCCAATTCAGAAGATTATACCATTGTTCTGTCTTTTATTTCTTTGGAAGTATTTATCATTCTAAGTCTATTCACCTGTTATTTAAGATGGTGATACAATGACATACTGTATTATTTGGGCTCTGAGGATTTAAAATATTGCACTCTTATTCAAGTACTCTTTTATCTACTTTTTCTATTACATGCTGGAAACTCTTCCCAACTATTAACCATATTTTGGTCAGATCTTCTTATCTCTCTCTTTAACTTGCTTCCTCCCCTACAACATAAATTAAATATGTTATCAATAATTACCTGAAGAAACTACAAGCTATTATTGTCTTCTGACTCTAAGACCATCGAAACTTTAACAGTTTCTTTGAATTTTATGCATTGCAAAGCAAGATTTTCTTTAAGTTCAAGTATAGAAACGGAAAAAAGTATGTAAAATTCCTTTATTTAGAAAGCAATGGATGGAGATTATCTATGTTACTAATGCTTGAGCACCTTAAGCTTTTTTAAAAAATATAGCTTTCATACTTTCTGAAAATAAAGTAAATGGAACTCAGTCAGTAAATTATAGCCTGACATAATTATTTGGATATAAATAAAGACTTCTGAAGTGTTTGAAAACAATCTTTTAAAATTTAATAAACATTAATTTTCAATTCCCTTATATGCAAATAAGTCATTATTATTTGCATATAAGATGATATCATGAGAGTATAAAACCCAAATCGCTACAAATTTAAAAATTTTTTGAAATAGTGTAGATTACCAATCTCATGGCAGAAATGTTTATTTGATGAACTGAGCTGGTGAATAATTTTTTTGTCTCATTTAGTGGCAAAAGGGATTACTGTCATTTAAAAGACTTCTGACAGTCTGTAAATGAAAGGGACATCAAAACACAGCATACATTAGTAGAAGAAAGTGCAACCGAGTTCTATGCTTCATAGCATTGGCATCTAACACATAACTGTAGTGAAAATACTTTGGGATAGACTTCCATAGTCTTATGCCTTTAAGTCTTAGAGTTAATCCTAATTATTTTTATTTCAGTATTTACCACAAAATTGGGTTACATGTCAAAACCTCAGAGTTAGAAGGAAAAACTTAAAAACAAAGTTTTTTTTGGAGATGTTAACATTCCTCTCTTAGTACTGCAACCAGCAGACAGAAAATCAGCAAGGATTTAGAAGAATTGAACAATACCATCAATCAACTGGATCTAGTTGACATTTATAGAACACTCCACCCAACAACAAAATATACATTCTTTTCAACTGCATAGGAAATATTTACCAAAATAAACTATATCCTGAGTCATTAAACAGACATTTACAATTTAAAAGAATTTGTGTGTTGATTGTGTATATCAAAGGGAATAAAGAAAAATAAGAAAAAATAAAATAAAAGAATTTGTGGCTGGGTACAATGGCTTACACCTGTAATCTTAGTGCTTTGGGAGGTCAAGGTGAGAGGATCACTTGAGACAAGGAGTTTGAGATCAACCTGGACAACAAAGTGAGACCTCATCTCTATGAAATTTTAAAAAATTAGTTGGGAATGGTGGAGTGTGCTTGTAGTTCCAGCTACTTAGGAGGCTGAGGTGGGAGGACTGCTTGAGCCCAGGAGTTTGAGGTTACAGTGAGCTGTGATAGCACCACTGCATTCCAGCCTGGGTGACAGGGTGAGATCCTGTCTATAAAAAAATAAATAAATAAAAATAATTTTAAAAAAAATCAGGGCTAGCCGGGTGCGGTGGCTCAAGCCTGTAATCCCAGCACTTTGGGAGGCCAAGGCAGGCGGATCACAAGGTCAGAAGATCGAGACCATCCTGGCTAACATGGTGAAACCCCATCTCTACTAAAAATACAAAAAAAATTATCCAGGCATGGTGGCGGGCACCCGTAGTCCCATCTACTCAGGAGGCTGAGGCAAGAGAATGGCATGAACCCGGCAGGCAGAGCTTGCAGTGAGCCGAGATCGTGCCACTGCACTCCAGCCTGGGCGACAGAGCAAAATTCCATCTCAAAAAGAAAAAAAAAAAAAAATCAAGGCTGGGCGTGGTGGCTCATGCCTGTAATCCTAGCATTTTGGGAGGCCTAAGCAGGTGGATCACCTGAGATCAGGGGTTCGAGACAAGCCTGACCAACATGGTGAAACCCCATCTCTACTAAAAAATACAAAAATTAGCTGTGCATGGTAGCAGGCACCTGTAATCCCAGCTATTCAGTAGGCTGAGGCAGGAGAATCGCTTGAACCCAGGAGGTGGAGGTGGCAGTGAGCAGAGATCGCGCCATTGCACTCTAGCCTGGGCGACAGAGCAAGGCTCCAGCTCAAAAATAAAATTAAAAAATAAAGATAAAATAATTGACATTATACAAAATATGTTCTTGGACCATAATGGAATTACACTAGAAATCAATAACAGAAAGATACCGGGAAAATCCTCAGACTGTTGGAACTAAAATAACTCACTTAATCCATAAAATACCCATGTGAGGTGGATCTTACTGTTATCCTCATGTTAGAGATGAGAAAGTGAGGCAGAGAGAAACTGAGAAACTTGCCCAAGTGCACTTGGCTAGTGAGAGCTGGAGTCAGAAATTGGACTCAGGCAGGCTGGCTCCTGATCACACTTTGCTGTCCCTTTGATACATGTTGGAGTCTAACTTACCCAAACAAGTGCTTCCACATATCAAATGATGCAGATAACTCACTTGGCTTCATTCAGGATAACTCAGGATAATTTCATTAGTTATGAAGTTCTAGGTTGACAGGTCTTTCTTCCTCCTATAAGCACTTTAAAGATGGTTTTCCATTGTCTTCTGCCTTGGTTGTTTCTGATCATTGTTCTCCTATATGCAATGTGTCTTTCTTCTTTGGCTGCTTTATCTCTGGTTTTTAGCAGTTTGCTGATGACTTGCCTAATGCTAATTTTCTTTAAATTTATCCTGTTTGGAATTTGCCAAGTTTCTTGGGTCTACAAGTTGAATTACTTTTTCTCAAATTTGGAAATTCTGCCATCATTTCCCTCAAGTAAATATTCTGCCACATTCTCTCTCTCTGCTTCTTCTGATATTCTAATTACATGTCAGATATTGTCCCACAATTATTGAGCCTTGTTCGTTAAAAAATATATTTTTACTCTATCTGCTTCAGCTCGAATGATCTCTTTTCATCTGGCTTCAAATTCATTCATCCTTTCTCCTGCAGTTAAGCCTATAAAATTTATAAAATCATTTCAGATATGTATTATTCCATTCTAGAAGATCCATTTGGTTCTTTTAAAAAAATCTCTTGGCAGCTATTAGACTATAACTTCCATAAGGGCAGAGCATTTTATCCATTTTGTTCATTGCATTATCCCTGTTCCCTAGAACTGGCATAATATCTGTTCACAGACAAACACGTGACACCATCTCCCTAGCTGTGAGTGATGGGCTAAAGAACACGTGGATGTAGTAATGATTTGGGAACAAATGAGAGCGGCCCAGCTCTTTTTCTGTTCACTTCAATGCCTGATGATCTCAAAGTCCACCAATCCTTCTCTTCCTAAAAATCTGTATTTTGGATGATGCTAATTGCCATAGTTTGGGTTTCAAAGAAGCAGACCTTGGGAACCTCAACACTAAGATTCAAGTGCAAATAGATTAGATTATTTTGGAAGGGATGCCAGGAAATATCTATAGGTAAGCTGGGAACTGAGACAGGGTAAGAAGGGCAGCTAATAAAGGATGTATTATCAAAAGTGTCATTAAGTGGACAACTAGAGCCTAATCCCAGTGGATAATTCTGAGAGTCAGTGCAGGGTTTTTCCTCACAAGAGGCAAGGGAGCTGCAGCTTATATACACCATTCTCATCAGTCATTAGTTGAGGGCTGCTGGGGTTGGGGTGGGAGAGTTAATTCTCCCATGCTTTTGAAACTGACCCAGTAGTCCCATGGATAGTTTTTAAGATAAACATAGAAATTGACCCTTCTGATCTTAAAGCTTGAAACTGACATTTGTCTTCTCTGAGTTCGTTCCTCAGGAAATGATGTTCAGGCCTCTGAAAAAAAAATAAAGTATCAAAGAACTGAAACTCACTAAATACTCACATCCACACAATGAGATGCCAGGCCCTTCACTCCTCATGATTGCTTCCTTGCCCCTCCCCAGTTCCTGTTTTCTCACACATTGTTACATTCCTTCCCTGCTATATAAACCTTTACTTTTAGTCAATCAGGGAGATGGATTTCAGACTGAGCTCCCATCTCCTCAGCTGTAGCACCCAATTAAAGCCTTCTTCCTTGGCAATATTGTTGTGTCAGTGATTGGCTTTCTGTGCAGCGAGCAGCAGGACCTAGACTGAGTCCCCTGGTGTTTCTGTAACACTTTTATTCTGCCATATTAGCATTGCTGGAGACAGCAGGAGCCAGAGAATGACCTCAGGCAGTCCAAAGTCTTGCCGAGTGCACTGCAGTGGTGAGGCGTAAGTTGATATGGGTAGGGCACTTTTGTCAGGTGCTCCACTGATTTGCCCTGAAAACAAGTATCCAGTAAGACCAATGCTTAATTCAGCGCTAGGCCCACATAAATATTAACCTAGAATAGTAGCTAAATCACAGATTTGGGAGTCAACCCAACCTGGGTTCACTTGTCATATCTTCTATCAATCTGCCTTGTGACCCTAACAAAATTACTTAACTTCTCTGAGCTTTGATTCCCTCACTTAAAAAAAGATGTAATGCAGAAGAATGATGGAGAGTCAATAACAGAGTGCCTGGCACCAGGGCAACACTAGAAAGGAAGACATGTACTTGGCTTCCTGGCATCCCTTCTCCTGGCTGTGAGCCAAACCAATAAATGATGGAATTTCAGGCATCAGTGAGCCAG
This sequence comes from Nomascus leucogenys, assembly GCF_006542625.1. Lineage (NCBI taxonomy): Eukaryota > Metazoa > Chordata > Mammalia > Primates > Hylobatidae > Nomascus > Nomascus leucogenys. The sequence continues at coordinate 45,831,722 of NC_044402.1, read as the reverse complement.
GAGGAATTTATATGAAGGACATGAGGAAAGGAGAAGACAATTTTCTGGCATTCCTGAATTACAATGTGGAGGGAATACCTCTTTGCCCTGCTTCCGGGTTTCTAGGCTGAGTGCCCAGGAGAGTGGTTACTATTTCCAGAAAGGGAGAGACTGGAGAGAGAAGATGCTTCAGTGCGAGAGTAGCTAATTAAGCAATTTAAATATTGGGATATTTAGTCCCTTAGAGGTCAAAACTCTGAATATTGCCCTAGATTTTGATAATATATTTGCTCAAATTAAGTATAGAAAGAACAACTTTTTAAAAGGGAGATAGAATGGCAATGCCAAGATGGCTGAATAGGACCAGCTCCGGTCTACAGCGCCCAGCATGAGCGACACAGAAGGTGGGTGATTTCTGCATTTCCATCTGAGGTATCGGGTTCATCTCACTAGGGAGTGCCAAACAGTGGGTGCAGGACAGTGGGTGGAGCGCACTGTGCACGAGCCAAAGCAGAGCAAGGCATTGCCTCACTTGGGAAGCACAAGGGGTCAGGTAGTTCCCTTTCCTAGTCAAAGAAAGGGGTGACAGACAGCACCTGGAAAATCAGGTCACTCCCACCCTAATACTGCACTTTTCCAACGAGCTTGGAAAATGGCACACCAGGAGATTGTGTCCCACACCTGGCTCAGAGGGTCCTATGCCCACGGAGTCTCGCTGATTGCTAGCACAGCAGTCTGAGATCAAACTGCAAGGTGGCAGCGAGGCTGGGGGAGGGGTGCCCGCCATTGCCCAGGCTTGCTTAGGTAAACAAAGCAGCCAGGAAGCTCCAACTGGGTGGAGCCCACCACAGCTCAAGGAGGCCTGTCTGCCTCTGTAGGGTCCACCTCTGGGGGCAGGGCACAGACAAACAAAAAGTCAGCAGTAACCTCGGCAGACTTAAATGTCCCTGACAGCTTTGAAGAGAGTAGTGGTTCTCCCAGCACACAGCTGGAGATCTGAGAACGGGCAGACTGCCTCCTCAAATGGGTCCCTGACCCCCGAGCAGCCTAACTGGGAGGCACCCCCCAGTAGGGGCAGACTGACACCTCACTCGGCCAGGTACTCCTCTGAGACAAAACTTTCAGAGGAACGATCAGACAGCTGAATTTGCAGGTCACAAAAATCTGCTGTTCTGCAGCCACCGCTGCTGACACCCAGCTAAACAGGGTCTGGAGTGGACCTCTACCAAACTCCAACAGACCTACAGCTGAGGGTCGTGTCTGTTAGAAGGAAAACTAACAAAGAGAAAGGACACCCATACCAAAAACCCATCTGTACATCACCATCATCAAAGACCAAAAGTAGATAAAACTACAAAGATGGGGAGAAAACAGAGCAGAAAAACTGGAAACTCTAAAAAGCAGAGCACCTCTCCTCCTCCAAAGGAAGGCAGTTCCTCACCAGCAATGGAACAACGCTGGACGGAGAATGACTTTGACGAGTTGAGAGAAGAAGGCTTCAGACAATCAGACTACTCCGAGCTACAAGAGGAAATTCAAACCAATGGCAAAGAAGTTAAAAACTTTGAAAAAAAATTAGATGAATGTTTAACCAAAATAACCAAAGCAGAGAAGTGTTTAAAGGAGCTGATGGAGCTGAAAGCCAAGTTTCAAGAACTACATGAAGAATGCAGAAGCCTCAGTAGCCGATGCGATCAACTGGAAGACAGGGTATCCGTGACGGAAGATGAAATGAATGAAATGAAGCAAGAAGGGAAGTTTAGAGAAAAAACAATAAAAAGAAACGAACAAAGCCTCCAAGAAATATGGGACTATGTGAAAAGATCAAACCTACATCTGATTGGTGTACCTGAAAGTGACAGGGAGAATGGAACCAAGTTGGAAAACACTCTGCAAGATATTATCCAGGAGAACTTCCCCAGTCTAGCAAGGCAGGCCAACATTCAAATTCAGGAAATACAGAGAAGGCCACAAAGATACTCCTGGAGAAGAGCAACTCCAAGACACAAAATTGATTCACAAAAGTTGAAAGGAAGAAAAAAATGTTAAGGGTGGCCAGAGAGAAAGGTCGGGTTACCCACAAAGGGAAGCCCATCAGACTAACAGCGGATCTCTGGGCAGAAACTCTACAAGCCAGAAGAGAGTGGGAGCCAATATTCAACATTTTAAAGAAAAGAATTTTCAACCCAGAATTTCATATCCAGCCAAACTAAGCTTCGTAAGTGAAGGAGAAATTAAATACTTTACAGACAAGCAAATGCTGAGTGATTTTGTCACCACCAGGCCTGCCCTAAAAGAGCTCCTGAAGGAAGCACTAAACATGGAAAGGAACAACCGGTACCAGCCACTGCAAAAACATGCCAAATTGTAAAGATCATCAAGGCTAGGAAGAAACTGCATCAACTAATGAGCATAATAAGTAGCTAACATCATAATGACAGGATCAAATTCACACATAACAATATTAACTTTAAATGTAAATGGGCTAAATGCTCCAATTAAAAGACACAGACTGGCAAATTGGATAAGGAGTCAAGACCCATCAGTGTGCTATATTCAGGAAACCCATCTCACGAGACACACATAGACTCAAAATAAAGGGATGGAGGAAGATCTACCAAGCAAATGGAAAACAAAAAAAGGCAGGGGTTGCAATCCTAGTCTCTGATAAAATAGACTTTAAACCAACAAAGATCAAAAGAGACAAAGAAGGCCATTACATAATGGTAAAGGGATCAATTCAACAAGAAGAGCTAACTATCCTAAATATATATGCACCCGATACAGGAGCACCCAGATTCATAAAGCAAGTCCTGAGTGACCTACAAAGAGACTTAGACTCCCACACAATAATAATGGGAGATTTTAACACACTACTGTGAACATTAGACAGATCAACGAGACAGAAAGTTAACAAGGATACCCAGGAACTGAACTCAGCTCTGCACCAAGTGGACCTAATAGACATCTACAGAACTCTCCACCCCAACTCAACAGAATGTACATATTTTTCAGCACCACACCACACCTATTCCAAAATTGACCACATAGTTGGAAGTAAAGCTCTCCTCAGAAAATGTAAAAGAACAGAAATTATAACAAACTGTCTCACAGACCACAGTGCAATCAAACTAGAACTCAGGATTAAGAAACTCACTCAAAACCGCTCAACTACATGGAAACTGAACAACCTGCTCCTGAATGACTACACGGTTCATAACGAAAAGAAGGCGAAATAAAGATGTTCTTTGAAACCAACGAGAACAAAGACACAACATACCAGAATCTCTGGGACACATTCAAAGCAGTGTGTAGAGGGAAATTTATAGCACTAAATGCCCACAAAAGAAAGCAGGAAAGATCTAAAATTGACACCCTAACATCACAATTAAAAGAACTAGAGAAGCAAGAGCAAACACATTCAAAAGCTAGCAGAACGCAAGAAATAACTAAAATCAGAGCAGAACTGAAGGAAATGGAGACACAAAAAACCCTTCAAAAAATTAATGAATCCAGGAGCTGATTTTTTGAATAGATCAACAAAATTGATAGACCACTAGCAAGACTAATAAAGAAGAAAAGAGAGAAGAATCAAATAGATGCAATAAAAAATGATAAAGGGGATATCACCACTGATCCCACAGAAACACAATCTGCCATCAGAGAATACTATAAACACCTCTATGCAAATAAACTAGAAAATCTAGAAGAAATGGATAAATTCCTGGACACATACACCCTCCCAAGACTAAACCAGGAAGAAGTTGAATCTCTGAATAGACCAATAACAGGCTCTGAAATTGTGGCAATAATCAATAGCTTACCAACAAAAAAGAGTCCAGGGCCTGATGGATTCACAGCTGAATTCTACCAGAGGTACAAGGAGGAACTGGTACCATTCCTTCTGAAACTATTCCAATCAATAGAAAAAGAGGGAATCCTCCCTAGCACATTTTATGAGGCGAGCATGATCCTGATACCAAAGCCTTGCAAGACACAACCCAAAAACAGAATTTCAGACCAATATCCTTGATGAACATTCATGCAAAAATCCTCAATAAAATACTGGCAAACCGAATCCAGCAGCACATCAAAAAGCTTATCCACCATGATCAAGTGGGCTTCATCCCTGGGATGCAAGGCTGGTTCAACATATGGAAATCAAAAAATGTAATCCAGCATATAAACAGAACCAAAGACAAAAACCACATGATTATCTCAATAGATGCAGAAAAGGCCTTTGACAAAATTCAACAACCCTTCATGCTAAAAACTCTCAATAAATTAGATATTGATGGGATGTATCTCAAAACAATAAGAGCTATCTATGACAAACCCATAGCCAATATCATACTGAATTGGCAAAAACTGGAAGCATTCCCTTTGAAAACTGGCACAAGACAGGGATGCCCTCTCCCACCACTCCTATTCAACATAGTGTTGGAAGTTCTGGCCAGGGCAATCAGGCAGGAGAAGGAAATAAAGGGTATTCAATTAGAAAAAGAGGAAGTCAAACTGTCCCTGTTTGCAGATGACATGATTGTATATCTAGAAAACCCCATTGTATCAGCCCAAAATCTCCTCAAGCTGATAAGCAACTAAGCAACTTCAGCAAAGTCTCAGGATACAAAATCAATGTACAAAAATCACAAGCATTCTTGTACACCAATAACAGACAAACAGAGAGCCAAATCATGACTGAACTCCCATTCACAATTGCTTCAAAGAGAATAAAATACCTAGGAATCCAACTTACAAGGGACATGAAGGACCTCTTCAAGGAGAACTACAAACCACTGCTCAATGAAATAAAAGAGGATACAAACAAATGGAAGAACATTCCATGCTCATGGGTAGGAAGAATCAATATCATGAAAATGGCCATACTGCCCAAGGTAATTTATAGATTCAATGCCATCCCCATCAAGCTACCAATGCCTTTCTTCACAGAATTGGAAAAAACTACTTTAAAGTTCATGTGGAACCAAAAAAGAGCCTGCATCGCCAAGTCAATCCTAAGCCAAAGAACAAAGCTGGAGGCATCATGCTACCTGACTTCAAACTATACTACAAAGCTACAGTAACCAAAACAGCATGGTACTGGTACCAAAACAGAGATGTAGGTCAATGGAACAGAACAGAGCCCTCAGAAATAATGCCGCCTATCTACAACTATCTGATCTTTGACAAACCTGACAAAAACAAGCAATGGGGAAAGGATTCCCGGGCGCGGTGGCTCATGCTTGTAATCCCAGCACTTTGGGAGGCCGAGGCAGGCGGATCACGAGGTCAGGAGATCGAGACCATGGTGAAACCCCATCTCTACTAAAAATACAAAAAAATTAGCTGGACGTGGTGGCGGGTGCCTGTAGTCCCAGCTACTCGGAGAGGCTGAGGCAGGAGAATGGTGTGAACCTGGGAGGTGGAGCTTGCAGTGAGCCAAGATTGCGCCACTGCACTCCAGCCTGGGCAACAGAGCGAGACTCCGTCTCAAAAAAAAAAAAAAGGATTCCCTATTTAATAAATGGCACTGGGAAAACTGGCTATCCATATGTAGAAAGCTGAAACTGGATCCCTTCCTTACGCCTTACACAAAAATTAATTCAAGATGGATTAAAGACTTACATGTTAGACCTAAAACCATAAAAACCCTAGAAGAAAACCTAGGCAATACCATTCAGGACATAGGCATGGGCAAGGACTTCATGTCTAAAACATCAAAAGCAATGGCAACAAAAGCCAAAATTGACAAATGGGATCTAATTAAACTAAAGAGCTTCTGCACAGCAAAAGAAACTACCATCAGAGTGAACAGGCAACCTACAGAATGGGAGAAAATTTTCACAACCTACTCATCTGACAAAGGGCTAATATCCAGAATCTACAATGAACCCAAACAAATTTACAAGAAAAAAACAAACAACTCCATCAAAAAGTGGGCAAAGGACATGAACGGACACTTCTCAAAAGAAGACATTTACGCAGCCAAAAAACACATGAAAAAGTGCTCATCATCACTGGCCATCAGAGAAATGCAAATCAAAACCACAATGAGATACCATCTCACACCAGTTAGAATGGCCATCATTAAAAAGTCAGGAAGCTACAGGTGCTGGAGAGGATGTGGAGAAATAGGAACACTTTGACACTGTTGGTGGGACTGTAAACTAGTTCAACCATTGTGGAAGTCAGTGTGGCGATTCCTCAGGGATCTAGAACTAGAAATACCATTTGACCCAGCCATCCCATTACTGGGTATATACCGAAAGGACTATAAATCATGCTGCTATAAAGACACATGCACATGTATGTTTATTGGGGCACTATTCACAATAGCAAAGACTTGGAACCAACCCAAATGTCCAACAACAATAGATGGTTAAGAAAATGTGGCACATATACACCATGGAATACTATGCAGCCATAAAAAGTGATGAGTTCATGTCCTTTGTAGGGACATGGATGAAACTGGAAACCATCATTCTCAGTAAACTATTGCAAGGACAAAAAACCAAACACCGCATGTTCTCACTCATAAGTGGGAATTGAACAATTAGAACACATGGACACAGGAAGGGGAACATCACACTCCGGGGACTGTTGTGGGGTGGGGGGAGGGGGGAGGGACAGCATTAGGAGATATACCTAATGCTAAATGACGAGTTAATGGGTGCAGCACACCAACATGGCACATGGATACATATGTAACAAACCTGCGCATTGTGCACATGTATCCTAAAACTTAATAAAAAAAAAGGGAGATAAAATTAAGTCTGTTTTGAAGGTAAATAATCATAAGATAATGCAATTAATAATTATCTTGTCACAAAGGAAGAGCTCCCCTGTTTGTGAGATATGCACTTTCTTTCTTTGGAATACTTTATCTTTCTGAACTGTATGAGTCATAAGTATGGGGAAAATGGACAAATAATTTTGATCCAAGTATTATAACGCAAAATTTCTCCTCACATAGCCCTTCAAAGTGAATCCTGCTAATCAGGATGTACAGAGATAGTCCATTCCACTTTTCTGTATACAAATATATGATTTAGAACTGTCCTCTGGAATATAAAAGATTTGACAGTGAATTAATATGTTTTCACAGTTAAAGGTTAAGTGTTTTAAAATGAACCGAAAATTTATATATTATAGTTTACATTAGTTTTAAATTTATTTTTGTTCTCCGTTGTATGAATGGCAGTCACATTATTTTATGGTGATGTATATTAGCTTCTCCGTAAGGTAGAAAGAGTGTCAAGATGTCCTAATTCTGTTTCTTAGAAGTTTATAACAAAGCTATAAAAATTTGTACTGTTCCTAAGCTTAGAAGCAATTTTTCTCTCTTAAAGCATTTTTTAAAGTAAAGATTTGCCAAGCTTAGGATTACATTACTATAGGCTCATACATAGAAGCAACATTAAGCTATAAAGACAGGATATAAAAGATGAGATCTCTGAAAACATTCCTGGAAATAGTATGCCCCATTAATGGGCTATGCCTTCCCCAAGGTGATTCATGAAAAATACTTAATAGCACCTGTGTATGCAATACATCCCTTGCTCTCTGCAGAGAGCAATGGGCATTCTCACCTGTGTAACTCTTCACATTCTTAGATCTTCTGAAATAAAATCTTGAGAATTTAGTAAGGCAGCTGATTCCCTCATTAAAAATCTCATGTGACTCTTAAATACTTTCTGGCTACATATTTGTTTGCCCTCTAAACACGTTTTAAAAAGCCTACCACATGTAAAACAGCATGTGGCCAGAAACAAATTAGCAGCCTCCCTGCCCTGTCCTCAAGTAGTTCACACCTACCAAAGAAAAAACAACAACAACAAAATAACAAGCCATATAAACAGACATATGAACAGCTCGTTTCAGGACAAACGAACTGAGAGCTTTAATGACATATTCCAAGCAAAATTACCCAGAAATTAAGATGAAGGACTGTTAAAACTGTTAGAAATATTAAAAAGCATGAAGCTTAAGAGGCATTTCAGCTGCACTGCAATCAAATGGAGGGAGTTTTAATTGATGGGAAACTGGTATGAAGGTATTTGAGGCTCAGAGTACAGTCTGACAAAGTCGCCATTTTGTAAAAATAAACGTTATGTTTGAGGAATGGAAAACTTGAAATTGTGATATCGGGAGAAATGCAAGAAGTGGCTGGATGTATAAGTAGTGGCTAGACGGTAGTGTTTTTACATGCATGCACAGCTATGGTGGTGTTAAAAGTGAAAATGAAGCCATTTATATATATATTTTTAAAAAGATTATGGCAGAGGGTTGGGCGGAAGTAGGGAAGATATGTACCGAAAGAAATGATAAACTAAGAGCGTTCAGGTCCATGAGGGCAGAAATGTGTGGTTTCTAGCCTATTGTATCTCTAGTGCCTGGAACACTTGTCCTTCATGGATTCTGTTATTCTCTGTTAAATGCTGACTAAATAAACGTCTTCCAATGAAAATCAATACATTTCTACATTTGCAACTTTTTCCTTTATAAAACTGACTTTAAAACCCTTCATACAAAGGATGAAAAGAGCTTGTGTGTTTTTTATCACAGCAGTGCACATATGCACACAAGTGCGCACACACACGCACACACAAACTCTCTCTCAGTGTATGCTTGAAATTAAACCTCAGATCCTGCTTCTGAAATTTATGCTTCAATTAACATGGGGGCAGCTGCTACCCTACTTTATTTCCCTTTTGAGACATTTTTCTTTCTGGCTTTATCCTTCCCTTCATCGTTTTATCATCACATCAATCACTGTGTTTCCTCCTCGAGAACACGGCATGCATCGCAGGCACATTTTTATGGCTAGAAAGCAAACCTAGCCTACTTGGCACATACTGCTCACAAAAACCTAATTAAGTAATTCTGCTGAATGTATCATGTCCTTTCCATTACACTGCATTTGTGGTCAAAGTAATAGGGGACACTTTAAGGCTATAGAAAATAACTGGGGGAAGGAGCCTAAAGAAGACACAAAACGCACAAAAAAGTGAACGCCAGTTCAGCTCTATTTGATATAATCCTCTAATGAGCTGCAGCACATTAACACCTCTGGTAGAAGAATCTCCTAACTCAGAGCATCATTTTCACTTCAGTTATTTTATTGAAAATTACCATTGTTGTATGGCTCCTTAGTAGTACATCAGAGTCAGTATTTTTTGTATGATTGAGTCATCTATTTTCAGAGAAGTTCTATTATGGTCTGAAAATAATCTAAGAACTTGTTTCTAAATGTGCAGACTTTGGGAAATGTGATATTTTTCACTAAACTGTAATATGCTTGAGGTCAGGGCCTTTGTCTTTCTTCCTTAAGACTTAACCCCAGAGTCCCATACATACTCGTGTCTGGTAACTGACTGACTGAATGAATATCAAAACCTGTGCTAACATCACACTTCCATATGTTTTTTTAACTTGTAAGTTCAGGGGTACAAGTGCAGGTTTTTACACAGGTAAACTTGTGTCATGGGGGCTGTTGTACAGATTATTTCATCACCCAGGTGTTAAGCCTAGTACCAATTAGTTGTTTTTCCTGATCCTCTCCCTCCTCCCACCCTCCACCTTCTGAAAGGCCCCATCGTCTGTTGTTCTCCTCTATGTGACCATTTGTTCTCATTATTTAGCTCCCACTTAGAAGTGAAAACATGAGGTGTTTGGTTTTCTATTCCTGTGTTAGTTTGCTAAGGATAATGGACTCCAGCTTCATCCATGTCCCTGCAAAGAACATGATCTCATCCTTTTTTATGGCTCCATAGTATTCTATGGTATATATGTACTACATTTTCTTTACTCAGTCTATCATTGATGGACATTTAGGTTGATTCCATGTCTTTGCTATTGGGAATAGTGCTGCAAGGAACGTATGAGTGCATGTGTCTTTGTAATAGAATGATTTATATTCCTTTGGGTATATGCCCCATAATGGGATTGCTGGGTTGAATGGTACTTCTGTCTTTAAGTCTTTGAGGAATTGCCATACTGTCTTCCACAATGGCTGAACGAATTTAAACTTCCTCCAATAGTGTATAAGCATTCCTTTTTCTCCACAACCTTGCCAGCATCTGTTACTTTTTGACTTTTTAATAGTAGCCATTTTGACTGGTCACACTTCTATATTTTTAACAGTAGGAAGAATATCTCTCTCTTGTTGGTGGTACCAGTTGGTAATTGGTTCATTCTGTCCATTGTCAGATAATGCTACGTTATCTTCTCATGGTTAACTAAAGTGCCGTTATTTAGTAATAGATATTTGAAAATCACAAAGTGATGTATAATCGTACCCTTGTAGTACATAATAGTATAGAGGATTTAATCTCAAATAAAGGGACAAGAAAAAGCATTTATTAGGTATCGTGCTGCCTTTATGGATAAAGTATGGTTTCTTCCACAAGCTTTCACAAACTTTGAATTTTTACTTAATAAGGTCTACATGTTGTGAAGGTCTCATATACTTGGGAGAAAGAAGTAGGGTTGCCATTTTCAGGCTTTTGGGTATGTACTACTGGGTAGAATTTATTAGAATGCTGCCATCCCAGCAAGCTACCCTTTTCTTCTTTGAGGAGGCAATCTATAATAAGTTGTGATTGACCTATAAACTTTCAAGTTTATCTGACTTTAAGTAAGGCCTAGGTTTGAATCATAGCTCTGACACTAATTAATGATCTTGGGCAGCAGGGCGCGGTTGCTCACGCCTGTAATCCCAGCACTTTGGGAGGCTAAGGTGGGTGGATTACAAGGTCGGGAGATCGAGACCATCCTGGCTAACACGGTGAAACCCTGTCTCTACTAAAAATACAAAAAATTAGCCGGGCATGGTGGTGGGCACCTGTAGTCCCAGCTACTGGGGAGGCTGAGGCAGGAAAATGACGTGAACCCGGGAGGTGGAGCTTGCAGTGAGCCGAGATTGTGCCCACTGCACTCCAGCCTGGGTGATAGAGCGAGACTCAGTCTCAAACAACAACAACAACAACAACAACAACAACAACAACAAATGATCCTGGGCAATGTATCCTCTCAGAGTTTTGATTTCCAATCAGTAATATGGAGATATTAGTAGTGACCCAGTGGGACAATTGTAAGGATTAAATGAGATCACTGATATAAAATACTCAGCCAAGTATCTGATACTGTTACTGTGATGATGATGATGATGACAACGATGATAATAATGTGAAGTCTATATATATATAGCATGTCTACCTAGAAGTTCATTTGTTTAAAGCCAAATGTCACAATATTTTGACCTTGGTCTCCAGAAGTAAGTGAGATAATCCAAGGCCAGTGCTGAGCACAATGCCTGACACCTCATAAACACTCAATAAGTGTTTTGTTGTGGTAGCAGTTACTATTATTTGCTTTTATAAGACATTTTTCTTCTTCAGGCTCTTTGAAGATATCTTGGTCTAGTGCATTTCTATCAACAATTTCCATCTTACGATAGTGGCAGTTCTATGAGTTACGGTCAGGGTTTTGACTTTGAGGTAATGCTCTCCTTAATAGTCTAATACAGTTCGTATCATATTGGTGCCTTGAGGTAAATAGCATTTTCTTTACAGCCATAGATTGCCAGAATGGTTTTTCTATCAAATTATAGTCTTTTGGATCATAAAATGCATTAAAAGCAACTAAATGAAATGTTAACATATATCTTTACAGTAGCAAACAAATCATCCTTCTCTTTTGACATAATTCTCTAATTTGGAAATATAACCTTGAAGTACATGCATAGAAACGGTCTTTGGGAATCCCTGACATTAATCTAGCAGTATCTATAATTATGCCTTTAACCTTTTTTATTACATGTATTTTATTAAAAAGACTGTCATTAATTTTGAAAGAAAAGTTAGAATTAAAACTGTATTTAACATGATAAAATAATATGAAATAACTGACAGCATTCATCTACAACATGCCACCTAAAACCATATTAGGAGAAGAAATGGGATAAATACAGACAATCCCAAGAGTTTCTGGCTAATGCTTTGTAAATTATTGGTTTTGGGTTGGTCCAGTCTTCTCAGTGAGTGCAGAATCTACACCACAAGATCAATCTAATCTGAGGTGTAAAGAAAGAGAGTGTAAATGGGAAAACTACAGTGGGAGGAAGTGAATTCACCCAACATCAGCAAAGTGGGCATCAGAAACAAAGGAGGACTGGAAAGCTGCTCATCTTCTCTCAGCAGCTCACTTTTCCCCTCAGTGAGGTGCAGAAGAAACAGACATTGGAAGGGAAAGAGATTCAGGGGTGTACTGTGGTTGGGAAAGTAGCACTGATATAATAGACTATGGAGTTGATTGAAAGCCAAGCAGAGTCATGCCAGAGGCTAACAATTTGATAAAATATTTGCAAGAGGTTTGAACTGAGTGGTTAGGAAATCCCTGAGTGAGCAAATGGAACATTTTATTATAAATAATTTACTCATTCTAAGGATAAAGTTTAGCATGAAATTAACATACTGCTGAAGACAAACAATCTTCATAAAGTCTCTTCTTCAGAAATAGGTAAGGAAAATAACCAGTACCTGAATACATCATGTATCTTTCTATTAAATCTAACATGACAATAGCAATAAAATAATAATAGTAACTACCCTAAATTAAATATCAGCCTTAATACAGGTCTTTTATACAAAGGTATGTGTACTCTGAAATGTAGACATGGTTATAAATATATTCAAGATGAAGAAGCTGAGACATAGGAAGGAATGTAATTTACCAAGCTCACACATGTGTGAGTTATTCTCCCAAAATGTCCTCTTTATAAAATCTATGAGTTTTCATTATATTAACCTGGTTTTCATTTTCTAAAATTAATAACCCAATCCCTATGCCATTATACATGTGTGCTATTTGCTCTACTATAAAACACATTTCTGTGATATTGTATAATGTACTTTTTGTTTTGTGTGTGTATTTTGCTTTTCCATGAACTTGAAAGCAGCTTAAGACTTAAAATCCTTAGTATTTCTTTTCATGGAAGGCCCATTGCTACCAGTGATATTATAGGCCTGATTCTAAACAAGTGTTTGCTGATGATAATGTCAACAATCATCTGGTTTTCCTTTTCATCAAAGAACAAAACACTTCATGTATAATTCTTGGCATAATTTTGTATGTAAATGTATATACCCATGACTTACTGAATAACTACCTACAGGGCCAAGTTAAAAGTTATTTGAATAATACTTTAGTGTTCATCTAAACAGGATTTTTCTTCCTCTAACTAAGTACCAGAGTGATTGAATGGATTGTTTTCCAGCTTGTGTTCTGTGGACCACGGGTCTGGAGATATGTGTTCCATCTACAAAGGGCTTTGAAGCCAAATACATTTTGCAAGTGTGTTAATTTATGATAAGGACTGTTCATGAGTATGGACTCAAACAGAAAGAATTTAGGTTTACCTGCCACAGGGGCTCACTCCTTTCTTGAATAATTAGAGAATTGTTGGTAATAAAAAGAAAGTGAATGGTATTAAATTATTTTTTTACCTCAGCTCACAACTCTGGTGTTAAGAATGTAAGCCTTGACCAAATGCATTCTTATTCTCCTTTCTCTCTCTGCTCTCTTTCTTGCTTCTTTCCTCTCTTCCTTCCTTCTTCTTCTTTTCTCTCTTCCCCAAAATCCTTATTCTCCTTCCTCTCTCCTCTCCCCTACCTATGAACATGCTAACATTTTCTTCTTGGGGTATCCCTGTCTTTAAATCTAAACAGATCATCACATCCAGTAGCTATCCCTTCTTTAGAGATGTTATTGTCATCAATGAACTTATACTTTTCTTTTTTTTTCTTTTTTATTAAAGCAAATTCTGGATATGACTCTCTTCAGAAGCAGGGAAAATTCCTGCTAATGACCAGAGAGACATTGTAGTTTTAAGGCAACTTCAGTAGATTCAATTCCTTTTACTGAAGAATCAGTTTTTACAGCACAATCTGACTTTCACCCTTTTGGTAGTAGAATTTGAGACATTCAAAGTGCAGCCTAATTGTTAAGCCAAAGCCCGTTATACCAGGCTGCATCACCGACACCATCAGCAAGAGGATTTTACTGAGGTGAGTCTTTTTTTGCATAGGCACTGGGCCACAAGAAAAAGTTTCAATTTCTGTCTGTTCTCACTTCCAGATGCATTAGAGATAATATCTACTCTTAAATATTAATTTTACCCTCAAGGAGTTTATGATGCCAGTGACAAGCAGAGCTGACATGTGCCACTATGCAAAGGAAAAAAAAAGGCAGCACTGTATATGACAGGAGTTTGGGTAGATGATAAGAATTACAGCAATCCAGAGAAAAAAAGAGGCCACGGTGGTCTGGAATCTTCATGGAAACTATGAGGAAGGTGGAGTCAGAGTTTGGCCTCAAAAAAAGGGTGAGAATACAGAAGAGTAGGGAAGATGTGGTGGGACATTTCGGCCAAACAATATGATGAGAGCAGAGGTTCAGGAGAAAAACATGTGGCTTATTCAGGGAAAAGTAAATACATCCTTTGATTGTACGGAAGCATTTGCAAGAACAAGTACAGAAAGAGATGTTTCAGAAGGTAACTGGGAAGAAGATTGTGGAATGCCTTTAAATTTGAGGGTAAAATTGCTGAATCTGAATTCTGAATCTATCCAATGGAAAGCCACTGAAATGTTTGGTTATGAGGAAAATAAATGAAACACTGCATTTAAGGAAACCAAAGCCAGATAAATTTAGCTTTCGTTAATTATTTACTCATTTTAATCATTTATTCAATAAATATGTCAATAGAGATTGAGCAAGACATGGTAAGATTTGAGATAAAGGTCTGAATGAAGCAGGAAAGTAGTAAGGAATTAGAAGCCATCCAGAAAAGAAGTTTCAAGAGCCAAATTTGGGAGGGCAGTAGCAAGAGTTGGGTGAGAAGCTATGGGTTTCAACATTTCATCTGTTTATTGATAAGGAGTATATGCACATCACAGGAGCCATGGAGCTCTTCTGGAAAAACCACCTTCAAGTTATAATCTATTTCAGTCAAAGACAAGGACTCTTAGATCTTATACCACAGACAGCGTAGTAACTCATTAAGGGTGACTATATTGCAGTTGTTACTATGGGAAATGATGTCCTCAGATAGACTTAATAATAGATCGGAAGCCCTCAAGCCCATCGTTGCTGCTGTTGCTGCAGCTATACCTGAAACTCAGACACCAACACCTGAGCAGTCCACGTGAAGCTAGATTATCCAATAGTAGTAGCACTCATATACTACATCATTTATTTGGAACTGAAAATGTACTGAGTTTTGTTGTTGGTCTTTATAATGATATCTCACAAATACCTCACGATTAACTTGGAGAAAAATGAAATATCATGTATCCTCACAAACTTGCCCTACCATCATCCGAAGTCTCTCCACCTGGGAACCATCTCTGTCTCTCTATTTCTCTTGTCATATCTCACCATCACTACATCCTTTCCGTTTTTGAAGTATCCCTTTCAATCTATTTTCTCCTCTCCAGGTCTAAAGCTACACCTATAGTTTGGGTCCAATACTTTCTTACCTACATGCCTACAATCATCTCTTTCTCTTAAAAAATGTTTTCCTGTAGTACTCATTTCATAAGTCTCCATGACTTCAATTTTGTTTTCTACCCATTTAAAACCCACACAGAAAGCAAATCTCAACATATCATCACTAAACCCTTAGGGATAAAGCACTTATATCTTAATGTATTATAGGAAATTCTTCATCATCAAATTTCTTTCTCTCAAGACTCACGCCTGCTATGCCTATGCTTATGCCTTGCCTTTTGCCTCACTGTTATTCCACAATGTTTGTCCTCTCCTGCCCTGTACATCTGGCTTATATTTATCCTTCCTGGCCCCTTGCACATCCTTCTTCTACATCTGTTCATCTCACTAGAATGTGAATCCTCTAAGGGGGACCAGGTCTTATTCATCTCTGTGTTCTCAGAACATTTGATTCTCACAGAGCTGGCATGTATACATGAACATATGCCTTTTCTTTTCAATTATTTCAAGACTAAATCACATAATTCTTTGTCAATTTTGATAACTGGAAATCAAACCCTGCTTCTCTTTTTGCCTTTATTTCGCTGAAATGCCATTAAGGGATGGGAGAAAAGAATAACGAGTTCTAGAAAACCTAGAAAACTGTTGTGGGCTGGCAAATATGATGTAAATTATCAGGATTGAAAACAAAAATTCTATCTTCAGCACTGGAAATATTGCAGATGGTATTCAAATGTGACTCAAAAATGTGACTTCATAAAAAATAATAGTATTTATATGGGCAATTCAAAGTAGATGGAAAACTAATTATTATTAAAAAGTTTTAAGCATTTAAATGCCTTTCCATTGTTGTATGTTTCTGGAATTTAGCTAGGCTGTAAAGATCAGTAAATGTTTTAATATTTACTGATATTAAATATACCTATACCCTACTTGTATTAAACATAATCAGTATCACATATATACCATCTGTGTCTAGGCCTGTAATCTAATTCCTAGAGAAAATTAAAAATTAACCTCTCATTATATTACATATACTTGTAAATAAGTTTGTTCCCACTATTTTATGACTTAAGTAAGGCATACCTAAGGTCTTGTATTTAAACATTCTTCCCTGCCACATATTTTTTCTACTTTTGCAACTGAAGGAGGAAAGTATAATGGATAGGATTACAATGCTTAAAAAAATCCTGTGTAATAATTAAGGTGCAAGTGATTAGTACATTCTGTCAGTTACTGGGACTTACGGTACAAATGTTGGAAATGATATATATTGTTATGGATATAGAAGAACTAAAAGTAAATTGTTTACATATAAATTTTTATAGCTGGTTACTAGCAAATTTGAAGCACTGAAAGAGGCATCAAATAATTTCCTAGCCAAGAATTCCAACTTGTAGAATTTCTCAAACCCATACCTCCTAGAAAGTCTCCCACCCTATTCCTGAACATTCCCAGGGCATAGTTGATGCAAAATTGATTATCAACTCTGATTTGATGTAAGCCAAAAGAGCACAGTTATTATAGCCCAGTACAGGGTCTAAGATAACTTATGATACTTTTTATTTGAAAAATAATATTTTCTCCTGGCATGAACTTGCAGCAGAATGAAAACATACTTCACTAGCAGAAAGGGCAGTGTCTTCTCCATCTGATCTTTCATCAAATATAATTCTTAAACCAGAACCTTCTGAAATACGTGATTAGGAGGCCTTCCACAAAAAAAAAAAAAAAACTGTCCTGAAAGAGATGGTAAACTACAGTTTGATCTCATTTGTCCTAAATTCTGCACATCATTCACTCATTACTTATCATTGTCTCACCCTTGTGAGCTATGTCCCGTAACTCATTCTAGTCAACATGATGCATTTAATATTGAAAGATTTGTATCTTGGAAATAACTTGACTATTTTAAACTTTGGTCTCTAATGAATCAGAACATAATTGCATTTAGTATCTTTCTACTTCCCAAGTCTAATCAAATTCCACCCAGGGGAGTCTGCATCTGGCCTCTACATCTGGCATGCTTTATGGGATTTATTCAGGGGCATGATTTAAGGAACTCCGTGACTGGACATTGAAGTTCCCCCAATGTTTGTGTTATGAAGATCAATAGCAAATTCAGCTTGCCTTTACCATGTAGAATATTGTTTCCTGTTTGGAAACAGTTACAGGTTCAAGCAATCATTTCCACATGCAGAAATCCGGTAACTAGTTTTAGAATATACTAAGAAGGCATTTGCAGTTGTAGTCTAGAACAAGTCTGTCACAAATCAGAATCACATAATGCCAGATTCTATAGAAGTGGATGCAAAATATCTGCCAGATTAGCCTTTGGACAGTGTGATTCAATCTGTAACATAGTGTATTTGTGATGTCACCTCTCCTTGTAAGAGCTGCTATCCACATCTCTATTTCTCTTCCCCACTAGACTATATAAACATCTTAAAGTCAGGAACTGTTAATTTTTCCCCTTTACTATAGCATTCTTCATTCCTAAAACAGTGACTGGCAAATGGTAGATGGTGATAATTCAATTTTTTAAATGCCTAGTAACTAATAGTCCCTTTATATGTATATATATAAGTAAATTATTTAATTGATAAAATAATAAATATACATATGAATTTATTGCAATGGAAGTGGGCCTTAATAGTTAACTGGGGCATTTAGTGGTTAAAAGAAAATGATATGCATCTTCTTTCTCCTCTTTATTACTTTAGAAATCAATTACACTGAAAATTCAAATTTGAATATTACATTAAAATATTGGAAGCAGTTTCTTTGCCAGTATTCCCGAATTACACATTTTATTAATTTAAAAAAAAATAAAGTTATCTTCCTGCTAGCAGAGAGTGACATTTACAGTGTGCTTTAGGGGTCTACAAATCTCACCCTGTCTGCACATGCATCTGCATTCACCTTACCTTCTTTTCCAGTAACTCTCCCTGTGTTTAAAAAGAAATTAAAGCAGCTACTTTTCAGAGTTTGCATATCTGACCAGATGTTCTTATATTTGAAAGAAAGTTTTTTAAAAGACTGTTGCAAATTATTATAATAAATATTAGATTGCTTCTGTTACTGTTCATAATGTGAAAAAAAACAGGTGTTAGGGTTGTTGCTACATAAGAAAATAATCACTGGGCTTTAATATGCTAGTCTTAGTCATTTCAAAGTCTGACCACCCAGAGAAGCATCAGTTGTCTCATAGAAAACTTTTTGCAGAAGACTAGGCACTGGACTGGTACATTGCACTTACTAAGCTTGCCTCATGCTGGGAAAGCAACTCAGTTCTTTCCTTATTTAGTCTATGGCACTATCACTGAAATGGGTAACAGCACCATGAGTACCTGCTACTGGATCAACAGAACCTGTCTGAAATGCATAACCAACCATTCAGATTATACTGATATCCAAACAACTTCCCGATGTTTTACCTCTACCCCAAATCTTCTACACTGAAGAAGAGTAAAAGGACATTGTCTTAAATGGAACACACTAGGAAGTAGCTATACCTAAAGGAAATCACACAAAGGTGATCTTCATGTGAAAAAATAACTTCATAGATATTTGAAATGTTAATAACTACTATTAGTTCCCAGTGTTTTTTCGTAAGATCTTAAATTCACAAACTTCTACCTAACATTCTTGAATTTCTTTTCATGTTTGTATTCCCATATTACCCTGAGTTTAGGTTTGTTATAATTCTTAAAGCAATAAATTGTACTTTTGCACATATTTAACTCTCTTGGACTGAGAGCTCCTTGTGGACTCTTATGCATCTTACTTACACTGTAATCCAGTGCCTAATAAAGTGTTGGACATTTATTAGCTCTCTCAAAAATGTTTGCTGAATTCATAAATGTAATTTTTCTGCACACTACTTTTATGTCATTTTCAAATGCCCATTCTTTGCCTTTCATCCACATTTTTAAATAATTCTGCAATTCCATCACTCCATTTAGCATTCCCTCAAAAAATCAGTCAGAAGATAGTGATAAATATCTACCATCTTATAACATTGTGCATTGTTTCTCAGGGCCTGCCATACTCCCTCGACTGTCCTAAGATAACTTATTTTCTAGGTGCAGAGATAAAAACACAGAAAAGACTAAATTATAAAATGATGAAATAAATAACTAAAAGGAACACCATAAATTATATGAATGTAGTGTATTCTAAAACAATTTCTAAGCTAGATTCATTCTGGAGATCATATCTGGAAAAACTTTGGGGTTTTTGTGGGTGGGTGCCAGAGTTTACAGTTTTGAAGGGCTGTCAGACCTCCTGGGAGAATACAATACAAACATACCTTGGAGATATTGAGGATTTGGTTCCAGACCACCCCGGTAAAGCAAGTCACATGAAATTTTTGGCTTCCCAGTGCATACAAAATTCTATTTATACTATACTGTAGTTTATTAAGTGTACAATAACATGATGTCTAAAAAGCAATGTACATTTCTTAATTAAAAATACTTTAAGCTAAAAAATGCTAACCTTCATGTGATCCTTCAACAAATCACAATGTTTTTGCTGGTGGAGGATTTGCCTTGATGTGGATGGCTGCTGACTGATCAGAGTGATGAGTTCAGAAGGTTGAAGTGGCTGTGGCAATTTTTTAAAATAAGAAAACAATTAAGTTTGCCACATCAATTGATACTTCCTTTCATAAAAGATTTCTCTGTATCATGCAATGCTGTATGGTAGCATTTTACCCACAGTAGAATTTCATACAAAATTGGAATCAATTCTCTCAAACATTGCTACTGCTTTGTCAAATAAGTTTATTTAATATTCTGAATCTTTTGTTGTCATTTCACCAGTGTTCACAGTATGTTCACCAAGAGTAGATTTTATCTCAAGAAACCATTTTCTTTGCTTATCCATAAGAAGCAACTTCTCATCCATTCAGGTTTGATCATGAGATCGTAGCAATTCAGTCACATCTTCAGGATCTACCCTTACTTCTAATTCTCTTGCTATTTCTACCTCATTTGTAGTTACTTTCTCCACTGAAGCCTGTAACCTTTCAAAGTCATCCATGAGAACTGGAATCAGCTTCTTCCAAACTCTTGTTAATGTTGTTATTTTGACCTCTTCCTATGAATTATGAATGTTCTTCATGGCATCTAGAATGGTGACTCTTTTGCAGAAGGTTTTCAATTTATCTTGTTCATAACCATCAGAGGAACCACTATCTGTGGAGCTGTAGCCTCACAAAATGTATTTCTTAAATAATAGAACTTAAAAGTCAAACTACTCCTTGATTCATGGGCTGCAGAATGAATGTTGTATTAGTAGGCATGAAAACACATTATTCTTATAAATCTCTGTCAGAACTCTTGGATGACTAGTTGACTTGCCAATAAACAGTAATATTTTGTAAAGAATCTTTCTTTCTGAGGAGTAAGTCTCAACATTGGGCTTAAAATATTCTGTAAACCATGATGTAAATCGATATGCCGTCATCCAGGCTTTGTTGTTTTGTTCACAGAACCCAGGCAGAGTAGATTTAGCATAGTTCTTAAGGGCCCTAGGATTTTTGAAATGGTAAAGGAGCATTGGCTTCAACTTAAAGTCACCAGCTGCATTAGCCCCTAATGAGAGGATCAGCCTGTCCTTTGAGGCTTTGTAGCCAGACATTCCTCTCTAGCTATGAAAATCCTAGATGGCACCTTCTTCCAAAATAAGGCTATTTCATCTAAATTGAAAATCTATTGTTTGGTGTAATTATCTACATCAATGATCTTAGCTAGATCTTCTAAATAACTTGCTGCAGGCTCTACATTAGCCCTTGCTGCTTCATCTTGCACTTTTGTGTTATGAAGATGGCTTTTGTTAAGCCTCATGAGCCAGCCTCTGCTAGTGTTCAACTTTTTTTTCCTGCAGCTTTCTTACCTTGATAGAATTAAATTAAATCAGGGCCTTGCTCTGGATTAGGCTTTGGTTTAATGGAATCTTGTGTCTGGTTTGATCTTCTATCCAGACCACTAACATTTTCTCAATATCAACAATAAGTCTGTTTTGCTTTCTTACAATTTTTGGGTTCACTGGAGTAGCACTTTTAATTTTCTTCAAGAACTTTCATTTGCATTCACAACTTGGCTAACTGTTTGGTTAAGAGGCCCAGCTTTCAGCCCATCTGGGCTTTCCACATGCCTTTCTCACTAAGCTTGATCATTTCTAGTTGTTGTTTTTTTTTTTTTGAGGCGGAGTTTCACTCTTGTTGCCCAGGCTGGAGTGCATGGCACGATCTAGGCTCACTGCAAACTCCAACCTCCGCCTCCTGGGTTCAAGTGAGTCTCCTGCCTTAGCCTTCCAAGTAGCTGGGATTATAGGTGCCCGCCACCACACCCAGCTAATTTTTTTTTTTTGTATTTTTAGTAGAGACAGGGTTTCACCATGTTGGCCAGGCTGGTCTCAAACTCCTGACCTCAGGTGATTTGCTCACCTCGGCCTCCCCAAATGCTGGTATTACAGGCGTGAGCTACCGCACCTGGCCCATTTCTAGTTTTTAATTTAAAGTGAGAGATATGCAGTTCTTCATTTCATTTGAACACTTAAAGGGCACTATAAAGTTATTAATTGGCCTAATTTCAATATGATTGTGCCTCAGGGAACAGGGAGGGCCTAGGAAAGGGGGAAAGATGAGGAACTGCTAGTCAGTGGAGCAGTCAGAACACATACATTTATCGGTTAAGTTTGCCTCTTATGTGGGTACGATTTGTGTCACCCCAAAACAATTATAATAGTAACATAGTAGAGCATCGATCACAGATCACTGTTACAGATATATTAACAATGAAAATAATTTGATATATTGCCGGAGTTACCAAATTAGGACACAGAGACACAATGCAAGGGCATGCCATTGGAAAAATGGCACCAATAAACTTGTTCGATACAGGGTTACCACTAACCTTCAATGTATAAAAACACAGTATCACAAAGTGCAACAAAGCAAAGCAAAATAAAATGAAGTTTGAACGTGTAAATGAGAGAATTGGTAGATAAACCTGACCCAATAACAGCCTTGAACATTAGAGGGGATGAGCAGCTTGAATTTGCCCCCAACATGGCACCTCCTTTCACTACTGACTCATATCAGAATCTTAGGAAGAGAGAAGGAAATGCTACATAAAACTCTTTAAAATATTAATAAAAATGAGATATCATCCATCTAAAAGATATTGGACACAAAGAGTTTGTCTTTTAATATAAAAGAACAAAAAGGAATAGATGCATTTTATCCCCCTGTAGCTCAGGAATATTGCCCAGTTTGGGGAACTGCAGGGTGCAATTAATCACTAGATAATATAATATGCACAGAAGTAGTTTCTGAAAGAATCACAGATATTATGAAGAGGAAGAAGCATCCAGTGGATGTAACTGTACCTAACTGAAATATCAGTGTTATCCAACAAAGACTTTTCTAGCAGATGGAAGGGAGATCAGAAGAGTATAGTGGCAGATAGACATATTTTTTAGTCCATGCTGACTTTGTTGATACATCAAAATACCTGGAGCAAGACTCAGCAGGGCATATTAGCAGGTGACAGGTTACATACATAATACATGTTTCGAGGAAAATGAGGTAACTGAGACATGGAGCAATGAAGGAAAGTTTCATAACTGGATTTAGATTAATAAGAATAGATGAGGGAAGTATGGTACTGAAAGATAAAGATGAGAGAAGACAAAGAAAAAAATATGTGTGGTCCATATGGGAGGCAACGTGTGCATAGCATTTTGACTGACTGTTGCTCTGTGTACATGAAGAGAGGATGATGAGAAACTGGTTTAGAAATTAAGCCAGGCAGAAATTAAAGAAGCCTATAGCATCATCACCTCAGAAATCAAAACATACAAGGCTCCTGATATGAAGATTTCAGAAATTCTTAGATAGTCAAATCCCCTTGACTCATAGCCAAGCAGTGGGTACTTTGCATATTTTATCTCTCATCTTCAAAAGCTCTCTGAGGTAAGTACTATTATGTTAATTTTGTATAAATCAAAATTAAAGCTCAGAGAGTTTAAGTAACTGACCCAAAGTGACATCTTAAGTGTTGAGCCAGAACTCTAGATCAAATGATTGTGGTTTCACAGACCGCTACTTTTCTAATTTTGCTCTACTTGATTCTCTGATCACAATAGGATCAGGTCAAGCTTGAATGTTCCCCTCATTGTTTTATTTCCTTGGATAAAATAATTATGATTCCCTATTACATAAAGATAGAAAAAACATTAAAGGTGGATCTCTAACTTCTTGAAATTAGTTTCTTACATGATATTCACATTACCTGGTAGTTCTTGAACATGTTGACTGAATTTTCAACTTTGTTTTTTATAATGCCTTAGGATAGTTTAACACTGCATATACTTAAGTGTTTTGCCTCACCATGTTAAGGCTGTAAGAGATAATATGCCTAGTTCTTTGACAGAAGACACCTTCTTGTGCTCTCAGTGACCTATAGGAGGAGTGTAAGAGTTAAGGGTGTTAAAAAGGTAGAAAGGATATAGGTTGTATAAAGGAGGATGAGGCCAGTGAAAGAAGTCTTTGAGTTGAAGACTGATGAGGCTGGGATTTAAAAGGCTATGAAGAGGATAGAGTGATTAGGTTTGACTTGGTATACTTAGAAAATAGACTTTAGGGCTGGGCGTGGTGGCTCACGCCTGTAATCCCAGCACTTTGGGAGGCCAAGGTGGGCGGATCATGAGATCAGGAGATGGAGACCATCCTGAGTAACACTATAAAACCCCACGTCTACTAAAAAAAAATACAAAAAAATTAGCCAGGCATGGTGGTGGGTACCTGTAGTCCCAGCTACTAGGGAGGAAGAGGCAGGAGAATGGCATGAACCCAGGAGGTGGAGCTTGCAGTGAGCCGAGATAGCACCACTGCACTCCAGCCTGGGCGACAGAGTGAGCCTCTGTCCCAAAACAAAACAACAAAAAAAACGGACTTTAGAGTAGACAAGACCAGCATTCTGGACTAGAAACAGACATGACTTAAGACTTGAAGTTGAAGATACTCATACTGACAGGAAATCAATAAAGGCTTACTCTATTGCTGAATGAGGAGAAACTTTCTAAATACTTGTGAGCACCTAACTTAATTAGTTTTAGAGATTGTGCTAAAGCTGCTTTGAATACATTTGAGAATAGCCAATGGCATAGCTACTTTTGTGATGACCCACCTGAGAAAAGGTACCAGTAGTAACTGGGATATCTTGTTCCTGAAGTTGGTTGGAAGAAAGAAGCACCCTATCATGTGGGGTGTTGGTAAAAGGAGTCATTTAGGAAAAAGCAAGCTACTCTGCTGCCACTTCTGACTTGTCTATGTGGAACTTATTTAGCCACACTTTATCTTATGAATCAGTTTGGTTTAGCAAGAATAGCCTACAAAGAAATCACATTCTGCTGAAACTGTGTGTGAATTTGTCTTGGAGGGTTGAAATAATGGATAGATAAATCCAATTTTAAAAGGTAAATGAAAGAAAATCTTCAATTTTCGCAGTTCAGATAGCATTATGTATGATGTAGTTTTCTCCTAATTTAAAATGAGGGGAATCTCCAAGTTATTTATGAATGCAGTGAGAAAATTAGAATATGCTATCAAATATATCTTGATGTCAGTTTAACCCAAACATTAGCCATGCATTTTAAATTTCCAGAAGCAAAAAAATATGTGCTCATAAGTGGACCTGGGTTACTTCTTTAAATTTACTATCAGAAATAGGTCTTGGAATAATAGAATAGAGGTTTGTATTAGGTACAGTGTTAAAAGAGAGGAGAGAATGACTAGGAATAAATTTGTCACCAGGAAACATTATTTTGATATGGTTAGAATTAATTTTGTGTGCTTACGTTATTGAGGTAATATAGTAGCAATTATTCAAAAAATATGTTCATAGATGTCATCTATAGTAAATATTAATTATAACTCCATTTTAGCTCTCAAATATATCCAATTCTCCCCATCTTCTCTTCTTCTGGTTGATATAATGGTCTCTTAACTCAAGTCTGTCCCTGCTCAGTCTGTGCCATTGCATGTGGCTTTTTATCTGGAGGAAAGTGGAGTTCCTCTTTTGTCCATTGCTCTCTAGGCAGGGGAATAGTAGCTGTGTCTGGTGAATTTGCTATGGAAATTAGTTCTAGCCCTAGTATCTGGCTTTTGATAGACTGACATGTCTGAAGACTACAAGGTTTTCTTCAGATTTACTCTCTGAATAAAGATACCAGAATCACTCATTTAGGTACAGCTACTGCTGAGGGCTTAAGTCTTCGTTTTACTGTCTGTATTTCTTTTCTTCCCTGGATTTTATGGGACCGTTCGTTGCCCAAAATCATAACAATCCCAATATCCTCTGATAGAATAATTAATCAGATGAAATAGTAAGCAAATGCAAAATGGGTAAGATTTGCATGGCAGAATTCAAGCTAGGGTTCTCCTTCCCCTGGTTGGTAGCTTGGAATTTTCTTTTGCAGTCCTCCATGACCTGCCACATAGCTTTCCTGGGCATTTTCA
This sequence comes from Nomascus leucogenys, assembly GCF_006542625.1. Classification (NCBI taxonomy): domain Eukaryota; kingdom Metazoa; phylum Chordata; class Mammalia; order Primates; family Hylobatidae; genus Nomascus; species Nomascus leucogenys. The sequence continues at coordinate 45,805,702 of NC_044402.1, read as the reverse complement.
GACTTTGGGAATAATGCTCACTCCTATTTAGTTACCAAAATACTAAGGGACCATTTTCCCTGAGTGAAAGCTTCCAGAGAGTTTCCGTGGCTTTCTTTTTGAAGTGTCAGTAAATTTTAGCCCTATTCCATTTGTCTATACAGAAGGACCACTTTGCTTTTGCCATTGGCAGGATTCGGCGGATACTACGGCCATAAAACCAGTGTAAATAGGACAATAAGTAACTTTATTTATTGAGGCTGCATTCAAAAACAAGATAACTCTTGGGTATGAAATAAAGAATCTCTTCTAAGGAACAGGGGCCATGTGGTCAGCTTATACGATACGCAAGAAATAATTATGTTGGTTGTGAGGAACTATGTGGTTTTCTTTTTAGAAACAAATCAGCCCACAGATATTTATTGAGAACCTATGGGAGAAGCATTGTCCTAAGTATATATGGAGCTTACATTCTAATGGAGGGAACTAAAAAATAGATAAGGTCAAAAGGTAATAATTTAAGTGACTCAAAATGAGCTGGGAGCTTTATTCAGCTGATGTGCACCGGGAGCACCTGAAGACTGGGTAACTCTCCAAGTCAAAGCAGGCTAGGATTTTATAGGGTGAGGAGAAGATGGGGGTACCTGTCCTTGGAGATTGGTTCAGTTAGTAATTTTCATCATTAGCTGCTGTAAAACTTGCTGGTGGTGAGGTAGGAGATTATTTTTGCTGTTAGTCCTCTGCTCATGATTATTGGGCCAATACCACCCCAATGACTGTCAGAACAATTCTTGTGAAAGTTGTTTTTATAAGCCTTGTAGTTTGTTGAAGTTGAGGTTCAAGGGCAGAAGTAGGGAAAAAAAGAATAAAGGGAATTAAAAAAGGAAAGAAAGCAATGTTAAGGCAATTTTGGTTGTTTAACACAATCTATTCAAATAAAATATCTAATGATTTGTAAATTGAGTTAACAAAGTAATTTCAGGGAAACATGGAAGAGAGTCTTTAGGGAGGTATCTCTCAGGAGGTGACATTTAAGTTGAAACCTGACTGTTGAGAAGGAGAAAGCCATGTGACGATATGGCAGATTTAGCAACTGCAAATGCTCTGAAGCAGGAATAAGCTCAGCATGTTCAAGAAGAAAGAACAAGAGAAAGAGACATGTGAGACAAAGGTTCAGCTAGAGTTCATAGGCTGTGCTTTGATACTTGATTTTACGCTAAGTGCAAAGAGAGGCCCCTGAAGTATTTTTGGCGTAAGAGGAACACAATCTGTTCTCCCTGTTGTCAAGTTTCCTCTGGCTGCTATGTGGAGTATGGACAGCATGGGGTCAGTAGGCAAAGGGGAGAGAACACTTAGAAGGTTACTAAAACAGCCCATATTAAAGATGGAGGTAGTTTGTATTAAGGCTGCAGCCATGAAAATGGTGAGTGGATGACATGGGGAAAAAGAAGTAAGGATGCAGGAAAGGTCATAGTTGACTGGAATTGTTTTAAGCTGGCATCAGCCCTGGCTGCTTGGCAAGCATTTACAGCAGATTCTGATGAGATGTTTTGGAGACGTGGTACTCAAACCTCAATGTGCTTAGAAATCACTTGGGCATTCTGTTACAGTGCAGATTCTAATTCAGAAGGCCTGAGATAAGGACTGTTTTTCTATTTTCTAACAAATTCCTAGGTCACAGTAATGATGCTAACCAAAGTATACACTTTGAGTAAGAAGGCTTTGGAGGCTATTTTTGGAGACGTCTTTGTCCTTTCTAATTCCCCCAAATACTTAAGGCATCACAGTGGGTACAGCCACATTTGACTTCCTTCTTCACCATTCATAATACCACGTAAAGGCTTTTCCTTGGTCTGTTTATTGGCCCACTGGAAAACATTGTCATCTTAGAAGGCTGGTTCTTGGTAGATTTCCAATTCAAATTTGAAAATGGTAGAAGCTACTTAAATCACTTTATGTCCAAATGTCTTTAGTTTAATATTTTGAGGTTATTCTATCATGTACCATTTACAAATTCTACGTTATTTCTGAGAAAGAGTAATGCTTGTTACATGGAAAATGCTTAGTTTTTTTACTTAATTATTTACAAAGCTCTGTATGTTTTCACTGGGCATCCTTTAGACTGTGTAGTAGAGACACTGAAAGTATTTGTCCTCTATAAATATGGAAGTCTTTCTAAATTATGTTAAATAATTTAAAGCTAATGTCTTAGTGGGAAAAAGGCATTTATAAATGAATATATGTAAAGGTAGTAATCTGACTAAAATATTGCCTATACAAATTAGAAACAACAAAACAATTACTTTCTACACTGTGATTAAATAACAAAGTTCCAAGTTTTTTGTTTGTTTGTTTGTTTGTTTGTTTTTTACTTTTCTCTTACAAATACAGAGCAAGGGGGAAATAACGCTAGATCAAGAGGACTACGTTCTTTAATTCCAAGAACATCACAGGAATGCATGGGTTGCTTAATAAATGATGATAGGAAAGAATGCTCATGCTTCTGATGATCTTATGTTACTATTTTCCTTTATTGTTAGGAAGGTATTTTAAGAGTAATAGGCTGAAGATGTTAATAGACATAGGCTCTGCTCAGCCACCCACTGTTTGAGTAAACTTTGGCAAATTATTTAGTCTCTCTGAATCTTAAGTCCTCATCTGTAGAGTCTGGATTATAGAAGAAACTCATAAGTTTTGTAACACTTAAATAGGATATGCCTGTAAATTGTAAGCATGATCTTTGGGTACACAGTAAGCTTTCAATAGATATTAGATATTAATATTAGTAGTACGATTACTAATTACTATTTTCCCAACAAGCACAAATTCGATTCAGGAAGAACTAGTTGGCAGAGCCTTCAAAACATATTCAGTCGTGATCTGCAGCTCATATACCAGCTGCTAATTTGCTTGTTTATTTAATTTGATTTTCCTTAGCTGCACATAAGGGAGGTGGGTGGTAGGAGCTTAATTTATTTGTTCCTTATTTTGAAAATGTGGGTTTTGGCTCTCACACTATTTTGAGGCATGGCCTGGTGGTGGCATTGGGGATATGCATACTTTAGGGAAGTGGGAGGACAGTATAGCTCTCCTGGTGGCTCTAATGTCTTTCTTTCCCCAAGTGATCATCATAGGTGCTAGATTGCTAGTGCTGCCAGCCAAAGGCCTCCTCCCACTGATCTGGAAACACATGAAAAGAGCCATGACTCATGGGCTACAAGTTTTTCAGCTGCTTGATACAAGCACTGATAGGCTCAGCTCCCATATTTCTGTCACCCCACAGGCTGACTGAAGGGGAAAGGGCTCTTTGGTTTTCAAATAAAGTGCTTCCCGAAAATAATCGAGAACAACTGAGTGAGAGATACCGTAAAGAGGGTAGGACATTGTTTCTGTCACTTTGCCGAAGTCAGTGATAAGGATGATCTGGGGTAGTGCCAGGGTATCTTCAGAACCTTAAAGGTATGGCATTTGAAGTAATTTCAGATTTTTATTTACAAACTATCTAAGAATCTCTGCTTTCCTGCCTGGATTTTATCCATTGCACCTTGCACATTTCTCTAGTGGCACTTAACTCATTGCGTTATTTGTTGTGGTTGCTGTTATTGACCTTCCTGTCTTCTGTGGACTATGTGCTCTGTGAGGGCAAGTCCTCTACCTTTGTCATCTTTAGTTCTCCAGCCCTGCGTTCAGTGCCTGTTAGACAATCAGTACTTAAGTAGCAATTGTTGGCTACATGAATGCATAGACTCGTGAATGGTTGGATGAATGGATGAATGGCTCTGCTGATGAAATTGGGGAAAAGGAAATAATCTAGCAAAGTCTTTTGTGGTGGATGTGGGAATACTTTTTGATTAGCAGAGAACATTTGGTGGGGGAAATTATTGATTCAAAAGCCATTCCTGAAGTTTAGAAAAGTTTATCTTGCTGTGAAACTTAAGGTCATAGTATAAAGCTTGAGAAATGCTACTCTGTCCATAAAACCTCTGAGTAATTTTTGGGAGAATTTAGAATGAAAGAAGAAAGTGTCCTCAAACGTAGAAATGGAAATTTGTGTTATCATTTATAATGTGACATTTAAATGAAAATTAAAACAGATTTAGTTTATATAAAGATGAGATGTATTCAATCTATAGGAAATTTATATGGACAGAAAGCTTAATGTTCCACTGAGAAAAATGACAGAAGTTCATTCAGGCACTCACTGAAATCATATTTATTAAAGACCTATTTTGTACTGGAAACAATGGACCTAGAGATGAATCAATCCATATCTCAGTCCTCTGGGGCCCATCAGTTAAATCAAGAGGCAGACGTGTGTATAAGTAATTATAGCAGTAGGAAAATAGAGGTATAATTAAGACATTATGGAAACAGAAGAAATTGACATATTTAACTCTGCTCACAAAAATCTAGAAAAAGGGAGAAGGTGATAGTTCTGAAGTGGAACTTACATGTAAGAGTTTACTATAACAGGAGAGAAAAAGAGGTTATGCATGTGCAGACAGGGAGTCCAGGAAGAACAGCATGCATTCTGAGAAATGTGAATTCTTCAGTATAACCACTGCCAAAGTGAGTAGATGAGATTAGAAAGGCCAGCAGAGAAAAATCCCTCAAGACTTGTATACCAAACTGTGGATTTAAAAAATGTATTCCTCCATTTAGATGACACATAACTGAAGAATAAAGTAATGTACTAATTGTTTTTCCAAATACTGTGGTATATTGTCTAATAAAGACATTGTGTTGTCTACAGCATGTTCTAGTTTAACTTTAACAGACAGAAAAATATTTATTCAGTGGTTATGTAGTCCTGACCTCATGTACTTTTAATTCTTTTGGTAAAGGCAATTGATGAAAAGCATAATAATGTGATTTAATTTTATTCTCTTATGTAATTTGATATAAATCATTTTACAAATCAGAAAAACATCCAGGAAAAATTATCACTGTAGTTTTAGAAATTGTCTTATACTCAAATGGACTCATTGACAGGGTCAACAATAAAATGTAGGACCTCTAATTTCCTACCCATTGACTTTCTTATGAGACCACCTGAATCAATAAATGCAATTACCGGCACACCTGGATGGTGGTGTTTTATCTTCTTTGTTATGTCATGGAAACTATGTTCTAGGTTCACCAGGTTCTTCTGCATGACCCTGAGTGTCTGCCTTATAAGCTTTTCTATTCCTTACTTCAGATACCATCACAGATTGTGGTACTCTTCTAATCTAGTTCAAAATTGCATCTATCTTTAGCCAAAGAATTTGTTAACCAGACATCATTCTCTCAAAGATTAGTTTACCCAGATTCATCAGTGCATTAGAGGAATGGCTACAGAAAATAAAGAGCACATCTTCAAAAGCTACCTAGTTTTATCTGATATTTGCCTGACCTACATTTTTAAAGTGCCTATATGCAAAGAATTATGTGTTTGTGTGTGTGGCTGTGTGGATGTATGTATGCACAAATAACTCTGATATTGACCTTTAAATAGTGGGTACTATGTTGTAAGGCATTATTGTGAGTACTTTCTCATAATAGAAACTAATTTAATCCTCGTCTATGAATGAATACCAATTAAAATCCCCATTTTATAGGTGAGAAAACTAAGGCTCTGAGAGATTAATATGTAGCTTTCTTATGTCATGAGCCAGGAAATGGAGGAGCCAAGAATTGAACTTGTGTGATCTGAGTCTAGAGCTCATGCTATTAGATGCTGTGCTAGGCTCCATGGAAGAAGAATTCCTTCTTTAGTTTCTCCCTGCACCCTGGAACCATGAGTAACAAAGTTCTTTAACTTTTCCTCTGTACTTTGGTGACAGGTTTGCCCAAGATAGATGTACAGCGGGGCACAGCTAGTGTATTATGTTCAGATGTCCACAATTGTCCTGTGATGTGGAATAATGATGTACATGCTACCTTGACATGGGCATTAATACTGGTCATAGCTTACTCAGGGCACAAGGGACCAGGAGTGGCTGAAATGGGAGAAGATTCGCCAGCAGTAACAAACATTCTTACTTAAGTCTCTGTATTTTCTGAAGAGGCACAAAGCAAGAATATTAACCCAATTTGGATTTTGGCTTTCTGGTTTAACTGCCTCTGCATTAAGATGTCCAAATATCAAGGATGGCATTCAATATTAGGAAAAAAATCAGATAATCCACAGTTATATAACCAAAGAGAAGAACTCTGAGACAGAAAAGAAAGAAGGCAAATTCTTGTCTTGTCAATTTTCTGTTAACTGATTTGAAATTGTAGGGTGTTTAAGCGAATGTATGCTTTCTAGGAGATGGAAATTGGAGAGAGAAATCTGGGAAATTCTGGGTTTGCCCTGGAAACAGAGAGCAGGATTTAAGTGGCCTTTGTCCATTAGAGGGTCACAATTAGTTGCATCAGAGAAGATGGCAGAAAAGCTCACTTGAAAATTGTAACTTTCTTGTAGGAATCCTCTCAGTGAAGTTCTTTCTTTGTGAAACATTTTACTATTGAAGTAATGTACTACATTTAGATGACAACTTCCTTACAATATCCCAAAGTAAATGGCCCTCTGGGGGTACTTCATCAAATGGGGATCTTTTGGGTTATCTTTGTGTCTCATTTCACTAAAGAGAAAGCTTTAGCAAGGTAGAACTTCGGAAGCATCTTGAAATTATGCACAGTGAGTATATTAAAGAAAAGGCATACTTAGTTTAAATGTTTTTAAATAACATCCATTTTTAAAACTAATATTAAATCATTTGGTGATGAAAAAATTACTAGGTGTTTCTGTATCTTCAGACTCCATCCTTATCATCTCAGATTCTGGCCCCCACTTTGAATGTGTCTCTTTGAATGTGACAGGATGTAAGGAGCAGGCATGTTTATGTCTATGAGCCTTTAAACCTAACCAAAGCATACAGCAAGTCAGGTCAGGTGCTTTCAGAAAGGTGCTAATAAGACCTCTACTTTGGTTTGGGCCTATTTATGTCATATTCTTTTTCTTTTTCTTTTGCTGTTTTTAAAACGTTGTGTTAGAAATAAATTTAAACATACAGAAAAGTTTCAAGAATAGTGCAAAGAATTCCTGTATCCCCTTTATCCAGAATCACCAGTTTGTAACATTTTATCATATTTGCTTTAATTTTCTTAAGTTAGAACATATTCTTTTCAGATCCATTTGAGAAGTTGCATGTGTCATGCCCCTTTACTCTTTAATACTTTAGTGTATATTTCCTAAAAGCTAAAATATCTTCTTATGTAAATACAGTACATTTATTAAATTCTATCTATTCTACTTTTATCTAATCTACAATCCATATTGAAATTTGTCCACTGTCCCTATCATATAATTTACAGCACAGGTACCAAATCTAGTTTAAAATCATGTATTACATTCACAGTATTAGAATTCTGACTAATAGGAGGGGCTATAGGAAGATAATTTTCAGACAACATTTAGAAAGGAGCTATGGGGGAGTCAGATTTATCCTTTTTATACTCAGAAGAGGTATCCCTGTGAGTGATGTGCCTTTTTATCCTCAGAACAGGTGATGTATCCGTCAGGGTTGTCCAGGGAAGCAAAACCAGTAAGATATATGAGTGTGTGTGTGTGTGTGTGTGTGTATGTGTGTGTGTTGTGTTGTTGTGTATATACACATATATGAAGATATTTGTTTTAAGGAATTAGCTCTTACAATTGTGGGGCTGGTAATTCAAAGCCTGTAGGGCAGCCTGGCAGGCTGGACACTTTGCCAGGATTTGATATTGTCATCTTGAGTTTTAAATCTGTAGGTCAGGCTATCAGTCTGGAAACTTAGCAGGAGCTGATGCTGCAGCCTTGAGGCAGAATTTCTTCTTCTCTAGGAAACCTCAGTTTTTGCTCTTCAGGCCTTCAGACTGATTAGACAAGTCCCATCCACGTTGTGAGGGCACTCTTCTTAAAGTCAACGACAGTAGTTGTTAACCACATATGTAAAATACCTTTACAATACCACTTAGACTAGAGTTTAAGTAATAACTAGCCTAGCCAAGGTGACAATGAGACTATCACAGGAAGTGATTATCACTCACATTTTATAGATGAAGAGCTGTTTTTACTAAAGGTACTCACTGTGTGTGGCTGAGCTAGAATACAAATCCAGTGTGTCCCATTCCCAAAACCCATGCTTTTCCATGGCATGCCCCGTTGCCTAACTTCATTGTGGGATGATTCAGGAAGTGGTGAGTTTCCAGTCACCCATGACATGCAAACATGGGCTAAATGACCAGCTAACAGGAATATTTTAGAAATGAGTCAAGCCTTGAATGAAATATTGTAATAGATGACTTATACAATTCAGTTTGCCTTTATGGATTTATATTAAGTTAAAAAATAATGTGTTTTAAAGTCATTGTATTTCTTTTATTAGGATATAATATTTTTATGCACAGATACCTTTGTATTAAATTAGTACCCCTAATTAGAATAGACAGATCAATTGTACCCCATTTTTTCCTGGGACCTACATTATTTATGGTTTTACCACTTAAACCACTGTCACTATTTGGCAGTTCGGTTTAATAGAGGGCATAGCAAAAAATATGAGACTTTATAGAAAAGCTGTGCTGTTCAAAATCAATCATAAATGACATCTATGTAAATATAAAGTTTAAATATCCAAATGAGCCATTTTATCTTTATATTTTATTACAAAGATGATTTGATGGCTAAACATATTTTTGTCTTTTTTTTTTTTTTTACTTCACAGCAGAACTGTAATGAGAGCTTATGGTATATCTTGAAAATTATCCTCACTATTAGAAAGAGTTTCATCCATTGTAGGCCATCTTAAGTAACAAATAATAATCATAGAAGTAATATTCAGTAAGCACTTAGTAGGTATCAAGTACTTTGCGAAGTGATTTATGAGCATCGTCTTAATTGTTTCTCATAACAACTCAAACAAGTAAGTACCGTTACAACATCTATTTTAAGGAAAAAAGAAATTAAAAAAAAGCGGGCACAAAAAGATTACATAACCCTAAAAGGAAGATCCTACGTAGATCATGTGCAGGTGAATATTTTGTTTTCTAATCTGTACTTCGTGTATTAACACAATGGATTTATTTAATACATAATTCAAACTGTCTTTTTAAAATCTGAGAGTGTTCATATTTCAATAGATGATGGAGGAAAGTAATTATGTACCTTGTCCTTCGTCACCAGCAAGATGATTGCCAAATTAGAAAATTAATTTATGACCTTTTAACACCAAGTCCAAAGTTTGTCCATTAATTTACAACATCTTATAATAAAACCCACTGTTATGACAGCTTAACATATGAAATTCTCAATTGCTTAGCAAATATTAATTTTCTATATTGCAGTCTATAATTACCTTCACTGGGCAATTGCATGGTTCTCTTCTTGAATAATATGTTGTCATCTTAAATTAAGGTGGATTTTTTTTCTCATAGAATTATAGGAATGTACACCTCTGTCTCTAGGGGTATTTGTCACTTAGCAAGGAATAAAGACACCTTTTTAGTTTGATTTTAAAATTTCAAATCTAAAGGTGTCTTATTAGGAGTACAGAAAGGACTATGTGCCAAATTTAATTTTTGTTTGTTTTGAGATTTGACTATAGTGAGATTTTGTGAAGAAAAATCTCCTATGTAGCAAAGCAGTACTGTTGGATCTCAACCCAAGGATAGATGGTAATGGTTCAACTATTGTTATGAATACAATGGAAATGTCATGAGTGTCTTTCAAAACTTGTGATGTTACTATTCCTGGCTGAATTTAAGCATGGCTGGAAAAAAGAGTAAGCTGGGATTTATCTTTGCCTAAAGATGTTAAAATCCCTTCTAATTTAGATGTTTTTTAATTCTCTAATTCTGCATCTTTACATAATATAGAGGACTTTCCTTATTATGCTTATCATTTTAATAAAGCATAATTCCTATTTTAAAATTACTGTTATATAGGGATTTAATTGTGTAAAATTATTTTTTACAGACTAATTTAATCTCATATAGTTCCAGAACTACACAGTAATTAAGCACTAAAAAATAATGGCAATTAAGGAATAGTCAATTTTCGGTTATCTAGATGTATGTTTTACATGTATCCTACTCATATGTTATACTGGTACATTAAATATTTAAGCACACAGACCAAAATTTCTGATGGTGACACAAAGACTGTTGATGATGCCACAGCGGGTTACTAAAATCTGCTCAGATAGCATTCACTGAATGCTCGTACCACTGAATATCCAGTTGATTTATAAAACCCCAGCATCAACCACATTGCAGAGAAAAGGGCATATGAGACTAAAGGAAGAAGCTACCCTAAGGTAAGGCATTATTTACTTTCAAAGGTAAGAAACTCATTAGAGGTGAGAAACTCAAGAAATAAACTCATCTGTCTCAGAGCTGGTTTGATGTACAGGTATAGGTATAATTCTAGGTATAAAGCTTGCTAAATACGTAGGACTCTCTGGTCCAAATTTGTTTGAATATGTGTTTCTACCACCAAGATCTAAACCTGTTTGCCTCTGTCAGGCCCACACCCTGATGAGAGGGAATGTAACTACTAGTAATGACAAAGCATTTAAGAGTCTGTCTCACAAGACTGAACATTCATGTTAAACAGTGACTAAGGCACTGTTCCTAAAGTGGATCTAGGTATCTTGGGGAAGGATCCTAAGATATCTCTGAAGTTAGAATTAAAAGTTTGAAGTCAAAGCGACCATCATGACACAGATCAGAATAGAGTTTGGAGCAATATGGAACATAGAAAAGCTTTAGCAGGTGGTATAGAGAAGTTTTCAAGAGTGAAGCATTAGTTCTCTTGGCAGTTCAACCTAAAAGTTTCCCAAGTAAAAAAAAAAAAAAAAATTACGAGTCATCATTTGTCCACTTTAAGTAGTATAGTATCCTTTGTATATATGGTTAGGCATAGTACAACTGACATATTTATTATTTGTTGGGGTTATCACGATATAATTTTGAATTTATGGATCCTGAAGTTTTTTTCAAATGAGGTCCATTCCACCTCAGTACAGATGAGCCCACTGCTCATTCTTGCTCTTATAGGCAAACAGGGTGTCTTAAAAATGGGTTGTCCACAGGGCACAATATTGCTGACATCCTGAAAAAAAAATTGTGGAAAAAATAGTCTTCATTTTTGCCGGGTGGTCAATCTATGAGATGTTAGTTGCTGATGCAAGAGAGGAGGCTCAACTGACCAAGGCTTTGGAAGTAGGAAAGGGAGGATCTTGCTCTAATCAGGGCTGGTGGCTGGTACAGAATGACTCAGCTATCGTCTGGCTTCCAGACCTTCAGATAATCTTTTTTTTAGTGTTCCTTTCTGAGTTTTTCTCTCACTAGTCTTTCCCTTCTTGATCAATTTCCTTCGGGCTTTCAGGATCAATTTATACTCTCCCCTACCAGTGTACCTCTACTGGTCTCCTTTTAATATGAGGAAATGCTCCTTCTCTGTTTCCTTCCATGACTCTCTCTCTCTCTTTGTTTCTCTCTCACTCATTCTCTCTCCTCCCTGGGTCCCTTCGTCTCTCTTCTTCCCTCTGTTTCTTCCTCTTCCCACAAAAACCTTCTCTTCTGTTTCCTCCACAGACCTTGTATGGCCCACCAACTCAGACCCCAAGCTATCGGCAAGTAAAATCAACATCCCTTCTTTTGTAGGACTGGGAGAAATTAATTGCTAAATCTTTCCAGAGGGTGAAGGAAACTTTCCATGCCCTTCTTCCAGTACCTCCTAGAAAGAGAAGAAGAAAGAAAAAAATTAGGTTTTCAATTAAAACACAATTCTACTGCAGTCATATATTTTTATTTCATTTAAGCAGGTGAATTCTTACTTTATCCCTGGGTAAGTCCTAAATTTAGGCACCTCTGTGGTTCCCAAACCACCAAACTGAAGAGAAATTATGTACATTCTAATGGGTAGACTGAGTCAGGACTCTGGTATCAATACTGGGGAGTTCAAATAAGCAACACTCCTTACAGAATAGCACCAGAACAAAGCCTTTTCTTGTCAGGGTCTGCTATGCATCACACATGCAAACAGACTAATTCTGGAGAGGGTAAAATTTTTAAATTAGAGAATTAAAAAAACCTCATATGCATCTTCTCAAAATATAAATAAAGTTGGTATGGGACCAATCCTCCTGTGATTTTCTTGCCTTGAAACTTACTGTTTTTTTTTTATTTATGAAATATTCACTGCACCATTTGAAAAGTCAGAACCATGCTTGCCTAGACTTTCAGGTTTCAGAAGAAAAAGCAGTTTCTCTTGGATATGACTTACACACATTGTGTAAACTTTGGTATGGTATATGGTTGGCAAGCCATTGAACTCACAGATAAGAAGGGTAAAAATAACATCCCAATGTCTGTAAAAGATGTTCCGTGTTGTAGTTCACAGCTTTCATTGAGCTGTGGAATTCAGATTTATTTCTAAACCTCTCTGTAAAGGCTCTCTGGTGAGATCTGTTAATCACAACAGACTGGGAACAATTCTTTAAAAGGTATTTTTTAATGAGGCATACATAAGAAGCCCAGGTTGAGCATAATATTAAAGGAAGAACAGCATAATTGTAACAATCTTGTGGGGTGTGTGTGTGTTTTCAATAATTTAGGGTCCAGAAAAGTTTTCTGCAGTGATCTTTTTATATTTTTGTATTGACAATTAAGTGCATACTTTAATTTTATATGACTTGTATTTATTTTATTTCAGCAGCTCTACATTTATTCCTCAGGCTTCACTCTTAGGAAAAATAAGAGAAGGGTCATAGGGGTAGTTTTCTCTTAGGATGGGAGAGAGAGATTTTTCTCCTTTCCTATGACCCTTAATTAAAAATATATTTTTCAGGAAGCATTTTTACCCCAGTGAACACGTAAGTCCTATTCAATATTTTTATAGTCTTTGTATTTGTGAAGTGGTTTAAAATGAACCTGATTAGACACTTGTTTTGTCATCTAAGAAAAAATAAACACTTGAAAGACAACATGGACCCTTCATCATTTATTAGCAAAGAGGTTAAGCTGCCTGCTCAGGTTGGTCTTCCAAGTAAATAGAGGACAAAAGAATAAAATTTGTCATTCTGTAGCTTCTAATATGTATTGCTTTGGTTGCTTACCTATGTGACTGCTTTTTATGCGTTAATCAACACCATAATTATTAGGAATGACAATTGCACATCAATAATTCTCCAATATAAGTACATAAAAAGATTAATGTTACATGGGCTCCAGAATATACAGAAGAAAAGGTCACTAAATGATGTATTGGAACAACCATAACAGACCAACAAATTAAACCCAACAGGAGAGATCAGCATTTGTTGGATAAACCTAATAAAATCTTGTAGTTTATTGATGTTGTTCTTCTACTGGGCAGAAATAGCTCTAGGATAAGATAGAAAGGCAATAAATAAGCATGTGGATCAAAGAGAATTGCTGAAACACAGGTGGAGATCAAGGTAGCTCCAAGTATAGCTGTAAGTACAAATTTTGAGATATCCATCATTGCCAAAATGTTATCTTACTTATGGAATTATTTTTCTGTTACTGAATTATAAAGAAACCAAGGTTTGTTTGTTTTCTCTGAACGGAATTAGCGACTTCTAGTAGTCATAATTTTAGTGAGTCTCTGGGAGGCTATTTTTACTAAAGACCATCTTTTAAATCACAAAGAGTCCTTTCTCTTTTAATGACTACTCTCCTGCAGACTGGAATGGTCTTCTGTCTTGATGAATTATTTAAAAAGGCCAGTGGACATATAAATATATGAACACATGACTGATATAGACAAAATGGTAGGTTGAAAAAACGTCCCTTTAAACATGTTTTGTACTAAATCTACATTGAGCTGAATAAGTCTAAGAGACAGTTTATGCTATTTGGACATTTAAAATCAAAATGAATTCTATTTCCAGTCATCTAATCCAATAAACTGTTCAAAGATAATAACATAAATATTTCCATAAAAATAATAATTATAGCATTTATGTCAGAACAAAAAAAAAACAAAAGTAACTTAAAAGTCCATGGGGATTGATTACATAAAAGTTAATACTTTTGTGTCATGAAATAATATGCAGCAATTAGCAATTAGGTTTATTAATATTTTTAATGATCCAGGAAGATATTCGTCACAATAGATTTAAAGGCAGAACAAAAATTGTACATAGCAGCATCTTTTAGACTTTTTCCTTTGCTAAACATATATTTAAAATTTCTGGGAGGAAATATAGGAAAATACCAAAATTATTAAAAGGCTTTTTGGAAATACATTTTATTTTTATACTTCTTTGTATGTTTCACATTTTCTAAAATAAGAATATAATACTGCTTTAATTACCCTAAAACAATGAAGATTCTTTTACTTTGTTTTTGTTGTAATGAAGCATTTCTATTTTTCAAGCATGTCAAGCTTGTTCTTTGCTGCTTGTACCCTCTGTCCAGAATGTTCTTTTCCCACTCTCATAGCTGGCTGCATTAAATTATTTTACATATTTGCTCAGACATTACTTTTTCATCATTCTTACCACATTATCTTTCTTCATTTTTTTCATGGCACTATCAGAAATTATATCATTAACCTGTTATTTAATGTAATTATTTGTTTGATGTCTGTCTATTGCATTAGAAAGAAAACCTACAAGGGTAGCAGAAAACTTTCCTATCTTGCTTACTTCTACGTCCCCTGGAATTCGGTCTGGCATGAATGACATATTTGTTCAATAAAAGGATGTGCTCTTAAAGAATTAATCAATAGTTGGCAGTGTGTATATAATTGTCAGGCATATTAAGAAGAAAAAAAGGAACTAACATTAATGAAACCACCTACTATATTTTGGCATTGGCAGGATGAAATGCATTTTACTTTTGAAGAAAAATATAAGCATTAAGAAAATAAAAATAGAAAAATGAAGCAAGGGGTAAGGGCAGCTTACAAAATAAATGCCAAGAGTTCCTATTCAGCTGCTGGAGTGTGGTCACAGCTCTGTCTCTAAATCAGTGGTCTATATCTCTTTGTTTTGGGTACATATCCCTTTGAGAATCTAATCAAAGATGTGAAACATTCCCTCAGAAATATATTTGTGTATATTTGGACATGTACATGATGTTTTGCAAACAATTTCTGCAGATTCACAGACCGCCTTAAGAGTAGTTTCCACAATAAAAGCTATTGCTTTGTCTTTTGTGACATACATAATAAGTTACAAAGCACAGGATAGTTAGAAATCTTCACAAGAATTTGCAGTTGTATCTAGGAGCAGCAGCAGAAGTTTTACTTTAGCCTCTCATAGACAGAACACATTTAGTTATTATTACCTCAAGATCAGCAAATAGAATTGCAAAGTTAAAGAACTTGCTAAAAATTGGAAAGCCATCATAGAATTTCATGTGAAGCTAAGTCAAAGATGAATGTTTATTCCACTGAAGCATGTCAGTATAAGTTTTATGGGAGACCTGATGTGTGAGTTATATCTTGAATAGTCGTAATAATAAAATAGTAGCTAGGGCTGATTGAGTGCATTACAAGTGCTAGACACTCTACTAAGTGCTTTACATACATCATATTTTTAAAGTCCCAACAGTATCCCTACTTTATAGAAAAAGTAAAAGAATTAGAGAGGTTCAGTTACTTGCCCCAGGATATTCAGCTAATAAATAGTAGAGCAGGGTTTCAAGCCTAGCAAGTCTGACTCTGTCTTTCCATGCTGATACAGCATTTCTCTACGGGAGGATAAGATTTCAATCACTAGAGAAGAGGGCAGAACTCAAAAGCCATTCCCAGTGGGGGCTACTATAATACCTATACAGATGTTACTATATGCCTAGAAATAGCGAAATAATTTTAAGTGTGCTAGGAATAATGTAAGACCAAAAAGAAAGAGAGAGAAAGAGAGAGAGAGAGAAACAGAGAGAGGGAGGGAGAGAAGGAAGGAAGGAAGGAAAGGAAGGAAGGAAGAAGGAAGGAAGGAAGGAAGGAAGGAAGGAAGGAAGGAGGAAGGAAGGAAGAAGGAAGGAAGGAAGGAGGAAGGAAGGAAGAAGGAAGGAAGGAAGGAGGAAGGAAGGGCAAAAAGAGAAGAAAGGAAAACATAATTTCCTTGAGACTGTACATAAATCTATTTTCACAACTATTTTGAAATAAAACTGGGAGGAATAAGTATCATTTACTAAGTAACAAAGGAACTCTAGTAAATGAGGAACTCTAATAAATTTAGGTGTTACATGGATTTATGTATTAGATTTGGTATTTCTTGATGAGAACACATGGACACATAGGAGCAACACACACTGGGGCCTATTGCAGGGTGGAGGGTGGAAATAGGGAGAGGATCAGGAAAAATAACTAATGCATACTGGGCTTAATACCTGGGTGATGAAATAATCTGTACAACAAACCCCCATGACACAAGTTTTTACCTATATAACAAATCTGCACATGTACCCCTGAACTTAAAAGTTAAATTTTAAAAAATTTGGTATTTCTATTGGTTGCTTATAAAATGGTTGTTTGAGTGAGAGCCTTCTGAAAACTTTATCTTCTAGCCAAAAGCAAATATTTTTTTCAGTAAAAGGACAGATTTTATGGCACCTTTATACATAAGTTAAAAGATGGATATGATGGAAGTGAACCTTCTCATGGGATTTAAAGTGCCTCTGAAAGCTATCAATTGCTAAGAACTATAAGATTTTTCTTCATTGAATGTCATGATGATATATTCTTTGCACCAGATATGAAATAAATACATATGTGTCTATCTTTCATCTAGGAAGATAAATCAAGTGCCCTAAAAATAGTCTATTTTTCTGAAATATGTGATATTGTATATTAAGAAATAGTTGAGAGAGCGTGGTTGGGGCAACCTTTGTGCACATTTTAGTTACCATTTTAATACCATTTCATTGCTATATTCCAACAATACAGTGGAAATAGCACTAAATATAAATGCTCTTTCATATATCCTGACAAGTTTTAGAAATAATAATGGTAGCATTGTTAATATTAATGTTAAAAATTACTAAAATTTCACCTAGAAACTATTATGTACTAGGAAACATGCCAAGCACTTAAAGACAATAGAATTTAATTCACATAATTATGTTATTGTTGTAGGACTTTCTCCTTAGTTCAGCTAAAGACGGGGGTCCTTGTCACACAGCCATGAAATATTAGGCTCACAGACACCTTGAAGGGTGAGGAAAAATGGAATTTGTTGGGCAAAAAGGAAAAACAGGGAAAAAAAGGACTCTCTCCTGAGCAAGAGTCCGACTAGTACGCTTCCCACTTCACAGACTGAGTCCCAGTTTCCACCCAGGAAGAGGAAGGGCCAGGCTCTTCCCCGCTGCAAATGGAGGAATTTCTGTGGCTCCACCCCAGTGCACATTCTTCCCAGTGTGTAGGCTGGTTGGAGTTTTTCCGGGGACCCGCTTACACTTAGCTGTCTCATTATGAGGCTAGACTATTATGATCCCCATTTTACAAATGAAACTGAGACCTGAGACCTGAGACCAGGAAGGGAAGTTAGGTTGCCCCAGGCCACAGGTTAAGGTGGTGGTAATGGCATTTGCCCCAGGTGAGCCTGTTTCCAGACCCTCAGGTTTTAACTCCTACCATCTTAACCTTGTCATTCAACTCTGAGAAAAGACTTTCTTCATTTAACATGCATTTAATTTCCAGACAGAAACTACTAAAACATGGTTACAAAAATATAATGCAAGAGGAATCATTTAGCTTACTGCTGAGAATACCTGGGAATATATTTACCTCTGGATTGAGAGAAAGAAATAAGAATGCTTTCTCACTCATCTAAAATGACAGATTATCACAAATTCTAAAATAATTGATATGCAGCAGCCTTTGTTTTTAACATCCACAAAGTCAAGGGTCATGCCTTCCATTTCTTTTGTGATGTCTCATTGTGTTTAGTACACTGCCCTGCAGAGTTAAGTGGTCAACAAATGCTTGTTGATGGACTTTCCCATTGGGCACCTGTCAATATCCTACAGTGTACTTTTAAGATTTAATGAAACTGTACTCTCATAAAAGAAATGTGCTTCTGTTCTAATACCACATGAAAATCAATATATGTACTATAATGCCTTGAAAACATCCATTAATTTTTCTCTGCCTTGTCTTTCCCACCTGTTTATTGAAGAAAATAATAATTTTTTTTTTTTTTAGCAAATTGAAACATGAGGAAGTTTAGGTTTGATAACTGCTCTGAAAATACTTGTTGCTTACCTTTTAGCAGTTAGGTAGCTTACAAAACCTTTATTATATTCTCCAAATGCTAGTTTTCTTTGTTTATAATTTTTAAGTGTGGAGAAATTGAGACTGTCCATTAAAGTTACTCTGTAAATTAATGGCCAATCTACAATATGATTTGGCTGTGTGCTTGATAACCACTGTATAGGCATAATTAAATCCAGGAGACCTGGATTTCCACATCTTGTGCTATTACTACTCACTGTGTAACTCAAACTCTCTGTCCTTAATTTCCTTATTGGTATAAAGTAAGAGTTGAAGAGAATCATTTCTAAAGTTCTTTATAGGGTGATATTTTCTGATACTATTATATATTTTGTACTATATATACTATATATTCTTATATGTAGTAAATATACTATATGTTTTCATATGATTGCTCTCATTTAACTGAATTTTATGTTAAAATATGACTCATGACTCAAGGTTAGAGAAATATTGGCTTAGAATAGAAATAATGTGTGCCAAATTCTCTCAACCATGGTTCCTACCTGTAATCCCAGCATTTTGGGAGGCCAAGGGGGGCAGATCACGAGGTCAAGAGATCGAGACCATCCTGGTCAACATAGCGAAACCCCGTCTCTACTAAAGAATACAAAAATTAGCTAGGCATAGTGATGCGTGCTTGTAGTCCCAGCTACTCAGGAGACTGAGGCAGGAGAATCACTTGAACCCGGGAGACAGAGGTTGCAGTGAGCCAAGATCGCGCCACTGCACTCCAGCCTGGACACAGAGTGAGAGTCCATCCCAAAAAACAAACAAACAAAAGTGTTACTATGATTTTTAACCTTCATTCCATTTATATAATGATCTTTGTATAGACCACTGCAAATATTCTTTCATAACATAAAAATATATTTTATAAAATGTGACTATAAATGTTTGTGCTTGTTCTGAAAATTACCAATTTCTGTAACATATTAAACTGCATGCTCTCAGAGAGAGCTGTAATTTTAGAGTGAAAGGAAACTTGTAGATTATCTAACTTCATTATTTTATAGAAAATAGAGAAACTGAGGCTCAAGGAAGTTAAGCAAATTGGCCAACGTCACATAGCTATTTAGTGGTGGAACATGTAAGAATCAAGATCTCCTAACCCTTGGTCCAGTATTCTTTCATGTACTTCTCCAGAGAGTACAATTCCAGGTATACAATTTGCAGCTTTGTTTGGTACATACATATGTAGGATTGCTATGTCTTCTTGAAGGATTGACCCTTTAATTATCACATAATGTTCCTCCCTGTATGTAATAGTTTTTTTCACTCTGAATTCTACCTGTTATTAATAGAGCTACTCTTCCTTTCCTTTGAAATCTTGGGGAAATATAATTAAAAGTAAAATTTTCTGCCAATTCAGAAAACCTCTCCACAAAGAAGAGAAAGAAAACAGTTCTATTTTTGAATAAGCACTAAATCAGAATGTGATCCCCACCACAGACAATCTGCTAAAGAGATTGCAAAGAGAGAAAGAAATTCTACCCTTTTGTATAGTCAGGCAGGTATGATCTATTACATACATGTTTTCAGGATAAATGATGACTAATCCTCAAATAAGAGGACTTGAAATTTGTCACACAGTTTATCTTAAATTTACCTGATAATTAGAGTGACAGTACACGTTTACTAATTGTCTTTATCCAAAGGAAAAATAGACTTCTCATCTCTTTACAAAAGGAGGCATATTGCAACTACCCTGAGGAAGTTAGGAAGCTGAGAGATAAGGGAACTATCTTCTTTGATGATTACATTTCAAATAGATAGCTTCTGGGTTCTTGGGAAAAAAAGTTTCCTGAGTTTAAAAACTGACTGGAGGCCTATTTAGCTTTCAGAAAGATTTATATTCATCATAGGGGGCAGAGAAAGAATTCACAGTTAGAGGTTTTCTAAAAGTCTTTTTCCATTTTACATTAGGGAAAATTAATTTTTTTCTTTTTTCAATTTGGCTGTATCCTTACAGAAAGGGGAGAACACCTTGTGATTGCCAGGTGGAGGTGAAGAACAGGTTCCCCAGTTAGCCTATGCTGACCCCGATGGGGAGAGCGTCTTGTGACTGCTGGGGTGGGAAGATTTGCAGCTCCCCAACTGACGGAGATCCACACCAAGGTGGAAGTGGCCTCATTATCACTGGGTAACTGTGAAAGTCCTCTCTGTCCACTAGTCCTCCTCTGGCAACCCCTGAATAGGGAGTGGGAAGGGTGCCGTATTACTGCCAGATAGGGCATAAGTGCAGGCTGCCCCTGTGGCTGGCACGGGATAAAAAGTCCAGATCCTGTTTTGTCTTCTCTTCTATAACATAGCTCTGGTGAGGGGTTAGGGTGCTTTGTTGTAGCCTCTGGAAGGTAGAAGTCTTCCCTGCCCATTCAGCCATCATGAGCAGGGATGGGGACACAGATATTTCTGTGGTGTTTAGCTGGAGTAGAGTTATTAAAGTCTGAAAGTTTTCTGTCCTGCAAAACTGCCCCTTTCCTGGTCCTTTCACTAGAAAAGGCTGACTTGTTCGGGCTACTTTGTCTGCACCTGTTGATGTCCTGTATTGCCTACTTCTTAAGCTCCAAGTCTGGGATACCTGAGGCAAAAAGAAAACCAAGGAAACTCACCACTGTGCTAAATTCTCCAGCTAGTCAGCCTGTTCTTCAACTTTTAGAGACTTCGTATGTTTCTTTTGTAAACACTGTATAGTATTTGTAACCGTACTTGGCAGAAATAAGGAAAGCTACATCCACTTTATCTTCCTGGAAGCAGAAGTCTCTCTGTGCATATTTTGAAAACAGTGGCATAGGTCACTCAGAAGGATGTGACTAACATCCAGAAATCCAATCCCTTTCCTTCCTAACCACTCATTGTTAAGACCCATGAGGACAGGGGCTGTTTTATTCACTTCTTGATAATTTTCAGTCCTTTTGGTGTCAGTAATAAAACATTTTCTTGTCTTTATAAACAGGTTTTTCATGTCTGAGAATGCGTACCAGAGTGAAGGATAATAATTGTGGTACCCAAACGCTGCCCCTCCTATCTGAATAATTGCAACACTTTTGTTGAAAACTTAAGATAATTGTTTGACCAAAGGAAAAATGGTTCCCCTTTGTCTGATTAAAATTGTCTATTTCTTCTATCGCTTCAAGGAAGAATTTAAATGGATTTTTTAAAAATACAAAATAAGTCAAGTTAATGGTAATGATAGGGGAAGAATTTTTACTTCTGACTAAAAGAATGATAACTCATTTTGTGCTTTAATGACAACAGTAAGTAAAAATAATTATTCATGCATGCTTGCCATCTCATTAAGCATTGCTATAAAATTTTCTCCAATAAAACTCAAGTGGGTATTTTTTGCAAGGTTGGGCTTTAGGCGGTTTATTATTTCCATTAGTCTGTGGAATTTGATTACTCAATCAACCTGCTTCAGTCCAGAAAAAATTCTTAAGGCCCATTAATTTAAGGAAACTTCTTTGTAAAGTGCATGATTGTACAATGCTTTTCTTTCTTCTACTTCTATTCTATGTTTTCAATAATTCTTGTTGCAAACCACTTACCATAAGCACATTAAACACATTTCTAGCCGCAGGTATTCTAGAAACTTGAATAATAAAGATTAATATGCTGATCCAAACTCAAATACTGATCTGAGCATATCAAATATATCAAACTTCTTTTCAGCATAAAAATATATTTTCAACAGCAGAAATAAACATTTCTAGGTTTAATTACTGTAGAGGGTTTTAGGTAAAACTTAAGATTTTCTCATGGTTAAAACAGCCTCATGATCCAAAATGAATTTAGGAATATATATTGAATGTTGCATGTTGAAAATACAGTTCGCAAGGTAAAATAATACTTTGCTTCCTACTTTTTTCTAAATAAAAGAAACCACATTTCCCCACAAATCATGTAAGTAAATATAGGACTCTACACATTTCTGTGTATGCATGGTGAGGGAGTTAGTAAGTGTTGTTCTACATGGGAGCATAATCTGTAGAAGCCCTAGAAAAGCACTGTTCCTGTCATAGATGGCTTAGATGAATGACGTGAATGACTTAGATTAATAATAACTCTCTTGGGGTGGGATTCCAAACTTAGTTAAGGCCTGACATCTAATTCTAGTTTGTTTATAGGCATTACTGTTTCTCAACACTAGCAAGTTAACCTTTCTATAAATGAGAAATCTACCTTGAATCAACACAGAAACTTTAAAAAATAATTTTATTTTTTCTGGATACATAGTAGTTGTATATATTTATGGGGTACATGAGATACTTTGGTACAGGCATGCAATGCATGATAACCACATCATGGAAATCGGGTATTCATTACCTCAAGCATTTATCTTTTGTGTTACAAACAATCCAATTATACTCTGTTATTTTAAGATGCATAATTTAATTATTATTGACTACAGTCCCCCTGATGTGCTACCAAATACTAGGTCTTATTCATTCTTTCTAATTTTGTTTTGTGCCCATCAACAATCTGCATATCCT
The DNA here is from genome assembly GCF_006542625.1 of Nomascus leucogenys. Lineage (NCBI taxonomy): Eukaryota > Metazoa > Chordata > Mammalia > Primates > Hylobatidae > Nomascus > Nomascus leucogenys. The sequence goes on along the minus strand of NC_044402.1, from coordinate 45,782,974 downwards.
TCCCTGTACACCCTATGACCCATTCCAGCCACTGTTTCTCTATTCTCTATGTCCATGAGTTTAATTCTTTAGATTTTTAGATCTCACAAATGAGTAAAAACATGCATAGTTTCTCTTTCTGTGTCTGGCTTATATCACTTAACATAATGCCTTCCAGTTCCATCCGTGTTGTTGCAAATGACAGACTCTCATTCTTTTTTATGGTGAATAGTACTTCACTGTGCAGAGGTACCACATTTCCTCCATCCTTTCATCTGTTAATGAACACTTAGGTTGCTTCCAAATCTTAGCTATTGTGAACAGTGATGTAATAAACATAGAGGGCAAATATCCCTTTGATATACTGATTTCCTTTCTTTTAGATACATACCCAAAAGTGAGATTGCTGGATTTTATGGTTTCGGTTTTTGAAAAACCTCAAACTGTTCACCATAGTGGTTGTACCAATTTACATTCCAACCAACAGTGTATGAGGGTTCCCTTTTTTCCACATTCTCTCTGGCATTTGTCAGTTCCTGACTTTTTAAAAACCATTTTAACTGGGGTGAGATGATATTTTATTATAGTTTTGATTTGCATTTATCTGATGATCAATGATGTTAGCACATTTTCAAATGCATGTTTGTCATTTGTACGTCTTCTTTTGAGAAATTTCCATTCAAATCTTTTGCCCGTTCTGTAATTGGATATTCGATTTTTTTTTAACTTTAAGTTCTGGGATACACGTGCAGAACCTGCAGGTGTGTTACCTAGGTATATGAGTGCCATGGTACTTTGTTGCACCTATCAACCCATCACCTAGGTTTTAAGCCTGCATGCATTAGCTATTTGTCTTGATGCTCTCCCCCACTTTGTGCCTTCCCAACAGGCCCCAGTGTGTGTTGTTCCCCTCCCTGTGTCCATCTGTTCTCATTGTTCAACTTCCACTTATGAGTGAGAACATACAGTGTTTGGTTTTCTATTCCTGTGTTAGTTTGCTGAGTATGATGACTTCCAGCTTCATCCATGTCTCTGCAAAACACATGATCTCATTCCTTTTTGTGGCTGCATAGTATTCCATGGTTTATATGTGCCACCTTTTCTTCATCCAGTCCATCACTGATGGACATTTGGGTTGGTTCCATCTCTTTGCTATTGTGAATAGTGCTACAATAAACATACTGTGCATATATATTTATAATAGAATGATTTATATTCTTTTGGGTATATACCCAGTAATGGGATTGCTGGGTCCAATGGTATTTCTGGTTCTAGATCCTTGAGGAATCGCCACACTGTCATCCACAATGGTTGAACTAATTAACATTCCCACCAACAATGTAAAACCTGTTGCTATTTCTCCACAGCCTTGCCATCATTAATTGTTGTGATTTTTTAATAATTGCCATTCTGACTGGCATGAGATGGTATTCCATTGTGGTTTTGATTTGCATTTCTCTAATGATCAGTGATGTTGAGCTTTTTTTCATGTTGGCCACATAAATTTCTTCTTTAAAGAAGTGTCTGTTCATATCCTTTGCCCACTTTTAAAAGGGTTGTTTGTTTTTTCTTGTAAATTTGTTTTAGTTTCATATAAATTCTGTATATTAGACCTTTGTCAAAAGGGTAGATTGCAAAAATATTCTCCCGCTCTGTAGGACACCTGTTCAATCTAATGATAGTTTTTTTTGCTGTGCAGAAGCTCTTTAGTTTAATTAGAACCCATTTGCCAATTTTAGCTTTTGTTACAGTTGCTTCAGGAGATGTCATCATAAAAGCTTTGCCCATGCCTATGTCCTGAATGGTATTGCCTAGGTTTTCTTCTAAGGCTTTTATGGTTTTGCGTTTTATATTTAAGTCTTTAATCCATCTTGAGTTAATTTTTCTATAAGGTGTAAAGAAGGGGTCCAGTGTCAATTTTCTGCATATGGCTAGCCAGTTTTCCCAGCACCTATTATTAAATAGGGAATACTTTCCCTATTCCTTGTTTTTGTTAGGTTTGTTGAAGATCAGATGGTTGTAGATGTGTAGTCTTCTTTTTATTTTTTTGAGACGGAGTCTCACTCTGTCATCCAGACTGGAGTGCAGTGGCAAGATCTTGGCTCACTGCAAACTTTGCCTCCCCCCAGGTTCAAGCGATTCTCCTTCCTCAGCCTCCCAAGTAGCTGTGACTACAGGTGCACACCACCATGCCCAGCTAATTTTGATATTTTTAGTAGAGATGGGGTTTCACCATGTTGGTCAGGCTGGTCTTGAACTCCTGACTTCATGATCCACCTGCCTCGGCATCCTAAAGTGCTGGGATTACAGGCATGAGCCACCGTGCCTGGCATGTGCTCTTATTTCTGAGGTCTCTATTCTGTTCCAGTTGTCTATGTGTCTGTTTTGGTACCAGTACCATAGTGTTTTGGTTCCTGTCGCCTTGTGGTATAGTTTGAAGTCAGGTAGCATGATGCCTCCACCTTTGTTCTTTTTGTTTAGGATTGTCTTGGCTATATGGGTTCTACTTTGATTCCACGTGAAATTTAAAGTAGTTTTTTTTTTCCTAATTCTGTGAAGAATGTTAATGGTAGTTTGATGAGAATAGCATTCAATCTATAAATTATTTTGGGCAGTATGGCCATTTCATGACGTTGATTCTTCCTATCCATGAGGATACAATGTTTTTCCATTTGCTTGTGTCCTCTCTTATTGCCTTGAGCAGTGGTTCGTAGTTCTCCTTGAAGAGTTTCTTCATATCCCTTCTTAGCTATATTCCTAAATATTTTATTCTCTTTGTAGCAGTTGTGAATGGAAGTTCATTGATGATTTGGCTCTCTGCTTGTCTATTGTTGATGTATAGGAACTCTTGTTATTTTTGCACATTGATTTTGTATCCTGAGACTTTACTGACATCGCTTATCAGCTTATGGGCTGAGATGATGGGGTTTGCAGATATCATCTGCAGACAGAGACAGTTTGATTTTGTCTCTTCCCAATTGAAGACATCTTTTCTTTCTGTTGCCTGATTGCCCTGGCTGGAACTTCCAATACTATGTTGAATAGAAGTGATGAGAGAGGACATCCTTACCTTGTGCCAGTTTTCAAAGGGAATGCTTCCAGCTTTAGCCCATTTAGTATATCAGTTGTGGGTTTGTTATAAATAGCACTTATTATTTTGAGATATGTTCCATCAATACCTAGTTTATTGAGAGTTTTTAACCTGAAGGTATGTCGAATTTTATTGAAGGCCTTTTCTGCATTTATTGAGATGATCATGTGGTTTTTATCATTGGTTCAGTTTGTGTGATGGATTACGTTTATTGATTCACTTATGTTGAACCACCCTTGCATCCCAGTGGTGAGGCTGACTTGATAGTGGTGGATAAACTTTTTGATGTGGTGCTGGATTTGGTTTGCCAGTATTTTATTGAGGATTTTTACATCTATGTTGATCAGGGATGTTGGCCTGAACTTTTCTTTTTTTGTTGTGTCTCTGCCAGGTATTGGTATCAGGATGATGCTGGCCTCATAAAATAAGTTAGGGAGGAGTCCTCACTTTTCAATTATTTCAAATAATTTCTGAAGGAATGGTACCAGTTCCTCTTTGTACCTCTGGTAGAATTTGGCTGTGAATCCATATGGTCCTGGGATTTTTTTTGTTTTTTTTGGTTGGCATACTATTACTGCCTTAATTTCAGGAGGTGTTATTGGTCTATGCAAGGATTTGACTTATTCCTGGTTTAGCTTTGGGAGGGCATATGTGTCCAGGAATTTATCCATTTCTTTTAGATTTTCTTTTAGTTTATTTGTGTAGGGTTGTTTATAGTATTCTCTGATGGTAGTTTGTATTTCTGTGAGGTCAGTGATGATATCCCCTTTATCATTTTTTATTGTGTTGATTTGAGTCTTCTCTCTTTTCTTCTTTATTAGTTTAGCTAGCAGCCTATTTTGTTAATTTTTTTCAATAAACCAGCTCCTGGATTCACTAATTTTTTGAAGGGTTTTTTTGTGTCTCTGTCTCCTTCATTTCCACTCTGATCTTAATTATTTATTGTCTTCTGCTAGCTTTTTTATTTCTTTGCTCTTGCACCTATAGTTCTCTTGATTTGAGATCTTTCTAGCTTTCTGATGTGGGCATTTAGTGCTATAAATTTCCCTCTTAAAACTGCTTTAGCTGTGTCCCAGAGATTCTGGTACATCATCTGTTTGTTCTCATTGGTTTCAAAGAACTTCTTGATTTCTGCCTTAATTTCATTATTTTCCCGGAATCATTCAGAGCAGGTTGTTCAATTTCCATGTAATTGTGTGGTTTTCAGTGAGTTTCTTAATTCTGAGTTCTAATTTGATTGCACTGTGGTCTAAGAGACTGTTTGTATGATTTCTGTTCTTATGCATTTGCTGAGGAGTGTTTTACTTCCAATTGTGTGGTCAATTTTAGCATAAGTTCCATGTGGCTCTGAGAAGAATGTATATTCTATTGTTTTGGGGTAGAGAGTTCTGTAGATATTTATTAGGTCCATTTGATCCAGAGCTGAGTTCAAGTCCTGAATGTCCTTGTTAATTTTCTGTCTCATGGATTTGTCTAATATTGCCAGTGGGGTGTTATAGTCTCTCACTATTATTGAGTGGGAGTCTAAGTATCTTTGTAGGTCTCTGAGAACATGTTTTATGAATCTGGGTGCTCTTGTATTGGGTGCATATGTATTTAGGATAGTCAGCTCCTCTTGTTGAATTGTTCTCCTTACCATCATGTAATGCCCTTCTTCTTCTTCTTTTTTTTAATCTTTTTTGGTTTAAAGTCTGTTTTATCAGGAACTAGAAATCCAACCCCTGTTTTTGTTTTTTGTTTTTTGTTTTTTTTTTGCTTTCCATTTGCTTGGTAAATATTCCTCCATCCCTTTATTTTGAGCCTACGGTATCTTTGCACGTGACATGGGTATCCTGAATACAGCACACTGATGGGCCTTGACTCTTTATCCAATTTGTTTGCCAGTCGGTGCTGGGTCTTTTTTTTTTTTTTTTTTTTTGACAGACTCTTTCTCGGTCGCACAGGCTGGAAAGCAGTAGCATGATCTCGGCTCACTGGAACCTCTACCTCCCAGGTTCAAGCAATTATCCTGCCTCAGCCTCCTGAGTAGCTGGGACTACAGGCACCCACCACCACACCTGGTTAATTTTTTTGTATTTTTTAGTACAGATGGGGTTTCACCATGTTGCCTAGGCTGGTTTCGAACTCCTGACTCAGGCAATCCACCCACCTTGGCCTCCCAAAGTGCTAGGATTACAGGCATGAGCTACCACACCCAGCCTAGTCTGTGTCTTTTAACTGGGACATTTAGACCATTTACATTTAAGGTTAATATTGTTATGTGTGAATTTGATTCTGTTGTCATGCTAGCTGGTTATTTTGCACACTAGTTGATGCTGTTTCTTCATGATGTCAATGGTGTTTATATTTTCTTGTGTTTTTCAGTGGCTAGTACTGGTTTTTCCTTTCCATATTTAGTGCTTTCTTCAGGAGCTCTTGCAAGGCAGGCCTGGTAGTGATGAATTCCCTCAGCATTTGCTTGTCTGAAAAGGATTTTATTTCTCCTTCACTTATGAAGCTTAGTTTGGCTGGATATGAAATTCCAGGTTGAAAATTCTTTTCTTTAAGAATGTTGAATATTGGCCCCTACTCTCTTGTGGCTTGTAGGGTTTCTGCTGAGAGGTCCGCTATTAGTCTGATGGGCTTCCCTTTGTAGGTGACCTGGCCTTTCTCTCTGGCTGCCTTTAACATTTTTTCCTCATTTTGACCTTGGAGAATCTGATCATTATGGGTCTTGGGGTTTGTGTTCTCATGGAGTATCTTAGTGGTGTTCTCTGTATTTCCCGAATTTGAATGATGGCCTGTCTTGCTAGGTTGGGGAAGTTCTCCTGGATAATATCCTGAAGTGTGTTTTTCAACTTGAATCCATTCACCCTGTCTCTTTCAGGTACTCCAATCAGTCGTTGGTTTGGTCTTTTTACATAGGCCCATATTTCTCAGAGATTTTGTTTTTCCTTTTTATTTTTTTTCTCTTTTGTCTGCCTGCCTTATTTCAGCAAGATAGTCTTCCAACTCTGATACTCTTTCTTCCACTTGATCAATTCTGCTATTTATACTTGTGTATGGTTCACGAAGTTCTCATGCTATGTTTTTCAGCTCTGTTGGTCATTTGTTTCTATCTGAACTGGTTCTTCTAGTTACCACCTCCTCTAACATTTTGTCAAGGTTCTTAGCTTCTTTGCATTGGGTTAGAACATGCTCTTTTACCTTAGTGAAGTTTGTTATTACCCACCTTCTGAAGCCTACTTCTGTCAATTTGTCTGTCTCATCCTCCATCCAGTTCTGTACCCTGTTGGAGAGGTGTTGCAATTATTTGGAAGAGAAGAGGCACTCTGGCCTTTTGGGTTTTAAGCATTTTTTCATTGATTTTTTTTTCTCATCTTCACGATTTTTTCTAGTTTTGATCTTTGAGGCTGTTGACCCTTAGATGAGGATTTTGTGTGGACTTTTTTGTTGATGCTGTTATTGTTGCTTTCTGTTTGTTTTTCTTTCAGTAGTCAGGTCCCTCTTCTGTAGGGCTGCTGCAGTTTGCTGGGGGTTCACCTCATGCCCTGTTCACTTCTGTGCCTGGAGATGTCATTCAAGGAGGCTGGAGAAGAGCAAAGGTGGATGCCTGCTTCTTCCTCTGGGATCTCTGGCCTTGAGGGGTACTGACCTGCTGACAGTAGGAACACTTCTGTGTAGGATGTCTGACAACCCCTGTTGGGGGATCTCACTCAGTTGAGTGGCATAGGAAGCAGGACCCATTTAACAAGCCACTTTGGCTGTACCTTGGTGAGGAGGTGTGCTATGCTGGGGGAAAACCTACTAATCTGGGCTGTCCAGATTCCTCAGAGCACCTCTCTTGACTGAGGGTGGCTCCCCTGCCCCCTGTGGCTCTCAGGTGGGTGGCTGCTACCACACTGCACTTCCTTCCTCACTGTGGGTCATACCTGCCGCCTAGTCAGTCCTAATGACAGGACCAGGATACCTCGGTTGCCAGTGCAGGATTTGCACACTGTTTGGATCTTTTTGATGGTTGCCTCTGATTGCCACTGCTTCTAGTTGGCCATCTTGGCCCCACCCCACATTCTTAGATTTTTTTCTTTTTCTTTTTTTTTTTTGAGACAGGGTCTTGCTTTGTCACCAGGCTGGGGTGCAGTGGCACGATCTCAGCTCACTGCAATTTCCACCTCCCAGGTTCAAGCAATTCCCCTGCCTCAGCCTCCCAAGTAGCTGGGATTACAGGTGCACACCATCACACCCAGCTAATGTTTGTATTTTTACTAGAGACGGGGTTTCACCATGTTGGCCAGGATGGTCCTGATCTCCTGACCTTGTGATCTGCCTGCCTTGGCCTCCGAAAGTGTTGGAATTACAGGCGTGAGCCACCAAGCCCAGCCAGATTTTTTCTTATAGAGTTGCTTGAGCTCTTTATATATTCTGGTTATTAATCCCTTGTCAGATGGGTAGTTTGCAAATATTTTCTCCAATTCTGTGATTTGTCTCTTCACTTTCTTGATTATTTTCTTTACTGTGCAGAAGCTTTTTAAACTTGATGTGATCCCATTTGTCCATGTTTTCTTTGGTTGCTTATGCTTGTGGGGTATTACTCAAGAAATTTTGCCCAGACCAATTTACTGGAGTTTCCCCCAAGGTTTTCTTTTACTAGTTTCATAGTTTAAGGCCTTAGATTTAAGTCTTTAATCTATTTTGTTTGGATTTTTGCATAAGATAAGAGATGGGGATCAAGTTTCATTCTTCTGCATATAGATAACCAGTTTTCCCAGCACCATTTGTTGAAGAGACTGTCTTTTCACTAATGTATGTTCTTGGCACCTTTGTCAAAAATGTGTTTACTGTAGGTATGTGGATTTATTTCTGGGTTCTCTACTCTGTTCCATTGGTCTGTGTGTCTGGGATATTTTTGTTTGTTTTTTTTGCCAGTACCATGCTGTTTTGGTTACTGTAGCTCTGTAGTATAATTTGAAGTCAGATAATATGATGCATCCAGTTTTTTTCTTTTTACTCGGGATAGCTTTGGCTATTCTGGGTCTTTTGTGATGTCATATCAATTTTAGGATTGTTTTTTCTATTTCTGTGAAGAATGTCATTGGTATTTTTATAGGGATTAGGGATTGTGTTGAATCTATAGATTGCTTTGTGTAGTATGGATATTTTAGCAATATTAATTCTTCCAATTCATGAACATGGAATATCTTTCCACTTTGGAGTGCCCTCTTCAATTTCTTTCATCAATGTTTTATAGTTTTTATTGTAGAAATCTTTTACTTCTTTGGTTAATTCCTAGGTTTTTAATTTTATTTGTGGCTATTGTAAATGGAATTACTTTTTAATTTATTTTTCACATTGTTGACTACTGGCATACAGAAATGCTACTAATTTTTATATGACGATTTTGTATCCTGCAACTTTACTGAATTTGTTTATCAGTCCTAATACTTTTCTTGTAGAGTCTTTTGGTTTTTCCAAGTATAAGATCATATCGTCTGCAAAGAAGGATAATTTGACATTTTACTTTCCAATTTGGATGCCCTTTATTTCTTTCTCTTGTCTAATTGCTCTAGGTAAGACTTCCAGTAAAGTGTTGAATAACAATGGTAAAAGTGAGCAATCTTGTAGTATTTGAGATCTATGAGGAAAAGCTTTTAGTGTTTTTATATTCTGTATAATACTAGCTGTAGGTCTGTCATAAGCAGATTTTATTATGTTGAGGTATGTTCCTTCTCCACCCAATTGTTGAGGGTTTCTATTATGAAGGCATGTTGAACTTTATCAAACGGTTTTCAGCATCATTTGAAGTGATCTATGGTTTTTGTCCTTCATTCTGTTGATATGATGTTTCACAGTGATTGTTTTGCATATGTTGAACCATCCTTACAGCCCTGATGTAAATCCTACTTGGTCATGATGAATGTTATTTTTAATATATTGTTGAATTTAGTTTACTAGTATTTTGTTGAGTATTTTTGAATCAATATTCATCAGAGCTATTGGCTGATAGTTTTCTTTTTTTGATGTATCTTTGTCTGGTTTTGTTATCAGGACAATAATGACCTCATAGATGAGTTTGGAAGTATCTCCTCTTCCTCTATTTTTCAGAACAGTCTGAGTGGTATTGGTATTGCTTTTTGAAACAATTGGTAGAATTCAGCTGTGAATCCATCTTGTCCTGGGTTTTTCTTTACTGGGAGACTTTTTATTACAGCTTTGATTTTATTACTTGTTATTGGTCTGTTCAGGTGATGGATTTCTTCATTATTCAATCTTGGTTGGTTGTAAATGTCTATGAATTTTTTTATTTATTCTAGATATTCCGATTTATTGGCATTTAGTTGATCATGCTAGCCACTAATGATCCTTTGAATTTCTGTGGTATCCATTGTAATTACTTCTTTTTTCATATCTGATTTTACTTATTTGGGTCTCCTCTCTTTTTTCTTAGCTAGTCTAGCTAAAGATTTGTCAATTTGGTTCATCTTTTCAAAAAAATCACAACTATTTGTTTCATTCATCTGTTATATTGTTTATCTTCATTTCAAATTTATTTATTTCTGTTCTTATTTTTAGTATTTCTTCTACTAATTTTGGATTTGGTTTGCTCTTGATTTTCTAGTTCTTTAAGATGCATCATTAAGTTATCTACTTGAAGTTTTTCTTCTATTTTATGTAGGCATTTATAGCTACAAATTTTCCTCTTAGTACTGTTTTTGCCATATCACATAGGGTTTGGTATGTTGTCTTTCCATTATCATTTGTTTTGAAAAAAAATTTCAATTTCCTTTTTAATTTCTTTATTGACCCACTATCATTCAGGAGCATATTGTTTAATTTCCATGTGTTTATGTAGTTTCCAAAGTTCTGCTTCTTGTTGATTTCTAGTTTTATTCCACTGTGGTCAGAGATGACACCTGAAATTTCTTGAACTTTTTTGAATGTTTTAAAACTCTTTTTGTGACATAACATATGGTCTATCCTTGAGAATGATCCATGTGGTGAGGAAAATGTGTATTCTGCATCTGTTGGATGAAATGTTCTGTATATATCTATTAGGTTCATTTGGTCTATAATGCAAGTTAAGTCCCATTTTTTGTTGTTGTTGTCATTGATTTTCTGTCTGGAAAATCTTTCCAATGTTTAAAGTGGGGTGTTGAAATCTCCATCTATTACCTACTGGGATCTCTCTCTCTCTCTCTCTCTCTCTCTCTCTTTAGTTCTTATAATATTTGCTTGATATATCTGGGTGCTGCAGTGTTGGGTGCATATATATTTAAAATTGTTATATCCTTATGCCAAATTGACTAATGGATCAGTATGTAATTACCTTCTTTATCTCTTTTTACAGTTTCTGTCTTGAAATCTATTTTGTCTGATATAAGTATAGCTACTCCTGCTCTTTTTAGGTTTCCATTGGAATGGAATATCCTTTTCCATTTCTTTATTTTCAGTCTATGTGCATATTTATCGGTGAAGTGTTGTTTTGTGTGTGTGTGTGTGTGCGTGTGTGTGTGTGTGTGTGTGTGTGTTTGACAGAGTCTCGCTCTGTTGCCCAGGCTGGAGTGCAGTGGCACAATCTTGGCTCACTGCAACCTCCACCTCCCAGGTTCAAGCAATTCTCTGCTTCAACCTCCCGAGTAGCTGGGATTACAGGCATGTGCCACCATGCCTGGCTAAATTTTTTGTATTTTTAGTAGAGGTGGGGTTTTGCCACATTGGCCAGGCTGGTCTTGAACTCTTGACCTTGTGATCTGATCCACCTGCCTCAGCCTTCCAAAGTGCTGGGATTGCAGGTGTGAGCCACCGCACCTGGCCAGTGAAGAGTTTCTTATAGGCAACAGATCACTGGGCCTTGTTTTTTTTAATCCATTCAGCCAGTCTATCTTTTTTAATTGGAGAGTTTGGTTTCTTTACATTCAATGTTATTATTGAGTAAGACATAAGTGGTGACTTACTCCTGCCATTTTGTTATTTCTTTTCTGGTTGTTTTGTGGTCTTCTCTTCCTTATTTTCTTCCTTCCCATCTTTGTTTTAATAAATGTGATTTTTCTCTGGTGGTATGCTTTAATTTCTTACTTTGAAAATTTTTTGTGTGTATATCCATTGTATGCTTTTTCAATTTGAGGTTTCTATGAGCCTTGCAAATACTATCCTATAACCTGTTGTCTTAAACAGATGACAGCTTAGCACTGATTACATAAACAAACAAACAAACATGCAGAAAAACCTAATAAAAATCCTACATTTAACTTTACCCCCACAGTGTTTAACTATTTTGTTTCTCTTTGAGACTTACTGTACTGTGTCTTTTACCCTATGACTTTAAATATTTTTATTTTTAATTTTTGCAGTACATAGTACTTGTATATATTTATGGGATACCCGAGATATTCTGGTATAGACATGCAATGCATAATAATCACATGATGACAAATTGGGTATTCATCCCCTAAAGTATAGTCCTTTGTGTTACAAACAATCCAGTTATACTCTTAGTTATTTTAAGATCCACAATTAAATTATTATTGACTATAGTTCCCCTGATGTGCTATCAAATACTAGGTCTTATTCATTCTTTGAGTCATTATTTTTGTACCCATTAACCATTTCCACCTCCCTTCCTAAACCCCCTACTACCCTTCCCGGCCTCTGGTAAACATCCTTGTATTTACTATGTCCATGGTTTCAATGGTTTTGATTTTTAAGATCTCACAAACAAGTGAGACTATGTGATGTTTGTTTTTCTGTGCCTAGCTTATTTCATTGAACATAATGATCTCTAGTTCTGTCCATGTTGTTGCAAATGACAGAATCTCATCCTTTTTTATGGCTGAATATGTACTGTCTATGCCTTAAAAAGTTGTTGTGTTACTATTTTTGATTGGTTCATCATTTAGTCTTTCTACTTAAGTCAGGAAACGTATACACACTACAATTACTGTGTTAAACTATTCCGTGTTTTTCTTTGTGCTTACTATTACCAGTGAGTTTTGTGCCTTTAGATAATTTCTTCTTGCTCATTAACATTTTTTTTCAGATTGAGGAAATCCCTTTAGCATTTCTTGTTGGACAGGTCTGGTGTTGATGAAATCTCTCAGCTTTTGTTTGTCTGGGACAGTCTTTATCCTTCATGCTTAAAGAATATTTTTACCAAATATACTATTCTAATGTAAATTTTTTTCATCACATTAAAAATATGTCATTTCACTCTCTCATGGCCTGTAAGGTTTCCACTGAAACATCAGCTGCTAGATGTATTGGAGTGCCATTGTATGTTATTTGTTTCTTTTCTCTTGCTGCTTTTAGGATCCTTTCTTTATCCTTGACCTTTGGGAGTTTGTTTATTAAATGCCTTGAAGTAGTCTTATTTGGGCTAAATCTGCATGTTGTTCTATTTCCCTCTTGTGTATTTGAATGTTGTTATCTTTCCCTAGGATTAGGAAGTCCTCTGATATTGTCTCTTTAAATAAACTCTCTACCTCCATCTCTTTCTCTGTCTCCTCCTTAAGGTCAATAACTCTTACATTTGCCCCTTTGAGACTGTTTTCTAGATCTTGTAGGTGTGCTTCATTGACTTTTTTTGTTTCCTCTGACTGTGTAATTTCAAATAGCCTGTTTCAAACTCACTAATTCTTTCTGCTTGATCATGTCTGCTATTAAGAAACTTTGATGCATTCTTCAGCATGTCAGTGGCATTTTTCAACTCTAGAATTCTTGCTTGATTCTTTATATTACAATCTCTGTTAAATTTATCTGGTAGAATTCTGAATTTCTTCTCTGTGTTATCTTGAATTTCTTTGAGTTTCCTTAAAGCAGCAATTTTGAATTCTGTGTCTGAAAGGTTACATATCTCTGTTTCTCCAGGATTGGTCCCTGGTACCTTGTTTAATTCATTTGATGAGGTCCTATTTTCCTGGATAGTGTTGATGCTTATAGATATTCTCTAGTGTCTGGGCATTGAAGAGTTAGGTATTTACTAGTCTTTATAGTCTGGGCTTGTTTGCATATGTCTTTCTTGGGGAGGCTTTCCAGGTATTCAAAGGGACTTTGGCTCCAAAACAAATAATACTGTGGTTTTTATAGACTCCCAGAGGTACCTTCTTGCTGGTCTTGGATAAGAACCTGAAGAATTCTCTTAATTACAAGGCAGAAACTCTCGTTCTTTTGTCTTACTTTCTCCCAAACATAGAGATTCTCTCTCTCTCTCTCTGTGTTGAGTCACTTGAAACTGCATATGTGGTGATGTAAGTACCCTTGTGGCCACCACCACTGGGACTCTGCTGGGTCAGACCTAAAGCCAGCACAGTATTAAACCTTGCCCAAGGGCCTTCCCTTTAGGATGGTGAATTTCTCAGTGCCCAGGCATATCCAGAGATGCTGTGTGGAAGCCAGGGATTGGAGTCAAAAATCTTAGTGATTCACCTTATGTTCTACTCTCTTGCATCCTAGCTGGCACTCAGACCACATGTATTAGTCAGGGTTTCCTAGAGGGACAGAAGTAGTGGTATATATGTATATATAAAAGGGAGTTTATTGAGTATTGACTCACACGATCACAAGGTGAGGTCCCACAATAGGTCATCTGCAAGCTGAGGACCAAGAAAGCCAGTCTGAGCCCCAAAACCTCAAATATAGGGAAGCTGACAGTCTGTGGCCAAAGGCACAAGAGCCCCTGGTAAACCACTGGCATAAGTCCAAGATTCCAAAAGCTGAAGAACTTGGAGTCTGATGTTCAAGGGCAGGAAACATCCAGCATAGGAGAAAGTTGAAGGCTGGAAGGCTCAACAAGTCTGCTCTTTCCATTTTCTTCTGCCTGCTTTATTCTAGCCATGCTGGTAGCTGATGAGCTGGTGTCCCCCAGCTTGAGAGTGGGTCTGCCTCTCCCAGTCCACTGACTCAAATATTAATCTCCTTTGGCAACACTGTCTCAGACACACCCAAGAACAATACTTTGCATCCTTCAATTCAATCAAGTTGACACTCAATATTACCCATACTGAGTTTTTCACACCCTTTCTTCCCCTTTCCATAGTCAAAGAAGCTTCTGCTTGTGGCTACCATCACCACCAGTCCCCAGGGGTTCTGCCATGCCACTGCTGATGTTAGCTTAAAGCCCAAGGGCTGTTCTGTCAGCTTGTGGTGAATGCTGTCAGGCCTGGAACTTACCCTTCAGGGCAGTGGGCTCCCCTTTGGCCGAGGGCAGGTCCAGAAATGCTGCCTAAGAGTCTAGGCCTGGACTCCAGGACCCCAAGAACCTGCTGGTTGCTCTACCCCACTGTGGCTGAGCTGGTACTAAGGTCCAAGACAAAGTCCCCTTTACTTTTCACTGTGTTTTTCTCAAATAGAAGGAGTCTTTCACCATAGCCAATAGGTGGGAATGTGCTGAGTCTCACCTGAAGCCAGCACAGCTCAGAGCCCAAGGCCAATAGCTTACACCCTGGGTATCACTGCTGGTTATTCAGGGCCCAAGGGCTCTTTAGTCAGCAGGTGGTGAATTCTGCCATGACCAGGCCCTTCACCTCAAGGCAACAGGATCCCTTTTTGCCCAGGACTTGCCTAGAAATGTCATCTGGGAGCTAGGGCCTGGAATGGGGCCTCACAACTCTACCTGGTGCCTATCCTATTGTGGCTGAACTGGCATCCAAAAGGCAAAACAAAGTCCTCTTTCATCTTCACTCTCCTCTCCTTAAACAGAAGAAAGGAATCACTTTTGTTGCTATGAGTTGTACTTGCTGGAGTTGGAGAGGAGATGGTGCAAACCCTAACATAGCAACTTTTAATGAGAATTAAAAAGAAGTTACTTTGAAGATCAAAGTCACACTTATAACACCAGTCTATCATGATAAATATAATTTTATTTTTCCTTCTTAATCAAGTCAGGCTTTTGCATGTGTTCAAATTAAATGACTGCTCATAAGATTTTATATTAGGTGTTTGGGAGTGTCGTTCCTCTGCTCAGAAATACCTCACTAATGGCAAGGTCATCTTGCCAGATATACTTAAGTGTCTGCCAATTTGACTTAAGACTAATTGTCTTTATAATGTTACACATTTTTCAAATAGGAAGTAAAAATATGTTTAGTTGCTCAAACTCATTGGAGCTCATTTGTTCAGTTAATTAGTTTATCTGTCACTTATTAAAAGGAATAGGACAGATAATGATTTTGAATAATGTACATGTTGTTAATATCAATGGGGATAACACACACACAGATACACACGCACACACACACAGACCACACACACACACACATAGACCCCCCCCCACACACACACATATATTTAAAATGTTTACTGTATCTCTTATGAGAAGTATAAGCCCTTAATTCATTCTCTTGATTATGGGATCATAGAAGTCTAAAAGCATCCCCAGGTTGGATGATACCAGGGTATTTCCCATATGCATGGGTGAGTAGTTAATATTCACAGCGATGGAGTTGACATGTCTTTTTTTTTTCCCCAGATGTATGATCTCACTTATATGGGGAATCCGAGAAGTCAAGCTAATAGAAGCAAAGAGTATAATGGTGGTTGGCAGGGCATGGGGAGTGAGGGAGTAGGGAAATGGTGGTCCAAGGGTACAAAGTTTCAATTAAACAGGATGAATATGTTCTGGGGACTTACTGTACAGAAGAAGGACTGTAGTTAATAATAATTATTGTACACTTGAAAATTGTTAAGAGGGTGGTTCTTAAATATTCTCACCACACACAAAAAATGATGAGTTTTGTGAGGTGCTGTGTACATTAATTAGCTTTACTTAAGCATTTCACAATTTTACATATATCAAAACATCATACTGTATAGAGTAAATATATCTAACTTTGACAGTTTTACCTTAATAAGCTCTGGGAGAAAAATATGATTTTTTTAGCTTTTTTTTTTATTTTTTGAGATGGAATCTCCTTCTGTCGCCCAGGCTGGAGTGCAGTGGTGCAACCTCAGCTCAGTGCAACCTCTGCCTCCCAGGAGGTTGCCCTGAGCCAAGAATCAAGCAATTTTCTAGCCTCAGCTTCCTGAGTAGCTGAAATTACGGGTGTGTGCCACCATGCCTAGCTATTTTTTGTAATTTTAGTAGAGACAAGGTTTCATCATGATGGCCAGGCTAGTCTTGAACTCCTTACCTCAAGTGATCTGCCTGCCTTGGCCTCCCAAGGTTCTTGGATTACAGGCATGAGCCACCGTGCCTGGCCTCTTTTCAGCTTTTTAAATATGGGAAGTTCTATGGGTAAAAATTGCCATATATAAGAGACATAGTTTTAGAGAGTCATCAATTAGCATGGGGTTTGAACTTGTGAAGGTAAGGATGATGTATTATACTGATTTTTATTACTTTAAATATAAACATTAAATAGTGACATTGAAAATATTAGAGAAACAAGTATAAAAGA
The DNA here is from genome assembly GCF_006542625.1 of Nomascus leucogenys. Classification (NCBI taxonomy): domain Eukaryota; kingdom Metazoa; phylum Chordata; class Mammalia; order Primates; family Hylobatidae; genus Nomascus; species Nomascus leucogenys. The sequence continues at coordinate 45,766,537 of NC_044402.1, read as the reverse complement.
GCAGAAAATTTATATATATATATATATACATAAAAGAGCAGAATATATATATGTATATATAGCATAGGAAGTATCCTTTTTTTAAGATGCCTAGCAATCAGGATATTTTTCATCTTTCCATGTTGTGCATGCTTAGTGCCTTCTACTAATCATTGAAACTGAGTGTCTCGATGGTCTGATCTGTAAAATGGAGATAATGGCATCCTTACCATAATTACCTAACAGGGATTTGGTGAGGGATAAGACTTTTCAAGGAACTCCTCAAAAACCATTACATAAATACAGAGTTTTACTATAACTATGTGGGAGTATGTCCTTTGAAACCCATTAGGGAAGAGAGTGTCAGACGTCTTAAAAGTCAGTGTAATATCTCATGCTTGTTCCCAAACATATGATATTGCTGTAGACATTAGTTTTGTTTTCTTTTTAATTGTAGAAGTTAATGGGATTAAATTCTAGATTTTCATACTTCCTTTTAAAAAATTAAACATTTCTTAAATATTTAAGAATTGTTTAGTATTTATAATTTTAAATACCAAAAGAGAAACTAATTTTCCCGCACTGCTCCAAAAAATAATTTTTTTCTAAAAATAAAAGTTTAAATATACTTGGAAATGGCTTATCAGTGAATGGCTCCTATATAGGTAAGAATCTTCTCTTTTATTTCTAACGATTTAGGCATATATTATGAACTCTTTCAACATGTAGTCCTCCTTCACCTTCCAATGTAATAATATCCTTGCCTATCTTTACCATTTTTCTTTGTTCATAAAGGTAGTATCTTTTTTTTTTTTTTTTTTTTTGAGGCTTAAGCTAACCCTTGATCTCCTTGATCCCACTGTCAAACATTTTACTCTTCAACCCGGGTTTGTTTTTCCAACTACATATTGAGGTCTCTATATTCTATATTAGTATATTCATTGTCTTATAGGAACTCATGAAATGTGTGCTGAATAAATAATGGTCATAGCTGAGATTAAGATTATTTGTCAGAAAAACCTATGACCAGTGATGATGAGCATTTCTTCATGTGTTTTCTGGCTGCATAAATGTCTTCTTTTGAGAAGTGTCTGTTCATGTCCTCTGCCCACTTTTTGATGGGGTTGTTTGTTTTTTTCTTGTAAATTTGTTTGAGTTCATTATAGATTCTGGATATTAGCCCTTTGTCAGATGAGTAGGTTGAAAAAATTTTCTCCCATTTTGTAGGTTGCCTGTTCATTCTGATGATAGTTTCTTTTGCTGTGCAGAAGCTCTTTAGTTTAATGAGATCCCATTTGTCAATTTTGGCTTTTGTTGCCATTGCTTTTGGTGTTTTAGACATGAAGTCCTTGCCCACGCCTATGTCCTGAATGGTATTGCCTAGGTTTTCTTGTAGGATTTTAATGGTTTTAGGTCTAACATATAAGTCTTTAATCCATCTTGAATTAATTTTTGTATAAGGTGTAAGGAAGGGATCCAGTTGCAGCTTTCTACATATGGCTAGCCAGTTTTCCCAGCACCATCACTGGCCATCAGAGAAATGCAAATCAAAACCACAGTGAGATACCATCTCACACCAGTTAGAATGGCCATCATTAAAAAAGCAGGAAACAACAGGTGCTGGAGAGGATGTGGAGAAATAGGAACACTTTGACACTGTTGGTGGGACTGTAAACTAGTTCAACCATTGTGGAAGTCAGTGTGGCGATTCCTCAGGGATCTCGAACTAGAAATACCATTTGACCCAGCCATCCCATTACTGGGTATATACCCAAAGGACTATAAATCATGCTGCTATAAAGACACATGCACACGTATGTTTATTGCGGCACTATTCACAATAGCAAAGAGTTGGAACCAACCCAAATGTCCAACAACGATAGACTGGATTAAGAAGATGTGGCACATATACACCATGGAATACTATGCAGCCATAAAAAATGATGAGTTCGTGTCCTTTGTAGGGACATGGATGAAACTGGAAAACATCATTCTCAGTAAACTATCACAAGGACAAAAAACCAAACACCGCATGTTCTCTCTCATAGGTGGGAATTGAACAATGAGAACTCATGGACACAGGAAGGGGAACATCACACTCCGGGGACTGTTGTGGGGTGGGGGGAGGGGGGAGGGACAGCATTAGGAGATACACCTAATGCTAAATAACGAGTTAATGGGTGCAGGAAATCAACATGGCACATGGATACATATGTAACAAACCTGCACATTGTGCACATGTACCCTAAAACCCTAAAGTATAATAAAAAAATAAATAAATAAAAAAAAAGAAAAACATATGACTATTTCATTAGTTAAGTTGCTTTCACAGTATTTGATTTGATACTCTACATACCATTATAAACAAGTAGGAAAATATATTGGGTAAAACTGTGATGTCAACATTTATAAAACATATTTAAGACTAACTATAGTAAGAAATATGTGGCATATTATGTTGAAAAACAAAGCACTGTGGATAAACATGCAAGAAGACAGAAATAAGTGAGTATGGACATCCATTTCCTGTATGGGAAGATGAAATTCTCTAAATGTAAACTATTTACAAATTAATTTGCAAATTTTTGAGATTCAGTTAAAATCTCAATAAATATTGTAGTTTTCAACAATGTAAAATCAAAATTTAATAATAATAAAAACTGTAGACTTGGTGATAGAGCTAGACCCTGTCTTTAATTGAAAAAATAAAACATTAATAACTGGCTGGTGATAGTCAATATATTTTAAATTAGTTAAGATGGGATTTACCTTACCAAATATCAAATGAAATTATAAAACTACAGTTATTGAAACATAAATTATTAAGCCAAGTAGGGTATTAGACCTCAAAAACGAACCTGATATCATAGTTTCATGTATGATAAAGATGACATTTGTCATTTGATTGTAATTACATCTGATTCTAGCTTTGGAAATCTGCCAACACTGTTACTTTCTGAGTAGCTTACTTAGTGGAGTTTACCTATATATTTATTTTTTTATAGAACCAGTTTATTTATTCAACTGTTTTTCACATTTTAATTAACTGCTTACACACATACACACACATATAGTATTTTTTATCCTTTCATTGATTTGTCGAATACAATTTTTCTAAATTTTCTAATACAAAGCTTGCTTTTCCTTATTTTATTTTTTTATTTTTTTATTATACTTTAAGTTTTAGGGTACATGTGCACAACGTACAGATTAGTTACATATGTATACGTGTGCCATGTTGGTGTGCTGCACCCATTAACTCATCATTTAACGTTAGGTGTATCTCCTAATGCTATCCCTCCCCCCTCTCCCCACCCCACAACAGGCCCTGGTGTGTGATGTTCCCCTTCCTGTGTCCATGTGTTCTCATTGCTCAGTTTCCACCTATGAGTGAGAACATGTGGTGTTTGGTTTTTTGTCCTTGCCATAGTTTGCTGAGAATGATGGTTTCCAGCTTCATCCATGTCCCCACAAAGAACATGAACTCATCATTTTTTATGGCTGCATAGTATTCCGTGGTGTGTATGTGCCATAATTTCTCAATCCAGTCTATCATTGATGGATATTTAAGTTGGTTTCAAGTCTTTGCTATTGTGAATAGTGCCGCCATAAAAATACGTGTGCGTGTGTCTTTATAGCAGCATGATTTATAATCCTTTGGGTGTATACCCAGTAATGGGATGGCTGGGTCAAATGGTATTTCTAGTTCAAGATCCCTGAGGAATCACCACACTGACTTCCACAATGGTTGAACTAGTTTACAGTCCCACCAACAGTGTAAAAGTGTTCCTATTTCTCCACATCCTCTCCATCACTTGTTGTGTCCTGACTTTTTAATGATGGCCATTCTAACTGGTGTGAGATGGTATCTCATTGTGGTTTTGATTTGCATTTCTCTGATGGCCAGTGATGATGAGCATTTTTTCATGTGTTTTTTGGCTGCATAAACGTCTTCTTTTGAGAAGTGTCTGTTCATATCCTTCGCCCACTTTTTGATGGGGTTGTTTTTTTCTTGTAAATTTGTTTGAGTTTATTGTAGATTCTGGATATCAGCCCTTTGTCAGATGAGTAGGTTGAAAAAATTTTCTCCCATTCTGTAGGTTGCCTGTTCACTGTGATGGTAGTTTCTTTTGCTGTGCAGAAGCTCTTTAGTTTAATTAGATCCCATTTGTCAATTTTGGCCTTTGTTGCCATTGCTTTTGGTGTTTTAGACATGAAGTCCTTGGCCATGCCTATGTCCTGAATGGTATTGCCTAGGTTTTCTTCTAGGGTTTGTATGGTTTTAGGTCTAACATTTAAGTCTTTAATCCATCTTGAATTAATTTTTGTATAAGGTCATCAGATATTAGATCTTTTGGTCATTCTTTTTGTGTTAACTATTTGCCTTATGTTTTATGTCTTAAATTAACACTGCCATTTCTGATGATAAGGAGGGTCCTTTACCTCTCCTTCCTCCTCCTCTTGTTCTTCATCTTCTTCTTTGCTCCTCTGATACTTGTTCCTACTGTTAACTTATTTTCTTATAAGCAAGGTATATTAAAATTTTCTTTATTTTTTTCTTCTAAAGTTATTATAGACTTTTATTAATTGTCTATATCAACATATATTATTGTCACAGCCCAAGGTATTTTTGTTTTATTTTCAATATTTTGGAAGGTTATCTCTTTAACATTCCTTTTAAAAATCACCTTTTTAATGAAATAAGAACAAAATATAATTTAACTGTGCTATATGTAAGAGGATGAATTTTGCATACTTTTATTTTCCCATCCTTTTCTTTGTAAATATGTATGTTATGTTTAGACGTTCAATCAAAGGAAAGAATTCCTCTCCTGTTTTACTCTAAGAAGAGAATGACCTTTGTTCCACAATGCTTTAGGTTTTAGTGTATATCCATGAGAATGATCTCTATTCTGATTAATAAATGTGGAAATACTGGATGCTCATATGAGTACAACCTGGCATTCTAGAAATTATTGGAATACAGGAATAAGAAAAGAAAAATTTTAATTTCTATGCTAATCAAGTTTGATTTGGAAATGTTTTAAGGAGACACATCTCATTATGTAAAAATAACATCTTCCCATTTAAAAATATAGAAATTTAATAAAAACATAAAACTAAAAAATAATTCCAAAATATTAAATTATTAAAGTATTATTTTGTTTTAAGAATAATTTTGACCCATTTCGTTTTGTAAACAAATCAGCTACATATAACTTTCTGATTGTTTAGATTTAACTTTGTAAGTGATTTTTAAATCATTTTTATAACATATCTCTCTTTTCTTTATTTTACATTCTGAGGCTACTTGAATATTCAAATATTACTTTTAAAAATAGCACATAGATGTTATATTTCTGGAAATTTTGCTTTATATATGAATATCATTACATTGCTTATTAACAGGAACAATATCTTTTTGATTATAAAGTTTCAAATCCCAAAATTTTCCCCTAAGGAATTACAGACACTTAAACCAAAGGAAGAAAGATATGTATGAGTCAATTCATGGTATTGCTGTATGCCAAATGGATCTGATTTAGTTTGTACAATTCCACAGGGCAAAACTAAGATGAAAAGGTAGAAGCTATATAGAAAGTTGGCTGGATAAAATGTTGATTTAACACTGAGAGCTTCCTAAAAATGGAGGTAGAACTGCCTTCCAAAGTCATAAAATACAAGTATTCCTGCAGTGATTTGGTGCCTACCTTTCAAGATATTGTGCAAAGATAGTTCACACTAGATAATTATAAAAGGTAGGAACTCCACTTTAGGTGAGTATCTGACTCCAAAAATAAAGGATTTATCTTTTTTCAAAGCCAATATGTTCCTCTGTAATTTGTAATTAGATGGAATCATTAGGATGTGACTACATGTATTAAGCTTCTATCATCCATCGATCTGTTGATCTATCTATTTATGAATGACTATTTATGGGGTGGAGCCAAGATGGCCGAATAGGAACAGCTCCGGTCTACAGCTCCCAGCCTGAGTGACACAGAAGACTGGTGATTTCTGCATTTCTGTTTGAGGTACCGGTTTCATCTCACTAGGGAGTGCCAAACAGTGGGTGCAGGTCAGTCAGTGAAGTGCACTATGCGCGAGCCGAAGCAGGGCGAGGCATTGCCTCACTCGGGAAGCACAAGGGGTCAGGGAGTTCCCTTTCCTAGTCAAAGAAAGGGGTAACAGACGGCACCTGGAATATCGGGTCAGTCCCACCCTAATACTGTGCTTTTCCAATGGGCCTGGAAAACGGCACACTAGGAGATTGTGTCCCGCACCTGGCTCGGAGGGTCCTATGCCCATGGAGTCTCGCCAATTGCTAGCACAGCAGTCTGAGATCAAGCTGCAAGGTGGCAGCAAGGCTGGGGGAGGGGTGCCTGCCATTGCCCAGGCTTGCTTAGGTAAACAAAGCAGCCAGGAAGCTCTAACTGGGTGGAGCCCACCACAGCTCAAGGAGGCCTGCCTGCATCTGTAGGCTCCACCTCTGGGGGCAGGGCACAGACAAACAAAAAGTCAGCAGGAACCTCCACAGACTTAAATGTCCCTATCTGACTGACAGCTTTGAAGAGAGTAGTGGTTCTCCCAGCACGCAGCTGGAGATCTGAGAACGCACAGACTGCCTCCTAAAGTGGGTCCCTCACCCCTGAGCAGCCTAACTGGGAGGCACCCCCCGAGTAGGGACAGACTGACACCTCACTCAGCCAGGTACTCCTCTGAGACAAAACTTCCAGAGGAACTATCAGACAGCTGAATTTGTGGTCTCACAAAAATCCGCTGTTCTGCAGCCACCGCTGCTGACACCCAGCCAAACAGGGTCTGGAGTGGACCTCTAGTAAACTCCAACAGACCTGCAGCTGAGGGTCCTGTCTGGTAGAAGGAAAACTAACAAACAGAAATAACATCCACAGCAAAAATCCATCTGTACATCACCATCATCAAAGACCAAAAGTAGATAAAACCACAAAGATGGGGAAAAAACAGAGCAGAAAAACTGGAAACTCTAAAAAGCAGAGCACCTCTCCTCCTCCAAAGGAACACAGTTCCTCACCAGCAATGGAACAAAGCTGGATGGAGGGTGACTTTGACGAGTTGAGAGAAGAAGGCTTCAGACGATCAAACTACTCTGAGCTACGGGAGGAAATTTAAAACAATAGCAAAGAAGTTAAAAACTTTTAAAAAAAATTAGACGAATGGATAACTAGAATAACCAAAGGAGAGAAGGGCTTAAAGGAGCTGATGGAGCTGAAAGCCAAGTTTCGAGAACAACGCGAAGATTGCAGAAGCCTCAGTAGCAGAGGCGATCAACTGGAAGAAAGGGTATCGCTGATGGAAGATGAAATGAATGAAATGATGTGAGAAGGGAAGTTTAGAGAAAAAAGAATAAAAAGAAGTGAACAAAGCCTCCAAGAAATTTGGGACTATGTGAAAAGACCAAACCTACGTCTGATTGGTGTACCTGAAAATGACGGGGAGAATGGAACCAAGTTGGAAAACACTCTGCAAGATATTATCCAGGAGAACTTCCCCAATCTAGCAAGGCAGGCCAACATTCAGATTCAGGAAATACAGAGAACGCCACGAAGATACTCCTCGAGAAGAGCAACTCCAAGACACCTAATTGTCAGATTCACCAAAGTTGAAATAAGGAAAAAATGTTAAGGGCAGCCAGAGAGAAAGGTCAGGTTACCCACAAAGGGAAGCCTATCAGACTAACAGCTGATCTCTCGGCAGAAACTCTACAAGCCAGAAGAGAGTGGGGGCTGATATTCAACATTCTTAAAGAAAAGAATTTTCAACCCAGAATTTCATATCCAGCCAAACTAAGCTTCATAAGTGAAGGAGAAATAAAATACTTTACAGACAAGCAAACGCTGAGTGATTTTGTCACCACCAGGCCTGCCCTAAAAGAGCTCCTGAAGGAAGCACTAAACATGGAAAGGAACAACCGGTACCAGCCACTGCAAAAACATGCCAAATTGTAAAGACCATGGAGGCTAGGAAGAAACTGCATCAACTAACGAGCAAAATAACCAACTAACATCATAATGGCAGGATCAGATTCACACATAACCATATTAACTTTAAATGTAAATGGGCTAAATGCTCCAATTGAAAGACACAGACTGGCAAACTGGATAAGAAGTCAGGACCCATCAGTGTGCTGTATTCAGGAAACCCATCTCATGTGCAGAGACACACATAGACTCAAAATAAAGGGATGGAGGAAGATCTACCAAGCAAAAGGAAAACAAAAAAAGGCAGGGGTTGCAATCCTAGTCTCTGACAAAATAGACTTTAAACCAACAAAGATCAAAAGAGACAAAGAAGGCCATTACATAATGGTAAAGGGATCAATTCAACAAGAAGAGCTAACTATCCTAAATATATATGCACCCAACACAGGAGCACCCAGATTCATAAAGCAAGTCCTGAGTGACCTACAAAGAGACTTAAACTCCCACACAATAATAATGGGAGATTTTAACACCCCACTGTCAACATTAGACAGATCATTGAGACAGAAAGTAAACAAGGATATCCAGGAATTGAACTCAGCTCTACATAAAGTGGACCTAATAGACATCTACAGAACTCTCCACACCAAATCAACAGAATATACATTTTTTTCAGCACCACACCACACCTATTCCAAAATTGACCACATAGTTGGAAGTAAAGCTCTCCTCAGCAAATGTAAAAGAACAGAAATTATAACAAACTGTCTCTCAGACCACAGTGCAATCAAACTAGAACTCAGGATTAAGAAACTCACTCAAAACCTCTCAACTACATGGAAACTGAACAACCTGCTCCTGAATGACTATTGGGTACATAATGAAATGAAGGCAGAAATAAAGATGTTCTTTGAAACCAATGAGAACAAAGACACAACATACCAGAATCTCTGGGACATGTCCAAAGCAGTGTGTAGAGGGAAATTTATAGCACTAAATGCCCACAAGAGAAAGCAGGAAAGATCCAAAATTGACACCCTAACATCACAATTAAAAGAACTAGAAAAGCAAGAGCAAACACATTCAAAAGCTAGCAGAAGGCAAGAAATAACTAAAATCAGAGCAGAACTGAAGGAAATAGAGACACAAAAAACCCTTCAAAAAATCAATGAATCCAGGAGCTGGTTTTTTGAAAAGATCAACAAAATTGATAGACCGCTAGCAAGACTAATAAAGAAGAAAAGAGAGAAGAATCAAATAGATGCAATAAAAAATGACAAAGGGGACATCATCACCGATCCCACAGAAATACAATCTACCATCAGAGAATACTACAAACACCTCTATGCAAATAAACTAGAAAATCTAGAAGAAATGGATAAATTCCTCGACAAATACACCCTCCCAAGACTAAACCAGGAAGAAGTTGAATCTCTGAATAGACCAATAACAGGTTCTGAAATTGTGGCAATAATCAATAGTTTACCAACCAAAAAGAGTCCAGGACCTGATGGATTCACAGCTGAATTCTACCAGAGGTACAAGGAGGAACTGGTACCATTCCTTCTGAAAGTATTCCAATAGATAGAAAAAGAGGGAATCCTCCCTAACACATTTTATGAAGCCAGCATCATCCTGATACCAAAGCCTGGCAGAAACATAACCAAAAAAGAGAATTTCAGACCAATATCCTTGATGAACATTGATGCAAAAATCCTCAATAAAATACCGGCAAACCGAATCCAGCAGCACATCAAAAAGCTTATCCACCATAACCAAGTGGGCTTCATCCCTGGGATGCAAGGCTGGTTCAACATACGCAAATCAATAAATGTAATCCAGCATATAAACAGAACCAAAGACAAAAACCACATGATTATCTCAATAGATGCAGAAAAGGCCTTTGACAAAATTCAACAACCCTTCATGCTAAAAACTCTCAATAAATTAGGTATAGACGGGACGTATCTCAAAATAATAAGAGCTATCTATGACAAACCCACAGCCAATATCATACCGAATGGGCAAAAACTGGAAGCATTCCCTCTGAAAACTGGCACAAGACAGGGATGCCCTCTCTCACCGCTCCTATTCAACATAGTGCTGGAAGTTCTGGCCAGAGCAATCAGGCAGGAGAAGGAAATAAAGGGTATTCAATTAGGAAAAGAAGAAGTCAAATTGTCCCTGTTTGCAGATGACATGATTGTATATCTAGAAAACCCCATTGTCTCAGCCCAAAATCTCCTTAAGCTGATAAGCAACTTCAGCAAAGTCTCAGGATACAAAATCAATGTACAAAAATCACAAGCATTCTTGTACACCAATCACAGACAAACAGAGATCCAAATCATGAGTGAACTCCCATTCACAATTGCTTCAAAGAGAATCAAATACCTAGGAATCCAACTTACAAGGGATGGGAAGGACCTCTTCAAGGAGAACTACAAACCACTGCTCAATGAAATAAAAGAGGATACAAACAAATGGAAGAACATTCCATGCTCATGGGTTGGAAGAATCAATATCGTGAAAATGGCCATACTGCCCAAGGTAATTTATAGATTCAATGCCATCCCCATCAAGCTACCAATGACTTTCTTCACAGAATTGGAAAAAACTACTTTAAAGTTCATATGGAACCAAAAAAGAGCCCGCATCGCCACGTCAATCCTAAGCCAAAAGAACAAAGCTGGAGGCATCACGCTACCTGGCTTCAAACTATACTACAAGGCTACAGTAACCAAAACAGCATGGTACTGGTACCACCACAGAGACATAGATCAATGGAACAGAACAGAGCCCTCAGAAATGATGACGCATATCTACAACTATCTGATCTTTGACAAACCTGACGAAAACAAGAAATGGGGAAAGGATTCCCTATTTAATAAATGGTGCTGGGAAAACTGGCTAGCCACATGTAGAAAGCTGAAACTAGATCCCTTCCTTACACCTTATACAAAAATTAACTCAAGATGGATTAAAGACTTAAATGTTAGACCTAAAACCATTAAAATCCTACAAGAAAACCTAGGCAATACCATTCAGGACATAGGCGTGGGCAAGGACTTCATGTCTAAAACACCAAAAGCAATGGCAACGAAAGCCAAAATTGACAAATGGGATCTAATTAAACTAAAGAGCTTCTGCACAGCCAAAGAAACTACCATCAGAGTGAACAGGCAACCTACAGAATGGGAGAAAATTTTTTCAACCTACTCATCTGACAAAGGGCTAATATCCAGAATCTACAATGAACTCAAACAAATTTACAAGAAAAAAACAAACAACCCCATCGAAAAGTGGGCAAAGGACATGAACAGACACTTCTCAAAAGAAGACATTTATGCAGCCAAAAAACACATGAAAAAGTGCTCATCATCACTGGCCATCAGAGAAATGCAAATCAAAACCACAGTGAGATACCATCTCACACCAGTTAGAATGACCATCATTAAAAAATCAGGAAACAACAGGTGCTGGAGAGGATGTGGAGAAATAAGAACACTTTTACACTGTTGGTGGGACTGTAAACTAGTTCAACCATTGTGGAAGTCAGTGTGGCAATTCCTCAGGGATCTAGAACTAGAAATACCATTTGACCCAGCCATCCCATTACTGGGTATATACCCAAAGGACTATAAATCATGCTGCTGTAAAGACACATGCACACGTATGTTTATTGCGGCACTATTCACAATAGCAAAGACTTGGAACCAACCCAAATGTCCAACAACGATAGACTGGATTAAGAATATGTGGCACATATACACCATGGAATACTATGCAGCCATAAAAAATGATGAGTTCATGTCCTTTGTAGGGACATGGATGAAACTGGAAAACATCATTCTCAGTAAACTATCACAAGGACAAAAAGCAAACACCGCATGTTCTCTCACTCATAGGTGGGAATTTAACAAGGAGAACTTATGGACACAGGAAGGGGAACATCACACTCCGGGGACTGTTGTGGGGTTGGGGGAGGGTGGAGGGACAGCATTAGGAGATATACCTAATGCTAAATGATGAGTTAATGGGTGCAGGAAATCAACATGGCACATGGATACATATGTAACAAACCTGCACATTGTGCACATGTACCCTAAAACCTAAAGTATAATAATAAAAAAAAAATAATAAAAAAATAATAAAAAAATGAATGACTATTTATATATTTATTCTAGATAAATAATAAAGCCCTAATTACTCTGGATAATTAATAAATAGCCTATTATCCATCAAAGTGTTGTGGCTTTTTGCTAAATTGTGGAAAGGGCAAGTTTGCATTTCAGTATCCTGTAGATGTTATGGCTTCTTTGCGGCCTTCTTTCCTTGAACCTTCCTTTGAATATCAGACAGATGGCAAGCTAGGCAATTCATATTGCTCACACTGGAATCTCCAAAAGGGTAGTAACCAAAGCAAAAGCCCTCTGTTGGAAAATCTGTTTGCAACTTCATTACATAGTATGTGTCTGTTAACTAGAGGGATTCTAAACAGTCTTTTAGGAGTCATTTTATACTTTTTTTTTAATTGCTGAGTTTCACATGTTACTTGTGTATGTAGTTTAAATATTTAATGTTTATCACAGGAAAAAAGAGAACATTGATTTTATTGTTAAAGAATACATACCAACCACATAGAAGGGGAGAATGGAACAATATAGATTCTGCATTTCCATTTTAGAGAAGTACAACTAATTGTGTAATTTACCATTCTTATTTTAAAATGAGACATAAATTATAGCTGGGTCAGACGCAATGAAAAAAAATTAGAGGAAAATAGCAAAAAAGAAGTTCAACCTTTTTCTTTCCTTGAGCAGCTGCTTTATCTCCCTTAAATAATAGGGGACCATGGTCCATGGAATTTAGTAAAAGAGAACCAAAAGCATAATAACGTTTAAAGATAGCTTGAGAACCACTGGGGATGTCTGGATTTTACTTCTTGTTCTGCCAGCTCCTATAGGATTTGCATACATTATCAGAGCTTCAAGTTTATGATCTGTACATTGGAAGGCATATATCATATAATAATAATGGCTCTTGATTTATTGAGTGCTTAGTATGTGCCAGACACTTTGCCAAGCTCTTTACATCGATTATTTCATTAAATCTTCATAATAATCCAATGGGTTAGAAATTTTCCACAAACTGATACTGAGATTACATCTGCAGCCTACCTGCAAGCTGACCGACACATATACCTGAAAACTACATAAATATTAAAACCCTACCTAGTTCTAAAATTGTATGAAAAATTGGCTTAGTACTTACTAAGGTCAATTGCACTTTAAATTGCCTATTCCTGATAAAAGCCATTGATTAACTAACTACAGTCTTCCTGGATAGCCCTGTATTCTTTCAGCCCTGGAAGGGCCTTTGGACAAATGCATCCAAGAGATGGATCCAAGGGATGCACTGGATCATAATACGCAGTTTCCTCTTTCTTTCTTTCTTTCTTTTGTTTCTTCCTTTCTGTCTTTCTTACTTTCTTTCTTTCCTTTTTCTTTTTTCTTTCTCTCTCTCTTTTTCTTCCCACCCTTCCTCAATGATGTGTTCTATTTCTCTTCTTATGCCCTTGAATCAGAGAAATTTTTTAAAAATCCTGTGTTTAAGAAAGACTCTACCTGGTAAGAGAAAAAAGTGTGCACATGATAATTAATATACCAGAGGTGCACTGTATGTAACATACTGTAATGGAGGCATATATAAGAGACTGGGAAGACATTTCTACTCTACCAGAAGTAGGAGGAGATAGATACAGGGAAATCTTCACACAGGTACTAGATGGGTCTTGAAGAGTAAATTGGTACACTTCAGATAGGCTAGAGATGTAGCTGAGCTTTCCAGACCCAGAGGGTAGAACCTGAAACAACCACTCTCATACTTTTTATATTCTGGATTTTACCTTGCAGGTTGATGAAATTATTTTGGATATATCTTTTTAAATCTCCAATGAGATATATTCAGAATGCATTCCAGTGGACCAAATCTTTCTGTGGCCTTGGCTGGATTTGTGAGAATAAGCCATTTAAGATTTAATACGTTTATGCTTTTAAATTTTGGAGGAACTTCCGGTGTTACGTAGATACAACAGGAAGTCATTCATGGAGATTCATTTAGCATCTATTTTCAGAGTGACAATGATTGCCATACTGGAGAGATGACTGATTTTGGTGGTTGTCCATTGTGAACACATACAAATTTTGAAATTCAAAATGGCCATTTGTTTCAGCCTTATGGAATTTTCATTTTAACATCATTTCAATTTAACAAGTTTCAAAAGGAATCTCATTATTTATATTTTTATTTTTTGCACTACTAGTAAAATTGAATATATTTCCCTGCTTATGGTCAGCTTTATAATTTTCATGAGGATTTCACATTGCTTGCTTGTGTGTTTTGCTCGTATTTCTATTTAAGGAATTTTAAAATTGTTGATTTATAAGAATGCTTTATATATAAAGGGTATTTATATTTTGTTAATTATATTTATTGAAATATTTGTTAGTGTTCCAATCTACATAATTTTTAGTATATTTTCTCTCATTCAGAAATTTTAATTTTCACTGCATTTAAAACTATTAGCCTTTTCCTTTAGACTGTATTGACATTATGTTTAGGAAGAATTTTTTTACAATTCTCATACAATCTATTACAATTTTATCAAATTGCTAGAAAAGTTCTATTGGTATTTTGATTTGTATTGCATTTAACATATATAGTAATTTGAAGAAACTTGACATTTGTAAATATTCTTTAAATATTCAGCCTTACCATCCAAGAACATAATAAATCACTGTAATTATAATTTTAAAAATCTTACAGTAACATGTTATACCCTTTAATAATAACAATGGTAAATTAATACCTAAGTGTTGTATTTGTTCCTTGCTAATCAGTCTCTCATTTACTGGCCCCCTTTCCTGCTCTTCTTTCACCTCCTTCAAGTATAGACATCCAAAACTTCACATCCTTAATCTATTTTTATTTGACTTTTGTATATGGTGAGAAATAGGACTCTAGTATTATTCCTGTGCATATGGATATCCAGTCTTCCCAGCACATTGTATTGAAAAGACTGTCCTTTCTTCAAGTTATGTTCTTGGTGCTTTTGTCAAAAATGAGTTGGTTGCAAATGTGTGGTTTTATTTCCGGGTTCTCTATTCTGTTCCATTGGTCTATGTGTCTGTTTTTATGTTGCTGTTTTTGTTACTATAGCTTCATAGTATATTTTGAATCCGGTAGTGTGATGCCTCAGGCTTTGTTCTTTTTTGTTTTTTCAGGACTGCTTTCGCCATTTGGGGTGTTTAGTGATTCCATACAAATTTTAGGACTTCATTCTATCTTTGTGAAGAATGTCATTAATATTTTCATAGGGATTAAAAGCTATATCTCATGAAGATAGAAAGTAAATCAGTGGTTACCAGAGGCCAGGAAGGGTATGGGGAAGGAAAGATAAAGAGAGGAAAAATGGGTACAAAAATACAGTTAGAAGGAATAAGACATAGTGTTTGATAGCTCAGTAGGGTGACTGCAGTGAATCATAATCTATTTTACAGCTATTCGAAATAGCTGTAAGAGAATACTCCAAATATTCCCACATAAAGAAAAGGTAAATATTTGTGGTGATGATGGATATCCCAGTTATCCTGATTTAATCATTATATATTATATGAATGTATCAAAATATTACATGTACCCTTATAAATGCACATCTATTATGTAACAATAAAAAATTCTGGGCCAGGCACGGTGGCTCACACCTGTAATCCCAGCACTTTGGGAGGCTGAGGTGGGCAGATCACGAGGTCGGGAGATCAAGACCATCCTGGCTAACACAGTGAAACCCCATCTCTACTAAAAATACAAAAAATTAGCTGGGTGTGGTGGCGGGTGCCTGCAGTCCCACCTACTCGGGAGGCTGAGGCAGGAGAATGGCGTGAACCCGGGAGGCAGAGCTTGCAGTGAGCTGAGATGGTGCCACTGCACTCCAGCCTGGGTGACAGAGCGAGACTCCATCTCAAAAAAAATAAAATAAAATAAATTCTGCCCTATTTGTTTCTTATAGTCTGATTGTACAGTTTCATCTATCCCAGTGATTACAGCTATTACCTGAAAGTAGATGAATTTCCACACTTACACATCGACCCAGCCAATATAATAACTTGTCGGCTTTGCTATCATTGCCACACCAAATTCAAAATATCTACTACCAAACCCACTATCTTATTTTGGGGGCTGAATACCTTGACTTCCATATTTTGGTTAATGGTATTTCAATATGCATCCAAATTTTTTAAAAGTATGGCCATATTTGTCTTTTTTCTCTCTTTATTTCCATAGGCAATATACAGGCAGTTCTTAAAGATTTCAGCTCTATGAAGTTTCCAGCATCCATCCCTTTGTCTCCCACTCTCTGTTTCCATAACCACTATCATAGTTTTTGCTCTTCTCATCTCCTGTCTAGATTATTTCTTTGGCAATTAAACTAGTCTTTTTGTTTCCATCTTCTTTTCTTCCATCCCAATCAGCCTGATAAGCATCTAATTAATCTTTATGAGACAAAACATTGATTTGTTGCTATGGTTTCAAATGCCCCCCTGCAAATTCGGATGATGAAACTTAATGGCCAATGTAACTATGTTAAGCTGTGGGGCCTTTAAGAAGTGATTAGGTTATAAGGGCTTCTCCCCTTGGGAATGAGTTTTGGGCCATTGTAAAGGAGGCTTCACACAGTGTTTGGTTCTCTTGCCCTTATGCCTTCTTCCATGTGAGACCACGGCATTCCTCCCCTCCAGAGGATGGGAGACGGCACGATCTTAGAAGCAGAGGTCAGGCCTTACCAGACAACTGAATCTGCTGGAGCCTTGATCTTGGACTTCTCAGCCTCCAGAACTGTGAGAAAACGAAATTTTTAAAATAAATTACCCCATCTCAGGTATTTTGTTACAGAAGCACAAATGGACATACCATCTCTTTTCTTTTAAGGATCCTTCAATAGTCCACAGTGGTTGCTTGCCTAACTGAGCACAAGTCCCTCAATTTAGAAGGCTCTCATGCCTCAGATTCTTTTCTATTCTCCTTTTCAGGTGATTCTTCTCCTTTTCAAGTCCTTACTGTATCTTGAAATAGGACTATTGTTGTTCTTTAGAAATATATAATGATTTCATTCCTCTGCCTAACTAGGTAAACTCCAGCTGTTCCCCTAGAGTACCATCTCGCTTATCTCTCCGCAGTGAATGCTACCATCCTTAAAGCTGTATGTAATCTCCCCCTCTTCATATCTTGATTTTGGAAACTTATTATGGCATGACTTGAATATAAAGCTGTTTGTGCATTTGACTTATCTTCATTTCTAGATGTTTTAGCACCTTAACTGTGGAGATTTATCTTATTCATCTCTCATTTTATTCAGTGTTTTGTGCACATTTGGAATCATCTAAATATTTATTAAACCAAGTCAAATAGGCTCAATTATTCTGGGAATTGCCTGTGATTCAGAGTAAGAAACAAATGCCTAATTTTTATTAGATTCAAAATGTGACTCAGTTAAAATAAAACCTAAGGTAATGCTGACTTTTTTTTAATTTTGCCTTTACCTAAATCGAGTTTTAATTTAAGGTGAGCAGCTGGGAACCTCTGATTATAAAATTCTGTATGCCAATGGGTTTTTTATAGTAAAAAATAGTTATTTGTTAGAAATGCATTAGCACATATAGGTATTTGATTCAAAAGCTGTGATTTATGACTTAGACTGGAATTTTATGGGAACAATGTCATATAATACCTGAAAATGCCATTTATTTTCATGCACTATTTAAATTACACTTATACCAAGTTACAGCAATATTTAAAAAGAAATATTCAGTGCCTCCTCACATTTGCCACATTTTTATCACAGTTGAATTGAATTCAGAATTACTGAATGGGAAATATTTCTTCTACAAATGTTACAGTTGAATAATTAATCAAATGAGAAAAATGTGCAGGTGTATATTTTTATCTTCCTTTGTTCTATAATTTTTTTATTTGTAAAATGAATATATTCATGCTTCTGGATTTTTCCTTTTGAGTAGGATTCATAACATATCTCTAAACCCATAGCACATCTCACAGAAGGTAATATAAATACAATTTTCTGATGAATGTTGTGAGGGCTAGCTTTTCAAAATGGATTTAGACTGGAATATTCAGAGGTGGAAGTGCTTTAGCTAAAATATTAACTTACTCTGAAGGAAATCTAAAAACAGAAATTAGTATATCCTGTTGGAAAGAAGCAAGTATATATCTTAAAGTCATAGATAACTTGGTATATCAGTGAATGTGAAATGAAATTGAGGTAATGAAAACACTTTCTGAATCTAGAAGAATGATCAGGGATCTACTCACAGCATTTCTACATCTTTTATATGTTGTAAAAGTAAAGCATTAAATATGTTAGTTTTGTCTTTTGTCTAAAAATAGCTGCAATTCAGTTGCAATTCAGTGTCTATAATTTTAAATTCAGACAAGTAATTGGAAAGTTTAATATCTCCCTTTATTACCACTAATTTCTAAACTTGCCTGATTATTTATGAACCACCGAATCATATGCTTTTTTTAAATCGGATCCTGACACTGTCCCTCTACTTTCAATCAGGAGTAGCAAATGTATTTTTATTATATATTTACTGTGTAAAACATGATGATTTGAAGTATACATACATGTGTAATAATTAAATTTAGCTAATTAACATTCATTACCTCACAGTTGTCATCATTTTTGTGGTGAGAACACTTAATCTCCTCTATCTTTGCTTTTTTTTTTTTTTTTTTGAGACGGAGTCTTGCTCTTTCGCCCAGGCTGGAGTGCAGTGGCGCTATCTCGGCTCACTGCAAGCTCCGCCTTCCGGGTTCACACCATTCTCCTGCCTCAGCCTCCGAGTAGCTGGGACTACAGGCTCCAGCCACCATGCCCAGCTAATTTTTTATATTTTTAGTAGAGACGGGGTTTCATTGTGTTAGCCAGGATGGTCTCGATCTCCTGACCTCGTGATCCGCCCGCCTCGGCCTCCCAAAGTGCTGGGACTACAGGCGTGAGCCACCGTGCCAGGCCTATCTTTGCATTTTTGAAGAATGCAATATATTGTCATTAACTGTAGTCACCATGCTATACAATGGATCTCTTGAATTTATTCCTACTAACTGTAATTACATATTTGATTGACATCTCTGTTTGACCCAGAATTTTTGTTTGTTTGGGTTTTTTCCTTTGGGGTGGAGGTGTTACTTGGTGGTTTTGCTTGCTTGTTTTGCAATGGAGATATAGATCTGGCATGGACTTAGCGGCATCTACACCTCAATTTTTCTGGAGACCGATGGTAGGCATTTCTGATATATCTGGTGATTTGATAGATCAGAGCTCTAGAATGTAGGTTCTTTGTAGATTGGAACAATGTAAACTGACCCATATGAGAAATGAACTTGTAACCAACAAACCAAATGAGTAAGTTAGCAATAAAGGCATCCTTTTTAAAGTTGATCTGAAAAATCTGTAAAGTTCAACTCTTTTTAAGCCGTATTCAGAGCCTTTAGTCAAAAACATTTCTAAATAAATCCAAATAACACTACTTCTAAAAAAATATCCATAGCAGCATTTTATTCTTCATTTGGATCTGTTTATATGATGTCCTACTGTGTGCTCCTGGTACTCAGGAGTCTTATTTTCTCATAGAACTTGCTTTTGTGTGATAACGGACGAACAAGATGATTTTAAATGGTGAACCTGTTCTGAAAGCCAGTATTATACTTTTTAAAGGACTTATGGTTAAAAGAGTTTGGAGAATGTTGTGTTAAAGTTCAACCAGTTTCTTTTCTAAAGGACTACAGTCATCCCTCAGTATCCACAGGGAATTGGTTCCAGGACTCCCAGGGAGTCCTAGTCCCTTATATGAAATGGCATGGTATTGGCATATAACATACATACATCCTCCTGTAAACTTAAAGTCATCTCTAGATTACATGTAATAGCTTATACAATGTAAACTCTATGTAAGTTGTTGTTATACTGCACTGTGTATGGAATAATAATGACCAGAAAATAACTTTGTGCAGGCTCAGTATACATGTAACCATCCTAGTTCATGTCATCCGGAAAGTAATATTTTCTGGAGTTTTAAAACTATGATCTGTAGCTGGTTGAATCAGCATATATAGAACTCATGGATAGAGCAAACTGACCATACTTAGAATTTTTAATATTTTAATCTTTGTTATGAATCTCCAAGAGGAAAACATAGTATGTAGCATTTCACAATATAATTTGTCTGTGAAAATCTCGTTCCACAGACTATGTAGCAGCTCCACTGTTCAATAGAACATACTTTGTAAATGCTGTTCTACAACATGCATAACTAACTATGAAGGGTATAAACCTACGAATTCACAGCAAGAAACGCCACTTATCTAGACTATGTTTCCTGATAGCTTTATGAAAGAAGTTAAACTGATTTGCCAAAACAGAACCTTAATATAATCTTGATAAAAGATCTATGTGACAGGCATTCTGTAGGAAAATTATAATTTAAGGAATATGTATTCACATTGCTTCCAACAAGAGAAATAAATATATTGACAATTTGACAGCAATAATATAAAATTTTACTTGGCGTTATTCTTGCTATTTATGAGACCTTAAAAAAGAACCTCTAAAATAAGGAATAAGGCAAGCATATCCATCATTTTGAAATATAAAAGAGTATAACTGAACAAGAAGCCCCATTTTTATGCAGGCTAAAGAAAGACCAAGTATGCAGAAAGCCACTAGTTAGCCTTTCTGAATATTAAGCTTTTTGAAAGTAAAGATTATATCTTTCTAGGGCCTACATGGGTGCCTGGCACAAAAAGACATCCACAAATGTTTCTTAACTTCAGTTGAATTTAGAGAATAGTCAGGCAATAGTTAACAGGATAGGGCCACTAAGGAATGATATTCATTGGGTCAAGTTGTCCTGGTTCTGAAAAAGCTAATCCGGCTGCAAATGCTGCCTGAAAACTGGGTGTCTGCCTGCATGTGTTAATATTTAAATGACTAAATGATTAGAATTTCTGGCAAATGGTCACTAGTGAAGACAAGTTTCAGGTTATCCGAGCTAATGTGCAAATTATAGTCTCAGAAAATTTGAAATAAGTAGCACTCAGATGTAGAATCCTTATTCTTGTGTCTGAAATGGCAAATGGGCTATTTGCTATGGAATGGAGCCGCAGGAAGAACTTTAAATTCCAGGCGGGGAATAGTGAAACATTAGCATATCAGGGTCTCATGTCGTTCACCCAATGCCCAGGGCAGAAATCCAGTTATAGGAGGTAGGTTGTGGCATGAGACATTGGGCTGTGAGATTGTACAAAATTCTTAGAAGCCATGGCTTCCTCAGCTTTGTCCTTCATGGTGGAGAACATCGTTAAACATTAGCATATCAGGGTCTCATGTTCTCCACTCAAAGTCCAGAGCAGAAATCTAGTTATGGAAGGTAGGTTGTGGCACAGGATATTGGGCTGCGAGATGATACAAAATTATTAGAGGCCATGGCTTCATCACCTCTGTTCTTCATGGTGGAGAACATGTGACTCTTCCACTTCAGAACAGGCTTGGTTTTGGTGATGTGGACAGAAATGGTTTTCTAGGAAGCAGACTGGCCAAGATTACTAGATAGTGTGTTATATCAAGTCTCTGGAGGGCATGGTCCACTTTGTAAGTGCATACTTAACTAGCTTAGGGACCTCATTTTTCTTTGACAGATTCTATCCAAATTTCCATAACTAAAAAAAAAACCAAATTAGAAATTCAAGATTAAATTCTTAATTCCACAAAGGAACTGTGTAATAGAGTTATTATATTAGTATATTATTATTTGATATTATTTGATATATTTGATACTATATGTGGTATTATTTGATAATATTATTATATTAGAATTATATATATTTATAATATAATTATGATATTAGAATTAGAATCCAGACCCTTGTCTTCAAATCTACCTCTGCAAATCTATAACGTGATCTTCGTCTCTGTCCCTTTCCAAATTAGACTTTATGTTTAATCTATATTTTAGACCATTTTAAGAATATATCTCCCTCCTCTTTTTCCAAATTATGTCCTTAGGACATCATAATTCTTATAATGGAAAATTATTCTAGTTTTTCGAACCTAGGTACCTTATTTCTGCAAACAATTATCTCAAAATAATATACCCCACTTTTTGTGGTCACACTATGTTTGCGGTTGTTGATGCTGCACTTTAAAAGCAGTTCCTATTTCATGAAGTCATATACTTTCTCAATAACTGAGAGCTAAAATGTTAGAAGGGGTCTTTCGGACCAAGACCCATTATAAGTCACCAAATATCTTTTATGGGAGTCAGAATGTGAAGGCTATTTTGGACATCAAGGCAATAAAGGAGACGATATAAACTATGGGAAAATAAGGACATTAGAAGAAGAAAAATATGAAGAAAATATTTCAGAAAAAAATAAGACTTCCAAGACTCTCTTCAAAAATAGTGTCTTTTCTATGGTGGTGTTTGCTCTTATAGAGAAAACTGTGAAAACAGTCATGCATAAGGGTATGAACAGGAGTGCTATGTTTGGGAAACATGCACAAACTTATCAAATATTTTCTTTTTCTTTTTTTGGTGAATCTTGATTTCAGTTGTCTTTATTTTCACAACTTGAAAAATTCTTTTGAAATATTTTAACAGTGTATTAACCCCAAGAGGCACAGGAACTATTTAATTTATATTTGATGTTTAACTTAAAGGATAAATTACCTAATTAATTTTACTAGGATTTCTTATTTCAGAAGTTCATTCCAAGTAAGGTATTGTGACTTAAAAAATAAACTACATAAAAATAATACACCACTCAATCAATTCACATATAGTATATATATGCAGTATATAATATGTAGTATTATTTATATTATATGTATATATTTGGCATATTACATATTATATATTTTATCATGAATTTATTGACATCAGCACTGATGATTTGTGTAAATACATTAATAAATGTCTATTCCTTGCTTTTCTCATTGATGCAAAACAAGGGCATTACAGTTTTTTTATGCCATTTTGTGTTTAGTTTATATAATGTGAAGGATGTTGGCATGTAAATTGCAATTTTATGTGTGCAAGAGAATAATGTTTAAAATATCACCTGAATATCACCCGATATCTTTTTTCTTTTATATGATGGGAAATTTCTAACTTACTGATCCATTTATTTGAATAAACGGTGTTTTATTTTAAAAGTGACAAACTATAAAATGTAGTGACTTCAATAATGATCATAAATGAGCCATTTTAGTTCTAAGAAATATTGCTGCCAGTGGAAGTCCTTGCTGTATTTAGGAAAAAAAAATCCCAATAGATAATGTACTGTATTCCATAAATTCTCAAAAAATGAATATTTAAATAGATATAATTTTTGGGTTGCATTCTCAACTCAAATAGTTTTGCTTCGTCTGCAATTTATGGTCAGTGGGAGTTTATCTGTAGTGATGCTTATGTTGTCAACACGACAATCAGATTGAAGACATTTTTTAATGCAACTGCCATTGCAATTGCTCTTTCTGTAGAGATGGATATGTGAGTTATGCTACACATTCGTTTTTCTACTCTTTCTTCATTTAACTATTTCATAGCACCTTTTTACTAACAACCACTCCTCCCAGAATCATTGAAATAATATGCTTAGAACTTCAGAAAATCCCAACAAAATTCTGTCTTTTGTTTTTAAAAGGTCCAAAATTGTATCCTAGTTGAAAATGTCATCTGCAAAATCCTGAATTAGAAAAGCTATCCATGGGTTGTGGACTATGAGGCCACATTTATTTATTTTGACTGTTGTGGATGTAATAAATCATTCTAAAATAATGTTGGCATTTATGCATTCCACTAACATGACAGTTTAACAGCCTGTCCCATATACCGCTGCTTGAGTTAAGGATTTGCTATCACATTTTCCAGCTTAGTTCTCCCAGTCTTAACACACCAGACAGGGGTAATGTCAATTGCAGAAGTGCCAAAAGAGCAAAAGATGGCTAATGTGTTCATTTTTTATGGGCAATTTAAAACTCTATACCATTGAGCACATTTCTCTGAGTGACTCTCGTAGCTCACAGTGTTTGCTTCTTTCCTCTTTCTTTGGGCTACATGAAGCCTTTTTTTGCTGCAGGTATGGCTTTCAGTTTGATTTAAGTCTGTTTTCTCTGCCAACCGACAGGTTCAAAGAATGCATTAGCAAGAAAGATATCATAACTGAAATCAATACCGTGACTATGAAGAGTGTTTCTATGATGAGTTCTGGTCCTGTGTATTTCATATGCTGCCATAACCACGTTGATGTAATGGATTAGACACTTCTATCAATTCAGTTCACACACACACACAAAGACACATGCACAACCCTTGACTAACATTTCTTTTATACTGAATTTATTGTGGCCTCCCAGTTGTTTGATTAAACTGAACCAATCAATACATAAAAAGAAAATATTCACTTGCTCTTCCAGGTCAAAAATGTGATTTAAGCACCACAATGAATGCTTTTTTTTTTAATATAAAGGTTCTAATTCCCATGTGCAAATGAGCATAGATTTCAGTTAATCACTGCCATATGCGCAACATTTTTACTTCTTGACTTCTAATCATTGATTCTTCAAACTTTCACAATCATCGCCAACTGCCCATATTTTCCTCCAGTAATTTATAAGATACACTTTTTCCCAGCACTTTTCCCTTCTACTATGTCCTGTTCTTTCAGGTGCAAAATTTTGACCTCTCTGTATTTTATTTTTCTATATGTAACGGGAAATTCTAAAGGAGAATGTTATTGTTAGATATCATAGCTATATAACCCACCTCTGAAATTATTTTCCGGCTTTTGAGGGTATCTTGATCAGGTAGCATCCTGGCCCTGATAATAGAGAAGCAGCAATATCAGCCATTCTCAGGATATCCCTGCCTTGTTTACGGCCAATAAACCATGAGAAGAATTATGACATTTCCTGTAGAAGAAAGAGGATCTCTTCACTTTTAAAATTCCCCGTGTCCTTAAAAACACAAGAAGGATGTACAGAACATGTCATTTAATCCCTCTGGTGCTCACATTTAAACACCAGTTTTTAGAGTTTTAGAATATACACTTACTGTGTGTTTATAATTAAATTACATTTTATAGAAAGATTGGGAAATAAGCTGATTTGTTTCCATTCTGTGATTAATATCTTTTTTACTCTAGCACCACATTGCCAAAAGAGAGTAGAGCATGTGGGTACCATTGGCCCTACTTGCAGAGAATGAATTTACACTTATATTTGGACAATTATACCTTACAGCTTTTCTGTTTCCTTCATATATAAAATAGCTACATTAGTAGATGACACCATTTTCTTAGTATTCCCCTTTTATAGAGCTATACCTCTGTGGTCTCCTAGTAAATTCTACAGGCTAATGGGAAAGAAAATGAGAAAATGGGCCAGATGGACCTATAGTACCATCTTTGTATTGTCATTCATATGGAGTTGGAAAAGCTCCCAGAGGGACTTTTCTGAAACACATTCTAAGATTTTTCTCTAAAGAAAATGGAAGTCAGTAGTTGGAATTGAACAAATTTTCTTCCGGTAGATAGAAAAATCCTTTAGTGTATTTTCAAGTGTAGACAAGACTTTGCAAACTGACACAACATCCTTGGAAATTGATGTTTACAAATGATTGGGAATGACTGCCTTGAATATCTGTACAACTTCCACTATTATCAGCTGTCTCTTTGTTCAGGCAAAGAGAATGTCACAGTCCATCAGCAATTTTGTTCCATTGCTTTTCTGCATGAAAGTATAAGGAATTTCTTAAGCAAAGTTTAGATTTACTATGAAAGATGCTGACATAATTTTTGAAACTTCTTTCGATAGCTCTTACTTTCTCTGTAGTCTAATATTAAAATTGTCTCCTCCTATCTAATACTTCAAAGTTTTGTTCAAGTAGGAAAAATATATATTTTTGATTAATTTCCTCATATCTTCTAAAATATAAGTCAAACGTAATCCTTCTGTGTCTTCTGAGCACATTTAAGAGGTATGTCTAAAAGTAAAGCTTGGTCTGTTCTTTTAAAATATAAACATTGAGGATTGAATTAGGGAACATTGCATGCTTTAACTGCAAATAATGCAAGCTAAAGGATTGCCATTTTTTCCATTGAACAAATTCACCATACTGTGTGGAGTGTAAGTTTATAAAAGCCATTTTTTCAGAGGTAAATGAATCCAGTACTAACATAAAATGTTTAAAATAAATATATAATCACTGAGAATATTTATGATGTCTGGTGATTCCTAGAGATATTTATTTTTATTAAGTATTTGATAAGTGACCACTTATAAACTGAGCTAGGTAATAATTTCACATTTATTGACTAATAGAGAAGAAGAAAAGGAATATAAATGTTTATTATACAAATGTCCCCTGCTTCTTTTAAAGAGAAAAAAAAAGGATCCAGGAAAAATGTATGTGCTTCTTAATAAGTCACTATTCTATCACTAGTTGCCAAATAGATACTCAGAAAACCAGGCAGAAGAAAGGCATGCTGACTTATTTCAATTTTTGTGCTTATCTGTTTATTTCCTTGAAATTGTTTGATCACTCTGGCTTTTCATTTTCCATATCTTTGTGGCTGCATGGACTATTTCTGAAGATTGGCTCAATATATCAGAATACCATCTCTCCTGCCTTGTTAATTTTTTTTTCTAGAAAAACACAGGGGTTCCTAAAATAACTGTACTTCCATCCTCCTTTATTGAAGATTCTCCAACAAATTGAACTCTCTAGGAACTTTCATTTAATGAGGATGACTAATGTTTACTTAGCTTTGAAGGCATGTATTTTGAAGTGTCCAAGATTAGAATCTGTCGAAGTGGCTAAGTAATAACATAAGAATGTGTTTGCTATGCTTTGCTTACAAATGTCATTGCACAGGGCAAAGCTTTGCATACAGCTTCCAATTCAGAGTGACCATGAAAAAATTACAGATAAATTTTAGTTCTCTGTATATTTGATCTACGTAATTGAGTGTGTATGTGTGTGTGTAAGGATCCAGTATGAGAATTTTCAAAGTAAGTGCTTTCTCTACTATGACAAAGGATTTGTTATAGACAAATTCCTTGATAAACAAATTTATTCACATTCTCATTGAAATGTATCTGGTTCAGTGCTGTCAGTAAAACTTTCTGCAATGATGGAACTGTCCTATGTCTGTGCTATTCAGTATGGTAGGTACTAACCTCATGTGGCTTTTGAGTACTCGAAATGTGGCTAGTGTGACTGAGGGTTTGATTTTTAAATTTTATTTAATTTTAATTATCTTAAATTTAAGTAGCCACTTATAAATGGAAGCTACTGTATTGATCAATGCAGATCTAGTTGATACATGGATGCATACTTGACTTGACTAAAATCAATATTCAGTATATGCATGTGTATGTATATATATATAGATAAGAATCTCTAGATACCCAGAACTATAGGAAGATACACAATTTTTTTCTAAATCCAGTTCATGTGTACATTGTACATGAACAGAATGAAAGAAACCAGTTATATCAAAAGAAGGAACATGTAGGAGGCCATAGCAGATAGCGGTTGAGAGTCTAGGCTTTAGAATATGACAAACGGGTTCAAATCCTAACTCTGCCCCTCATTTGCCATGCTAACTTAGACAAAATATTGAAGTTTTTTTAGTCTCATTTTCCTATGCTGTAAATGAAACTAATGAGATTATGTATATATAATGTACTCATTACTCAACACAGAGAAATAGCGAGTTTAATAACAATCCTGTTCACGATGGTGTTGTCTTCATACATATTGACTTATTTAGCGGTCATAGAACTTTTATTAAAAATACTGTCTCCATTTCTCAGATGAAAGACTAAGCTCAAAGTTATTATTTTCAATTTTACTCGGCTAATCCAAAATTTGGATTACTTCTAAATACGTATTCTTTTCATTATGCTACAGTGTCTTCTTTGGTAAAAACCAGCTAAACTCCAGTTAAAGTCTAAACGATTAGGTTGGTGCAAGAGTAATTGCAGTTTTTGCCACTGAAAGTAATGAATAAAAAAAAAAATTAAGCACGAGAATGCAAAGCAGAATACTAACCTGGACCTTTAAAATAGAGCAAGGAAGAAAGGAAGGAAGGGAGAGAGAGAGAAAGGAAAGTAAGAGTAAAGTTAGCAAGTAAGAAAGGAGGAGACAACCTCTCCTGAATTTATATTTGAGGAATATGCATTTG
The DNA here is from genome assembly GCF_006542625.1 of Nomascus leucogenys. Classification (NCBI taxonomy): domain Eukaryota; kingdom Metazoa; phylum Chordata; class Mammalia; order Primates; family Hylobatidae; genus Nomascus; species Nomascus leucogenys. The sequence continues at coordinate 45,738,266 of NC_044402.1, read as the reverse complement.
CTCATTTCTGGGAGAAAGAAGTAAGAGTGAGTGGGTAAGAGAAAGAGAGAGAATGTGAATCACATGAATATGAATGGTCTGTCTTGAGAATACAAGCCTTGCCTGTCTCTTCTGACTTCTTCAAAGCAAGAAATGCAAGAAAAAGTTTGCAGAAGATATAACTTTTTAAAAAGTATAACTCTGTCCATTGTTAATTAATATCTCAGGCTTGGACTAATCAAATTAGCAGTTCTTTCTTCCTTAGAGTCGTGGTGGAGAGAGCAGAGAAAGGCCTGATCACAAGAGGGTCCAAGTTTCCTCTCCTTTGTTTGACAATGGCAGGAAAACCATGGCAGTACACCTTTAAAATTATTGAGGGTATTTTACTCCCTTAGTGGTACACAATTTAACAGGTGCTCTCTGGAGATGAGAGGGATTATATTTCTAACTCAATGGCAGGGAAAATACTGTCCTCAAACTAAAAAAAAAAAAAAGGAAATTGAAGTTTTCTTGGTAAATACAACTAATCTAAATCATGATTACAAACCAATCAGTAAGTGACCCTGATGGGCTACAGTAATTAATTGCAAAAGCACAAGTAGTGTATATTTGTATAGTCCATGTAGACTGAATAAATATTATTTAGCCTGTACATATTTGCTGCAATTTTTAAAGGCTTACAGGTACAGTGTGATCAAAGATTGATTTAGAACAGAATTAAGAGTGCTTATGAAATTTGCATTTTCTCAATCAACTTACATGAAAAGTACAGGCAAATGCTTGGGGAGGAATCTTCATCATTTTGAATGAATGGAACCATCATTTAGAATGGTACCACTAAGCTGGATCTCAGTTCTTGGCTCTATTATGGCCTTCATGATAGTCTTTCTGGAGCTAATGTTCCTCTCTTGGTTATGTGATATTTGCCCTTAAATTTAGACTTCCTGTTTAACCAGATAGAAATCTCATGAAAAAAATATAAAAATATAATATTTCTCCAAATATCACAAAATACTCATGGAAATAATGTGTATCAGGAACATGGATGTGAGTCCAACATTCATAAAACTCTACCAGTTTTATACCTAGTGGCTTTCTTCTCTCCTCTCTCTGCGTCTACATAAAACACAAATTTTACATAGGTGCAGAAGATTGTAATTCCGTTACATTAAGTACACACATGCAGCTCCTGCATTTAAAGTAATATGGTAACTTTTTAAAGAAAAACTACAAAACTTGCTGTTAATTATAGTGGCACAAAAACAGTATTTATTGTCATCTCTCTCCCAACTCATTAGTTCATATGAACGGCATCTATTATAAAGAAAGCCAAGTCATTATTTATTTTTTTATTCTTACAGCTAAATTTTCCATATATTAACATCACATCAAAGTGATGGAGTTCGAGGATAGAAAACAGAACGATAAAGTAATATTATTACTTTATTAGGTTCTACTTTACAAATCTGTGGTCTAGGGACTAGAAAAGTATGAGAAAATTGCTCAGTATTTTTGCCTTGAGCTTTATATATTTACTTAAAATCTGCTGAATCAATGCTGTAAGTTATTGAGACACATGGCTAGAGCTGTAGCCACCTCCAAGAGCCCAAAGCCATTAGAAATTGGAAAAATATTGAAATATCTGGACCTTGAATTTAATACAACCAAGTCCATGTGAATTACTCATGGCAGAAAGAACATAAATTGTTTCCCTCTTTAAAGGGAAAAGGAAATTAATTCAGTATTTCTTCTTGTTTGCATTAAAGTGGCTTTAGGGCATGTTAATTGGAGATTCTTTTGAATTATTTATACTTGTAACCCTGAAGCTAAGGAGATAAGTTGGTGGAATTTTTTATTTTTGAGTGAGTAGTTTCACAGCTTGCCTTCCATGATTATAAGCCTGGGAGGGTGAATCTGTTTACTTATCTGTTGAAATAAAATATAGATACACTGAGAAAAGTGTTCATTTACTGAAATATTTCCATTATCTGGTTAACCTTGCCATGGTATTACTGCATCCCATCATACTCCTGGTATATTCTAGAACAGCTCTGATTTCCTTTTTCTGATGTACTCTTTCAACATAGAAAATGTTTTAACCATATACTTATACAAAATTCCTCCAAGACACAGAGAGCTTTACCATTACAACTTACCTTAACATTGACTTAGAATTCAAAAACGTTTATTAAACTATTACTAAAGGTGATTTCATGTTTTTATTTTCATTAAAATAAATACACAAGTCATAAAACAAACTATTTTTAAGACCAATAGGCAGTAAATCCTGATTTTTATTTCAGAAAATATGGCCATTATACCTAGTGTAACAAAAAGTTCATGAGACCACCTGCAGTATGAAAAGAAATTCCCAAGGGAAATTAAAGCTAAGAGCTAGTGGGAAGTGCCTTGAATTTATATGTGCATGACAGATGACTCCAATGGAGACAGAATGAATGATACGTACAAGTCTGAAAGCATCCTTTTAGCATCTAACCTAGGCCTCATATATATCAGTTATTTAATATATATTTGATGTATGAAAATCTCTAATGTATTAAAACTAAAGTCAATGTCATCATAAAATGTTTTGAGAATGAATAAATAAGATCACGTAAGGACGCCTTAAAAAATTGGGATGGAAGTTTGGCAGCACAATTTCATAACTGCTTTCAAGATTACATAAGCTTATTACAGGTATTTTTGCTCTCTGTCGTGAATAGAACAGGAAGAAATATGACATACGGAACATATGCATTTATCTCTACTCTCTCCTGCAACTTCATTAAATTGGTTGTACAAGAACAAACCCAGAAAGGACAAAGAAGAGAGTTAATAAGAGTAGAGAAATGATATCAATAAAATGATGGGAAATGGAAAGCAGATGGTCAAGTGCTAAGGACTTATCAGAGCAGAGGAAAAGGAAGCCTAAATGCCTGCAGAAGATAAAGCAAGTGTGAGGTGAGCTTATCAAAGGTGCAGATCCCCCAAATGCTCAGAAAGTAGACATTATATGCCTATGAGGACATAGGTTAATGATGAGACTGAAAACTAGGGTATTGTTCAGAAGTCTAATAAGAAGCAGTTAAAGGCCTAGGTCTCTCCACCCAGCCAACATAGTGATAGCAAGTTTATTCTCCGTAGAAGTAAGTGAGGAAAGTTGTGTACTCCAGGAAACCAGATACAGTGAAAGAAAGGGGAGGCACCGTCTTGAACCCAGGAAATGAGAATTAGCTATGAGTCTATCTCCCTACCCCTCACATCTTTTCTCCTCTTCACGTCCTGCCCCCAAGAACCTTGAAATAAAGGTTATAATTCTAGCTTCCTTAAATAGCAGATTGCAGTTATATCCTGAAGAAGAAAGCCCAGTGAATAACTAAGATTTGCCATAAGATATACCATCATAAAAATGCTTTGAATAGATTTAACACAGTCTTAGGATTTGTGTCTATAAATTCACTTGCATATCGTTCTCCTCCCCCACCCCACAGGCAGCAGTTAGAGTAGGTAACTGTTATTTTTGGTCCTAAGGCTTGTGGTGATTTTTAAATCAAAACGAAACTTCAAAACATAAAATTCTCTTTTAATTGCACTTGTAGTATAAATGGACAATTGTATATTTATAAAATCTACATGTTCTTAGGAAAAACTGTATGCATTCTGACATTAGTTTTTACAAAAAGTAAACCAGTAGTAAAATAATGGACAGTGGCCCAATCGTGCTGTAAAAGCAGCTATACTCTAAGATGGGCATGGAAATTAGGTGCCATTGGTAATATTACGTAAGCCAAAAAGCAGACTTTGAATTTCCAATCTACTTATTCATACATGCATAGAAACATTACCTGGTCTCTGTGAGGCATACAGAAGAGCCAAGTTTCATGCAAAACATTAGAAAAAAAAACCTTTTTCTCTTTCTATTTTTAAAATATTGGCAGACACTGCAAGTCTATTTTTGGAATTAAACATAGCTAATTATTTTTAGGCATGGCACCAAATGTTTATGTCTTCAGACCCAGCAATTCTCAAAATTGGTTTCTGGACTTTTCTTTTGCACTCATAAAGCTCATATTCCAGGGCTGAGACATATACATAAACTTCAAACGTAGGTACCTTTTTTAGCTTGTTATGAGTCAGGGTAAGGATGAAGAAAGAGAAAGGTTATTTAGAATGGAGGGGAACATTTTTGTTATTGAATAGTGGAAGTGAGAGAGGAGACTTTTTTTACTCTGTATGAGGAATTTATTGATAGGTTATGTATTTTATTTTCAAGACCAGTACCTTCTCATTGTAAGAAATGAAACAGGTCCTTTAAAAATAAATAAAATTTGAGGAAAGACTTCTAAAGGCATTAATTAGCCTGTCTATAAATCTGCTACAATTTATGTAAAGTAACAGAAGATTGTGAAATTGGTATTTTAAGAATCCTAAATGATATTAAACAGCCTTAATCTTCTTAACAAGCTGTGATTACTTCAATTGACTATGTTTACAGTGGGAAATTGGAAAATGTACTTTCTTTGACTTGAATTTCAGGGCTAACCTGAAAGTACTTTTAGTTTGAATAGCAATTATTTACAGATGATATTAAAAATTACCATATTTAAAGTGAAAAATTATCATTGTAGTGCTATTGATCATAGCAAATGCATAATGCATGGGACATAAATCAGATTCCATAATTAAACATTTAACTTGTGAAGGTGTAATTTTTAAAACTGTTTCATACCTCTAACAGTTAAAATAAATGAGAGAAATATTTATCTATGCCCACAAAAGGTATACATAATGCGTCTAATGTTGACTAATATCCAGGGTCTAAAATGAAATCAAATAGTTCCATCTTAAGTGAACAAAAACTATCCAACTGTGCAGAAATAGTAGGGTTTATATGATAACTGGGTTGGCAGAAATAAATAATTAAGCCATTGAACCAGTTATAACCTAGTAATTGAAGATTCCTTCCAAAATCATGTTGAAAGAGATTACATTACATCCTTATGGTCTTAATAGTAATGCTTCAGATTATAAACACTGGTGTTATTCTTGTCTTTTCAAATTTATCAAAACATAGTTTTTGTGACTTATGCATTTTAAAGAGCTAGTATTTTTATCTATCTATGGAAAGATACCTATTAAGTCCATAAGTAAACTTGGCGTTATGGAGACATTCTAGTTCAAGATTGCAGAAAACCATAGATAAAAATTAAATAAGTTAATATCAGGTGGTGATTTTTAATCTCTAGATAGACTGCCTTTAGCCTCCCTGTGAGTTATTTTGAAACCTTGGACAGTACAGACTGAGACATTTCTCAGAGTGACAGACATTTTATCACAAAGCACTGTTTAAAAGTATTCTATTTAGTATCAAACTAGGCATTTTCATATTTTTTGTGCTTGATTTGGATATTACTAAACTTGGAGAAGACTTGCTACTCTAGGAGATGAGTGCTAAGAAAATGTGCTGATCATTTGGAGAAGGCTTTCCAGGGTCATTTCTTTTTGTGTGCTTCAACAGCTTATTCTCAACTCTACAGGTCAAACACTCAACTTCCTCAGATATAATTTATTCCTTCCTCCTTTTTTTTTTTTTTTTTGAAACAGAGTCTCACTCTGTCACTCAGGTTGGAATGCAGTGGCATGATCTCAGCTTACTGCAACCTCCACCTCCTGGGTTCAAGCAATTCTCCCACCTTAGCCTCCTGAGTAGCTAGGATTACAGACAGACACCACCACACCTGGCTAGTTTTTGTATTTTTAGTAGAGACAGGGTTTTTCCATGTTGGCCAGGCTGGTCTTGAACTGCCCACCTCGGCCTCTCAAAGTGCTGGGTAACAGGTGTGAGCCACTGCACCTGGCCAAAGACATACTTTCTGCTTTCTAGAGTAGATTGGAAATCAGCATACCTGGGAAGCTGACACTTTAGACTGCACTAGTTTGCCTAGCTTGGACTTGGAACAAAAGGAAATGGAGATAAGATTTGTTTCATCCAGAAAATGATGAGGACTAATGAACCATCTGTGCTTTTATAATAAAGATCAATTCTCTAGTGACTAGAATATTTCTGTCACCATAATGAATGATTTTCTACCTGGTCGAAGCTGGATAAATACTGCCACATTTTCTTCTTTGTTTCTGTTTTAGTTGAAGAATTTTCACTAATATTTATTGAGTGCCTAAAATGTGATATTCAAAGTAGACAAGGCTGTTGTCTCCCAACAGTTAACATTCTAGTTAGAGATGATAAAAAACCAGCGGTGATAGGTTAAGTAGGTTAATATCATGTGGTGATAAGTATTATGAAGAAATAAATTTGGCATTGATGATATGACCAAGAGTAATGGATTGGGATAGATCAGGGAAGGCATCTCTGGGGATGTGACGTTTGAGTTAAGATCTGAGGATGGGAAGTATCAGATGTAAATATCTGGGGGAAAGGAATTCCAGGTTAAAGGAACAGCAAAACACAGGTACATGTCAGAAAAGAAAACATTCGGGTGAGGAACATACATTCTTCACTCTCCAAATGCGACCATCAGGTTATATCATATGCTATTTGGACACAAATATTTCTTAATGTCACAGATATTTCTTAAATTGCTTAAATGTGATATATAGTCCCAGAGGGTATAGACAGGGTCCTGGTAATTTCCATATTCCCTAGTCTCTAGAAGAGGCTCTAGTGTAGATTTGAGATTTGGGACTCAACACGTATTTCTGAATTGACAAGAATAGTCACATATGATGACCATTACTTGTAATTCAAGAGCAAAATCCTGTTACAAAATTAAGCAGAGGCCAATTGGGCTAGTGGGCCAATTCTCTGTTTGACTGGTCCCTGGTTTTGATGCTGACATATGCCCTCCAAACCCAGAAAAAAAACATCCCCTTTATTAAAATAAACCAACTCAATCTGTTAGCTAATGGAAAAGAAAATTCTGTTCATGGAACCAAGTGCCCACCCATCCCTTGAAAAAGTTTTGCAAAATTTCTGAAAACTCACCTCTTGCCAATTCCAATGGTCTCTCCTTTGTTTCATAAAAGTTAACATTAAAAACACAAATTCTGCTTGGAAGAGTTGCATTTTAAGTAAGTAACTAATCCAAATGATACTTTGATGAAGAAAAACTCAGTCTAGGTTCTGGAACTGTGGGGCAATCAATCAATGTTACTTCCATACACCAGGCACATACAAGATGTACCTAGGGAACTGCTTTGACCCATCGCTATGTAAGGAGAAATGTCACTAACAATTCTCTGAGAGCATGATTAGAATAAGTAACCATGGAACTATAATGGAAAAGACAATACAAAATAGAAAAATATACTGACACAGTTGAAGAAAGAGGATCACAGTATCAGAATGTGTGTGAGTAGATCCTTTTGTTAAAATTCAAAAATAATAAACATTACTTAATCATATTAGTAATTATTAATCCATTCCACAAAAGACTCAAAATGACTCACAGGGAATACGTATAGTAAAATAAGATAGTGTTTGTGTGTGTGTGTGTGTGTGTGCATACGCGTGTGTGTATGTATATGTACAAATATAAAGACAAGCAGATACAGACACAGATATAGATAGAGTAATACATGATGTCTAGGAAAACTACAATTGAGTGACAAATAGTTGCTACAATAACATTGTAACCTGGCTTTGCGCATCCCAGAATCCAGTATTAAAGAGTATTCCATGCAACACTAGCCCTTTGTGGCATTCAGTAAAAATGTTCAGTGTCCCATAAGCTTTGAAAAGGTTGTATATACTCTGTGACCCTTTTTTGGAGATTCAGAATGCACACTAGAATAGGAAAGGCTCTGAGGAACAACAGGAAAATAATTATGCTTGTATTTTCTTAGCCTGTTGTTTCCCAAACATTTTTGTGTTTGCTTTTTAAAATTTGTTAACATCCAGTAAATCTCTATGAAATAGTGTTCCACCAAATACCCTGAGACCCAGAGGCCTAGTGCTCTTAATTTCCAGGAAGCTCAAAACAAGTGTTGTGTTCTAATTCTAACATTTTGTGATGTGGATATATCTATTTTATTTCTTCCACTGGTGCTAATGCTTTGTATGATATGGCATTTTTCTTGATGCTGTTTATTATTTTATCTTATTTTCATAATATATGTTTCCTATGAGTTTATCACATTCTTTATGGAAACCTTTGATGAGTTACTAATTAATAAAGCAGTGCTTACTGTAATTCAGCAATGACTAATTTTCAGAATCCTTCCAAGTATGATTCCAGGCTCCTCACTCCTCCTCTGCCTCACTACCTATTCCTCCTTCAGAACCTAGGCCCAAAGGAAATACCCCTCTTTGTAATGGTTCATAAGAGGAGGTACTGCTGCTATTACTGTCATACTTCAGTGGTTGGAGTCCATCTTTATGCCATGCAAACCAAATAGGTGCTTCCTCTCTTGACTGTTAGCAACAATGTCAAACCATCGCTTAGCAGAGTGAACATTAGGAATGACATAAAAGTACTCTCAAGTAGTTAAATGAGTTATGTAACACATTGACACAGTGAACACATTGAAACACTATAGTGACATTTAAAATCATCTTTTCTGTGAACACTTAATGTTAGATAATTTAGTTCACTGCATATTGCTATGTTAAGTATAGTCTCAATCATTATAGGTGGAAGGCTATACATTTCATTGTAATTTTATTTTTTTTCTCAAAAAAATAAATTTTTATTATACTTTAAGTTCTGGGGTACAAGTGCAAATGTGTAGGTTTGTTACATAGGTATACACGTGACATGGTGGTTTGCTGCACCCATCAACCCATCACCTATATTAGGTATTTCTCCTAATGCTACCCCTCCTCTAGCCCCCCATCCCCTGACAGGCCCCGGTGCATGATGTTCCCCTCCCTGTGTCCATGTGTTCTCATTGTTCAACTCCCACTTATGAGGGAGAACATGGGGTGTTTGGTTTTGTGTTCCTGTGTTAGTTTTCTGACAATGATGGTTTCCAGCTTCATCCATGTCCCTGAAGAGGACATGAATTCATCCTTTCTTATGGCTGCATAGTATTGCATGGTGTATATGTGCTACATTTTCTTTTATTATTATTATTATTCTTATACTTTAAGTTTTAGGATACATGTGCACAATGTGCAGGTTTGTTACATATGAATACATGTGCCATGTTGGTGTACAGCACCCATTAACTCGTCATTTAGCATTAGGTATATCTCCTAATGCTATCCCTCCCCCCACCCCACAACAGGCTCCAGAGTGTGATGTTCCCCTTCCTGTGTCCATGTGTTCTCGTTGTTCAATTCCCACCTATGAGTGAGAACATGCAGTGTTTGGTTTTTTGTCCTTGTGATAGTTTGCTGAGAATGATGATTTCCAGCTTCATCCATATCCCTACAAAGGACATGAACTCATTCTTTTTTTCTGGCTGCATAGTATTCCATGGTGTATATGTGCCACATTTTCTTAATCCAGTCTAGCGTTGTTGGACATTTGGGTTGGTTCCAACTCTTTGCTATTGTGAATAGTGCCGCAATAAACATACGTGTGCATGTGTCTTTATAGCAGCATGATTTATAGTCCTTTGGGTATATACCCAGTAATGGGATGGCTGGGTCAAATGGTATTTCTAGTTCTAGATCCCTGCGGAATTGCCACACTGACTTCCACAATGGTTGAACTAGTTTACAGTCCCACCAACAGTGTCAAAGTGTTCCTATTTCTCCACATCCTCTCCAGCACCTGTTGTTTCCTGACTTTTTAATGATGGCCATTCTAACGGGTGTGAGATGGTATCACATTGTGGTTTTGATTTGCGTTTCTCTGATGGCCAGTGATGATGAGCATTTTTTCATGTGTTTTTTGGCTGCATAAATGTCTTCTTTTGAGAAGTGTCTGTTCATATCCTTCGCCCACTTTTTGATGGGGTTGTTGGTTTTTTTCTTGTAAATTTGTTTGAGTTCATTGTAGATTCTGGATATTAGCCCTTTGTCAGATGAGTAGGTGGCGAAAATTTTCTCCCATTTTGTAGGTTGCCTGTTCACTCTGATGGTAGTTTCTTTTGCTGTGCAGAAGCTCTTTAGTTTAATTAGATCCCATTTGTCAATTTTGGCTTTTGTTGCCATTGCTTTTGGTGTTTTAGACATGAAGTCCTTGCCCATGCCTATGTCCTGAATGGTATTGCCTAGGTTTTCTTCTAGGTTTTTTATGGTTTCAGGTCTAACATTTAAGTCTTGAATCCATCTTGAATTAATTTTTGTATAAGGTGTAAGGAAGGCATCCAGTTTCAGTTTTCTTCATATGGCTAGCCAGTTTTCCCAGCACCATTTATGAAATAGGGAATCCTTTCCCCATTGCTTGTTTTTGTCAGATTTGTCAAAGATTAGATAGTTGTAGATATGTGGCATTATTTCTGAGGGCTCTTTTCTGTTCCATTGATCTATATCTCTGTTTTGGTACCAGTACCATGCTGTTTTGCTTACTGTAGCCTTATAGTTTGAAGTCAGGTAGCATGATGCCTCCAGCTTTGTTCTTTTGGCTTAGGATTGACTGGGCAATGTGGGCTCTTTTTTGGTTCCATATGAACTTTAAAGTAGTTTTTCCAATTCTGTGAAGAAAGTCATTGGTAGCTTGATGGGGATGGCATTGAATCTATAAATTACCTTGGGCAGTATGGCCATTTTCACGATATTGATTCTTCCAACCCATGAGCATGGAATGTTCTTCCATTTGTTTGTATCCTCTTTTATTTCATTGAGCAGTGGTTTGTAGTTCTCCTTGAAGAGGTCCTTCACATCCCTTGTAAGTTGGATTCCTAGGTATTTTATTCTCTTTGAAGCAATTGTGAATGAGAGTTCACTCATGATTTGGCTCTCTGTTTGTCTGTTATTGGTGTATAAGAATGCTTGTGATTTTTGTATATTGATTTTGTATCCTGAGACTTTGCTGAAGTTGCTTATCAGCTTAAAGAGATTTTGGGCTGAGATTTTTGGACTTTGTAATTTTAAAGAATAATTTCCTGCTTTTTGTTTTTCTGTCTTTTGATTTTTTTAAATTTTAATATTTGTTGTGTACCTATTAGGTTCTAAGTACTAAAGTATGTACTAAGGTTATTGCAGTGAACCAAACAAAGCCCCTGCTTTACAGAGTTTACATTCTATTCACAATAAGCCTGTGCCACTTGTGAAATGAAAAATAGCGAAGAATTATTTTCATGTATCTTTTCATCCCCTACTTGTTTACTGGAAGTTTGAGAATGTCAGTTTGTGCCATGACTCAAGCTTGGGAAAGAGAACATGTATTGAGCACTTTGTATCTGCCAGGCACATTCCTATGTTCTCAACCTAGTGAGGTACATTATCCCATTTTACATTTGTGAAAATAGAGGCTCACAAAGGCCCAAGGTGATACATTAACAAAGTCACATGATTTGAGCCAGGGTTTTTCTGCATTGATAGCCCCTCCAGTTTTGTTTTTCTAAACAATATATATGACAATAAAGGAAATGTTAGTACAAATCCTTTCTGGCGGGGGGAGGGGGGGGAACAGAATTACAAACACCTCCAGGAAAGAATTGTCACTCTAAAAACTCATTAGTCATTAGTGAGCTTTTGTTTCCAAGTCTTTTCAGTGGTTTTCAGGAGACATCAGGCACATTTAGGGAGTTATGGCTGGTAAACTCTTTTCAGTGGTTTTCAAAGAGTGGGTAGCTGATGGCCCCCTGCATCAAAATTTGTAGGTGTATTTGTTACAAATGGTGTCTGTTAGATGCATATCAGACCTACGGACTCAAACTTTCAAAGAGAGGGTTATGGGTTGAATTGTGACCCTCTGGAAATTAATATATTGAAGCCCACATCCTGATACCCTAAAATGTGACTTTCCTTAGAAATAGGCTAATTTAAAATGTAATTAGGTAAGCTAAAATAAAGTCATACTGGAGTGGAGGACTCTATTACAATATGACTGGTGTTCTCATAAAAAGGGGAAATTTGGACACAGGTACACACACAGAAAAAAGGCCATGTGAAGATGAAGGCAGATGTCTACAAGCTAAGGAACACCAAAGATTGCCAGCAAACCTCCAAACTGTGGGAGGCATAGAATAGGGCCCAGAAGGAACACAGCCCCCAGAAGGAACCAACCTTGCTAACACCTTGATTTTGAACTTCATGAGAAAGAGGAAGGGAGATCGCAAGTGTAGCATCATCTGCTAGAGCGGTGAGCTCATTTATTCTAAGTTCTCTTATGAAGGTTGTAGGGGAATTTAAATAGGGGGAGGAGGAAGGGGAGGAGAAAGAGTAGGAGGAGGAAAAGAGAGGGGAGAAAGGATGTGGGGGGAAGTATGAGAAGGCAAGCTAACTGAAATGGCATTATTTGCTTCTTAAAAAAGAAAAGAGACATCGAGGAATCAAATCTCAAGGAGAGCAGTATGATTTTGAATTAAGGAGGCAATAGAAAAAAAAAAAAGCTGAATCTGTCAGCCCAGTAATTAAAGCTAGTAACCAGGTCAGGAGTCTTGTATGGTGATTTATTTATTTATTTATTTATTTTTAATTTTTTCTTTGTAGACTTACCTGAGTATTTAAATACATATAAAGGGATCCACTGCTTTTAACCAAAGTCATTTTGCATGGCCTTAGCCTTATTCTCTAACATTTTTATCACTGTACTTTAAAAATGCTGATATTATTCTGCATGTAGAAATTTGTGGTAAAACATAGATGACTGGAGGGTACTTATTTATGTATTACTTGTATTCTTTATTAAACAGCCCTATTACAGTTAAAATATTCAACTTTACAAAACAACTAAACTCACATACAGATCTTTATCAATAATATCTTCCATAATGAGTCATACCTTTGCAGCCAGTATGTCCTGATTAAATACTAAATGTTCAGAAGTAATTTAGAAGTCTTCTTAAAGCCATATGTAAATTTTTTTTTTTTTTTTTTTTCCTTAAGCGAACTACACCTGCTTTACCCAAAGGATTGCTCTAACCTACATGACCCAGTTCTCCCAGTTCTTTCTTTATGGGATGAGATGCTACCTTGGATAAAGCCAGTGTGATTAATCTTAAAAACCTGGTCTTATTTAGTCTTCCAAATTTGGAGGCTTTTTTTCCCCTAAACGTAATAAAATGATAAAACTGGAAGGAAGTTTGAAAAGTCATTAAGTCTAAATCAGACCTAGACACCAACACTACCTTTTGCTTAAAATAACTCCAGAGGCAAGGTTACCTATCTTCGTCACTGTTGTGCACTTTAAAACCCTTACTGGCAGGAACTGCATTAGCTTAAATGTTTATTGCTTTGTAAATCCCACAATAGCTCTGTTATTTGTGAACACAGAGCTCCTTTTTCTTTAAAAATTCCCTATTGTGAAGAAAGTGTTTTGTTGTAATTGTCGTTTGCTTATTTTTTTAATTAGCTTCCATTTTTCCAGGAAGTCTTTTTTTTGTCCTAAATGAAGTTCAACTGGTATTTCAAAGTGAATTTCAGCTAACCGAAAATAACCACGAATTTCTTTGTTTGGTTATCTTTATGACCTGTAGTTTTGGAGCCCTATACTAATACTTTAAAAGGTTATTATCCGATGGTAACATTGTTTTTGAAGAATTATCTTTCAATGTATTGGTCATGTATTATATTCACTAGGATGATATGTACTACTTCTCTTAATTATTGATATAATATCAGTATCAGAATGGAAAATTAATATGTGAAAAAATATTAATTCAGCTTAGCAGAGATAAACATTGGGAGGGAGATGTTCATTTAAAATATGAGAAGCAAGCTGAGCCACCTAAAAATGAAAAAGGGGCTGGGCGCGGTGGCTCACGCCTGTAATCTCAGCACTTTGGGAGGCTGAGGCGGGCAGATCACGAGGTCAGGAGATCGAGGCCATCCTGGCTAAACCCCGTCTCTACTAAAAATACAAAAAATGAGCCGAGCATGGTGGCGGGCGCCTGTAGTCCCAGCTGCTTGGGAGGCTGAGGCAGGAGAATGGCGTGAACCCGAGAGGCGGAGCTTGCAGTGAGCCGAGATCACGGCACTGCACTCCAGCCTGGTGACAGAGCGAGACTCCATCTCAAAAAAGAAGAAGAAGAAGAAGAAGAAGAAGAAGAAGAAGAAGAAGAAGAAGAAGAAGAAGAAGAAGAAGAAGAAGAGGAAGAGGAAGAGGAAGAGGAAGAGGAAGAGGAAGAAGAAGAAGAAGAAGAAGAAGAAGAGGAGGAGAAGAAGAAGAAGAAGAAGAAGAAGAAGAAGAAGAAGAAGAAGAAGAAGAAGAAGAAGAAGAAGAAGAAGAAGGAGGTAGCCCATAATCTTTCAACTTTATGAGCACATTAGAGGAAAAATAACCCTTGGATTTAATGAAATGCATGCCTTCATCATAAAGCATTTATTAATTGCCTACTATGCACCAGGCAATGTGCTAAGGAGGCAATGGGAATAAAGATAAATAGCAACCCAAATACCAGCAGTCAGATAAATAAGTAGAAGTTTGCAATGCTGGGTAATAAGAACTATGATACATGTATTTACGGGGAATTGTTGAGAAATGGTATTACAGATGGTGACTTTTTCAAGATGTACATGGAAAAGAAATTATCTGGGAAATCTTCATAATAACATTCTAAGCAAATCTTCCAATAATGTTTTTACTTTAATTACAATGAAAAGAATTGCCAGACTTTCACATCTTTCAATAGAAGCCAAGCCAGAGCACTTGTCAGGAAATCATTCAAAAGCTAGCAACAGATGGGACATTTAAGGTCCATTTTGACTCTGAGATCCTATATTTCCGTGAGATTGTATGTGCAAATAAAGGCAAGCTTGTCCTGAACTTTACTGGGCTGAAAACTAGAAATGTCTTAAAAGATAGGGTCATCATTTTTCTTAGCTGCTCTCTACCAGGAGTGTAAAGGATCTTTTTGACTGTTTTCTTCAAAAATGAGAAACCAAAAAGTATAATGGAAAAAAAATGATGATTTTTGTTAAGTGATGGTTGCGACCTTTCAGCAGCTGGAAGTTCCTCAAGACACTTCCATTTTTAAAACTCACTTGGCATATTTAAAAAGAAAAGGAATAGCAAAATAAGTTCTGAATGAAAATATTTTGTCATTTTTGCATCAGTATTCATATGCATAGGAAAGAAACTGAAAAGCAAAAGTATGATTGTTGAAAAGTAAATTGGCTTCTGTTGCCATTCTCCCTTGACACAAACTCTTGCTACAGTTTCTTATACAGTATATTTATCCAGAGGGTATCTGTGCATATCCAAGCATGTGGCATATGTAGGTACATGCACATTTATACAGAATACTAGTGGTAAAACAGTATACACAGCATCCTGTAACAGGCTTTTAGAGTTTGTTTGTTTGTTTGTTTTTTCATATTTGTCCACAGAGAAATGGCACATCATTTTTTAACAAAACATTGTAACTTAGAGTCAACTTATTGATGGACATTTGTTTTTTTTCTTCCTGAAATTTCTCAATGTTGTTCCTCAAATATATATCTGTAGGATAAATTCCTAGGAGTAAACTGAGTAAAAAAAAATGTGCATGTAATTTTGATTGCTATGCTCAATTGCCACCAATAGAGTTTTAACCAATTTTCCCTCCCATTTACATTATGTGTTTACACACACATTTATTACTGTGATACATTATTAAATTTTACTCATTTTTCCTGTGTGTCAAAAAAATGGCACTTTACAGTAGTTGTAACTTACATTTCTCTTATAATGAGTAAGGATGATTCATAGTCTTTTTTTAATGGAAATTTTCTATTTCTTGTTGACTTGTCAGAGTTCTTTAAGACAATTAACCTTTGTGGTATGAATTACAAGCATGTTTTTCCAGTTTGCCATTTATCTTTTGATTTGGTCATTTTTATGCTATGCAAATTTTCTTGAATTTTTCTAAATTTAATTTACACTTTCCTTTTAATAGTTTCAAAGTATTATACTTAGAAAAACCTTTACAACTCTGCAGTTCTTAAAGAAAATTCATTCAGGTTTTCTTCCACTTTTTACTGCTTTTATTTGTGTTAAAATCTTTGACCCATCTGGAACATATATTAATAAAAATACAACAAAGAAATACAACTTTATTATTTTTCCCAATTACTAGTGACTATTAACATTTTATTAAGCACTTTATGCCTTCCCTAGTGAATTGAAATGCCATCTTTATTATTTCACTTTATTATAAACTAAATTTTTATTTCTGGTTGTTTTAATCTGTTTTTTTTTTCATCTTTACTACACTGTTTAAGATATTTTAGCCTTATAACATATTTTAATATTGCGTAGACTAGCTTCCCACAATATTCTATTTGTTTTCCTTAGAATTTTCCAGGAATCCTTGCTTATATTTTTCGTGTAAACTTTATTTTTATCATTTTAATCTTTTAAATTAAAAACAAAGTTTTAATTATAATAGATACATACTAGTTGTACGTATTCATGGGCTACATGTGATGCTTTGATATAAGTATGCAAGGTGTAATGATCAGATCAGGGTAATTGGAAGGAATTATCTATCTCCTCAAGGATTTATCGTTTCCTTATGTTAGGAGCATTCCAATTCCACTCTTTTAGTTATTTTGAAATATACAATAAATTATTGTTAACTATAGTCACGCTATTGTGCTACCAGACAGTAGATCTTATTCCTTCTATCTGACTGTAGTTTTGTACCCATTAATCATCTCCACTTTATCCTCCAATCCCCACTTCCCATCCTGGCCTCTGGAAACCATCGTTCTACCCTTTATCTCCATTTGAATATTTTTTTGGCTCCTACATATGAGTGAGAACATGTGATATCTGTATTTCTATACCTGACTTATTTTGTTTAACATAACATTGTCCAGTTCCATGTAAACTTTAGATATAAATTGACTAAATTTTAAAAAGTAATCTTTGGGTATTTTTATTATGATACCGTAAGTTTTCTAAATCAATTTAAGAGAACTGATACCCTAATAATGTTGAATTTTCCTGTCTAAAAAATGGCACAATTTTGCATTTGTAAGGACCTCTTTCTGTTTCTTAGTAAAAATTAAGACTTCGATCCACTTCAATTATTTATATTTTTGTCAAGCTTTTTCTGAGATACTATACCTTTTTGTTTCCATTGTAAATGGGGTATTTTCCTCTAATTTACCTTGTTAATGGGTACTGCTTGTACATATAATGTCTATTCATTCCAATATGCTAATTTTGAGCAACTACCTACATGAGTCTCTTATTACTTTCTACAGTTTTAATTGATTCTCTGGGTACTTCCAAGAATATAAACATAGGTCTGGAAATTCTGATAATTATATTATTTATTTTCAGATTTTTAAAACTTTAATTTTTCTTCTGTTGTCCAGTACCACTAGGGCAATATGAAATAGTTTGATGATAAAAGACATTCTTTCTTTAATCTTCAACTTAATGTGTGTTTTAACAATGTAAATCCATGTATGTGTACATTTCAGTATCTTGAGAAATATTCGTGTATTTTGATTTTAAGAGATTTCATCAAAAAGGATGTTAGCATATTTGTATATTTATCACACACTTATCTGCATCAGTAGAAATAATCAAATGGTTTTTATATTAATTTATTAATATAGTTGATTATATAAATATATTTATGTTAAAGCATTGTTGTATTCGTGGAATACACCCGTTTTTCATGGATTATTGTTATTTTATAGTGCTGATTAATTTGATTTGCTGATAACTTATATAGAACCTTTACATTGATACAATAAATGAGCATGGTTTATAGTTTTGTGTATGTGTACATCTTTTATTCCATGCTGTGAAGAAATTTAAACAGAGTATTCTGTTACTGAAAATGGTATAATTCTTTTCATAAAAGCATCTTTGCTATAAACTATGTATGAATAAATAAGAGATTTACTTATTTATTGGAATGGGGAGATGTTTGTTGATGGAAGTTTTTTCAGATCATTTCTGGCTATAATTTATGTGTTCTGGTAATATTATTTTCTTAGAAAATCATCTGTTTCATCCAAGTTCCCAAATTTGTTTATATAGGGTTGTGGAAAAAAAGCAATCTTTTAATATTTATTTAATTATTATAATTATGATATTTATTTTTACCAAATTCTTGTTTATCAGAGTGAAAAAAGCATCTTTTAAGTGCCTCTCCATATCGCATGTTTCTATTTTTTATTATCATTTCTTATCTTTCATGTAATTATACATTTTTCTATTTCACTTTTTGTCACTCACAATATTGTTATCTAAAGGCAACTTTCTTGAATTTTTTTTACGAGTTCCATAACATAGCAAGATGGCAAAATATAAATGAGGATAGAGAGGACCTAATCCCCATGATTATTTCAGGTAGGTCTAATTGATAACTATCACATTTTATGCCTTTTCCTATCAAATATATTTTAGCTGGTTCCTATACATTCCAACATGTAGGTGTCCACTGTAGCTGTCTAAATAGTCCGTAATTCTGCTTTGACTTATATTTTGTTCTAAAAGTTATTTAATAGAGTATTTTCCCCTTAATTTCAAAAAGCAAATGTTTATGTTTCTGTTGTTTGTTTTTCCTAGGTTTTATTACTAATCCTTTTTGTTTTGTTTTGTTTTTGTCCACTTATTCTGTTAAGGCTAGAAAGAGGTAACTTAAATCCTCTACTACTAATATGTTTCAGTAATTACTCTATATATTTAGTAGTTTTGCTTTATAAATGTTGATGTTATATTATTTGGTACACAGAAATGAGTAATTGTTAGATCTTTGTACATTGCACCTTCATCGTAAGACAGTCTTTTTCTTGTCTGTTGCTTTTTTCCCTGAAATAAACTTAAGTTAAATTATTTTTAACTTAATTTAATTAATTAATTAAGCTAAGAGTGCTTTGGAGTTGTTTGCGTTGGCAGGTGTGTTTTTACTTTTTTCTTTCTTTTCCTACTTTCTATGTCACATTGTTTTCAATACATTTCTAAGATAGTATTAATTTTGGGTTTTCTTTTTTATGCATTTTGAAAGCTTTTCCTTGTTATTAGTGAATTTAGCCTTTTTTTTTTTTTAGGATAGAGACTTTAGGTCTTAGCTCTGTTCTTGTGAAAGGAATATGATGAAGTGATTGAGATAATGTACTGTGGCGTCAGACTGCTCTTCAAATCTCAGATCCACAACTGATTAGTTGCAGAGACTTTGGCAATTTGCTTCACTTCTCTTGCCTTAATTTCCACATCTGTAAACTGGTACCTTTCTCAGAATTACAATGAGGATTAATTAGGTTAGTATTGGTAAAAGACTTTAAAAAGTGCTTGGCCCATAGGTTTGTTACTATTATTATATTTTGTGTCATATATTTTATTTTACTTTTCACTATATTGTCTACATTCAGTTTCTGTTGTTTTGTTATGTATTTCTTCTGAGACCATGGAAGATATAGTAGATTGTGTTTTCCAAAGATGGCCACAACAATAGCTCTCATTTCATTTGTTCTTACTATTTGACTTCAACAGTCCCCTTTTGGAAAGGTGGAGCCTGTGTCCTCTCCCTTTGAAACTGGACTGGCATTTGTGACTGCCTTGACCAACAGATTAAAGTAGAAGAAATGCTATGTGACTTCCAAGGCAAGTCATAAAAATGCCATACAGTTCCACTTTTCTTTCTTTGACTGCTCACTCTGGGACAAATCAGCTGCCATATGAGCAGTATGACAGTCTGGAGACTGCCCTTCTGTAAAGGAGACCAAACTAGCCTAGAGAGACTCTAAGACTACATAGAGACAGATGCCTGGGCAGCTCCTAGTTACTCCAGTCTCTGATTGTTTCCACTGCTGCCTCCACATGAATGGACTCACACGAGGGACTCTGAACCAGAACTGTCGACAGTTCTTTCTCAATTTGTGAGCCACAGAACTGTTGAGAGATAATAATACCATTGTTGCTGTTGTAGGCCACCGAGTTTGGAGGCGACTTATTATACAGCAATAGCTAAGGAGAACAAAAGTTTGTATTTTTGTTCTAGTGGTTACCTTTTTTCCCCTAAAACATAGTAGTGGTTACCGTTCTATCAATAGCTTTACGTAATGTGTTTAATCTTCTATTTTCTGAGAATGTATCTACTAGCTCTTTATGAGTCTTGATGTAGTTAGGATAATCTTCCTTTACTGTCCAATTTTGGCATGTGATACATTTTTACTTAGTGCTTACTTTTATACCTTTCAAAATCCTTAAATTTTTAGTTAAAAGTTAAAAAATAAAAATTAATTTCACTTGTCAGTTAATAAAGCCACCAGCAAGATATATGTGAATTTTATGCAAAAATTTCTAATTAATCCTACTTTGCAGTAAAATAACATGGAAAATTAAAAGCAGCCTTGGTAAATGTGAGTCTAGTTCCTAGATCTAAGAAAGAACGGGACTATTCAAAGGAAAAGAATTGGGGTTGAACTCCTATTTATAATAATATCATTAGCTGTAACAAAAAAATTCAGAAATCATTTGAACTCCCAGGATAAATCTTTGAGAACATCAGTGTAATCTATCTTTTCATCTTGTTCCTCTAGGAATAAATTAAATTTGTACTATGCCGGTAACCATCAAATGTGAGCTATTCAGCACTATATGTTATGACATACAAGTTAGGCCTTCTAAGTCTCCCCAATCATCTCTTCTCTTAATGTCTTTAGAATGTGACTCAGTGGGTATTGTTGAAATTATTTTATCCTGTGCCCCTTGGGAAGGAGGCAGAAGCCTAAAAGACAACATTTTCACATAGAAAAATGTATTTTCAAAAATACAGACCCTAACACCTACATCAAATATTTTTTCTTTATGTACATATAGTACTGTGTCAAAGAGAACCCAGATTGGCCACTCGGATAAACTGATTATTCAGAAATAAAACCAGCATTTTGCATAAAGTGTCTAAACATGTAGTGATAAAAAAATTATGACCCATAGAACATTACAGTGTTACCATTTGAAAGTACATAGAAACAGATTGACTTTGCATTAAGTTGTCTACACAAAGAAGAAATACATAACCACAGAGCCAGGCCAGGGGGTAATGGGTTATGACATATCATAATCAGAGACACACAAAGAAAGGAAAGGAGGCCACCAAGGAATAGGAAAGAACTGCAATCACTGATAAACCAAGGGTTATATAGCCAAATATCTAGGTAGACACGGCATCAGTAATTTGAAATTTATTCTGAAGAAAGTTGCTTATGCTAAATACTTGTTAAATAATTAATTTAATTAATTAATTCAGTGAACATTTACTAGGTTCCTATTTTATGCACTTGAAAAATATGAAAAGCCACTAAAATATTTACTCTGTTTATACATATATATATAAAATGTATATTTATAACATGTATATATATTTGTGCCTATGAGCATGTATGTATGTAAATATGTATACACACATATACATTTGAGAGATTATGCATGTATCTTAGGTTTGAGCAATGAGAAGACCATGGTGCTGTATTGAAATGTGGCAGAGTGATGAAGAGGCAATAAGAGTTTAGGTTTGTCTATATTAAATCTGAGTTTCCTTTGAAATATACATATTTAGATATCAAGTATGCAGTTGGAAATACAAGTCGGGCTTTCAAGTGGAGAGGCCAAGGATGGATATAAACATCTGGGAGTCAACAGAATTTAGATGTTATTTTAAGCCCTAAGACTAGAGGAAATAACTAAATAGAAAAAGACATGCACTGGGCAGATTTAGTGGTCAAGTAAGAGAATAAGACCTGGCAAAATCAATTAGAAAGTAGCTGGTGAATCAGAAGAAAACAAAGTTACTGTCATTTTGCTGAATATGGGAAAAGATAATGTTTCAAGAAAGGAGAGTTTAAAACTTTAGGTTCTGCTGAGAAGTCAAAGAAGATGTGGATAGAGGCATTACCATCGGGTTTATCACTGAGGTTACTGATGACATTTACACTTGTTCTGAGCACATATCATGTTCCTGGCATTGAGCATGTACATAATAGATGCTCATTACATATTTTTAAAGAGGAAGGAAGCAAGTAAGATGGAAGAAAGGGGGTTAAGAGGGAGGGAGGGAGGCCTTCAAGAAGGAGAAAAATAAGAAAAGGATAGCTAGATAAATGAGCCAAGTGATTTTATTTTATTCTTTCTTCCTAGACAAAAAATGAAATTTGATTGTGTGGGATGCTGGTTAGAAAATGAAATCACAGGCAGCAGGAATAGGATCTAGACTCTCAGCTGCAGATTTGGGGGTTCCCAAGTTTTGGGCAGAGCTATATTTTACCTCTATGAACTATACAAACTATATATGATGGAATAGTTTTATACAGGCCTACTATAAATAGTCAAATGTCAAGAAAATAGTAGAAGTCTTCACTGCTGTGAAGCGAAGTTATTTTATTCATTTATTTTTACACAAAAATGTTTCTTGTCAGAAAGCCCAGCTTGCCTGCCTAAAGCCAGTTTAACCATGGGAACTTTCTCATGCTTTCTCTTAAATTCTCTCTAGGAAAGTATGATTTGGGACTGGTTGTTTATTTTAAAGAAATTAAGAAACAATGACTAAGCGGCTGCTTTAATCCTTAAGACATACTGCCTTCAAAATGCTAACTGGCACCTGGCTGGCAAAGAGCAAATAATTCAGTTTCTCCACTTGCACAGTTGCAAATTATTTGGTCACTGTAGTGTAAAACAAAAAGAGAGCTGACATCTGTCTGGTATATTAGTTGTTAAATTCTCATAATTGATTAATATCATCTTTAAAATTTAGATGTTCCTTCATCAAGAGTATCTATTATCAGTTAGTTTGGACTAGTGGCTTGACCTTCCCCAACTCCTCCTAATGAATAGCTACCTTTGTACCTGCAGATTGGATAAATAGAAAACCACAAAGAATGTCTGGGCTGGTTTAACAAAATACCATAGACTGGGTGGCTTATAAACAACAGAAGTTTAATTCTCACAATTCTAAACGCTGGGAAGTCCAAGATCAAGGCATCAGTAAACTCTGTGCCTGGTGCAGACCCTCTTTGTGATTCATAGATGACTGTCCTCTTGCCATGCCCTCACGTTGCAGAAGAAACGAGAGAACTCTCTGGGGTTTCTTTTATAAGGGCACTAATCTCATTCATCTGGGCTCTGCTCTCAGGACATAATCATGTCTCAATGGCCCCACCTCCTAACACCATTACACTAGGGGTTAGGATTTCAACATGTAAATTTTCGTGGGGAACAAAAATATTCAGTTCATTGCAACCAGCAACTCTGACTTCTTTTGATGCAGTATTTTTTAGCATATTGGGGAGGTAGTAAAATACTGTGTGACTCTGCACAAGCTACTAACTTCTTCCTAGAAAAAAATAAAAACAGATACACTCCCAAATTTTACAATTTGGGGAAGTTTATCAACCCTTAAAGCCCATTTATGGACAAAACAGCGCAGGAATTCTGAAGGTATGGACAAGACAACCTGGCATCAGAATTACTATGGAGCTGAGGAAACTTGAAAATGTGGCTGTCTTGGCCATACCACGTCAAAATATCCATGTTTGTTAAAGGTTTAAAGAACTTACAACACTACAATTCTGCCTAGATTCATGGACCCAAGATTAAGAGGCCTCAGTTAATGGCAACCTCTCTAAGTATTCCTGTTCTTATGTTCCACTTAATTTCTTTCCCTTGTTTTTTGCTGTCCCCCTTTCTAGTCCCCTCTTCTCTCTCTTCTCCATCACTACCCACCACCCCTTATATACACACCACATGTTTGCACACGCACATGTGCAGCACACATAGAACCAGAGTGGCTGCCTTAAGCCCTTGATCACAACTGCTGCAAGCTTTTTGTTCTCCAGGGAATATCAGACACTGGTAAAGCAGTGAACGTTTCATCATCTTTTGAACCAATCCCTCCCTCCTTCCCTCCCTCCCTCCCTCCCTCCCTCCCTTCCTTCCTTCCTTCCCTCCCTTCCTCCCTTCGTTCCTTCCTTCCTTCCTTCTTTTCTTCCTTCTTTCTTTCCTAATATGGGAGAAAAAAAAGATCACTGCTCTGGCTATCTTTGCTTTCATTTCTGAGTGGTTTGGAAAGGTGTATAAAGCTAACCTCAGGACTTTTGTTCTGAATTTGCAGGATAGCCCTGTACCTAAGACAAAAGTTGGCCTCACAATGTGAACTTTCTGGGATATATCCTCTATTAGCTGCCCAGATTATCTTCTTAATTGATGTAAACTTCTAGACTTGTCTTCTGTTTTTTCCTTCCCACCTCTCTCTCCAATCTTAAGCAGTTTCTGAAGAGATGCTTTTCCCTTATAGGCAATTAAGGATGGATTATATTCCCAAAATCAGTTTTAAAGTCCTTTGTTTTAAACTTGGAGCATATTGTGTCATGGTAATTACATATAAATGATGATGTTGTCACAGCAGCCTATAAGACCTCTTTGACCCATCACGGTAGGAATAGCATTATTTATTAATTATGGGAATATGGAAGCAGGTGCTGTAGATATAGTGACCATTTCTGCATTTTCCTTGGCTTGTCACCATACTCCAAACATTGTCTATAGAAAACATCAGAATGTCTAGGAAATCCCAGTCACTTTTTATTTACTGCCTCTTATATCCAAAAGGGTTAGAAAAAAATTGATTTTCCCAATTTTTGGTGATAGAGAAGATAACAGTAATTTTTTTTTTCCGGAAGCAGAGCTTTTCCCAGGCAAAACTGCAGGAAAGACAGCCATCTCAGGTATCTTCCCATAGCCTCTGGCCCAGTCATCTCTGGAATTGCTGTGCCTCAACTTTAGCAGGTGGTTGAAGAGAGGATGGCCACTAAGAAATAGGAGCTATTTATAAATGCGCAAGTCAGGAGCTGCTGCATCTGAACGAAGAAAACAATTTAGTTATTTTTTAAAGAAAAAATGCTTATTTTGTTATCAGAAGCAATTATGTGGACTACGAGAGAAACAGGTAGTCCAAGGTAATGTTCACTCACTCAGAAGAAGCCCTGAGTGAATAAGTAGAAATTAGCTACGAGCTAGACTCATTTGAAAAGCCTGTCAGCTGTTTAGTCCACACAAAGGTTTTGAGCTCTAGACAGCAGAAGAAATGATTTGGCCTAAAGAAGGGCCAAGTAGAAACATTTAGAGTCCAGAGCAAATAGCAGGGAAATATTAAAAAGGATTAACGAACCTATTCTAAAGAGCAACTAATTACAAGCTTGGATAGCTAAGACCAGGAGCTATGAAAATGTCTGAGGTGACGAGAACAAGGAAGAAAGATAAAGAAGCAAATCATAGTTTGGAATTAAAAGGCAATTACCTAGTTATTACGAGCTCTGAGGCTTTAAAAAATTATATTCAAGTCATAGTATAAAATTAAATCATAGAAGTTTAGACTATGGAAAAGCCATAGAGATCACGTTATCATATGTATGTTAAGAAGTAACAATTATGCACTATAGTCTAAGTTAATAAGTATGCATGCATTTGCCTAACACAAAAGATATATAACTCTGTCCTTCTCAAGTTTAAATGTTTATGTCTGCCCCCCTTATCCTGAACTCACAGCTTGAAATAAGCATTGCAAACATAAAATATCGGAAATTAATCTCTCCTCTTTACTGATTAATTTTCTCCTCCTGCAGTCTTCTTCTTCGTTGATGACAATTCTATCCATCCAGTAGTGAAGCCCGAAAATTTGGAGTAA
This sequence comes from Nomascus leucogenys, assembly GCF_006542625.1. Classification (NCBI taxonomy): domain Eukaryota; kingdom Metazoa; phylum Chordata; class Mammalia; order Primates; family Hylobatidae; genus Nomascus; species Nomascus leucogenys. The sequence goes on along the minus strand of NC_044402.1, from coordinate 45,712,589 downwards.
TCTGTGAATCCTCTGTCTTTTTTTTTTTTTTTTCTGAGACAGAGTCTCGCTCTGTCACTCAGGTTGGAGTACAGTGGTGCCATCTCAGCTCACTGCAACCTCTGTCTCCCAGACTCAACTGATTCTCCTGCCTCAGCCTCTCAAGTAGCTTTGAATACAGGCCCTTGCAACCATGCTCTGGTGATTTTTGTATTTTAACAGAGACGAGGTTTCGCCATGTTGGCCAGGCTGGTCTCGAACTCCTGACCTCAAGTGATCTGCCTGCCTCAGCCTCCCGAAGTGCTGAGATTATATGTGTGAGCCACTGCTCCTGGCCTTAGTGAATCTTCTCTTGATCTTCTATCAGGAAATGTTGAAAACTCTATCTTTAAAATATACCCACATTTTCTTACTTCCTTTAGTATGTCTATTCTGATTTCAGCCACCATCACTTATTTCCCAGAAGACTGCTATAGTCTCCTAACTGGTCTGCTTGTGTCTACCATCGATTTCCTTCAATCTGTCCCCACTACTGCAGTCAGAGGTGTCTTGTTTAAATATAAGTGAGATCATGTCACTTTTTGGCACCAAACCCCTGATGATGTTGAATCTCACTCCAAGTAAAAGGCAAAGTAAATCCCCATGCCCTGTGGAGTTTGGTGGATTTGTCCCCAGTTATTTCTCTGACCTTATGTGCTACTACACTTCTCCTTGCTGATCTGTTCCAGCACCCTGGTCCTTTTGCTGCTTGCCAAATATGCTAGGCCTGCTCCTACCTCAGGGCCTTCGCACCTGTTCTTTCCTCTGCCTGGAATTCTTTTATCTCCAGATGTCTATATGACCTTTCACTTTTATTGATTCTCTACTCATTGAAATCTTCACATTTTTTGATTCTTGTCTAAGTCTTCCTGGACTACTCTTTATAAAATTCCAACTCTACAGCTCCCCTCTCTCTCCAACACTCCCTACTCACTTTCTATGATTTATTTTTCTCCATTATAAATGCTGTTATATATTTTTGTATTTATTTTGATCATAGTCTCATCTGTCTAGAATATTAGCTTTGTGAAAACAGAGATCTTTGCTCTTTTGTTCACTGCTGAATCCTCTGGCCCTAGAGCAGTACTTGGCTCGCAAAAGACCTTCTGTAAGTATCTGCTGAATTAGGCACATTTCCCATTTATAATTACTTTAACTTAAACAGACCCTGGGCCAATCGATCTACTTTGTGTACCTCGTAGTATCATTGAATAGAATCAGCGCCTCTTTAGAAATTTTCCTACATGCAATATGAGCCTCTTCATTTAAAGAAATATCAGTTTGTGTAGGAGTCTCCCTCTCGACTTTTCCAATCCCCCTATAGGATGAGGTTAATGTCAAAAGTCAAATTGTACCAAAAAGCAAGGACATGAAGCTGTGTCACAGTAGTGTGACAGGGCAAGGAACTAGAGAGTGAAAAGAGGTTTTGACCAGATAAAAGGAGAATGGAAGAAGATAGTTGGCTGAGGACATGTCCCAAATGATTGAGCATCTCTCATAATAAGCCTCTGTTCTCTGATTTTATCAGATCCACCTAGACAAGTTTTTTTAGTGATGAAAACTTATGCTTCCTAAAAGCAGAAACCTTTTATTCCCTTTATATTTCAAAGTATAATCTTAGAAATGACTCCTGTAAGTCATTTGTCAGACTATAAAGTATAAAAGATGCAGATTTCTGACCATTCCCTAGAATAACTGGTTCAGAATAATGTCAGATATGTTTTTTAAATTTTTCCATCTCATTCTCCTGGACTGTAAATCCCTAGGAGTATCTGTAGCCATCAAAATTTCAGATGTGACCAAGAAAAAAAAAATCTATGAGGAGAAAGAAGTGTAGCTAAGAACTATATTTTTGCAGTCCTATTTCTACAATTGTGTCTCAGTTTTCTAAAGAATACAAATAGTGAAGAGTGGGAGTGAAGACTTTCTTGGACAAATGCATTTAGACAAAAATCGATTAAATGGAATTACTGTGGGGTTTCTCAGAGCCATTTATGACATGTACTGAGTGTGATATATCATGAAGGGCATAAACCAGGCCACATTTTCTAAAGTTTTTTTTTTTACCGTTTACCTGTTAATCATAGGTTATGATTATGCAGAACGAATATTCTAGGAAACACATTTGATTAATACTAACATAGTGTTATGGTATTTATAAGAGAGAATTTATTACAATAGTAAAGCAACATAAGGATGCTTCAAACATCTTGCATTATGTAAAATTGAAAAAATTAAAATGGATGTGGCAAGAAATTATTGCTTACCCTTTGATGTCTGCACCCTGGTGAACTGTGATTGACTGTGTTAGCACTACCAAGTTTATTTACCTTTAAAATGAGGTCCAAAGAGGGCAATGCTTAAACCAAAGTAATAATGTTCTAAAGACACTATTTTGGGGAAGCTGGTATCTGAAATATGTGCAATTTAAGCGTAGCTGGGCCTTTCTGGCATTTCTCAAAGCAATCACCTACTTCACCTACCCATAAATCCAGCTCTGTTTCTTGTTGCTCTGAAGTTTTGGAAGAATAATTTTTTTCATTTTGTTTTGTTGTGTTTTGTTTTAATTTCCCCTTTCTTTCAACAGCCACCATATCATTAGTATGCTCTCCAGAGAATGAAGAAATTGTACTGAATATTTGGCTCCTGGGTCAGACAAAGCAACAGATGTTTTCTTGTACCATGTGCAGGGGTGCAGTTATTTTAGGCCTTTTCCAATTTGCTTTCTTACTGAAAGTTTTATGTTAAAGTGTGTTGTTGTTTACTTTCTCCTTTTAGAATAAATGTCTGTATACTTTCTGAATTATGTCTCCAGCCTGTCTCTGTCTTTTTCTGTCTCGGTCTATCAGACTCATTCAGTCTCTCTTACTCATTAATTCTTTCTCTTTCCTCCCATCTCTCTCTCTTTTTTTCTCTCCCCCCTCTTACCCTCCTTCCTCCCCCTTTACCTCTTTCTTTTTCTCTCTCTCTCCCTTCCTCCTTTATATAGATTGACCATACTAGTCCAGTAGGATTTTTTAAATTGAACCTTAAGAAGCTCAGTTTCAAAGGTAAAATTTAGGCATAGTGCAGCCTTAGACCAAACAATATAATGGTACAAAAGGTAGCAGAAAAATATGGGCTTTAATGTTAGACCAGATGTGCCTCATAGTATCACTTGTTGGCTGCATTACCTCTAACAAGGTACTTAAGAGAACGGGTACCACTTCTTTATTTTCCAAAGAAACAAAAGAGGGTAGTAGCTAACTTGTGGAAGTATACAAAAGAAGTACACAGCATTTATGAGCATTGTTGGACTTTTCTTTTATTTCCACCTACCTCCCCTTTTCCCATTAAGACCTCCCCTTCTATTTTACCCTTCTGTGTTCCTTAGAACTTCCCCATACAGGTTCTAGAGAGCATTTCCTGGCATTCCTTGTTGATCTTTTTCTTTAATCCAACAACGAGATGGTCAATACTTTTCCTCCAATGAACCAATTGCAGAAGATTAGTAATGGCTGCCTAGAAAGCTTGTTGAGAAGGGCTGTGAGGCCCAGGTAGGGCTTTGAGAATATAAGCCTCATGATTGATTGATAATGTCTGTCATTTGCATGATAAGGAGGCTGCAACATATGAATTTTTCAAACTTACTCCAAACCTATTCCTCTCTTTAGTTTCCAAACCAAATTTTACCATGCTGACCTTGTCTTCTTGGGCCTTAGCTATGGCCTTCCAAAATAGCATATTTTTACACAGGCTCATGCCTACAAATGTCTTAATTTGGGCTGATGGTAGCCTGTATAATTCCTTTCAGAGACACTTACATGTATACAGGCTAGATCTAAATCTAAGAGTGGAATTTCATGCAATGTCCTTGCAACAGTTTTCTGTAGTCACATTGTATATAACTCTCATGACCCCCTATGAGGGCTCTGCCACTACTTAACTCTGCCATTGTGGTGATAAAGCAATAATAGACAATAAGTAAATGAATGAGTGAGGCTGTGTTCTAATAAAACTTTATTTACAAAAAAAGGCAGTGAACTAGATCTCATTCACACATGATAGTTGTATGACCCCTGCCTAAAAACTACATTTCTGTTCTTAAAAATAAAATTAATTTCTGGGATACATGTGCATAATATGCAGGTATGTTACATAGGTATACATGTGCCATGGTGGTTTGCTGCACCTACTGACCTGACCTCTAAGTTCCCTCCCCTCGCCCCCCACCCCTCAACAGGCCCTGGTGTGTGTTGCTCACCTCCCTGTGTCCATGTGTTCTCATTGTTCAACTCCCACTTATGAGTGAGAACATGTGGTGTTTGGTTTTCTGTTCCTGTGTTAGTTTGATGAGGATGATGGCTTCCAGCTTCATCCATGTCCCTGCAAAGGACATGATCTCATTCCTATTTATGGCTGCATAGTATTCTATGGTGTGTATGTACCTTTTCTTTATCCAGTCTATCATTGATGGGCATTTGGGTTGGTTCCAAGTCTTTGCTATTATAAATGGTGCTGTGATAAACATACGAGTGCCTATGTCTTTATAGCAGAATGATTTATATTCCTTTGGGTATATACCCTGTAATGGGATTGCTGAGTCAAATGGTATTTCTGATTCTAGATCCTTGAGGAATCGCCACACTGTCTTCTACAATGGTTGAACTAATTTACACTCCCACCAACAGTGTAAAAGTGTTCATATTTCTTCACAGCCTCACCAGCATCTGTTGTTTCCTGACTTTTTAATAATCGCCATTCTGACTGGCTTGAGAATGGTATCTCCCTGTGGTTTTGATTTGCATTTCTCTAATGACCAGCAATGTTGAGGTTTTTTTCATGTCTGTTGGCCATGTAAATGTCTTCTTTTGAGAAATGTCTGTTCATATCCTTTGCCCACTTTTTGTTGGGGTCTTTTTCTTGTAAATTTGTTTAAGTTCCTTATAAATTCTGGATATTAGACCTTTGTCAGATGGGTAGATTGCAAAAATATTCTCCCATTCTGTATGTTGCCTGTTCACTATGATGATAGTTTCTTTTGCTGTACAGAAGCTCTTTATTTTAATTAGATCCCATTTATCAATTTTGGCTTGTGTTGCAATTGCTTTTGGCATTTTCATCATGAAGTGTTTGCCCATGCCTATGTCCTGAATGGTATTGCCTAGGTTTTCTTCTAGGGTTTTTATGGTTTTGGGTTTTACATTTAAGTCTTTCATCCATCTTGAGTTAATTTTCGTATAAAGTGTAAGGAAGGAGTTCAGTTTTCTGCATATGGCTAGTCAGTTTTCTCAGAACCATTTATTGAACAGGAGATCCTTACCCCATTGCTTGTTTTGCCAGGTTTGTCGAAGATCAGATGGTTGTAGATGTATGGTGTTATTTCTGAGGTCTCTATTCTGTTCCATTGGTCTATATGTCTGTTTTGGTACCAGTACCATGCTGTTTTGATTACTGTAGCCTTGTAGTATAGTTTGAAGTCAGGTAGCATGATGCCTCCAGCTGTGTTCTTATTTTTTAGGGTTGTCTTAGCTATACAGGGTCTACTTTGATTCCATATGAAATTTAAAGTAGTTTGTTCCTAATTCTGTGAAGAATGTCAATGGTAGTTTAATGGAAATAGCATTGAATTTATAAATCACTTTGGGCCATATGGCCATTTTCATGATGTTGATTCTTCTTTATATATGAGGATAGAAGGACCTCTTCAAGGAGAACTACAAACCACTGCTTAAGGAAATAAGAGAGGACACAAACAAATGTAAAAACTATATTTCTATGCACACTAACTCACAAGTGATGCTAGAGGCTGGGACACAAGAGAATGAACCCTGCTGCTGACACTGTCAGAGAAATCTAAACAGGCTTTCAATGAGCTATAAGCAGGGTCTTTGCTGTCAATTTGAAAATATTTCATTAGGCTTCACAAAGTTGACTACACCAGTGGTTCTCAAACTTGAATGTACATCCTAAGAGGGGCTTATTAACACACCATTGCTGGCCCTACCACTGGCATGTCTAATTCACTGACCATAGGATGGGACCTGAGAATTTGCGTTTCTAACAAGCTTCCAGGGGATGTGGATGCTGCTGGCCAAGAGGTCACACTTTGAGATCCACTGGCCTGAGCCTTTGCCTAGAAAATCTGAGATGATAATGAGGCAACATTATTCAAGCAACAATGAAACTGGTTAATCCTCCAAACATTGTTCATAGGAAACTTTTTACACAATATTTCTACTCAGTCAACGAATACATCCCTCCTATTGGCAATGTAGGTGCCTACTGGAAGCAGCCCAGTAAGCATAATCTAAAATCAATGGATATGCTGGTTGGTGGTAAGAGCTGCAGGTGATTTTGCAAAGGAACCCCAGACTAGCAGGCTTCCTGTACTTGCCGTCTCCCTTCAGCCCCATTCATCTCTTTTGGCCAGCTGTAAGAACTTACTCTGGCATCTAGAGTGACGCTTTAGGGAAGTGAGTTTTTACCTAAATCTAATAAAAATCAAACAGTACATTTTGTCACGTTGATGCAACCTCAATTCTTATCATATGGTTTTGTTTCTGTGAAAGTACATAGAAGGCTACATTGGCATATGGTTATCAATTTGACTAGGTGAACTAGAGTAGTGAACAATCCATTGTTTTTCCCTCTTTTAGGCAAATGCTGCACATTTCTTTCTCTGTGTGTGTGTGTGTGTCTACGTGTGAATGTTTGATGTATGTGACACTCTTGGGGTTCTCTTACTTGGGAGAGGACATTTTTAAAAATGATATTTATTGGATAAACTGGCAACCTTCCTTCTCCTTCCCAAACTCCTGTTCTACTCACTGGCTAATGCCTCAACTATACAACAATATAGTATCTTTTGAACTATATTATCTGGAAAAGCAGGTCTTTAAGCTGTTAGCAGTCATTCATCCCTGAGTGAGGATAAAGTGAAGATGAAACTGGATAGAAAACATGAGGACAGAGAATGAAGCAAGACAAAGACAACAGAATTGGGAGAGGAAGCAAAGAAACTTGCCTCACTCTTCCTTTTGCCAAATAATGACCCTAGTGATCAGTATGTTAATGCAAAACAGAAGATAGAATGTGTAAATGTCGTTCACACACTTGTAGCTTTCATTTATAAAATAGACACTTGGAAATTTCTTTTAAAATCCACAAGATAGAAAACTTTACATGAAGCAATACAACAGATGCTCTAGCACAGTACTGCTGAGTTTACTGGGGACTTTCCTTATCTCTTGAAGATACCCCTGGCCACATAGCCATGGAAAAGAAGTTCACCTGAGGGAGATAGCACATGGCATGGAGGCAGCCCAGTGGTGACAGATAAAGCAGATGATTTTGCTTTCCTGCTATGGTTTACAGAAAAGCTATCTGGTTTTATTTCCCTAATCCACACTGAAGCACAAAAGATGGCTCCTTGCCCCAGGTAATATATTGAGTGGCAGATTAATGACATACAGGACAGAAAATATAAGTATGAAGGCTAAATGTCATTATAGACTTTTGAGGCAGTGGTTACCTAAATTGTGCTTATAGTCTACATTCAAAGAAGAAAACAGATAATTCACTTCAGAAGTTTATTGGAAGAATTATTTGACTCTTTTGTTTTTCTAATTTAACATACCAGAGTTCTAGCTGCACAAACCGGCTTCACAGGTTCTCAGAAACTGGTTTTCCTTTCGTGAGGAAAAAGTGAGAAAGAGAAAACAAAATCAGTAACATGTTGCAAATCTAGCATTTTGCCTGTTTTTGCAAATGATTATTTAAGGGAAAATACTATATATATACTCTATATATAGAGAGTATATATATACTATAGTATATATAGTATAAAATACTATATATAGTCTATATATAGCATAAAATACTATATAGTCTATATACAGCATAAAATACTATATACAGTCTATATACAGTATAAAATACTATATACAGTCTATATATAGCATAAAATACTATATACAGTCTATATACAGTATAAAATACTATATACAGTCTATATACAGTATAAAATACTATATACAGTCTATATACAGTATAAAATACTATATGTAGTCTATATATAGTATAAATACTATATATAAATAGTATATATATAAATACTATATATAGACTATATACAGTATTTTATACTATATATAGTCTATATATAGTATTTTTATATATAGTATATATATAGTATTAAAGAAAATGAGTTAAAACTAAATGCTTCCACACACATTGGATCAGCTCTTAGAGATGCTATTGGCTAGGCTATAAATCTTTTGAAGTATCAAGTTTCCAATAAAATATGGGAGGAACTTTAAATAAGTTGAACTAGCAGATGCCAATTCCATGTATTAAAAAAAGTTTAACACTTGCTCCATGCTGCGGTTCAATTCACTTTTGTACATTTTATTAGGTCTGCAAAAACTATATTATCCTTTGAGTCCGAATTTGTTTCCCTTCAAGTGTATTTGGCTGATGTTAGAGATGAAACCTGATATAACCCAATGGAGCATAGATTCAGAAAAATTGAAAATGGAATGCGTACCGTTTCCGACTTAGAAGCTAATAGAAGTTATTTTGCTACACTGGACTATTCACTTCTTGTCTTCCCTTTCCTGATGGAAAGTTTCATGGATTGGAAATCTTCCAGCTGCCAATAATAATATTCACGATATGCATTTGGCTAGAATCAATTATGTTGTAATCACCAGAATAAAAACATGAGAATTCAGCTATGAAAATAGCACATTTATGGAAGAAAATGCACAGTCTAAAGAAATCGTAACTTTCAGTGTCAACTTTAACTTCTGAAGATGGAGAACAAAATGTTCCGTGAACATTGAGAAGATAATTTCCTATTATCACCAAAGCTTTGTTCCTGTTCCTTCTGTGGTTATCAAATCTTATTTTTGTAATGAATATTAATGCTTATAGCACTCTAAAACCAAAAGTCTTCTGGTGTCTAAATTAACTGACTTTTTTTTAAGCATATTTAACACTTAGAAAGTTTCTGCAGAAGCATCTATTGCCATGTTGATGTATATTTTGAATGTATATTTCATTTATATAAGGCATTTCATGTTCCAAGTTCACTGAGATTGTAAACTACAGTTTCAAGTTTCCTCTTCCTACATGTGAGAGCCCAGACATTTTAATATAATGTATACGCTACCTTCTCTAAGTCGCAATTTAAATTTTATCACCACACTGTGGGAGCTGCGGGTATCTGTAACTTGATTTCACTCCATGGTTTATGCCCTGAAGTGTCAGGCAGATGGACAATGTTTTGCCAGTCAGTTTCAGCCTGTTAAAACTCAGGGGCAAGGCAGAGATAAAGTGATGGAAGGCCGATAGTAGACTTCATAGCTCCTAGGACTTTAGCATCTGTGCAGAGGGCAGTCAAAGGAAGCCACATCTCTATTTGCATAGATTCATGTATGACTTCAAAACACTTAGTGAAGGTTGGAAGGTCTAAAACAAAAGAATGAAAATGGAAAGAGTATTTGATAGGCTGTAGAATAAATTTTGGCAGCGTCACTTTTAACAGTTAATAGTGTGTGAATTAGACCTCCAAATCATCCACTATTTGGGTCAGTTTCCTCATCTATAAAATGGGGATGCTACTGAAATTTATTTCATGGAATTTTTGTTAAGAATGAGATGAAATGGCCAGCAAGATGCCTGGTCTCTGGAGTTCTGACTCCATTCCTTTTTCTTCCTTTCTTTCTTTTTATTTATTTATTTGTTGCTCCTTTTTAGATTTCCACCATAGCAATCATAACAATATTTGTTGGGACATTTAATGTGTCAAGCACTATGCCAAGCTTTACATTCCTTATCACATGTAATAGACAAATTAACCCTTTGAGGTAGGTACTTCTTTTATTTTCATTTAACTGGGGAACATAGTGAAGATCAGAGAGGTTCATGCAGGTTAGTGGTGGATTGCAGATTTGAACATGTATCTATGAACTCAGAAGTTCCTAACACATTTGTACCATATGACCTTCAGAAATCAGAAGGCGTAAATTCAAATTTCCCTAGGCGTTTTGGAAAATGGCTGGGTTGCAAAGAGAAAAATCTTTCAGAACTTTGGCCAGTTCCAAATGAGACCCTTTTTTGTAAGCCGTGTTGGACAAGCTAGTTATATCTAAAGCTTTCTAGCATATTTCTATTCATACATTTGCTCAAAAACACCATCCTTTACAATAGCCGTCTATGATTGTATCCAAATATACAGCATAGTAGGAAAATCCTATCAGAGGATAACAGAAGAGGTCCTTCATGTTGAAATAAGAAATGTTAATTCTATAGATGCATCCACATCTTTCTATAATAACATTTGCATGTATACACTCCCTAAATTTTCAGGGATTCCTAACACTTGGTAAATGTTATCACAATCAAATCAGAGTCTGGGAAGCTTGACAAATAAGGAAGTATTATTGTGTTAATTTTATAACTAAGATGACATCAAAGCCATACCTTAAGTCATGTTTGTATAGGAAGTTGTCAGGAAAGACTGAAAATATGATTCTTGAATTTTAAATGATTGAGTAGCAGTATGAGACACAGGCTGCTGATGCCAAGTTAAGCACACTACATGTGCTTACATTTTCTGTAATGGCAAAAAGAGCTGAGGGCAATTGTCTACATCAAACCATCAATCAAGAAGTATTTATGATGAGTCTTTGATGTGCTGAGCAGATCCTAAATATTCTTGAGTTTTAATTTCCTTATCTGCAATATAGGAATAATAAAAATATCTGCCTCATTGGCTTGTTGTAAAGACTAGGTGAAAGAATATATGTGAAAGCATTTTGTACACTCTGAAGTGTTATATTAATGTCAGATATTGTATTAAATTCAGACCATCAATCTTTATTGAGCATAATCTACTTGGTAAAGGGAATCCAAACACTGAAATGCAGGTTATTTTACCCCCAATGATGTAACCATCTAATGGAGAAAATGTGTGTCTTATCTTAACAATTAAAATTCAGATGAAAACTGCTACTATAGATGTGTAGACAAAGTACCATGCTGCTATAGAAATAAGGGCTGCATTTAATTCAGGGTAAAAAGGTCCTTTGTCGATCAGGTGGGAATGATATATTGAACTAGCTCTGAAAACTGAGATGGGAGTTTTTCAGGAAAAAAAGATTCCTGGTAAGAAATATCGTACATGGAAGGGATTTTGTGAGCATCAATATAAAAGAATAACAGAGTAGCCTCCTGTGACTAGGCTGTGGAAGGTGCCTGAAGAAATAGTAGAGCTTACAAGGTAGGTTTGAAGATTGTATGTGAATAATTTTGAGCATAATACTTAAGAGTTTTATCCTAGGCCGGGCGCGGTGGCTCACGCTTGTAATCCCAGCACTTTGGGAGGCCGAGGCGGGCGGATCACGAGGTCAGGAGATCGAGACCACGGTGAAACCCCGTCTCTACTAAAAATACAAAAAAATTAGCCAGGCGTGGTGGCGGGCGCCTGTAGTCCCAGCTATTCGGAGAGGCTGAGGCAGGAGAATGGCGTGAACCCGGGAGGCGGAGCTTGCAGTGAGCCGAGATTGCGCCACTGCACTCCAGCCTGGGCGACAGAGCGAGACTCCGTCTCAAAAAAAAAAAAAAAAAAAAAAAAAAAAAAAAAAAAAAAAAGAGTTTTATCCTAAATACTATGGAAAGTCATGAAAATATTTTCAGCAGGGAGCAACACAGATTTTATTAGATAAAAGTAAGAGCAAAGGTGGTAATCATTCCTACCTTCAGGTGTTTATCTTCCTAGGAGGTCATATCAGTATAAACAAAGGCATGTTGCCTCCTTAACCTTCACCATCAGGACAAGAATTTAGGCCAAGATCAGAGAAGGAGCTTCATCCAGAGTTGTCTTGAGTTATTGGAGCTCATACAGTTGATACATAAATCAAACACCTAAGAGTGCTGGAGAGATTCTAGAATCAACATTGTAATAAGAGTGAACAGACTTGAAATCTTCCTTATCTTACAGAGCAGGTAACACTAACTCAGTATTTTCCCTAATGACTCACCACATGTGTTGCAAAAGCACATCCCTGGATAGTGTCCCAGTGAGACTGTTCCTGAGCGAAGGATCATATCTCGTAGTCATTACATTCTGGAACAGAGTTCCCAATATTGGCATATAATCTACATTACATGAGTAATAACAAAATTACTATAATAGTGATAGATCACTCCCGAAGTTGGCAATGTCTCACTGAAGATGTTGTATTCGATTGTCTGAATCACGAAGAGCTAAAACTACAGTCCTAACAACCTCCCTCCCCTATGGCTTCATGCCACTGTCTGCCAATGAGAGGAAGTTGTGAGAGCTTTGGAAGGAGAAAAAGAAAGAGGGGCTGGTCTTCTCTGGAGAGAGTTGTGGTCAGACACATGAGCAAGTGTGGAGTTCAAAATGCTTTCCTGGAATGCATCTTGAAGATCACCTGCATTTAGCTGAGACAGTTTGTGGGTGCCTCCAGAGGTTGTTGAGGTTCACAGTGGCTTCAGGTGAGCTACTGAACAGGCTTTGTTGTTGCAGGCTGGTATTTGGGGTGGCGGTTTTCCACAACTTTACTTTCTTGGCCCTTCTAATGACTGTGTAAGCTTCCAGTTCCCATGTTAACAACTGCTATACATGAAATGAAGAGAGTAGATTAAATTCTTCTTACTAAACACTAAATCTGCCTGATGCTGGTATGGGCAGGCAGTTACCCTTATACAATACTTGGCCAGTAGAATGAAGCCTGCTAATGGGTCTCTGTCTCTCTGTCTCTCTCTCTCTGTCTCTCTCTCTCTCTCTCACACACACACACACACACACACACACATAGAGACACAAATTCTCTTTCTTTCTCTCCCCCATCTCTAAGAAATCTGACTTTTAGGAATTCATCCCAAAGATATATGTTTCATAAACGTTTATTGAGTACCTTTCATAGAGCAGGCACTGGATTCGATGTATAAGATATATGGTTCCCCTGTCACAGAGCTTTCAGTCTACTGGGAGATAGAAAAAATTGTTCATGCATTCACCATACAATGTGGTGTATATCACAATGGTAGTACAGGGTACAATGAGAAAGCCAAAGAAAAGCATGCAAAATATAGACCTCAGTCAGAGTCATCTCCCTATATGAGGTTACGTCTAAAAGGAAATGTGATGGTTAGGCAAGAATTAGTTAGAAGTGCATATGCTTATGTGAAATATATGTGTGTGTGTTTGTGTGTGTGTGTATCAGTATGTCTGTTTGTGTGAGACAGAGGGAAAGAGAGGGAGAGACTTAAGAAGAGTAAGGGTACAATGAAGAGAGAGGAGGAAGGAAGAGCATGTACAAAGACTCATGAGCAAGTGGCATTTTGTAAACTGAAAGCAAATAATTTTACATAGCAGTGTTCTGACCCAGTATGCTTTGATTCCATAGCTTGCTTCTCAATCTTCAAGAAGAGAACATTTCTTTTATTAAACCTTTACAATTAATGCAGAAATAGAAGCTTATAATTCTGAGTGGATTCTCATTTTAGAAATGTCGCAGCTCATACTGAGCAGCTGTCACCCACACTAAGCCAAATACTCTGCTGAGAAGTCTTTGGAATAGCTTAATAGAAACATGGTGTATGCATTTTCCCATTGTTCTGTTCTGCAAAAAGCTTAGTGCATCCACATTGATATCTTAGAAAATATTTCTTTTATAGTCCTTTATTTGTAGTGAAAAGACCTCAACTTTATGTAACATAGATTTTTTTCAGTTTGGATATAACCTCACTGAGCTTGGTGGACTACAAAGAATACAATTTCAAAGCAGAGATTGCAATAACCAGCTACTCCTAATATTGTGTCCAGTTGAGGTTTCCTGACTTTAAATGATTAATTTATATCCCTAAAAGACACGGGAAAATACCAGTGGCTAAATAAGATAAAACCTAACAGGCACAGTACATATCAGACTCTTAATATTTACATGCTATGCTAAAGGCATTAATGAAACATAATTCCCTCACTAATTATACACACAGTGAAACAAACATTCTTATAACCGTTCCATTCTTGGTCACAAAGACAGTGTGGCAGAGCCCTGGTAATGCACAGCATTCCTAAGTTCGGACTGATGGCTCATGCTTCTTACAAGAGAGTATTTACCAAAAGTTCAAATGGCAATGATCCTATCCCCATTGTGACACTTCTCCCATGGAGATGCACTTTCTCTTTTTCCTGGTGGTAGATGAGTTGCTCATCTTATGGTTTATTAGTCTCTATATATAATTCAAAAAATTGGTCCTATCCCTTAAAGACTCAATAAAAAAAGACTTTTATTCTTTGAATTTTTTTCCTCCTGTTATATCTCACCTTCCAATTTTCCATTCCCTTAGAGTTCAGCTATCCATCTCACAGTATCAAGTCCTTCAGTATAAAAGAGAAAACAGCAGATATAAATACCATTTTAAAGACAGTGAGCTGCCAGGTCTTTTGGAATAGAGGATGAAGAATATGAGGAAAATGAAGCAAAAATGTAGGCAGGGTATTACTGGATGCTTAATTGTTGTTGTTTAGTGTAATACACTGATAAACTTTAGTATGTCCTAAAGCATCTCATTTGTATGTGTGTGTATATGCATATATACATACATATATATGCGTATATACATACATATATATACATATATATGTATGTATATACGCATATATATGTATGTATATATGCATATATATGTATGTATATATATATATATAAACAGACCTTGAAATCTTTAAGCTGTCTTTAAAACTATAATCAATGAGAGTATTTTGAAGAGGGAAACTGCCTCTGCTGAATTGAAGACTTCAGATTACACAATTTTAAGACAGTTATGCACCTAGGAGCTGAATCTAATAGGCACAGTCAGAGAGCATAGTTTCAACAAGTTTGTAATTACACATACTGGACTCCAGGAGGTTGGCATCCCATTACTCTAGTCCATCAATGATGAAAAGATAAGAGTTGTGCATGTATATAAGCAATAGGCCATAGGCAAAAGCGGTATTTCAACCAGCATTCTGTTCCTTAACATTCATTTGTAGAAGATTAAAATGCAAGAGAGTCTGTCAAAGACAAAAAATGAGAAGAGACCTAGAAGAAAGAGCTTCCAGAAAAAAAAAATTGAGAAAATTTTACTTAAGGACAATGCACTGAAGCAAGACCACACAGGCTCAGCTTTGTGAACTCCTGAAACTCCTTTCTCCATCTTTCCCTGAAGGTTTCCCTCCAAAGCTACTTCATGTGTAAATTTGATTATGGATTTATTACTCAGGAATTAATGTGTTTTTCATCACAAAAATATCCAGACTTTAAATCAATATTACCCTAGTTTTGAGATGTTTAAAATGGCAATAACGATATTTTCTTCTATGTAGGGTTCTTACGTGGATTCAGCGAGATAATGTATGGAAAGTGCTCTAGTTTAGTGCCTGGTGAATCCTTAATTATGTCATTTATGGCAGTAGCCACAGCAGTAAAGTGGTAGGAGATGTTTTTTGTTTTTTTTGTTTTTTTTTTTAAGACGGAGTCTCGCTCTGTCCCCCCAGGCTGGAGTGCAGTGGCGCCATCTTGGCTCACTGCAAGCTCTGCCTCCCGGGTTCATGTCATTCTCCTGCCTCAGCCTCCCAAGTAGCTGGGACTACAGGCGCCTGCCACCATACCCGGCGAATTTTTTTTTGTATTTTTTTTTTTTTTTTTAGTAGAGACGGGGTTTCACCATGTTAGCCAGGATGGTCTCAATCTCCTGACCTCGTGATCCGCCCGCCTCGGCCTCCCAAAGTGCTGGGATTACAGGCACGAGCCACCCTACCCGGCAGAGATGCTGTTTTTATTGCGTTTCAGCCAGGATCCAGAGGCCCACATTTTGACCACAATAAAAGGTTTAGATATTGGAATTTTGGTGAAAAAAAGATACACTGTTTAGTAGCTAAAGTCCCAATACATATTTATATAGTATGTAAATCCCATGGTGCCAGATTTGGGGACTTCCATCCATGCTCTTAAGGTGCTTCATTATTTTAGTGTTCTTGAGAGCTTCCCAAGCCCTCTGTGATGCTAGCAACTTCTCTCCACAATTTGATGGGGTTTTAGTATTGATGAAGGACCTTGTGGAAGTGGCCCTTTCAGGTACAGCCCTACCCTGATCAAGCATTGTTGTAATTAAAACTGTTCTGGTTGCCAGGACAAGGACATTAAAGCTAGGTTTAGTAATGAATAGATTGTAAATGAAGGGTACCCTAATACTCTGCTTCCCTCTACAAGTTTGTTCCATGTCCTTCCCTGCAGACTGGGTTTTTCAGTTTCTTCATATTCTCTACACCCACCTCTCCTTCCAATTTCATGTTGCAATTGGTTTTCATTTATTGTGGTAGAGATTATGGTCATGCTGCTAAAATAACATTCAACTCATTGTCCCACAGCTACCACCAGCGCTTCAAGAACCAAATACCAAATTTTGGGAAAAATAAAAGATGGTTGGCCCAACTTACATTGAATATCTACTCACTCATCTAGAAAGTGGTTTTGGGATGGAGATGATGGTGCCCATAACCATCTGTGATAGGCAGAATAATGGCCCAACAAAGTTGTCCATATCCTAATGCTTAGAACCTCTAAATATGTTAGCTTGTGTAACCAAGGGACTTTGCAGATGTCATTAAGATAAGGATCTTGAGATGGGAAGATTATCCTGGATTTTCTGGGTTTGCTCCCAGGGTGTTAGTAAAAGGAAGAGAGAGGCAGAAGAATCAAAATCCGAGAAGGAAATGCAATGATAAAAGCAGAGTTTGGAGTGGTGCTGGGCCCTGAGCCGTGGAATACAGGAAGCCTCTTGAAGCTGGAAAAGGCAAGGAAATGGATTCTCCTCTATGGCCTCAAGAAGGAATGCAGCCCTGAGACCCATTTTAGACTTTTGACCTCCACAGCTATAATAAATTTGTTCTGTTTTAAGCCATTAAATATGTGATAATTTGTTACCACAGCAATAGGAAGCTGATATACCATTGATTCCAGAAGTAGAGGCAGTTTCCAAAGGACACTGCAGCCTTGTTGAAACTATGCTCTCTGACTGTGCCTATTAGATTCAGCTCCTAGGTGCATAACTGTCTTAAAATTGTGTAATCTGAAGGCTTCAATTCAGCAGAGGCAGTTTCCCTCTTCAAAATACTCTCATTGATTATAGTTTTAAAGACAGCTTAAAGATTTCAAGGTCTGTTTATATATATATATATACACACATACATATATATGTATATATGTATATGTATATGTATATATGTATATATATGTATGTATATATGTATATACACACACATACAAATGAGATGCTTTAGGACATACTAAGCCACCACCCTTATAATCTCAAGACCTCACAGAAATTAAAAGTAGCTTCTCAAAATTTAGGGACTTCTTACTTTACATTTTCTAGCTGTTTTCCTGCCACTGAAATAGCCTCAGTGGATAGCCACTAGATTCCTCTTACATGCCAGTGGAAGCTGTTTCTATTTCTTATGGATAATAATAACTACCTTGTGAACTTTTTGTATTAATTTAAATAATATATTTACATAAGGCTACTTGGAACAATGTCATGTAATGTCTGTTCATTATATTCATCCAACCAACCTTCTTTCCGTGCCTCAAAATATGTCAAGCCCTCTCCTAGCTCATATATTTATTTATTCAAACATTCTTTCAAATATACCTATTCAATACCAGGTATGGTCCTGGCACTGTTCCAAGTGATAGAAACTTAGCAGTGAATACAACAGAAAGTTATTCTTGCCTCCTTGGAACTTCCATTGTTGTGGGGCTCAGGCAGATAATAAACAAAAGCAACAGTGATAATTTTAAAAACATAGATGAAATAGGGAGTGCTGGTGGGTCAAAAGGGATGTAACCTTAAATACCGTGACTAGAGAAGGCCTCATTGGAAAGATGACATTCAAACATAACATATGAAAGAGCTAGATTGCAGATATTTGGGAAGGAAGCAATCCAGACAGGGAAAATTCCAGGTGCAAAGTTTAAGCTACTCTTTCTCTCATCTAGGAAATACATAAAACAGCATCTTCTTTACCCCACTGTCCCTTCCAGCTACCTTTCCATTTCTCAATTCTGGCTCCCATGCTGTATGGTTTCTATGCTCGTGATTATGCACTATATTCATTTGTTTATTTGTCTCTCATATGTCCATTCAATAAATGTTAAGCTCCATGCAGATATTGATTTTGTCCATTTTATTCACTGCGTAACATCAGAACCCAGAAGAGTGTCTGGGCACATAATAGGCAATTGATAAATATTTGTTGAATGGATATGTTAGTGAATGTTTTTAAAGAATAAAGTTAGACTTCCTATCCTTATCGATAGGTTATTACTGAATATATTTTCTTCTGGTTTTGCTTTTGTAAAGTATTGATTTCTAAAACCTCATTCTTATTCTTATTGGAAATTCTGGACTACTATACTTTAAATACAGTGAAAATGAATATTATCCTATAAAAATTTTTTACCTACTCTTCTCAGTTGTACTCATTTTAAAGAATATTTCAATTTTAGCAAAAAACAAAGTCAGTATATGAATAATAGTTTGAGTTTGATCACGTGTTTTTGTTCTGCATGCTGCTGCCTCAACTATGTGGGAGAGTGAATTGAGTTGTTAAAGTATACAAATTAAAAATTAAAATAATAAAAGTCTCCACGCCTTTTAAAAATTTCTACCAAATATTTAGTCCATATATTAATCAGAACATGGTTTTTGGTGGTTTGTGTGTGTGTGCCTATCAAAAGCTTGAAAGAGTTGAATTCATGGGTGCAGCTGTTTGGCTCATTTGTAAATAAGATACATCAAGCCGTTAACATAGTACCTGGCACACACCAGCTGTTCAGTAAGTGCTTGTTATTCATTCATTCATTCATTGACTTACTGAAAGATGTTTGAAGGAATGCTGGGTGGCAAAGCCACACATGGTAATTCCAGTGCCTTTTGTGAATACAACTCTCACTGTGTGAAAATGGAGGTGACAGCTTCATTTATTAGCTATTTTTATTGTCCCAATTGTAATACATGCGTGTTACAAGGACTCTAATACAATTTAGGTTCCACAAATCTGTAGGCCTCAGCATCAGCCATTCATATAATCATTTGTATGTAACTTTAAAGCAATATGCGTCATATGTCTGTCCTATACACATGGCTGTGCACAAACGTTACTTGCCCATTTTGAAAACTAATTTATAGCCATTTAGAACCAAGTATGTGCCTGTGAAATTAGCAATGTAAATTAAGAATAAATGAAACAATAACACCTGTTATAAAAGGTACTTTAGCTCCTTAACAAACACATGAAGTTGGTACTCTTAAATTTAGAAAATTTGACTGTAGAGATTGGAGGGCAAAGGAAACAATTTTTTCTAGTCTCCAGATTATTTTTCCTGAAGAAGCCTTCCTGTTGCTGTTCTCACCCTACCCCAGATGTGCAGAACCCTACGGTAGGCATCAGGACTTCATAATTTTTGAAATAAGACATAATTCCTGCTTCAGTTATTACAAGTAAAATAAAACAGAAACTATGGCTTAATCAAAAACTGTATTGCCTAATGGACCTAAAATATCCGGGAGTAGATCTGGCTTTAGGCTCAGCAGCAGTCAGGGCACAAATGATGTTATCACCACACTCCCTGCTCAAACCCACTGCACACCAATTTCTCATCCAGGTAGCAAGAATGGGAGTTTTCTCCCAGAAGTACAAGCATAAGTTTGAGAGAATCAAGTCACTGTGGCCAGAGAAATTGTCTTTTCAGGGATGAAGTAGTATAAACATGACCACTCAGGGAAAAATTGGGAATGGTTACCAAAAAAGGGCTGAGGAGATACTGGCTGGCAAAACCACATCTCCTCACTTCTATGAAGAAGCCTCCCAATGTGTGGGGAAGGAGATGACTACTGTGCCCAGTCTAATTGTTTGCAAATCTGGCTTTCTGTTAGAATCACCTGGTGGGCTCTTTTATCTGTAGGACGCCAATTTGAGCAACTTCTGCTTCAGCCATAATGCAGTAACCTAGAACAAGAATTATTATCCTACCATAATCACTAGAAAACTGGACAAAAATAGAAAACAACTGCTTTAAAAATTAGACAATAGGTGGGGTGCAGTGGCTCCCGCCTGTAATCCCAATACTTTGGGAAGCCAGAGGGGCATACTACTTGAGAACAGGGGTTCCAGACCAGCCTGGCCAACGTGGCAAAACCCCACCTCTACTAAAAATACAAAAAAAATTAGCCGGGCGTGGTGGCACATGCTTGTAATCACAGCTACTCAGGAGGCTGAAGCATGAGAATAGCTTGAATCCCGGAGGTGGAGGTTGCAGTGATCTGTGATCGTGCCACTGCACTATTGCTGGGGCAACAGAGGGAGACTGTCTCAAAAGCAAACAAACAAAAATATTAGACAACAAAGACTGGGCTCTCTTAGTGAAGGGAAATGAACAAGGTAAGCCCAAGGATCACGTAGAATTTATGACTAAAGTCACTTTACTGATCATGGCGCAGAAATGAGGATCCCTAACAGAGCATGGGAATCTTAAAAAGTTGAGTAGAAGCAGATTTTCAGCTTTCTAAAGTTGCTGGAATTTGCAGGATAAGAAAGCTGGAAAAAAAAGCGGGGCGGGGGGCGGTGCTACATTAAGTAAAAGCTCCAGGAATCTGCATATACATTCCCTTGAGGCTTTTCCTCCATAATAAACCATGTACCCATAGATTGAGATTCTATAGGCTGGAAAAATGCCAACTAGGAACTAGTATGCTTAAAAATTCCCAGAGTCACACAGAACTTCGAGAGGTTTGAGTTCTAGCTGCACACTGATGAGAGTTCTCATTGACCATCTGTGGCATTCATAGAAACCCCAGAAGAGTCATACTTTAGTAGGTACATGAAATAGCACAGAGCAATGGGAGTAAGAGTAATAGTAGACAAGAGGAATTGATAGAATCCATAAATTCACTCTGGTTTTTTTGTTTGTTTGTTTTTTGTTTTTTGCCAAGAAATAAAGACCCAACTTTGGAATTCCAGGAAAAAAAAAGGAAATATCATCAATAATGTTATTGATTAAAGAAAGCCCCAATACATACTTGTACAATGTCAAATTCTAGACATTTGTACAAGTTCTACAATGTCAAGAGAAGACTTCTTCTCTTCTTTAAATAAAAAAAATCTTTTTGTGCATTTGATTTGTACACTCTTTCCAGCCCCATCTCAGTAAGTTAAAATCATATTCTTCCTTCACTGTCCAACATAAGTACCATAAAGCATTCTCAAGCCTCCTTCTAACACTAAACAAAAAGATCATCCTCCAGTGAATGATGTCATTTGAATGTCTCATGGCTGTGCACGTTATCTCATTTAACCATCACAAACGCATCGGGTAGGTACCTCCCACTGAGGAATCTGAGGCTTAGAGTGCTGGTAAGTAGCACTGGACAAGTCTGGAGTTGAACAAGTCTGGAGTTGAACACAAGCAATCTGGCTCCAGAAAACAAGTTCACCTCTACCATCTATGACTTATGATAGATTGTGTTGTACTTGTTTTGGATTAGGTGTTCTTGTAGACAAAGGCTATGGTTTTTTGTTTGTTGGTTGGTTGGTTGGTTGGTTGGTTTCTTTCATCCTTATATGCCCTGTACCTAGCATAGTGTTTTGCCTATACAGGTACTTAGTTATTGGCAGATATTTAATGAATGAGTAAATGCATGCATTAATGCAAATTATTTAAGTATCTTTTGAAAGGCAACTCTGTTATGAGTCATACCCAGATATAAGTGATGTCTACAGAGTAGAGGGTATATTATTGATGTGTTGAGTGGTTTTGTGTTTGGTAAATACGAGTTTTGTTGAATTCCTTTTGAGAATTTTTTCTTTTAGCTCCCCTTTTCTTCTTGCTTTGTGTTCCTATCCTAGGATTCTGAAGCAAAATATTCTTATTGGTATGTAAAACAGACTGTGTTTTCAGAGCTAGCAAATTTAGTGATCGGTATTCTAATCATTAAATATGAAATTCCTTTAGTAGGGTAAGATTTGGTAAATAGAGAAGGGAAACTAACTAAAATCATTGGGTGGAAGCCTCCCTTAGCTTCTCTAGAGGGAAATATACCAGTTCAAAAGGAATCAGGAAAAAAGGGAAAACAATTATGAGGAAAACCACAAGCTTTACAGGTTCAATAATTTTTTATTTCAGAATGCATTTTCTTGCTCTTATTTTCCTTCCTTTAAAACTAAAAATGAATGGGAAATGGCATGGTAATAATGAATTTGAGATTGCAATCCACAAGGACAATTTTTTCTGTTAAGTTACTATATGGTTTGAACAAAGAAAACTAGGCATCTTTTATGTAAAACCTGGGAGTGATTAGTGGAAGGACAGTGATAAATTACCTCCCATCCTTTTATTCTTCACCTGTCCCCATCCCTGGATCTCCCCATCATGTCATAGGGTCTCTGAGTTCAGTGAAGAAACAAAATCCAGTATACCATTAACAAAGGTTTAGCATGAAAGAGACCAAAGCACACTATTGATTCACTTCTGATTTGAACAAATGATTCGTTAAAAAAAAATGTTCTTAAAAGGAAATGTAAATGTTGTGACTGTATTTTTCCTTATTTTAGGCATCTGGGTTTGCACTTAAAGTGTCCTAAAATGGAAGCAGTAACAATGAAAGATTAAGAGGCCTATATTTCTAGTTTTTGTTTTAGAAACTAACTGGCAGGAAGAACAGCCTAATGTAGGTATTGCCCAGAGATGAGGTTGGTGCTTCACTGCATCAGAGTTCAAGTGACTCAGAAAAACTTGCCCAAAGGCCTTGTAGTCGTCATGCTCAAGGGGAAAAGCCAAAAATTTTAATGGAGCAGTGATATCCAATAATAATTTGTTATGATGAGTGGGAACCCTTTATCAGTGTACAAAGTAAGACATAGGAAGCAAAGGACACGTGGAACCTGTCAGGAGGAAAGTGCAAGGTGGCTAAGGGAGCAGTTCAAGAATGGGGGCTGGAACCAACTGGGAAGACACCAGTAACTTACCCTGATGACATAGTGCTAGCCACATATCTAGGGGTGAACCGGCCAGCTCAAAGGCATAAAGCAGTCCAGATGCATTGCAAATAGCACCTTCCTTGATGACTTTTCAGATTGCCTGATATCAAGGTGAACTTTGGTTCCTTCGTACTCTCAAGACATTTATCTGTACTGCTCCAATATAGTTCATTATTTTTCATCCTTGACCATAGATGGGCTCTGGTGACAGATAACCTGGATAACCTTTTTAGCTGTGTATTCTTGGGAAAATTATGTAATTGCTCTCTTTCTGTATTTTTATCTCTAAGATGGAGATAAAAGTTTCCAGATCTCATAACATCTTTACAAAAAGTAAATGAGTAAATAAATGGAAAAATCTTAGGATAGTTTCTGGCAAGTAGTAACATTCAACAAATTTATATTTTGTTAATAAAGTTATTATGATCATCTTACATTTTACCACAGTGTCTAGTATAGCACATTGTCAGTGATCTGTAAATATCCAATAAGTTACCGAATAAAAGAACATGAATCCTGGGTTTAGCTATACCTTCAGATGTCAAAATAGTCACCTCTAGTTAGGATGAAATGAACAACATAGATAGGTAACAGACACTTCTTAAAACTTGTCAAAGTGATAATACTGTTCTATTACAGTTTATTATTAATTTGTTTTCATTATATGTAAGCCAAAAATAGTTTCCAATATTTAGAGAAAATTTACTCCTGATTAATTTATATTTTTGACTTTAGACACAATTGCAGACAGAATCATTTCCTGAACAAATACAAGCTGTGACTTATTTACATCTTGATCAATGTTACAAGCCAGGGCCAAGAGATATTTTAGTTCTGGGCTATTGCAGAAGAGTTTCTGGTTACATTACGAAGTTAAATCATTTGAACAATTGTTATTAGAGTTTTAAATAAGTCCAGTGAACTGTAAATAGGCAAGTTGGATCTCGTTTAGGCAGAAAATTGGGCTGTAGATGTGGGGTGTGTGGTGATGCTTATTGAATCAAACAGACCCTGTCATCTGCAAAAAAAGGAAAAGTAACTTGGCATCATAATCTGTACTTTTGATTTGGTTGGTGAGTCTTTGACCATGTATTCTTATTTTTAGTTATTTTTGCCGTTGTTTAAGAGCAACTAAAAAAGTCATTGAAAGGAGCAGCATATGGTAGTATCTATTCACTCATTACTCCTAGGTCATGTGACTCAATTCTTCCTATCTTACTTCCTTTCTAAGTTCTATAGATTATTTTTGTATGCATTTTAGGTATTTTTATCCTTTGAAAATTTTTAAACTATTGGATTGTTTCAAATATCTTTAATATATATTCTAAAAATAACAAAGACTTTGCATTCACATTACATTGCTTTCAAGTTATCGGTGTCCAGTTATTACTAACCTCTTGGCATGCTGTTCATACTCAGACACTCAACATCTCCCTCAGTTTTGGTTATTCCCTCTTTCTTAACTCTCATTTTACTGCAGATTCTATTGATACCTTATTTCAATGCCTCCTCAAATCTAGAAATAACTGATCCCTTTTTCTGGAATATATATAGTTGACTTATACAATTGTTTTCTGCCTCTGGTTTCTTGCTCCTCTGATTAACTTCACACACTCCTGCTGGAGTTGTTTTCCAAAACACAAATATGAATATAACCTTCTCTAGCTTTTAAATTTCTAATTTACTTTTCTTGCCTAAAGATAAAATCCACACTTCTCAATCTGTTACTTGGAGTTTTCCAGCACATAGCTTCCTGCAAGCAACTCTCTCCAGTTCATTCTCACCATGTTTTAACAATGTACTTAAAAAGTTAGTATCAGACTTCTGCTCCTTTGCTCAAGCATTTCATTCTGTCTGGAAATTCCTTACCCTACATATCTCTACATAAATCTTCACTATGCTATACCATATTTTTGTTGCACTAGCATACATGAACAATCATGTCCAAGTTAAATCCCATGTAAGTAATAACTTCTACAGCCACATACTAGGATCTCAGCACCCCACCAAGATTGTCATCATCCAACCATCTCCCAGAATAGGAAGTAGTACACAAGGATATACAAATAATTAGTACAAAATATAAAGCATCTTTCTAAAACACAAATTTGAATCCATAGTAAGTAAATTATTACCTTTTATATTAAAGTTATCAATGTAGTAGAATAACTATTGCTGTTGTTTGATCTCTCAAGCATTTTATCCTTCATTGGACAGACTTACTCCTCTTGACACCATATGATTCTGAGAGGGCTTTCATATTACATCATATATCTGCCTCCTTAGCTCTAGTTGATTGATCTAGTGCAAATCTGAACTAAGCTAAATGAATCAAAGCCTTTCCCTGTGATTTTTCACCGAGACTCTGACATGAAAAACTACCTTCTTTATGCCAAAAACAGAAGATGTGAGATATGGGAACTAACAGTTATGTAAGTAAGCAAACTTAAAAGATTGAATGTTTATTGGACAAACAATATTATTCACGTTCGTGACTGAAATGGCCCCTGACTGAGTCTTTCATTTGCCTGATAGAAATGGCCTCTGACTGAGTCTTTCGTTTGTCTGCATTTTCTCATAAGTTTCTTTATGCCTAATTTGATACTGGTTTCTGGCATTTGCCTGAAAGAATGCAGGCAATATATGGATATATCATGGAAATTAATTGAAATTGTGCTTGTATTTTTAGAATATAAGATAAAATTTCAAAGAAATTTTGAAATCACTGTAAACTGTTCAGTGCCTCCTGGATGGCTCAGACTATGACTTCTCCTTTGCTATTAAAAATATATTAATGAAGTATTTTAAGGATGGCATTGAAACATTGGAAAATTTGTTAATGTTTTTTGTTGGCCAGTGATTACATAAAAGAATTATTTACTAGCATTATTAAATTAATTAGAAAATGTTGTGAGTTAGCTTCTACCGAGATGAAATGGCGAAAATACTGAGGAGCAAAATTTCTGAAGTATGATTTGATAATGTTCTCATATAATCTTCTTATTAGATCATAGATACTAGATTATAGGTGACTGAATTCTGCATCTTACTTGATAACATAAGACATACAATACGCTAGCTGGTTTCCTTTACACATGAATTCTTCTCATTCTATTTTCAATATAAATCGAGATGGAGAATTATACTATTTTTACCTTTAAGAGGCCCACTCAGTTTCTCTTTCTTGTTTTTTCCATCAATAAAAATGAGGCTAATACTATCTTTTAGCTTACACTTGTACTAAATAATTTTAATAAGGTTGTGTTTAAATTATATACTTATTTCACTTATTACTGAATGAAAAAAATATTGTCATTACACTTATGTCTTTTGCACTTTCAAAGGCAAAATAACAATGAAATAATGATACCAAAAAAAGATACTAAAATTTCATTGCCAACAATTATTTTCCTCTTAATTATATTCTTGGCATTACACATCCAAATGTCTTTATCTCCTACTGTCCCCTGCTTTTTCCCAAGTAGTCCTAGAGGCCTAGGACCCAACTGGATCTTCTTGAGAAATCTTACTGACCATTGGTATCAACAATTAATAGCAAAGTTAATTTAAACAACTTAAAGCTATTAGGAATAATTTCACCCTATAAATGTAGTATGTGTTCATATTATTCTTTGAATTTTGCCCTCCATGCTCTTCAACCTTTGGCAGGAGTTTGGTCTGTTTAATGATGCAATGGCAGAGATTCTATGGAGCCGAGGCCACTTTGGGAAGTCCCCACCAGGAACCACTGGAGAGGTCAAAATTGGAAGGCTGGGTAACACCAAATACTGTTCAGGAGCATGGATGTCCCAAATGCTAAGAAGGGAATGGAGAGAACAGTGAAATCCCGGTGGGCAAGAGTAGCTAAGAAACTGAGATATGGAGCTAATAAATTGACATATGGAGCCAAGAGGCAGAAATCAGTGTAGTACCTGACACTCAGTTCATTTATTTATTCATTTGTCTAGAAACTATTTATTGTCTGCTGTTACCAGACACTGTTCCCAGCACTGAGGATAGAATAACAAAAAATAGGGAAAAAATTACTGCTCTTCAGAAGCTATTATTAAATCGTCAATAAATGAATGGCTGTAGAAGAATGAAGTAATTAACAATGCACATTGTTAGAGAAATCACAGAGATGAAGAGCAAGAGCAGAAGGGGGGCAGGAGGGGAACAGAAAGGACAGAGATTCTGAATTTTGTCTTCTATGGGACAGTCTGGACATGTGAGTTGATGGGTATAGACTGATATAAAAGGAACAGACAGGTAGCAGATAATTCGGATGAAATTTTGTCCATTTTATTCCACACAGGAGAGGCAATAAATAATTTGACAGCGAAGAATTCTTTTTTCAGTTTCTCCCCTTTCTTTTATTTTTTAAATATGATGGGTCCCAGTGTCATTATTCTGTTTAATGAGGGAGACATCTCATAGATATCAATGCAAGCTCAGGCTCTTTCTCAAGATATCACACAAGATGGTCTTATTTCTACTGGAGTCCAGTTGACTCCAATTAGTACAAGAGATTCACTGACCTGCTTAGTTCAACAGATCTCTCTTATCTAGCAGAACATTAGACAATGCCTATATTAACCTTCATGTTCTAGAGACATTGATTTTTTTTCATAATTGCTATAGATTCCTTTCCATAAGGTAGCACATTTACTAATAATTTAGCAGTCACAACATCATCTTGGCAATCATAGAAACAATAAGCTCATGTATAACTCATAGAAACAGAAATAAGAAACTCATGTATAATGAGTTTGGGTTAGGATTTCCAAATCAGTTATCTCTGTTGAACAGACATCTATCAACTTTTTTTAGTTAAAAAATTCTCAATTACTCTATACCTGTGGGTAATAGGTTGCCTTATAAGAGAAGGCAAAGGAACTATATTCAATCATAAAAATATTTGAACTGTATTTGAAATAATGTTTATTGTTTATAGTTAGTTAAGCAATCTGGTATAACAGAAAACATGCCATTTGGTTCTTGTTTATCAGAGTTCCAGATAATGTCAGGAAATCCCAGAAGGCTATAAAGGAATTTAAGTTTTCATTTGGATTTCTACACTAGTCTTTTTTTCATAATTATTCAGTATGAAATCCAAGAAAATTTCATATCAGAAAACTGGTTTGTAAAGCAATTATCTAAGATAAAAATGGACTTGTTAATTAGCTTGGTTTAATCATTCTACAATGTAAGTACATATCAAAACATCATATTGTACTCCACAAATATATACAATTATTATTTGTCAATTAAAAATGAAAATTGAAAAACAGAAAATTATAGATGCTTATTAAGTGGTTTTTAAAAAAGAAGAAAAAATAAAAGCTGCACATGTGCTAACTAAAATTTGAAACAAAGAACTAGTTACATTTTTTAGCTAAGGAGATTTTAACTCATATTAAAATATTCTGTGACAGTTTCAGCATTTTAATTCTCTGTTAATTCACCTCAAATATTATGATACTTAGGGGAAATAGTATCTAGCTCATCTTTTAAAATAATTCATAAAAACAAACTAAAATTCTTATATTTTAAGCCAATTAACAAGTCAGGTAACAAAATAAGGAAATATTCATAATCACCATTTTTATACCTTATAAAAGCAGTCTGTCATCCACTCAAATCAGGCATGAAAATGGTGAGTTGTCTAAGAATCTAGCAGTCATTCAAATCTAGCCTTTTTGTATACAGGTCTGTGTGTAACTTCCTTTTGGCTTTTATTGTTCTACTCTAAGTTTTCTCTTTGCTCTGAAACAGAATCAAGGAATGAGGAAAACCTAAATAAATAAAGCCATGTTTTTCAAAATAGTCCTTTTTCAGTGTTTACAATGGAAGTAAAAATTTGAACTAACGAATTCCTCCTTGGTACATACTTTGTGAAGGATAGTTTTTCAGCTGTATTGTGAATGCACAGTCAGATTCTTCCCCTGTGAAACTCATCCTTAGGGTATCCTTGGAAGCTGCTGTGCACCCATGCAGAGGAGCACTAAGTGGAAATAGCAATTGGAAGGGCAACCCCCTCTTGTCTGTGCCAGGGTGGCTCTTCATTGTTACCCTAGGGATGTCATAACACAAGCCTCCCTCCTACCCACATCCTTGTCTATTAGATGTGCTCCGCTGAACCCTGATTGAGTTTTAATCCAATTTTGAGAGTGGAGGGGACACTGAAGGAAAGACATGTGAGATGCTGAGGAAAGAAAAGGCTAGGGAGAGAGGAAGCCTGCTTTTCTTTTGTCTTCAAACTCCCTGACCAAATTTAAGAGCCCACCTTTCTCTGACCTTCCTTTAGTAACTTTCTCTCTTACCTGAGAACTCTTTATTGGCACTTGATATGGTTTGGCTGTGACCCCACGCAAATCTCATCTTGAATTCCCACGTGTTGTGGGAGGGACCCAGTGAGAGGTAATTGAGTCACAGGGGCAAGCCTTTCCCGTGTTGTTCTCGTGACAGTGAATAAGTCTCACGAGCTCTGATGGTTTTAAAAAGGGGAATTTCCCTGCACAAGCTCTCTTCTCCTGTCTACCACCATGTGAGACGTGCTTTTCACCTTCTGCTGTGATTGTGAGGCCTCCCCAGCCATGTGGAAAGACTGGGCATGTCTTTATTAGCAGCATGAAAATGGACTAATACAGTAAATTGGTACCACTAGAGTAAGGCACTGATGAAAAGATACCCAAAAATGTGGAAGCAACTTTCAAACTGGGTACCAGGCAGAGGTTGGAACAGTTTGGAGGATTCAGAAGAAGACAGGAAAATGTAGGGAAGTTTGGAACTCCCTAGAGACTTGTTGAATGGCTTTGACCAAAATGCTGATATTGATATCAGCTATGAAATCCAAGCTGAGGTAGTCTCAGATGGAGATGAGGAACTTATTGGGAACTGAAGCGAAGGTGACTCTTCTTACGTTTTAGCAAAGAGACTGGTGGCATTTTGCCCCTGCCCTAGAGAATTGTGGAACTTGAACTTGAGAGAGATGATTTAGGGTATCTCTCGGAAGAAATTTCTAAGCAGCAAAGCGTTCAAGAGGTGACTTGGGTGCTGTTAAAGTCAGTCAGTTTTATAAGGAAAGCAGAGCATAAACGTTCAGAAAATTTGCAGCCTCACAAGATGATGGAAAAGAATAAAACCATTTTCTGAGGAGAAATTCAAGCTAGCTGCAGAAATCTGCATAAGTAACAAGGAGCCAAATGTTAATCCCCAATACAATGGGG
Organism: Nomascus leucogenys; assembly: GCF_006542625.1. NCBI lineage: Eukaryota > Metazoa > Chordata > Mammalia > Primates > Hylobatidae > Nomascus > Nomascus leucogenys. Next base: position 45,682,241 of record NC_044402.1, on the reverse strand, counting down.
AAAATGTCTCCAGGGCATGTCAGAGGTCTTCATGGCAGCGCTTTGCATCACAGGCCCAGAGACCTAAAAGGAAAAACTGGTTGTGTGGGCCAGGCCCAGTGTCCCTGTGCTGCATCAAGGAGCCTAGGAACTTGGTGCCCTACATTTCAGCTGCTCCAGCCGTGGCTGAAAGGGGCCAATGTAGAGCTTGGACTGTGGCTTCAGAGGGTGGAAGCCCCAAGCCTTGGCAGCTTCCACATGCTGTTGAGCCTGTGGGTGCACAGAAGTCAAGAATTGGGGTTTGGGAACCTCTGCCTAGTCTTCAGAAGATGTATGGAAATGCCTGAATGTCCAGGCAGAAGTTTGCTGCAGGAGCGGGCTCTCGTGGAGAACCTCTGCTAGGGCAGTGCAGAAGGGAAATGTGGAGTTGAAGCCCCCACACAGATTCCCTATTGGGGCACCACCTAGTGGAGCTATGAGGAGAGGGCCACTGTCCTCCAGAACCCAGAATGATAGATCCACTGACAGTTTGCACCACACACCTGGAAAAGCCACACTCAACACCAGCCCACAAAGGCAGCCAAGAGGAGGTTATACCCTACAAAGCCACAGGGGTGGAGCTGCCCAAGACCATGGGAACTCACCTCTTGCATCAGCATGACCTGGATATAAAGCATGGAGTCAAAGGCGATCATTTCAGAGCTTTAAGATGTGACTACCCTACTGGATCTTGGACTGCCATGGGGCCTGTGGCCCCTTTGTTTTGGCCAATTTCTCCCATTTGGAATGGCTGTATTTAACAATAGCTTTACCCACATTGTATCTACAAAGTAACTAAGTTGCTTTTGATTTTACAGGTTCATAGGTGGAAGGGATTTGTCTTGTCTCAGATCAGACTTTTGACTGTGGACTTTTGAGTTAATGCTGAAATGAGTTAAGACTTTGGGGGACACAGAAAAGCATACATCAATTATTGTTTCCATCTACCTGGGATTTTAGAGACATCTTATTTTCCCAGTAAACGTTTAACCTCTCTGTACTTCATTTACAAAACTGAGATTAAAAATCCCTGTGTCATAAGATTGGATGTAGATATTCAGTGATAGAATGAGAGTCAATACTTTAAAGTGTCTACCACACTGCCTGGTGCATGGTAGGTTCTTTAACGATTCCAATTGGATCTACTGCATTTTTACAAACCATTCCTTAGAATGGGGTTACTGTCACAGAATTATATCACATTTCTGTCGAAAGGAGCAACATTTTCTGATCTTATTCACAGTTTAGGGAGGATATGCTGGACCTTCTAATCATGCATGTCTGATATTATTATTCTCAAAATTTAACTATTAAGTACATAAGAGGAAATGAGAAAAATCATTTAGATCCAGAAAACAAAGAATCCCCCAAACTTCTTAGATACTTGTCTCAATAATGATCTTTTCTATTGCAGTGAATAATTCATTAAAAAGAAAGGATTAAAATCAGTAGTAACAAGTTGTCTTAGTTTGTTTGGGTTACTATAACAAAAAGGCTGAGTGTCTCGTGGACAACAGAAATTTATTTCTCACAGTTCTGAGGCTGGGAAGTCCAAGATCAAGTTACCTGATGATTCAGTGTCTGGAGAAGGCCCATTTCCTGGTTCATAGAATGCACTTTCTTGCTGTGTCCTCACATGGTGGAAAGGATGAAAGCACTTTCTATGGTCTATTTTATAATGAAAGGAATCCCATTCATGAGGACTGTGACTTCATGAGTTAATCACTTCCCAAAGGCGTTATTTCCTAATACCGTCACCTTCACAGTTAGAATTTTAACAGGAATTTTGGGAAGACACATTTAGTCTATAGCATTAGTCTTACACCAACTATTTCCTAAATCCAGGGCTGACTTTGTCTCATAATTGTAAACAGATATGAGTTATTGTTTATTCTGCCATGTTCATGGAACATATTTTAGAAAAAACTTCATTTCCACAAACATATCTTGGGCATATCTTATGTCCAAAGCTTTCAAGCAGGAAGTAGCATGATCAGTTTTGTGTTTTAAAAAGATCATTCTGACTATTGTCTAGAGAATGTGGAGGAAAGCAGGAGTAGACATAAGGAAATAGGACTTTCTAGGATTGTGTGTAATGAAAAAGCCAAGAGACCTTAAAGAGATTATATAGGACTTTCTTCTAAGGATAACATTTCTTGACTGACCGTTTCACACAGCATGTGGCTTCTCTGAGACCTTGTTTGCCATGACTTCTAGATTCCTGGCTAGGTTCCAGGGTTGTTGAATTTGCTGGAAGTCTAAGCATAGAAGAATTGGATTCTTACAGTAAATTGAGTGTATTATCAAGATAACCTTGTTTTCCCAAAAGTGGAAAGCACCATGTGCCAGTTGCTTGCATATTTTCCTTATCTTTTCTTTAATGAGTCTTAATGCTCTCAGAAAGATTTGTCTACAATAAACTACCAATACATAAAGTTTCAATAACAAGAATTTCTGACTAGAATTCACAGGTGAAAATTAAAATTCAATAGCAGTTGCAATATACCAGTGATTTTCACTTCTGCCTTCTAACAGCTAGTGATTCATGCTTTTTAAAACATAAAGCAAGTTATTTCTAAATGTTCTCCTAAAAATAAGAAATAAAACAACTAGTTTGAGTTTTTAAAAAATGTCTTCATTCAAGAAAAACTGTATCTCATTCCAATCTGACATTGTATTCTTCCTTCTAATCCTATTAGGGCATTACTAGGGTGAGATTATCATCTCAGTAAGTGTAGTTGCAACACATATTGAAAGTCCATAGGTGTCTGAAAAGGGGATGCTGCAAAGTGGAAATGCATAACCTTTGATTATAAATTGCACACTATCATTCTTTAGAGCACAGAAGTTTTCTCTTCATTGTAGAAACACTGGGATTTAATAGGTGGAAAGTAATTTTGATGCCCAGAAACACAGTACTCTGTGAATAAACCCTCATTTCCTCCATTACAGGAAAATAATATACAATCTGTCCTGTGCCTTCATAAATAAAAACCTGTTCATAGGCATGTATCCAAGCAGACCAAACAGTACAGAAATGGCAATAGCATATTTATGTCCATTTGGATCAGCATGTGTTCATCTTGATTTGTAATATTTTCAATTGAATTTTGGCCCAACAGAGAAGGGGGTGAACTTTATTTTGAGTAGAAAAACACTGTCTTAATATTATGACCAAATGTCTCAACTTTTCTTTATGGGTAAAACAATGTGACAAGTACATAAAATCTCATAGTAATAAATAGCAGGCTATACAATTATGTCTTTCATAGAAATGTGGATTCCCTCATCCAACCCACTTCCTTTACTTCTGTCTTCTCTATCACCCAAAAAGATAGTCTCCTCAGCTAGAGGCACCTGCTTTAAGGGGGTGGTTGTCAGAGCTCTAGCAAATTAATGAAGTATTAAAGCAAGTTCAAGTCTTGATTCTCCATTAAAAATGATGAGTCTAAGCATTATTCATCTCATCTCTATGGTGCAAATAATATAATAATTTAACGAATGTGTATGTAAAAGTGCTTAGTAAACCTTAATTCATGAAGTTGAGGTAAGCCTTGTCCCAACTGTATTTGCTTTCCTTAATGAAAATTCTTTAATCATGCTCATCTTTTTTTCCTTCCTAGGATACAGTATCACCCTGTCTGTACTGTAATATCTTACTGTTTAATTATTAATTTAATCACAAAGAATGTAAGTTTAGGTAACATCAAATAGCATAGCTCTGGTATAAAGGAATAGAGGAGTGCTCTCTTCTTTTTGTATTTCAATATTTTAATCACATAATTGCATGGTTATTTTAACAATTAGAAAACGTTTAAAAATAGACGAACTCGAAACGGGAAATTTCTGAAGTAAAGACCACTGGAATCACTTTGGTCAAATGCTGAAGAGACAGACTTTTTATAAATATGTGATTTTGGGTTGCATTCTATTTTAAAATTTACTTTTGGCATGTAACAAGAAGACTTTTGTTCATTCCATGTGGGAGAAATGTATCGAACATCAATAAGTAGGTAATGTTCTGGGCTCTGGGTTACAGCAATAAATAATCTAGACAAGGTCTGTATATATTAGAATTATTTTTATTGCTGCATATAGAGATCTATCTCCATATATACACATTCAGCATAACATATATGTGCAGAATTCACTAATGGAGATTCAGGCTATTTCCAATACTTCACAATTAGACAAGAAAAGTAACAACGATTTTTCAGTATACACGTTTCTGCACTTATGCAAATGTTAATTAAATAAAATTAATAGGTCAAAATTATTGATATTTATTTTACTAGATATGCCAAATTGCCTTTTGGGAAGTTGTGCAAATTTAAACTCCCAGGAACAACAAATGTCTTATAGGACACAAACATTTTGCTTCTCTGATAGATGAATAGTGAACTCCCTGATTAAATTTTCATAACTTTATTAGTAATATTGAGCATTGGGGGTTATTTATCTTTTCTTCATTGATATTTAGGCATTTTTTTTTTTTTTTGAGACAGAGTCTCGCTCTGTCACCCAGGCTGGAGTGCAGTGGCGCGATCTCGGCTCACTGCAAGCTCCACTTACCGGGTTCACGCCATTCTCCTGCCTCAGCCTCCCGAGTAGCTGGGACTACAGGCGCCCGCCACCGCGCCCAGCTAATTTTTTGTATTTTTAGTACAGACGGGGTTTCACTGTGGTCTTGATCTCCTGACCTCGTGATCCACCCACCTCGGCCTCCCAAAGTGCTGGGATTACAGGCGTAAATATTTAGGCATTTTGTATATCATGCATATTAGTCCTGGAGCTTCTAATTATACTGAATTCTTTTCTTCCAAAGTTGTTGCCCATCAGTTTATGTTGTTTAAGGCAGACTGAGAGGTGCTTTTGATTTTTATTATTTAGATTTATCAGTTATTTTCTTTATGTCTTTCACATTTTGTCATGTTTCAAGCATTTTCTGTCCCCAAGTTTCAAAAATATCCATTTAAGTTTGCTCCTACTATGTTGCATTGTTATTTTTTTACATTTAATTATTTGATCCACTCTGAATTTTGAGTAGGGAATGAAGTAAAGCTCCAGTTTTACTTGTTTCAAAAAGCTTCCAGTTGTCCTATCGACATTTAGCAAGTAGCTAACTATTTTTCCACTAATCCAAAATGTCATTTTTATACATGTTGCATTCTTGTATATATTTGACTTTATTGTGAGGTTCTCTCTTTTTGTTTCATTCCACTTGGGCTTATCCGGTTTGCGTTGCTATAAAGAAATAACTGAGGCTGGGTAATTTATAAAGAAAAGAGGTTTGTTGGCTGCCCCACAGTTTTGCTGTCTGTGAAAGAACCATGGCTCTGGCATCTGCAGCTGAGGAGAGCCTCAGTGCACTTCCTCTCATGGCAGAAACGGAAGAGGAGCCAGTGTGTGCAGAGGTCACATGGCGAGAAAGCAAGCAAGAGAGAGAGACAAGAGTTGCCAGGCTCTTTTTAACAACTAGCTTGCTTAGGAACTAACAGAGTGAGAAATCCCTCACTGCCTCCCCAAACCCTGAACCCAGAGAGGGCATTAATCTACTCACGAGCGATCCACTCCCATGACCCAAACAACTAGGTCCCACCTCCAACACTGGGGATCAAATTTCAACATGGGATTTGAAGATTAAATATCCAAACTATAGCATCCATTAATCTGCCTATTCTTTTGCCAGTTCTATACTTTATTAATCAGTATTAGTATATCTTATATTTGGTAGGGTTATTAAGCCCTCATGACACTTTCTTCTAAATCAGTCTAAAAATAATTTTGTTGGTATTTTATGTGCTATTGCATTTCGTTTCTATATGAATGTAGGAAATACTGGTGTCTTTAAAATGTTAAATCATCTAGTCCAAGATTGAAAATATCCATCTATTCAATTCTTCATTAATTTATACTTTTTACAACCTTTATAGTTCTTGTTAAATTTAGTCTCAAGAATTTTTATAGTCTTATTGCCATAATTGGTGGGATTATTTCAGTAAATTTTTGAGTCATCATTTAGAATATAAAAACACTCTTAAAAGTTTTATTAATTTTAATTTTATGTCATTGAGTTTTCTAGTAACAAAATCCTATCAACTTCAAATGATTACATTATTTCCTTCTTTATTTAAACAGTCATAATACTATTTTCTAATTATATTTGTCAGTACATCTTGAATTATATTAAATAGCACTGGTGATAAAAGATAATCTTAAGTTGATCTTGACTTGATTTGCAATACTTCTAAAATATTACCATTCAATCTAAATATCATACGACCTTTATTATTTTATATTGATCTTTTGATATGTGTATATAATTTGTACATACATGTGTGTATGTATAAATATAAATTCACATTTAGTTAAGAAAGCATAACATAATCCGTACTTACTCAAGATTTTTATTAGGAAACAATATTGGATTTTATTAAATTCCTCTTATGTGTACATTAAAGGAGTTTTTAGTCTTTTTTCTATCAATCTATTACTATAGTGAATTATAGTTATTGATTTCCTAATATGAAAACATCTTTGCTATTCAAGAATAAACCACTCTTGGTCATAATATGTTATTATTGCAGTGTACTGTTGGGTCTTATCTGGGTTTTTCTTGAACTCATCATAGTAAGTGAACTTGTACAATTTTCTCTCTTGAGTGTTTACTTTCTCAGGATTTGGTATTAGTGTTACTCTGGCTTTTAAAATAATCAGAAATTGTCCTTAATTTTGTTCTATTCTGAAATACTCTAAAAGGCCTTGCAATTATGTGTTTCTTTAAGGATAAAAGAATTTAACTTTGAAATTAAGTTTGGCAGTATTTCAGGAAGTAGCTCTCTGACATTCTTAATATCCTCTATGATTATTGACCTGTTTAAGATTTTTACCACTTCTTAAGTAAATTTTGGTAGTTTATGTTTTTCTAAAAAATCAATTACTTTTTCTAGGTTTACAAACATTTAATTTCCTTCATAGCTGCAATTCTTTCCTCTTTATCAAACCACAATCAATATTTGTACTTTCTCTGTCTTTTGCTAGATTAGTCTAACTAGTGTGTATTTATTTTATTAGTTTCTTTTAGGATAAATAACTCTATACTTTTATTCTGAATTTATTAATTTTTTACTGGCTCTTCTCCTTCCTAGTTCCGACACATCCTGAAAGCAGGGATTTGAGGGCCCAGGGACAGCAAAAACTCAGTTGACTATCCAAGCCAAGTTTAAGACTGACTGCTTTCTCTTGACCTGTGGGCAGTTACATCTGAAGGGGGCTGATTGTGGTACAGCTGGCAGTTCATAACCAATGAGGGCTGTGTGCTTCTGCTGTGAATGGCATCACACAAGGCTGAGTGGGAAAATACTTTCTCTTGAGATTCTGTTTAAAAATCAAAAGTAGAACTTTATTAAATCATTTTTGACAATGCTGTACAACTGTGGCCCTTCCCATCTGTCTGCTCACCAAAGACATGGAGATCTGGGCTTCCCTTAGCACAGAGCAAATCAGCCAAAGAGCCTCAGGCCTGGGTAGCCTGGGGAAGAGAAGCGGTCTTGAGTGGAAGAATTTTGATCAAGTAATCCTGGAGTATTAAGCCTGGGTAAGATCATCAGTTAGTTTCTGCCACTTTTGCTGAAGCTATTTGTGAAAGAAAAAAAGAAGACCTTTTAATGTTTAAAATTGCATAAAAACTGTTTAAAGAATGGGTAAGACAGGAAGCTTAACGACTCTTGGTTCAAATTTCACATTCAGTAAAATGAGAGAGAGGGAGAAAGATGGAGGAAGAGAAGTGAGGGAGGGAGAGAAGGAGAGAGACAAGAAAAAAATTAACACATGGTTTTCTCAAATCTGGAGCAGATGTTTCCCAAGTGTTCACAAAGATAGGTCAGAAGCGCATCTCAGAACTGAATTAGAGCACAGCCAGCCAGTCCTGACTCTAACTATAAATCAAAATTCATCTTTTAAAAATAGATGATAATGTGGTAGTCTTGAGGAAACAATTTGATGTTCTTAGAAAATACCATATAAACATATTATTTTATAGGCTATTTCCCATTTTGCAACATTAGAGAATTGCCTAAAATACCCAAAGTATGCAAATAAATTCATAGTACCTCCTAGTTTAGACTACAAATTATCTCATGTGTCAGAAACTCCCTGCATGTATCACTGTATTCAACCCCCACTGTGTGCAACCCTTGCCTTCCTTGCACACGTTGAGCTTCCAGTAACCCTTAAAGCTTTCTCATGTCCCTATCTTTTGAACCCACATAAGAGCAGAACATTTCTTACTATGGCCTAATTTTCTGCATAATCTTGGTTCAGAGAACACTGTGACAATGCAGTGATGGATGGAGAAAAGAGAAGAGGTGACATTTTGCTCTGCTTAGATGGTCTCCTTGATGGCCAGAAAGCACTTCATGCACATTCCTGCCTCTATTGCGTTCATTTCTTTCAAAGGATTTAATACCTGAGTATTAAAATCTCACCTTTCAAAAGTTTCCACTGCAGAACATCCACCCCACTAGACTAAATGAGATGCAGAAGTCCATCCAGTTTTTGTAACTGGGATGCAACTCAAGCACTGATCTCAATCTTCTTTACATCCTTGTTGTACTTCTTTAATAGCCACATATACTGTCTTGCATAGGCTTCAATTTGTCTTTGTTATTTCGGTTTACCAAACCAGACAGTAAACTCCTTGTAGGCAGGAGTCCTGTTTTTTGTTGTCATTGTCTCTTGTTGTCACTACCTCCTCTAACTCTCCCCATCTTCCAGCACTTAGCAGACTTAAACATAGTAGACTTTCAACTCTTTCTTAGGGAACTGAACTGAAAATACACCCCAGGAGATCAAGTATACCAGTTATTTTCCAAAGACCAAAATTAAGTCAGAAAAAGCTTACAGATTGAAACTCTTATCCCTGGATTTATGGATGGCATTATGGATGTTGTCTATGGATGTAGTTACATTCTAGAAATCTTATATAAGCACCTAACTAGTACTTTTTAAAACTTCCTATTCACAGGCCTTTCTCTTTAAAGAATTTTATTAATGGGTCAGTATAGATCTTGGGAATTTGTTTTTTTTGTTGTTTTTTTTTTTGAGATGGAGTCTCGCTCTTTTGCCCAGGCTGGAGTGCAGTGGCTCTATCTCGGCTCACTGCAAGCTCCGCCTCCTGGGTTCACACTGTTCTCCTGCCTCAGCCTCCCAAGTAGCTGGGACTACAGGTGCCCGCCACCGTGCCCGGCTAATTTTTTGTATTTTTAGTAGAGACGGGGTTTCACTGTGTTAGCCAGGATGGTCTCGATCTCCTGACCTCATGATCCGCCCGCCTCGGCCTCCCAAAGTGCTGGGATTACAGGCGTGAGCCACCGCGCCTGGCTGGGAATTTGTTATTTTTAACGAGAATCCTAAGGGATTGTAGTTTGTAGCTAGGTTTGAGAAACACTGTAATAGGCCTGACAAACCTACATCTGAGATGTCCTGGAAAAAGGTATATTTTTCTCATTCGAAATTATATATGCCATTTACCCCCAAGCTCACAAAAATAACATACATTTCCAAAAAACAATCCCTTTTATGCAATTATTGAAGGACTTTAAAGATCAATTAATTTTTCAAGAGATACAAACTATTTTATCTATTTTTCTGTCTGTTCAACCATTTATCTATCTCAATCTGTCTGCCTATGTACCTACCTGTTTCAATATCCACTATCTAATATATCCATTATTAACCTTATTCCAGAAAGGACTCTCGGTGCTCCTGCACAAGTAGTTTATGCTTCTAAGTTAAGCATATGCTCACTGCAAGAAGTCACAACAAAAGTTTTTATAAAAATAAATATAAGCAAAAAGATTTAATAATTACCTCTTGTTTCATTGAATTTTTTCTTTGGATTAAAATATTTCTTGAGACTTGAGTTATTGGTTTCCTTTTTTATGAGCAATTTAAGTAATCTAACAGGCAGTTCTTATGCTTAGAAAAATTTACTTGATATTGGTACTAAAGTTTCCTTTTCTTATTTTCATCACCAGGTCTTATATTTATACACGTTTGTTCTATGTTAAACACCTCTTTTCCCTTGGTGTTTATGTTTCATACACAAAAACCAACTGAAAACCATCTTCTTCTTAGTCATTATTCAGCCCATATTAAAAAGGTTGAGCAATTTGATTCACTAGTTCATCTCTGTATTTCCTTAACTACTTTAAGCCCATTTGCTCACTTTCCTGCTCCTTTCAATTTATTTTACTGCTCTGATCCTGTGCTACTTGAAACTGAAGAGATGTGATTTTATTAGGCTTTCATACAAAAGAGATTATCAATTTCAAGATGCAAATTATCTGTGCAAATCCAAAATAGCACTTATCCTTTCTCCATATAAAGCATTCCAATGACTCTTCATTTTCCAGTCCTTAGAATTGACATTTGACTTACCATTTTTGCTTTCTTTGACTCTCCAGGACTATTCAATAAGTGCAGCAAATTCAGATTGTTTTAACTATTCCACTAGGACATAAAGTCAAAGGATCTAATGTAGATATCAAATTTTGGAATTTCTTCAAATTTAATGCTTTTGTAGCAGTTAATAGAAAATGATGGTGATTCCTAAGTAGGACTAGCTTACCACTTATTTAGAACCTCTGCAGGTAAGATGTGGACAAATAGCTTAGAGTCCCACCCTTAGCTTTACAGTTCCAGAAATTTAATTTTTGTCAATGTATCTGCAATTGATCAGATTGAAATCTACTGAAATAGACTTTTCAATAACAAAACTCCCCATAGACCAGCATAGAAAGTTGATTTATCATGAGAATTCACTGCCAACTAAACCAACTGTTAAGTCATCTAGTCAGTATACCCACTCCAGCTAGGGAAATGATCATAAACAGGCAAAACAAACAAAAAAAATAATAGTAGAGTTTTACTTGGCAAACAGGGAGCCAGATCAATGAAATTAATGGGACATAAAGGGCTAGCATCCTTAACCTACCAGATGGAATCATCAAGAGTTGGGATAGTTCTGTCAATCAACTCAAAATCCCCACAATAACGGAATCAGGGAATTATCTCCTTAAGTCAATGCTAGCCAATTACTAATATACACTGAGATCCTCTTTCAATCTTTTCATTAGTTAGCCTAGTCTTTCTTCAGATATGTAAATACAATTAATAAGGTAATTAATTTCTTTGAAAAGAATTATCTTATCTACCTTTTTTTTTCTGAGCCAGACCCTTTGCTATGGACATGAAATATGTTATTTAATCCTGAACAACAACAAAAATAAATCCTATGAAGTTTTTATAGAAAAGTGAGATCAGAATCTTACCCATTGCTACATAGTTTGCAACTAGGATTCAAATCCAGATCTAGCAGTAACAAAATCCATACTAAATTTTTTTCTCTACTTAAAAATACTTACTTTAAGGAAATATGACATACAACTAATTTTGTGTATTGGTTTTATTGCATTTCTCTTAGAGGATAAACTTACTAAGGAATTCTGGAAACACCTTATTACTTTACCTATATATGTTACTAATGCATAGTATTTAACTTACTTGCCACAAAAAAAAAAAAGAAAACAAAGAAAAAGAAAGTAACCCAATCAGTTCCAAAGAAAACAGCTGGTTTTCATGAAGTACACAGAAAAGGAAGGAAGTTGGGCAACAAATACACTTTCTATTAGTAACCCATCAATGAAATTCTACTTGGTCACACGGTAACCAGAAAACGTGCTCAAGTAATGCAGAAAATTGATGCATTTTTCCCCTTATGTTTTCCAACATGAGCTCCATTTAGTTAACAATTCTAGCTAAGAATTATGTGTTTTTTGAAATGGAGTCTTGCCTGTCACCCAGGCTGGAGTGCAATGACGTGATCTCAGCTCACTGCACCCTCTGCTTCCCGGGTTCAAGTGATTTCCTGCCTCAGTTTCCTGAGTAGCTGGGATTACAGGCACGTGCCACCCCAGCTAATTTTTTTGTATCTCACTAGAGACGGGGTTTCATCATGTTGCCCAAGCTGGTCTTGAACTCCTGACCTCGTGATCCACCCACCTCAGCCTCCCAAAGTGCTGGGATTACAGGCATGAGCCACCGCACCCAGCCAAGAATTTGTGTTTAATAGTGAAATTCCATTGCAGGCATAGACTAATGAGGAGACTAATGTTTTCCAAAGTGTGACCCAGGCTGCAGAAGTTAGTAATAAAAATCAATACAAAATGATTCTTGAATCCTTTAAATTATTGAGTATATGCAATGAGGTGCTATTATGGTTTTAGGTAAACATTTCTTTTTTATGTGAGGCTTCCCAAGCATTGCAGAACACTGAGCATCCCTAGCTTCTGACTACTAAATGCCACTAGCATCTGCCAGTCTTGTTACAAACACACCAACGTTCCCACACCACATTTGCAAATATTCCTCCTGTGGCTGGCAATTCTGCCCACTGAAGGAAAGCATGAGTGTAGTAGTTGGTAAAGGACACATTTCTAAAAATTCCAAAGTGAGGGCCAGACCCATAACTTTAGAAATATTAGTACATGAAGGACTGTTCTATTCCCCAACTCCAGCTAATAGCATGACAGAAATAAGTTAACCTTTCTCTAATAAGCTACTAAGAATTTCTTTTCTCATCTATATTGAATAACTGAGGCAATTTTCTGCATCAGGATACTCAACCAAATGTTAATTTGAACATTACTGGTTTGGACTCAAGATAATTTGCTATTTTCAATATGAACTGTAATTTTATATTGTTGATGATTAATGATAATACGAAGTATGTATTATTTATATTATGTTAAGTAAAGACTATATTAAGTATATTATGGAATAAAGAAATTAACAAGGAATACATTTCATTTAAGAAAATAATCATGATTAATATCTTGTGCCAAGACCTATGCTGGACATTAGAGATACATAAAAGAATGATCCTATCTTTGTGGAGAGTATAACTTATTAAAGAAGACAGAATATTAACCAAGTAATTACCATATGGTTTGCTAAGAGATACAGAAAATGACTGTACAAAATGCCATGGGAAAATCCAGGTGGTAGTGATAACTCCATCTAGGGGTTTAAAGAGAGATTCACAGGAGATATTTCATTTCACTTGGATTTTAAGGCATGCGTAGGAATTTGCCAGATGAAGATAGCCTTCAGTGAGAGAAAACTTCATGGGCAAAGACACAGGAGTATTAAATAACAGTAGTTCAGTGAGGCTGGACTAGGAAGAAATGGTAGGAAATTAGGTGTAAATGATGTGTGTGCACTTGAAGGAATAAGTGATAAGAAGTATGGCTACTCTCCTTTGGGTAATAGGAAGTCTGATGAAAATGTATAGGTGATAGTAACAAATGATTTAGTTTGTGAATGTCAATCATATACATTTCCTATCTGGTTCACTCAGTAAACATCTCTGCATTTGTGTTGCAAATTAAACTTATCATTTTATGGAAATTTGGGGGGAAAGATGTTTCTAGTTGCCACTGATAGATTGCCCTGGCATCCTCAATCCTCACTGTCTACAGAGTACATTAAGAAGCTTTTCACACTAACCCAGAAGTTATATTTTCTTTTGTCTTGTGATGTCTGCCAGTTTTTAAGTCCAACTATTTTGGTCTTTAAGATTTAGATTGGCTTAGATGGGACATTAAGGTTTTGTTTTGCTGGAGGGACAAAGGTTACCTTGTAATTGTTTAATTGTATATGTCTGTATGCACATCATTCTCATACAAAAATGCTTTTGACTGTAAGGCACTTTTTTTAATTAAAAGGCATGCTTGTAAGGTGAGGTGAATGGTATAGCATAAATATTTTCAACTAATAATCACAAAACTAAATGTTATCCAAGAGGATTAATAAGGGAGTTCAATGGTTCTTTTGGATGATTCTGAATTACCTTAATTTTGCTTTTTTTCCCCTCAAACTCAAAACATAGTTTTCTCTATGCTTATATTTGTAGTATTCATTGTATTTTCCCTTTTTTTTTCATTTTGTGATACCTTTCTTAATATTCAATATGAACATCTCAATGTATTTCATAAGCAATTTCTGTAAACCTTTCTAGCTGTAGAATTCCTTTATATTTTAAATTAAATCTCAATGAAATAAATTCAATGAAATAAATAGGAAGAAATAAATTCAATGAAAAGGACCAACTGAAGAATCTAAGCATTTGTATTGTTAGCCATGGAAAAATGCTTTACTTTATGCTCTTTAATTAAAATCTACATTTCTCTTATCAGTTTTCTTTCTACATTTGTGCCCCAGTGAATATCCAGGAATGTAGCTGATATGTCAGGCTGCTGTCATAATTGGATGAATAGAAAAAGGAATAAATTAAAAAGAAAGATATATTCTACCCACACAATTTGAGTTAAGGATACTTTATTCTATATACACATGTATCCACTATTTGTCTATACTGTATCAATAAGGTATATGTAAACCGTATTTTAAACAGCTGTAGAAAGCTGTTGGAAGCCAAGGTTTTTGCCAAAAGCAAATTGCCAATGGCCAGGGTTATGTCTCTGGTGACTTTTTTAGTAATAACTGAGATGTTGGTAGAGTTACTGCTAAGGTCCATACCCCGCGTCACTTAGCTGCGCAGTTGTGGCTCTCACTCTTCAGTGGCAGATAATGATGCACTCAGCAGCACTGCTCTAAGTTTTTTGATACTTAACTAACCTGAAAAATAGCTTCAGGCATGACTGAACAGACCACTGCCTCCTAGAAGCCAGGCCTTTTTGAGACTTACTGATAGTGGAGAGAAAAACTCTTAGTGAAACTGACCATTAGCGAGAAATAACCCATTTTTTTTCTTAGACAAGTAACAGTCCTTACATATTGGAACTGGGTTGATACTTCTCTCCTTCTTTGTCCCTTGACTTTTCATCTGTGTAGGGGAAGGTCTTGCTTTGTGGAACGTCAATCTTGCACATACTTGATGTATAGTCATTGAAAATAAGCATGAATGCATTAGTCTATGTAAATTCTTTAGGAGTGGTTATTACAACACAGTTTATATGCTTGTTAATATTAGCATTATTAAGGTTTTATATGATGTTCTTAAAGGAGGCCTAAGGACATGAGTTCCACTACAAAAGGAAGTGGAATAAAATTCATGATTAGTTTAATGAGTCACTGAAAAATGCCTACTTTTCAAAGCAAGGCTATAATTCTTTAATCAAAGACTGGAGGCAATGAAGGAAAATTAC
Source organism: Nomascus leucogenys (assembly GCF_006542625.1). NCBI lineage: Eukaryota > Metazoa > Chordata > Mammalia > Primates > Hylobatidae > Nomascus > Nomascus leucogenys. Next base: position 45,666,993 of record NC_044402.1, on the reverse strand, counting down.
ATTATCTCACTACATCACTTATCTTGAATTCAAATATGAAAAGTGTCCTCACAAAAAAAAAGATGCATCAATTCTGCATTTGATGAGCTGGGCAAAATTAAAACTTTTAATTCCCAGCTTTGTCATTGATTGGTTGTCTTATAAAGGCATTTTTCTTTGCCTCCCGTATTCCATACATGTAGACAAAGCACATTTTATAGTCTTCAGCTATTTCTCTTATTAGAGATAGGTTGAAGTAAAAGCAAAGGAAAAAAATCAGAGTCCAGGGAGAATTACTGAACAGTGTTTTAGGTAAATTGAAAATTATTTTGCCTTTAATCTTTGGGGAAGTCTGATAGTGCAGACCAGAGTCTTGAGATAGATGGAGCTAAGATCAAACCTTGGCTCAAACCTTGGCCACCGATTACTTCTAAGTGTCAAGGTGATCTTGAGCAAATTTATTAACTTTTCTGAGGCAGATTTTTTAATCTATAAAATAGGAATGATACCTACCTTCCAGAGTTTTTATAAGAACAAACTTGATAATGCACGTAGAGCATTTAACAGCAAAGAATTTGGCACTCAGTTGCTTATGGCAGCTATGTATCTTAGAGGAATATTATTATATTTCCTGCAAATGTATAACTCATGGAACAATCAAAAATATTCTCACATAAAGTTTTATGTGCTGAGCTTGGGAAATTCTTCCTCTTACCTCATAGAACCAAAGATATACCAAAATACATTTTTAAATAATGGGAAAAATCTATTTTTTATTATAAAAAGTTTGATTATGTCTACTTTTAAGCGATCAAAATCTTCAAAGGTAATATGCCTATCATTATAAAAATCTAGCTTTTCATTTATCATAAGAATAAATCAGACTTCAGAAAAAATCTTTTCTATCAAATATATATTCACTTTTTCATGTTAAAAAATTCCAGTAAGAAAATCAATAAAAATATATAAAATATATATAAAGTCATTACAGGGTTCATGTTTCCAGGAAATTTTTTAGAACTATGACCCACTGGAACCCAATATTCTAGGCCGTAAATATGAGTGTGAAGGACACAAGAACAATAAACTAGCTTACCAGATTAATTTCCTAGGCCTGGATTTACTTAAATTTCTCTAGAGCAGGGTTGTTGTAGAGGTGTTCAGGATTACTTTAACTGTGAAGCACTCTTGCTGCACAGAATTGTGTAAGTCTTAAAAAGAAGTTAAATTAATAAATATTTAATTAGATATTACAACTGACATCCAACTTGTACACAATCATTTTACATTGCGTTAAATGTATATATTTGTCAGGGTTCTTTAGAGAAAGCCAATTTGTGTGTGTGCGTGTGTCAGGGATTTTCTATATATCTATGAATATATAAAAATGTTTATCATAAGGAATTGGCTCACAAGATTGTAAAGGCTGAGATGTCCCAAGATCTGCAGTTGGCAAGCTGGAGACCCAGGGCAACCAGTGGTATAGTGCCAGATCAAGTCTGAAAACCTAAGAAACAGGAGAGACGAAGGCATAAATTCCAGTCTGAGTCCATGTCTGAAGGCAGGAGAAGACCACCATCCCAATCTCCAAACCCATTAGGCAGAAAAATCTAATTCCCCCTTACTCAGCCTTTTTGTTCATTCAGGACTTCAGCAGATGGAATGAGGCCCACCCACACTGGGGAGAACAATCTGCTTTACTCACTTTACCAGCTCAAATGTTAATGTCGTCCAGAAACACCCTCATGAACACACCCAGAATAATGCTTAACCATATGTTTATCTGAGAACTCCATGGCCCAGTCCAGTTGACACACAAAATCTACCATCACACTACATTATGGGATATGGTATATTCTAATGTGATATAAGAGAGGAACATCTGGACATAAGAAAGTCTAACATTGATGAAGGTTTTAAGAAAGCACTGGAGGAATTCTCTCTAAAGCTTACCCTAGAGAGGTCATGTTGATGTTCATCACCACAAAAAAGAGAAAAAATGCTGATTAGAGTGGGAAAACAGAAAAGCGACCCTGAAATCCTGAGCATCCCTGCTAGGCAGAATTAGCAAATCCATAAGTCTTAACTGGACAAAAAGTGGAATGATTCTCAGTCTAGCTTGATCAGTGATACACAGATTTGTGTTCTACCAGATGACAACTGAAGACCCTGTGTGGGAATCTGGATAGTGTCCTGTATAGGGCCTGAGTAGAGCTGCTGAGAGCTGCATCTGCATGCAGGAAGGGAATGCCTTTTTCTAATTCACGCAATATCACCCTCTGGGCCAGCAACAGCCTTGATTATCAACTAGTAGTATCATACACCACCACTACCACCATTAGCCTCACAGTAACTTTGTAAAAATTGTATAATTAATTATGTTATTAGCTTGATAAATCAAGGTATACAAAGACTTCAAGTTGGTTAAATGTTCTTAGTGGAGTCTGTCAGACTCTACAAAGTGAATTACTAGATATAACCAGGACATTATAATAGAAGAAACCTTAGAAATAATATTATTTCACCTTGCTCTAGCCATCAGACTTTATCGCTGCTGACTGTGCTAGATAGATGCTGGACTATACAGACCTCTGTTCATAGGGAGTTTACACTGCAGTGAAGGGAGAAAAATAAAATCTCAGTAAACAATATAAATAATGAGATAGTTGTGTTTGAGATAAGGGCTGTGAAGGAAGTAAACAGGATAATGGAAGAGAAAATCACTGGTAAATACCATAGAAGCCAGGGAGAGTGTAGAGGGAAGGCATTTTATGACAATATATTCAGACTCAGCTGCAGGAAGTTCTGGGGACTGTTTGAGCTTGAAGGGGAATAGCAATGTAAATAAAAGATCAATGTGGCTGAGTGAGGGATCAGCAAGACTTGAAATTTGTAAAGGAGTGGGAGTAATACAGAACAGACCATGATACAAGGTTTGACTTTCATTTTAGAATTCATCAGAGGCCATTGAAAGGCTTAAAGAATGAAAATGATATGGGGAGGATTTTCTTTTTCTGCTTTGAATTTTATTATTGAGTAGATACTAGATCAACAGGGTTTATAAATAAAACAATAGATGGTATTGTTTTGTTAAGTTTTCTCATTTCTGTTGTCTGAGTCAATCTCCATGTTTCCTTATCATGTCTGTTCTCCTAAGTATTCCTTTTAATCTTGCCTTCTTTACTCATTTTATTTTCTCTTCTGTCTCTTTCTTGAATTCTAGCAGCTTATATTTCAGCTCTTTTTTCTTTTATTTCATCTTATTTCATCCAAATATCTCTTCCTTGAGTTCTTATATTTCCTCTTTAGGGTCTTCTTTCATAGCAATCACTTCATGTATTTATTTAAGCCTATGATGAAATATTTGGTTACAATTTTATATGCTCATTGTGATTTTTTTCTTGAGATTGTTTTTTATTCATTGATATAACACCTTCTTCATAGAGTACAACCATGCTATTTCTTCTACTGTTTTGTTACTCGTGGTTGAATGTAGAAGAACAGGTATTTACTGTTACTGTTACTGGAACAGGTATTTAGTTGAAAGAGGTTCCTGGTGTGGGCCTATGCAGCCTTCTAGGCTTTGCAGCTCAAGGGTCTCTCTTAGTCTTCTCGGATTTAGATTGTTCTCATCCTGTATAGAGCCTCTGAGCTCATCTGTGTAATCAGCTATCTTTAAGATATCCAGTAGTTTCTGCTGCCAGCTCTGCATGCCACGTTCCCTATTTCTTCACTGCCATTGTCATAAACAGAAACAGCTGTGTTGTCCAAGGCACTATTTATTTCAAATCACTGTAGAACTTGTTTTCACTGGCATTGTCTTTAATCTGACATGGCTATTAGACTCATCACCTTGGCAACTGCTGTCTGATGGTAGCATTCTCAGAACTCAGCCATGTTTACTACATCTCCAGCATCAGCTTTAACTTTCACGTTTCAGGTGATTCCTTACTCTTAGAGAATGTATCTGTGTTGTGCTCTCCAGAAGGGGCTACCTCTGGGTCTCCAAGCACTTATCAGCCAGGTGCCCTCCCTTCCTCCCAGGTGGCTCTCCCAGATCTTAGTGGCATTTGGTAGCACTAACTTATCATTGGAGTTATAACTTCTTTCTATACCCTAATGTTTCTACAAATTGAAGTTAGGCAATTTTTGACATTTTATATATGTTTGTTTGTTTCTTTGTTTTCCCGATGCTTAATGGTTTCTAAGAGTAATAGTGAATTGTTTTTAGGTAAACAATAACCATATAAAAGAACTACTACCATGTTCTTATTGATTTCTTTCTCTGTCTCTCTTTCTCTATATTTTTAATGATCACTGTGGCTGCTAAGGGAAAAATGGGTTGTTTGGGGACAAGAATATATATAAGCAGAAAAATTTGGAGCAACCTCAGTAGTCCATGCTACAATGATTGTGGCCAAGATTGTAGTATGGCAGAAGAGATAAGTCAATGTATTTGAGATATATTTCAAAGGTAGAGTGGATAGAAATTAGTGAATTGGGAGTTGTATATAAGGGAGAAAAGGCAATTCAGGAAGGGTACTATATGTTTAGATTTGGAGAATAGGGTAGATGATGGTATTATTTATTGAGAGTTCTTTTTGGACATATCATGTTAGATACTGGATAATATTGTAAGACATCTGTAAGGACATGCAAAATCTGGACTGAAGATATAAATTTGGGCATTAGTAAATTATGGATGGCATTTAAAACATGGAATTGGAGGAAATCAGATTTGGAGAGAGTTTAATGAAAATAAAGATCCCAAGACCAAATATTAAAGGACACCAACATTTACAATAAGAGAAATTAAGGAGCCAGGAAAGGAGATTGAAGAGGGATGACATAGAGGTAGACAGAATGCCTCATTTCACTTAAAAGAAATCTGAGTTCTATGAACCCCACCTCCAAGCTGCCCATCAGTGCTTTCTGAGCCTGTCTCTCAACACATTGCTCTTCATCTCCGTGATTTAAGATAATACTTCAAAATTTCACTCTTAGTGTGAAAGTTTACCCAGTGAGTAATATTTTCATAGTATCGATTGAATCTTAAATACTATCTGTATGTCATTAACTTTAACTTTATATCTCTAGTCCAGACATTTTTCCAGAGCTCATATATCATCCTTCTAATTGACAGCTCTACATGAATGTCTTATAGGATCCCAAATATATATGTCCATAATTATAAATATAAAGCAGACATTTGTGAAATTATATTTTCTGATGACAACTACAGTAATAGATCACCCAAAACTTTTAATATGTAAATAATCATAATTGCATAATATGTAATATATCATTCATGTATTTGGTACTTCTTTAATAATATATTCAGGAAAATATATTCTTTTTTGTTATTTTATCTTCTTAATATTTCAGAGTTTACTTGTGAATAGGACAGTCTCAGCTTTCTTCAGCAATTTTGTTCAAATAATCCTGTTCTTAAGAAATGTCAGCTGCTTTGTGGTTTGATATAATGAGGCAAAAGCTTTTTCTGTCTTCCTGTATTTTTGTGACATTTAACTTGCTTATTCTTAGGGAACTTATGTTAAAAATGTATGGGCTGAAAGCCTTACCCACAGCTCACTGAGTTCTTTTCATGAATGTGGAAATTACCTTTTGATGAAAAGGCGGGTCTGCTCACAATGATGTGACGTCTCAGTTTAGGACACAGTGACTGCTGTCACTATTCACATAAGTGCCCACTGAAAGCAAACAGGTCAAGGTCAGCTTCGTTTTCCCCTTGGAAAGTGTAGCATCTAAAGAGCATAAAATGCTCTGGGACCTTAATAACGCAAAGTGGAACAACAGATTAAAACTCAGTCTTTTCATCGAATCAACATATGAAAACCAGAAGCAGCTGTAGTTTTATTGCATTTGAACCTGATTTATTAAAACGGTGGGCTTTGACAGAAAGAGGTAAAAATGTATAAAGCAGTTACTAGATTTTTTTAACATTCTACCTCAAAATTTTGCAACCTCAGGAACTCTAAATAACTGGCCATGGAGCTAAAAGCTGTCTAATTGAAGTACCTGCAATGGTTATAATTCTGACAGCTATAACTCCTGGTATCTGCCCTCTTGCCTTGGAAAGTCTCTTTAAGTCATGCTTTTGATGGGCAGATGCAATTGAGTTGGGAGAAACCACATTAAACTACGTAAAAGGTTTTTATCTAGACATTATCCTATTTTATCTTTCAATAGCTCTACACACGGCTATAACTCAATTTATATATTTATAGCCCATATACTTATACAAAACAATTAGAGGTGGCTTTCAATAATTTAGTCAATGTAATAAACTAGAAAGAAAAGTCAGGGTCAGTAGAAACATAGATGACATAGAATATAATATGGAAAAGATTTTGTAGTACATAAGCAAGTTTACATATCTATCAGTTTACTAAAACTAGTTACTAAAATTAGGCTGCATATTTAGCTTTGAACTTTTTGGCACAAGTATAATTATACTACTTTTACAAAGAAAGAGATTGAAGTTCAGAGAAGTTACTTAATCCACCCAAGAGCATAGCTGGAGAGCGGTAGAGTTGAGATCTGATCTTGAATGTCAAGCCTTGATCCCCCAAATCTATGTTGTTTCTACCACAATATGCTGAGCAGTTTTCATTATTTCTTTTTAAGTCAGGTTTCACCCTAGACATATCTTTCCTTCTATATTGAGCCTTCTTCTTTCAAAATGTAAATTTCCCTGTAATCACCTTAGAGGTGTGATGCATTGATAAATTTTGTTACCTTTGATTTGTTCCAGCTGAAGAACTCAACCCCTGGGTGGTGGGTCAGCAACCTTTTATTATTAGAGTTTGTGAGTGAGAATGTAATAAGGGCTTCTACCCGGAAGCATCTGATTATTATGGGCATGCAGCCAAATTACGTGAAACTATTGTAGAAAAATTACCAGCTGAACTCTATTATTTAGGTTTCTATAATCTATCTGCAATTTACTTTTCCAGCCTTAGATCTTTCTTCTTCCCTCCATTATATTCAATTCATGAAATATTTATTAAGCATATATTTATTATGCTAGGAATTCTGGGGAGATAAAAAGGATGAGTGAGATACATTTTTTACTGTTAAAAGAGATTAAGTTTATTGCCAGTGATAAGCCAAGTGCAAACATAAAGTGGAATATGTTAAGTGACATAAAAGAAATAGAAAATGCAGTGGGATTTTAAGGAAGAAAGAGTTCATTTGATTAACAGACCCCAAAGATCTGTATGACTCAGGGGGATACTTTTTCTAGGCCTTGAATGGTGTTGGCAAAATACAAAATACATGACATTTATACCACTGCTCCCAAAGTCATACCTTGTTTGACATCACTAATCACTCATGCCTTTTTTTTTTTAAGATGAAATGATTTTGGAATTTTTCCCTCATATCACTCTCAAGAAACCTTGCCAGTTTATCAGAGTTGAAAGCAGAGAAAAAACTTATTTTTAAAAAACCTTCATTATGAGGAGATACGGGGAGGGAGGCTGGGAGCATGGTAGAAGTTAAGGAAGAAACATAAGTAAAGGCAGAGATGGGAAGGCGTATACATTGTCGGGAAATCCAAAGTTTCCCAGTTTGTCTATCATACAGGCTATATATTTGGAGAGAGAAAACTGAAACAAATATAGATGTGAGGCCCTATTTTGAAAGGCCTCAAATGCATTCCTGGGAACATATATACATAAACTTCCTTCTGTAGCCAAACTGTACTACTTCTCAGAATCTAATCTTTTTCCGTTTCTGCACATTTGGCCCAGAATATCTGACAATATAATAAGAACAGTGTCCTACTCTTCTCTATTATCTGAAACTCCGGCCATCCTAGCCCTAAGATCACTCTCTGACCCTCTGACTTCCTTACCATGACACTATTATTATATTTATTGACTTTTATGATGTGCTTTCTGATAACATTGGTTATATCTTTACATGTAGGTGTTCTGTTTCTCCAGCTATATTGTAAACTCCTTGAGAAAAGAGCAATGTCCTATTTCTACAGGTATTTCTAACAGAGATCAAATGATTGTCAGTGGTAACATGGTGAGAGATTCACAAAAACTTGACTTAAATTTAAATTGGGAAGAAAAAGAACTTAAAGTTTAGCAGTCTGGCACTGTCTACCAACATAGCTCTGTCCCTGTGAATGTTTAAATACCTTCTACAGTCTCATAGCTAGAGGAAGAGTTGAATATAAGACTTATCAGTGGCTGACCTTTTGGAATCCAAAACTAATACAGTCATAGCAGAACAAATACAATTGAATCAGAAAATAAGCACAAGTTTCAAAATCTGATGAAGTGTGTTAAGGTCTATTTTAGAGGGTCTAGAGTTCAAACCAGTGGTTAAAATGAAGGCACAACTCTAAATCAAGAAAAGTCCTCTATTGCACATGGGAATCAATGTCAGAATTGACAAAATCCCCAAGAGTTTACCTGAAGATCAATAACTATATTCATGAGATGCTGAAACATATGAAGTAGTATGAAGAGGTTACTCTGTGGCTTCTTGAATTTTAGAGGAAAAAAGTCAACTAAAATAGAAGTTACTGGAACATAAGTTGTTATACCACAAAGATTCACATGTTCTGGCTCAAAACACGAATCTTAGTTATTTCTCCTTCTATAAAAAGAACAACGTATTTTTTCTATGCATGTTTCTTTATTTTCCAAGTGTTCTACTATGAATGTTTTCACCTTCTTAAACCAAAAATAAACTTAATATAAAAAATAAAAGCTTATGACTAGGTTATTGTTTTCAAATCACCAGCAATATGTCTATACCAAATTTCTGTACATTTGAGCAATGAAGTTTTCAAATTTACAATTGGACCACTAATAAAAACTAATTTGGATTTTTCGAAGATTTTCTCCCCCACTTATTGCCTTAGTTCAGGCAATTGATGAGTTTTAGCTACTTACGTACAGGCAGATAGGTCAAGTGAGTTGGGAAGAGTCAAGGAAGTAATCCTAGATCCATTCGCGTGGGCAGGACCCAGTCTGAGGATTGAAGAGGTATGACTGGATAGGCTGTTTCTGTGATGAGACATCCAGGCTGGCCAAGAGTTTATACTTAGGAATCTCTTTCTGGGTGAAGAGTACCCAAATGTCATGCTAGAAAAATGAGTCAGGGCCTCAACTTCTCAGGAGCTATAGGAGCACACAGTTACACAAGGAAACAAGAACCAAACATGGGTGTATTAGTCAGGGTTCTCCAGAGGGATAGAACTAATATGATATATGTATACACCAAAAGGAGTTTATTAAGGAGAATTGACTCCCACGATTACAAGGTGAAGTCCCACGATAGGCTGCCTGCAAGCTGAGGAGCAAGGAAGCCTGTGGTAGATCAGCCCGAGTCCCAAAGCCTCAAAAGTAGGGAAGTTGACAGTGCAGGCTTCAGTCTATGGTCAAAGGCCTGAGAGCCTCTGGCAAACCACTGGTGTAAGTCCAAGACTCCAAAAGTCAAAGAACTTGGAGTCTGATGTTTCAGGCCAGGGAGAAAGATGAAGGCTAGAAGACTCAGCAAGTTAGCTCCTTCTACCTTCTGCTTGCTTTTCCTAGCAGCACTTGCAGCCAATTGAATGGTGCCCACCCAGACTGAGGGTGGGTCTGCCTCTCCCAGTCCACTGACTCAAATGTTAATCTCCTCTAGCAACACCCTCACATACACAGTCAGAAACAATACTTTGCATCCTTCAATCCAATCAAGTTGACACTTGATATTAACCATCACAATGGGGAACAAAGGCAGCTCTGTTTTCTGTTTTGTGTTACCAGGGCTGGACCTCACCAGAGCATTATCAGCACTGGTTCAGCCCCAGGTCAGAACAGTAGAGAAGTTGAGTCCAAAAGACCAGTGGTCAGCCTTGGAGCAGCACTGCATTGAGGGAGAATGAATTGCAGTTAAATTCAGTTTAACTGCAGCCCTTATCCAACTTTAGCTGAGACTTTAGAAATATTTTCTCCTTAAATCATGTCCAGACTTAGAACCATGTGCTATTGTGAGTGGGAAATTAAGAGAAACAGAGGCAGGGAGAATTAGATGGGGCTGGTATTTTTCACCTATATGTATAAGAGGAATGCTAAGATGTTTGATTTATTTGTACCTGTTTGGCCTTTTCATGACAAGTTGTAATCTGGGAATGATGATTTTCATAATGACAATTAGGGCTATTTCTAGTTATGTTTTCCTCACCCGGGGGAAGCTCCAGTTATGATGGAAAGAGCCCTGGTTGAGGAGTCAGGAAACAATGGTTCTGGTACTTTTTCTGTGGCTCACAAGCTGGATTCTTCATACAACTCACTTTTCCTCTCTGGATCTTTCTTCTTCTGTGAAATAAAGGGATTGAGCTAGACAGATGATCTCTATGGGTATATTTTTAATTTACCATGCTGTGACTCCATTAAGCAAGCCTGACTTTTAGCCAGAGCTTTCCAGAACAGGTACCTAACTAATAGATTCTACATGTGGAGATTTGGGACAGAAAAATATCTGCTTTGATTTTTTTAAATAGAGACACTTAATGAAAAGGCTGCATGACTGAATTTCCTCTCTTGTATTTTGAAGAATTTCCATTTTCTTAATATAAGCAGAGACAAGAGGTAAAGTAACTTTCTAAAGTCATAGAGTTTGTAAGTGGCAAGCCCCTACTCAAACCCAGGTGTTTCTGACATTAAACTCTACACTCAATCAGAAAAATCATAGCTAAAGTGGCATCAAAGGTGAAGATGCTAGTTTTATTTTCCTACCTGGGAATTGCTGTTGATACGGTGAAGAATATATGAAGTGTCTACCATAGGGAGGACATTTCCACCATAGAGAGGATATTTCCACCATAGAGAGGACATTTCCACCATAGAGAGGACATTTCCACCATAGAGAGGACATTTTGCCACTTGTTAGGCTTGCATTCCCTATTCATATGTGCGTTGTCTGATTCCATGGGAAGCATCCTCTATTCAGCAATCCCATATCTGTGACATTCCAAGAAGGATGCACTTGCTTGTTTACTGTCTACATCTACTCCTCAAGGAAAGTTCTTTAGGGTAGTATGTAGTACAGGTTTTTCAAATTAAGCATTACAGTTTTGATGGAAATGCTCATCTCTGCTTCATGCAGTATTGGGAGGGCATCTTGACTGAGGCTGATGTAGTCTCTCATCCTCCAGGACCTGCCTCTCTTCAACAGTATAGTTGTACTTTACATGTGGCTGTCTTCCAAGAGTGAAAGCAAACACTCCAAGGCCCCAAAGGCATAAGCATCAAAATCCCTGGACATCATTTATACTACATTCTATTCACCAAACCAGTCATAAAGCCATACCAGATTCAAGTGAAAGGACTTACGTCTCCACTTCTAGATGAAAGGTGTGGCAAGTACAGAGAAGGACGAAATTGCCAGGGGCTATCTTGTAGACAGGCAGAACAGAGTTCCAGCGAAATTTCATCTACCTAATACCTAAGGGACTTCTGTGAATCTCAATTTTCTCATCTTTAAAATAGCTCATTTTAAGATTGTGTGTACTCATATAAATGGTGCATGTAATGTGTCTAACAAAATTCTTTATTTATAAAAAATGCTAGGTATATATTTATTTCCTTTTCTTTTTCTGTAATGCTTTCATGAAGAACAAATTAAAGTAAGGTTAGAGAGTATTGTTTCTCTGAAGGAGAATAATATCCTGCTGCTCACTGCTGAGCATCCCCAGTTGAAGAGCTATTAACCATATAAATAAATGTAACACTTGAAAATAGGAGTGCCATGGGCTGGGACTTTTGATTTGTCATGTATGTAAAGTTGATATTTGTTTGCTGTGTCTCTGGCTTGTTAATGCATATTGCAAGTCTCTACCAACTGAGAATCATAAGCCTCTAATTGTATGATTGGCTATTTCTTTGAGGGACCCCGAGGTGCCCCAAAGTGAACTTCATCTTCGCCTAATGGCCTGTAGTTTAAGTCATGCCATCTCAAACATGTCAGTCACATTTGGGAATGTCATGCAGCAGCTTTCACAAGGATGTGGTCTGAAAGGGACAGAAACATCACTTCATTTGGGAGATTCACTACAAGATGGTAGAGTTCCATATACAACTCTCTGTTATCTAATGAATTATATTGGTCTCAGTGGTCAGTCAGGTTGTCTTTTTATTCTCCTTCCACTTAAAGCCATTATCTTTGACTAGTCCTCTAAATGAACCTTCAAAAAATACCCTTGCAGACGGAATGATTCAGTACTTATTCTAGGTTTTATATTTTTGTAGTAGCCAAAGCCTATAAAATACAGTTATCTGGAGCTTTAACCCTTTAGATATGAAACTTTACTATAAGCCACGTCATGAAAATACAGCACAGAATATGATATCACATTCTTTGACTACAAAAATTATGTTGAGGAATTAATATCACAGACTACTTTAGAGGAGGCAAATTCTATGGCCTTTTATCAAAATATTTCTTTTTAACGTGACAGAGCTGCTTAGTATTTAAGGCCCTTCATTTAAATCAGCCTTGTTAAGATTAATTTGAATGATTTGAATTTGAGATGCTATTGATATGGAGTATAACAGGTGCAGTTTGGTTGGTACTCAATTTTCACCAGAGAGTGTTTATCACAAATGATGGGATAAATATGCTGGCAATTAGAGACATTTGGGAAATGTAAAAACTGAACCTCTGGAATTGGATTTGAAAGTAGCTGTTCTGTTCTTAGTGATTGATCAGCCTTAGGCAGTATTATAGTATTTCATTAATGTCACCAGTTAGTTTCATGGGCTCGGCTCACACTTTGGCTCCCACAGAAAAGAAGGTCACTCAATTTTTTTTCACTGTCCTTCTTATTTCCCCTGAGTTCTGGTCTTGGAAATCTAAGTGCGCCTTAATGATCTGGAACTGAAAACTCTCCTATTCCAGGGATGAGACTCTAAGAAAGCCCTGCAGTCAACAGCATATGTTCATAAGGTTGGGTCTAATTTGGCTGCAGAAAAATACTAGGGGAACCATAACAGTCTAGCTTCAGCATTTGGGCAGAAAATTCTACCATACTGTATGTCCAGAGTGCCACTAAAATATTCCATAAATTAATGTGCTAAAAGAAGTTTTTATATATGCTGCATATAAGCAGTTTTGCTTTTAGTATCCTCTGAAACAAATATACTTATTAAATATAGACTGCTAAAATAAATAGATATACTTAGATCAATAGTGATCTTTAATTACAGAAGAAACTACATGTCTTTTATTTCTCTTTAAGCCAATGGATTGTTATGCTGTTTGGGCTTCTGAAAGGTCTTAAGAAATTTATAGCCACAGCTTCCCTCTGGTACTGAGAAGCTTTAGCCAAATAGCCAATGCACACACATTTTTCTTCTTCCTTCTACGATCCCCAGTGTTTTGCTGAAGAATATATATCCTCTTGACTTTGTGTTTTCTGGCTCCAGAGTTCTGAATGTCCTACCAGAAGCACAATTCCTTTTGACATCAAGAGATTTGAAATGGCATTTAGGATACTGCTGGCTGCCAGCCTTCTTTTTATATGGGTATCTATCTCATTCTATGTGTTTAGTGTGACTAATACACAGCCTTCTCTTTTATGGCACATGTCATTATCTTCTAAACAGTCTTCCCTTATATTATTACTGGTAATATTTATTTTTGTTCACTAGAGATTTACTTGATTCAATGAAAGGCCACAGCAAGAATCATTGAAGAAAGGCATGAGCTTTCCTTTTCCTGTTTTTCTTTTCCTGTATTGATTCCATCTCTCCCCAACAGCTAGTCTATGTCCCAGAACATTACTAATGAATGCTAGCAGCTGCCTTGATAGTGATCCCATTTCTCAGGAAGCCAATGGGGAATTTCTGATGAGTGCAATATTTTAATATTTCACTGGGAAAAATAAGTTGTTCTCTGTTTACTCAGAGGTAAATAAAAAATTATATGTGCATATGAAACTATTCAAAAAAGAAACAAAGAAGAAGATAAACATAGTTTGTCTCTGAGGTATTTTCTTGCTGTCTTTGAATAGGAGTGTGCAGATGGTATAATATGCATCATTATAAATGTGATATGTCTGTGATTGAGGGAAAACTTCCTTTCTTTTCACCTGTTTGATTTTGAAATTGCCAGTGGAAAACATTTCAAGTGGAATCTTCTGTTCTTGTAAAGAGAAGTAGTTTAGTCCTCCCAAAGTCTTATCTTAGATGTTGTTCCTAAACTTAAGTGCATGATTTTAACATGCTAACTTCAAACATTCTTTTTTTTTTTTTTTTTTTTTTGAGACGGAGTCTCGCTGTCTCCCAGGCTGGAGTGTAGTGGCGCTATCTCGGCTCACTGCAGGCTCTGCCCCCCGGGGTTCACGCCATTCTCCTGCCTCAGCCTCCGGAGTAGCTGGGACTACAGGCGCCCGCCACCGCGCCCGGCTAATTTTTTGTATTTTTTAGTAGAGACGGTGTTTCACCGTGTTAGCCAGGATGGTCTCGATCTCCTGACCTCGTGATCCGCCCGCCTCGGCCTCCCAAAGTGCTAGGATTAGAGGCGTGAGACACCGCCCCCGGCCCAAACATTCTTCTTAACGAAATAAGGTAGAATCAGATTTCTTGAATCTAGATGGGATTCAAACTCTAAATTGTGAGCAGGGTTAATGACTGCCAAGTCATATGGTATCCTTCAGACTACCACCAAGCGAATGCTTCAATGAATAGACCAATTGTCTTTAAAGCCACTCCTTGAGAGAATCCACAGTAATATGCGAGCTTTAAATGACATCTCCGTTGTTGTGGGAGTTGTGTTTTCTATTACCAAAAATAGGCTGAAAAAAGTCCTAGGATATTATATAACATTATTGTGCTTTTTCCATATAAGAATTAAATAGGCTGGGTACGGTGACTCACACCTGTAATCCCAGCACTTTGGGAGGCCAAGGCGGGTGGATCACGAGGTCAGGAAATCAAGACCATCCTGGCTAACACGGTGAAACCCCGTCTCTACTAAAAAAAAATACAAAAAATTAGCCAGGAATGGTGGCGGGCGCCTGTAGTCCCAGCTACTCCGGAGGCTGAGGCAGGAGAATGGCGTGAACCCAGGTGGCGGAGCTTGCAGTGAGCCGAGATCACGCCACTGCACTCCAGCCTGGGTGACAGAGCGAGACTCTGTCAAAATAAATAAATAAATAAATGTTTTTTAAATGTCCATGTTGGAGAATCAAAGGTTACCTGTCCCTTTTTTATGGAAGGGTTCACGTTTTGTTTAATTTTAGTCAGAAGGCCAATTACAAAAGCATTTTTGAATGCCAGATGCAATATTCTGTGCCATGAGGACTACGTAGACCAGTGTCTCTTGACTGAAGGCAGATTCCTATCTAGAAAAGGTGTCCTTCATTCCTGAGAGTGCAGCCTTGAGAAGGACACACTTACAACTGAGAGAAAAGTAAAGTAAAGAAACAGGAAGACATTGCCGACCAGGTAGATGAATAGACTCCGTGCTGGAATCAAATCCAGATTGCTCTTACCTTTCACATAGCCAAGTAAATCTAAGTATATAGTCTATTTTTAAAGCTCTTCCTTCTTCATATTTTATTAGATTTCGATTTTGAAACCTATGATTTTAGGAGATAATTAAAACTAGAAGAAATGTTATTATTCTTAGTTTTGTTTTTGTAAAAGCCTGGGAAATATGAAGTGGCCCCTTTTCTCCATTCACCATTATTCAATCCTCTCAAATATTTGGTTCAACTTTGATCTCAACAAAAAATAGATAAGCACAAGAATGAGAAGAAAATGTTGACACATAACTCAGTATTTTTCAAATGCTGAGAATTTGGTCCAAAGATAGAAAACCAACAAATAAACAAAAACATAAAAGAAATAGAAAAGAGATTATTTAGATATCATAAATATATTTTGACAAATTGGACATTTGTAATCCTAGCACAATAAATCAGTCAGCAGTAGGCATGTTGCCTGCTATAGGCGTCACCCAATTTCTCAGCACATTTTAGACCAGTAAATGATTACAATACTTAAAAACGTAAAGCCTCAAAATTCTCTCAGTGTAATTGAACTCTTATATGAAATGAATTGAAAAACATAACTTGTGGTTCTTTTGATGCTGTGATAGTGGCTTGGAAATGGAAAAGACAAGGAAAAGTCTTAAGTTGCCATCATCCTGGGATAGCTTGCTTTTAATTCCCAGGAAGAGGTCCAGGAGGAGGAAGGATTGTACAGCTTTCGTACTGAAACCCACAGAGCGACTCTTCTGTAACACGGTGGGAAAAACAAGGGTTTAGGAAACAAACATCTGTGGTTCTAATTCCATTTGGACCTGTGTGATTCTGGACAGGTTAGCAAAACTTTCTGATTCTCTATTTTCTTATAGACAAAACAATAATGCTGATAGGTATCCTGTAAGATGTGAGTTTCGCTAAGATTTTGCATTTATCTGGAATGTAGTGAAGCCCTAAGCACTTGTTATTTTCCTTCTTCTAATCCGTGTGTTTATATACATAGCCCTATTTCACTATGAATTGTTAAAACATTTCAATAATATTTTAAAAAGTGTGCTGCTGATAATAACATCATATAGCTTGAGTCTATCTTTCCTGAAAATTATTTTTAATGGCTTTTGATACTAGTAATCTATTCCCAAACTGGACACTGAGAAAGCATACACTGTTGAATGTTTTGTTTTAAGCTTTCTTATGTACTGTCTCAAGACAATTGAACACATTAAAAATAGGAAATCAAGTAAAAAGTAGTATCATGCGCTAGTTTTGTGAAGACCAGAAATTAACTCCTCTCCCAGCTCTGATTTTTCCACATAAGTCAATTCATCTTTTATCTTATTTCCTCCCATATATAAAATAGAGATGGTGGCATTTATTTTTGGCAATGTCATGAAATTTTCAATTCTTGGGAATTTAAAAGAGCATTAAATATTGCATTTTTGCAAGATATTTTTTAATAGCACCAAGCTTGAATATATAATTCATAGGTTCTTAAGTCTTCATGCTTATTTTCACTGATTCATATTCTAGTGGAGTAATGACAAGAAATTGGATTTTTAAGTGTGCAGTTTTTCTTTATTCACCGGTCTTTGGAAGACCTTTTTTCCTTAAGTAAAACAATCTTTCCAAAGATATAGTTCATAAATCTTTGGGTATTTCTCTGAGGAATGTTCTCGTAAGGGGCACATTTTAGACTGTATTGTCCTATTGTCTTTTATGGCTCTCTGCCAAGAGACCCGGCTGATTTCATTTAGATTGCCTAGCTATTGTCTGCAGTAGCTCCAAGCACAAAAAGGACTACGTCCCTTTGTTTTCCTGAAGGTTCCATGGGAGTGCTACCAAGTCCAACAACAAGAAAGAAAAAAGAATGCGGAAGGAAGTAAGGATAATCAAAGATAAAGAATTTTAATTTTAACGAGATAAAATTCCTGTGTAACAATAAAGCAAGAACAAAAACCCTAAAAGAACATAGATGGATTATTCCTACATTGCATAGGTAAAGTAAAACCACCAAAGGCCTTTACCAATATTTAAAAATGATTTTTAGTTTAGTTACAGAAAAGCAGATTTGCTGAGGAATCCGTGTGCCGTTAGTGAAAAAATCCTCTGCACTGAGAAACAGCATGTACACAATTGCTTTCTAGCATTTTCTCACCACTTTTATTTCCCCTTCATTCTTATTTCTTTCTAGTTTGTTTTATGGTATTTTTCTGCCACAAATTTACAGTCTCTAAATAATTGTGTTCTAGAGACCCAAAAATCCATCAGTGTATCTAAAATGTAATTTTGAGGGAAATATAACCCCCAAAATTCTCAAGTTGAAGCAGACAGATTTTAAATAAATCAATATGTAACATATTTTTGTGTATGATGAGTTTGTTTTGTCTTTTTGTTTTGTTGTTTTTAAATCCAGGCAGTTTTGTTTCTTACTTTTTTTTTTCCTATTTCACTTAAAGCATCACTGTCATGAACTATTAAACAATACCACAAAAGGTACATAAAGCTTCCTGGTCTGGGCAAGAAGAACCTTGTAAATTGAAACAGTAGGCTTTTCCTCATAAGCTGGCTTGAGCTGTCAGAAGGATAATTATGTGTTGCTTCAACTGGAATTTAACAAGGAACTACACTCATTATTAATTGTTTTTCCATTTTACATCTAGAAATTCTGTGACTAATAATTACCATATTGCTGCATCAAGTAAAAATCAAACTGCTATTTGGTGGTTCATTTGAAAGCAGTGGGGTGAAGAAAGGGAGGCGGGTACTTGTAGACCTACTAAAATTGTGGGTCCCAGAAAAAGACCCTTTAACACTGAATATTTCCAACAAATGCAGTGTTACCAACTTTCTTCCCTTTCTGTATAGCCTGTTTTCTTTGGCATTCAGCCACTAGAAATTAAGACCCAGTTTCCCTGGCAACAATAAAGATGCACAAGTCCTCACAAGAGCTCCTTCATTCAGATTGTTAGCTATACAAGTAAAGTTCCACAAAGAGATTGCCTCAGAATAAAAGAATAAAAGAAAGACCATCCCCATCTATTGTGACAGGCGTTAAGGTATTATTCACAGTACCTCCAATTGGACAATGTGTTTTTGTGATGAACTGAATTACCTTAGATTGGTTTTCCACATCTTTTTGTGCCTGGGATAGCAGCCGAGGCTTTTATAGTCTATGTAGTTTTCCTCCTCAGTTCCATTAGCATCAATCCTATTTCTTTCCAGTTTGTTTTAGAGGAAATTTACTTGTTAAGTTGCCATATTACCTTTTAAAGAGCCGTTCCCAGTTGAAATTTAAGTATAGCTCAGAGCTTTCAAAATTAATGTGCATTTTTTATTCTATCTTTTCTCTATCTTCTCCACAATATGTATGCTGGGAATAAAGAAACTCTAGTATTTTAACCTGTGGTCTGACCTGTGAAATAAATTAATTATGGTGGGATTATTTCAAATTTGACTTGAAATCTTGAAGGGTGTTTTTTTTTGCTTGTTTATTTTTCATAGTGCATTTACCTATACTTCTAAGGTAAGGGTAACACAGGTGGTTGGTTTTAAATTTTACTACAGACAGATTGATACATTTTATTAGGCTTTTAATTAACCAAGCCCTCTGTGATATTTGCCAAAAGAGGGCCAGACTTCATATCAATAGGCCTTTAAAATTATAAATCTGGAGAGGGGAGTAACTTACATCTTGTTAGATCGTAGAATGAGGTATCTGGCAAAAGGTTTGATACAATTAATAAGAGCTGTTAGTCACTGAATGTTTATTTTGTGCCAGTCACAGTGCTAAAAGCTTTACTTAGATGCCTGAATCAGCACATCCCCATGAATTATGTGTTATTATTGTACCCATTTTAAAGATAAAGAAATCAAGACTAAGATTGTATTAACCTGCCCAAGTATATATGTTTGTTAAGTAGTAAAGCTGTAATTCAATTCCATGCACTCTAGTTCTAGAGCCCGTGCTTTTAACTACTTCATTACAGCTTAAAATCATGTATTTCTGGGCCGGGCGCAGTGGCTCACGCTTGTAATCCCAGCACTTTGGGAGGCTGAGGCGGGCGGATCACGAGGTCAGGAGATCGAGACCACGGTGAAACCCCGTCTCTACTAAAAAATACAAAAAAAAAATTAGCCGGGCATGGTGGCGGGCGCCTGTAGTCCCAGCTACTCGGAGAGGCTGAGGCAGGAGAATGGCGTGAACCCGGGAGGCGGAGCTTGCAGTGAGCCGAGATTGTGCCACTGCACTCCAGCCTGGGCGACAGAGCGAGACTCCATCTCAAAAAAAAAAAAAAAAAATCATGTATTTCTGGAGAACATGGTGAAACCCCATCTCTACTAAAATACAAAAATTAGCTGGGCATGGGCACCTGTAATCCTAGCTACTCAGGAGGCTGAGGCAGGAGAATTGCTTGAACCCAGGAGCTGGAGGTTGCAGTGAGCCGAGATCGTGCCACAGAGCGAGACTCCATCTCAAAAAAAAAAAAAAATCCTATTTTGAAGTGATTTTCCAGTCAAGAGATGAGATATTTTTTAGTGAACCCATCCTAATTCCTTCCAGTTTTTCTATAGCAATGATACCAGCTAATGGTCTTTGCTGATGGATGCAGAGAATCTAATATGAACCAACTTGCATGGAGTTTGAACTCTTAACATCAGACTTTTCAACATGGGCCTCTAATTCCCTGTGCTAACAGCACAAGACAACATTTTATCCAGACAATTACAATTGCTAATGCATACACGTAGGAATTCCAATATTAGTCTGGGTAGACCAACTGAGAATAAATTGATAACCGTTATTTTATCTTGTGGAATGTTTTCAAGTAATTTTTTTTTGCATTCATTCCATAGGAATGCAGTTCATTCAGCCCTAGGAAATATATTTGTTTAGTCAATAAATTATTGCTAAGTTAATACTGTGCACAAAGCCTTACACTTACAGGTATACCAAGATAGCCCAAATATGGTGCTAACCCTCAAAGAGTTGACTTGTGCTTCTAAGTGGCAAGGAATACAAGGGGACTAGAAACGCAGTGGAAACAAGGACATCTGGATGCTAAATCTATGCTACTGACTACTGGAGTGAGCTTATGTTATGGTTATTGGATCTCAGTTTTCTCACACATAAACTTAGGGTTCTTGACCCTTTGATCTTCAAAACCTTCTGATCCTAGTTTTCTAGGATTCTATTGTTTCTTAGGTTGGGAGCCCTCACAAGGTTATTGGGTTTGCTGGTTACTGACCTACATACTAAAATCCTTTGACCCACCTATGATGCCTTTTCAAGACTCAGATTTTGCTAGAATTTATTCATACTGTGCACTTCCATTATAACAGTCTAAGAGAAGTAGTGAGCCTCTTTTTTAAAAACACATTTTTTTTTTTACTTGACTGCCAAAGGTAAAATGTTTTAACCAAAATTATATTTAACCCAGGCTAGCAATGATCCAGGGACCATAGGTAAATTATACAATTAATTTCCAAGCCCTTATGATAAATATGTAGCATCAGCTTCTATATAAGATGCCAGAAGAGGGCTCTTTTGCTATTAAAGCCCCAGATTTCTTTGTTGCATTATTAATGGCAAGGATCATTTTCTATCTTACAGGATATTTATTGTCTATTTGTATTTTGTCCTTTACTAGATGTAGACTTCATATACTAGTAAGATAATATGTATTAGCAAATCTCCAAAACAGCACAAATAATTAGCACTTATCAAGCATAAATTATTTACAGTAATATTGAATGTACATATAATTGTATATGAATGCTGCAATTATAATTTATTACTATTTTGTTATTTTGTGAAGATCACATATTAGTTACTACTCTCCCAAAAATCACACTGAACTATCTTTTCATAATGCCCACCCTCAAGCTTTCTCATTCCTTATATCCACGGATTTTCTACTTGCCACTCCAAAATTAGATAGCTTACTGAATAAATTATTGCACTGTTAGAAGCACTGCCTTCTTATTAAACTAACAGTGTAATTATTAGCTAATGTTGATGAAAACATGGCATTATTTTTGAAAATCTGGAGACAACTTGATATTTGGTATTATATGGCTTATTATAAGTAAGTTCAAATCAATCTAAATAATACCTGCTATTCATTTAGAAGTAATATAGGCAGTATTTTCCTCTCAGTTCTCCATACACAATTCACACACTCCTGCATTCTCTGGACTCTAATTTTTATTTTTATTTTTATTTCGGGGTACATGTGCAGGATGTGTAGGTTTGTTACACAGGTAAACATGTGCCATGGTGGTTTGCTGCACCTATCAACCCATCATCTAGGTATTAAGCCCAGCATGAGTTAGCTATTCTTCCTAATACTCTCCCTCCCCCTACCCCACCCCCCAACAGGCCCCACTGTGTGTTGTTCCCCTCCGTATGTCCATGTGTTCTTATTGTTCAGCTCCCACTTATAAGTAAGACACTTATACTGTCTTCCGCAATGGTTGAATTAATTTACATTCCTATCTCTGGACTCTTACACTTCATGCCTTTATTCTTGCTGCCCCCATGTCTTGTGCTATTAAGCCTGGTCTTTTTAATAAACATTTATTCTATCATCTAAGATGTGGTTTGAATATCACCTTCATATATAGTGACTTCTCCAGAAATAATGCATCACTCTCCCCTATGTGACTCTAAAAGCCCTTGTGTATCTCTGTTGCAGCATTCTTTCCTGTTTTTAATAAGAGAAGATAACTATACTTCATTGATCAATTAATATGGGTGAAGCCCTTTGCATTACATTTATTGTACTACAATTATCTTTTTCCAGTCTTCCCTTTCCTGATTTTAAGATCCTTGCAGAAAGGGGGAGCACATTTTTGTTGAAGGAATGAATAATTAGAAGAATGATTACTCTGAACTAGCCACATTCACTTGGATTATTCCCTTCCTAAAACATGATTATAAGTAAACAAAACAACTGGTCAGCGTTAAAAGTTTCCTAGAGCCATTTTTTCTGTACAATTCCAGTAAACTCACATAGGAGAAACGCATGATGTCAGCCTCTTCGTTTTCCTTTTTTTTTTTTAAATTTTTATTTTACTTTAACTTCTGGGATACATGTGCAGAATGTTTAGGTTTGTTACATAGGTATACATGGGTCATAGTGGTTTGCTGCACCTATCAATCCATTATCTAGAGTTTAGGCCCCACATGTGTTAGGTATTTCTCCTAATGCTATCCCTCCTGTAGCCCCCCAGCCCCCGATAGGCCCGGGTGTGTGATGTTCCCCCCCGCTGTGTCCATGTGTTCTCATTATTCGACTCCCACTTATGAGTGAGAACATGTGATGTTTGGTTTTCTGTTCCTGTGTTAGTTTGCTGAGAATGATGGCTTCCAGCTTCATCCATGTCCCTGCAAAGGACATGAACTCATTATTTTTTATGGCTCCATAGTATTCCATGATATATATGTGCCACGTTTTCTTTATCCAGTCTATCATTGATGGGCATTTGGGTTGGTTCCAAGTCTTTGCTAGTGTAAATAGTGCTGCAATAAACATACATGTGCATGTACCTTTATAGTAGAATGATTTATAATCCTTTGGGTATATACCCAGTAATGGGATTGCCGGGTCAAGTGGTATTTCTGCTTCTAGATCCTTGAGGAATCACCATACTGTCTTCCAAAATGGATGAACTAATTTACATTCCCACCAACAGTGTAAAAACATTCTTATTTCTCCACAGCCTTGCCACCATTTGCTGTTTCCTGACTTTTTAATAATCACCATTCTGACTGGTATATGGTATCTCATTGTGGTTTTGATTTGCATTTCTCTGATGGCCAGTGATGAAGAGTTTTTCATATGTTAGTTGGCTGCATAAATGTCTTCTTTTGAGAAGGGTCCATTCATATATTTAGCCCACTTTTTGATGGTTTTTTTTCTTGTAAATTTGTTTAAATTCTTTGTAGATTCTGGATATTAGACCTTTGTCAGATGGGTAGATTGCAAAACTTTTCTCCCATTCTGTAGGTTGCCTGTTCACTCTGATGCTACTTTTCTTTTGCTGTGCAGAAGCTCTTTAGTTTAATTAGATCCCATTTGTCAATTTTGGCTTTCGTTGCAAATGCTTTTGGTGTTTTAGTCATGAAATCTTTGCCCATGCCTATGTCCTGAATGGTATTGCTAAGTTTTCTTCTAGGGTTTTTATGGTTTGGAGTTTTACATTTAAGTCTTTAATACATCTTGAGTTAATTTTTATATAAGGTGTAAGGAAGGCATCCAGTTTCAGTTTTCTGCATATGGCTAGCCAGTTTTCCTGGCACCATTTATTAAATAAGGAAATTTTTCCCCCATTGTCAAGTTTGTTGAAGATCAGATTATTGTAGATGTGTGGTGTTATTTCTGAGGTCTCTATTCTGTTCCATTGTCCTAGATATCAGTTTTGGTACTAGTACCATGCAGTTTTGGTTACTGTGGTCTTGTAGTATAGTTTGGAAACAGGTAGCATGATGCCTCCGGTTTTGTTCTTTATGCTTAGAATTGTCTTGGCTATATGGGTTCTGTTTTGGTTCCATATGAAATTTAAAGTAATTTTTTTTCTAATTCTGTGAATAAAGTCAATGGTAGCTTGATGGGAATAGCATTGAATCTGTAAATTACTTTGGCATTATGGTCATTTTCACAATATTGATTCTTCCTATCCATGAGCATGGAATGTTTTTCCATTTGTCTGTGTCCTCTCTTATTTCCTTGAGCAGAGGTTTGTAGTTCTCCTTGAAGAGGTCCTTCATGTCTCTTGTCAGTTGTATTCCTATGTATTTTATTCTCTTTGTAGCAATTGTGAATGTGAATTCATTCCTGATTTGGCTCTCTGCTTGTCATTGTTGGTGTATAGGAATGCTTGTGATTTTTGCACACTGATTTTGTATCCTGAGACTTTGCTGAAGTTGCTTATCAGCTTAAGGAGTTTTGGGGCTGAGTGGATTGGGTTTTCTAAATATAGAATCATGTCAATTGCAAACAGAGACAATTTGACTTCACCTCTTCCTATTTGAATACCCATTATTTCTTTCTATCACCTGATTGTCCTGGCCAGAACTTCCAATACTATGTTGAACAGGAGTGGTGAGAGAGGGCATCCTTGTCTTGTGCTGGTTTTCAAAGGGAATGCTTCCAGCTTTTGTCCAATCAGTATGATATTGTCTATGGGTTTGACATAAATAGCTCTTATTATTTTGAGATATGTTCCATCAATGCCTAATTTATTGAGTGTTTTTAACATGAAGGGATGTTGAATTTTATTGAAGGACTTTTCTGCATCTATTGAGATGATCATGTGGTTTTTGTCATTGGTTCTGATTACGTGATGGATTATGTTTATTGATTTGCGTATGTTGAACCAGCCTTGCATCCCAGAGATGAAGCTGACTTGATCGTGGTGGATAAGCTTTTTGATGTGCTGCTGGATTTGGCTTGCCAGTATTTTCTTGAGGATTTTCTTATTGATGTTCATCGGGGTTTTCCATTTTTTTATAGCATGGAGTAGAAGACAAAACACAGGCTTACGTCTCAGGTAATTTTGGAATGGTTTTGAGTCTAATCTCCACGTATGAAATTCAGCACATTGTTATACCTTTCTGAGACTGAGCTTCCTCATCTACAAAACATGGATAAAATATTTATCTCTCAGGGTAGATTTATTAAATAGAAGGAAAGAACTAAGTGTTCAGAATGGTGCCTGATACTTAATAAGTATTCAAGGACTGTTGGTTTCCATCCTTTGGGACTCTTTTTTACCAGGAACTAATAGTCCCAGGTTGCATTCTTTACTATTGCCTATTTTTACTCTGAACAAACCTAACAGGAAAAGTAAAGAGGGAAGTACTAAGAGGCCTCTAGCTCAGAAAGTTACACTCTTGAGAATCTATTTTTTCTTTCCCTTCTCTATCTCCTTCTTGGATTTGATGTTACTCTCAGACTTTTCTAAGTGAGATGAAGGTGCCATGGAGTGAGTATAAAAGATCAATGGCCAGTGTAAGGCGAAAGAAATTTCACACTGCACCTTCCTTACATGGAAGAGTACCAGAGCATCAAATCATCACATCGAGTGTGACATGTTTAATAGTTGTAGCACACTTGGCTGCCTGAAGACTCTTCAAAGGTAATTTTATCTGAGAAGAAAGAGTTAGCTCACACCTCTTTCCTCCAGTCTTTTCACAGGGGAAACAACCTAATTGCAACTTTAAAGGGACCTCATATTCTGTGTTCCCTTTCAAAGATGATAGCATTTGGTATTGAGTCACTGGGTATTGTAGCTGCAAGAGAGCTTTCAGATTCGAGTGCAAAGGCAAGACTCATTCAGGGAAAGCTCTAAGACCTATATGTACTCCCGTTTGAATGAGGTTCTGGCAGTGCTGCTAGCATTTTGCTTCCATTTGTGTCTGAGCATCAGTGAACTTGCACTGCTATTATTTTCATATCTGTGTTCCTTTTAGAACAACTCCTGTGGATTCTACTTTAGACTCTGCAATTCTATGTCCTGAAAAATGAAGTGGGTCTCTAAAATGACTGCCTTTTTCTTAGAAGGGATACGTGTAAGGGAGTTTGCAGTAGCTATGAATTTTAGACTTTGATGACTTACCTATTTTCAAAAGTAGCCAAGCATATGAGGTGTTTTATATCTCAAAAAATGCACAGACTCCCCTTAGAAATGAATCATTTATGAGGTTGAGCAAACATCCAACTGAGGTTTCCATTTGAAATTGTATTGGTGAATTACCACTGGCCCTTTTTGCTTTGTCCTCTATGTTGCTTGAGAAAGGTTTACCTTAGTACGCTTTTCTAATTACCCTTAAGAAATACTCTGCCCTATAACTAATAGAGGTAAATGGACAACTATGGGAACTAAAACAGCAGTAATTACTGAAACAAATAGATGAAATGGAGTGGCTCAGAAATATACATAGTAGAGAGAGTCTAGATTTTTAGAGTTAGAAGAAACCTCAGAGTGTCACTAACCCAACTCAATGATTTATAGATTAACAAATAATTTGAGCTACAAGAGAAAGTAATTGTCCCAAAGTCAGAATATATCCCAAAATATGAAATTTCAAATGGTAATACCAAAGAAAAATGGACAAAATAAAGATTTAGAAATTATTCAATATTTTTGTACCTTTTACACACTAAGGATTGTAAAAGGTGCGAGGAATATAATATTGACCAAAACAAATATGACTTCTGCCCTCATGGACGTTTGGCTAGTGGGAGAAAGACCCCAAACCATCATACAAAATAAATCTAAAGACATACTTCTGTTAAATGTTGTGCAAGAGAGTTGTGTAGTGCTATGAGAATGTATAATAGAAGGCAGCATTGGGAAAACAAGGAAACCATCTGGAGGAGGGAAGTGAGATCCGAAAAACAAAGAAGCCAAGGAATTAGCCAGGAGGAGGAATTAAGGAATGGAGGAGAGGTGCATGGAGCATTCTAGATAAAGAAACACCATGGAAACTTCATGAGAAAGCTCAGAATGTTTTTCTTGTGTAGTAAGTAATCACATAAGCATAAGAGGAGTAAGAAGGCGAAGGAAAAAGTAAGTAAATAAAACAACATTCATTTTGCCATAAACAAGACACTTTTATTTGTGCTATTTTATGTAATTCTCCCAAAAGCCCTGTGATATAGCTATTTTTCCCCCAGTTTACAGATAAGGTAACCAAGGTTTGAAAAGTTTAAAGAATTTGAGAATGCTTCACAGCTAGTGAACAGAACAGTCAGACTGTAGGATTTTAAAACACTGTGGTACTTCTGGGCAAGAAAATGGTGGGTGGTGGGATGAGGAGGCTGTGAAAAATGCTGAAGGAGAAACAGGTAAGACTAGAGCAGTAAACTTGGAATGCATATGTGAATTGAAGATATGTATATGGCTGTAAAGCCACGTAGCCTCAATAGTAAATTTCTCAGTCAGGCATGAGATTAAATAAGAAGTTTTCCTCTTTGACTTTTTCATTCTTGCATGGTATCCCCTAGGGGTGGGGCATGGAGAGGGGAGAGAAGGCAATTGAAAAATTTGAAATTTGTAATAAGAAAAGTTGTCAGGCTTGAATTATTTCTGTCTCTGTGTCCAACATGGAAGAAAATGAGAAAAATTTTCTAAAGATCCTTTTTCAAATTGTGTGGGTCTTCCTTCTGCCTTAGTCTGCTCATGCTGCCATAACAAAAGGCCACAGACTGGGTGATTTAAACCAGCAGTCCCCAATCTTTTTGGCACCAGGGACTGATTTCATGGAAAACAGTTTTTCCACGGACTTGGAGGGGTAAGGGGGTGTTTTCAGAATGAAACTGTTGTACCTCAGATCATCAGGAATTAGATTCTCATAAGGAGCATGTAACCTATATCCCTCACATGAGCAGTTCACAACAGGGTTGGGGCTCCTATGAGAATCTGACGCTGCTGCTGATCTGACAGGAGGCAGATCGCAGTTGGTAATGCTTGCTAGCCAGCCCTCACTTCCTACTGTGCAGGCCACAGACCATTACCAGGCTATGACTTGGGTATTGGGGACCCCTGGTTTAAACAAGAGAAATTTATTTTCTCACAGTTCCATAGGCCAGAAATCCAAGATAAAGTTTCTGGTCAATTTGGTTTCTTGTGAGGGCTCTCCTCTTGGCTTATAGACAGCCACCTTCTCTCTATGTCCTCATGTGGCCTTTCTTCAATGCATGTGTGTGGAGAGAGAAAGAGAGAGAAAGAAGAGAGTGAGAGAGGTTCCTCTTGTTATAAAGTGACCAATGTTATTTAATTAGGACTCCACTTGTATGAGCTCAGTTAATCTTAATTACCTCCCACAGACCCCATCTCCCAATAGTCACATTGGGGTTAGGGCTTCAATATATGAATTTCGGGGGAACACAGTTCAGTCCATAGCACTTCATTTTATTTTTTCCTACATTTAATCACCCTGTTGAATTTTCTGAATAGCAGTTATCACTGCTGGATATTTTTCTTACTCATGTATTTATCTGTTTAGTTTTCACCATCGTGATCTATCTCCCCAGAGCAGAATACAAGGTCCATTAGACCACTGTTGTTTCTTGTTCATCATGATACTCTCAGAGCCTAGAACAGTGCCTAGCACAAACAGGACACCAGAAAACATTTGCTTATGAAGAGAAGAGCTTATGCTCTATGAGAGCTTCACCGGAGAGCCCATTTTCTGAACACTTCCTAATAACGTGACTTCTCATCAGTACAAGAAAAACCACCCCCTGGTGTTTCAGAACAGTTGTTGAGAGGGAAAACAGAAGTGGAGTATCTTTGTCTTCAGCTGTTCATGCATATTCTTACTTTCTCTCTAGATATCTATTACTGCATACACAGAGAATAAAGTGTGCCAATCTGACTTCCTAACTCTAATTGCAATCAGGTTGAAATGATGAATGATTCTTGGTCCCCGTGCTTCAGAGGAGGTACATATGGCAGGTTGATCAATGTTTAAATGGAAACGTGATCTGTTATATAGTGAGCCCAGCAGTGAAACTCTCTTGTTAGCACATTCATTCGTGTGTATGTGGGTCAGTGGGGGACAGATTCTACCTTATATTTTTCCCATACTGTATTTATCTTCTCATTATAAATATTTCTAAAATAAAAATAGAATAATATTTCTTTGATTTATTTTTCATGAGTATTGATAAGACTGGCATTATCAAAGAAGAAAGAGCATCAGTGTTAAAAAGGGAGAATCAGATTTAAATTATGCCAAATTTGAGAAGAAATGTGTAAGTTTTAGTAGAAAGAGTTAGAAAAAAACATACAGAATACAAAAGGATTGACATTATTTTCACCACAATAATGGAGAGTCAGGGTGTTCCATCTTAGGATCATGGAATTATAATTGAAAAAAAAAACATGTAAACAAAATGATCATTAGAGGTAGTGTCCTCAGTGGGCTCTGTATTGGGAGGTCTGAAGGAGGAATTAGAATGAGGTTTGTGCCTCATACAAAATATGAGGTCATAGAGGGAGAATGTGAGTTATTTATAAAAGTTAATCTTAATCTCTGTGCTAGATGGTGGCTCTGAAAAATGCAGACACATTGCTTCTATTCTGGTTAAACTAAGATAGGTAATAACTGTTACACTTATACATCATGTTTCTCATTTGTCATTGTTGCTTGGGGGAAAAAAGCAAAAAAAAAACAAACAAAACAAAAAAAAACCGTGTACTGGGGAAAAGCAAATTCTTACTCCTTACTCTTCTTATACAGTTAAGGCAACTTTTCTTCTTTACTTACCCTTCCTGTCCTTATTATAACCCAAGAAGGACAGAGAGGAGTAGAGGACAAGGAGTCATTGCTTTTTCTGTGCATAATATGTGCCAGATGCTTTTTGTGTCCAGCAGAATTATTTTATAGGAGTTTTCTTCCCCCTTCAAAATAATAGGTAATAGAAAAAAGAGGTTACAGTGGATAGCTATTAAAAGCAGCCTTTAATAAAAGTCTGCAATCAAAGGAAAAGTAATTTAAGTTACCTAATGATTGGTATAGTCAACATAGTTCCAGAATAGTTCACCCTACTTCCTCATTGTTTCCAGAGCAAAGAAAAAGATTTTTTTAAGTTTAAATCAACTCTCTGGGTATTCAAAAGAGTTAAAATGGCAGTTCTAAGTGCAATAGAAAAATGATAGTTTTGTCACATTTATTCTCTATGTGTACATATATTGATTATTTTTCACAATATGTCAAGTCACCCCACAACTTAGTGATGTAAAACAACAATTATTTCTTTTGTCAAAGTGTCTTTTGGTCAGCAATCTTGATTAGGCTGAGCTAAACAGTTATGCTGGGCTGTTGGGCTCACTTATGTGGCTGAGGTAAGCTGCTGGTCAGTGTGGCAGTTCTGCTTCTTGGGACTGCTGGCTGTTGGCTGTGGGGCAATGAGGGCAAGTGGGCCATGTGTCTTTCATCATCCAGCAAGCTAACCTGGGCTTGTTCATATGGTGGTTCAGAGTTTCAAGACAGTATATAGAAACAGACAAAGCTTCCTTAGGGCCTCGGTTGGGAAGTTGTACCATCTCACTTCCAACACAGTTGGTCAAAGTAAGCCATGAACCAACCAGTTCAAGAGATGGAGGAATAGACTCCACCTCTTAAATGAAAAGAGCCACAGAGAATCATGACCATTTATGTAATCTAACACAGCACATGTAAATAAAAATACAGATGCATTTTTCTTTAATTTTCACTTAATTATGCTTTTCAACTTTCCATAAAAATTTAAAGAATCTCAAGTTATACCATCATAGGTTACATATGTTTACCTTTAAACACCTTAAGTTAACAGAAATTTGTACTAATAAGTCTTCTAGAACCCAGGGCTAATCTAAAATTGGAAGAATGCTAATGACCTATATATAAGTATGTTTTGAATCAAGCTGAGTAGAAAATGTAGTGAGGCAAACCAAAGAAAATTTTGGATTCACTGTGGATTCTCCAGAGTTAACATACCAGCTTGGCTTCTAAAGCAGAAATATTCAGAATAATCACTCTGAAATATACTAATTCTGCAGCTCTTCCATTTCCAAAGCTTAGTTCATTGCTAAGTGCTGGACTCCCAGGCTTCCATGGAAGACTGTCTGTCCACTTAATTTCTCCCACGTTCCACTTTGAAATAGTCATAGTAGGTTCAAGCTATTGTGAATAAAGCCTTGGAAAACAGGCTAGTGAACATTTTTTATGGTTATTAGTGATAAAAAGGGATCAAACTTGTATGCCTCTTTATGGTTTAGGATGCCCAATTTATCACTGATACTGTGGGTTGTAAGTGTCTATCAAATTTGAATTTGGCCTATTTTTAAGCTGCTCAATATTTTTCTTTAAATAACCCCTTTCCCTTTCCAGCTGCAGTCTCTCACATTAATCCTTGTTTTGAAACTAATCAAACACATAAAACATATTTAAAATAAAATTACTGATCCGTTTGCCCTCTTCTCCCGTCTGTAATATCTTGCAAATGTTTTCTTGCTTAAGGCAATTTTGAGTTTTAAAAAATAAAGATATCTTAAATGAATTCATCTTTTACCTCATTTCTGGCAGCCAGGGATCCCCTTCTCTGGTTTGTGTTTTTCAATCAGAATTAATACTTGAATTTAAAATATTGTTGTTATTTCCACCTCAGCCTTCCAAGTTACTAGTTTCCCACATGGCTATTTTGATCTCCCATTCAAGCATATATACTGTTTAAAATTGAAAGCTGTCTTTTCCCATAGTCCCACCAGAAATATTTTGTAGAAAAAAAAAATACAGCCTTTCCCAGGGCTGCTTCTAAGCTGATTTTAATTGACTGCTCCTGCCCTGGGACAGACCAAAACAGTTCTGATTCCAACGCGGTCTCTGTGGCAGCCCAACAAAGCATTCAAAATGCTCAGTGGGAGGGATCAAGGTGAGTTGGAGGCAAAGCTGATGGAAAATTGGAAGGCAGAAGCTTATATATTTGTCACACCAGTCTACGGCAGCATGTTCATGAGGGTTTATATTCCTGGTGCGTGACTCCTAAATGTCAGAATAAATTATCCCAGAGAAAACAAGTGAGTTATCAAGGTTGACTGTTCTTGACTTCCCGACGTTTCATAAACTCTTTCTCTTCCCAAAACTAAATGTATCATTAGTTCAGTTTTGATGGCAGGGGAATGTAATCTGCACTTGGCTTCTAGCAGTGTGTGCTGAAAAGGCACTATTGCTGAGAGATTTAGCCCATACAGGAGTAACCAAGACAAACTTCTGTTGCAATAGTTTAACTCTCCCAGAGACAAATATTCCCTTGTCAGTGGGCATTCTTGCAACCACTACCCAGGAGATTTAATTGAAAAGCTTAAAACATGTAGAAGCAGTGGGAGAAATCCCCAGGAATTTAGGAATGATGAAAAAGTTTAATCTTTGTCAATGAAAAGTTGTTCTAATTTACTCTTCACACTGTGAGGTATTAGGCTGTGCAGCATTTACAATAGCAAGAAATTAGAAGCCTTTTTCTCCCCCAGCAATAGCCTTGAAGTGACCTAGTTAAAGTCATGTTTATAGTTTATTTTGAAGTGCTGTCTTACTTTAATTTTGTATACTAACATTTGGTTGCTCTGTTAGTAAAAATACATAGCCTTTAGCAAACTCAGGACTCAGTAATCAAAAGCTGAAAACTGTAGCTCTATACTCAAGATTTTGATCTAGGATGGACACCCCATCAATAGTCAAGGTCTAACTATAAAGAGAAATAGCCCAGCAGTGGAGAGGGAGACCATATGTATCAAAAACAAGTGTTTTTTTACTGTCTTCTCTCTTTGTCTCATAGCTTTAGTTTTACAATGCCTCCCATAATTTCTTTTTATCTTTTCTTTAAAAAAAAGAAATCATTTAAACATCATATTCCCCCAAAATTGAAAAAAAAAATGTGTAATTGTAGAAGATATTCAAAGGAGCAATTGCTCACTCAGCTTCCTCTCAACTCTACCCCTATCTATGTATCTTCACTTACTCATATATTGACTGATGCAATGACTCTAAAATACACTGCCAAAATGTAGTTTTCATGGGTGGCGAATAAGAGCAAACGTGAAAACAGAACTTAGATGAAACACAATTGTAAGCAAAGCTCATTCCCAATCAATTCATCAATTCTAATAAGTCAGGCACTGAAGGATTTTGTGGGATAGAAGTTGAATCAATTCAAAGAAGGCAAGACAATTCAAAGTGGAGGATGGGAAGCAATAATCCCTGAGATGAATAAAGTAACTAAAGACTCAATTTGCACAGGGGTCTTTATGCTTTGGTTCTATGTTAGCAAGGAAACATTAATGGCCACAAACAAGCCTGGACAGTAGTGTGCCCAACTAGAATTGTCTTCCTCTAGATACTGAACACTGAATTAATTTTCTTTTTGGGCTCAAATGTGACCACATTTTGTGTCTTTACAATAGAGCGAGTTTTTAGTTCCTCATCAGCATGTGTTCATTTCACTCTACTTACATAACATTGTTCAAATCTCCGTGTTAGCATTTACTACATTATACTCTGATTTATCTATTGAAGCCCTCTGCTTACCTCCATCTAAACTATGAGTTAGCTGTTTGAAAGCAGGGAGCATTGCATTTATCTTTGTATATCTAGTGCCTAGCACATGCTAAGAGCTCATATAGTATGAGATATTTTTTGCTCTGAAATGTGTGGTCCACCTGCTATTACAGAAAGAGAAGCTTTCATAGGGACTCTTTTGATTTTATTCATTCTTTTATGTGTCAAATAATTTTGAACTTCCAATATATTTTAGGTACAATGCTAGGTGTGAGGCATATCCCAGTGAATAAGACAGTGTTTGCCCCCAGAGCTTTCAATCTAATGGGAAAACAGATTTGAAACAAATACTTCCACAATTATATTTTGAATTTGATCTTGTTATGGGCTAAGAGCAGAACTACATGATGCTATGACAGCAGAGAACACAGTAGACTTTCAGAGGTAAAAACATATTATTTGTAGAAGTAATACGATCACACTTGTAAAATGTGCAGCAATCAACTGAGTGAAAGAACATTCAGACAGAGGGAGCAGCACTAGTAAAAGGTCTGAGTTGAACAAGAGGACAGGAGGGCAAGAGCATGGCAACTTTGGGGGCAATGGTGGAGAATGAAGTTGGAGAAGTAGGTTTGTTAAGACCAGATTTCCCCTGGCCTCAAAAGCCATTTTATCAACGTGAATCAATATTTCATGAGCATAGTTAGGGTGTTAAGTGTTAAATACTAATATTATCATATTTGCCTTTTAAAAATCATTCTTGCTTCAATGGAGAGTAGAACAAACATAATTCTGAGGTAACAGAAGAATATTGTGATAGTCCAAGTAGATACAGTGGTGGCTCAGGCCAGGATGGTGTCAGCTAAGATGGAGAGATTGGACAGTATCAATTTATCCCAATGGGCTAAATCAGCAAGACCTCTTCATTGATTCTGTGTAGGAAAAAAGGGAGAAGATTAAGCCTAAGTTTCTTCTCTACTTGTCCACGTGGTATTTAAGCTTCCATCATGGAACGAACATTAGGCTATAACAAAACAAAACAAAACAAAAAACAAGAAAGCACAGACAAATTGTATAAATATTTTTCAAAAATAAAAAGCCTTTTTGTTTGTTGATATTTTGTTGTATTTATTCAAATCAGTGAATTGCCACTTTAAAATAATCACTATATGCTTTGCTCCATTGATGGTCAGTCCCAGGACACACAATAGGGGCTTAGGCTTTTTCAAGGTAGAGATGAAAGATACCAAAAAAAATCACCTGTAAGGAACCTTGAGGAGCCTTTAGATATTATGTAAATTTAACTAGTAACACTCATATTATCGCTACTGTCCTATCTAGTACATACAGTCTTTCTATGCTTTTAGCATAATGTTTTGAATTCAGAATCAATGTGACCTGAAGTTCCTATGGGTTTGTTTTCATTCCTGGTACCCACCAGCTTCAGTGTAGCATGAAATACATTTTAAAACCAGCCAAAAAGCCTAACTGAAGGTTACACAGGATGTTCACCCCATTTTTTTCCATAACACAAACATATTCACCATTTCTTCCCATCTCAGCACCATCCATTATCAAAACATTCTATATCTCAAATAAGCTGTGGATCCTTGTCAAGACAGGTGCAAGCTTTGGCTGCTCCACTTGATATGTTCTGTATAGCATTCTCATTGTTTTATGAACTCTTGATATCTTATAATGCTTAACACCTACCAGTTGGTACTCTAAGCATCTCCACATGGGGCTTAGCATTCTTGACTCTTATAATTCACATGTGCCTTGGCCAGTGACCAGTATCCACACATAAAAATATCAGAATCACACAGAGGATATTTCCTATATAGAGGAAAAAAGAAAGATCCATGCCTGAAGGATGTAACTACCTTACATCAGGAAAGGCCATGTGCTAAGAAGTGTATAATCTGATGTGCAAGCACTAAGCAGACAGCAAGCCAAATTTGTGATGCAGGTTTAGGAAACAGACAGTGACAAAGAAATATGACCCGTTATAGATTTATTGATATATAATTCACATATTATACAATTCACCCATTAAAATGTAAAATTCAATGGTTTTTGGTATAGAGTTTGTTGTTGTTTTTTTTTTTTTTTTGACAGAGTTTAGCTCTGTCACCCAGGCTGGAGTGCAGCAGCAAGATCTCAGCTCACTGCAACCTCAGCCTCCTGGGTTCAAGCGATTCTTCTGCCTCAGCCTCCCTAGTAGCTGGGACCACAGGTGGATGCCACCACACCTGGCTAATTTTTGTATTTTCAGTAGAGATGGAGTTTCACCATGTTGGTCAGACTAGTCTCAAATTCCTGACCTCAAGTGTTGCACTCTCCTCGGCCTCCCATAGTATTGGGATTACAGGCATGAGCCACTGCACCTGGCCTTTGGTATCGATTTTTAAAAACATCTTTTTATTAAAATAGGATGAATGAAGAGAAGCATTGGCTAAGCAAGGCCTGCTGGCAGACTTTCCTTAAACTAGGTATCCAGCTCATCTCATCCTTTTCCTATAAGCTCCCTTCCATTTTTAAGCTTATCTTTATTATGACATTCACCACCTGCTTTCCTTGGAAAAACAACATTGGTGCTGCGGTTGCTGACTGAGTAGTTGGGATATGGCAAACTGTCCCTGTGCCTAATGCTAATTGGGCTATGATGATAGCAGAGCATTTCAGTGGCCATAGGCCCTCCTGTGGGTAGGATATTTTTATGCTAATGAATATATTTTTCTTCAATGGTTTTTGGGGGTCACACTGAAGGTGTTGCTCTGTCTTTCAAGGGAAATAAGATATTTAATTGTTTTCAAAAATCTTAATGGAAAATTTTGGAGTTCAGACATAATGTAAATGTTAAACTTTTAATTGTGGAATTCTAATTAGATTGTTACTAAATTTTTAAAATATTACATTATGGGTTTTGAGGCATCTAATTGCTTTCTAATTACTTCTGAAGTGGATTTTATGGAATTAGTGTCCACCTATGTCTTATCTCCTATGTCCTCTAAGAGGCCATGTAGAGTGCATGATGCTTCTAAGCAATCTTAAGTAAGAGTACTTTTGCTATTACTATCTTTTAAGAACTTCACAATTAGCTTTGAGGGTCTGGTTGAGTGGGAAAAAAAGTATGGTACAGAGGAGTCCTACTTTTCAGTATGATTTCATCTCAAATGTTGTTAATGAAAGACATGAAAATTGAACACTTGTTCTAATTGTAGCTTATTAAGTGCACTAGTATATGATCAATGGAAAAACAGTCTATGTTCACCTTTAGCACACATAGGGCTTCCCATAGGTTATGAAATGCATGCTATCATTGTAATATTATCAAAAAAACAGATTGTCCTAGTCTAAAACATATAAAATTAAATATTTATTCTCTCTCTCTCTCTCTCACACACACACACACACACACACATCCCCTTTCTCTCTCTGTTGCTTCATCATGCAAAATACAGCTCAACAGATTTTTACCAAATTTAGAAAATTTGTTCAAGATGGCCTTTCTTATAAGCGCTGGCATACACCGAAGTCACTTTGGGACATTCTGGGTTAGAGAGGTGAGGAAATTACCTTACAGAAATATAGGCAAACTACTTCTTGTTACTTGCTGTAGCTTGCTGAAATACAAGCAACAGCAGAAAGGTATTCATTTGACAAGAATTAAAATTTTCTCCAGCATCTTATCTAGTTTCATTAAGTTACTATTCCTCCTTTGGCAGTCAATTTATGCATCTTACAGTCATTTTCTTCCCTAAATAGGTTACCCTCATTATACCACATTTTGTGAAAATAATTCTGATTCTTGGGAGATATTTTATGCTAATTATAAATAACATTTGGCCATTTGGCCTTTTCAAAGAGCTCGTTG
This sequence comes from Nomascus leucogenys, assembly GCF_006542625.1. Classification (NCBI taxonomy): domain Eukaryota; kingdom Metazoa; phylum Chordata; class Mammalia; order Primates; family Hylobatidae; genus Nomascus; species Nomascus leucogenys. The sequence goes on along the minus strand of NC_044402.1, from coordinate 45,629,577 downwards.
TTCAAATCACACTTATTGATTGCCTAGCACGTGCCAGGTCCTCTGCTAGCTGCCAGATCCAAGATGTATTGGAGGATTCGGAATTTGTAACAAATGAGACATAATAATCTTCCTCAAGCATGTGCCTTCACTACAATCTCCTAAAAAGTGCCCTGGTCAGATTTCCAAAATTTTGCATGGTTGTCAATGGTTAAATAAAAAAGAATGTTTGGCTACTGGGAAAGAGACACATTTCAAGGTCTTCCTGGAGTGTGGTTAGCAGCCCTTGCTTTCTCGTGGCTCAGTCTGCCACGCTAATGTTCCTGGTTGAGAGTGTGAGAACGACACTCTAATGGCAAGGGATTATTTAGGCTAGCAGCACACTGCATCTTCAGACTAGAAGAAGCAGGGGCTTTTAAAAAGCCATTTTCCAGGAACAAAAGGGTTTCTTGAGGGTTAAAAAGGTGTCATAATGTGTCTGACGTTAATATTTAATTAGAAAAATATTAAAAGTTTTGGCAAAAGTGACGGTTAAAAAAAAAAACTAATGTTTAGTGAGAACTTACTATGTACTAATTGCCACACTAAATACAGTCCATGAATGACTTCTTGTAAGTTTCACAGTGACCCTAAACTAATGTGTTGCTATGCTGAAAGCGAGTTACACTGCAGTGTCACGGTCTGCCTCACCCAAGTGCCCATCTTTGTCATTATCAGAACAAAGAAACCTTTGCTCCTTGTCAGAGATTGCCACTAATGCTCTTGGTAATGACCAGGGATTTTTTTTCACAGAGGTGTCTGCAGCTCTGTGACAAGGAAATGAGTCCTTTCATTCTGGAGAAAAATGCACCATATAAATTGCTTCTTACATTTCTTTCTCTTATGCAGCAGAGCCTTAGAACTAGTCTAAGAGTTAATTGAAAAGCAGAACCCTGGCCACGTTGCACATTGCACCCAGGGTAACTAGCACAGAGATAAACAACATGTACTTAGAGGTCTGACTACCTGGGTTTAAATCTTACCTGCTCAACTTGGTAAGTCTGTGTGACCCTATGCAAGTAACTTAGCCTATCTTGGCATCCCTTCCATAAAATGGAAATGGTGATAGCACTTAACTCATAAGGTTGTGATAAGAATTAAAAGCCATGATGCATAGAAAGCACTTAGTCCAATGGCTGGTATATGAGAAGGGCTCAATAAACAGTAACTATTTTTATAATACTGTGTCATAAAATGTTCACTATTACGTAAGGATGTCACATTCTTATTATTGGTCATACAAGTAAGGAAAGACGCTGCTTGGTTTTGGATAGTGAAAACTGCCTTTCAGTTTTTTCTTTTTTAATTGCTTTTTTTTATTATTACTTTCTTTTATTACTATTATTATACTTTAAGTTCTAGGGTACATGTGCACAACGTGCAGGTTTGTTACATATGTATACATGTGCCATGTTGGTGTGCTGCACCCATTAACTCATCATTTACATTAGGTATATCTCCTAATGCTATCCCTCCCCCTCCCCCCACCCCACAACAGGCCCCGGTGTGTGATGTTCCCCTTCCTGTGTCCCTGTGTTCTCATTGTTCAATTCCCACCTATGAGTGAGAACATGCAGCGTTTGGTTTTTTGTCCTTGCGTTAGTTTGCTGAGAATGATAGTTTCCAGCTTCATCCATGTCCCTACGACGGACATGAGCTCATCATTTTTTATGGCTGCATAGTATTCCATGGTGTATATGTGCCACATTTTCTTAATCCAGTCTATCACTGATGGACATTTGGGTTGGTTCCAAGTCTTTGCTACTGTGAATAGTGCCACAATAAAAATACTTGTGCATGTGTCTTTATAGCAGCATGATTTATAATCCTTTGGGTATATACCCAGTAATGGGATGGCTGGGTCAAATGGTATTTCTAGTTCTAGATCCTTGAGGAATTGCCATACTGTCTTCCACAATGGTTGAATCAGTTTACAGTCCCACCAACAGTGTAAAAGTGTTCCTATTTCTCCACATCCTCTCCAGCACCTGTTGTTTCCTGACTTTTTAATGATTGCCATTCTAACTGAGGTGAGATGGTATCTCATTGTGGTTTTGATTTGCGTTTCTCTGATGGCCAGTGATGATGAGCATTTTTTCGTGTGTCTTTTGGCTGCATAAACGTCTTCTTTTGAGAAGTGTCTGTTCATATCCTTTGCCCACTTTTTGATGGGGTTGTTTTTTTCTTGTAAATTTGTTTGAGTTCTTTGTAGATTCTGGATATTAGCCCTTTGTCACATGAGTAAATTGCAAAAATTTTCTCCCATTCTGTAGGTTGCCTGTTCACTCTGATGGTAGTTTCTTTTGCTGTACAGAAGCTCTTGAGTTTAATTAAATCCCATTTGTCAATATTGGCTTTTGTTGCCATTGCTTTTGGTGTTTTAGACATGAAGTCCTTGCCCATGCCTATGTCCTGAATGGTATTGCCTAGGTTTTCTTCTAGAGATTTTATGGTTTTAGGTCCAACATTTAAGCCTTAATTCATCTTGAATTAATTTTTGTATAAGGTGTAAGGAAGGGATCCAGTTTCAGCTTTCTACATATGGCTAGCCAGTTTTCCCAGCACCATTTATTAAATAGGGAATCCTTTCCCTGTTTCTTGTTTTTGTCAGGTTTGTCAAAGATCAGATGATTGTAGATGTGTGGTATTATTTCTGTTCCATTGGTCTATATCTCTGTTTTGGTACCAGTACCATGCTGTTTTCGTTACTGTAGGCTTGTAGTATAGTTTGAAGTCAGGTAGCGTGATGCCTCCAGCTTTGTTCTTTGGCTTAGGATTGACTTGGCGATGCAGGCTCTTTTTGGGTTCCATATGAACTTTAGTTTTTTCCAATTCTGTGAAGAAAGTCATTGGTAGCTTGATGGGGATGACATTGAATCTATAAATTGCCTTGGGCAGTATGGCCATTTTCACGATATTGATTCTTCCTATCCATGACCATGGAATGTTCTTCCATTTGTTTGTGTCCTCTTTTATTTCATTGAGCAGTGGTTTGTAGTTCTCCTTGAAGAGGTCCTTCATATCCCTTGTAAGTTAGATTCCTAGGTATTTTATTCTCTTTGAAGCAATTGCGACTAGGAGCTCACTCATGATTTGGCACTCTGTTTGTCTGTTATTGGTGTATAAGAATGCTTGTGGTTTTTGCACATTGATTTTGTATCGTGAGACTTTGCTGAAGTTGCCTATCAGCTTAAGGAGATTTTGGGCTAAGACGATGGGGTTTTCTGATATACAATCATGTCATCTGCAAACAGGGACAATCTGACTTCCTCTTTTCCTAATTGAATACCCTTTATTTCTTTCTCCTGCCTGATGGCCCTGGCCAGAACTTCCAACACTATGTTGAATAGGAGTGGTGAGAGAGGGCATCCCTGTCTTGTGCCAGTTTTCAAAGGGAATGCTTCCAGTTTTTGCCCATTAAGTATGATATCGGCTGTGGGTTTGTCATAAATAGCTCTTATTATTTTGAGATACATCCCATCAATACCTAATTTATTGAGCATTTTTAGCATGAAGGGCTGTTGAATTTTGTCAAAGGCCTTTTCTGCATCTGTTGAGATAATCATGTGGTTTTTGTCTTTGGTTCTGTTTATATGTTGGATTACATTTATTGATTTGCATATTTTGAACCAGCCTTGCATCCCAGGGATGAAGCCCACTTGATCATGGTGGATAAGCTTTTTGATGTGCTGCTGGATTCAGTTTGCCAGTATCTTATTGAGGATTTTTTCATCAATGTTCATCAGGGATATTGGTCTGAAATTCTCTTTTTTGTTGTGTCTCTGTCAGGCTTTGGTATCAGGATGATGCTGGCCTCATAAAATGAGTTACGGAGGACTCCCTCTTTTTCTAATTATTGGAATAGTTTCAGAAGGAATGATACCAGCTCCTCCTTGTACCTCTGGTAGAATTTGGCTGTGAATGTGTCTGGTTCTGGACTTTTTTTAGTTGGTAAGCTATTAATTATTGCCACAATTTCAGACCCTGTTATTGTTCTATTCAGAGATTCAACTTCTTCCTGGTGAAGTCTTGGGAGGGTGTGTGTGTCCAGGAATTTATCCATTTCTTGTAGATTTTCTAGTTTATTTGCATAGAGGTGTTTATAGTATTCTCTGATGGTAGTTTGTATTTCTGTGGGATCGGTGGTGATATCCCCTTTATCATTTTTTATTGCGTCTATTTGATTCTTCTCTCTTTTCTTCTTTATTAGTCTTGCTAGCGGTCTATCAATTTTGTTGATCTTTTCAAAAAACCAGCTCCTGGATTCATTGATTTTTTGAAGAGTTTTTTGTGTCTCTATTTCCTTCAGTTCTGCTCTGATCTTAGTTATTTCTTGCCTTCTGCTAGCTTTTGAATGTGTTTGCTCTTGCTTTTCTAGTTCTTTTAATTGTGATGTTAGGTTGTCAATTTTAGATCTTTCCTGCTTTCTCTCGTGGGCATTTAATGCTATAAATTTCCCTCATACACTGCTTTAAATGTGTCCCAGAGATTCTGGTATGTTGTGTCTTTGTTCTCATTGGTTTCAAAGAACATCTTTGTTTCTGCCTTCTTTTCGTTATGTAGCCAGTAGTCATTCAGGAGCAGGTTGTTCAGTTTCCACGTAGTTGAGCAGTTTTGAGTGAGTTTCTTAATCCTGAGTTCTAGTTTGATTGCACTGGGGTCTGAGAGACAGTTTCTTATAATTTCTATTCTTTTACATTTTCTGAGGAGTACTTTACTTCCAACTATGTGGTCAATTTTGGAATAAGTGTGATGTGGTGCAGAGAAGAATGTATATTCTGTTGATTTGGGGTGGAGGGTTCTGTAGATGTCTATTAGGTCTGCTTGATGCAGAGCTGAGTTCACTTCCTGGATATCCTTGTTAACTTTCTGTCTCATTGATCTGTCTAATGTTGACAGTGGGGTGTTAAAGTCTCCCATTATTATGGTGTGAGAGTCTAAGTCTCTTTGTAGGTCTCTAAGGACTTGCTTTATGAATCTGGGTGCTCCTGTATTGGGTGCATCTATGTTTAGGACAGTTAGCTCTTCTTGTTGAATTGGTCCCTTTACCATTATGTAATGGCCTTCTTTGTCTCTTTTGATCTTTGTTGGTTTAAAGTCTGTTTTATCAGAGACTAGGATTGCAACCCCTGCCTTTTTTTGTTTTCCATTTTCTTGGTAGATCTTCCTCCATCCCTTTATTTTGAGCCTATGTATGTCTCTGCACATGAGATGGGTCTCCTGAATACAGCACCCTGATGGGTCTTGACTCTTTATCCAGTTTGTCAGTCTGTGTCTTTTAATTGGAGCATTTAGCCCATTTACATTTAAGGTTAATATTGTTATGTGTGAATTTGATCCTATCATTATGATGTTAGCTGGTTATTTTTCTCATTAGTTGATACAGTTTCTTCATGCTTGGTCTTAATCCCGTGCTGAAGGCTCTATTTCTGTGGTCTTCCATATGTTGCACAATATGTGTTTCTGTCAGTACCCAGAGGACTTAGACCTAGGATATACCTACATTTCATCCATGGATCCCAAGGTAGGGGAGAGGAATGAGGGAAGAAAGCCAGAATCAGATGGAATGCAAATTACTATGGTGTTTGCAAAGGAAGATCTTGGTTTTAACATTTTGCTTTTATCAGGGTAGTCTGGCAATGAAGGCCAGAGTCTAAAGGGCATGGCAGTCTTTGCCATGGTCCAAATGTATATACTAGAAGCAGGTCCAGTGTGTTGCTTTGTATGTAACTGAACTTCAGGTGCCATCACTTTTTCCATTTATGTACCCATTAGTTGTACTAAACCATTACGTGTGTGTGTGTGTATAATTATATATATAAAATCTTATTTCTTCATCCCCTCAAACCCTATGCAGGAGGTATTGTTATCCCAGATGTTCAGATTAATTCTCTTTTCCAAAATTAGTTAATGGCAGAGCCACGATTTGAACTCCAAAATGTGTTGCTTTAAATTGTTTCACTGGACATCCAAATAGCATGAACTGTCAAGGAATAGTATGGTTATCAGAACAGATGCCTATTATTCTGTACTGAGTCATTATAGTGATTGGGAATGCTGAAACCAAAGAGTTTCTTTTACTGGTACTAAAGTCTTAGGTAGCCATGGAGGAAATTGTGGCTATTGAAGACTAGGAGCTATGTCATGGGTTACTCATGTTACAGGACTGGAAATGTGAACACACAAATCTGGAAATATGTACCAATGAAATGCTAATTCCCATAAGATTGTCTCAGGAATTAGGTAAAGGCTGTCGGTGTACTTGGCTCAAAGCAGCTGGCTGAGTTTTGAGAGGGGGCATGAAAATGGAAATGCATGTTGAGTACTTGGCATATTCCTGTATCTGGGTGCTGAACACTACACATAGGGATCTATTCCATGATCATTCCAGGAAAAGATTCCCCAGATAGGACCAAGATTGAATGAAGAATGAAAGAATCTCACCCTAAGTCACAGGTAACCTTTCAATCTTAGGGAACCCAAAAGAAAAATAATTTTCTCATGAATATATTTTACTTATATTTCTGCTTAGAAGTATTCCTTTTTGCCCTTAAGGGAAATGTTAATTACTAGTGATGATTAGAATGAAATATTGATAAAACACATATTATTTTAAAAGTGCCTTTTCTTCCTATACAGTTTATCTCTTGTTACAATAATGCTGTATAACAAATAACCCCAAAGCAAGTAATTTAAAATAACAACTCATGAGTCTATGGGTCAGCTGGGCACTTCCAACAATCTGGTCTGGTCTCAGTTAATCTCATCTTATCTCTGCTGGAGTCTCATATGCATCTGTAGTCAGCTGGCAAGTGGACTAGGAGCTAACTGGTCTGGGATGGCCTCAGCTTACAGGACTTGGCTCTCCTGTTTATGCTTTCTTTTCCTCAAAAAGCTAGTCTGGACTTGTCCAAAGGTACAGCAGAGAGTGATTAGAAGCATGCCAGGCCATGTGAAGCCTGGGCTTGAAACTGGCACATTGTCACACAAGTCTAACTCTGATCCAAAGGTTGGAAAAATAGACTCCTGTCATGAAAGTAACTTCAAAGTCATATTGTGAGTGCTGTGGATACAGGGAAAGAAAGAATTGGAGCCATTTTTATAATCAATGTAGAATACTTGCTATTTAAGCCTTGCCTGTACTGAAGGAAATGTCAATAAAATTATAGCCTTGAGATGGATGACATGAAAAATAAAAACAGTGACTCTGCTAAAGTCTCATTAGTATGTGGCCAAGTTGGAACTCAAGTTTTTCACTCCCACTCATCCAGGGATTGCTGCATTGTGTGTGATACCATTTGGGACATGTTTTTTTTCTCTAAAAATTTGCCATTAAGACCACTTTCTGACATATATAAATTCAGAGCTTTTAACTTTGAAATTAAATATGCCCCAATTAGCTTTAATTTTTCTTTCCCTTTCATTAGGTAGGAGAAATGAGATTGGGATGTCCTGAAGTTCAACTTTCACACATGGACATGCCCAGAAATATATTCTTTGTTTCAAATGAGGAAAGCTTATTGCAGGTGTTTGGAAAGGAAAAACTTCATTTAAAGTTAGTTATATTGGCTACTTATCTTGTAAAGGTTACATCTCTGTACTCGTGGCTTTGAATGGAGAGCAATGAAATATATGCTTTTCCCATTCTTTCTAGTTTCTGAGTGTTATCATTTTTTTCATCTGAATCAGCATCATCTTTTCATTTTGAATATAGTGCAGCATTTCTCCAGATGTTTTAATTTTGTCAGCTCAAGAGACATGTGTGGATTTATTTTATTGTTAAAAATGTTGATTTTCAGGTAAGAGACAATATATGCTTGTAGTATGACATAAAATTGTTTCAGTGAAAAGTAAGTTTCCCTCCCACTGTTAACTGCTAGCTCCTTGTCCAGATGCATATGGGATATGTCCTTCCAGGGCTGTCCTATGTACAGGTAAGCGTATGTAAATATTTTTATACAGCTGTTTACACCTCTTATTTTAATATAAATATAAACATACTACCCATGCACATTTTTCATGTAAGTGAAACCTGGTTTCACATAATGATTTATCTTAGATATTTCATGTCAGTACATAGAGAACTACCTCATTTTATTTATAGACACTCACGAATTCAAGTATCATACCGCCCGGTAAAATACCTCACCGGCGTCCCTTTCTTTGCCTCCCTTCACGTGTTAACCACACACTATTCTTGAGAATTTCCATTTTCATGTTAAAGATTTTATCTGTCTCAGATGGGTCCTGCAATCTGGATCACTCTCAAGTGGTAATGAGATGTCTACCGTCCTTTCCATGCCTCATTCTCTGGGATCGCTGGAATATTTCTGTATTATAGGGATATTCTGCCTTAGCTTTTCCAATGAGGTCTGAGAATGGCCAGCAGTGGTTCCAATAAGGTGGTCCATTTGGTCCACTTTGCTTCTCACTTTCTAACCCAAGTGTTTATTTTCCGATACACCAGACATGCATTTCATCAGTGATAAACAATTACTCTGCTTGCTTACTCACGTTAAAGCCAGCTCTAGTAGTACCCTAGAGGCCCTCAGAAAAGATACCAAGATGTAGTACAGATCCATTAAAGGTTATATGTAAAAGCCACATCTTCTCCATACTTCTATATCACAAAGGTTTTGAAGACATCAGGAATGGGTCAGGTGGAAGGGCCCCTCTTCTCCAATTGCCACCATGGTTTGGGAGTTATAGATAAAACAAGACTTTCTACAGTATAACATTTATGTCTCAATGCAATGAAATTTAAGTTTGGTGAACATTTTACATTGTAGAATATAGTCTAATGTTTAATTGCAAAATACAGTATAATGTTCATTACCATGAACTTCAGGATCAGCTAGACTCTGTATGACCATAGGCAAGTTTTTTGAGCTTTCTGTGTCTCTCAGTCCTCATCTGTAATACTGGGTCAATAATGCTTCATTGGTCCAGAGACTGTTTTACAGATTAAGTTAGATATTATGTGTAAAATGCTCACAGAGTACCTTACATAGCAATTCATGGTAGCTATAATTTTGAACTAGGCCAGTGTGCCAGCTCCTGCAAAAGATCTTCTCATACTTTCCTTCTCCAAGGGCCCTCACCCATTTCAAATCCATCATAACTCCTGGCTTTCTCCTTTCCTAGGAAAATAATTTATACAGACTTTCTGGCCCATGGACCTCAGTAAGGCCCAGGAGTGCTGGATGAAACATCTACTAGGTACAAGACAATGCCTTTGGTATGACACAACTAATGAAAACGAGTTTAATTTTTTTTTTTAGAGGTAAATACCATAGTATAGATAAACAGGACCTGGAGTCAGCAGGTTTGGATTCTAGCTTTTTCACCTACTGCTGGGAGTCTTGAACAAAATGAGCCATAGCTTCTTCATATAGTAAATAGGAATAAGAAAGTCTACCTCATAGGTTTTTAATAAAGTACTTTAATTTGAGGAATTAAATTTAAGATAATATTGATAAGTACCTGGCATATACCAGGTATATGTTAACTGGTAATTTCCTTCCTTCACTTTAGCATATGTGATTGATATCAATTTAGGTATTTCTTTGGAATGGAGACTCGTCCAATTCATATTTATTATAAATATTTTACTTATCTTTTGCCCCCCTGTCTCAAATTACCATGTGAGGGCTCAGCACCTGCAGGTGCATAATAGATACCAAGTGACTGGTACTTTTAAATTGTTTTTAAAAGCCAAATAAAGAACATAATTAGGATGATTTTAGTCAACAAAGTTGTCTCTTTTAAAACAATGAAACACCCTAAACTAGACTATAACAAATTCTTTAAAACAGTATAAATATGCTGTGAGGGCCATATGTATAGTTGCTTTCTTCCCTACCCTTGCTTTACAGAATGCACCATTTTCTTTTAATTAATATTTCATCAGATTGTACTCTAAGGTCCAAGAAGGTCTAGGAAGATATGCAGAACACAGTAGAATTATAGCATAATCATTATTAGTTAATTAAAAATCAGATCATAATCTTGATGTGGACACACAGTGTACAATTACCCTTATTATTTGAATTTCTCAGCACATACATCCTCTTAACTGTTCTTTATCCCTTTTTCACTTTGACTTCACACTAGGTCATTTCCAGGTTTTGCAATTACTATAGTTAACAAACTCAAGAAAAAATACTACTATTGATTAATGAATATATCCGATGGCCTTCTGAAGGTTATAAATTCATTAGATTTGATATGTGTGCCCTTAATGTGGCATCGGTAACCAAAGCTGAGAAAGAAAGACACTCCAGTTTGATTAGCTACTTACTGTGTGCCCGGCATTATGCTTGGCGTTTCACATGTGGTATTTTGTTGAACCTTTATGTGGCCAAATCTAACCTACAACCATAAAGAGAAGGGGATTCTGAGAAATGTAACTCCTGGCTTGCCCTCTGTGCCACAAAGGAAACTGTAAAATGTGCTGGCAACTGTAGCAATTGAGTAACAGGTAATCCGTAACAGTCAACCTATTGGGGGAGGAAGTAGCACCCCTGTTCTTATCATCTGACCACTCAGGAGAGTCTTTTCAAAATTAGAACAGAAGCAGCTTATTGAAGAAGGTTCTCACCATCACCCAGAGGCAGAGCCAGGTGAGAAGACTGATCACTCCTGGGAGCAACCAAGCACGATCGTCTAGAGTCAAAAAGGGAGCTGGGGCCAAAGCCAGGAATGACAGAGCCCTACAGGGCTTTCCCAGAGCAAACACTCAGGCTTCTTGCCTACAGGATGTCCTTGCGCTCACCAAAAGCAGGTCCTATCTGGGAATCTTGTTTGGGGAGGTAATGTTTAGCAATGCATGTAAGTCTCAGCATATAATTCTACTCTTAGAGGTGGGCATTGAAATCTGAGAAGGGCCATCAATTTAGTAGAGAATCAGGCAAGGAAGGAAGGAGTTACAGGACCATGGACTGGTGCAAAGACAGAGGTAAACACCAGTGCTATGGGAGTACCAAAGTATACCTGGAGGTGGGGAAAACAGCCATCAGTGTGAGTCATTAAGATGCTAACAGAGGGAAAATTTGAAACCGGAAACACAAGCCTTAAAGGCTGCACAATTGCATTTAGTGTTTTGGCTCTGATTTTACCGACTGAAGGGTAATGAGGTGGCAGGACAATCCAGACAGAGGGGAAACCATATGAGTCAGAAAAATGCAGAGGGAGAGAAAGAGATCCAGAGAGGGAAGGACAGTGAGAGAGAGAAGATGTTCTTTCTTTAACTGAGGTATTTCTCATTGTGAAGTGGAGAATAGAACTTTGTTTTTAAAAATTAAATAATACAACTCTGATTAGAAAAACTAATTAAGGCTTTGAAAGCCCAGTTTAAAGTTTCAAGGCTCTATTATTTGTCCATTTGTTTACTGCCACTTTCAAAATGTCTCATTGCAAATTCCTACTCAAATGTTATGCCCATAATTTACAGCTAGAAATCATACTCACAGCTTTGTAAAAGTGAAAAAAAAATTGTATTAAGATGTGACTTATTTCTGTGCTCAGATAGCATTAAAGGTTTGACCCATAATCACACAACCAACAGCAAGATTTTTTTAAATCTGACAATTTGTAATCATGTTGAAGATTTTGTACTGAGTTTAGGCACAAACTGGTTATCATACCTGTGCCCATAGGAGACGACTTAAGTTTCCATTACCAATTAGAGTTCAGATCTTTCAAAATCAACAAAGTTGACAGCCTAAAATTTCATGTGTCTTAATAAGGTTTCAGAAGGTGATTGATTTGTTTTTTCTTGGCTTTGATGGGCTTCAAAATCCAAGGTGACAGAAGACTACCCCCACCTACTTCTCGCAGGAAGATAGACCTCAACAAAACAAAGTTGAAAGTGTGATAGCATGTGTCCAAAGCATAGAGGATCATGTCTAACAGAGGTTTTTATGATCAAGAAGTCCCATGTGTAATCAGAAAATAGTGTCTTAATTGATACTTGACTCCTGTCAAAAGCTATTTACCTGAAAATAATGAAGGCATTCCCTTAGTGTGTTTCACTGTATATTAATTCTGTATCATGGTATACATCTGCATTAGCTACTTTTATATGACATAAAAAAGAAAAAGGCCATTTACTTTAGAAAAAAACAATTGCTAACATTCAAAGAGAGTGTGCTACACATGCAGCTGGACTGTTTGCATGAATTTTACTGCATTTAATCTTTACAGCACCTCTAAAATATAGGGATTGCATTTCCCGTTTTACAGCAAAGGAAGCTGATGTTCAGCTTCATTAAGTAACTCATCCAAGGTCACACAGCGGGTAAGTAGCAGAGCTGAGATTTTAAAACAGAGCCAAGATTTCCATCAGTATAGCTCCTTCTCTGTCCAGAATTCCACAAAACCTTTCTAGGTTTATGTATTTGAAGTGACCATAAATTGTAAATGAATAAAATACCTTTCTTCTTTTAATGTTGAAATTTTACAATTGGGCCCAAATGAACATTACCATTATATACCACATGAAAGCCTACCAAGCTCTAAAATTTAGGCATTTTTTTCCCTCTTTTATTTCCTGCTTGAGGATTCTTAAGTGGTTCATCATAAGAGGTAATTTATTACAAATAATTTTGTCTATTAGATAGATATGAATAAAATGTGAATGTGAACAATATTTTTTTTGAGTAGTGAATCTTAACTAGAGGTGATTTTGCCTCTCCTTCCCTCTGGGGACATTTGGCAATGTCTGGAGATAGTTTTATTTGCCACAACGGGGAAGGTGCTACTGCATCTAGTGGGTAGAGGCCAGGGATGCTGTTGAATATTCAACAATGCCTGAAACAGCCCCCACAAGAAAGAATTATCCAGCCCCAAATGTCTCTAGTCCTAAGGTTGAGAAACCCTGCTTTGTGTTGTTGTTTTCAATTAGTGAATCACCTGGGAAGGAAGTTCTAAACTTAAATTAATAAAAGTGCAACTTGTCTTCTATTCCAGGCTGCCTTCTCCTGCCACAGATAGTCTAACCCATTTGCTGTCATCCAACTACTAACACCGTTTCCACTTCAGACCGCCAAGCCTTTTTTGTTCTCTTCATGGCCTCCTCCCATTAAAGCTGAAAGTATCTGCTATCAGTCATTTGTCCTGACTGAGTAACAGTACACTCTTTTTAGAATTTAAAAACCTACACTTTAGACCTCTCTTCACTAATTACAGACTCCATCATTCAACAAATATTTATTGATTGCCTACTATGTGCCATGCTCTGTTCCAGGCTTTAAGGGTACAGTGGTAGCAATCACAGATAGGACCCCATTATTCTGTCTACACCTTGTGAGGGGAGATAGTCAATAAAGAAACAAACAAAATAATTTTCCCATAGTGATACTTGCTTTGGTGTCATTCAAATAGGATGTGCTGGTAGTAACTGGGGAAGGTAGGAATTTTTATTAAGGAGGTATTATTTGAACTAAGATGCAAATGACAAGAAGAAAACAACCATTTAAAAATCTGGGATCAGAGAATTTCAACCAAAGAGACCAGAAAAATCTACAGTCTCTAAAGCAGGAATGAGTCTGGAATGTTTAAAGAATAGAAAGCAAGCCAGTGTGAGTTGATTCTAATGAATAAGTAAAAGTGACAGAATAAGAAGCTGGAAAAACTCGACCAGACCAGATCAGGTAGGGGGTCATATGCCATGGTAGAAATTTCAGTATTCTTATTATTGCAATTAAAAGCCATAAAAGAACATTAAGCAAAGACATAAGAAAATATGATGTATGTTTTAAAAACAACTCTGGCTACTATTTGGAACATGTCCCATGGGAGGCATAAATGAAATCAGAGAATCAGATAGAAAGCTTTGGAAATAATGAGAGATGTTGGTAGCTTAGACTATGGTGTAACAGTGGAAAGGGACAGAGTGGGTTGTTATCAAGAGTTACTTTGGAGGTAGAGCTGACAGCTTGATGATGGGCAGGGTGTAAAGGGAAGACAAATATCAAGAGTGATACCTGCAGTTTTCACTTCAGCAATGAAGTTGAGGCTCATATTATTTACTGAGATGTCGCATAGTGACAGCTAAGCTGGTTAGAAGGAAACATCGCATGGTCTGTTTGGAGCTATGTTATATTTGATGTGACATGCAACAGAAGATGTCAAGGATGCAGGACAAAGGAAGCTAGAGATCAGAGATGGAGATGTGCATTTGGAAGTTTCCACCATGCAAATGGCATTTAAAACCTTGGAAATAAATGAGATCAGTTGCAGAGCCTATATTTATAGACTTATAAGGAAACTTGTGGCAATTCAACCTCCAGGAGCTCACATCTATCCTGGATAAAAATAATTGCAGGTATCTTTTTATAAACAAGAAGTATTATGTGCAGCAGAGGAGATCTGAAAAATTATTACGCTTATTTACTATGCTCTAAACCAAACAAAAAGTGTAGGAAGGGGACAGAGAACACAAGCTTTCAAATGATAAAGTAGTTTTATAAAGGTAAAGAGCATTGTTAGTTATTTTAGAGTAACTGAAAAGAGTGTGGAAAATCTGAAATAAAAAGGAACGGCTCACAGTGCCTTCAGACTGGTTAACTCTTGTTCACCAAGACATTCTTGGAGTCTTTTGGGTGTGGCTGGTTGTTTTTTATCATCACCTTCTTATATTGGGTATGCTTTCCTAAAGCCCTGGTGTTTTTGCCTGCTGAGTTAAATTTTACTCAGTAAATCATGCTTATATTCAAGTGTTAGATTTTCCAGTTATCTATATTAAATTTCATCTTTTTAGGCAGCTGGGATTGTGTTAAAACCTGATTCTGCTTTAAAGCCTAATAGTAGTATTTCAAGTTTCTTGTCACCTGCAAATTTAACAAGTATAATATCTTCACTTAAATCTTAATTTAAAGAATTTAATCAGCGGAGGACCATTTTACCAGGGAGTTCCCTCTTGTTAGACATCACACTTCTCTTTCGGTACCACCAGTTACACATATATCAAACTGTAAAGGCATTGAACCCATATTTTCATCTTTATCTTCATTATTTTCTACAAACTGTCTTGCTGAAATGTGCTCCCACTTGGCCTAAAAATTTCAATAGAAGAGTCTATAGATTTTTTTTTTTTTTTTTTTTTTTGACAGAGTTTTGCTCTTGTTGCCCAGGCTGGAGTGCAATGTCGCGATCTTGGCTCACCGCCACCTCCGCCTCCCAGGTTCAAGCGGTTCTCCTGCCCCAGCCTCCTGAGTAGCTGGGATTATACAGGCATGTACCACCACGCCCAGCTAATTTTGTGTTTTTAATAGAGACGAGGTTTCTCCATGTTAGGCTGGTCTCAAACTCCTGACCTCAGGTGATCTGCCTGCCTCGGCCTCCCAAAGTGCTGGGATTACAGGCATGAGCCACCACACCCGGCAGAGTCTACAGATCTTAACACAAAATAAAGCAAGGTCAATATAACATAATTTATCAATAAGGCATATATGGTAGCTCCTAGGATCACTATTCTTTTTCCATTTGCTCACAAATCTTAAAAAAAAATTAGTCTATTTAAAAATCAGATTTAGACATTTCTTTAAGTTCTCTAAAGTTTTTATCATCATATTGTCCTAATCAGTCCTTTAATACCTATTCTGCTCTCCATATTCCTCAAACGTTGCTGATAGCAACTCTGCAAACTAAACTGCACATCCTCTCAGTTGCCCTGCATGCCTACAGTTCCATCTGGGCAGGAGACACACACTTCCTGAGTGTTAACTCATCTTGTTGGGCTTCAATTTCCTCTCACAAATATCTGCTTCTCTTACTAGCCTGACCATCCTTCTCATTGGCAGAAATGATGGACTATAAGTAGGAGTAAAAGAGTTATGTTTTTCTCTGTCAATACATTACCAGAATATTTTAAGGCAAGAGCCATTATTTATTTGTTTATTTGTTAAGCTTTAAGTTTTACAGAAAAAGATACATTAAACCACCACTTAACCATAACACATATGGCAGACAGATTACAACCACATCATTCTCTAGAGTTGATGCTTCATCATGAAATCAGGCCTGCTCTTTTCCTTCAAAGAAGCAGTAGAGTAGGTTCATTTTCACAAAGGAAAGTAACTGAAAATTGAACATGAGGTTATTAGATCGAGGAAACTTTCTTCCTTCTTTCTTATCTTTCTATTCTACTTTTTTCTTCTTTCTTTTTTCTTCTCTTTCTTTCTTTACAACCGTATCAAATAATAAAGTAAAACCATTGAAAAATCTCTAGATAACATTGGACTGGGTTTTGGTTTTAATTTTTTTGCATCTTTTCTACTCAATTAAGCTGACATTTTAGTGAAACTACTGTTCCCCAAGTAATTAAATAGCATACTTGCATTGCAATTGCCTTCATAGCCTGAGAGTTTTTGTTATCTCTGTGAAAAAAAGTAAGATAATAGTTTTGATGCATTTACTTAAATAGGAACATGGGTCCCCAGAACACAGATGGACTTAATAACAGTTTTAAGTGAATGAATGAATCCATGAGTGAATAAAATGTGACAAACGTATATAAAGTGTATACCTGTGGATTCATAAGCTGTTCAACCCGTATCCTTTGCTATAGGATAGTATACAAAATAGGAGCACATTTTTGTAAGACTCACTAGATTAGATGAAAATATATTTCATGATTTTCTTGGAAATAATTCATCATACTCAACAAACTCTATCTCTTTACTGGGCCTTACTCAACTCTTACTTCCTATCTAAGATTTTGTGGTACTTGTAAGTATGTATACCATTTAGTGGAAACACAGCTTGGTGGTCCATTGACTGTCAGTTTTCTTGTGATTTCAGACTGGTTTTTATTTTTCTGACCACATGTTCACATTGCCAAAATGTTTTCATTTTAGAGTCACTTACTGTAGTTTTATATGGGGTAGAAACCAGTAAGCTGTGCAGTCAAACTTCATTAAGTCATGTCAAAATGTTGGTAAAAAGTACCCCTACTTACTTCTGTCACTATGCATTCCCATTTTCAACCTTACTGCACACTTTCCAATGTCTTTGTTGGAAAGCAGAACAAACAATGAAATAATAGACATTAGAATTTCAAGAATGAACTCCTTGGTTTATCCCTTAAAAGCAGCCAGAGGGGAAAAGATGGCTCCCCTACAAAGCATCAGAAATGAGTTTGACAGATAACTTTCCACCAACAACTGTGAAATCCAGAAGCCAGTGGAATGAATCTTTAATATGCTCCAAAGATAGCTGAGAGTCAAAAATTTGAAACCCAATAAAACTATGGTTTTAAGAACCAGAGGGAAATAAATTAAAAAAGAAATTCTGGAATGGAATTTATCAACAAAACACCTTAACTTCCTAGAGAATGTTTCAGAGGTAAATAATTGACATCAGAGAAAATCTGACATGAAGAAAGGAATGTGAGCAAAAATAAAATAAGACATACTTGTTGGGAGATTTAAACCTATTCTTAAAAATAAACATCATAACGTCTAACTTGTAGGACTAAAATGAAAAAAAAAAAAGCTAGAGGTAAAATATAAAAAAGCTATGCAATGTAAGCTAGGAAGAGATCAGAATTAAAATGTTTTCAGATATGTTTACTGTTTGGGGGTAAGTTAAAGATACTGATTTAGATTTTATTAAGTATGCATGTTCATGCTTCAATGATATCAATTAACAGAATGGAGCTAGTGTATTTAAACACCAAACCAGTAGGTATAAAAAGAAATGAGAAAAAAAAAATGATCAACCAAACATATTTTCAGTTAAAATTCCAACTTAGAATATATTCTAAATAGTATTTAGAAGAGCAAATGCTGTGAAAAATATAATTTGTGAAGAAAATATGGGGTGAATTGTGGTACCAGATATTAAAGATTGATTTTAAAACAATAGTAATTAAGACAGGATACCCTGCTGCAGGAATAGACAAATAGCATGTATCACAGGCATAATATTGCAGATTATTAGGAAGAAGATGAGCCATTCAATAGATATTGCTAGAACAATTGTTAATCTATTTGGGAAAAAAGGCATATTTACTTCAAACTAATGCACAGCACAAAAAGCAAAAATATTAAAGGAAAAATGGACAAATCTGTCTACCCTAAAATTATAAACTGCTAGAAAACACAAAAAGTGAGAAAAGCAGCTATGAAATAATAGAATATATTTGTAACATATAAAATTAAAAAGGAATTAATATGTGTAACATATAAAGAATTTCTTCAAATCAATTAGAAAAGACAAGCAACCTAAAAGAAAAAACCAGGCAAAAGAATAAACTGGCAGTGCATAGACTAGAAAACTCAGCAGAACAAGAAATATTGAAAAGACATTCAGTCTCATGTTAAATCTAGGATATACAAATTAATACCACAATGAGATACTGTCTTATACATACAACATTGAAAATTTTTTAAATTTTATTAACAAATCTTGATGAGATTGTGGAGAAACGAGAACATGCATACATATCTGGTGTCTATAAATTACCAGCAGAGTTACTAATGGGCACAGTTAATTAACTAGCAATTCTTTTCCTAGATATATGATCTAGAAAAAGTCCTTCACATATGCAACAGAATAAGTGTACAGCATTAATTATAATCATAAAAACTAGAAATAACACAAATTTCTATTAACAATAGTATGGATACATAAATTTTACCTCGGTGATTACTAAACAATAAAAGGAATGAATAAGCTACTTATATCAGCATGAATCTAATAAACAGTATGTTGGGTAGAAAAGAAATAAGATGTAAGAATAATACCTATGCTTTGATACTCCTTATACAGAATTTTAAAATATGTAAAACTAAACACTATTTCAAGCAACATACATATGTATTACAACTATGAAGGAATTCCAGGGAAATGATCAAAAGTTCTGAATGCTGATAGCTTCCGAGTGGAAGAGAAAGGAATGGCCTCACGAGAGCCTTCAGTGATGTAGAAAACACCCTATTTCTGAATGTGGTTGTTCTATTAGCATTTTTCATATATTTTATATATAAAACATTAAACATATAATTTTATAAGTATAAAATATTGTATAAGACAAAAGTAAAAATTAAATTATGTACTTTAAAAGAACAAAGAGAAAAAAGATGCAATGCTTCATTCCCCACTCCTATCACTTATTCTGATATAAAATAAAAACCATCAAAATAAAACTAATGCATTATAAATCTTCTTTTAGTAAAAGTTTAAAGTCAACCATGTTAGGCTTTTCCACAAAAATTGGTTTCTAAAATATCACATAAAAATCAACACACAATGCATTAATTAGTGCATGTATTTGGCGTGGGATAAGGCACTAATCTCTATAGGCTTTGGGTTTTTTCATCTGTCCATTGAGATGGCTTGGATCAACTAACTTAAATGAGATTCTTCTGCAGTAAGTCTCTATGTACTTCCTCTGGTATATGACTTGAACACCCTCTCCACTAATGAGGAGCATATGTTACAAGCTGTTATGTTCTGGAAGACAGAAGCCATGTCTTTCATAGCAATACCTTCGGTGCCTAGTGAAGTACCTGGCATGTACTACATGATCCAATAAACGTCTGCAGAATGAAGAACAATGGCATTATATGCTAGTGAATTCTAGACATGCTAAAATTTGATCATATTCTAGAAGTCATTATATGACAAATTGCATGGATTTACACTATCATTACAGGGATATTAGGTGCTAAATTATCAAAGGATGAAATATTCATCAATTGTAGGGTGCACAATTTTTACATTTTATCTTCTCTGAAGTCAAGTTTGGTCTTACAATAGACGACACCTTTTTAAACTCTTGTCAGCCAGGCAGCAGTTGTGCTGCAGTTGTCATTGCCTAATTATGAACAAACAATTTTAATATTATTCCTGGTGCCACGGCTAGACAACAGAATTCCCTCAATGCAATTAGTCAACAAATCTTTCCAGGAAAGAATGTGAGTCCTACTTGTCCTGTCCAAAAAACTTTCATTGACATATTCTGATATGCTCAAGACAACCCAGCTTGAAAACTTTAGAATGAATACTGGTATTTTGAAAGAATATTCTGCAGACAATAGTAGAGCACCCTTTCAAGAAAACCTCCATCAAAAATGTTCCTTAAAACAAGTAAATTGTAGAGAGGGTGGTGTGGCTATATTGTCCAGGCTTGTCTTGAACACCTGGCCTCAACCCATCCTCCTACTTCAGCTCCGCAAAGGGCTGGGATTATAAGCATGAGCCACTGCTCCTGGCCCCCTCAAAATGTTCTTGATTGTCCCAAAGAACAAGATTGACTGGGAAAACTCAGAGATAAAGAAATCTAAGTAGAAAAACAATTCAGAAGAGTTGGACTCTAAATGCAAGTAGATTTTAGGAGAACCTCAGTCAACTTATATGGCTTATATTTTCTCTGTAAATGAACAAGAATGTATCTTTTAAAAATGGTTCCTTTAATTACTGATCTAGTTTCTGAAGCTGTCAAGACTTAAAGGGTTAATTCCCACTAATAAGTCATAGTTATGGAAACTGGGAGCCAGGAGAGGGCAGCAGAGAACTAACCTAAAAGTTTTGTTTTGTTTTCGTTTTAACTATTAATATATACAAGGGACTTCACAGTTTATGAAGCTCCTTCATGTATGTAGGAACTCATGACATCCCTACAAGAAAACTGGTGTAGGCCAGTTATTTTCATCCTCATTTAACAGACAAGGGAAATGTGAAGAAATTAAATTTGAAGGACAGCAGCTAATACGGGGTAGCCCTTGACTAATGATAAGTTTGAGAGTTGGACTTTGGCTCACCCTTCTCCATCAGCTGCTGGTAAGCCTTACAGAAGCCTAGTGGGTGGTCAGGAATAGTATTGGAGATGGGGTCTGCTGGACACACTGTCTAGTTGGTGTCTAACTGAGGTCCAAGTCAGCTAAGCCTAGAACCAAGGTGTCTGGTGAAGATGTAATGAATCAGCATGCAGATGTGAACTAAGAAGTCAAGCCGAAGACCAAGGGAGCTTAAGCGGATATCAAATCAGTCCATGAACACTAGAGAGAAGACGGGACTGAATAGAATTAAGCAGTGGGCCAGAGAGAAAACCACAGATGGCATATCGTGCTATCAGTGTGCCTGAAAGCACCATGAGTACTGCTACGTTGTCCATTCCTGCCCTTTCTGGTCATTAAGTGGCCCAGCCCCGGATATATTGAAAAACAGAACAGATCCTGGGCCCTCAGCTATAATGTTTGAGCAAGACTCTGGGGTATTTTACACTGGCGAAGGTACAGATGAAATAACAGATATTTTCTGTGTTCCTACCTCACTATCTAAGAATAATAATAATAAAAAATCAGAGGGAGAATTTCTGCTTCATTTACCAAGTGGTTATTGTTTAAAAGCTAAAGTCAGGAAATGGAATATTTTGAAGTCCTATTGGGAAGGCATATATGATTCTTCACTCCAGAGAAATTGCACTAAAGCTTTTGGCCTGACAGGTGTAGTCTAGCTGAAATAGTTCATCAAGATCCATTTCTGTACCAAGCTGTCATTTCACCAAGTAAGCTATATGGTTTGGATTTTGAAGATTTTGGTTTCTGCTGAAACTCAAAGATGGGAAATGTTCTGAGACAAGAGCAAACTCTGCTTAATATTCCCTGGCATGGTCACCTCTTGGGAACACCCCTAAAGAAGGTTGAAATGTGTGCCTGCAGCTGCGTTTTCTTAAGAGAGGACGGGTCTCAGAATGCAGAATAGAGAAGTAGCTTTTCCAGATTCTCCATGTTGTGTGCAAAACATCAACTGTGCCAGTTCATACAAATGTTGTGCAAGTCCCTTTCCCAGAAAGCACACAAAAAGGAAAATAGAAGGAGTCAGTATTCTTTATTATTCATCCAGAATAGATCATGCTTTGTGTTAAGTGAATAGAAAAAAGTGTAAGTAAATACTGATATGTAGAAGGAAGATGAAGATGGGATTGGTATATCTTGTCTCAACAAAATCTTTGCTCTAACCAGACGATTATACGTACATTGTCTAAAGACTTATATAGCATATCACAGGATGCAAATACATTGGGAACTGAATGCCTCTAACTGTTGTAGTCATTTCATTGGTGAAGTGTCTTTGACTCTTTTAGTTTTCACTCTGCAATAATAAAAAAAATTCAGAAATATATTTTATATCAACATTTTATATCTACATTTATATTATTGTCAGAATGAAGAGAATGAAGCACAGAAAAAGCTGTGAGAGACAGCTCTTAGAACAAAATGGACCTGGATGTATATCCAGTTTTTATCACTCATCTATTGGCTAATTTTTGCCAAGTACACAATACCTGTGAACCTTAATTTTCCTATCAATCCCCACCTTCTAGTGTTTTTAGGGGCCCTTGTCACAGATAGAAATTTGATAAAAATTATCTCATATAAATGTATACATTTAAGAGCATCTAAAGAATAGTTGGGAAAGTACAAAAACTTCACAAAATGGTAAGGACTAGAGAGATTTACACATAAAAAGTAATTAACTAGCAGCTAGGCTAGAGTAAATAAGTACAAAGAGTAGCAGAGTGATTGAAAGGTACCAACAGTAGAAAAGTATAAAGATTGTATTGTTGCAGTTTCCATATTAAAGGACTATAAAGAGAAATGAGAAAGAACATAGCCTACTCCATATCATGTTACATGAGTGTAATGACTATGGCTGGAAACTTGGTTGGAAATAGTTGTTAAGAGCTGAGTGCCACACTTGAAATGTACAACCCAAGGATAATATATGCCCCACCCTCAACCCCAAGGCACCGATAGCAGTAAACTTCTGAATATGCCTGAAAAAGGGAGGAATATACATCTTCCAAATTTCCACTATAAGTGCATGTAAGGCAGCATCACCCTTAGATGATTCCATAAGATAACTGTTGGTACTCAGACAAGTAAACTATCTCATCTTCCTCAATATACTTTATAAACAGTAGTACTGGGGCCAGGCATGGTGGCTTAGGTCTGTAATCCTAGCATTTTAGGAGGCCAAGGCAGGAGGATCACTTGGGACCAGGAGTTTGATACCAGCCTGGGCAACATAGACCTTGTCTCTACTAAAAATAAGAATTTTTAAAAATAGGCAGACATGATTACTCATGCTGTAGTTCCAGCTACTTGGGAGGCTGATGCAGGAGGATTGCTTGAGCCTAGGAGTTCAAAGTTACAGCGAACCTATGATCATGCCACTGCACTCAAGCCTGGGTAACAGAGCAAGACCCTGCCTCAAAAAACAAACAAAACAAATGTACTACAGGAGTGGAGCCAAGATGGCCGAATAGGAACAGCTTCGGTCTACAGCTCCCAGCGTGAGCAACGCAGAAGACGGGTGATTTCTGCATTTCCATCTGAGGTACCGGGTTCATCTCATTAGGGAGTGCCAAACAGTGGGTGCAGGACAGTCGGTGCAGCGCACCGTGCGTGAGCCAAAGCAGGGCGAGGCATTGCCTCACTCGGGAAGCACAAGGGGTCAGGGAGTTCCCTTTCCTAGTCAAAGGAAGGGGTAACAGACAGCACCTGGAAAATTGGGTCACTCCCAACCTAATACTGCGCTTTTCCAACGGGCTTGGAAAACGGCACACCAGGAGATTATGTCCCGCACCTGGCTCGGAGGGTCCTATGCCCACAGAGTCTCGCTGATTGCTAGCACAACAGTCTGAGATCAAACTGCAAGGTGGCAGCGAGGCTGGGGGAGGGGCGCCTGCCATTGCCCAGGCTTGCTTAGGTAAACAAAGCAGCCAGGAAGCTCGAACTGGGTGGAGCCCACCACAGCTCAAGGAGGCCTGCCTGCCTCTGTAGGCTCCACCTCTGGGGGCAGGGCACAGACAAACAAAAAAGACAGCAGGAACCTCTGCAGTATTAAATGTCCCTGTCTGACAGCTTTGAAGAGAGTTGTGGTTCTCCCAGCACGCAGCTGGAGATCTGAGAACGGACAGACTGCCTCCTAAAGTGGGTCCCAGACACCTGAGCAGCCTAACTGGGAGGCACCCCCTAGTAAGGACAGACTGACACCTCAATTGGCCAGGTACTCCTCTGAGACAAAACTTCCAGAGGAACAATCAGACAGCTGAATTTGCAGTCCACGAAAATCCACTGTTCTGCAGCCACCACTGCTGCTGACACCCAGAAAAACAGGGTCTGGAGTGAACCTCTAGCAAACTCCAACAGACCTGCAGCTGAGGGTCCTGTCTGGTAGAAGGAAAACTAACAAACAGAAAGGACAGCCACACCAAAAACCCATCTGTACATCACCATCATCAAAGACCAAAAGTAGATAAAACCACAAAGATGGGGAAAAAACAGAGCAGAAAAACTGGAAACTCTAAAAAGCAGAGCACCTCTACTCCTCCAAAGGAACACAGTTCCTCACCAGCAATGGAACAAAGCTGGACAGAGAATGACTTTGAACGAGTTTAGAGAAGAAGGCTTCAGATGATCAAGCTACTCCGAGCTACGGGAGGAAATTCAAACCAATGGCAAAGAAGTTAAAAACTTTGAAAAAAAAATAGATGAATGTATAACTAAGATAATCAATGCAGAGAAGGGCTTAAAGGAGCTGATGGAGCTGAAAGCCAAGTTTCAAGAACTACATGAAGATTGCAGAAGCCTCGATAGCCGATGCGATCAACTGGAATAAAGGGTATCAGCGATGGAAGATGAAATGAATGAAATGAAGTGAGAAGGGAAGTTTAGAGAAAAAAGAATAAAAAGAAATGAACAAAGCCTCCAAGAAATTTGGGACTATGTGAAAAGACCAAACCTACGTCTGATTGGTGTACCTGAAAGTGACGGGGAG
The DNA here is from genome assembly GCF_006542625.1 of Nomascus leucogenys. Classification (NCBI taxonomy): domain Eukaryota; kingdom Metazoa; phylum Chordata; class Mammalia; order Primates; family Hylobatidae; genus Nomascus; species Nomascus leucogenys. The sequence continues at coordinate 45,604,767 of NC_044402.1, read as the reverse complement.
AATGGAACCAAGTTGGAAAACACTCTGCAAGATATTATCCAGGAGAACTTCCCCAATCCAGCAAGGCAGGCCAACATCCAGATTCAGGAAATACAGAGAACGCCACAAAGATACTCCTCGAGAAGAGCAACTCCAAGACACATAATTGTCAGATTCACCAAAGTTGAAATGAAGGAAAAAATGTTAAGGGCAGCCAGAGAGAAAGATCGGGTTACCCACAAAGGGAAGCCCATCAGACTAACAGCTGATCTCTCGGCAGAAACTCTACAAGCCAGAAGAGAGTGGGGGCCGATATTCAACATTCTTAAAGAAAAGAATTTTCAACCTACAATCTCATATCCAGCCAAACTAAGCTTCATAAGTGAAGGAGAAATAAAATACTTTACAGACAAGCAAATGCTGAGTGATTTTGTCACCACCAGGCCTGCCCTAAAACAGCTCCTGAAGGAACCACTAAACATGGAAAGGAACAACCAGTACCAGCCACTGCAAAAACATGCCAAATTGTAAAGACCATCGAGGCTAGGAAGAAATTGCATCAACTAACGAGCAAAATAACCAATTAACATCATAATGACAGGATCAAATTCACACATAATAATATTAACGTTAAATGTAAATGGGCTAAATGCTCCAATTAAAAGACACAGACTGGCAAAGTGGATAAGGAGTCAAGACCCATCAGTGTGCTGTATTCAGGAAACCCATCTCACCTGCAGAGACACACATAGACTCAAAACAAAGGGTTGGAGAAAGATCTACCAAGCAAATGGAAAACAAGAAAAGGCAGGGGTTGCAATCCCAGTCTCTGATAAAATAGACTTTAAACCAACAAAGATCAAAAGAGACAAAGAAGGCCATTACATAATTGTAAAGGGATCAATTCAACAAGAAGAGCTAACTATCCTAAATATATATGCACCCAACACAGGAGCACCCAGATTCATAAAGCAAGTCCTGAGTGACCTACAAAGAGACTTAAACTCCCACACAATAATAATGGGAGATTTTAACACCCCACTGTCAACATTAGACAGATCCACGAGACAGAAAGTTAACAAGGATACCCAGGAATTGAACTCAGCTCGGCACCAAGTGGACCTAATAGACATCTACAGAACCCTCCACCCCAAATCAACAGAATATACATTTTTTCAGCACCACACCACACCTATTCCAAAATTGACCACATAGTTGGAAGTAAAGCTCTCCTCAGCAAATGTAAAAGAACAGAAATTATAACAAACTGTCTCTCAGACCACAGTGCAATCAAGCTAGAACTCAGGATCAAGAAACTCACTCAAAACTGCTCAACTACATGGAAACTGAACAACCTGCTCCTGAATGACTACTGGCTACATAACGAAATGAAGACAGAAATAAAGATGTTCTTTGAAACCAATGAGAACAAAGACACAACATACCAGAATCTCTGGGACACGTTCAAAGCAGTGTGTAGAGGGAAATTTATAGCACTAAATGCCCACAAGAGAAAGCAGGAAAGATCCAAAATTGACACCCTAACATCACAATTAAAAGAACTAGAAAAGCAAGAGCAAACACATTCAAAAGCTAGCAGAAGGCAAGAAATAACTAAAATCAGAGCAGAACTGAAGGAAATAGAGACACAAAAAACCCTTCAAAAAATTAAGGAATCCAGGAGCTGGTCTTTTGAAAAGATCAACAAAATTGATAGACTGCTAGCAAGACTAATAAAGAAGAAAAGAGAGAAGAATCAAATAGATGCAATCAAAAATGATAAAGGGGATATCACCACCGATCCCACAGAAATACAATCTACCATCAGATAATACTACAAACACCTCTATGCAAATAAACTAGAAAATCTAGAAGAAATGGACAAATTCCGTGACAAATACACCCTCCCAAGACTTCACCAGGAAGAAGTTGAATCTCTGAATAGACCAATAACAGGCTCTGAAATTGTGGCAATAATCAATAGCTTACCAACCAAAAAGAGTCCAGGACCTGATGGATTCAGAGCCAAATTCTACCAGAGGTACAAGGAGGAACTGGTACCATTCCTTCTGAAATTATTCCAATTGATAGAAAAAGAGGGAATCCTCCCTAACTCATTTTATGAGGCCAGCATCATCCTGATACCAAAGCCCAGCAGAGACACAACCAAAAAAGAGAATTTCAGACCAATATCCTTGATGAACATTGATGCAAAAATCCTCAATAAAATACTGGCAAACTGAATCCAGCAGCACATCAAAAAGCTTATCCACCATGATCAAGTGGGCTTCATCCCTGGAATGCAAGGCTGGTTCAACATATGCAAATCAATAATTGTAATCCAGCATATAAACAAAACCAAAGACAAAAACAACGTGATTATCTCAATAGATGCAGAAAAGGCCGTTGACAAAATTCAACAACGCTCCATGCTAAAAACTCTCAATAAATTAGATATTGATGGGACGTATCTCAAAATCATAAGAGCTATCTATGACAAACCCACAGCCAATATCATACTGAATGGGCAAAAACTGGAAGCATTCCCTTTGAAAACTGGCACAAGACAGGGATGCCCTCTCTCACCACTCCTATTCAACATAGTGTTGGAAGTTCTGGCCAGGGCAATCAGGCAGGAGAAGGAAATAAAGGGTATTCAATTAGGAAAAGAGGAAGTCAAATTGTCCATGTTTGCAGAAGATATGATTGTATATCTAGAAAACCCTATTGTCTCAGCCCAAAATCTCCTTAAGCTGATAAGCAACTTCAGCAAAGTCTCAGGATACAAAATCAATGTACAAAAATCACAAGCATTCTTGTACACAAATCACAGACAGAGAGCCAAATCATGAGTGAACTCCCATTCACAATTGCTTCAAAAAGAATAAAATACCTAGGAATCCAACTTACAAGGGATGTGAAGGACCTCTTCAAGGAGAACTACAAACAACTGCTCAGTGAGATAAAAGAGGATACAAACAAATGGAAGAACATTCCATGCTCATGGGTTGGAAGAATCAATATCGTGAAAATGGCCATACTGCCCAAGATAATTTATAGATTCAATGCCATCCCCATCAAGGTACCAATGACTTTCTTCACAGAATTGGAAAAAACTACTTTAAAGTTCATATGGAACCAAAAAAGAGCCCGCATCGCCAAGTCAATCCTAAACCAAAAGAACAAAGCCGGAGGGATCACGCTACCTGACTTCAAACTATACTACAAGGCTACAGTAACCAAAACAGCATGGTACTGTTACCACCACAGAGACATAGATCAATGGATCAGAACAGAGCCCTCAGAAATAATGCCGCATATCTACAACTATCTGATCTTTGACAAACCTGACAAAAACAAGAAATGGGAAAAGGATTGCCTATTTAATAAATGGTGCTGGGAAAACTGGCTAGCCATATGTAGAAAGCAGAAACTGGATCCCTTCCTTACACTTTATACAAAAATTAATTCAAGATGGATTAAAGACTTACATGTTAGACCTAAAACCATAAAAACCCTAGAAGAAAACCTAGGCAATACCATTCAGGACATAGGCATGGGCAAGGACTTCATGTCTAAAACACCAAAAGCAATGGCAACAAAAGCCAGAATTGACAAATGGGATCTAATTAAACTAAAGAGCTTCTGCACAGCAAAAGAAACTACCGTCAGAGTGAACAGGCAACCTACAGAATGGGAGAAAATTTTCACAACCTACTCATCTGACAAAGGGCTAATATCCAGAATCTACAATGAACTCAAACAAATTTACAAGAAAAAAACAAACGACCCCATCAAAAAGTGGGCGAAGGACATGAACAGACACTTCTCAAAAGAAGACATTTATGCAGCCAAAAAACACATGAAAAAATGCTCATCATCACTGGCCATCAGAGAAATGCAAATCAAAACCACAATGAGATACCATCTCACACCAGTTAGAATGGCCATCATTAAAAAGTCAGGAAACAACAGGTGCTGGAGAGGATGTGGAGAAATAGGAACACTTTTACACTATTGGTGGGACTGTAAACTAGTTCAACCATTGTGGAAGTCGGTGTGGTGATTCCTCAGGGATCTAGAACTAGAAACACCATTTGACCCAGCCGTCCCATTACTGGGTATATACCCAAAGGACTATAAATTATGCTGCTATAAAGATGCATGCACACGTATGTTTATTGTGGCACTATTCACAATAGCAAAGACTTGGAACCACCCCAAATGTCCAACAACAATAGACTGGATTAAGAAAATGTGGCACATATACACCATGGAATACTATGCAGCCATAAAAAATGATGAGTTCACATCCTTTGTAGGGACATGGATGAAACCGGCAATCATCATTCTCAGCAAACTATCGCAAGGACAAAAAACCAAACACCGCATGTTCTCACTCATAGGTGGGAATTGAAGAATGAGAACACATGGACACAGGAAGGGGAACATCACACTCCAGGGACTGTTGTGGGGTGGGGGCAGGGGGGAGGGACAGCATTAACACATCAACATGGCACATGGATACATATGTAACAAACCTGCATATTGTGCACATGTACTGTAAAACTTAAAGTATAATAATAATAATAAAAATGAAAGGTATTAATAATAACAACAAAAAAAACAAAATAAAAGTAGTTCTGGTCCATGGTCCTATAACAGCAAGTACATAATAATTACAGTAGTTATAAGATTTGCCACAGAAATTTGTTACTTCTAATGTTTATAATATTAGTTTATAAATGATTTACCATTTTACATAAGGTGGAAACAAGGTTATCTCTATTATATCAGTGTCACTCCCTAGCATTATGTAGATGGAAAAGCCATCCTGGGATTTAAGGCAGGACTGTAGGACAATCAAATAAACTGAAATGATTATTTGCACATTTATGTTTATGTGTGTTGGGATTTGGTTTTTGGTTTTTGGTATAGGTCATGTGGCTATGTGTAAGTTTTAAAGTCGGATAAACTTGATAGTCAAAAGGATTAAAGAGGAAAGAGAAGCCTAATTTGCTTCCACCAAGGGGTATAACTCCAACCAACCCCCGGAAAGAAAATTGTCTTCACGATGACTTGTTTTCTGGTAAACTAACAGACTGCGGTTGAGGGAGTGAGGAACGTGTATATGCAGTTGTGCTTATAACATGGCTGGTAGAAATGGGTCCTTAAACCACCTAAAGGGGGTACCTCTTACTGAGTTAGAGGGTCTGGAGTATCTTTCTCCAGGTTTAGGTGATCTGGCAAAGCCTGGTCAGAGCACTCTGTGACATTAAAGAGAGTGGACTGACATTAGCTTTTGCATCCTGCGCATGCTGCTCTGTGCTGCCCATCTGCTGTTGCCCACTATGTTTGAGTGGCTTCTTGAGCTGCCCCTGCTCTGTTGTATATTTTTGCAGTGCAATGGTGACACTCACCAGCAATTGCTGGAAGAGCTTTCACTTTCCACATGGCTATTTGGCAGTTAAGCAAACTATTTCATGGCCTCACTGTTAATTAATCTCTGCTGATGAGATTCCCACTGGGACCAGCCAGCACACTATAGAAATGGGGAGACCTCATAAGTTGGATGTCTCTGGCCTTCTCCATGAACTCAACATCAGGCTCCCTGGGCTCTAAGTGTTGCTACTCTTTCAGTATGCTCCTCAATGTAGACAGAATATATTCTCTCATCAGAATATCTGGTGAGATTACAGAGCCAGAAACTCTAGAAGTTATAATTCCATTTTGGAGTGGTATAAGAAAGGCATTCGGAAGGAGTATCAAAACTGAACCATGGGTTGAATGCAAAGCAGTTTCTAGGCTGAGTCCTGCTGAAATTATCAGAAAACAGAAGGATTAGTTGAAATAGTTTCTCTACCACAAAAATAGTTCTGTTTGGCTTTAGGTTATGAACATTAGGCAACCTGCTCTTCCCATAATAGCTCCATAGACAAACCTTTGTCTCGCCTCTTTCAGGGTGTCATTCACAGTACGTCTATGCTTGGAGTGATCTATTGCTAATTCAATAAATAATGAGCACTGACTATATGCCAGTATCTATTCTAGGCCCTTATTAAAAGAGATAAATAAAACAAAACAAACTCTACCTCAGGGAACTGACAGCGTAGCGAACCCTTAATCTCTCTTTTTCTTGCTTGCTTACATCCTCATTTCACCTGCCCTGCAAACTTCACCTCAAGGGCTTCTCTCTCAGTGAATATTTTCCTGAATTTATTATACCAAAAACAGTCTGCATGTCCTTTGAAATCCTATAGCATTTTCTTGCCTTTGATGCTCAGATGGCTTTTTATCTTCTGCTTCTCTGTACTCTAGTTTTGTGTGCACATGCTCTTCCAAATTGCATGTTTCTGCAGGATAAAATATCTAGAATATAAGCTCCGAAAGGGCAGCATGATTCTGTGTGTTTTGTTCACTGCTGTATCTGCAGTGATAATAGTAAGCACATGGTATACTCTCTGTCAAAATTTTGCATGAATGAATAAATGAATGGATTTGTATCCTTCATAGTACCTTGTTGCATTGTATATGGAATATTGGATTTGAACTCAAAAGGTCCAATTCAAAAATCAAGCTTAAAAGTTGACTTTCCCTGTCCGAGACTCCACTTCCTGATATGTAAGATGGAAATAAAAATTTCTGCTTTATTTATCTTACAGGATTGTTTTGAAGATCAAATAAGTATGTTATACATGAAAAAGAACTACTTTGTTCACTGGTAAATGAGTAAAAGTTATTACTACTAAGTATGCAATGATTACTATTGAATGAATAAATGAATGAATATGTTATAGACTAAATGTTGGTGTCTCCCCAAATTTATATATTGAAGCTCTATCCCCAATGTGATGATATTTGGAGACGGGGACTTTGAGAGGTAATTAGGGTTAGATGGAGTCCTTATGATGAGATTACTGCCCCTATAAACATAAAACTCCAGAGAGCTTGCTCATTTTCTCTCCCCATGTGCACACAAAGAAGAGGCATTGTGAGCACACAGCAAGATGGTGGCTGCCTGTAAGACAAGAGAAGAGGTCTTAAAAAGAAACCTACCTTTAAAGCACTTTGGCCTTGGACTTTGTAGCCTCTAGAACTGTCAGAAATAAATTTCCGTTGTTTAAGCCAGTTATGGTACTTTGTTATGGCAGGCCGAGCTGACTAAGACAGTGTATATGCATACACTACATGAATAGAAAAAATTTGATTCCATAAAGTCTAAGCAATTTGGGGATCCAATCAAAATGTAAACAAAGGCACTGTAGAGAAGACAGAGACTTTAGTCATTCCAGAGAACTAATTGATGCCCCAAAGCACTATGCCACAACTTTGTAGAGTATATTTTCTGAGACAAGCTTTACTGCTAAGTTCAGGATATAAGGAATTTAACTGTATTAACAGACTGAGGTCTCAGTGGTTCTTATGGCAAGTTACTTTAACTCTCTCATCTTCTGTTGCCTTATCTATAAAGTGAAGACTAGAATGCCCAACGTATCTACATCCTAGCATTGTTATGATAATCAAAGAAGTTGATGTGTTGCTAAATAATTCATAAATTATTAAATGTTGATAAAATGTGAGATATTATCGGTAGCAGCATGCCCTTAAAGACTCATGGGTTGTGTTACATCCTTTGCTTCTGAAAACTAACTTCCTTACCCAAGATTTCCTTATGATCTAGAAATTTCTAGCATCCTAAAATTCATTCAGAGTGTTAATTTTTTAATCCACACCCTGTGAGCCATGTTTTACAGGGAAGAAACTATCTTCCAGAGGCAAAGTACATTGTCTAAGGTCACACAGCTTGCCAAAGGCACAACTAGGTTCTCAACACATGTTCAATTAACTCCAGGTATGGAACTCTTCCATTAAAGCACAAAAATCTGAACTTTTTGTTTTTTAAATATAATTGTTTTTATTTTCTGTGAAATCTACTTTCCCATATTATTGCATTCAATTCCGTAAGAGTAATATCTGATATTTTATAAAATGCTATACTATCTCTAAGTTTTGGTAGATATGCAATATTATTATTGGCAACTATTTTCAATGTACAATTCAACTATTACCTCTTGGTAATTGTTAATGGGTGTCAATTAAGATTCACAGGATACCCATATTGTTGATATATAATTGTTCACAAAGATTTTTTAAAAGGGCTGTTACTGTGAAAATATTTTATGCTTGTAAATATAAAAGGTATGTGACCCTGAATATTTTGAAACTTTGAGTGCTGGCATAAGATAAGAGGACCAGGGTTCATATTCCATATCTGCAGATATTACTTATTAAGCAAATAATGAGATGAGTAGAGGCCTAAATTATATTTAAATCTCTGGATGAAGGATGGTGAGGAGGTGTAGAATTTTATAATAGGCTTTTGAATATAGCCTGTAACTAGGCACATAGTAGAAGTTAAGAAGAAATTGCTTCACTAAGCACCATTATTCTGAAGAATAGTAAGAATAGCAAGCAGAGACACTGATGACCTCAGAGAAATATGAATAACACATTATTGCTCAGATTATATTGACAGTCTAGACTGTCTCCCAGGAATTTAAAGCAAATTGGGCATTCAGAGACCAGAAGGGTTTCTTAAAGATCCTTTCTAAATTTTAAAGATCTTGTTAAGTCAGTCTTGGAGAAAGAACAGCAGGTATTTCTTCTGAGAGTGACATAAATTTTTCCTCCCCATAAATCTTATCATTTAATGACAGTTCAGTAATGGAAGACTAAACCCAGGACTCTTGAGCCTAATGTGGAAAGAGATCTGGTTCAGTCCTCATGAGAATTCCTATTCTCCTAGCTAAGGTTTCCACCTGGGAAGCCCCGTAGGGACTGAGGTCATGATACAATTTCAGGACCACAAACAGCCCAGTGGAGAAGCTTTTCCTCTAAGCATGAGATCATGGCCTTGTTCTGTGATTTCTTTGGTGCCACCCCTGAACATAGATTTAATAATCATGCTAAGCAGACAAATAAAAGCCAGAATCTCAGTATTCCTCTGCCCAAACGAAAGATAAGCCAACCACTGACATTTCTCCAAACTTTGTTCTCTGTTGCTGATCACAAATGTATTGTGAGTATTTGTGCCAGGTAATCTGACAATCAAAATCATGGAGAAAATTTAGGCTGTCTCTGTGGTACAGTCAGTAGTTATCATTGGCTTAAAGATTAGGTAAATTAAGGTAACAGGGTGCTGGGTTTGCCACACTGAAGACTTCCAGGGGCTTTAAACAAATGAAACCGCTGCATCCATGTACAGGACACACCCCTCTAATGTGCTTTTTTTGGCATAGCAGGAGCCACAGAAAACCTCTTTGGCTAGCTTTTATTTTTGCTAGGCTGTCAAGCTATAGAGAGAGAACATTATATGCATGTGTGTATGTATGTCCACATATACATACAAGTGAGTCAGTTGTTTCCTGTACTTGTGAACAATTGAATATTTTGGTGTTTTTTGTGAGCTGCTGCCATAATTTTCTTTATTATCACCAATACCACCATTATTCTCATTCTCATTATGATTGATAACAATTACTGAGCCCTTCACGTGTAGATAAAGATAGATGATATTAACCCCATTTTACTGGTGAGGAAACTATGGTTTATTCCGTCACACCTTATTGCATGAGACCCATGCAGACCCCGGATCCCTGAAAGACTCTCAAAATCTGAGGCTTAATGGAGGAGTTTCACTTATTTAGTAACCAGTGTCACGAATCTATCTTACACTTTTAGAAGATACATATTTTTAAAAAGTAATAAAAAATTTTTGTATTGCCTTTAAAATATATTTTTAAAGTAATAAAAAGGTACTAAAGATCCAACTACATTTTATCAAATGTAAATCACTGCCCGTTTTTACTATGCAACTCTTAAATATGTGCTTTTACATGATTCCTGACCATCCCCCACCCTCTTATTCACAGTGGCCTCTTTGTAGGTCATTCATGTATTTATTTAACAAGTATTTTGAGAAGAACTTGCTTAGTACCAGGCATTGTTCCAGAGACTGGGGATATGGATATGGCAGTGAACAAAACAAATACAAACCTCATTAGAATACAGAACAAAAATGTGGTTATAAAAATTGATTGATCTTGAGACAGTGTTTTTTTGTTTTGTTTTGTTTTTTAACTTGGAGATCAGAAAAACCAACAGTTTGATCTCTCCCAATCCCACTCCAAAGCAAACCACGCCCAAATTTAGGCCATACACTTCCTGTATGCGGGCATTATGCTGGGCTCTGTGGAGCTATCAGCTAGAAGAAAGCTTGTCTTGTCCTCAAGCAGCATGTGTAGGAATGCTGTGCTTCCTATAATTTGGATTTTTCTAAGTCTCTTTCTAGGGCTCTAATCTATCTAGTAATGCCTTAGCAAGTCACTATTTCACATTCACAGAACCCTGTGTTTTCAAGATGTTCTATGGTTTAGGTCTATAGGGATTAGGCATTTCCACTTGCCAGTGCCATGCTAGCAAGACCTGATGCAAAAACCATTTCCCCAACATGCCAGTTGGCAAAGGCACCAGGTTTGGTTTTGTTTGGGCAAACAGATTAGCCCTCTAAGGGTTAATTAGGAGGTGAGCCCCTTTCAGGGCCTGGAACTGTTTACTTCAATCATTTTCATGCAAACTGCCATGTTTCACTTGGGTATTAATTGTGCCCGATGGACCCATTATTTTGTAATCAGAGCAGTTCCTTGGTTAGCGCTCTAGGGGTTAATTAAGTGGATGAGGTAGTGCCCCGGATATTACTAACAGATAGGACCACGTGGATTTCTCATCAACCTTATTGGAGAAAGTCCCGTTGCTATGATCTGTCAGGATTCTCAGCACCAGTGTTGCCTCACACAGTTGGAGCTTATTAGGTTACTATACCAAGACAAGCCCAGCTGATTCATCAGTGCAGACCTGCCTGGCTTGGTCCCATTTCTGCTCAGAGAGGACTTGTGCCAGTGACTCTGGAAATCCAACCTGCTATAAGCAGCCCTGTTTACTGCAGAAGATGATTCCTGCCCCAGGTTAAATGGGTACGCCTCATGGAAATGTCGGTGCCTTTAACCCGAAGGCACTTAGAAGCTAGGAAAATGGCAATCTACCCTGAAATATACTGTCCTAAACACAGCAAGAGACCATAATGATTGGTAAGGTGATTAGACATTTCTCTGATGTTATGCCACTGCTGCTAACGGGGGCTGACCTGTCATCACCAGTTCTTTCCCCCTTGTTTTTTCCTCCCCCTACTGAATTTCTAGCTCTGGTTTCTTTATGTAAAATGATCACACTTTTTTTTTTTTTTGGTCTTATGCTATGTTTTTATTTTGCAACAAGCCCACTGGGATTTAATAAACAGGAGATAATATTATGTATTGAGGTGTGACTGAGGAAACCAATACACTCTAGAACTCAAATATTTAAGCCTTTCTGCATGTGGAATCAGGGAAAGCAGCAAACCAAAAAGGATTGTTTGCATGAGGCTTGGTACTCAGACCCACAATATCAATTATAGTGAAGTATTTCTGTTGCATGTGGAAGTGTCCAAATTATAGCCATCAGTCACTTAGGAAAATGGTCTTGGAGAAATATGAACCATTTTTATAGAGTTAGCTCTTGCCAAATTATAACAGAAAGACTGATTGTTTGAGAGTGGAAAATGTAACATGATGGAAAGGACACGATGAAATGGAAAGATCGGAATTTAGTTCTTACTTCTTCCATGTATGAGTTATATGATTTGGGAATATTTACTTTACTTCTCTGAGTCTCAATTTCCTTATTTTTAAAATGGGGATAAGAGATCTAGCCACTTAGGAGGCTGAGGTCGGAAGATCACCTGCACCCAGGAGTTTGAGGCCAGCTTGGGCAACATATCCAGACCCTGTCTTTAAAAAAAAAAAAAAAACAGTGAGGATAATAATATTGACCTACTTTCTACCACAGGATTGTTGTAAAACTTAAGCATAGCGCCTGGCATATATTACACGACTCTATTAATATTATATGAATCAAAGACCCATTGGTTTTAAAAAATTAATATTGTTTCAGAAAAATCTCTGTGAGGTATTAAGCATTTACAATCTTTTGTAAGGCTTAAAAGCAAAAAAAAATATCTGGTGATGGTTGATATTTATTACATTCTTCTGTTTCTGCACACAAACAGAAAGTATGAATTGTTCCCAGCTATGTTCTGCAATGTCTGGATTGTTCCAGAAACTAGCCTGCTAGTGAGGTCTTTTTGCTTTGGTTCTATGGTTTCCTTCTGTCAGAGTAAGAAAAATGTAAAAGCAAAGTTGTTACATCTTTCTGAAGCCAGGTACAACCTTGCAAGATAGGGTAAGGAGTACATGTAGTAATAAAAATATATTAAGTAAATGAAATGTTCAGGGTATGGAAATCTATAGAGATAGAAAGTAAATTCGTGGTTGCCTAGAGCTGGGGGTTGGTGGTGGATGGAAGGGCAGTGACAGCTAATGAGTACAGAAAGAATTTTTGGAGTAATTGATGAAAATGTGGTGATAGTTACACACCTCTATGAACATACCGAAAAACTGAAGAAACCATATTTTAAATGGGTAGATTGTATGATATGTGAATTATATCTCAATAAAGCTGTTATTCAAAAAAGTACACTTAGAAATTTTGTGTATATATACAAAATATATCTATTTGATTTTGTATATATACAAAATATATCTATTTGATTGTGTATATATATAATATATACATATATACTACATAGTATATATGTATATATTATATATAGTATATATAATATATATATATATACTATATAGTATATATGTATATATACTATATATATATATAATATATATATATGCTATATGTATATTACATATATATATCCTAACAGAGATACTTGCAGTGATATTGGATAGACACTGATGGATGTATAACTCTGAAATGGAAAATGCTAACTCCTTAATGAAATGTTCCAATGGCAAGAGGAAGAAAGCACACACACTTCCAAAAAGAAGGTAGTCACCAATCCTGTGGCAACCTTCAATACTGCATTCTATGGGAATCTGGTAAGGTATATGAGCATTCGATCTGAATTTGAAACCACTTTCCTAGCTCCTTTTACTTTTCCAGTCTTGTATTCTTTTTTCTGTCTGTTTCTGTGGTGCTGAAATGTCTGCACCTAATCAGGCTTGTCTCTCTGGAAGTTTAGACTAAGTGTTAGTAGTAACAACCTTCTGGCAATGAGACAGAATACCTCTATCTCATTTATTCCCACTGAAAACTATACAGATATTTCATCACTATTGGTAGTAATATTGCCAGGCACTGTGAAAAATGCATCATCTGGATCTTCTGATTTCAATTCTTATAACAACACTCTTCCTAAGTTATTTTATTATGTTCATTTTACAGATGTGAAAACTGGGGCTTGAAGAGATTAGAGCCAGGATTGAAATTCAGGCAGTATGGCTTCCAAGTCAACGTTCCTAATCACTTTCCTATGCTATTTTGTGTTACTGTCATTTCTTTGATTGTGCTTTCAGGAAGCTTGAGTGAAAAATTCTGCTATTCAGAAGGATCTCTAGGTTATTGGGATGAATTTTAGAGAGAAACTTGTGGAAGTGGTTGATCACTTGTGCTCCTGTACCCATGGTGCATGGGCATCATGGTCATATTTTCCTTTTATTTCAGTAACTTTTTTTATTTTTATGGATTAAAAGGTACAAAGCATTTACAATCATGTGTGACACTTAAAAGAAAAAAAAAGAATCTGGTGATGAATGATATTTTATTACATTCCTCTATTTCTGCACATAAAAAAGGTAAAAATTGTTCCTAGCCATATTCTGCAACTTCTGGATTATTCCAGATAGTAGCCTGCTACTGAGGCAGTAGTTATGTTACATGGGTATATTGTGTGGTGGCAAAATCTGGGCTTTTCGTGTACTCATTACCCAAATAGTATGCATTGTGCCCAATAGACTTTGAAAGCCTCACTACCAGCATGGTTTTCCTTTATAGCCACTAGTCAGGATTTAGATTATTTCCTTCACTCATTAAGAAACATACTAGATGCCAGGTTCTGTGCTAGGTGTGTGGTGTATATCAGAGAACCAGAAAGAATGCAGAGCTTATCCTCTAGAAGGAAAAAAATAAATTAAAAAATAACCATAACAAATAATTATGAGTATGATGATTGTATCAAGAACAATCGCAAAGTATAATAACGGCATGCGACTGTGGATTCTTCCCTAACTTGAGGGGAGAGGAAGAAAAGCCTCTCTAAGAAATGGGGATTGAAATTGATATCTCAAGGATAACTGGGGGTTAGTGTTCCTATAAGAAGGAACAGTATATCTGTAAGCCCTGAAGAGAAAGGAGCATGGCATTTCTAAAAAGAGGAAAAGTTTGAGATCAGGCCAGGTTTTGCCTCTGAGTCTGAAACCTTATTTACATATTTCCTTTTGGACTTCCATCTTAAATTTGCCCAACCTTGGCCTGACGATTTGCTGTCATATTTAATCTCCTTTCAGATGCTGGTGTCAGGTTTAAATTCTATTGCACTTCTTTGCACATACATTTAAGAAAGTTTACCATCTCTACATATGTAGCACACAGAGGGCAGGGAAAGTTAGCCTGTCCATGAGGCAGGGTTGTATAATAATAATTAGTTCAAGCTCTAAAGTCAGACTGCTGGGTTCAAATCCCAGATTTACTTACTTCCTGGCTTTGTGTACTTAGCCTGTTGTTTGGACTTTCTGTGCCTATTTTTCTCATTTGTAAAATACAAATAAAAAAATTTTACTTATGAAAGATTAAATGTATAAATAATATGTGGGGCACTTGCAAAAGTACTTAGCACATAGTAAGGAACCAAGTGTTAGCTATTAGCATTATATAGTGTAATTAGGGGCTTAATATATGTTTTCTGATAGGAAGTTGATAATTACAATAAAATCAGTGCTGATGGAATTTCATCTTACCAAGAATGTTTGAAGATATTCTTGCATTCTTTGATCTGAATTCAACTGTTTGCCTCTAATTCCTAGGAGATGCTATTGGAATTTTTGTTGCTTTTGTGGGGAAAAACTACATATCCACTTTTGGTCAAGCGGTCATGTTTTGAGTTTTCATTTTGGCTAGTCCTCTGCAATATAGGAGACTACATATTTATGTATTCTAATTTTGTAACAATAGTGATTATTATTAAAACCATTTTCTAAAATTTATGAGTACATTTAACTTTATAACTGTAGAAACTGATACTAAGAAAGGATCAGTGAATCTTTGATAGTCACAGATGGTAAGAAGCAGATCTATGATTTGAACCTAGGTCTTTTGCATCCAAAGCCCTCCCCTTTTCCTCGCATACCCCGTTCTTCTATTTGCATGTACTTAGGCCTCCTGCAATCTGCTCTGGACAAACCATTGTTTAGAAGTGTCAATCCAATATCCTTTCATTAAAGTAATTTCTTCATAATGACTTTGTTGGTTGTATAATTTTCATAAAATGAATTTAAGCTAAAAGTCAACATGATGGCTATAGGGCCTTTCCAATACACTGTTCATAATTGAATATATTTATATAAATGTGTTCTATAACGGCATGTTCCCACAAAAGTTGCTAGAGATAAGAAATTTGCTTTTCAAAAGGTCTGTGGTTGAATTCTGGTAAGCCTGATAGTTCTTTCATCATCTGCTGTTTGCTCACACTTGTAAAGAACAGCATTGGTTACATGGCATTCCCTGATTGTAACCTTTTCGGCAAGGGAAGTTCTAACTGCATTGCCTGTGTTGGGGTGATCAGACCCAACACCAAGTCATGGGGGTGACAAAGACTGGCAGAGTCAAAGGATTGAGAAAAAGACAGTTTGAGAAATAAAGCTGGGACCAGGGGGCCATCGCTAGTGTATGGAGGTTGTGAAGGCCCCGAGCTCTGTGAGCACGGGCTATTTATTGGTAATCCAACAAAGAAACAGGTGGTGAGAATGTGGAGGTCAAAAGGGCAGGCACATGATCTACAGCTGTGACGGTTTAGCATTTATAAGGAATATGTTCTGCTATTTGAGATAATGGGAATACAGTCGATCTAGGGCTAGAAGCAAGGAGCCAGCAAGTCTAGACACATTCCAGAGGACATTATGCAAGCCCTGCCTCAGTTTCCCTCCCAACACTCAGCTTTTTCCCAACAGCCTGACTACTAGGAAACACTTCTATTATAAAATACTTGGCATAATTGAAGTTGTGAGCTCTGAACCTTTTTTGATATACACCATAACAGGAAATAAAATGTGAGCATGCACACCAATTTATATATAATTGTTTACTTATAAATTGCATGCATGTACAAGTGTTCATACCTAAGAAAAATGTAAAGTTTTAACAGTAGTTTAGATTAAGTTGGAATTAGCTATATTTTTAATATCTTAGAAATTGCAATGTCTATACTATCATTAATCCCAGCTAACTTATAATAAGAGTGGACTTAAGTCCATGGTGCAAAATTTTTTGATAAGTTTGGAATTTTATGGTTTTATTTTCTAATTAGACTGTTACTATATTTACCTTATAAATTGGCTGAATGTTTATAATAGAAATTAAAGAAAATTATTTCTTTAATTTTCTTGTTCATTTGTGTTTGTATAACTTGCATTTTGCTTTATCTTCAAACTGTGGTGTGCTTGGAAGGAATTTATTTAAGTCATTTATCTACTTCATAACATTTATTTAGTGTAAGTCCAGTAAGAGAAACTATAAGTTTATTTAAGCAAGTGCTGCTGAAAAAGAAGGAATGAGTTATGTCATTTTTATACGTATATATTGTAGCACTCACTCTCTTGTGTAAAACTACATTGGGTACCTTATGCAATACAGACCATATATGAGTGACATATATATGTATATGTATATATACATATGTGTGTGTGTGTATATATACATATATGCATACATTAGCAACTGGAAAGCCACAAACAAGGCTCATTTTCATAACATGGGCCTAAATTTTGAAAACTATATCTCATAGAACACTAATCCTCAAAAGTGCTTAGTGGCAAATGGTTCCATAATCAAATAAGCTTGAGAAAGGCTGAATATGCTATTTCCCTTTTGTAGATTTACAATGCACATTATCATAAACATGGTTCTGAGAAATCCTGCAATAAAAAAAAAAAAAACTTTACTTTTGCTTAACTTATTGGTTGCCAAATGCGTTAAATGTGGAATATATTTCACCCCAAATCAGTTGGAATACCTCAGAAAAAAATAGTGTAGCCAATATCTTAGTAGAACAGGCATAGACATCTTGGGTTAAGTCAGTTTTAACTTTTTGGTCAAACTGCATTCATTCATTCATAAGTGCAACAGCCACGCTTCAAAATTAAAATAACAATCATTACATTATCATGTAGATTTTCATTTTATTTCTCGGTACTCTTTAGTTATTTTATATAGAATCATCAACACTATGGAAAGTGTTTCTGTGATTAACCTAAACCAAGATACTCTCTTAAAATCCAATATAATATCAAATTATGTAACAATTATGTAGCATGCTTAATCCAAGTTCATTTCAGTTTCTATCATTCTTATATTTTAAAAAAGCATGAACTGAGAATTTGCACGTCAAAGATGCAATGACACTTCATTATAAAAGAAATGCCTAACTGAGCTTCTCTCTGTATTATCAGAATTCTTTGGAGTTGCAAGTGACAAAAGTAAAAGTCAAGCTTTAGCCACAGGCCCTGTCTCTTCTGCTCCATACATCTGCAGAATAGCTCGTGACATATCCAAGATCATTCTTAGAGCTGCAGATCCTAAATTATGGTTTTCTTGCTAGGTCCTGCCAGGGGCTAATTGGCTTTAGCCAATCACTGTGTAGGGTGCTGTATTCAGGCCTGGGCTGTATGCAAATCACTGAGGTATCCCTGGGATGTGAAGGTGGGTGGTGCAGATGAGATGAACCACATGATTCTCATGTGCATATTTATTAAAGAGTATGGGAAACTAGTTTTCCCATGGAAAGAGTGCTGAGACAGGACAAAAACAATATTTAACTGATGGAAGCTGAAAGAATGAGGGTCGTGATCTACTCAGTATACCACTGGAGGCTGTACGAGTAAACAGCAAACTGTTTCTCATAAATGCAGAATGTTGGCAAACTGACAAATTGAGTCTGAGACCCAGAAGGAATGCTGAGGGCAGTCACGCCCCAAGTGCAGTGTTTCTTGCCATTAGGTACATCTGAAGCCTGTTAGTAATAATATAAACCTGTTATCAATTAAGCAGCCGACCAATCATTGCCTGTTCTGCCCTGCTCTTGCTACCCAATAAATAGGAAGCGCTGTAGCTGCTCAGGGGCTGCCTTTGCTCAGTAGAAGCAGGGCGCTCCTTTCTTCTTTTCGTTCCCTGTGATCCTTCCTTTAAAATAGTTTCTTTTGTCTTAAGTTTTCATTTCTATGTTTGTCCCTTACGTTCAGTCTCATAATGAAGGTCTCAAGTAATAACTAGTAGTAACTGTCCTAGTTGAGGGTCTCAAGAAGTAATTGCAGCAGTCAGCCACATTTAACATTTGCCAAATGCCTACTCTGAAACCAAAGCAAGTTGTGAACATACAGACTAAGCAAGAAGACTTTTTTAAATAAAATTATATCCATAGGCTTCAGATAGAACTAAAGATAGCTATTTGAACTATTTAAACTTTCAAGAGAAACTTAATTTTGAGTACATATCTTTTAAAGAATTTTAAGTAACAGGTGGTTAACAAAGGAGCATTTTGTTTTTTCTTCCTTGAAAACCTAACACTTAAAAGCAGGACTCGTTTTTCATGTAAGCCTATGGTAGAGAGAAAACATTTTGAGGAATTAGACTGAAGCCTTAGACTTCCAACGAAGAAGTCCAATTCAAAGTGGAAGCCACAGAGCCAATCCACAGAAGTACCTCACAGTTTCCTAAAGGTGAACCTTAGTCTCCTTTTATAAGTTCTTACTTTATGCAAATAGACTTGCTGCAAATGCTCTTATACCCAACAGAGACACAAAATTGAGTATAACAGAAGTGGGCAATGGCTAAAATGGCCTGGCCATTCGGACTCCTTGGCTGAAGCTTGTTTAGAGCCCATTTGAGCAGCCCTTTTCCCTCCACCTGTACCTGCTCTATCAAGAAATTACTAAGCCATTTAAAACACATGTTATAAACAACTACAGGGAAAGGGAAATGAGTTTGAGGCCTCTGCCTTATTCGTAAGTCATCTTCACTTTCATAAGAAATCAAGTCTGCAGAAACTTAAGAAATTAAGCCTATTTATATAAGGATAAACCCACAAGGAAAAGAAGAAAATACTTCAGCATTTTGCTTTGAAATGCTTTCTGTAAGTAAAGCATTCTGTGGTTTTTGGAAATTCTTGATTACAATCTAGCCTCCCTCTGGGAGGCTATATATTTTATTGCAGGTTTGTGCATTTTGTTTTAATCAGAAAGCAAATTAAATTTCAGTAAAGCCTATGTAAGGAGTATTCACATTTAAGAGGAAAGACGTTATTTATGTAGCTTTGTAGTACGAGGCATACAAAAAACGGGAATGTGTGAAAGTTAGTGCTTGAATATTTGAAAAGGCTCTTTCTAAAATAAGGCATAACAATCTAAGGCTTAGATTTAGTATAGAAATCTAGAACTATTGAAAATTAAAAATCCTTGGAAGTTATAGCCTGGAATATGATCACTTATAATTTGGTATTTGTGGATATCGATACAAGCTTTTGAGTTTTTAACTTATTTACTATAATTTGTTATGAATTAGGGGAGGCAACTGTTGACCAAAAGACAAACTCAATGCCTGCTCTGTTTTTGTTCACTTTTGAGGAAGGAAAAAAGGGGAGTGATCAAGTGTTGTAAGCTTCTTCTAAAATTTTTTAAATATAGATTATGGAACTTCAAACTTCATGCAATAAATATAACACACTAATTTCTTAATATCCCTAATATATACTACATTAGTTAAGGTCTAGATAAAATTGTGTGTATATATGTCAGTATAGCAGTAACATGTGGAGATCCAGACAAGTCTTATAAAATGCTCCATCTCACTTAGCTACTACTGATCTTTCCACATCATCTTGTAGCATCTAAGTAAAAGTGTTAAAAAATAGCCAAACCAACCGAGAGTCAAAAGAAAAAACTAAGATGCAGCTGTAGCTCCTCCTGGTTGAACTGAATAAGAAAAGTGAAAAGGTGAGAGAAGGGCCCCAAGGTCTTTGGATTTTTCTGTCTAGCACTTTTTCTTGTCCTTAAAATTTCTCCTAATGCCTTATAATAAATGCACAACAGGTTAAGGTCCCAATAACCTCAGTCTCAACACCTTGACTTCTATAACAGGCTTCTCCCCACCTCCCATCACAGAATCCCACTCCCACATCACACTTACACACAGCACTATTCCATCACCAAATCCACTTTCTGGGTTTTGAGTCTGCCAGCTGGGCTGCAACCCACGTACCCTCTGCAGATGCAGAATTGCATGTATACAGATCCTCGACAACTGGTAACGGATATTAAGCACAGACTATATAATACTTGGCCTTCCTTTTTATCCCATATCTGTTAATTGTCTTCATTTTGAGTATCTATTCTTTGGCCCAGCCATTGATAAGAAAAACAAGAAAGCAGGAGCTGTGTTCCCAATTAGAGTGCAAGTACCTCATGGTTTAGCTGAAAACACGTATCATCTCTGAGAATAGAAAGTACCTTGGATTCTTTCCTGCCTCTATTTACATTCTTTTAAAAATTACCAATATACCCATATCCAGTTCCAGTATAGGCCTATTATATCAAGATTTCATGACAAGGCCTCAACATTTTATTTTAAAATTCCCCAGGTGATCTTGTTTTGCAACCAGCGCTAAGAACCACTCATCTAATAATTTGCAAACCCTGAGACTGGCCACAGTGTTTTGATTGTAAACCTTATCTGATCTGCAGCAAGCTATGATATCCCAGGACAGAACCCCAAATGTAGCATCATCAATTAAGGCTTCAGATTCAGTTTCTAATCTATTAATTTTTGTCAAGATGTGAATAAACAAGTACCATTTATCTGTATACAATTAAGAGTTCTTTAGAGAATGTGCTTGCTCTGCAGTTTTTTTACGATCTTGCTTCTGCTTAGCATTCCAGTTTTGTCTCTTATGACTCTCTCCCTTGCAGCCTAAGACCCAGTCACACTAAACTGCTGGCAGTTTCCCAGTTAGCCATATTCTCTCTAGTCCTTTGCCTGTGTTTCTGCTGCTCCCTGAGCCCCTCTCTCTTCTTGTCATGTAATTCCTCTCCATTCTCCAGGACTCAGTATAAATGCTACATGCCCTGTATAGATGTCACCTAGTCTACTAAATATTTCCTGAATCCTAGTCAAATTCTGGAGTCTTCCTATGACTCCCATTATACCTTATGTTTCCCCTGTCATAGGGGTTATCACATGCTCTTGCCTGTTTACTGCTTTGTATTACTCTGGGTTATAAACTTCATGAGGACAGAAAACATACCTATATTGGTCACCATGTTATCCCCACTTTCTAGCATAATGTTTTACCTGTACTTAGATGCTCAATATTTCTCAAATTTATTTGAATACAGATTTTTACTTGTACACATATAAATGTGGAGTATAGTAGCAATTATCTAGATATTGTAAGCCCAAATTACTGTCACATAAAATATCCAAATGATTACTTGTAAGAAAACCCTTTCATGCCAAATTTCATATACTTGAAAACTAAGATGTCTCTTCTCTCCCACTTACTAGATCTGATTCCTTAAGAAAATTCTTTTACCTCCTCGGGCTCCAATTTGTAATTTTGAGACCCTACTTGCCAGAAAGCTTAGGAATGAACAGCACAGGTTCTTAGGATTTTGCTGGTTTCATCTTTGAGGACCTATGACATAAGTTTATATGAGAGATGCATACCATGAAACTAAGTGTTTCTGCTGCTTCCAGGTAAAGGACTGGCTGGGCTGTGCAGTGTCATCTCTGGCAGATGGTGCTTGAGCAAATGGCCTGGTATATCTCTGGGAACCTATGTGCCCAATAGTGAAAACCAGAAGTCCCAGAACTGTGCTCTCTAGCTTCTTGGAACCCCCCAAATTCCCCACAGTGGCTACTAAGCACAAAGTGTGAGCAATGTGCTTTGTGTTAAAGCAGAAATAATGTCCAAATAATAGCCTAATAAACTAGTCATTACTTCTAATTGCTGGTATTAGCACTTTAAATTTCCATTCTCAAGTCTAGTTTTCATCAAGCAACTCTCAAACTTGCAGCACTTCCCTACTTTGCCAAAGATCAAGTTGCCATAGAAATATATTTTGGTTTTCTCTTATTCAGAATCCATAATTTTGTTGAATTCACTACAGAGGAACTATGTGCTTCTTTAATGAATTAAAAATTTAAATCTGAAACACTTACTGGGCCCAGTTTACCCTCTGCTAATTCAAAGCTCCTTAGCATATCAAAGTGATAAGAACACAGCATAGTGCAAGAGACAGCCCCAACTGTATAATGAGAGATAGGACAGTTGGAATTTGAGGCAACCCCTGCAGTGCCCAGGGCAGTCGTGATTTTGAATATTCTGTGCTTTTTATTGTTAGGTATAAGAAACTAACACTACTGTGCTCTGTCCCAGGCTGTCTTGCATATTCTTGGACAGACTGTGTATCCTGCTTTTCTTATTTGGATTTTGAGAGGTGTTCCTTCTATTCTTGATTAAATCCCTGTCTATATCAACTTACAAATTCCTGAAATTCCAATGGTGCTGAGTTATTGGAAAGAAGCAGTAAAATAGAACAAAACTATGTGCTTTGGAACTTGAATGACTATGGTTAGAATCTAGCTTAATCCTAGGCAGGGTTTGAAATCTCATCAAATCTCCCTTTTAGGTTATTGTGAAGACTGAATGAGATCATAAGTGAAATTTGAATAAGATCATTAGGATGAAATCACCTCTAAGAGGCAGGAATTTATATGTGTTCTGTTCCCTGCTGTGTCTCCAGTGCAAAGTATTCGCTTCATAAATTTTTTTGGATAAATATATGCAAAATATCAGCATTTGATGTGTATATACTTGATGCATAGAAGTAGTCAATAAATGAAAGTTGTTAGAATTGTTTCCGGAATCAGTGGACAAATGAGAAGTCTATTTAGTAGACAAAACTGACTGTAAAATGCTGTTAAATTTTTGGAAAGAAACTTTTCTGCAGAGACTGAGGGATTTGTCATATGTTTTATGAACTTGACCCAATTACTGTATCTAGTTATATTCTTATAGTTTCAGTCTTCGCATTGGAAAAAACTATGTACTAGCCGATTGTGTTGTAGTCATGACCTCAACTGCATCTGTTTGTGATTGGAGTGTGCCTCAACTTAACCATTACAGCCAGAACTCTTCTGAAATGGTTTTCACATAGCATTCTATGTAGGAAAAGGAAAGCAGGAGAAGACCTTGGAGAAAGGAGTTAGCTAAAAGCTGGAACTGAGAAAGGTTAGCTAAAAACAGAACTTTGTTTCAACCATCTTATTTCATCTATACTTCTTACTGATGAGTGTGTTGAACCCACCACTGTCATAACATGTACTACAGTGTGTGTTTTCAATATTTTGAAAAGACTCATCTGTAGATTAATGGTATTTATTACTCTTTCAACTAATCTAAAATCACCAAATTGAACATTTGCCCCACTTACACATGTTCTTCCTCCATGTGAATCCATTATATCCACATGTATGAATTACATAAATATTTTAAGTTGCAGACATCATGGCATGCTACCCCAACTATTTAGGTGTTTAGCACTTACAGTGGAATGCCTGGGCTCTTCTACATAACCACGAAGCAATGGTACACCTAAGACATTTAACAGTGTTATGAAGGTATTATTTTGATTCATATTCAATTGTTTCTAATTAGCATAGTAATGTTCTCTTAACTGTTATTCTGGAGTATGGAGGGGATTAGAACCCTATCAATGATCATACATTGCATTTGATTGCCATTACTCTTGAGTAGTACTTTAACATTGAACTGTCTCCCAGTGTTTTTTCTTGAATGACATTAATAGCTTTTGAAGAGTTTAGATTGTCTTGCAGAATATCCCTTACTTAGGATTTATCTGATTTCCTTATGATTAGATATTATTTATCTGATTTCCTTATGATTAGATATTATTTTGCTGTCAAGAATCCAGATATGGGGCTTTGGTTAAAGTCCCTAAAATACACTTTGGTTAAAGTGTATTTTATTTTTTGGTTGTTTGTCTTCCCTACCAGCATGTGAGCTCCTTACAGACAAGAACTATGTCTTACTCATTTTTGTAACCTCAGAACTGAGTATACTGCCTGGCACATGGTACCAATAACTCATTGCCTTCCCTCAATTTGTTCCGCCTTTTTATTCAGAATTTTAGTTGCTTCACTCAGCCACCCACACTAGAGAGCTATTATACTTGACACCTCACTCTCCTCTCCTTTTCCTTCCATCTCAATCTAATCACAAAGCCCTACCTTTTTACCTGATGAATATTTCTCCAACCATTCCCTCATTTCCATTCCTGCTTCAGCCTTCACCACTGTCTCCAGAACTATTAAAACAGCCCACTAACTGACCTCTTTGCTGCCAGGCTTGGCCCCATCAAATCCAGCTTCAAGACAGTTTTTAGTGATCCATCTGAAAAACAACCCTGATCATGTTGCTCTCTTGATTAAAAATCTTCAGAGGCTTCAGTGATTTATGGAATGGAGTTCAACCGCTTTAGCCTGTTAAAGAAGTTCTCTATGATTTGATTGTCTCCTACCTCCTACCTCATCCCGCCTTGTACTTTTTGTTCCAGTAATGTCAAAACCCTTGAAATAGACCTGTTAGACCTGCCGCATCAGGCATTATAATGCCTCCTTTTACACATGTGGTCTCATTTCATCCTTACATCAATTTGTGACATAGATGGAATTATTTGCATTTTTTAGATAAGAAAATGATTTGAATAATCAGCTAATAAGTGGTAAAATCTGGACTTGAACATGAACCTGAAGCCCTTGCCTTTCCACACTGCAAAGATATTTCTTACTCACCATGCTATTTCCTACCTTCATGCCTAGTCCCTATATGCAATGTCTTTCCTCCAGCCACTTACCCTTTTTGCCTCGCTAACTCTACCTATCCTGTAGAAACAAGATCTAATATGTTTTGTTACCTGCTATGTTGAATTTGATACCACCTTGGTGGTTCTAAAATATCATAGCCTAACCCTAGTACTGCATGTACTATGTTGTAACTTAATGATCACTTGACATGTCTGTCTACCTCCACTAAACCAACAGGGCTAAGATATATTGGGTTATCCTTGTATATATAAAGGAGAGCCAGAATATCAGCTCAGTAAACACATGCTGGGTGAGTACAAGGGATGACCATGGGCCACAGAGCTCTTGATGTTGCCCTATGATGCATTGCTGACTAGGATAAAGGCATAAAGACATGAAGGCGTTGCATACACTTAGTGATGTGCAAACACATTACTAAGTTATATTACAGAAGTGGAATTCAAAGTTATTTTTAATTTATACTGGAAACAAAAAATTTCAAAGAACAATGCTTAAATGACTTAAAAATTATAATTCTAATACTGCTATTAGTACTTTTTTGCCTTTTACATTTCACATACAGGCATTTGCTTTGTTACACTCAGGATAGAATTTGTTCTATGTGCATAAACACAAACTATATATATAGTTATATATATATGTTGCTATAAACAAACACAAACTATATGTATATATAGTTACATATATATGTTGCTATTTTCATTGATTGTGGTACTTTTAACATTTCTATATATCCGTCATAATTATCATTTTAATGATTACATATTTTTCTAGGTTGAATTTATTAAATCTTTTCCTCTAATCTTGGACACTTATGCTATTTTCAGCCTTTTGGCATCATAGATAGCTGTTCTGTGCATATATTTTTGTTTCTGTTGAATAATTAGAAATTCTAGAGAATAAAATTACCGAATCAGTCTGTAAATTTTTATTAAGCTTAATTGCTGTCCAAAAGAGGTATGCCAATTTATAAGATCACTAGAAATAAATAAAAATAATGGATTCCTTACTTTCACCGGCAATGAATACAATATTTCTTTATTCATTTGCTTCTTTAATAGGTGATTAAAGGTATCTTCAGGTTCCATTTGGGATAGTCTTTCCTTGGTATTTCTTTAATATTTCTCTATGTAATTTTGATGATCATAAGTCATTTGCTTACCCAGCTTTTTCACTGAGATTTCCTTCTGAATTTTTAGTTATTGTTATACAAAAAATTTAATAACAATGTTTTCACTTAGTAGATAGAGGCTTTCTGTATTTATGTATTTAGTTGGGGCAACATATTTCTCGAGTTTCTTCTGTGGATTATTATATTGCGTAAGGCATGCCTCTAACACTTGTTTTCTAAATTGCTGTATTTTAATCCTTATTAAATGTCTTACCCCTTTTTTTGGAAAGCTGATTTTTTTTCATATTTGTTTTGGGTTTACTTGTAATTTCCTACCCCTTCTCACTGATGTGTCTTTGTGTTTGTGCCAGTACACGCAGTTTTAAGTTCTAATACTTTGTAAATTTAATGTCTAATGTGATTAGATTTTTTCTTTTTGTATTTTCTATTACAGTCACACTTCATATTTTTTGTGGAAATTCTGTTGATTCTAAAAAACCATATTGCTGCTTTGAAGTTGCACTAAATCTGTAAATTTCCCTGGGGTGAGCAGATGTGTAATTTTTAGTCCCAGTCTGGCAAAAATTATACCTACCTTTTATTTTTTAAACTTCTGGAGATTTATAGGTTTCCATAAAAAACATTTTGCTCTTGTTCAGTATAATTTTAAGGGTGTTCTATTGCTTTTAATAAAATAACAGCTAACATTTACTAAGCATGTAATATGCACCTGACATTGTACTAATTATATATGTTATCTCAACGTTATTCGTAGAAGACGCCCACAAGGTAGCTACTGTTACTATCACCATAGGTCTCCCGAGGAAGCTGAGGTTTAGATTGATCATGTAAGCTGTCTAGGGCCACATGGCTGGTAAATAGCAGAGCTATGATTTGCACCCAGAACTGTCTTTGAAGGCCATGCTCTTAACTGCCATCCTGTATTTATTAAACTGGAATTAAGAACTATGAAAATGAAATTTAGGTTGAATAAAAACAAAGTTATTGTGCTATGGTTAATATTTCAACTGAAAAAAGAAGTGGAAGGCCAATATCTGTTTGAATATGAAAAAGAACTCAGTTGTTTAGTAGATCTTTCATACGGTATGACCCAATGAAGTAACATGATTGCTGCTGGGAGAACTCCCTGCCAGAACCTAGAATCATCCTCCATAAAAGGAGGGCAAGCTCAGACCCAAGAAAGAGTCAGATCACCGCAGGTTGGTGGGTAGCCAAAGATGTATGTTATGTAGGGGAAACTTCCATACAAAGCAGCCAAAAGACAAAGTACATCTCCACCCTTGCAATACCTACCTGTCTAGCCTTCATAGTGGAGTCACTGATGACATGTTAAGCCACTGATTGCTTTCTTAATCTATTTACTCTCTGCTTATGGGGATTGTTTGGGTTCCCTACAATCTGGTAAGCATTACTTAGGGGGTGCTAGGGGAGGCCTATTCCCAGAAGCAGCATTTATCTTGCAGCCAGGATGCTTTCTCCCATCTCAGTGTCCTACAACTTCTCAAATCACATACCCAGAACATATTTCCACAACAATTGCTTTAAATAAAGTAGTGAAATCCAGTAAACTCCTGTGTTAATAGATACATGTCAGTTTATGGAAGGCGATAGTCCCAGTGGATCAACATCAACAATGCTGTGTTCTCGGCCATATATTTTTAGAGTAGCTTATATAACTGGGAGTTGCATCAGGGGACAACATCATGGTAGATAAAGAGGAGATATATGGAATAAATAGTTGAGAGGTGGGAACTTTAGGTGTGGTTAAAATAAGACATCTTAAGAGCTACTATGAGCAGGAGGGAAAACATAATGAACAGAAGTTTCAAGGAGACAGTAAAATCTTTAAGAATTAGCCAGTCCAACAGTAAAACTGACTTTGCAACTTAGTGTTTTACCTTCTGAAGTGTTTAAGCAGAGAAAAAAAAGTTACAAAAGTATTCCTAATTTGCAAAGGAAGTTGGCTTAAATTATAGGTTCTTGAAGTGCAAGTCCAGGACCAGTAGCATCCACCAAAAACCACAGTTAGAAATACAAATTGGTGGACCCCATTCTGGACTACTGAATCAAAGTGAGGGTGGGGTCCACCAGTCTGTGTTTTAACAAGTCACGCAAATGCTTCTGATACATGCTAAGATTGGAGAACTTCTAACCTAGATAAATTCTTACTGTCCTGTACAGAGTTAAACTGTTAAACTCTTCTTATTATTTGTCACACAGTATACTTCTATAGCATTCAATACAATATCAATTGTATACTGCATCTAAGGGAAGTTAGCTATTGAAATAGCAAAAGGATCTTTA
Organism: Nomascus leucogenys; assembly: GCF_006542625.1. NCBI lineage: Eukaryota > Metazoa > Chordata > Mammalia > Primates > Hylobatidae > Nomascus > Nomascus leucogenys. Next base: position 45,576,230 of record NC_044402.1, on the reverse strand, counting down.
AAAAGTGGTTTTAGCCAATAAATGGCTTCATAATGTGAACCATGAGATAAGATTTAGCTGAACTTCAGATATCCCAAAAATGTGGATGGATGCCTCACATCATACCAAGCTTATGTCCACTAGTGAAGGCATGGGTCATCCTCGTTATAGGTCTAAACTTTTTTTCCAAAGACAGATGAGGAAATGAAGAGAAACCTGAGTTATCATAGTTTAACTCTTTGCTTTTCATCATCATCAAACTGAATTGAAATCCTCAGGAAATGGGTTGTAGTAGATGGGAAGAACATTGTAGTTTCTCATAGCTAGGACATAATCAGTGTTGAATTCCCTTGCCACTTACCCATATGTGTCTCTCTCCACACTGTTAAGTTCCTTTGGCTTTGGGGGCCATGTCTCATCCATCTTTATCTTCCATAGTGCTTAGCACAGTGCCTGTGAAAATTAGTGTTCAGTCATTGCTTATTAATTGTGTTTAATTTGGTCAATATTCCAAGTTTAAAAATATCTTTAAGTATTAAATAAGAGTAGAAGAAAATCCTCTAGGCTCCCATAATCACACACTATTTACATTTTAGAATAATAATTCTCAATCTTTTCTCTAAAACTTTGTTTTACATGTTTATAATCACATTTAAAATTCTGAGTTCTACTTTTCCCCTGTATCATTGTGCATTAGAGTCAAATTACACAACATACTCAGATATGCAAAGAGAATATAGCTTTACAAGTTGCTAGAGCTAACTTGATTCTTATCTCATTATGTAATTAGGAAAACTTGACAATTCATAATATCTTAATTTCTTCCAGTTTAAGCAGTCTGTCTGTAAAATACTCAATCAAGTTTAACTCTCTCTCTGTCAGGGTTAGGTTAAACAGCCCCTTGGGTGACTGAGCGTATTTTACAGGCTCAGTGTTCTAGATTTGTTTTCCATCTGTTTCTTTATGAGACAGGATCTATGTAGATTTTTTTTTGAGGGGTAATGGTGGGAATGGACAGGAAAATGGCTTATGTGGGATCATAATGATGGGGACAAAAGGTATCCATTTTTCCCCTTTTATTATATTGCCTGACTTCTACTGGTTCACTGGCTTTCTCAGAGCCCCCACACTCACTCCCCTGGGCCCGCTGGCACACTGGGATTATGAAATGCACATGGGAGTCAGGAAAACTGTTTCTGCTCCTCTACTTAACCATCTTCATCAATCAGTTTTATACCATCACTCCTATATTACTTTGGATGTGGCCTTGAGTTAAAGGTGGGATTTTCCAAGTGCAGAAAGGGAAACCACCCCTGCACTTTCAGCTTTCTCTTCAACTTATGGAAAAGTCTCTCATTCCTTATAACACCTGCCTGAGAGAAGCCAAGACACATGCTTCCCACCTGCTTCCCCTAACTCTCTTCCCTTCCTGTTTGGACTTTTTGTTCACATCTCCCTGCTCGTTTGGATTCTCCCCTGCACCAGCATTGATAGAATGGTTTCCTCTTCTTGCCTGACTAGAACTACCACACCATACTTTATCCTGTGTTTTCTGTGAACTTATAACAATATTTTTTGTTTGGTTTTATTTTTTTAAGGCCTATCTCTTATGAAAAAGGAGGGACTTTAAAATTAGCAACCCATGCTGTTGCTCCAGAAACCTGACTTTCGGGTTGTCTATGTTCTTAAGAATGTCTGTTTTGAGACTTACAGTTGATCCATGATGTATGGGGCAGTACCCACTGTCTCCTTCCCTGAAGAAAGAGACTTAGTTGAAATCTAACATGATTGAATGGGGAAATATGTTCATTAAAAAATTTTAAATGGTATACATGTTAAAATTATATCAAATACCCATTTATGCTCTTGTGTTATATACTGAGCACCATAATGGGAGATGAATGTCCTTTACTTAATCCTTGAGTTGGTATCATTACTCCCGTTTTGCAAATGATACATTCAGGTTCAAAACAACTTATTTCACAAAGAGGACATTCTTTCAACTAATCATGCCCAAGATTTAACCAAACACACATACCGTAGTTGATTCAACCATTCCTCCATACGTAGACATTTAATTTGCCTGAAGTAGTTTTAAAGACAGATCTACAACTGCTAGTACAAAGGCATGGAGCTTCACATTCAAAGAATACTTCAAACCAAACGGGGAAAACACATAGATTAAAATAGTACTAAAATATACATCAACAACCAACTGCAATATAACAATCTTATTTTGATCTTGATTCAAACACAATGTAACAATGTCAATTAGGGAAATTGAACATTGACTAAATGGATACTTGATTATAGGGAATTATTGTTTGTTTTGTAGCTCTCAGGCTTTTAAATGGCTCCTGGAGATATATGCAAAATCATTATAGATGAAACTAGTTTTCCATGTAATGTGAGGTGGAGGATTGGGTTGGGGACAAGAGAGGTAGATGAAACAAAGTTGATTGTTGAGCATAATTTGATCATTGTTGAAACTGGGTGATGGGTACATAAGGGTTAATTCTTTCCTTCTGTATATGTTTGAAACTTTCCATTAAAAATTTTCAAAAATGGGGTAATAACTAGAACAGCATTCCTTGTGCTTTCTGAGTTCTGACCAAGGGAGTGTTCTTTTTCTAATATTAAGGAAACATGCATTTACGTAATTTCAGTTTCAGTTCCCAGTCCCTCAACCCCTCACCTTCAACCACTGCAGAGACTGCCATACTCTCCTTCTACATACTGCACATCACTTGACAAATTCTTTTTGGGTGACCCTTGTCAGATGAAAAATCTCCTTCAATGTACAGTAAAGAGGTAGTCAGTTCACTTGAGTTATTCATGTGTGAGTGTTGAGGGCATACAGTCAACACAGCTAGTGAACACAATGGCTGTCAGAAACAGGCCTTGCCAGAGCCTTGTTATTCCACTTCTTACTGCAGTTTTATCATGTGTCTGAGGAAGTGTTTCCCCTGCCAGGCAGGATGGAAATTCGAAAATTAGTGCTAGCTTCAAATGCCCAGGAGGCATACACTGACATCTTCTACCTGTCTCGTTGGTGCAGCCAGGATGTCCTGCAGAGTGTCTCATTAACACCAGGGGCTTAGCCCAGGCAGGGTGCCCCAATTTGCCTGTGCATCCTATCTGGGCACAGTCTTTATTCAATCCATGAAATATCCTCAAGTCACATTGCATTAAACCCCTAAAGTGTACCTGTTTTCTTTAGAAATGTTTACAGGATTTTTCTCTTTTCCCCGTGCTACTGAACCAGGTATCTGGCAAATCCAGCTCCACTGAGACAAAAAGTGGCAATGTTTCATTAATAACTTTTACTCTCCATATTAATCAGAACTCTTATTTGTGTAGTAACATTTGTTAAAGGGAAGAAGGAAGAAAATGGGCAAAGATAACATATGGGGGAGAGGGGAAGAATAAAGAATATAAGATATTGATTGCAGAATATGAATGAAGCAAGTACATTATCTTGAGATTATCGTGGGAGTCTGAAATGGAGACTTAAAAATAGATTGAATATATGAATTTTTCCATAAGACACATGATGAGAATTAGAGTAGGGAAAAATATCCTCTTGAATTTATACCTTTCTTTCATGTCCTGTACATGCTAATATGAGGTTCAAGATGAAAGATGGTGGACTTTGGTTATAACACTTCCTCTTCTATAGCTGCTCCACAAAATTCAAAGAAAACAGTATGTCATTAAAAATATTCATATGACAGTCAGTCTAAGACATAGCTCATCTTCAAACTCCCAGCATATACCAGTGACTTTTTCATCTTTTTCCAAAATTTGTCATTGATTTTGTCAGTTTTATACAAGTTGATAACATGGAGCTGATTGATTTCCTCAGGGTAGAGCAAAAGGGAGCAAGTTGTAGGGGGTGATAGTCATGGAGATTGACATATTAATGGGGTGAATTTTCTACTCTGAAGCATGTCCTAATCATGTCTGTTCTTAAATGAACCAGAGTTTTAAATTGAAAGCAAATGGAAGAAAAGGAAGTACATAGTATGTAGATTCTGACCGACTCATTGGAACTAACATTTGTAATAGTACTAAGCTTCGTGCTTCTTACACACTGTATTTGATTAAATCCTTAGAAGTATGTATGCAGGTAAATTTTATTCTCTCCATTTTACAGATGATGAAACTGAAAATTTAGAGAAGTTCAGTAACTTGCCCAAAGCCATACAGCTAGGAAGTCACAGAGCTAAGGTTTAAAACCAGCTCTGTCTGAATCTAACGCCTGATTTTCTTTCTACTGCACCTCATTGACTCTCTTACTGCAAAGGAGATCATGCTAAAGTAGTTCATGGGTTTTGAAAATATTATTCCAGGTACTAAGGAGTTATAAACTTTTTGAGTTACAATAATTATAACTATAAATTTGTATGTTGTAGGGTAAGGTGTCATGGAAAAGGAAAATGTATGCAAATTATAATATGTCGCTAACAATTTGTGTGGTCTTGAACTAATATATTAATTCTCTGGGCTCACATCTCTGCCAAATGTTTGATCTAATCAAATCACTTTATATAAATTATATTTTTCTTCCGTGATTTACTTTTTCTTGTTGACGGATTTTACATCTCAACAAGTCAGAACTGAGACTTTAAAAGATGTGACTGCTCAGTTGGGCTGGATTTTTTTAAATTATATCAGCCTTCCATGTTAGCCAATTTTCCTCTCAGTAGCTCTGACCTACACACGCACACATACCCAGCACCCCTCTATAGTCTACATACCTAGCATTATTTTTATTCAAGGAAAGACAATTCAGAGTAGGTTTCATACACAGAAGCACACAGGTAAAGAGTGGTTCCAAGCAGCTCACTCACTCAGTACAGTATGAACATTGACAACAGCCAGTCTATCTCCTGCACTGTTCTCCAAGAATTTTTGTGAACTTACTAAGTTATGTTGATCTGGACCCCGGTCCAGAATTCTTGCCACATTGTATGAACCTCTGCTGACCTCTTCCACCTCATAACTCTGAGAAAAGAGTTTATGAGGTGCAATAGACAGAGAATAGATGCTAGATGCTAGATTCAGACACAAAGATGGTCTTGGATCTCTTTTGAGGGAACATTTTTCAGTCAACAATAGTGGTAGCTTTTTGGAAAGTTTTAGACCTTGAGTTTTACAAAGGAAATGCTAACAGTAGTGCTGTGGTATTATTCTACCTAGAGGACAAGACACAGTTGGATGAAGTCTTCTCTGCCATAGATACTGTCAATGAGACTGTCTTTCCTGCCAAATTGATAACTTCCTGGGTAGAATATATACTATAGTTCAATTCCTCTACGTCTACAGCATCTAGCTCAGTACCTGATATATAATAGACAGTAGATCAAGAAAGTAGCAGAGTATTTTTTTAGTGGGAAAATAAGTGAATTTTGGAGCCAGACACCACTGGGTTCAAAATACTGGTTCTGCTAATTAGTCTGTGTTTTTGGGAAAAGTCAGTTAAATTATCTGAGTCTCAGTTTCCTTATCAGTAAAACAAGAATAATAAAGCTTCCTTTGAATGTTGTTTAAGATTTAGAAACAGTCAAGGCAAAGCAGCTATAAGGTAGTAGACACTCAATGTACTGTAGCCAACAGCAACAGTATTTGAAGTTGATAGCACTCAATTAGTATTGGAACAATGGATTTATTATAAATATCTGAATTATGAACCATGTCATAATAAACTGCCATGAACCTTTTGAGGGGAAAAAAAAAACAGGATTTTAACGATTAAGAGCCATCTGTCTTGTGAGGCAGTGAATCCCTGTCCAAAAAAAAACTTCAAGCTGTCTTTGAACAACCACTTAAAGTTGGGAAGGAAGTTACATTGGACCATTGCTAGGAACCTTCCAATTCAGTTTTTGAAATTCAGACTTATTTTTAGTAGTGAAGGCTTCCCAGTCAAACACTGAGCCTCATTGTTCAAGATAATTAGTAATTTACCTTTGCTGCAATTGCATTCTGTGGAGAAACTGAAGAGACTACAGCTAGCTTTTAATGAATCAATCTGTTTTGCTAATAGCAGCAAAAAAAAAGAAAGAAGGCAAAATTTAGTTTACAAGGAAGGGAGTGATAATCATTCAACATTTGATTTATAGTCAAAATGCAGTGAAGGAAGGAAAATGGTTTTGAAAAAATCTCCCAGGATGAAAATAAACAGTTCACCTTATCTCATGCTGATTAGCACATGGACTCAAGCTTGGCATCTGTTTTAATAAAGTTTGTTTTCAGAGAGTGGCAAATGTATAGAGGATGGAATGTTCAGCCCAACTATGACCCCATGGAGCTGATCCTCCAGTACATCTCACAGGAGGGTGGGTCAGAGAGGGACACTCCAAAGAGGAAAGACAACAAATGGATATTCTCATGAGCCTAACACCACATAGTGAGCCTAACATCACATAAGTGAGGCACTGGCATTTGTGTCTATTAAGGAACAGAATTTTAATTGGGAGACTATTTAAAGACTAAATCTTTTGTGCCTGGAGAAATGACATCGGGAGACTTGCCATGATTGAGTTAGCCCTCACTTAGAAGTATACTCCATAATAAAGCTATACAGATTTTCTTCTCTTCCTTCTCTGTGGTCAACAGCGTATCCATGCTGTTTATGTACAGAGTCCAAAAGACTTACATGTACTCAATGGAATTATAAGTGATACCGCTTTTACTGTGTCCTTCTCGTCTTTTTACACACACACACACACACACACACCTGTTACACTCATCCTTCAAGGCAACCTAGATGGCATGTCCTTTGTTAAGCTTTCTTTTCTTTCCCTTTTGTCTTCCCACTGTTAATTGTGCCTCTTTTAGAAGTATATGCAATAATGTGTTTTCTTAAATTTTGCCCAAATAAAAATCCCAGATCACCTTTGCCACTTACTTTATATTTAGAACTTTTTAAACTTTTTAAAATTGCATAGTCAAGTGTATTGGTCTTTTCCTTTTATTAGTCCAATTTCTTAAAATTAAGGGCGCAGCCTTATTCCTTTGGGAAACATTTATAGAAAACAACTTTATGTATGTTCAGTTTATAGATACCCACGGCCTACTTATACTTGTTTTTCAATTTGGTGAGCCAGAGGAACAATTGTTCATATGGAGAGGTCCGTCCTCTTTCCCTTGCTTACTAAAAGGGTCCTTGGCTTTGCCCTAAACTTCCTCCTCTCCCCCTCACTCCCTGACAAAGGAAGATCTTTCCTTGCCAAACTCCTTTAAGATTTCGTGCTACACAATCAAAAAGAATTGTAGCCCTAGAGAAGGAAATTCAGGTTTATTTGGAAGAGATTTAGAGACAACTTCTAGAGAGTGAACAACTATGGTATCTGAGGGAAGTGAATACAGAAACAAATAGAATTTTTAAAATATTGCTGTGGTTTGCGAATATTCTTCACAGAGTCTGAAAAATACATGCAAAAGAGCCTGCTTTTCTTCGAATGTACATTTTGTTTGTTGGAGTGTTTTTTCTTTGATCACAACACTGCTCAGGTCTACTACATATGTTACAATTTTATAAGCAAGGCTTTTTTAAAATTTATGAATATGAGCAGGTGCACATCTCTATAATGTTCTATAATATATGTTCCCAATACTTCAGATACTTGGTTTCCCACATCCTCTTCTTTTTTCTCATTAGAGGCCCCTTCTGGTCTCATAGTGGTTTTCTTTTCCCCATCCACTTAATGAATGGTTACTTAAATGAGCCATGATAAATGTCCTGGCATGGTCTCAAATTAAATCCATTACAAATGTTGGGTTGCTTCGGCTAAAATGCCTCTTATCCCAGAAAATGGAATTCCAGACTCATTTTTCAGAATTATCTAGGAAGAGCCTACATTCATAAATTCTCTCATTAAAAAAGTGGTATAGTGGTTGAGAGCTCAGCTCTGAAACTCACTACCACTCTTTCATCTTAGTTCAGTTACTATTGACTGTAATACTGGGAAAATTACTTAACCTCTTTATGCCTCAGCTTCCTTATCTAAAGGGAGAACATCCCTGTAGATATGTTCTATCTAACCTCACCGGGTTTTGGTGACACTGTATATGAGTTAGTTCAGGTAAAGGACTAGTAGAGTAGCTGACGCCTAACATAGTAACTGCATCCAAATAGGAGGTGTTTTAAGAGGTTGTCTTACAGATACTGCATGAACATTTGCTAGAGCTAAAGGCAACCACATTTGGTGATCCATATTTGAGTTCCTGGGTTCTAATTCATTCATTCGCTAATTCATTGGTAGTTCACTGAGTCCCTTCCATGGCAATTCTGGCTGTATGCCAGCTATGAAGCCACAAAGATGAACAAGACACAGTTGTTCCAAAGAGTTCAAGCGCTGCAGATAAAATAACTACATAACAAACAAATTAAAATGCAGTGTGAAATGGCAAGAATAAAAAAGCCTATAAGAGACAAGGACAGTGCAAAGGAACGAGTAATTAAGACTGTTGAGGAGCTCTCAGAAGACTTTTTAAAGGAGACAAAAGACTAGCTGAAGAGTTGAATAATGGCAGCCCAACAGCAAAACGAGCAGGAGAAGATCAAGCAAGGTAAATAGTGTGCAAAGTTCTGAAATAGTAAGCAATTTAATCTTACTGGAGTATAAAGTTTGAGTCCAGAAACGGCAAGAGATGGTGCTAGAGCAACTTAGTGCACCCTGGTAAGAAGATGATAGATCCAAGTCAGAGACAGCTGCTGTTTGTTGCATAACTACTGTTCATATAACTAGGCATTCAGTTCAGAGGTGTCTCCATACCTGGAGTAGACACAGGTTGCGATTATGTGGTTATTTTACTCCACCCATACTTCTGTTTTCCTACTTTAACATCACTTGAATTGACTGCTTGAGCTTGGATCCTTAGAAATAGGAATTCAGCCAGAATAAGGCAAGCAGCAGCATGGATGAATGATACACAGATACATCAAGATGTGTGCAGAGCCCTTAATGTAACTAATTGCACTAAGCATTACACTTGACTCATTTAAACACCCAACTTCTTATTTGTATAGTTTGAGAACCTTCTATTTTTCCAGTCCAATTTTACTTTCAGACCTCTTGTTGAGGCTGAGCTAGTCATTATATTTTCTGTGTCTAGAAATAGTCTGGCTTCTCCTGCTTCTTTTGAATTTTCTTGAGCTAACTTTGTAAGGAGCCTTTCCTCCTAATTGTCTTCTATCTTAACATGTGTCTATTTGCATTTTTCCATTTTAGATATTTCACTAGGCTACTAAAAATGAACTACTGTCCTCCATTGAATCATGGACTTATGAGTCAACTCAGGTTAGGCTGCACCAATCTTTGGGCTAAAGTCTTGTCCCTTTAATTCTTTGCATATTTCCCAAAGCAACACTTTTCCTTTGGACTTTTCTGGTGGAAACATTTTTGCCTAAAATTATTGCCTCCATTGACTAAAAACTCTTCCCTCTAGACAGATTAATGCCCTCAGTCATAGATCTACTAGAACTAGATTGATAACTTAAATCTTCCTGGTTTTCCTGGCAACCATGGTTTGACCAACCAGGACCCACAATAATCCAGCTAACTATACCCTGGATGTGTGTCTGCAGCCTGTTCTGATGACACCTCTCCTTTCCCATGATGTGCGGTGCTCATGTATCCTTTCGCTTTTAGTAAAAAAAAAAAATTAGCTGATTATTGGTAACAAGATTGTGAACAGCACAATGTTTCTACATTTCTACATGATGTGCTGTTTTTTCTCTTCCAAAAGATTCCCTTTTCACCTACAAATGGTGAACACAAAGCAAAATAGTCCTTAATGTGATGGTTTGGCTTCTAATATAATTGCTGCCTCACCAGTAGAAAACTCCTTCAGGTCTCATTTAAATTCTTTAACTCTTTCTTGGCATTCTGTAGAGGTGCTTCCTAAATCTCAAAGCACTTTGCTAAATAATCTATATTCCTGTCTACTATTCAACAATAATTTTTTAAAACTAGAGGCTAGGTATTGAATGACCACATCATGTCAGCTGCCTGATGAGTCAGTGTTATATTAGCATTTGTGTGTGTATGTGTGTGTGTGCACATTTCTGCTGTCCTCATTTCGTCCTTGTTTAAAAAGGAATTCATAGCTATAGAGTATTTACAAAAGCTAATTAGGAGCTTTCACATTCATTTAACACCTTTCTACTAAAAATACATAAAATACATAATATATTTTCAACATACCCCTACAATGATGTCAGCTCTGTACGCTCAAAAGATAAGTATTTCACTTCAATTCTAGTGCCCTAAGACATTCCTAGAATTTTAAAAATGTTTTCTCTGAAATGAAAGTCAACAAGATACTTAAATGTTTTCACTGAAGACAAAACTGCATAACATTTACCAATTATGTGAATATGGAATGAATAGCATGTGTGGCTAATTATCAAATTGTTACATTTATCAAAAATTCCACTATTTCATTTCACAGTTAATAACACTGGATTCTATTACAATACTGCTTCTGGTATGCTACAGTATATAATTGTCTGAGGTAGTCATATTAACTGTAAAAGACCTTCACAAATGAGACGGTGCCCTTGAAATTATTTATTGAATTGTTTTGAGGAAGGCATTGATACCCACAGTTGAGAGCACAGGTTCTGAATTCAAAGTTAATGTCATTTAAAATATATCCTATAAGGAAATATATAGCTTTATCTATTTTGCCTATACAAATCCCTCTGAAGCATAAATCATAAAACAAAGAACACTTATCAACTGAGTAGCAGTATGCTGACAAAAGCTAGGAAAATAAAAGCAACTCTAGACCATTGTACCAAAAGACCCTGAGGGCTGATTTTTCTAGAGTGCAGGTGCTGCAAACTAATCCATAATTTTTGGTTTTTTAGAAAGTATTTGAATATCCAAACAGGCACATTAGTTAAGGAGTTGCATGGATGTTGTCAGTTCTGTGGTTTGCAAGAGCTGTGGAATGGAGAAAGGACACAGTGATAGATACTTCTCATCTACACAGTGTGCATAGCTAGATACAGTTACTTTATACACTCAAAATCTGCAACTCACACTTTATTAGCAATTGCTAACTGATCTACCTGAAATGGTATTTTGGTTTGCTTCTAAAGACTGAGGTCAAACAAGTGAGAGGAAACAAAAATGTGTCTCTGAAGAAAAGCAATTTAAGAAGTAAGCTTAAATAATTTAATAACATATTTCACATTTATAATTTATATAAGTAAGTAGCAATTTTAGCTTAGTTTTTTGAAATAATAAGAAAAACATGACAGGTCATTAGCTATCATCCCTGAGAACTTGTTCTGAGAGAGAAATCCTTGTTCTCCAAGCCAGAATGGAATGAGTTTTCAGTTTGTTCTACGGCCAAGAGATATTATCCTCGTTTTCTAGGCTGACTTGCAAAGCCCTAACCTTCAAATATCACACATAAGGATATTTGAGTTCTTTGTGAGTTGCTGAAATTCTGGGCTTCTGGGACACAAAAGCCAGGCTGAGCTTTCCTAACTAGAGTATGTGCGAAACCTCCAACTAACTGCCTAGAATATACACATTTTGGAAAATTGACAGAAAATGCTCCCTAGCAACACAGCTAAATAGAATGGGCTTCTCGGGAAACATTCTAAGAGGGAACAAGATCCCAAAGCAGAATTCCGAAAAGAAAGAAAATGAATAATCAGCTTTCTTCTGCCCTTCACAGCTGCCCCTCTACCTAGTGAACAACCGGCAAAGGAGCTGCGTTGTTACAAGATGCACACTGGGGAGCAGAGCGGCAGCTGGTGTATAGGCAGCTGAACGCCCCAGCAAGCCCTGGCCCCAGGAAACAAACACCTCACAGGTTTAAGGTAGAATGAAAACGGGAAATGAAGCTAATTCACTTAGGAGGAAGCCTCCTACACAGGGAGGACGGCCCGAGACCTCCAGAGCACATGAAGCTTCGCTAAGGCATCTCTTAGAAGGGAGACCTACAGAAGTTCGTAGAAATGAACAGCCCCTTCTTAGAAAGAGTGATATTGAAGTTGTGTTAACAAAAATAAAACGCACAAGGGCCCACTGGAAAGGGATGGACTGGGGTGTGGGGGGTGGGAAATCCTTGTTTACTGAACAAATGTCCTTCAAGTAAACTATGAACCCTATGACTTGGGTTGCATTCACTCCAAACTCTCACTGAAGTCAGCCAAATCTTCTGTCTTCCTAATGAATTTAGCAGATTATCCTGGTTATACTTTTTAATAAATTTCACACATGATGTGAGCTTTGTAAGGATGGTATTAAATTGGGGCAGAATAGAAACACTGCAAAAATTTTGAAGTAATTTTTTTGCCATTACAAAAGTAACCCATCCTCAGAATATAAAACAACTAGGAGAGAACGCATCAGTACATGATGAAATTACCTAACTGACATTTTGGTGTATTTACTTTCCAGTAGCCTTTTACAACTATACCGTGGCAATTTCTACTCCTACTGCTATGCCTCCCCTTCCCTCCAACTAAAGCTGTTGATGGTTCCCTCCTGCACGGGTTTCAGTAGGGCAGAACGGCAGGCCGGTGCAAGTGGGTAAGAACCTTTGATAACTGCTAATAAGGGATCCCCTCCTAGCATTTGCTACAGTATCTCCAACATGCTCCCATTTCAGAGGGTACTGACTCTTGCCCCACCCCCATCACTGAGCTTCTTTTGACTCTGGAATTTAACATGTATAATTCTGAAGACAAGCTATAGGAATTCAGTGAGATTTGTTAAAAGAATTCATGCACACCTATTTAGTGTAACACACTGTGCAAGCCCACTGAACATTTGCAAAGGGAATGGAAGGCACAATTCACATACACAACTAGCACAACATAAGTAAAGGGATCATAGGAGCAAATGCAGAGGGTTGCAGGCTTTGTATTAGCTGCAACAAACAGTACTGGCTTGTGTCTTCACCATGTTTTCTAGTATTCTAGCACATTTCTCATCTGATTTGAGAGCCGCAAGGATTGCATATGGATAAATTATCAGAGAAAGAATGAAGCTGACTGGGATGCTGTCTCCTAAAACTTTCAGGCACAAATCTTAGACAAAAGAAGGCAGAAGCCTGATGGAAAACTTTTTTATTTTAAAATTGTATCCCTTCTGTTGCGCACTGTTTCCCTGATGCGGCACCGTCTACTTTGGTTTGGGTCTAGTAGAACTTTTCAGGAACAGTGTCCATTGTCATGGGGTGAAAATGTGGAGAGTGTTTCTGGCAGGATCTATGTCAGTGTGTGCTCACTCATGGGTTATAGGTTTTCATTCCAAGATTTCCTGGTCTGTCACCAACTAGTTCTCGGACGACGGGCAGGTTGTTCGAACATGTTGAGTCTCAGTGTTTTCATCTGTAAAAGGGACTAAAAGCATTTATGTTGCCTCCTTTGTCAAGCTGCTTTCAGTACTGAATGAGAATGCCCAAAGGCACTGAGAGATGGAAGATATTTCTGGCACCTGGTTCTCTTAAGCTGTAACTAGATTCACCGTTGATTGCCTGGAATCATAAGGCATGAGCGGTTAGTTATGTGAATCGTATGTACGGTTGACAAAGACAGGAATTCCCCTCTGCTAAGGCAGTGGGAGCCCATCTGTGATCAGCATTCCTATAGTCACGGAGACTGAAGGGGGTGCTGGGCAGCGAGGGCAGGCAGTGTGTGCGCTTTCATAATAGAGCAACAAATGCTTCCTCAAACCAAGTACCAAGAGAAAACAGCCTGCACCTGGACCTGGGTTTTTATCATGTTGTGTTTTTTTTTTTCTAAGACTTGAGTTAGATCCTGTGTGGAATTGTGAATGCCCGTATACCTACTTCATGACAGGACAGCAGAGCAATCTGTTTTCAAAGGCCAAAGCTGTTTTTATTTTCCCGCCAGGTCTGCGGTTTTTCTTTGCTCTCTTCATCCCAGTGAGGCTTTTTTTCCCCCTCATTTTGAGTCAGCAGACTGCTGGTAACAAAGGTACCCAGCTGTTCTCTGAGCTCTAATCTCCAAACAACTTTTAATAGGTACTGCCTGCCTGGCACACCGTTGGCTGTCACAATATAACACACCAGACTGAAGGTATTTTAAGGAGGATTTGGAGCATTATGGTGAAGCGTGGTTTTACCCAACAGTTTAAGAATAGAATCACTAATATCTCTCTGTAATGATTTGTTTTCCTTTGATAGATGAGTGTGTGTTCTGGACAGCTTGCTGCCATTTCAAGGGAGCTGGCAGAAGTCTCCCAGGTATTCCCAATCAGTCCTGGACAAACAATAATCGGCTTAGCCGACACGGACCCAGCAGATCATAATTATCTCAACTAATCTCACCCCAAAAGCAATGTTGTGTGGCAGACACCAGATTGTCCCCACTTTAAAGATGAGGAAAGTGAGTTTGAGAAGTAGCTAAGGTCACACAGCAAGTAAGTGGCAGATCCTAGATTCCTACCAAAGCAATCTGATGCCATCAAAATCCATCAGCTTTTTAGCAATTTAAGTTTGTAAGATGATGGATTCATTTAGATTGATTTCATCATTCCACAATGTAAACATAGATCAAGACATATTGTAACCCATAAATATAATTATGTCAATGTTAAATAAATTTTTTAAAAATCGTAAAAAAAACCAGACCATCCTATTTTTCTACTGAAGTGGGTATAAACAGAGACTGCTTAATATATGCAAAACAAGGTTAAACATGGTGGATGGTCCCATTTTATTTAGTGAGTATCTCCAAAGCTAACACAAGCCCACCATTGAAATTTTTAATATATCAGAGAAATCACATCTTTATATAGTCTTGGCCTCCAGGAAGATTCGTGTTTCTCCCATTTTGAAGGCTCATTTACAGCCAAGGAGAAGCTTGGATATGAGGAAAGCTTAATATAACACTATAAAGCCTCATTAATCGACTCCATTAATTATTATAGAATCAATATTAGAATTGGAAAAGTATATGATTGTATCATTTAAATCCTTGTTCTCAGGAAATCTCTCTCTCTCTCTCTCTCTCTCTCTCTCTCTCTCTCTCTCTCTGTCTCATATCTCTATCTCTTGCTACCTCTTTCTCTCAAAGTGCAATGTGGCCTTGGGGAGTTCAGCAATTTGTCAATGGTATGCAAGTGAATAGAAGATTTACTTAAATGACTTCAGGGTCTCATTTTGAATCTTTGTCTGCTTTGTTTTTCCATTTCCTTCATCATTGGATTACTCCCTGTCGCTTTTTGCTCTTAATTGTACCACCTTAAGCTACAATGTAGTCTGCTGTTTATGGTAGGGTTACAACATGTTAGAATTTTATTTCAAATAAGATTAATTAGCTTCTGAGAAAATATCTGAGTAACTCACTCAAACTGAAAGGATGGTGCATTACTGCAAATGTTGTGATACCAGGTCCTGGAGCAGACACTTAATATCTGCTGTTAGACACTTAATAAGTGTTGGCTACTCAATGCTTTATTTCCCACTTCCAAGCCATTTTACGCATTTGGGATTGCCAGATATTTAGCTTATAAGGGAGTGAAGTGTCTCTGGGCCTTTTTAAATTTCATCTTTGTGGTGCAACAGTAACCTTTTGTTAGGAATTTTGTAAGACCTTTTCTGAGTTAATTGCATAGGGTGTTGACTTGTTAGTCAACACATAAATATTAAATTTATTAAAAACTACATTGTGATAAAAATATATTGACATAAAAGTAAGTATACACTTCGTTTTATACTTTGCTATCTCAAAATCTCAGAAATGGCCTCACTTAAGAAGTGTTATCTCATGTTCCAAGTTAGTGTTGAATATTTGTGCCTAAGTTCTCACATTCTATTAATAAGCACTTGTCTGTGCAGTGTTTGATTCTTCCCTATAATTTTTGGCTTTACCTGAATCATCAGTGATAGCCAATTACTGTCTGAAGTCTATGGAAGCTCTTTACAAGTCAGAATACCTTCTCCTTGGGGATCAGCTTTACTTCTGTATTCTGATCTCTGGTGGCCTTGCCTCACCTTCTCTGATTTCTGGGATTCCAGATTCATTTTCTTATGCTCTTCACTTGAACTGTCCTCTCCTTCAGTAGGAATCTTCCTATTTCTCTAGGGACTATGGAATTATTGTGCCTTTAAGTTTTGTTCTCTAACCTATAACCTTGATCCAACCAACAAATGCTTTCAAAGTTATATAATTGCACGTTAATAATAATATATACAACAGTTGAAGAATTTGTACATGCCAGAAACTATTCTAAGAACTCCCCACATGTTATTTTATATAATCTCAGCACCCTATGAAATTTATCTTTAATTTCTAAAACAGCTAGCAATTTTCATAGTTTTTATTAGTTTTGACTAATTACTAGTTTTGACTATCTCAAATTTTTTTTTTTTTCTTTTTTTTTTTTTTTTTGAGACGGAGTCTTTCTCTGTCCCCCAGGCTGGAGTGCACTGGCACGATCTCGGCTCACTGCAAGCTCCGCCTCCCAGGTTCACGCCATTCTCCTGCCTCAGCCTCCCGAGTAGCTGGGATTACAGGCGCCCGCCACCATGCCCGGCTAATTTTTTTTGTATTTTTAGTAGAGACGGGGTTTCACCGTGTTAGCCAGGATGGTCTCGATCTCCTGACCTCGTGATCCGCCCGCCTCGGCCTCCGAAAGTGGTGGGATTACAGGCTTGAGCCACCGCGCCCGGCCCTATCTCAAATTTTTTAACGTATCTGTTATTGCCTATTTCAGGTCACTTTTTATAGCTACTGACATCTCCTTCATTTTATTTTTGACGGTTCTTTATATTATAAATGTGGTTCCTTTCATAGCTGCTCCTGCTGCTGGTACTCAGAGTGCTAAATTTCCCCACCTGCCTCTCAATATCAAAGTGGCTTAACTCTCTCTCCAGCCAAACAGATCAACAAGCCTTGCATCTTCGTTCTCCTTTCTGTTATCCGATAGCTCTGAGAAGTACCCTGCCTGTTTTTAATTTACACCTTAGTGTTTCTCAATATATTGGCCACAGATCAAAGGCAGCACAACAGGGGTATGCTTGTTAAAATTCAGATTCCTGGATCCCACGCCCAAGAAATGATCTGTGGATCTGACCTTGCATTTTATGCTAGCCTCCAGTGATGATAATATGCACTAAAGTTTGAAAATCACTGTTCTAGATGAAAAATTGTCTTATCACTTGGCTTCTTAAAGGGACCTTATTTTTTGATATTTAAATACCATAAAACAAAATATGAATTAAGCAGATTTCTTCACAGGGAGAAAGACGAAATGCTGAAATTCTCTGCATAGATGGTCTTTTATACACTCACTCTCATCTAGGCCCACCTATCCTATTTCTGAAAGTTCCTGTGAGCCTTCCTAGTAAGTACCCAATAAGCAGTTGTCTGTGCAGTGTTTGATGTTTGCCTTGGGGCCTGCTGCACCAAGATTAAATTGGTTCCATAGGCTCAGAAGAGGTAAATTTTGGATGATTACAAATGTGTGCTTGTGTGTGTCTGTATACTTATATATATGCTTTCCCTATATGAGTGTAGGCAGCCCCCCATGTCTGTGGATTCTCATCCATGGATTGAACCAACTGCTCATCAAAAATATTCAAAAAGAAAACAAAAAATACAACAAAAAACACAAATACAGTATAACAATTTGCATGGTATTTATATTGTTTTAGTGTTACAAGTAATCTAGAGACATGGAAGGATATGCGTAGGTTATATGCAAATACTATGCCATTTTTTATACAGTACTTGAGCATCTTCTGGTTTTGGTATCCATGGGGGTCCTGGAAACAACCTCCTGAAGATACAAAGACAACTGTATATATACAGATGTTAATTTCAATGATTATGTATATTGTTATGATCTTCTGTGGGTGTTATGTATATACATTTGTATATGAGCAAATACAGCATATATAGAAACCTAAATCCTACTTCCACCTTTTATACTGTAGATGTCTGTAATATCCTACCAACTCATCATGATGTAACGCTGTTGCTGTGACAGGTAGAGTAGCTTGAAAAGCTGCGAAAGTGAAAGATGAGAATCGATGAAACATAGATTTTCTATGACTGCATTGCACCTGCCTAGTTGTCGAAAAGCTATGTTAAAAGTCTACCGACCCCAAGCCTTCTAATTCTGTTCAATATAAGCTCTTTGGTATGTTTTCCATATAAGCCTAAACTTAGCTTCATAATCTTTCTTAAAACACTGGTCAAGGGAGTCAATAACAGAAGTTCAAATATAGCATGAGTGATGAAAACAGTTTTCAGAGAAAAAAGACAAACACTATTTTCTTTGAAATCTTGGTGCCTAGCACAGTTTCACACCTGCTAAATAAATAACAAATAAGTGAGTGGTCAAGAAAAAACCTCCATTTGTGAATCATTTTATGACATTTAGGTTTGATTTCTTCTTCAATTGGATATTACCCACCACTCCTATATACTTTTGGGGCCAACCCTAGACACATGAGATTTCATCTTGGACATATTGAGGCAAAAATTTATGGTAGCTAAATTCTTAATCCAAGAGCATCACTACCAATTCCTGTCTCCTGATGAATATATGGGAAGCTCCTCAAAGGCAGAGCTAGAATGATAGCTCTTATCTACTAAGTAGACATGACGTGTTTGTCATTGTGCTAAATACTTTATATACCACCTCGCATTTAATCCTGCCAGAAAGTTTGTAAAATGTTTTATTTTCCCCACTTTAAAGAAACGGAACACAGAAAGGTTGGGTAACTTGCCCAAGGTCACATTGCTAATAAAGTGGTGAAACATGGGTTGTCTGCCTCCACCTGTAGGATTAGACAGACTTGCACCTTTCCTGCTGTATTCCATCCATGCTTGCTTCCCCAGTATTTGCCGTAGCTCCCTACAAATAAAAGGTGCTGAATAATTTTTTGTGATTATATGTAGTTCAATAAACTGGTACACAAGAGATTGTTAGTGCTTCAGGTAATTTTAGGCATTATTTGGACTATGTCTCAGTCATGGTAGGTAAGATAATGAACTCTTATAGCCAAATTCCAGGGTTTGAATGCTTGAACCACCACTCGCGAGATCTTGGACAAATTACTTCTCTACACCTCAATTTCCTCACCTGTAAAATGGGGATGCTTGGTGTAATAATTAAATACATTGATATGTGTAAAGTTATTTGAAGAATGAATTCTGGCATAGAGTAAATCCATTTAAGTGCTTCTAGGGTTATCAGTGTTACTGTTATACCGGAGGCAAAATATAGTGTTCAGTGACTTTCATCTGTTTAGTAATGTATTATGATGCAACAACCATAGGTCAAGTTTATGTTAAGTGGATGAGACTGTCATGGTGCTTGCCTCTATACAACTGGCAGCCTGTCAGGAAAGATGGACAATTAGATAACTACAGTAAGCTATGAAGAGTTGCATGCAAATTTAGGAGAGGTGAGCAACACACATAGGAGATCCAGGTTGTGAAAAAGCCTTGAATGCTGAGATCTTCAGCAAGATTTTTAGACAAGGGCAAGGTTTAGTCATAATGACATCTGAGACACTTATAACTGGCAATAAAAAATGAATAGTTCAAGGAGCAGAGAATGGTAGCCAAGAGAATAAGGATGTGGTTACAGTAGTTCAAATGTGAGGTTACAATGCTTCCATCTAGAAACGGCAGAGGGAAGGAATGGAGGGGATACCTCAAAAAAAGAAGAAGCAGTAAGATGTATTGACTGACTTGAAAGAAAATATAAGAACTTGCTTGAGGACTTCTAAGCATTTAGTTGCAGAGATGGATCCAAAATGCAAGCTTTCTAACTTGGGGTCCCCATGGTAAGAATGCAGTAGTGCAGTAATGAAAAGACTTCCCATTATTATATGGTTCTCAGAGTGTGACTACAGCACCATCCCAGAACTCCTTAGAAATGCAGATTATTTGGTCCCAGCTTTATGAAGCAGAAACTCTAGGGGCCCAGCAACCTGTGCTTTATCAAGCCATCCAGGTGACTCTGATGTTCAAAATGTTTGAGAACCACTTGCACTAACTTACTCATTTAATATCTATTATGCCTTAGGTGGATACATTTGCAAAGTGGAATCCAGGTGCCTTTAAGGAGTTTACAGTCTAGTAGGTATGTAAACATCAAAAATCACCCAAGTAATGAAATCTTAGCAACAAAAAGGGCATGAGTACACTTAACAAAGGGATTTAAACTTGCCAGAATAAATAGAAGTTCCGGGAGAAGTATTATTTAGGATGAATCCTGAAACATAAACAGGAGTTTCTTTTAGGTAAAAGCACAGTTGTAGAGAAGCAAAGGAAGGCCTCAGTAGCTAGAGCACAATAAGGAAAGGCAACAGGAGACTGGATGAGGATGAAGCATTGG
This sequence comes from Nomascus leucogenys, assembly GCF_006542625.1. Classification (NCBI taxonomy): domain Eukaryota; kingdom Metazoa; phylum Chordata; class Mammalia; order Primates; family Hylobatidae; genus Nomascus; species Nomascus leucogenys. The sequence goes on along the minus strand of NC_044402.1, from coordinate 45,555,897 downwards.
AGACCCAAATGATCATGCAGCCTCCTTGGTCTTCATCCTCTGTGAAATGGAAAACCATTGAAGGAATTTGAGGAGAAGAGCAGCTTGATGAGATTTGAATTTTTAAATTACTACTTTGGCACTACATGTGTAGACTATATTAACCCCCTGTAATCTACACAGGTATGAACCCAGCCATCCTCAGCAGTGGCACCGATATCTTCAAAAGTTTCCGGTTTGTCTGTCTCTCTGCCTTCTGGATGGGAAGCCTAGCCCTGATGCCTCTCTTCAAATCTGTATGCTTTCTGATCTAACAATTCTGGCTAGTTCAAAAGCAGATATTAGAGTTTGAGTTTTAAACTGGCCTCCAACTATGAAACCACCAAGAGTTTCAATTTAATTTCCCTTTCATGCCCATTCACACCTTGACTCCTTTTGAGAAAAACCAACTATTGATACAGATAATAAGCTTGTTTTATGCTTTGGAAGGAAAAAATGCTCAGCTGAATTCATCATTAAATACAGGCCTCTCATGATGGAGTCTACATTTAAGTCAGACTTCTATTAGCTGAGAAAAGAGTGTCCACTGAGGTATGAAATGTTTATCGTAGCTAGTTCCTGCAAGTGCTGCCAAAAGAGATAGTATTTTCAATGGCCAAAAGCCGAAATGCACAGGACATGAATTATGTATGTCTGTCTCTTTAAAATAAATCAGCACAAATTATCCCATAGGGCAGACTGCAGGAATTGAGGGCCCCTATAAGAAATATTTTGTCTTGGTCTTCTCAGCATCAGAAACTTTGGGATGTAATAGTGGTGACTGAATGAAATTCCAAATCACAACCTTGAATGTTTAAGGGGAAAAAAGGGTAGGAGCAAGCAGTGACCTCTATTTCTGAGCATCATCTGTCAAGATACCAGTAATCAACACATGATTATTATTCTCATCAGCCCAAAGCATGAAAGTAATTGAGTGAAAAAAATCCTCACATTATGTGAAATGATTACTGCCTTTGAGCCATAATAAACAATGATCTCGCCCTGGTGCTAGGCAGCAAAACAAATGAGGGCTGCCTGCTACTGGTGCAGTGCCAGAATCATTACCAGAGTCTACAGTCACCAATCCCCTACTCTCTAGTAAGGAGCTGATTGCATTGTCGGGGCTGGGGAGATGCTACTCAAATGCTGCTCAGATGCAACATTTGGCTCCACATTGGGGAAGCTGGCTGCCTGGCACAAGCCTACTCTTCAGAACTGAAGTTCACATTCACCATGTGGCTCCCCAGAACAATGAGGATGTCCATGAAGAGGCAATGACTTTGGAACATTGGAACTCACTTGTTGCTTACAAATGTAAGCTGTCAAACCAGGCAGCCAGGCAAGCATAAGGCAGTTGGAGGCACAATAAAGGAAAGGTATTACAAAAGGAGGCTTTGGCCTTCTCAGAGAGTGAGGCTGGAGATTAATGCAAAATCTGAAGATCTGAAAGAGCTCTCTGCTACTGGCCCTGCTCCATCAAAGCCTCAACAAGATGAAGGAATTCTTGGAGCAGTTCTTAATGTTCCCCACAAACTGAGCTAAGAAGAGCCACGGGATTGTTTCATAAAATGGTCGGAATTGATGAGCTCGGGCTTCAACCTCCCTTGCGCCACCTTGCAAAGAAGGGTCAGCTGTTACCCACCCTCCACCCATCCTCCGGGCACCTTTGTACAAACTAGATGCCACCTCTTTTTGCCTCCTAGCCTGATTGTCCTTGTTGTAGAGCACAACCTTCGTAACTGTAGGAAGCAGCCCTGAAAGTACTTAAATATTTAAAAATCATGCTGATTTGCTTAAAGGTATCACCAGAAATGCACGGTTATTTCTCAAAAAGGGCCATTTCCACTTGTAGTTCCCACATGTAAAGAGCTTGGAAGTCGTCACTCCTGTTCTTAAAACTAGAAAAATCTGAGCAAACTGAAAAATTGGTGACATTTCTTGGACTCCTCACAGAATTGAGAATACAAAGCAAACTGCTATCCCAGAATCTAAACAGAAAGGTGAATCCAGAGAATCAAAAATGAAATTTGCTTCCCTGGACAGATGCTACTGGAACCACAAATGGGTAGAAAAACTTCAGTGGTAGATTTGATGGATTGTTGGAAGCTGCATATGGACTAGCTAAGGGAAAAAATTCCTGTGTAGCATAATCTTAGGGGGCCCCATACTTTGGTAAGTTTTATCTCTAGGAAACTCACCAGGTTCTCATGTTAGAAACCCAGGAAAGATCTCTTCTTGGCTTTGGCAGGGGAGAAGAAGAAGAGTTACCATTGTGAAATATGCCAAGAGCATTCTTCATAACAAATGCCAACTCCAGAGGAAAAGGCTTTTTATCCTACCAGGAGAAAGATTTATTTCTCTGACTTCAGCATCCTCTAGCTTTCCTGTTTCAACTGGGCTGCGGAGAAGCTAAGAAAACTTGTAAGGTTGTAACCACAACATACAAGCCCATTGAAAGACTGAGATTTGTTCATAAGAGTATAGAACATTTCCCCTCTACACCTTACCACCATACCAACAGGATTCCAATATAGTAACAGCAGGTTACAGATGAAAGAACTGCCAGGCATAGATTCTACTTAGTGAAGTGACCAAAACAAGGATATTAGAGGAATTACAGGCTTCAAATTCCTGTATTAGGGTACCCAAATACAGCAACCATTAAACACAGTTCAACTCCCAGCCAGATAAACATTAAACTTTTATATGGGTTAAGGTTCATTTACCTCAGCTCCTATTACCTGAAACATCATGTCCAACTTTCAACAAAAGATTACAAGGTGTATAGTAAAACAAGAAAAAACAGTCTGAAGACAAAATGCAAACATCAGAATCAGACTGATTCTGTGACACAGGTTTTTAAATTATCAGATAAGGAATTTAAAATAGCTGATTAATATGTTGAAGACTCTAATTGAAAATGTAGAAAATACACAATAACACGTGATTAATATAATCAGAGAAATGGAAAATTCTGAGAAAGAATCAAAAGGAAATGCTAGAAATAAAAAATAGAATGAAGAATGCCTTTGAGGAGTTCATTAGTAGAACAGACACAGCTGAGAAAAGAAACAGTGAACTTGAAGATAAGTCAATAGAAGCCTCCCAAATTGAAAAAAACAAATCAGAGAACATTCAGAGTTGTAGGACAATTTCAAAAGGTATATTATAAGCATAATTAAAAGAAAACAGAGAAGAAATACAAGTAATGACGAAAATTTCCCAAAATTAATGACAGATAGTAAACCACAGATCCAAGAAGTTCAGCAAACACCAGCAGGATAAATATCAAAACAGGAAGGAAAGGAAGCAAGGAGAGAGAAAAAGAGGAGAGAAAAAAGAGAGAGGAAGAAACTACACCTAGACGTATTGTATTCAAAATTCAGAAAGCAAAAGACAAAGCATTTGAAAGAAAGCGGGGAGTGGAGGATTGAGAAACAACTCACAGAAGAACAAGGATAAGAATTACATCACGCTTCTTGTCAAAAACTATGCAAGCAAGAACAGAATGAAATAAATATTTAAAGCATTGAAAGGGAAAAAATCCACAAATATAGAATATCCAGTGAAACTCAACCTCAAAAAAGGAGAATTAGAGTTTTTCAGACCAACAAAAGCTGAGGGATTTTATCACCCAGAAGACCACTCTGCAGATGTTAAAATAAATTCTTCAGGGAAAAGGAAATTATATAGATCAGAAACTCAAGAAGAAAAGAGTGTAACAGAAGGAATAAAGAAGGATAAAATATTTTATTTTTCTTAGTTCTAATCTTAATTGATATAAAAGATAACTGTTTAATAGTAGAAATGATATATTGAGTGATTATAGCACATAGGACAAGTGAAATGAATGATAGCAATGTCACGAAGGATGACAGGGAGAAATTTCGAGGATATTCTGTTTAAAATACCTGCACCACATATCAAGCAATATAGTGGTATTTAAAATTGGACTTTATTAGTGAATTATGTATATTGCAAAATTTCATTTTTAATAAAATTTAATAAGGTATAACTGATATTCCAAAAGAGGAGCTAAAATTGACTCATATAAATATTCAACTAAATCTAGAGAGGGCAGAAAAGAACCAAGGACAAATGTAACAAATATAAAACAATTCAAATATGGTAGATATTAATCCAATTTTATCAATATTACTTTAAATATTAATGGTTAAATGCAGTAATTATAGAACATTTTAGAGTGAATTAAAAATACAAAAACAAAACACAACTCCATGTCATCTGCAAGAAACCCACTTTAAAGATCAAGATTCAGCTTAAAAACAAAGATGGAAAAAATTTTACTATGTTCCTACTAATCAAAAGAAATAGAAGTAGTGTATTAAACAAAATTGACTTCAGAACAACGAAAATTATCTGGGATAAAAAAAGAGCATAACATAAATAGGTCAGTTCTCCAAGAGTACATAACAATCCAAAATGTATGTGTACCTAACCACAAAGCATCAAAATAAGAGGCAAAATTGATAAAATTCCAAGGAGAAATGGACAAATTCACTATTATTGTTGGAAATTTTAACAGCTCTCTTTCAATAATTGATAAATCAAGCAGGCAGACAATCAATAATGATATAGTTGACCCAAACAGCACTACCAATCAACTTAATCTAATTGACATTTATAGAATATGCCATCCAGCAACAGGAAAATATACATTCTTCTGATACTCACGTGGAGCATTCACCAAAATAGAGCACACTGTGGGCCATAAAACACCTCAAAAACTTTAATAAGAATTATACAATGTACTTAGATTACAATGGGATTAAAGTAGAAATCAATAACAAAGACGGCTAGAAAATCTCAAATATTTAGAAATTAAAAGACACTTGTACAAAACACATGGGTCAAAGGACTCTGAAGAATAACTTTAAATATTTTGAACTAAATGAAAATGAGAATACTACTTATTAAAATGTATGTTACAGAAAAATCAGTCCTTAGAAATATTTTGTAGCATCAAGTGCATATATTAGAAAAAACTAAATAATTTAAGCTTCCACCATAAGAAATTTAAAAAGAGCAAGTTAAGCCTAAAGCAACAGAAGAAAAGAAATAATAAAAAATTAGACCAAAAATCAATGCAATGGAAAGAAAGAAAACAAAAGCAATGAAACCAAAAGCTGTTTCTTTGAAATGATCAATACAACTGATAAATCTTTAGCCAGGCTAGCCAAAAATAATAATAAGGAAAAGACACAAATTATCAATATCAGAAATGCAAGAGGGGTCATTACTATAGATTCCAAGGAGGTTTAAGTGATAAGGAAATGCTACAAGCAACTATTCCTGCAATTTTGTTACCTTAGATAAAGTGGACTAAATCCTCAAAAGACACAAACTACCAAAACAGGGAGAAATTGATACAATCTGAATAGGCTTACCTCTGTTTAAGATGTTGAATCAATAATTACCTTTCAAAAAAATAATGCACCAGGCCCAGATGGTTCCACTGGTGAATACTACCAAAGATTTAAGAAAGATTATGATACTAATTTTCCACAATCTCCTCAAAAATAGAAGCAGAAGTAACACTTTTTTGTTTTGTTTTTGTTTTTGTTTTATAAGACAGAGTCTCACCCTGTTGCCCAGGCTGGAGTGCGGTAGTGGGATCTCGGCTCACAGCAACCTCCACCACCCAGGTTAAAGTGATTTGCATGTCTCAGCCTCTTGAGTAGCTGGGATTACAGGTGCCTGCCACCACACCTGGCTAGTTTTTGTATTTTTGGTAGAGTCGAGGTTTCACCGTATTGGTTAGCTGGTCACAAACTCCTGACCTCAAGTGGTCTGCCCTCCTCAGCTTCCCAAATAACACTTTCTAGTTTATTGTATAAGCCCAGCATGACCCTAACACTGACCAGATGAAAGGCTGTGCTCCAAGTGCTCCTGCCCAGTTCCAACAAGATTCATTTTCCCACTTAGAGAGGGATTGCATGCTGTGTACTAAATGTTAACGCAGAGATGGCCCATTCAGACTGGAAGCGACCATAAGCATCGTCTACTGTAGCGTTTCTCAAGCTTGGCTATTTCTATGAATCACCTAGGGGCACTTGTACAACACATCTTCCTGGGCTTTCTCTCTGGAGTGTCTCATTTGGCTGATTTCAGGTGCTCTTGGGATTTTGTTTTTAACAGTTGGCTGAAAGGATTCTGAATATTGGCTAAATTTGGGAAACAGACCTGGCCCATCTCATTTGACAAGTAGGAAGAACTTGAGTCCAGGAGGCAGGGGGGATTTGCCAAAGGTTACTCAGCAAATTGGTTAAATTGGTGAAAAAACTGAGGCTTAACCCTGAATTTGATAAGCAATATAATATATACACACATATATATACATTATTTTTAGCAAAAAATACTGCTTTTGCATCCCTAATGAAAAAATAGAATGGTAGAATATTCAGAAAGTATAGATAAGCAAAAAGAATAAATTAGGAATAGGCCATGACCCTACCACTTAAAGATAAGCCCTGCTAAATTCTGATCTATCTGACCACTATGTTTGCTATTTTACTCATAGATTACATATGCCTGATTATATTATTACAATATTCTTTGTCACTGCCTTCAGTTTGTTTCATTGGTGAGTTTTATATTTGCCCAGAGTAACATAAAAGACCAGATTAGGGTTCTAATTTTCCTTCGTTTCTTTCCATGGTTCCTTACCCAACGCTCGCTAGTTGTGGTCAGCTTTTATTATGTGTTTGCTAATCCATTACTAAGGAATGGAAAAAATATATATATTCCCCTAGGTGCCATAGTTGGAAACTGATACATTTTTTTAACTTTTAGGTTCAGCAGTACATGTGTAGCTTTGTTGTATTAGCAAACTGCATGTCACAGGAGTTTGGTGTACAGATTATTTCATCATCCAGGTAATAAGCATAGTACCCAATAGGTAGTTATTCAGTCCCCCTCCTCCCATCTTCGACTCTCAAGTAGGCCTCAGTGCCTGTTTTTCCCTTCTTAGTGTCCATGTGTATTCAATGTTTGGCCCCCATGTATAAGTGAGAACATGCAGTATTTGGTTTTCTGTTCATGTGTTAGTTCATTTAGGACAATGGCCCCCAGCTCCACTCATGCTGCTGCAAAGGACATGATCTTATTCTATTTTATGGCTGCATAGTATCCCATAGTGTATATGATTCCTCATCTTGTGAATAGTGCTGCAATGAATATATGTGTGCATGTGTCTTTATATGGTAATTTGTATTTCTTTGCATATATACCTAATAATGGGTTGCTGGGTCAAATGGTAATTCTGTTTTAAGCTCCTTGAGAAATCACCACACTGTTCTCTCTAATAGCTGAACTAATTTACATTCCCACCAGCAATGTATAAATGCCCCCTTTTCTCTGCAACCTTGCCTTCATCTGTGATTTTTTGACATTTTAGTAAAGCCATTCTGACTGATGTGAGATGGTAACTCATTGTGGTTTGTATTTGCATTTCCCCAGTGATTAGCGATGTTGAGAATTTTTTCATAAGCTTATTAGCTGCATGTATGTCTTCTGAAAAGTATCTGTTCGTGTCCTTTGTCTACTTTTTAACGAAGTTTGGTTTTTTGCTTGTTAATTTGTTTCTTACAGAGTCTAGATATTAGACCTTTGTTGGATGCATAGTTTGCAAATATTTTCTCTGATTCTATATGGGAGAATGTATTTCTTTCATTCTGTATCTCTGTGCAGAAGTCCCTCAGTTTAATTAGGTCCCATTTGTCAATTTTTGTTATTGTTGCAATTGCTTCTGGCATCTTCATCATGAAATCTTTGCCAGGGTCTTTGTCCAGAATGGTATTTTCTAGGTTTTCCTCTGGGATTTTTATAGTTTTAGGTTCTACAGTTAAGTCTTTAATTGATCTTGAGTTAATTTTTGGTTATAGTGTAAGGAAGGGGTCCAGTTTCAATTTTCTTCATATGGCTAGTCAGTCAGCCCAGCACCATTTATTGACTAGGTATCCCTTTCCCCATTGCTTGCTTTTGTTGACTTTGTCAAAGATCAGATGATTGTAGGCATATGGCATTATTTCCAGGCTCTCTATTCTGTTTCATTGGTCTATGGGTCTGTTTCTGTTCCAATACCATGCTGTTTTGGTTACTATGGATTTGTAGTATAGCTTGAAGTCAGGTCGTGTGATGCTTCCAGCTTTGTTCTTTATGCTTAGGATTGCCTTGGCTATATTTGAGCTGGTTTTTGTTTCCATATGAATTTTAAAATAGCTTTTTCCAATTCTGAGAAGAATGTTATTGGTAGTTTGATAGGACTAGCATTGAATCATACTGCTTTGGGCAGTATGGCCATTATTACAATATTGATTCTTCCTATCCATGAGCATGGAATGTTTTCCAATTTGTGTCATCTCTGATTTCTTTAAGCAGTGTTTTGTAATTCTCATTGTAGAGATCTTTCAACCTCCCTGGTTAGCTGTATTCCTAGGTATTTTACTCTGTTTGTGGCTTAAGGGATTGTGTTCTTGACTTGGCTCTCAGCTTGGATGTTGCCCATATATAGAAGTACTACTGATTTATAGATGTTGATTTATGATCTGATTTATGTACCTTGGTTTTTGTATCCTGAAATTTTGCTGAATTTTTTATCAGACCAAGGAGCTTGTGGGCAGACACTATGGGGTTTTCTAGGTATACAGTCATAATGTCTGCAAACAGGGATACTTTGATTTCCTCTCTTGCTATTTGCATGCCTTTTATCTCTTTCTCTTGCCTAATTGCTCTGGCTAGGGCTTCCAGTACTATGTTGCATAGGAGTAGTGAAAGGGCATCCTTGTGGTATTCTAGTTCTCAAGGAGAATGCTTCCAGCTTTTGCCTGTTCAGTATGATGTTGGCTGTGGGTTTGTCATAGATGGCTCTTATTATTTTGAAGTGTGTTCCTTCAATGCCTAGTTTATTGAGAGTTTTTAACATGAAGGGATGTTGGCTTTTATCAAAAGCCTTTTCTGCATCTATTGAAATGATCAGGTGGTTTTTGTTTTTAGCTCTGTTTATGTGGTGAATCACATTTATTGATTTATGTATGTTGAACCAACCTTGCATCCCAGGGATGAAGCCTACTTGATCGTAGTGAATTAGCTGTTTCCTATGCTGCTGGTTTTGGTTTGCTAGTATTTTGTTGAGGACTTTTCCATCTATGTTCATCAAGGATATTGGCCTGAAGTTGTTATTTTGTTGTTGTTATTGTTGTTGTCTTTGCTAAGTTTGGGTATCAGGACGCTGATTTCATAGAATGAGTCAAGGAGAAGTCCTTCCTCCTCAGTTTTTTGGACTATTTTCTGTAGGGTTGATAACAGCTCTTCTTTACACATGTGGTAGAATTCGGCTGTGAGTCTGTCTGGTTCTGGGCTTTTTGTGGATTGGTAGGCTGTTTTGTTTTGTTTTTTACTGATTTAATTTGGGAACTCATTATCGATACGTTTGGGGATTCAATGTCTTCCTGGTTCAGTCTTGGGAGGTAGTATATTTCCGGGGATTTATCCATTTCTTCTAGATTTTCTAGCTTGTGTGCATAGAGGTGTTCATACTAGTCTCTTAGGGGTTTTTATTATTATTTCTGTGGGAAATTTGTCTTTGTTAATATAAGAACTTCTGACTCTGATTTGAAATGTCATATTTGTCAGATACAGTTCTCCTTCCTATTTCTTGATAATATTAAATTCATGTAAGAAGTCAGACTTTCAGGGGATGAAAATATCCTAGAAGATAAAAGGGTTTGCAGCTCATGTTGTACCTCAGATAGTCTGACCTAAATATTTGGAAGTGGTGGGAACTGCAACAGAAACCCTGGACATAATGCCAAGCCTATGCTCAGAGTCCCACATAGGCCACTGCCATTGTATCTACTGCCAGGTTTCAATGTAATTTTAGGTTCCATTTGGAACCTAAAGCAATTACCCTGAGATTATTCTTGGATATTTGCTGGAATGAGGAGGGAAAAGAAATTGGAATCAGGAAATGCAGGTCATTGGTCACAAAATCAGGATCAAATGCCACTTCCCCAAGGAAGCCTCCATTAAACTTCAGAATAGATACATTTCCTTAATATATCCCTGAGGTATCTTTTTTTTTTTGTCCCTTTTACTTTTCCTTCATAATGGTTAGCACAGTTTCTCATGAAATATTTGTGTGATTATTTGGTCTCCTCTTGTAAATCAGAGTTCAAGTGTTTTGCTCTCCATTGCATCTGAAACATTCAGCACAGTTCAGGGTGCATAGTTTTATCCAATATATATTTGTAAAATGAACAAATTAATGAATAACTAAAAATTAGCGTTAAGGTAAACTGGGATTATCACCTGAGTCTCAGGTTGTTTTGAGGGTAGAAAAGGGAGAAAGATAGCTCTAGTTTTGTGATTGTTAGTTTGTCACGATGTACATTCTTTTTATTAAAATCAGAACTATCCTTGGCATCTTGCCCTTTCATGGACATTAGTTATGATTCTTTCCAAAACCTGTGTTCCTAATGTAATAATTGCTTTGAAAATTGAAAATATCACAAGTAATATTTATTGATATAAATTTTTCCAGACAATGTTAAACACAGAATTTAAACAGAGGGAAGAGTACTAATTTACTTATGTTATTTAAACATTGAACCTCAGAATTCTTGCAATGGTGATTTCCTTATGGGCTTGACGTAAAAATTACAATTTAAAACTTCTCAATACATTATTGTCCTATGTGTGTGTTCTGTGCATTTTTATAATTTTTAACAATTCTCCATTGGATAAAAAATTTGTAGTCTCCATGTACAGAAGTGGAACCTTTTTTCAATCCTACAAGAAATTTGTAATGTAAGGCCTGCTTTTGCTAAGCCTTGGGAGAATAGGAGAATGAAATCAGTAGGTTTTAATAAGAGGAACTTGTTATCCCAGCTCCTATCCAAGAATTACTTCCCACTAATATATTTCCATTTTGTTAAAGGATCTTGAATAAGGACTGAGTATGGACGATTTGGTTGCCTCTTGGATCAAATAATTTCCAGTTCTCTTGACATTCAATTTGAGACACAACTTTGCTATATGTGATATATAACTCTACCCACTAAAAATTATTCACTTCAGGAACTATTTTTTTATCACTATATTTTTTGTACAAACTTTAGTTTTTGAAGCACTAGAGGTATGTTAATGATTCATGTAATAATTTGATGCAATTTATAAACCTATGCAGATTATTTGGAGTTTTCTAAATTATTAAAAATATTTAATTTGCATGAGGTAGTAGTCACTTTTTTGGTGTACAGTTCTATGAGGACTAACAAATACCTAGATTCTTATAACCACCAACACAGATAGAATTATCTTATGTGGGCCCTTCAAGGTCAGACCGTCACAAAATATAATTTGTGGTTCAACAACTCAACTTCTAGGAATATGTCCAAGGGAAAAAAAAACTTGTGTCTACATAAAAACTAGTAGATGAATGTTTATAGCACACTATGCATAAGCGTCAGAAATTTTAAAAATAATGTTACTATAAACTAAATGTTACCTTTGTTAAATTTTACTTTTTTTATCCAGGATAAGACAATTATCTAGTATATCAGTTGGAAGTTGCTTATCATTTCTCATATTCTCAGCATTTGCTAATAGTAGGATGGTTAAGAGTGCCATTGAATTGATCTAATTTAAGGCACTTGAGTGCAATTACGTATTCTTATTCTTCTGTTTTCTAATCTAGGTGCTTGCATATGTATGGAGGGGCCTAATGGATCAGTGAATTATCAAAACAATGAGTAGCACTTGTATCAAGAAACTATTATGCAATTATAATTAAAAACCATTAGTCATTAGAATTTTTTGTCATTTTTTCCCCTTTGGTAAGTGTTCTTTATTTTCTTCCAGCTCAGTAGGCTAATTCTAAAGAATAATTTAATTTTCCAAATGCTCGAGCACACCAACTGTGTTCATGTGTTTCTAAGAATTATTTAATAAGGCCTGCAGATTAACTTGCCATAATTTCTGAGTGGTAACCACGTCCTACACAGTGGTGGCAAAAAAGGTTGCACGTGCTGGAAATGATTGACATCTGGGCATGAAGAGGTATCAGGGCCTGAAGAACTTCACTTCAAAAATATCAGAGCATGTACCTCTTCACCTTAGCAATGTAACTAGTTTCATTTCTTTCTAGGAACCGAAGAAAGAATTGAAAAGAAAATAAGGGCAATGAAAGCCCCATTCTTTAGCCAGAAATATCCTTTCACCTAACAATCTGACAACTAGTTAAAACCCTATCATCTTCCAATTTTATGTACTAAGAGGATAAAGGTAATAACTTCCCTTGAACTTACTGATTTCCAACTTCAAGTTGAAAGCAGGGGTATAGAAAAAAATCAGAAATCCCTTCTTTGTGGGAAACATCTGCTTCTTATTAGCAAGCCAGGAACCAGCCATAAAGCAAAGCTCAGGCTTCAAAATGAAGAGCCATTGTAGACAATAAGAAACTAAAAGTAGAGCTACTTACTATCAGCTTCTTCTCATTCACTACCCGTCTTCGCCACATTCCTCTGTACAAGCGTATTTGACAGTTGTTGAAAATACTGATAAAAGTTGTAAGCCAAATGTTTGCAGGATATTTGGATAATTTTGACTGATTGATTGATTCCTGAATAACTATGCTAGAGGAAGGAGAGACCACACTAGTTTAACATCGAGATTTCCCTGAGTATAGCAGATAAGCAGATTCCTTTTACCTTGAGGCTTCTTTCTCACACTATTCCTATTATATGTTAAAATCGTCTGGATCATGAGACCCTTCTAAGTCAGGCTTGGGGCAGGAGGAAAAGGCGAATAAAAGTGAAGAATTTAAAAATATACATAAAGGAGAAGAAAAAGAAATAAAAAGGTCAAAAGTGGAAGGCAGAAATAAGGAATTCTATGTGTCAAAATGTCTTTTATCATCCCTAAAAACATGATTGTTACTTAGAGACCCAGTGCTCAGAAAATACACTCGAGTACCCTATTCTGAAACATCATTGCAACATTTTATAGGTTTAAAATGTGTAAAGCAGTAGTTTTCAACATGCTAACCCTAGACCAGCAACATCAATATTACTGGAGAAGTTGTTAGAAAAACAAAATCTCAGGCAGCATTCTTCATGTAATTCCACAGTCAGAATCAGGGTGGAGCTCAGGAATCTGTCGTAACAAGCCCTGCAAGTGATTCTGCTGCTGTCCAAAGACTGAGAACAGGAATTTAGAGAAGGTGGTGTTTCTTTTTATAGTCAATTTCAGATGGACAGTTTTTGAATGGAGATATCATAAAGGTGAAGAAAAGAAAGTAGGCTCCTTGGGGCTATAACTGGGAGTTGCCCAGGGAGGTGGCAGCTATGAGCAAAAATGATCATCTTGGGAAAGCTACAAACCCCAACAAAAATAACTGATGATAGATGAATGGCTTGTGGAGTAAAGTGTCTTGGCCAGGAGGTATGGAGGGGTTGCCAATCAGAGAAGTAGGGTGAGAAAAGGAGGAGCTGGTGGCTTGAATGGACTGTTGCAGGAACAGAAAGTCAGGCTACATCTTGTAAAACTATGATTAGCATCACACTCCTCTCATTGCCCTTGAATGGACCTTGGCAGTAGAGACAGTAGAGAAAGGCAGTAGAGAATATTAGAACCTAGGAGACTCTAACTTTGATTAACTTTTTATCCTTGAGGATAAATCATGAGGAACCTATAACCCTTTTGGCCACATGCAAAAAAGCAAGGTAAGCCAGAATCTTTTTAAACTCTCCATTCTCTTGCATGTGGGGAAGGCATAAAGTCCACATGAGACCAGCTCCTCTCCATGAGAGCAGCTCATATGTATGTGACCTTATACATGCTTCTCAGTTTCCCTTTCCCTCCACTCTTTTCCCAACCACTACCCTGTCGTGGGCAAAAAGAAAGCAGAGAAGGCAATTTTGCTCGGTGGTAAGAGGAGTCTCGTTTCCTTTTATGAAGTCCTAAACCAACTCTTGTGGGGAAAATAAAGGTGGGATTGTACTGACACAAAGCTGGCAAAAGAACATAATCACCAAGTTCCACTGCACCCTAGATGAAGAAATAAATTCGTTAATTCCGTGGTTATAAGAGTGACCCACACAATGTGACTGTCCTTCAGAGGCTTGGGGTTAACAGCTGAGACCAACATTCCCTTTGACATGCAGGGCAGTTGTTGGCATACATGTGGATCTGAGTTCATGCCCTGCCTGTGTCTTCTTGACTGTCCACCACAGGAGGCATCTCCCTTATCAGGCCACTTCTCTTGCCAGGAATAACATTATAAATGCTTAGCCTGAGGCTTTCTCACAGTTTGTGACCACACTTTAGGGTATTTAAACTCTGCAGTAAGATGAAAATGCACAGAGCTCAGCAATCCCTATGGTCATGAAGCTTCTAACTAATATGTATATCAAATACAATTCCATCACTTTTAATGAAATGGAATAGAAAAGTGGCCCATATAACTTCACCCATCTGCCTGACCTTCTACTGCTAAAGTACCATGTATTTGAGTGTGCAGCACACTGAAGTCAAGATTTGGGGACAATGAAGAGGGTTTATATCACATAAATTCAAATTGCTTACTGTCCTTAAAAGTTATTCAGCTATTCTGCCATGTTCCTAAGTCAGACATTCTGCCTCTTTCTCCTGTACCCCTGTACGCTCTATTCCTGCTATTTCCTAATGCAGAATGATGTACACAGTATTTGATTCCTTTTCTCCAAATATCCAGGCCTGTCTGACCTTCTCCTAAAAAACCTGTAAAGGAATTTTTCCAAACAAATGTTATTTCCCTGCCTACAAATAATTCTGGTGCCAGCAATTTTTTTTGTCACATCACAGAAATTCAGCCTTTGTTCCTTACTGCTGATTTAAAAATCAATTTGACCTGGCCTTTTACATTTGACCTTATTTCTCATTCTCTCGAACCCTTCTCTACTCAAATCCCCTTTCCCTAGACCAGTTGACTGATGTAATGTCACTCAATTTCACCCACCTCTTTTTTGTTCCACATGTTGTTGTACCTACTTGACTACTAAACCACATGGTGATAAGCTGCAGCTAATGTTAAGATTGGAAGGTACCTTTGGACCCATTTGGATTTATTTTATTTTAGAGACAGAGTCTGTCACCCTGGCTGGAGTGCAGTGGCCTGATCATGGCTCACTGCAGCCTCGAACTCCTGGGTTCAATAGATCATCCTCCCACCTCAGCCTCCCCAGTAGCTGGGACTACAAGGCGCATGCCACCATGCCTGCTAATTTTTTAATTTTTTTCTGGAGTGGCAGGGTCTTACGAGATTCCCCAGGCTGTTGTTGAACTCCTGGCCTCAAGCAATCCTCCCATCTCTGCCTCCCAAAGTGCTGAGATTATAGGCGTAAGCCAGCCACTGTGTCCAGCCTTGATTGATTTTAAAACAGTATTTCTAGGGAATGCTGTTGAGCCATGATGGTTCACAGAACCGTGGTGTTCACAGAACACCATGGGTGTTCTGTGGCTATTTGAGGATATTGCAGGGAGCAACTCAGGAAATAAACCTGACTGGGTGAGATCTAGAACCTCCATCCCTATTTGAATGAGAAAAACAGGGCTTTTCTCTGCTTTATACATTGAGCTTCCATGTAAGATTTTATTTGGAGGAAAAGGGAGGGATTATAATGCTTGAAAAACAATCAAGTGGTATAATATCGGTGAGGAAAGGGGCCCAGAGGGGTGAGGTCTCAGTGTCCAGGTGTCTAGATTACAAACTATGTTAGGGCAGAGTCATGCTGACTCGATGCTGTTACAACTCAAACTATCCCCATACAAATCAGTTATACTTAAATTTTGTAATTAAAAAGAAAATTTATTGCTAAAATTTAAAGATACACACGTTAGGTATAAAATTCAGTGGTTTTTAGAATATTCACAATGATGTACACTTTCTGCTTCCTCTATGGACATTTTATATAACTGGAGTCATGTAATATGTGATCTTTTGTGAATGACCTTTTTCATTTTGCATAATGATATCAAGATTCATCCCGATTGTAGCATGTATCAGTACTTCCTTCCCTTTTATTGTCAAAGGATACTTATTTGCATAGATACGGATAACACATTTTATTTATCCATTCATCAATTTATGGACATTTGGAAGTTTCTACTTTTTGGCTATTATGAAAAATGGTGCTATGAATGTTCACATGCAAGTTTTTGTATAGATACTTATTGTTACTTCTCGAGTATGTACCCAGGAATAGAAGTGCTGGGTTTTGTGGTATACCTATGTTACCATAGTAACTTTTTGAGAAACTGCCAAACTGTTTTTCAAACAGGCTGCACCATTTTACATCTCTACCAGCAATATATGAGAGTTCCCATATCTCCACATCATTGTCAACACTTGTTGCTATCTGCCTTTTTTATTGTAACCATCTAGCAGATGTGAAGTAGTATTTCATTGTGGCTTCGATTTGGGTTTCCCTGATGGCTAATGATGTTGAATATTTTTTTATGTGTTTAGTGGTCATTTTTAAATCTTCTTGGGAGACATATCTATTCAGATCTTTTGTCTATTTTTAATTGGGTTATTTTATTATTGTCATAAAAGTTCTAGATATAGTCTTGTTACAAGTTTTTATTAGATATTTATAATTTACAAATGTTCTATTGCATTCTGTGGGTTGTCTATTCATTTTCTTAATGGTATTATTTGCAGTACTAGTTTTCATTTTGATAGAGCCCATTTTATCTTTTTTTTAATCATTTGTGCTTTTGATATTGTAACTAAGAAGATCTTAGCTAACCCAGGATCATAAAGATTTATTCCTGTGTTTTCTTCTAAGAGCCTTATAGTTTGTCTATGACTCATTTTGAGTTAATTTTTTTTGTGTGTGTGGTATGAAGTAGGGGTTCAACTTTATTCTTTTGCATATGGATATCCATTTGTCTCAGCACCATATGTTGAAAAAAAAAACTTTTTTCCCTTTGAATTATCTGTCAAAAAACAGTAAATTTATTTCTAGACTCTCAGTTCTGTTCCATTAGTCTATATGTCTGTCCTAATGTCAGTACCACACTGTTTTGATTACTGTTACTTTATAGTAAATTTTGAAATCCAGAAGTGTGAATAATCCAAATATATTCTTTCTCGAAATTGTTTTGGCACCTTGGGTTCCTTATAATTTCTTTATGAAATTTAAATCAGCTTTTCTATTTCTGCAAAAAAAAGCAGTCATGATTTTGATATGTATTACATTAAATCTGCAAATCACTTTGGCAGGCACTGTCATCTTAACAGTATTAAACCTTTCAATCGGTGAATATATGGTGTATTTCCATATACTTAGGCCTTTACTGTCTTTCAACAATGTTATAATTTTTCATTTGTTTTCTTAAACTTAGTTCTAAGTATCTTATTCTTCTTGATGCTATTGGAAATTGAATTTTTTTAATTTCATTTTCAGATTGTCAAATACACTCAGCATTTATATATTTATATTGATCTTGTATTCTGAAATCTTGCTAAACTCATTTATTCTAATAGTTTTTAGTGGATTATTTTAGATTTTTATATATAATGTCATGTCATCAACAAAGAGAGATTTTTAATTCTTCCTTTACAATCTGAGTCTTTTCCTTTTTTTCTTCCATAACTGTCTTGAGTAGAAGCTTCAGTGCAATGGTGAATAGAAGTTGTAAGAGTGGAGTTATATTTAATGGATATGTTCACTGATTTAAGAAGGATATAGCTGTGCCTTTCTGGTTGTATTTACATATTTTATAGATATCATCTATATTATATGTATAATATAGGTAAATAGATGTATATTTTTAACACACAAGTTATGGTGACATAGAAGAATAAATACCAGAAGGCTGAGAAACAGCATAAGAGAATCATATTAGACTTTAATATTTTCCATTAGTTTGCAACTCAGCAACATAATCTTTGAGTTTCTCCCTACTTTATCACTTTTCATAGAAAGCCCACACACCTTTGCAGACCTCTCCTGAGAGTGAAGGAAATTCTGATGACAAACGATGTAAGATGGGAGCACCATTAGGACATATAACAAAAGCCCCTGATTTCAACAAAAAGTGGTCATTCAGTAAACATGCGCTGGTCATCTTCACCATCTAAACTCGGCGGAAGATGCCACATGAATGTTGTCATGAGCAGAAGAACTCACCTGCTGAGCTTTTTGAACATTAGGCTGTTTATGAGTGACACCATGGTAAAATGGAAAGAAAACCAAGCCAGGAGCCAGAAAAATGTAGTCCATAATCTTGATTTCTTTTGTGACTTTCACCAGGTCACTTACATGTTCTCACTGTAGCATAAAAATTGGTATGTTTGCCATCCAACCGTCAGATGATTGTTATGAAAATAAAAAATGATAACATTTAGGAAACCACTGGTGTTTCTGCAGTTCCAAGGTATGAGAGTCAGTTTGATGGAATTATCTGTAAAACTGATAGAAAGAATCCCATTATATTTTCTCCAATGTTTTGTTCTATTTGTCTGGGCATCTGGTAACTAAGAGAGGGTTCCTCATAGCCATTTTATCTTAATTATCAATAGAGCCATTTTAATGTTCCAGAAATAAAGATAAGTGAGGTTATTTTAGTGGATAAAATATAATTAAAAGGACATTTTCACAGTCAGATTTACTGTTCATTTTTGGAGTAGTAATCTAGTAACTTCTGCTAGTAAGCCTTTACTTGGTACTGGACTGTTTCTCAGTTTTCATCATGCCTAGCGCTTTTTGTCTTTCCTGCCCTCCTCTTCTACCATGCAATTGTTTTCTATTCTATAAATGACTCTCCAGGGTGTCTGTTGTTATTTTACATATCACCATTTCCTGGGTTTGGGGCCATTTCGTAACTTGGATTATGAGGCTGTCAACAAGAGACTATAGAACTTAGTTTCTTATATTAAAGAGTTGAGCTAGATGACTGCCTCTGTGTTTGTTTCTATCTTTCTATCTGTACAAGACTGCTATTATTCTATGCTACATAAGTGATTTTGTTTTAAAGAGGAGTTACTAGCTTTATGAAATGGTTTAAAAGCAAACTAACAGACTAGTGAAACACAAGATTGCCCCATTGCTAGTCACAAGGGTCCAGATTGGAAGCATCCCTAGTACTTAGTTTGGTGCCTAACACATACTAGGTATTCAATAAATAATTGTTACATGAATAAATAAAATGAAGTAGACTAGCTCAGTGTATGTGGATTAGCTGCTGTCTACACTTGTTCAACCATAAACATTTGTTAGGTATTGCTGTTTGGTTTTAGGGGAAGACATTTCTGAGACATGGCAACACTGAGGTTGATGTATGCTACATCATTTTAGCATGCCATGATCTGCTAGATAACTCCTGAGCTGGCTGACTCCTTAAAATTTTTATTTCTGAGAGGATGCCTTAAGAAAGAACATGTAGTGAGAAGTGTTCCCTAAAAGAGTTTTCATCTATCCTTGAGAGATTATTGTAGTCCTACTGGGGCAAAATATACCATGGTTAAAAGGGTTGGTTTGGAATTAATATGCATCATCATTGAGTTCATGATTAAAATTACATTCCATGGCCAACCTAGATTTCCTAATAAAAAAAATTCTGTGTCCCTGGAGTTGAGCTTGTGTTCTATTTTTTATAGTTCTCATCTAATGCAAGGCATTTTATACAGTTCTATAAATTTTCCATCTTGCTCTCAGTGGCTGAATACAAGCTGTATAAATTATTTCAATTCCAAATCATTTGTAAAGGCAATCTCCACTATTCCTCCCTCTGAGAGCCCCACTATTTTGATCTCTGGTAAGGATTTTTTTAATCTTAGGTAAGGATTTCTTTTTAATCCTCAGAAGGCCCATGTTTTCTGTGGCTCTTTTCCCCATTTAAAATTGACTTTGTGATTGTGTTTCAATTTCACATTCAGAGTTTGTTTTGATTGATAAATGTTTGCAAGAAATATAATCTCCCCTTAACGCTTTTTTCCATCTCTTTTTTCTCTTTTTCTTCCAGAAGGAGCTTTGCATGGGTAGCAAAGCTCTCCCGATAACACTGGAAATAAATCTTAATGTCTTTGCCCTGTGATAGGCCTAGACCTTCTCATTCTTCCTTTTACCCCAGTGATAATTGCTTATCAGTACATACAGGCCTATTCATGTGATTCTGATGCTACTGGGGTTTACATCTTTAGGAAGATAGACAGAACGTGCAGTGCTCTGAATCCATTAATGGCTTTAATAGAAACCAGACAAAGAAGGAATACTGGGCCAGGTTGACTATCTCAAAATGATAAGGCCATCTATGCATTTTTGGATGCTTGCTTATGAAGCTGTTTTTCCTCTGCTCTGTCTTGGCGGCCCTATAAAGGAAAGATTTGAAAAATGCAATTCTATCAAAGCTGCAATCAAGATAAAAGATTATATATTAAAAATATATTCAAACTCATTGCCATTTTTACTTTCCTCATCAGCTGAAATGAACCTCAGACAGAAATCACCCCCAACACAACACACTCAAACAAGCCTACAGCCCAACAAGACATTGGGACCAGCCATATTCTTTAAATAAACTTAAAAAGAAAAGACTGAACTTCTTACTTAAAAAATAAGTATATCAATTTGGAACACCGAATACCAAGTGTCTTAGGGTATGTGGAGAATTAGATAGAAACTGTGGGGAAGAAAAGTAGAGGGAAACAGACTGGCAAGAGAAGGGGAAAGGGAAAGAAGAATAAAATGAGGCCCTGAGAAAAGATTTTTAATCCTGTCTCACTTGTTCTCGAATCATCTCAGAGAAGTTGGGGATCACAAATATGATATCCTCGCCAGAGCAGTTAATAAACATGATAACCAAATTGGCTAAGGTTAAAACAGCTACACATGGTCTTAACTTCTAAAGTGTCCATGGTGGGCACATAACACTATGGAATAGTGGAAAATGCCTGATGTGATTATTTGGCTGAGGACCACTGGATTGATATGACCTCAGCCAGTCACATCGTGCAGGAAGTAGGAAGTTTATCCAGTTGAGAGTCATGTGTTACTGGGAAAGCTAGTTAATTATTTCCCTTTTTCCAAGGGAAGGAAACAACTGTATCCTGCCACTTTCGGATATACTGCCTCATTATGGGCATCAGGGACATTTCCTCTTCTTGCATAACAAAGGCAGCCTCACTGCATATGTCTAAGAAAAAGCCTCCCATATTCATCACTGTTCATTATTACTGGGCTGGTTGATGGTTTTAAAAATCACATCACATAAAAACACAAACCCATTTCTGGCAGGAACTCCTCTTACATACATACCTGCTACCAACACAGAGATCTCTGCTGCATTCTCCAACATCTATCTCTGCCCATACCTCCATTTCAAACCATCACCCTATTTGGTGTCTCTTTCTCATTCTGCTACATCAGCTCTCTTACCTGTCTTCAAAATCCAGCCTAATTCTGCTTTCTCTTGAACTCCATTAATTGGTTCAGGTGCCTTTGTTGTGTATCCACTGTAAGCCAGAGAATGTTTCAAACTCTGGGAATAAAACTACTTATCATGCTATTTATCAACTATTAGTTGATATGTCATCAACTAAATATATCACACTCTTTACCATCAACACAGTTAAATGATAAATACCCTAAATGACTCATCTAATAAGTGTCAGAACCTGTGTTACAAACTGGCTTACATTTATCAAGAAGGTATGTCTTCTAGTAATTGATATTTTGAAACTAAGATCAATTCAATTCAATTAACTTTTATTGAGCATATACTATTTGTACAATGATGTGCTTTAAGCTGTGAGAGAAACAAAAATGAATCGGATAAAAATCTCTACCTTTTAATGAACTAACAGGCTACTGTCTATTTAAATATACATTAAATTTAAATAATATAGTTTATCTTGCATGGTATTTTAAAGTGTATAAGAAAAACACAAAGAGTTCAAAAACTTATCATGGGAAATGATTAATTGTTATTATAGAGGATTAGGTCGATACTTCATTTTTAATACAAACCACTGTATCAAGAAAAGCTAGATTAATAAGGGGTCAATTCAAGATGTTCCAAGACAGATATCATACAAATTGTAATTCTCATACTGAAGGCTAGTTTGATTATTTCATTCTTCTTAAAAAGAAAGCATGTCACTTTGGGTTAAATTATGTATTCAGTGGGTTCAAATTCACTCTTTTTTCAAATGGCTAGTTAAAAAAATATTCAACCAGCAATGTTGGCATTTCCTCAGTGTTGGTACGTAGTGGTGTTCAAACAAGAGAAACTCGGTCCCAACCAAGATGACTAGTTTTCATATGCAATAAATCCTCACTTAATGTTGTTGATAGGTTCCTGGAAACTGCAACTTAGCACATATAACAAAACCAATTTTACTACAGACCAATTGACAAAATCAAGGATTAAGTTTCTCTGGCATATTTCTAGTTACAAAAACAACATCAGTTGGGAGGCCGAGGCGGGCAGATCACAAGGTCAGGAGATCGAGACCATCCTGGCTAACACGGTGAAACCCTGTCTCTACTAAAAACACGAAAAATTATCCGGGCGTGGTGGCGGGCGCCTGTAGTCCCAGCTACTTGGGAGGCTGAGGCAGGAGAAGAATGGCGTGAACTCGGGAGGTGGAGCTTGCAGTGAGCCAAGATTGTGCCACTGTACTCCAGCTTGGGTGACAGAGCGAGACTCCATCTCAAAAATCATTGAACTTCTAAATAAAGACCCAAAAGACCTCTAATAGTAAACACTGAAATAAATGTGAGATATATATATATGGTTAAGAAAAACTAATAAAAACAAGTGAGATAATTATCCAATTTTTTACGAATCAGTGAGTGACAGCAGTTGTTGTGGTAGTGAATTAAATCAAGGAATAAATGTTTGCAAAGCAGAAATTTTAAGGAGCTCCCCCTACCACCGTGCAGTCGAAAAGCAAATAATCACAAATCTGGCAGGATCATGAACGCCTTCTTACCACATCATTTATTGTCATGCATTTGTATGATTATCATATACTTTACAAATTTTAGTTTTATAATAATTCATATTCATTAACTTATTCATTTTTCAATCCACTTTTTCCATTTGGGGGTCACAGGTGGCAAGAGCCCATTCCAGCAGCTTCACACTCAAGACAGCAACCAACCATGGACAGGATGCCATCCCACTGTAGGGCACACTCACACATACACTGACACTCACTCACACTGGGGTTAGAACACACCACACGATTGAAACACACCAACGAAGCTAACGTGCACATCTGTGGTGTGTGGAAGGAAACCAGAGTAGCCTGAGAAAACCCAGGCTGACGGGGAGAATGTGCAAACTCCACACAGACAGTGGCCCTAGCTAGGAATCTCATCAATGTTATGATGAAATGGTGTTGACTGAAATGGCATTATTCAAGGACTTGTACTTAAATATCTCCATATACATTGGCTTTGTTTAAGGGTCTCTGTCAAACAGACTAAGTAGCAACATTACACAAATTCTTACAAAGGGCAACAATCAACAAGAATGCAAAATTATGTGGCACAGCATGATTTGAACTATTTTAAAAATATATAAGAATATAAACAGATTGAATGGGAATCTGGACAAATGGAAACAGTTATAGAAAGGAGAATTTTTTTGAATAAGTTCCTTTAATATTACTATAGTGGTTTTTGACAATAGAAAAATAAATAAATTGGCACTATTAGAAAGTCTGCTTCTTTCTCAGTTGTGGTACTTTCTAATTTAGAAACACTTGCTGGTAGATGAATTTTATAGGCTTGGGTTTGTCGTATATGAAACAAATTGAAATACGAGAGGGAAGAAAAAAGAAATGGAGGGAAGGGAAGAGAGAATTTAATTTGTTGAGCGCTGACGGTGAGTTCATGGTGGACAAATAAAATATTGGTGTATAAATCTGCTTACACTGTCTGTTCCCAGGACCCATTTATCTATGTTCATTGGTCATGTTGCTGGTGCTCACACTGTAATATTCAATCTGATTGATCGGTCTAGGTTTAGCCTAACTGAGTGTGACTTGTGAAATAGTTAAGTGCTCCTTCCCAAAATGTATGAAGGTTTTGCCATAGGGCAGCTTTTATGAACTTGATTGTCAAATTTTGCTATAAACTTTAATTTTCAACTGTGTGGTACAGCAAGTTTTTCTCATATCTCAGTGTAACTTTCAATTTAGCAATTATCAAAATTTTGATAAATACTTGTCATTGCTTGGAGTAGATCTTCTTAGAGCATCACAGAAGTTGTAAACCTCCCTTTGTGCATCATCCTTATTTTCCTGACTAGATTGTAAGCCTCTTGTAAACAATGATTTCATTCCTAGTTTTTTTCAAACTCAAAACTAATAATAGTTCAGCTGTACTTGTCCTTTTTTTTTCCTTCCTGCCCCCTGCTTTCTCTTCTCTACTTTAAATAAATTTCTTTTCCAAATGGAGCTATCCTTTTCCCTGCACAATGCCTGTGAAAGACTTGCAACAATATAGGAAAAGCACTGGACTTGGGCAAAGAAATCTTGATTTGTAGTTATGTCTGCCATTAAGTAGCACTGAATGTAACACAGGGGCAGAAGATTGGGAGCATATTTTGCAGACTTTCTGGGCCTTAGTTTTCTTATCTGGGAGTTGAGAGGCATAAACCAGTTGAGCTCCAAGGTTCTTCTTGATCGGCTATCGTGTAGTTTGTGATAGTCCCTAACATATCTCCTGACTTAGAAATTCTACAAGTCTATGATTCTGTTACATCAGTAGCTATTCAGGACTGCTCTGTGGATCCCTGGAGGTTGTGCGGAGGTGCGCTGAGGGCTTCTGTGGCATGTGCAAGAGGGGCAAGGGGAGCCAACCTGGCTGCTTCAACCAGAACAGCTCACTTTGAACTATTTTAGATATTGGTCTTTCTGAATAAGATTTCATTTGAAGAAAGGATTCTATGGTTAAAAAAAATTTTGTTTGGAAACTTCTGTACTAGATTAAGAAAATTCCTTTAAAAATATGTGAAAACACATTGATGGTGATTATGGATCCCAAACAGATGATGTCTAGAAATAAGAAGGATTGAATTGCTAAGTAGTAATCAATAAGTTGAAAATATTTTGTAAAAGCAATTTGGAATTGTCTTGATAGAAATAACAGCTTTAGTCATTGTTTGAATAAGAATTGAGCTGGCATGTCGGGATAAGGAGACTAGGCAGGTGGGAATATGTTTTGTATTAATTTTAGGTACTTCACAGTACAGTGGCTCCCAACTGAGAGTCTGGATAAAATTTCTACCAGGCTAGAGTGAAGAATAATTATGAGAATACATGGCAGTTGTTTTATGTGTACTTTCTTGGCAAATAAAAAACTATCGTCAACTTTATGGTAGTGCCCCCACTTTTAAAAAGTCTGTGAAATCCAAAAACGTCAGAACTATTGCTCTACAGAGCTTATCACTGTGTCAGACATTCAGATGCTGCTCAATAAATGTTTGATTGAATACGGTGTCAGGAATGCGGAAATTGTATTCTAGTAAATTAAGTTGGTCATTTGATAAGAATGGAACCATGTAAAAGTCCAGTGCCTAAAGAAATAATTTTCCACAATATCTTTATTAAAGAATTTAATCCAACTCCATTGACTGAGGCTTTTGAAATTTATAGTGAAGGAGCCAGAAGGAAAATAATCCCCAATCTTCCTTTTCTTTTTCTCCCTCCTTTTTTTCTCCTTCTTCTTTTCGGCTTGTTAATACCACTCGGTGGCTCCATGATGTGTGGAATCTGTTTCTGAAGGCTTCCCAGTAAAGCTAGCATGCTTTATAATGTTCTTTCAGTGGGAAAATGTATTTCAAGTTACCAAAAAGAGCTTACAAGTTGATTTTGGAGTTGTGCCATACTGCAATTTGAGCACTGCTGCCACCTCTCATAATTTAATGCAATACCCTCCATAGAGCTTCTTTGGTGAATGTGAGGTATTCAGGTTGTTTCACTCATGTCTAGCCTTTTCACTGAGTTTATCCTGTTAAGTATCTAAAATCAATGTCACATCATTGTTGCATATCTGAGAAAGAGGTTTTAGAAAACAGTCCAATCCCCTCAAAAGCTTATTTCAAGTACCGTAACAACAATTATTTGACATCATGTATAGTGGAGCTAATATTGAGTCACAGGAGAATTCGTTATTTAAAATCCATTCTACTGCCTTTTATTAGGTTGGTGCAAAAGTAATTGCAATACCATTCAGGACATAGGCGTGGGCAAGGACTTCATGTCTAAAACACCAAAAGCAATGGCAACAAAAGCCAAAATTGACAAATGGGATCTAATTAAACTAAAGAGCTTCTGCACAGCAAAAGAAACTACCATCAGAGTGAACAGGCAACCTACAGAATGGGAGAAAATTTTTGCAACCTACTCATCTGACAAAGGGCTAATATCCAGAATCTACAATGAACTCAAACAAATTTACAAGAAAAAAACAAACAACCCCATCAAAAAGTGGGCAAAGGACATGAACAGACACTTCTCAAAAGAAGACATTTATGCAGCCAAGAAACACATGAAGAAATGCTCATCATCACTGGCCATCAGAGAAATGCAAATCAAAACCACAGTGAGATACCATCTCACACCAGTTAGAATGGCCATCATTAAAAAATCAGGAAACAACAGGTGCTTGAGAGGATGT
This sequence comes from Nomascus leucogenys, assembly GCF_006542625.1. NCBI lineage: Eukaryota > Metazoa > Chordata > Mammalia > Primates > Hylobatidae > Nomascus > Nomascus leucogenys. Next base: position 45,529,183 of record NC_044402.1, on the reverse strand, counting down.
GGAGAAATAGGAACACTTTTACACTGTTGGTGGGACTGTAAACTAGTTCAACCATTGTGGAAGTCAGTGTGGCGATTCCTCAGGGATCTAGAACTAGAAATACCATTTGACCCAGCCGTCCCATTACTGGGTATATACCCAAAGGACTATAAATCATGCTGCTATAAAGACACATGCACACGTATGTTTATTGCGGCACTATTCACAATAGCAAAGAGTTGGAACCAACCCAAATGTCCAACAACGATAGACTGGATTAAGAAAATGTGGCACATATATACCATGGAATACTATGCAGCCATAAAAAATGATGAGTTCATGTCCTTTGTAGGGACATGGATGAAACTGGAAAACATCATTCTCAGTAAACTATCGCAAGGACAAAAAAACCAAACACCGCATGTTCTCACTCATAGGTGGGAATTGAACAATGAGAACTCATGGACACAGGAAGGGGAACATCACACTCCAGGGACTGTTGTGGGGTTGGGGGAGGGGGGAGGGACAGCATTAGGAGATATACCTAATGCTAAATGACGAGTTAATGGGTGCAGGAAATCAACATGGCACATGGATACATATGTAACAAACCTGCACATTGTGCACATGTACCCTAAAACCTAAAGTATAATAAAAGAAGAAAAAAAGAAAAAAGTAATTGCCGTTTTTGCCATTTTAATGGCATACATGTGCCATTAGTACATGTGCCATTTTTATTATCTCTATGTTAAATAATATATATTTAGGAGTTCCCGAGTCCTAGAAGTCAGCATCTACCTCTCTCCTAATCTATAGAAGTCCTTTGGACAGTCAGTCTTTTATTGGACTTAGAGAAGTCAGTGTACATGATAATGGATATCTCTAATATTTCAAATGAAGACTTTTGGAAGGGCACTCCAGAAACCTGGTGGCAGTCTCTTACGGGGAGGAAGCAGAGGAAAGAAGTGACCCACTATAAACATACTGTCTCAAGGATGAAAAGCCCAATGAGTATCCTTTATATATAAGGTCTATCATACTCCCTACATAAGCATCCATGCAAATGCATGTGCATCACACAGACACTCTCTCTCTCTCTCTCTCTCTCTCTGTCTGTCTCAAGATTAGGCACTGTGATTAAGTCGTAGAGGTTTATGAAGTCAAATCTGCTGTTCGTCGGCCAGCTGGCAAGTTGCACCTGCACAGAAAACATCATCTCTTTCTCTTTTCCACTTGAGTCTCTTACCCAGGCATTCCTCCGTTATAATTTTTGTGGTTGATGCTTTCTGATTATGGCCTTCCTAAACCCTCTTGGCTTCTCTGTCTTGGCTTTTCAGAGAGTATGTTGTTGTTGTTGGCAGTGTTGGGTTTTTGGTTTTCTTTTTTTCATTTTTAGTTCTGTGCACTAACCTGGAGTATGAGGTCCAGGACCCAGTGTGCTTTTCTTCTTCCAGGTATTACTTTGGTTTAGGGTCTATAAATCTTTTGCCTCTTGATTCTTCATTCCTAGGTGCACATAAATTCTCTACTGTGCCAAGATTTTAACCAGATACCAAAAGTAAGAGACAACTCTGGGTCTGACTCTAATCTGCACCTTCTGTAGAACCCTAGGTACTTAAGGCTGAGTTTAGAGTATTTTTAAAATTTGTATGGTGTAACTGAACAACCCACCTCATGATAATAGTATACTCTTTTCTCTTATGATCTGGCAGTTATGGGTCTCAGCTGGGCAGTTCTCACTTGAATTCTGTTTTGTTTTGTTTTGTTTTTTTGAGACAGAATGTCGCTCTGTTGCCCAGGATGGAATGCAGTGGCATGATCTCGGCTCACTGCAACCTCCACTTCCCAGGTTCCAGCAATTCTCCTGCCTCAGCCTCCCAAGTAGCTGGGATTATAGGTGCATGCCACCATGCACAGCTACTTCTTTTTCATTTTAGTAGAGACAGGGTTTCACCATGTTGGCCAGGCTGGTCTCGAACTCCTGGCCTCAGGTGATCCGCCCACCTTGGCATCCCAAAGTGGTGGGATTACAGGCATGAGCCACCATGCCCGGCCTCAAATTCTTATATATCTGATGTCAGATGGTGGCTGAGACTTGAATCATCTGAGGGCATCTTTGCTGGTTCCTGGGCTGGCATAACTGGAACAGCTGAGGGTTGGTCAGGCATATCTCCCTATGAAGCTTCTTCCCATGGCTAGTTTAGACTTCTCCACAGCATGATGGTCTTTGAGCAGTTGGCATTTTTACATGGCAGCTGGCTTCACCCAAAGTGAGCATTCCAAAAGAGTCAGGTGGAGGCTGAAAGGTTTCATATGACCTAGCCTCAGAGTCACACAGCACCACTTTCTCCATATTCTCCATTTCTCTACATTCTGTTGGTCAATGTAGACATAGGCTAGCTCAGATTCAAGTAGCAAGAGAAATAGACCTTACCTTTCAAGGGCCTGTGCATACAGGGAAGAAGGGAATTGATGGCCGTCATTTGGAGACAAGCTACCTCAGTGGGATCAAGTTCATTATATTAAACTAAAACATTATAATTTTCAAAATAGCAACTAATTCAGACTGGTGTCCACCTCCCCCCACCCACCCTCAAAAAATAAAAAAAAGCTTGTGTGAATCTCCTTCCTGAAACCCATTTAAAAGACACACCAGTTAATTCTACATTTTGAAACAGATAACACCTGCTCCACTGAACACGACTTGGGAAGGAATAATTTGCTTGGTGGCTGGAAAATAAGTGCATTAAATTAGTATTGAACTTGCTTTAGACCCATTTAGTCTTAAAGAGAACAAATCACTGGCTTATCAGTAGTTCACAGACAAGGCAAAAAGATACATTTTTGCAAAGTTCTCCATTGTGGTTAAACCGAGGATGGCTTAATTTCAGCCTGATACAGAGTTCAGACTCATAAAAGCAAATTGCCTGGCACATAGTAAGTACACAGTAAAAATTAGCTCTAAGTATTCAACTAAATAATAAAGAATTACAGTCTGAGCATAAAAGTACTTAGTAATTCATTAGAAAAAATATCTTATGTTATAGGCAGGAGTCTGAGGCCCAACAAGGGGCAGGGATCTGTCCAAGATCACACAGCTTTTAGTAGCAGAGCCAGGTTTGAAGTTCATCTGGACTCAGATTTCTCACTTATGCCGGGGCGGGGGGGAAGCACATCTCAAAGTGCTTAATAACCTGGGAATTTTACTGCAAAATGAAGGACATTATATTTCAGCTGGAGTTTTGCTGAATTCTACAGAGAACAGCTTGACCCTCAATTAACAAGCACATGCACATCTTAAGTCTTTCACATCTGCCAGGTGGGTGCAAATGTAGGTAATTAGCCCCGACCTTGAGTGGCCTATGCATTTCACCCAGTTACCAATGTTGCAGAAAGCTGTACTGAGCTTTGATTAAATTCAGTATAAAGTCAGCAAGAGTCATTATATGTCAGAAGTAACTGATGGTATTGCAAGGAATCTTGCTGAATATGTGTATATGAATATTAAATTCCTCTTTTGGAGTTTAAAAATTCAATTTGACAAAAGAGAATTTTTGAAACCTGTGTCAGCTAAAGCTGAAAATAATAGGTATGTCATGTGTGTATGTGAAAATATAAATTTTTAAAAGCATTTATTGGGCTCTTTAAGTGTTTTAATTTTTAATTTTTATTGATACATGCTAATTCTACATATTTATGGAGGTGTGATATTTTGCTACAAGCATATGATGTGTAATGATCATATCAGGGTAATTGGGATATCCATTACCTCAAACATCTATCACTTCTTTGTGTTTGGAATGTTGCAAATCTTCTCTTCTAGCTATTTTGAAATATACAATACATTACTGTTAGCTATAGTTGCCCTATTGTGCCATTGAACCCTAGAATTTATTAATTCTAACTGTATTACCCATTAACCAACCCCCCTTTTTTAATCTCCTCTTCCCACTACATTTCCCTGTCACTAGTCACTACCATTCCATTTACTACCTCAATGAGATAATTTGTTTTACATCTCATATATGAGTCAGAACATGAGATATTTGTTTTTCTGTGCCTGGCTTATTTCACTTCATATAATATCCTCCAGTTCCACCTGTGTTGCTGTGAATGACAGGATTCCATTCTTTTTTATGGCTGAATAGTATTCCAGTATGTATATGTATGACATTTTTTATCTATTTGTCCATTGATGGACATTTAGATTCAGTCTATATTTTGGCTATTGTATGAATAGTGCTGCAATAAACATAGGAGTGCAGCTATCTCTAAAACATATTGATTTTCTTTCTTTTTGATATATGCACAGCAGTGAGATTTTTGGATCATATGATAGTTCTATTTTAGTTTTTTTGAGGAACCTTTATACTGTTTTCCATGGTAGCTACACTAATTTGCATCCCCACCAACAATATACAGTGCTCCCCTTTCTCCACATCCTTACCAGTATCTGTTATTTTCTGTCTTTTTGATAATAGCCATTTTAACTGGGATGAAATGATATCTCACTGTGGTTATGATTTGTATTTCCCAGATGAGTAATGATGGTGAGCTTTTTTTTCATTTACTGCAACCTTATTGAATTAATTTATCAGTTCTAACAGATTTTTATTGAAGTCTTTAGGTGTTTCTAAATGTAAGATCATATCATTTGCAGACAAATACAGTTGACTTCTTTCCAGTTTGGATGCCTCATATCTCTTTCTCTTGTATAATTGCTTTTGCTAAAACTTTTAGCACTATGTTGAATGTAAGTGGTGAAATTGGGCATCCTTGTCTTGTTCCAAATCTTAAAGGAAAGGCTTTCAATTTTGCCCCATTCAGTATGATGTTAGCTGTGTGTTTGTCATACATGGTCTTTATTGTTTAGAGGTATATTACTTCTAAATTTACACTCAATTTGTGGAAAGTTTTTACCATGCAGTGATGTTAAGTTTAGTCAAATGCTTTTTGGCATGTATTGAAATCATCAAATGATCATATGGTTTTCGTCCTTGATTCTACTAATATGATTAACCATCTTTACATCTCTGGAATAAATCCCACCTGATGATAGAGACTGATCTTTTTAAGGTGTTGTTCAATTTGGCTTGCTAATATTTCGTTTAGGATGTCTGCATCTATGCTCATTAGGGATATTGGCATATAGCGTTTTTTGTTGTTCATCTTTGTCTGGTTTTGGTATCAGGGTAAAGCTGGCATCATGGAATGAGTTTAGAAGTATTTCTTTTTAAATTTTTGTAATAGTTTGAGTAGAATTAGTATTAGGTCTTTAAATATTTGGTAGAATTCAGCAGTGATGCCATCAGGGCCTGGGAATTTTTATGATGGGAGGCTTTTTATCGCCACTTCTATCTCATTATTCATTATTAGTCTGCTCAGATTTACTATTTCTTTATGGTTCAATCTTGGTAGGTTGCATGTGTTTAAGAATTTATCCATTTCTTCGAGGTTTTTCAATTTATTGGTGTATTGCTACGCACGATTCTCTAATGATACTTTGTATTTCTGTGGTATCAGTTATAAGGTCTCCTTTTTTGTCTTTGTTTCATTACCAGGAGGTTCAAGAATCCTGGTTCTTAGTGTTACTTAGAGAAAGTATTCTGCCAAGTGACTTACTTAGCCAAAAAAAGAGAATTTATTGAAGGCAAATTGAGAGCAGAGAGTTTATTAAGAGAGACAGTACACTCTGAAAAGATAAGACAAAGCAAGCTGCAAGCTGCTTAAGGGAATGGGCCAGCAGCACCCTGAGAGTTCTGCATTGGGATTTTATGAGGTCAGCCCTGCCTTAAGTCCCCTACTTCTCTCCCCACCACCTCCCTGCCCTAGTCCCTGTCTCAGGCTTGTAGGACCAACGGTTACTATGAGTTGGTGCACATGTGTGGGCCAATGTTGAATATGAATGGTTCCTGCGTTATCTCTTAGGAATTTCTTCATTGCCCTTTGCCCCTCCTTAGGCATGCATCTGACTACATTCTGACAGGTTAAATGCAGAGTGAATGATTACTGGGCTTCTTAATGGGTGTTCCTTTCTGCCCAGGTACTTCCCCTCCTCATATCCAGCATGCTGATTCCAGTGGTCCCTGGGGCGTGAGATTTCCCAGACCTCCCTTTTCTCTGGGGCTCCCCTGTCCTGCTCATGTCTAGCTATCTGCCTACTCTAACAATTTTACTTATTTGGTTCTTTTCTCATTTTTCTTAGTCTAGTCAAATGTTTGTCAATTTGTTTAACTTTTTTTAAAAATCAAATTTTCCTTTTTTTAGTTTCAATTTTATTTATTTCTGATCTTTATTTCTTTCATTCTACTAATTTCGGGTTTGGTTTGTTCTCACTTTTCTAGTTCTTTGAGGTCTGTTTTTGGGATGTTTATGTGAAGTCTTTTTACTTTTTTGATGTGGTCATTTATTGCTATAAACTTCCGTTTAGTACTACTTTTGCTGTATCCTATAGGTTTTAGTATGTTGTGTTTCCATTTTAATGTGTCTCAAGAAATTTTTTAATTTCCTTCTTAATTTCTTTATTGACTCATTGGTCATTCAGGAGTATGTTGATTAATTTCCATATTTTTTGTACAGTTTCCAAAGTTCCTTGTTATTGATTTTTAGTTTTATTCTACGGTGGTCAGAGAAGACATGTAATAAGATTTCGATTTTTTTTTTAATTTGTTGAAACTTGTTTTGCAGCCTAACATATGGTCTATACTGCAAAATGTTCCAGGTGCTCACCAAAAGAATGCATATTCAGCAGCAGTTGGATAAAATGTTCTGTGTCGGTTTGATTCAATTGCTTATATGTTTGCAGCCATTTACTAGGTACTAGGGGTAAGTGTTAAAATATAAGATTACCTTTCTTTAAGCAATTTATAATTAAAGTAGTGAAGACTAGCACATAAATATTTAGACACTAATAAATTACCAATTATTAACCTATATTTAAAGAGGCAGGCATTATAAAAAACAGGTAAATATATCCATTTAGGATTTGTTTTCAACAGGAAAGATTTCATAAGAAAGTTGTGGCTAGATATGGACTTTTGTGTGTATGTGACAGGGTCTCACTATGTTACCCAAGCTGGAAGGCTGGAGTGCAGTGGTATGATCATGAATCACTGTAGCCGCAACCTCCTGGGCTCAAGCAATCCTCCCACCTCAGCCTCCCAATATGTTGAGATTGCAGGCATGAGACACCATGCCCAGCCTGGGCTTTGATTGACAGATAGGATTTCAACAGGTAGAAGAGTTCATATGGATATTGTTGTTCATGAGAAACCAACAATAATACTGAAATTATCCACAATCCAAGTTCAAAATATTACCTCAACAAAGAAAGAAAAGCTATTTCTTAACTTTGGATGCATGTGAAAACGCAAAGAAAAAGAGGGGGGAAAATCACCAATTTAATATATGACATAAAAGAACTCTAAATTCAACTGCAATTTGAATGCTAGCCTTACCAAACTCCAGAAAATTAGATAAATGTTAGCATCATCTGTGAAATTAGCATATTAGTCAATATTTTGCATTAACCATCGTCTAGTGATTAATGATTTTTATCCAGACAATGATTGATTTCTACAGTTAATTTCCCATCTAATGACAATATATTCTAATTAATATAAGGAAAAAATAGCTCCCATAGTTCTCACAAGTTGCCTTGTCAGTGGTATTGGGATTGGTCTGCACATCAATTTCATATGTCTATGTATAGAAAGTCTGTCAGTTTCCTTTTGTGTCTCCTTAGTTTGGTAAGATCCATTTTATAAGTGATGCTTCTCACAAGGCACCATTTACTTAGTTAATGTTCCCTCACCAAACTTTCATTTATTACAAAAATAAAGAGAAGGAAAAAATAGAAAACCAACCAGAAATCCACCACCTTAACATAACTTCACTTTCCCTCATTGCTTCCTAATGTTTGTCTATATGCATATATAATGTGTTTATAGTATTGATATAATTTTATTTATTTTTTCACTTTATATTATTAAATTATTTTTGTAGTGATCACTCCCTCCTCTGTTCTCCCGTAGCATCCTAGTCTCACCTTCATTATAACATTTACTGCATTATATAACTATTTTAATTTTTTTGGCTTCTTTTCCTTACCTATGATATTTCCATATAGAGAGAGTTTTCTTTGCCTCTGCTCTAACAACTTGCATAAAATATGGCACATAGACTCTAAATAATTGTTGAATAATTTGATGTAAGCACATACATTACAATGAACCAATACGTCATGATTTATGTAGCCATTGTATCTATGGCTACGTTTTAAATGGTTTTCAATTATTTTGCACCTATCCATTGCCCTTGTTGGGATTAGTATCCAGGTATTAGAAAATATAAGGATTTAAGCACGCATATATAAAGTCAAAGTGTTGTCAGTGATAGGTTAGGGCAAAGAACTGGAGGGGTATTTTCAGTGAAAATTCATCAACCTGATGGTGAGTTATTTGAGAGCCGCATCCTGCAGTGTTGTCATTAACACCTTTGTCATTAACACCTGACAGAAGCAGAAGAGTTGGAGAAATGCGTCCGAATACCCAGAGTAGTAATTTCCCATAGTCAGGGTTTGGGTTTAGGTAGAGATAGAAGTGAAAATGAGGGTATGATATTGGTGACAACTAGAGTCTTGTGGAAATTGAGAGACAGATGAAAGCAAATTGGGATCAAAGGCACATTTTAAAAAAAAATGGAAGGCAGCTCAGCTGAATAGTGACAGGTATTGAAACATATAATATTTTAATATGACTGCCTATTTCTCACAAAACAATGCAAACACCTAACAGGACTTCCTCTGACATAAAATGATGCATATTTCTCACTTTTTGTCTTCTAAAATGTTCTATCCATAGGAGTCCTATGAGATGGGAGAGACAGCTAGTGGCAATGGCTGCCAAATGTAAAGTTATACGGTCCCTATGTTTGCATGATCAATATTTTACTTTTGTTCCTATGTGTTTGAAGTTGGCCTTGACATTGTCAGCTCCTCTTTCTGTCTATATCCTTTTTGGGGGCAACCACCTCCAATGTTCTAAAAATAAGGATGCATTGACACCTGGCATCTGCCAGGTCTTGAGAGAGCTATGCTAATTATGGCTGCCACTAAAGAGCCCTAGTGAAGCTCTGAAGTGTCTTTGTTTTGATTTATCATCTGAACACAGATTGTGAGGGCTTATGGAATAACCTTGAAAGGTCACCTATCCACTTGCTTGCACTGGGGTAAAAAGACCAAAGCCACAAGCAAATCATCCGAGAGAGAAAAATTACCCTCTAAGCTCTTCAGAGAAGGCTGTAGACACCCTCAATAACTCATCTCAGTACGGAAAAAAATCCTTTGTTGTTGTTGTTGCTGCTCATTGTGTTCAACCAGATTCCTTATGTAGTAGTGTGAGTACCTGAATCTAAGTGCTTTGAGAAAGAAAAACAGAGCTTAGAATAATCATTAAGGTTTGTCTAATTTTTCCTTGATTTTCAATGCTGGCATTTTCAGAGTACCATTCCCTTTTTTGTTGGCTTTTCTGTGTAGTATAAGGTCTGTGCTGGCCCTGTCCTGCCCAGCTGTATTCGGTAAGACTTAGGCTGAGAGAGGCAGCCTACCCCATGGAAAGTGGCTGTTTACACCAGAGATCCTGAACTCCCTGGTTTCTTCAGGAGAGCAAGTTCAGCTCTTTGCTTTCAGGCACACTGGGGAAAATGGATGCCAGATAGCAAATTAGTGTGGGATCCCTGTTTTCACGACACCTTTCATGACTTCTTTTTACAGGGAGCAAAGCCCTTGATGCCTGCTTGGCAGAGATGATGTAGTATATCAGAGTGGTTAACCACACAGACTTTGTGTCAGGCAGACCTGGGTTTTCATTCTGATTCTTCCGCTTACATTGGTCAATGCACTCAACCACTGAATGCGATAACCTCCTCTACTGTGAAATAAGGGTATTATTTTTTTCTCCCCACAGGAGTGTTAAAAAGACTCATTTTGATATAATACATACTTTTCCTTTTTTTATGCCTTTGTTCCAAATTTTTAAAATTGACTACTTCATTTATTATATTCCATTGGCTGGAAGCTTCGATGGGTAAAGTTCACTATTGAAGATGCTTTTTGCAGAGATACTGAAGCTCAGCAACATTTCTAAAATATATCCAATGTGCTGAGGAACATAAGCCATCGTGTCTATCCTGTATCTGTCTATCTGTTTAAGGGTTCTGTATATATTATCATCAATCATGAACAGCTATTTAATCAGTCAAAAACTAGTAGTGGCAAAGCTACATTAGATGTGATACCTGCCTTCAAGGAATACTCATTCTATTATGTTGAATCTTGTTGAAATGCTGGTTTTGTAGGTCAAAAATGGTAGAATATTGGCAATTTCATAAGGTTCAGCCTAACATTTGGACAATGTATGTGTAAAAAGATCAGTAAAAATGACGTAAGCAGTGCTATTTGCTGAAGAAGAAAGATTTTAATACTAACAATTCATTCAAAGGAATGATTGCTTAGTACACACTAGAGCAATAGGGAATGATCCATGCAGACTTGTGGCTTGATTGAGGTTCCTAGAGCTGGAACCACTTCTCATTCCTCCTCTGTTCTCTCCTCTTTTTTCTTCTTTTGAGCTTAGTCCAACTATTGTTAAGAACATAGAACAACAGTTTTAGGGGAAGAGCAAAAGACTTGAAATCATAAAACCCAAGTTCAAATCCCAGTTCTACAACTTTCTTGCATGAACTTCATCATTAACCTTTCCAGGTTTCTGTTTCTTCATTTGGCCAAAACGTGAAAAATAAGCAGTCTTGTTGGGGTGAGAACTAAATGGGTCAATGTGTTGTTAAAGTGTGTAGCACAGTGTTTAACTCATAGTTATCTGTGTTCTCTTGTTCTGGACATAGGTCTTTGGTTCCAGCTGTGCATAATCATAATGCAGTTGCTATGTATATGGTGATGATGCTGGCTCTCTGGATTGGCCTAATGTCTGCCTGAGCATTTCATCCCCTAGTGCCTGCCAGAACTTTCCACTCATGATGTAGTTCCTTCGTAATTCCTCCCATATTTTCTGTATTCCTGCACACACCCACACACACAGAGACAGACAGAGAGAGCATTCACTCTGTTATTCATTAAATACGTACTTCTTGATCACAAACTATATGCTTTGAAGACGAGGCAGTGGGTAGGATAAGATCCCCATCTGAATGTATCTTATATTTTGTTGGGAAACTAGGCAATCAAAAATGAACAAATCAGCATACAGTAAAATTCCAGGTAGTGACAGAGGCTTTGAATAACAATAAATCAGAAGACTAGCAGAGGATGATGAGCAGACCCTTGATGGGAATGCTGAACTTAGTGAAAGAACAAGCCATGCAAAGACCTGGGTTAGAGCTTTCCAGGGAGAAAGAAGGATTGCAAATCTCCCAAGGTGGAGAAGATTTGGACAAGTTTCAAAACTATCAACAAAGCTGGGTGAACTGACTGCTCTGATTGCTTTATGGGAAATAGAAGGCTCAGGTTGGTGAGCAGTGGTAGAGGAAGAAGACTGAGAGGCTACTGCAGTCATTCAAGCAAGAGATAATTATGGTGTGAACTAGGGTGGTAGCAGTGGAAGCAATAAGAATAGTTTCATTTTTTTTTCTTTTTTAAGATGAAGCAATCAATCAAGTTGCTGATTAATTGGATGAGGGTGGTATGAGAAAGACAGGAATCAATGATAGCTGCTGACCTGCTCTGAGCAACTGGATGAACAGTGGTGCCAGTTATAGAGATAGGAAGAGTAGAGAAAGAACAGTCTGTGGGGGAGGTCAGATGAAGAGTGATGCCAGTTATAAAGATAGGGAGAACAGAAACAACCCCATCAAAAAGTGGGCGAAGGATATGAACAGACACTTCTCAAAAGAAGACATTTATGCAGCCAACAGACACATGAAAAAATGTTCATCATCACTGGCCATCAGAGAACAAATCAAAACCACAGTGAGATACCATCTCACACCAGTTAGAATGGCAATCATTAAAAAGTCAGGAAACAACAGGTGCTGGAGAGGATGTGGAGAAATAGGAACACTTTGACACTGTTGGTGGGACTGTAAACTAGTTCAACCATTGTGGAAGACAGTGTGGTGATTCCTCAAGGATCTAGAACTAGAAATACCATTTGACCCAGCCATCCCATTACTGGGTATATACCCAAAGGATTATAAATCATGCTGCTATAAAGACACATGCACACGTATGTTTATTGTGGCACTATTCACAATAGCAAAGACTTGGAACCAACCCAAATGTCCATCAATGATAGACTGGATTAGGAATATGTGGCATATATACACCATGGAATACTATGCAGCCATAAAAAATGATGAGTTCATGTCCTTTGTAGGGACATGGATGAAACTGGAAACCGTCATTCTCAGCAAACTATCTCAAGGACAAAAAAACAAACACCACATGTTCTCACTCATAGGTGGGAATTGAACAATGAGAACACTTGGACACAGGTAGGGGAACATCACACACCAAGGCTTGTCATGGGGTGGAGGGATAGCATTAGGAGATACACCTAATGTAAATGATGAGTTAATGGGTGCAGCACACCAATACGGCACATTATACATATGTAACAAACCTGCACATTGTGCACATGTACCCTAGAACTTAAAGTATAAGAAAAAAAGGGAGAACAGGTTTGTGGGAAGGTCAATTTGGTTTGGGATTTTTTTGTGTGTATATATATATTCAAAGAGTCATAAATGAATCTGGGTACTTGATTCATTTAAGTGGAATTTTAGGGCTCCACATGAGTTAATTGGATCCTTCCAAGGCCACAGTCTGAGAAACACAATAGCATTCACTTACAAGGCCAAGGAGTTACCTACATATACAACCCCACTTCTCCCATAGTCAAAAATAGTTGACCATAGTGAGATGGAGTGAATGCTTTACTTTGGCATACAAAGCTAACTACTTCAAACCAAATACCTTGTTTATTTAACAGTGATCTAGAGCTATTATCTTAGCTGTTCGGGGTACAGTACTTAGAAAGCTAGAATTGAAAGTCTAATCTATACTTAAAGCAATTAGCTTTTAAAGTCAGCCAGGCACAGTGACACATACCTATAGTCTCAGCTACTCAAAAGGCTGAGCCTGGAGGATCACTTGAGCCCAGGAGTTTGAGCCCAGCCTGGGTAACATAGTGAGAACCTGTCTCAGGAAAGGAGGGAAGGAGGAAAGAAGCAAGGAAGAGAGGAAGGAAAGACAGGAAGGAGGGAAATATCCTGACTAGAGACATATTTAGCCACATTGCAAATGTTGACAAGGAAGACTCAAAACCAATAACTACTTATTAAGAATATTTGCTATGGGAGAAATTTTATTCATTTTAGAAGACATCTACTTTCATCCTCATAAATACCCCTTTTAGGTTGGTTTTTTAGCTTCATTTATTGAGTAGTTGGCTGACATGTAGAAAAGTTAACAATTTTGCTGAAACTCACACAAAAAAAGTCGACCAGAAGTGAGATGGAGTGAAAAAGTGGGAATTACTATTCCCCACCTTATCTCCATAGGAAATAGCCCAAGGAGCAGGTCTTGCTGACTGAATTGAAGAACTGATGTGAAGGGAACCAGCCCTCTTTTATGCTCTTCCTCTTCTTGGATAGTAGGAGAACATCCCCAAAAAATAACCACGTACTTTCTCCTTTCTGTGTAACCCACCCTTCTCTAGCTCATTTGGCCAGTCTTAAACATCTTGTCACAAATGACCTTTACCATGTTGATTTTGGAACGTATACCTCTACATCTTTAGGAAACTAGTTTTACAGCCTTTATGGAGAAAGTGCTCAAGGAGGGATGAGCACTTTCTCTGATACTCCAGCCATGATCTGTTTGCACCTACCTTCCCTCCAAGTCAGACCTGCAGTCCCTTTCTTTCCTGTGCATTCTCGTGCAAGAGCAGAGAGAGGCTGTCAGTTTTTCCTAACATAGGCCCTTAGGAAATATTGTTGAATGAGTAAATAGTACTAGGAAGCCCCACTCCTAAACGCCCTACTCCTAAATGGTGCCTAAACTCTGCGTATATAAACTGAGAGTACTAAATTCACTACTGTAATGGCTGTGGACAGCTTACCTCCTCTTGCCCCACTTCCTGCTTCCACAGGTCACAGGTGCTAATTTCAAAAGTACTCAGTCCCTTTGCCCCTGTTATTTCTTAGTTTTGTTTTTCCTTTTCTTTTTTGTTTTTGTTTAAAGATGTCCTGAAGATTAACTGGTGTGTGTGTGTGTGTGTGTGTTGAGGGATGTGGTCACTGGAAAATGTCACATGGGGTAATGGACCATCTTCTGTCTCTTTTCTGTCTTCTCTGGCTGTTTTTTTTTCTCCTGTTCTCCCTCCAGAAGCCAGCTCCACCCCAAGGTTTGTAAGTAAGAATTCTGCCTAAACCAGTTTCCTCAGGGTCTAGTCATCTACCACCCAGAAGAAATACTTTCCCCAACAAGGCAGTTTCCTTTCTAAAAGGAATTTCTGAGAATAACAGTGTCTCTCCTTTGTTATAAATGTGATTGTGAGAGTTTTCCAGTGAGAAGTGTCTTGGGTTGGAGAGGAAATTGAAAATCCTCAGTTCCAGTCCCTCAGAATGACAAAATAACAAGTTCAGTTTGATTTTACCATCAACCTCTCACCATTGCAATTTTCACCTCACTGGAGTCTGTCTGCACTTGATATCTCATTCACCTTTCTTCTGCTCTGTTTGCTGGGATATTCAGGATGGCTTGGGAAGTGTTGGGGAATTTCAAGGGGATTTTGCTTGTTTAGGCTACCTTTTTCTCTCAGCCAGTAGAATCATATTAATAATCATCTTCATAGAAGTAATAATAATAAACATTAATTGAAAACCATAAACATTTACCACCTACTATATGCCTTATCTTGTACTAAACTTTTTCTTGTGTTTTGCTAATTAATGTCAAAAAATCCCCCTAAAAATTATTATCCTCAAATTACACAGATGAGAAAACAAAGATTCAGGAAGTTGGTATTATTAATTTACTCAAAGATGCGCAGTTAAACTGTTCAAGCTAGCATTCAAGCCAAGGGCTCCTGAGTCCAAATGCAATGTCTTATCTGAATATGAAAACAAGAGGAGAAAATTGGGGATATCCTAACCTTTTATGTTGGATGTATACTGTAAATTTTTTGTTTGATGCCTTGTTGTGGAGCTGTTTAATTTGAAATACTATTTTGATTGACTAAAATTATTACACTTTCACATCAAAGCAGATTCAGAACCAAAAAGAAGTGGAAGAAAAATACATGTTGTATATACATGATGCACATGGTTGATATGTTGTGATACTCATCTTGAAGAGTGAGAAACTACTGGTAGACACACCCTCTTTCCTCATTCAGAAAAGAATGTCATAACAATTCTGTTGTCTCATTTCCATGTATTTATATCACACCTAAACTGTCAAACTAACATAATTCAGAGTCCAAAGAGAAACATGTGTCTAATTACTTTTTTCAAAAGAGAAGTGCCTACTTCAGTTCAACCTCTTCCCCTAAAACTCTCTTGTTTACAGCATTTACTTTATATTTAAATACGCTATTTCCTTTTCCTGCCTACAGTATACTGTGATAATTACAATTTTGTGACCTTGGGCAAGTCATTTAAACTCAAAATTTTCCTCGTTTATAAAATGGAGATAATACTAATGCCACCACATAGGGTGTTACAAAGATTTTTTTAGAAATAGATGATGAATATAAACTCATTATCACGTTAGATCTCAGTAAAAGCCAATCTCCTTTCCCTACTCTGCTTCTAGAATGTAAAATTCTAAAGATCAAGAGCCAGCTATGACCCCTACTCCAGAGCTAGGAACACAAAATGAATTAAATATTATGCTGATTTTGTCAGTGATCTATAGTAGAATTCCATCTCCTTAGCCCATAAAAGAGCAGTGCTCTTTCTATATTCCCTCAGACCACAATCCAGAGCCCAGAGCTCAGGCTTATAAATGACAGCAGGTGTGTTTTCCCTTCTAACTCAGAGCTTTGAAGGAAGTTTTGACGTAGGTATTTACTTAACAAGACAGTGTTCAGAAGACCCAATTCCATTTGCTGATACCATTTCACCACTAGATTTCAACCAGTTGAGCTACAGTTCACTGCTCACCTATTAAAACCTGGTTGATTCTCACATATGAGATGCATTGGGAAGGTCCACATGCAGTCTTCCACTGCTAAGAAGATGAAGCCAATGGTTGTTGTAAGGCTCATAAACCTGTTACCCTCATAGATCAATTTCAGAGCAATTGTGCTTAAATGACTACAATCCAGGCAACCAAGAATAATTTCAAAACTACTCAAGCTAGCATTACTCAGTATTATGAAAGGGACAACAAATCTCTGGTAATCTTAAAATCTTGTTTTTCTGTTTGTTCTTCCCAGCCCACTGCCCCACACAGTATAGGTGCCTTTCTCAACTCATGAAAACTCCACAGCCCTTGTTTTCTTTCTTCTTCTTGTCCTCTCCTCTGCCCCTTTTCTGTCATTCTTCCACTGCACAGCCCTGGAACTGTGCAAGACCACACCTATCTTGGAGGACAAGAAAAGGAAGACTCTGATGTAGACCTTGCCAGAAGTTTCTGGTAGCAAAGCAGTGAAAAAACTCTGGGATAACTCAAATTAATAACTAATATCTTGGCATGCGACAGTCAAACTTAAGTATGTGAAACAAACCATGGTGGGAATTGCAAAAGGAATGATGAAATCTGGTCAGGGAGAGTACCAAATTGGAAGTTTGAAGTTTTATTTTCACCTTTTTTTGTGCCACCAGTTAGATGTATGAACTCTGAATGGTGATTTTACCTCTGATTCTTTACTTGCTTTCTTTTATTAATGTGGAAATCAAGGCTTTTCATAGTAAGATAGAATGACTGATGTAAGGTCACACAGTTAGTGGGTATGCAGGATGGCTCTAGGAAAGCACCATGTCTTTATATGCTTTTGCATTTCTGGTACCTACCAACAGGGCACTTGGCACATGGTAGGAATTCAATGACTTTTGGATGGATGATGACTTGTATCTGGGTTTTCTGAATCCAGGGTCAATGCCCTGTGTCCTACTTGGTGTCTCACTTCCTCACTGTGCCTCTTTTCTGTTAAGGTCCCACCTACTTCAAATGATTGAGAACTTCTAGTCTGTGTATTTATGATACGGAACACCAGTGTACACCAGTCTCATTGTCTTGATGGCAGTAACATCTCTACTATTAACTAATGCTTTTTATGTAAGCATATAAATTCATAGAGCTTCTAAGATGCATGCATTTCACATAACTTGATGGTAAAATTTGTAACCATTGCTCTGAAATTATTTCATTTTCTGAGACATAAAATGTTGTATGTATACAATTATTAATCGTTAGATTAGGATTTACAACAACGTTTCAAGGGCAACTTGAATGTATTTAATAGGAAATTATTTTTCCATATTATGTGTTTTTATGTGTTCAGTTCATTGTGGGGAGAGGCAAGGTGACTGGAGAGTATAAGTATAAGTGGGAGAGACAGAGTATGTATTGGGTGCTGCATCTACAATGGATTGATGACATGTATATAGCACTTTACAGTTTGTAAATGTATGTAAAGCACTTCACATACATTTTTCTCCTGAACTCCCCTCAACCATCCTGTAGGGTTGATACTGTTATTAACCACAGTTTACTAATAGGAAGCTGAGGCTAGGTAAGCATCATTGAAGTGACTTGTCATCCAAGATCACAAAGCTATGGCTAACATTCATATCCAGGTTCTCTGCTCTCAGCACAAATCTTAAACCAGCATAGAGTAGTTCAGAGAAGAACCTCTTTAATCAGATTACTCAGTTTTAACGTCACAGTTTTGCTACTTATTAGCTGTGTGAGCTAAATAAGGCAAGTTACTTAACCTTTATATGCCTCAGTTTCCCATTCACAAAATGGGATGAGGATATAACCTACCATATATGGTTATTAAGGGAATTGAGTTAATGCATGTGAAGTTCTCAGAACCTGATATGTAGGAAACAATTAAATATTAGTTCCTGTGTGTTTATCTGTATGTACATGCATGCATGTGTGTGTGTTTATATGTATGTCTGTGTGTGTTTACACTGAACTGTTTCTCCCATTTTTGGAAATCTCACAGATTTACTTCTGAAGTATACTTCATTTCCTTTATACAAAAGAGCCCATTCCTAGTGTCTGGCTGATTATAAATTATGTGTGGTGTATTTATGAGGTGATTGAGAGCATGCATCTGACCATCCATTTGGGAAAAGGGTTCCAATGTGTAGAAGAGAAACAGAGACAAACCTCTGACCTCTAATGTAATCTTCACTAAAATGCTCAGATAAAATCCCTACACTTCAGGAGCTGATTGCCACAGTAACCCTGCAGCCCACTAAATATAAGGCAGGCTGTAATTTAAAATTTCATGCAGGAAGGAATAGTCAGTTTTCACAGACTCTGTAGATTAAACACAAGACAAGAGCTTGGTGTCTGCCCCATATATGAAGTATAGAATCAGACAGTGTGGCTTTTGAATTCTTTCCTGGTCAATTTTATTGATTAAACCTCAAACTAACCTGGTGCATGTTGCTTGGATGTCTAAAATCAGCCTTTGAACAAAGTGAGAACACTCTATCCAAATAGTCAGGGAGTAGAAAACTTCAAACTACTATTGTATTTGCATTATAGCTTCTAAAAATCAAGAGACCAGTCTCAGAAGGCTTTAGGGTCACATGTGCTAAACTCTATCACCTTACTTGGAGGTGCCATGTTTTTCTTTCTGGCCCTTCACTAATCTAGATGGACATGAAGATCTGCCCTCTGAATAAGAGGGGAACTACAGCAGTCCTTAGGTCTTCCCGGGTGGGTTATAAGAGTTCCTGAACTGCTGGTATAGGAAGGTTTTTTTGTTTTTTGTTTGTTTGTTTGTTTGCCATCCTCATCATTTATCCTTTCATATCATCTCCATTCAAACAAAACCATACTTCAAAATAACCCTCATTCTGCCACTGGGAAACATTGTGAGGTTTGCAGAAATAATAACGAACTTTAGTGTCAAAGAAAACTAGATCTATTTGAGCTTATGTTTTCTTTTTATGATCAGTGTGATAAGGGAAAAGTTACCCAGCTGTTTTCTGCCTCGATTTTCTTATCTGTAAATGGAGATAATATTATCTCACAAGGTTGTTAAGAGGACTAGGTGAGATAAAACATGGGAAAGTGTTTGGCACCTAATGGATATTTAAATGTTAATTCACAGAGAGAGAGAACCAGAGGCAGGGAGTATTTACTGGCTTTTGGAAACAGTGGAACTTCTGGAAAAATACAGGTGGATGTCTGACTTGTTAATAAAATTTTAATTTGACTGAGATCAATGAAAAGCTCCATGTGTTGAGTACAAATACATACTCATCAGCAATCCCAAGGAAAATCCATCAGGGTTATTTCCTTTCATTAAAGAGCAATATCAATATTGATCAATTCTCCTAACTGACCTGTGGTTTGCTTTCATACATTAAATTTCTGTTCTGCACATAGGGCACAAATCCTCAAATTGCCTTTAGTTCCTAAATCATTATGTCACATGAGAAACTAAACATAAACAGAGTCCTCACCAAGGAAAAAGTACCACTTAAGAAGCACTTCCCCTATTGCCTTATCCCCTCAAGCTGCCTGAGCTTCACTGATGACCTGTGCAAGGGCTAAGGGAATATCCTCACCCATCCCAGATAGGCCAACCTCTCACTTAGGAAATCAAACCATCTGCATGACAAGGTCAAGAAGCAGTCCCCTCACTGAGGACCAGAAATGAACAGCATACCGACAAACGAAAAGAGAATATTAGGCTTGATGACACAGGAAGTGCTGGAAAAATGCCAGGGCAAACATCTGCTTAATAAAGATGGTTAAAGACATGCTAATCATCTTGTTAGCGGCGGTCAAAACATTGAAGATACTCCCTTTAAAGGCAATAGCAATATATTCTGCCTCCTGAACTTGGAAGCACTAAGTAAATAAATAAATGTATAATACTTGATGGTCAGAAGCTTGGACAGTTTGCCTCCAATTGCTGTGCCTTACCATGTTTGTCTGCAAAGTTTTTCTGGAAAATCCTTTCAGGGCCTCAGATTCACCCTGCAAAATGCATTATTAATTAAAAATTTTCTTACTAATTTATTGCCAGGGAATTGAATGAATAAATGGCATAGAAAGGCACTTAGCATCCTGCACGTTTGAGGGCCTTATAGCTAAAGCTGTGTCTTTCTCGATCTGTGTTTCAGACTGGCTTCATTACTATACATTATTTTGTTTCTCCTGGCTAAGCAGGATCTTTCCTTTGCACCTTTGCTTCTCAGTATCAAGGCAAAATTCTTGCCTCGAATCGAGGTATTAACTAAAGCACTCTAAACAGCTGGTGTTGGAAATAGTTACTATGCACCTTAAGTCCTGTCCCCCTCATATGTCAATACAGGATGGGACCGGAATCCAACCTCCATAATAGGTGAGAGATGGTGACTACCCACATGAGATATGAGTCTTCCTCCTCCTCAGTTTTATGGACAGAAAATGACACTGGTTTTTCTCAGCTATCATTTACATTAAGGGTTTCATTTGCTTAATTTGGAGCAAGAACTAATTATTTCCTTTGAAAGACTTTTTCCTTTAATATGCAATAATAGTGGTTTTCCATTTCTAGTAACAAGAAATCTTTCCTTTTATCATTGGCATTGGTATCAGAGGATCACAGTGGAATGCTCTTCCAAATTATAGTGACATTGCAGGGGTGAACTATAAGGGAAGTAAATATAGGATTCTGCTTTATGTAAAGATTACATACTTTTCCATATCTCTATTTTCCTTTTTCATTCAGGTAGATTACTAGCAGGAGGAGAATATTAAACAGTATAAAAATATAATTTGCAAGATCATGTAAAAATTACTTTATTAAAAATATATATATATATATATTTATGCACACAATTAGTTAATTCCAGAGGCCACCCAGTTTGGTTCCTTTAGCTCATATATGAGAAATAAGGAAGAACTGACTGTCCCTGGATCACCAAATGAAGCAGTGACCAGGAGTATACCAACCCCAGGCCTTTCCATTTAACTGAATTTTCTTCCCATACATGTTAAGCTCATAGAAAACCAAACAAAATAAAAGAGATTAGTAACTGAGGGCCAGTAAGATGGAAGTAAGGATGGCAAATCCTCGTACAAGAGCTGCCACTACCCCTGCATTGCTGATTGATATGATCCTCCTTCCTTGTGAGCCCACACACTCAGCCTTAGATGTCATCTCAATCCAGTGGCTTCAGGTGACCATTCCCACTGATTACTGTTCACAGCTCACAATGTAAAGCATACTTTCTATTTCTGGTTTAGTAATTAAGTATATGGGGTTTAGAATGGGACTGACCAATGTTCAAATTCCAATTCTAACATTGACTAACAGTATGACCTTAAATAAGTGACTTAACTTCTCTGAGCCTTGAACTCTTTTATAAAACAGAGATAACTATTTTTCTCCCAGTATTGTTAGATAATATATGTAAAGTGCTTAGCACACAGTAAGTTCTCAATGATATCAATCCAATGGTCCAAAAGAATCAATAGCTTTTCTGTATTTTCCGTTTTTCAACATTGCAACGTTAGCTGTAGTAAAATGTGTGTGGGGAGAGTTTTATAGAGGTGTCCGATGGTGTCTTAGGCCTTGGTGCTGGATTCTATATTAAAGGCAAGTGTAAATTGGTCTAGGAGAGACCTCAGTCTGTTCAGGTTGCTATAACAGAATACCATAGACTAGGTGGCTCATAAACCACAGAAATTTATTTCTTACAGTTTTGGATAGTAGGAAGACCTTCATGAAGGCACCCATATATGTGGTGTCTGCTAAAGGCCCACTTCCTGGTTCATAGCATCTTCTCCCTGTGTCCTCACATGGTGGAAAGGGGTGAGGGGGCTTTCTGGGGTCCCTTTTATAAGGGCACTAATAAACCCATTCATTAGGACTTCACTCTCATGACCTACACACTTCTCAAAGGCTCCATCTCCAAATGCCATCATATTGGGGGTTAGGATTTAACATATAAATTTTGCAGTAATGCAAACATTCTCTCTCTAGCAAGATCCCATTTAGACATAAATCTAGTTATTATAATCTGTTTGATCCATTTTCAGCCACATGTTCAGTGTCCCTCCAAACATCTGTTGCATTGAATTGCAGTTTGGCTAAAGATGGCTCATTTAGAATCTAAAGAAGGCTGAAAAGTTTTTAGAATTCAGGATAGGATCAGTGCCAAAGCTGATTCTGGAGCTGAAGTGTTCTTACATTTCATCCCAGGAGCAAAGGCTGCAAAGGACAAAGAACCCACACAGTATAAGCAGGTCCGAGAGGCTCTTTTATTGGATGTCCTTTCCAGTGACACCATTCAGCAAGAGGGAGCTGAGAGCAGTCGAGCACACACTCAACTAAACCAAAAATGATGTTTTCATTGAAGCCTACTGGGGCTTGTTTGCAGAGCCAGAATCTGGGACAAACGGCTTGCCACATCTCTTAATGCCTAGCCTCAGCACTTTTTTAATATGAGATCTGTTTCTTTCCTATTAAAAATCAAAACAGCTGCAGTCACTCTTTGACATGAATTGTTTCTTGTTTTCTGTTTCTTTTTTTTTTTTCTGGGAAGCATTTTGCCAATGTGAGGTTGTGAGACAGCATTGGATAGTGATATATTCAGGCTCCCATGTGATGGGGGGAGAAAAGTTTAGAGATCACTTTAAATATTTCACTAACACAGTAGTAAAATATTTAAAATGTGTATAGTGATAGTGCTGCTATTTAGTATGCTCACACTCCTTTTTTATTTCTAATAAAACTTGTCTTCTGAGGATATGCAGTCAAGAGTTCTCCCTAGAATGTTATTTGTAATAGATGCTTCTGAATAGATTATTTTTATTTATACTCGTAGTCAGGGAGTTGTTGTAACCTGGAGAAGTGCAAAAGTAATTTTCTTTTGAGGCAATAAGTGTAAGACCGCCCACCCGCCATCCCCCGGCCCCACACACACACTCTTTCTTTAGTGCCCTTCTAGCTCTCTATCACCTGAAGTAATTAATTAGTCATCCAAAAAGATGTGAATATTCCCAGCAGTTGAAGCCTTCCTGGTTGTCTGGGAGGTTTAATTCTCAGATACTTAGCATTAGGAGTAACCCTGAAATGCCTCCCCTTGTCTTTATCTCTGTGGTCTGTGATTGTGAATATCTTTTCTCTTTTGTGGTCTTCCACTCTTTGAAAATGAAAAACAAAAATGTAGGTAAAGCCCAAATTTTAGAATGTTGCCTAGTCTATTTCTATAATATTGCATAATTATTGAGAGATAGCATCTTATGAATGTTCAGTTGTTTGCTTCCACTTCTTTTTTTTTCCGTTTACCTAAAAAAAGTCCATTGGAACAGAAGTCTTTGTTGCTGCCTTAGTGGAATCTTCTCACGGGCTTTCTCAGAGATTTATGTACTTAGAAACAAACTTAGATTAGAAAAAAAAATACACAGAAAGTTCTGCAAAGTATCACGGGAGTGGTCCAGTTCATTGTGTATTCTTATCACACAAATTATTCTTTTCCTGTGAGGCTGACTCCCGGCCTAGCATCTACTCAACTGGAAACTCTATGAAGGATGTAATATTTATTTTGTGCTTTCTTACAGCTTAATGAATCACCTTCCTAAAACTTAATTTCTTAAATGAAAGTGAGATTTCTGAATAGTCCCTATTTAGAAATATTAGGCCATACGGTACAGTGGACAAAAGTAGAGATGATGGAACCAGACTCATTACTAGGCTGTGACATTGGGCACGTGTCTTAACGACTCTGAAAATCAATTGCCTATCTATAAAACAAGAACAATAGCAGTGCCTCCTTTCTAGAGTTGTTGTGAGGAGTAAATGGTATATACAGAAAAAAAACCTAGCATTATGCCTGGCATATAAAATTATAGCTATTTTTTAATTATTAAGCAGTTTGCTTAATCCAGACCATTTGGTCTCAAGAGATATAATATGGAAGGAAAAGCAAGCTCTGAACATGCCTAAGTAGAAAGGAATGGTCTGATTTAGTAGTAATATAACAATTCTGTTGTCGAGAAAAAAAGAAATAACTCTGCCTCAAAACTGGAGAAGAATTTAATGTCTTATGAGAACAAGTCTATTTTCCTTCCCAAATGGCTGACTTTCAGGCAGAGATGTCAAGGACAGCATCCTGTGTGTGGAGGCCAAGCAGCTATCTGGGTAACACTCAAACCCAGACACCAGCTTCACCTGCTCTAACAAGAGGGCAGTGACACAGCCTGTGGATGAGGAAAGGAAAGCGCCTCCCATGCGTTGTTTTATTTCATTGCTTAAGCCATCACTTTGCTTACTTCCATCTTATGTTGGGTCAGATTCACATGTGGCAATCTTACAGCCTGTGGGAAGCTAATTAATAATTCAGATAAAGTGAATGCTTTTGTTTTCGCAAGGGCATTGTAGATCAATCAAAAATGTCCGATTCTGTTGGAATAATATACTCTTTTACAGAATTAGACTATAAAATCCACATCCTTTGTACAACCAGAATTGGATTAAAGGCAAGCAATTAATCTCCTCTGCTTTTTCTTATCAGGGGCATAAGACATAAGTATTTTACAATGTTTAAATTATTTAAAAATTGTATCCCATTTCCTGTATAAGAGACCATCCCAACTAAATCTTAAATGTCATTGAAGTGTCATAAATGTGCAACCAATCTAGCAAAGCCAGGTTTTAATTACCTTTTACACTAACTCTGCACTTGAGAAACAGTTCCAGATCTTGTCCCATTTGACCCAGTGAAAAAGTCAGACAGTTATTAATGTTCCCATTTGAGAGGTAAGGAAACTGAGGGACAAAAAGTTAAAGGTCTTACCCAGAGATACCCAGCCGGTGGCAGGGCCAGATTAAATGCAAGTCTCCTAACTCATAGTCCCAATAATATCCCATATGTGCAGACTTTCCAGGTGATACAAGCCATAATAATGCCTTCCGTCAACGTTATGTCCCATATTTGGAAAACTCTCCACTTTTCTCTTGACCCAGAGGACAAAGCAATCCAGGCAATATCAAACCACTAGAAGTCTTATGACAGGTAGATTTCTGCCTATGTGTCTTCCTGATAACTAAGAAATAGTTAGCTACTCCTTATGATAACTACATGAAGATTCTGGAAATCTGCCACAAAAGTTCTGATTTGGCAAATTCTATTCTGGGTTCTGATTAAGCAAGCTTTGGGTAAAAACCACAGATCTGTACTTTGTACTTATACATTTAGTATATAATATATACTTATATAGTAATATATTTACAATGTATATTTCGATATTTAAATATTAAGTTACATATGGTTCAAAATTCCAAAGACACAAAATTAGATATAATTTTCCTGTTCCACCTCTGTCTCCCATCTACCGAACTGCTTCCTCTTTTTGCGAATTCTATCTTGTCTTATACTCAACATTCCTGCCTGAAAGCCAGCCTTTGGGGAAGGAAAATACACTTGTTCTCAGAAGACGTTCAACTCTTCCACAGTTTTGAAGCAGAGTGATTTCTTCTCTTTTTGGCAACAGAATTGAGTTACTACTGCGTCAAGTAAACAATATCATCTTTGCATTCTTCGAAAACTATTTTATTCACATATAGGCAAAGACGTGTTTAAGTATTTCTTCATATCTTACATAAACGTGGATCTTCATTGTAAACTACCTCTACAGATGATTCCACAGTCAGTCTTCAGATGATCACTCAACTCCTCCAGAAAGAACATTCACTCTTTTAGAACACAGGACTTCATCAGGTACACCTGCATGCTTATTAAAACACAGATTTTGGGGGCCCCATACTTTGAGAACCCTAATCTACGGCAACATTTATTGAGTTCTACACTAATAGCTTGTTAATTGCTGTCCTAAAATATATTAGTGGCCATAAAAGCAGTATCATGTGGTATTTAGTAAGTGGCAGACACTGCTCTAAGCACTTTACATATGTTAACTTGTTTAAGCCTGCAACAATTTTATGAAGTAGGTACTGTTACTATCCCATTTTACAAAGGTAAAATTGAGGCAAACAGGTTAAGTAACTGCCCCATTTTAATTCATTCAGGTGGTAAGTGCTAGGACCAGCCTGATTCCAAACCCATGGGCTTAACCATTAGTCTATGCCACCTTCCTGCCCTCAAAATGAGGCCTAATAAGACACTTGCTTCCATGTAATCACCAAGTTTGATTAAGAACTGCCTTTCTTTACTATGAAACTATCAAATGTGAAAATGTAACACAAAAGACAAATTAAATATGTACTTTTTAAAATAGAAATCTTTTTAAGACAATAAAATTTGTGTCAGATTTCACCTAGAATGAATTTAGGAAATTTTCAATGCATTTGCAGCCTTTCAGAACTTTCAGCAACAGTTTTATGAAATAAGACATAACAGTGTTTTGAACCAATAACAAGGTTTTTTAAAAGTACAATGTATTACATTTGGTTACATAAAATTTACGTACAAAATTATATACATTATATAAAACAGTGTCTTAATATATATGGAGCTATTTAATTCAAAGCAGTAGGGTCCAGGTACTTGTGTGTGCTGGGTCCAACTTATATCAGCTTTGCAAGAGTAAACTGTTAATTTTTCACAAATTTTATAAACGTGTTATATTGTCAGGTAGAAATTGATCATGATAGAAAATATTTATATCATGGAAATCAGCAAAAGGTAGAAAACAGGACTTCCTCAACCCCTGCCTACCCATTTACCCCGCCCTTTGGAAAGCCAGTTGTTAAGCATTTACCACTCTTCCAAGTAGGTCTTGAATCCTAAACCAAATTCTACATAGTATGGACTTTTAAAAAGAAAGATACTTTAAATAGTGCATTACCAAGACTGGCACATTAAATAGCATGTTAATCACAGTGTTGAGTTCTTAACTTCAATCACTAAATTCTTGCCAGTAACCAAAAAATGTGGATTAGACACACAGAATTTATCTCTCATCCCTTTGCTATTAAGGACCTAAATATTTATTTCTCCACAGTCCTTAAAGCTAAACACATCATGAGGAAAAAAATGCCTCTAGGTCCTCACTCTGATATTCCTAGGATGCAAATCTGAAGTCTAGATTTTTAATAACTTCTCTGGCAACAGAATGAACAATGTGGAGTATGTCTGGGGCAGGTTTGATAAGTTAGGATTGTGCTTCTAACCTGCCTGTCTTTGACCCTTATAGCAAGCATTTCCTAAAACCAAGTAGCATTTTGAAATTTTCTAGAATTAAATAGGCTTGGAATTCCTCAAACATGTTGAGATTATTCTTACACTTGCTCTGTCGACCCTTTCTTTCTCTAAGGTGATAAGCAAGAAACTTTAACTTTTTCTTTTCTCATCTTAGTGATGGCTGAAATATTGAGTAAATTAAATGACTTTAAGGTATTTTAATTACCTACTCCCTATCTGTTAAGCCCAAAACTGTTGATAGTCAAAACGTCCATTCAGTAATCAGAAGGAATACTGACTGCTTTTGTCCTGGTAGCACTTGAAGTTATGATAAGCCCTGAATAAAAGCATGCAATATCGGGTGGTAATGAACACAGTCATGGTGACTAGCATTGCATGGACTGTGTTGCAGGTTCTTCAAGGGAATCCACATTATCCAAGGTAGTACTTGCAGGCCTTTGGTGACTCAATAGGAAGGTGACTCTGCCCTGTGTTTTTCAGACATTCCCACTGTCCTTCAAAACTATAGCAACACTGTAGCACTCAAAAGTTCCCTAAAAAGCTTTCTCTAAAGACCTGTTATGACCCCTAATAAGACAGTGCAGAAAAATAAATGGTGTTCAATTACAGGTCTTTTCTGCAATCCCAGGAAGAGTGGAGAGGACCCATCATGGAGGACTGCAGCTTGAGGTAGCATCTCTCCTGAACCCCTAACATGACAGCATGTGATCCTCATCCTCTCAGGGCCATAAAATACAAAGCCACCTCTCTCGTCACAGTTCCAAACTGCGTGTTCACACAGCAGTTGTGAGGGGTATGACAAGTCATTTTTATCAATAACAGCTTGATTGTGGAAGTTTGAGGAATGAAGCCTATTAGCAAGCAGAATGAACCACTGACACTCCATATAACACCATCATTTTTACTTACTCTTGAGTCCATTTGTACTCTTGAGTAGAAGCGAAAAGAGTGGAGTTAATCAATATATTTTATCTATCCCACAGACTCATTATCTGGGAATGTCGCAGGAATGTGCCTTATATATAAATGTCATTGGTCACACACATAGAGAGCTGCCACTTTATCTGGCTTTTGATAAAACACTAATACAATAAAAACCCAAAAAGATTGATGAATGAACCAGCATGTCCTTTGCTTATTCTTAAAGTCACATTTCTTTCTTGCAATGGCAATACTAGGATCTTCAAGTTGTCTTCAAGGACGCCCAGGTACTCTTTCCACAGGAAAGATACTCAGAAGCTACGTCTGAAAACCCAAAGGCTGGGTTAAGCTAGCAGTGACCATCCCCATCTCATCCAGTGACTCTCTTTCCTAGGAAACATACTGACCACGTTGGCTTCTCTTCCTTTCCTGTTGAAACATATCCTTCCTTAAATGTTTTAGGGCTTCAGTTTCACAGCTATTGCTGTGAAGTCAGAAAGAGAATTTGACCCAATCCTTCCTATGAGGTGTGAATTCCTTAGAATAGAGTTTCTGTTCTACACTCTTCTATTGGAAGAGTGGTCCGTTCATCAGCTGAATGAGAATCACCTGAAATTGTTCATTAACAGTGAAGACTCATAGGTACCTTCCTGGACCTGATGAATCAGAACAAATATTCTTCCCTGTTATACTCTTCCAGAATGACTTCTTAGTACACTAAAACTGGAGAATCCACTGCTTTAAGCCAACAATGGCATTTATTTAAGGTGTCTGTTTTAGTCAGAATTCCCCAGAGAAACAGAAACAATAAGATGTGGGTGCACACAAACGTACGCACAGATTTATTATGGTCATTGGATCATGAAATTATGAAGGCCAAGAAGTCCTACCATCTGCTCTCTGCAAGCCAGAAAACCAGGAAAGCCAGTGATATAATACAGACTGAGCCCAAAGGCCTGAGAACAATCAGAGAATAGGAGAAGATGGAGGTCTCAGCTCAAGAAGCGAGGGAGAGAAAATTTGCTTTTTTTCAGCCTTGTTCTCTCTGAGCCCTCACAGATTGAACGATGTTCACCCACATTGATAACAGCACATCTTTACTTGGCCTACTGATTCAAATGCTAATCTCTTCTGGAAACACCATCACAGACACACTCAGAAATAAAGTTTTAGTAACTATC
The DNA here is from genome assembly GCF_006542625.1 of Nomascus leucogenys. Taxonomy (NCBI): domain Eukaryota; kingdom Metazoa; phylum Chordata; class Mammalia; order Primates; family Hylobatidae; genus Nomascus; species Nomascus leucogenys. The sequence goes on along the minus strand of NC_044402.1, from coordinate 45,499,733 downwards.
TTGGCATCTCTTAGATGTTTAATGTTATATGTCAATTTGAATATAACTATCAATGTCCTTTGTGGCAGTGGTGAGGAAATCAGGGAGTAGTCCTTGTGGAAAAATTGAAGAAGTGCATTCCAGGTGGAAAAATAACTTCTGACTCCTGCGGTAAGCCTCAATACCGGCCTGCCTGGAATACTCAGAAATCTCTACTTGCATGGACAAAAAAGCCCTTTATTCTGTAAATTGGTCTTACAGTAAATAGATCTGGGATTGTTGTGGTGGAGAGCCAAGTCCAGATCACAAGGTGTCCATCACTGTCAAGGTCAGCACTAGTCCAGACCCTGCACTGTGGATCTGTGACTTGTTCATGACAGACCGAGGTTGTTGGAGGATTTTTAGGAGGGCTTTTAGGAGGACAGAGAAAGGAAGATTAGGATAAGAAGGGGAAACTCTCCCTTGTTAAATAAACTTGCAGAAAGTCTAGCTTTCTTATATCCCAGGTTTCCAAAATGTTGCTATTCTCCTCAGACAATTTTATCTAATTAACATCTATTTTTCACTCCTTTACACAGTAATCAGCTTTCAATTACCGGAACCCAGCTGCTGATGCTGAAAAGTACTGAAAAATCAGATTCATACAATAAATCCTTAGATGCCCTCGCCATTTCCTAAACCAAGACAGAGGAGTTTGATTCCTCAACTTCCTCCTTTTTCTTTTACCTACGTACCTTTCATTCCTTTCTCTTTCTTTTTTTAATTCCTTTTTATAGGTCCTTTTGTGACTTTGGTTCCATTCCAGTACCCATTATTGAAGGCCTTAGGGAAAGGATCAAAGAAGAAAAATATAAACAAACATGAGCACTAACAGAAGTTTCAATCTTATAAGGATACTAAAGGCTTTACATATACTGATATTTTCCATTTTGTTTTAAGGAATGAAACTAATATTGAAGAGCACTCTATCTAAATGTAATATTCATGTGTCTGTCTGCTACAGAGAAATTTATCCTCCAGAGGAAAAATTTTGTCAGCACTTTACACATCCCGTGTTTCTTTTCTAAGAGATGCCATTGAAATCTGTCCCTAAAGGCCTTATAAACAAACCTGAGTTACGCTTAATTAAAGGGCTAATTATTTTGATACTAACGATTACATCTAAAAAGATTAAATTTCAGGCCGGTCGCCGTGGCTCACGTCTGTAATCCCAGCACTTTGGGAGGCTGAGGTGGGCAGATCACTTGAGGTCGGGAGTTTGAGACCAGCCTGGTCAACATGGTGAAACGCCTTCTCTACTAAAAATACAAGAAAAAAATTAGCCAGGCATGGTGATGCACAGCTGTAATCCCAGCTACTTGGGTGGCTGAGGCAGGAGAATCGCTTGAACCGGCCAGGCGGAGGTTGCAGCGAGCCCAGACCGTGGCCCCTGCACTCCAGCCTGGGCGATGGAGCAGAACTCAATCTAAAAAATAAAAAATAAAATTTTTAAAAAGTTAAATTTCAAATTATTTTTCACATGCAGATGTGCAGTATGTTCATTTTATAATATGTTGGCCACCTTAAGACTTTGAGTGAGAGGGAAAGATGGGAAGGGAAGGGGAAAAGGGCATAATAAGAAAAAAACAGAAGAAACAGAAGGAAAGATGGAAAGAGTAAGGACAAGAGAAAGAAAGGAGAAGGGAATATAGAGGGAATAGGAGGGAAAAAAAGATAGATTGTGACCTTTAGTATGTTTGTGGTGAAAAATACAGGTACAGCGTGTAGCTATAGAACTTGGGGTGTGACTTTGCTATTTTAAATAAAATAAAAAATAAAAATAAAAGGAGAGAACCACTATTTGCTAAGGGCTTTCTCTATGCTTGCTACTTTATGTACTTTCAACTCATTTAAGCATCAAAACAAATAGTAGAAAGATATAGATATTATCCTTGGCATTGGGAAACTCATGCCTTATGAGTTTACATACTATGATGAACATAGTTATCACCATTTACAAAATCAGAAATCGGTCTCAGATACGGCTATTCAAAATGCCCTATTCTGTTTCCATGTTATTTATTTTCATGGTTATATCTCCGTTTCCATAGCATACCATTATATCTTTGATGTCTTGATAATGAATTGCTAGTTCCAAGTTTTTAGTCATGAAGTCAGCTGCCAATTATAACAATGTTGATAAGAAAATAACATAGTTCACTCTTATTAGTTCAAGTTCTCACAATGGAGATCAGAACAAGGATTGAGAGTCGAAGGTAACATAACTTCCTTGGGTGTTAATAGACTTCATAAGCATCACTCTTTCTACGGTAAAAATGGAACACAAAAATCAATGTTTACTCAGGGTTAAAATGCAAACCCCTTACTGTAACAGTCCTCTAGCTGTAAACATGACAATGCCCCCAAAAGGCAGGAAAATCTGCTCAATTCCAGCTCAAAACCTCCTTACTTGATTCTAGACATGTTTTTCCTAAAACTAGATTAATCAATTAGGAACAAAGAAAGATACTTTTCTTCAGATTTACATTAAAACTTCTCAGTTGGTTTCAGAGAAATATCTGAGACAAGAGTATTTATAACAGATCCCCCGAGCCTAAGGGAAAAACCAGCCAGTGACTGTCAAGAGGGAGGGTCTACATGTCCCAGGAACAGTGGTGGCCATATGTCCTCCTTTGACTAAGACAGTCTCTATTTTTCACTGCTGCCCAGCATTATTACACACAGTGCCCCCACCCCTACAGAAGCATCCCAGTGTGGGTGGTATAGTCTATGGTCACTCTACTAGTAGAAAACCTAGATTACCAGAGCAGATACAAATGTACCCCCTTTCACCTTGGATTTTTCATGCTGAGAACGTGCAATATTAATACAACATATTAATACAACATTACGAGGCCTTGATAAAGCTGAAACTAGTAAATTATATAATAAATGCTGCTTGTTTGATTTACAAAATGTATTGAGAGATAGCGCTTAGTTTTTCTGCTACGGCAGGTCTACAGCTTTTCAAAGATGGGTAGAGGGACCTCAGCCAGGTCAGTGACAGATGTGCATTGAAATCCTAGTTCTGCCACACTACCGAACTGACCTTGATCTAGTAGCTCAGATATCCTGAGACTCAGCTGCCTCTTCTGGTAAAGGGATAGGAATAATGCCACCTACCACTCAGGGTTTTTTTTTTGGTTGTTCTTGTTTGTTTGTTTGTTTGTTTTACTAGAGTAACTAGGACTTTAGAGCCAGAAAGACCTGAGTTTTTCTGGTCTTTCTGAAAGAAAGTCCTTGTACAAGTAAACTTAAGCCAGAGACTCACTTTTCTTATCTATAAAATGGTAATGAGAACAGGTCCTATCTCAGGGGAGATTGTTTTGAGGACTGAATAAAATAGTGGATATCAGATAATCATGTCATAAGTATTTTTATTATTAGCATTATTTCCAAATATTATATAGAAAGATATTTAATAGCCCTATAAATGATTTGTTTCAGAAATTGTTAGTTAATATTTCTTTTTTCTGGCCACACATTGTTAGACACTAACAGGCTTACTTTAAAACCAGTTTTCTTGTTGGACAACTGAACTAAGCGTTCACCTAGTTGTACATACTCAGTGAAGCTTTCACGTAAACATAACCTATGAATTATACTCCTGAAGTGGCTAAGTTAAAGCCTGAAATGACTTTTTTTTCCATAAAACAAAGTTAAATTGCCAGGATTCATTTCTTTATGTAAGTTGGTTTATACTCCATCTGCTCTTTCATACTTTATCTGTTTTTCACCTTCATTTTGAATCATGAAAATCTCAGTTTGCTGAGCCATTTATTGGTTTTCTTTCAATACAATTTATTCAGAAGAGGATAATTAGCATGTATATTATATGAATGTAAATATTATATTGTGATTCCCTATGATTCCAAAAATGTTTATCAAAATACAAATAAACTAGAATATATACATATTTGATCTTCTCTCTACCTCTCCTACATGTAATTTCCTTAGTAGAGAGAGAGAGAGGTGGGAAATTATAATTTTATATACAATTATATATTATAAATGTTTTAAAGGTAGAGATAAAGTACCATAACAGAGAAAATAGAAGTAGTAAAGAAAAGGAGACTTATCTTCTGCCCTAACTTTATAATGTGACCAATTAATTGACTAAAGATACAGCAAGTTATCTATATACATTATTCATTCAGAACAGAGGTTACCTATGATTGAATTTTGAAGGACTTTTATTGTATTTTTATGTTTTTATTGTTTGTTTCCTCAAAATCAGTGCAATATAATGCACATTGAAAACATTTTTAAAATAAAAATGAAGAGAAAGCAGAACTCCTAGAATAAGTAACTAATAGAACTAATAGCTATAGCACAATCTAACACTTTAAAGTTTGGCATATTTCCTTTCATTCTTTTGCTTTATGCATGAAGGTATTTTTTCTTAACTATATCCATGATGTAGATATAAATTTATTTTTTCACTTAATATCTTTTTCATATAATCATTTTCCAAATTATTAAATATCTCTTATAGCCATCATTTTAATTCCTGCATAATAGTCCATTTGGAACCATGAGTCATGAATAATACAATTATCTTTCCATAGCTGGACATTGTTTTTTCAGTATTTCAATATATTAAATAATAAAGTCCATCTTTGCTGCTTAAAATTATGTGATTCAAATTTGGGAAAGTCAAATTAATATAATTAATTTGTTTACTGGACAGAGTTTCCTTACTAGACTATAAGCTGTTTGAGAATAGTATTGCATTTGCTCATCTCTGTCCCCAGCTCCACTTTGCATATAAAAGGTAGCCAGAAGGTGTTTATTGAGTTCAATTAAATATACTTCCTACTTTGATAGTTTTCTACTCTTTTTTGGACAGAACTCGAGCAATTAGTTGGCAACCATCAGTAGATAAAAGTTCCCAAATACCTGCTAAAGTTAGAGACAAATATATGTTATTACACTTTTTGGAATGTAAAGAATTGCATGTTCTTGCTTAGCTTGATTGATACATAATTTTTTTAAAGGTTGCATTTATGCCACCTAGGAATCTAATAATAATTTAGTATGAATTAAGAGTAGGCATGCAAATGGGAATTTTAGATGCAGCACTCTATCTGGAAAAGGATTACATTAACGAAGGCCAGAGTTAAACCTCACTATGGCAAGACGTGTTTCTCTAATGTGTAAAAACATGCACACAGAGTTAAATACAAAACGGCATCAGTGATCATTTAGATAGTTGATAAATAGATAGATAGACAATAGGTCATTTTCCAGATACCCGTGTCTTCTCTGAAACAACTTATAAACAAAAAATAGAAGCATAAATCTAGGCATACATGCTAGATTCATATTAATATCAATTTGTATTTATTTTGGCAGATACTGGCTAGCTACCCACCAGCCTTTTATCTTCTTCATAGCACTAAACTACATTTTCCTGCCTCCTTTGCATTTAGTTGGGTGTGCCCACATGACTGAGTTCTGACTAATGAAATGTGAACAGACATTATGAGTTTATTGTTGGGTCTGGTTTATGAAAACCTTATATTTATGATCCTCTCCATCTTTTTTCATATCAAATGGAAAGGACTTCAAAGACCTAGAAGAGGGAGGAGCCACAAAATAGAGCCCAAGTCCCTGGATGTCTTCACGGAGCAGAACTAATAAACTTCTATTGTTTTAAGCCACTGAGATTTAAGGGTTTATCTGTTATAGAAGCTGGTAGAAATTTATATTTGTTCATTTCCAGAGTGTTCCAGAAGGGATTTAAGACAGCTATCTTGTCTGAACAGCTTTAAGTGAGAAAGAGGCTAAAATGTCTAGGTGCATTCAGCACCAACTAATTAAAACCAGGTAATCTCCAGAGAGATTATCTTTTGTTCATGAATATCCACACTTCAAAGAGTCCAGTTTTTCATGGAACAATAGATAAAATTAAAGAATCTGAAAGGGAAAACTACTTAACAGAATTCTTCTCCAGTTGATATTTCCCAAGTAAACTTTAATAACCTTATGAAGGAGGGGTAGTTGTTCTCCATGGGAACATGTGTTCTATCTAGATGGGCCTGGGTGGGGTTTGAAACCTGAACAATTATCACAGAAGGCAGCCAACCTTTCTTTGACCCAAAGTGAGACATGTATTTCTTTTTCTTTTTCTTTTTTTAATTTTACTGTAAATCTGGGATACATGTGCTGAACGTGCAGGTTTGTTACATAGGTATATATATGCCATGGTGGTTTGCTGCACCCATCAACCTGTCATCTAGGTTTTAAGCCCCGCACGCATTAGGTATTTGTCCTAATGCTCTCCTTCCCCCTTCCTCACAACCGCCGACAGGCCCCAGTGTGTGATGTTCCCCTCCCTGTGTCCATGTGTTCTCACTGCTCAATTCCCACTTATGAGTGAGAACAAGCGGTGTTTGGTTTTCTGTTCCTGTGTTAGTTTGCTGAGGATGATGGTTTCCAACTTCATCCATGTCCCTGCAAAGGACGTTAACTCATTCTTTTTTATGGCTGCATAGTATTCCATGGTGTATATTGAGGCATGTATTTCATAGCTTGTCCTAACTCTATCTTTACAGGAACTTAAGTAACTTCTTAGCAAGAATTTTTGTCCTGGGTATGATTACCTCCTTTGTTTTCAGCTGTAATATAAAATACTTAACAGACTTTAACATCTACCTTAATAGATTAATCCATTGCCTCCAGATTGCATATCCTCTCTGTGGCTATTTACATCAAAAAGGGTTTTCAGTACTTCCTTCAGTTGAGAGATTTCATGTCATACCATGAGCAACATTTCCCTTTGCCTAAATAGTGATAATAATGATAAAAGTATAGAGCTCTGACTTTATGTACATGATCACATTTCATTCACACAATAACCCTGTAGGACAGTTAATATTGTTCTCATTTTAAAGGTAAGAAAACTGAGCATTAATAGAGGGTTAAGATTTAAACACAGTTTGACGGTTGCGCATATGTGCTTTTAGCCATTACCTTATACTGCCTTACAGATTAGGGGCATTTTGCGTCACATTTGTGAGGCCAACAGGCATCTTAAGCCAACTACCCTTTAATTAGTAATATTAATTTCAAAGAAACAAACCTCAAAGCTAGACAAAAATCACTTTCATCTTTAAAAATTTTAAGTAGAATAGGCATACTATATATGTCCAAGTATTTCTATGTAGGCCAAAAGGAGATTCAGAACTGTAGGAGAAGAGCAAACAATTTGCATTTCAAAGAGATCAAAATAAACACTAGAACAGAGGGCTCTCCAGTTTCAGGAAAGATTAAACAGAAACTATTAATTAATGACTTAGGACAAGCTTTGCTAATTGTTCACTAGTTGCTGGAATACAAAATGAATTCATGTTTTCAAATAGATACAGTCCATTGGAAAGCTGATTGAGAATCAGGGAAAAAGATAACAAAGCATAACCCAGAGGGAAGATGAGAAAATAGTGTGGTTTTTTTTTTTCTATTTTTAAAAGGAAGTGTTACTGGAAAAAATCTGCTTTTTAAAATAGTTATAGTTGCTATCTATTTGCAATGAGAGGTATTTCAGTGATAATGTATGAGAAAGCATGGGAGAAGGATAAGGTAAAAGTTAAGAGCTCAAAAAAACCTGGATTGAAAAAAATACTGGGAGTCAAAAAATCCTGGATAGAAATACTTGCTCCCTTACTGAGACTGTAACATTAGGCAAATGACTCATCAAGCAAGAAAAGTTCTTTCCCCTTCTCCTGAAATCAGGAGAAAATTGCTTCAACAGGATTATATGGAATCCTTAATAGTCTTTGCCTGTAGTTAAAGACACATCATGACTTCTGTCTAACTCCTTCCTGGCAAATCTAGAAAACAAATATTAGGCTAGATATCCTCTTTTGTGGCTTGTGGGAGAGTAAAGAAAGTTGCTGCTGTATTGGGATTGCTCTGCATTTCCAGAGTTTTTTGGGCAAATGAGTTTTTTGCATGCCCTTGAAGGCAACATACATGAGGGAGTTCCTTTATAGCAAGGCCACCTGGAAGAGGTTACAAGACCTCCGCAAATAAGATATTCCTAGAGACTATGGAATAACTACTCAACAAGCCAGAATGGAGATTTACTCATCCAGATGAAAGGGAACTACATGCAGGATAGCTCTTGATTGTGGATCCTGAAGAACCCCCAGAAATTGCTACACAAAAGGCGTGAGCTTTAAAATTTCCCAGTCCCAGAGGACACTAAGTTATCTATAGCACAGTTCCAATTAAATAACTATTTTCTTGATCTTCTTATCTCCCCTGAATAAATTATAGAGACAATAGAAGAAAAGAATAAAGATGCTGTCTGACTATATTGCCTGCTCAATTTACTAGTTGTATGCCCATTTTATATCAATTTCATTGCATTAAATCATATTAACAGCTAATTCAGCTAATTTTTATACAGACAGAATCTCACATTGTCTTTATAGGCTTCAAACCATATAATAATTGCCAGCATATATCAGTCCCTAGCCAAGTAACTATAGACCAAAATACTATCTTCAGTTACCCCCAGAATTGGTAATCTGCATATAGCTAATTGAAAGATATTTACAATAGTGGGTAACTGTCTACCTACTTGTGTGAGCCACTGAATAATTTTATCATTACACCTGTAAACTTTTGGAAAAAAATATTTTATAATATATAACACATTTGATGCTCTCCAAGTCTGGCTTTCATTTTGGCTGTTTCCATTTCCCCTTGAATGTTCTCCAAGTTGAACCTCAATATTGAAAGTTTCCATTCCTTCCTTACCAAAAATAAGTAGAGAGAAAGAGGTAAAAATGCAATGCGTTGGATGATAATTAGAAATCATGTATAAAGATATATTTTATTTCCGTAAAAAGAGAATTCAAATCCAATGTTTCCTGCCAGGTCTGGGACTTTGGGCTTCATCTCAAGTTGGCTTGAGTCCTTCAAAGAACTTAGGTAACCCTGGTGATTTTCCAGACTTGCTTATACTAAAATTGATTTCTTTTAGTTTTAAAATGTTTTATACAACTTTCACAACTCTTCAGTATCTGATTTTCATGGAGTCCAGGATTTCTGAAGTTATAGATTTAGATCTCTGGAAATTACACCCTCAGATGTATTTTGGACACCATTATTCATTAAAACCTTTGCTTTCTTTTTTTTTTTTTTTTACCCTTACCTCAACCCAGTCTTCACCCATTCCTCTCCATTTGAGAAATAGCTTTACTGACTTCAAAAAAAAAAAAGTCTTATTGATTGCCAGAAGGTTTACAGAGATTTCTGTGCTATCCATTTATTGTTTTGTGCCCTTGTTCATTTGCCAGTCAGAGAACTAAATTAATCATAGAATTTCCAGGCTAAGCAATTTATCATTACCTTATCCATCAAAGCAGCTGTTTCCTCCTAAACTTTCTTTTTAAACAACATACAACAACCATGATCTCTTTCCTTTCTTACTTGTGTTTTTTAAAAATAATGGCTGCTTAAAATTCATTTATCTTTCTCCATTTTACCAGTCTCTTCACTCTCCTTATCACTGTATCATCTGTTTGAGGACATCTTTCTGAAGTGTACTCCTGTTGCAGAGGAAATATATGCCTTTATTTGGTTTGCTTTCTGTCCTGACAAATACTGATTCAACAAACTAAACCATTATCCTATAAAAAATAATCACAAAGACAGCTATTATTTATGTGCTAGGCACCATATATACCACCTTTAATGCTCAGTTATTCTGTGTTGTTATCAAAAATTAACAGAGGAAACAGTGAGAATCATAGACATAGATGAATATGTCCCACAGCTAACAAATGTCAAAATCAGAATTTGGTTCAGGTATGAGTGAGCTCAAATTTTTGCTATTTTTAGTCTTTTATGTTGCTTCTTTAAGTCTACTTCCTGATGTTTTGATTTGTGTTTCTTACATGAGTAGAGTAAGTGGGGAATAAATACCCAGCATGCAAAAAAAGTAAGTATAAAAATATCCAACTTTACATGCTAAGTTTTAAAAGGTACTAATCACTGTGCTTGAGAATCCCTTTGATCAGAATTAGTGGAAAGGCCCTAGTCAACTCCCTATAGATTTTAGCTTCCTGCTTCATTCCTAATGAAACAAAATTCATCTTGTCAAACCTTGGTCACAGTCGGACATTATGAGCAAGCTTTGAATGTAAGACTTCTGCTGACAGAGAAAGCTAAGTGGAGTCAGCAGTTTGCCTTCTGGGCTAAAACTGAGAAATATTTGTGAGGAGAATAATAAAATACAACATTCCTCCACAGTTTCTAAGCTACTCAAAAAGTTGATGAGATATGGCCCCAAATTATCCACTTTTGCCGCTGAAGGACAGTAGTAGAATGGGCGAGCAGTTCCAGATGTAAAGGGACCTTGCCTACAGCAGGCTTGCGGGGTGCTTATCCACCCTTTTTCTAGGCAGTCCTTCACTTTGGAGCTGAAATTGATCTACCTTTGTTGAGCTCCTTTCTAGTTAAGTTTTGGCCATGATTTAGTTAGATACTGTCTTCCATGGCAGACATACTTACAGCCAAATTAAGGAATCTAAACAATAAACAAACTTTCTCTTAACCACTGTTGAAATAAATCAGAAATAAGATGCCAATTACTTCTTTATTTAACTGGTGATAGGCAGATTGGGCAAATTCTGCCAAAGAAGACAGTACTCTCCAGTGGAATTTATAAAAAATGACTCCCACTTTACCATCAATTCAAAAATGAACTGGAAAGTATGAAGTATATCATAAAACTTTTATGTTGGACATAAGGAGTCATCTGATTATAATTGAAAATCTATTTCCCTGCCCTACCAAAGAAATTCTAAAAGCTATTACAAAGAAATATTCTTTTTAAGGAGTGGAAAAATCATTAATCTGCCCAGGGACCCCACACATTTTGGTCTAGTGATAGATACATTTGAGGAAACCAGGAATTCCTCATGCTGCTTTAAATTCTCCATCTCAATGAAGGACACCAGGTCTCACTCAGTTGTCAAAAGAGTGTAAATAATCTTGGCTTCTCCTCTCATACACCCTCCACAGCCGACTGGCTGTGAAGCATTTCTGTTGTGCCTCAGAATACCTCTTGAATTTGCCCATTTACCCAAGCCTACGCCCATGTCCCTGAGAGTAACCACTATTTTTTTCTGACTTCAATTAACATAAGAGTCTCCTGAGTTATCAGCTTCAACTCTTTCTCTTCTGCAAGTCTATTTTTCATGTTGGAATCAGATTAATCTTTCCAAAATGTCAATCTGATCATATCACTCTTTTGCATAAAACACTTTAATGGCTTGCCATTGCTCTCAGGATAAAGTATAAACAGCTTATCACAGTTTATAAGCCCCTTGTAAATCATTCCTCTAATTACCTCTTCAGCCTCTTTTCTCTCCTCAGTTTTTGTTCCAACAATTCTGAACTACTGTGTCCCCAATTGCAGTGTCTCTTATTGTCTCCATGCCTTTGCAAACACTATTCCCTATGTCTGTACCTCTCTCCACCAAGGATGAGGGGAGGAGTATAAATGGAAATATGCTGTTGCAGAGCTCCTATATTTTACTTGAAGCAATTCAATATTAAAGTTGACTTTGATGAAGATATACAGACACTCCATGACTTATGATGGGGTCATATCCCAATGAACCTATTACAAGTTGAAGATATCATTACATTGAAAATACATTTAATTACCTAACCTACCAAACACCATAGCTTAGTCTAGCCTACCTTATATGTGCTCAGAACACTTACATTACCCTAAAGGTGGATAATATCATCTAACAGAGAGCCTATTTTGTAATAAAGTATTGAATATCTCATGTAACTTATTGAATACTGTACTGAAATGGGAAAACAGAATGGTTGTATGGGCACTCAAAATACAGTTTCTGCTGAATGCATATTGCTTTCACACCATTGTAAAGTTGAAAAATTATAAATCGGCCATTATAAATTAGAGACCATCTATATACTTTAATCCCTAGAGGAATAAATAAAAATAAGTAATAAAACATAGGTTAAAAGTCAAAGGAGGAATTGAAATACAAAACAAAAAAAAATTCAGAAGGAATAAGGCAAGAAATGAAAAAGGAACAAAAAATGCAAGGGACAAACAAACACCAAATCGCAAAATGACATCCCTAAATGCAACCATATCAATAACTATATTAAATTTAAATGGACTAAGCAGTATAACGAAAGGCAGAGATTGAGACTAGATTCAAAAGCAAGAAATAACTACATGCTGTCAAAAAGAGAAGCTTTTTAAATACAAAACCACATGTATGTACAAGTAAAAAAAGAAAAAAGATATACCACAAAAACATTAAGAAAGCTAGAGTGGCTATTTTAATCATTTAAAATGTCACCCCACAGTTTGTGTGTTACAGATGACTGAATCACAGCTTAAGGAAAACAGCAGAAAGTTATACTGTGAACAAGGCAAAGGGTACTTGCTGTGGGGAAATTATTGCTGCAAGATAGGGAATCCTCCATGGCAAAGCAAATATTGTCTGTTTAGATACTTCTCAGGTCATGTTTTATTGAATATTATCACTTCACCTCTGCTGCCAGGAAATATTAGGCTTCAAGTGTGTTTCCAGTGGACTTGTGAATACTGAAACATAATTATCTGAAAATAGTTTCAGCTCTAGATTTATTAACCAGAACTCTGTTTCTCAACATATTAGACTAGAAGAGCAACCAGATTTTAACAGCTTGTTTTTAAAAAAATCTTAATTTCAAAATGGAAGGAAGCTGGTTGTTCCTGTTGTTCTCTTGAATATTCTCCTTTCGTTCATATATTTTAATATCTTATTTTCTGAAAATTAAGGAATGAACCAAAATGAAATAACCCCCAATATATTACCCCAGAAAAGATGACTTAAAAACAAGGAACATTACTAGATACAAATATGGATTCTTCCGAATGATAAATGATTTATACATCAGAAATTGAGCATGTGCTTAATATCAGAGCTTTAACATACATGAAACCCAAACCTATAGAACTTAGGAACATGCAGACAAGTTCACATTCATAGTTAGAGATTTTAATACTCATTTCTCAGGAATTAATAGCATAACTTAGAAAAAATTCATAAGGATTTAGAAGAGCTGAACAACACATTCAACCACATTAGCCTTAATGACTGTTAAAGACTGCTTCACCCAAAAAGTACAAATTCACATCCATTTCAAGTGCACATGGCCTGGCAGCAAGATTGATCATATGCTGGTCCAATAAAACAATCTTAGTAGATTTCAAAAGATGGAAATTTTTCATAGTGTATTCTCTGACCTCCCAGAATTAAATTAGAAATAATATATTTAGAAGAAGACCTAAACATTTAAGAATAAACCAACTAAATCCTAAAGAAGGGAATTCTGTCGGGGATTTAGAAGATGATTTAGATGGGACAAAGAAGGAAGCACAAAGTAAATTAGAAAACGTTTTCAACAGAATGATACTTTATAAAAAATCAATTTGTGAAATGTAGCTAAAGCAATGTAGAAAGGGATATTTATAGTTTTTATACCTTACATCAGTGAAGAAGAAAGGTCCAAAATTAATTATCTAATCTTAGGAAGCTAAAATGAATTAAAAGACTAGACTGAAGACAAAATAAATAGTCAGAAATAATAAGGATAAGAACAGAAATTAATGAAATAAAAATGGCACACAATAGAGAAAATCAATACAAGCAAAAGTTGGTCCTTTGAAAATTTTAATAAAACTGAAAAAATTCTAGATTTATCAAGAGAAAAGAAAGGTACAACTCACTGATATTAGGAATGAAACACATAACCTATAGATTTTCAGACATTAGAAGAATAATAAGGGAAGTTTATGACAACTTCAGGCAATAAATTTGATAGCTTAGATGAAATAACAAAATTTCTTGAAACAAATTACTAAAATTGACACAAAAGGAAATAGAACATATAAATATTCCAATATCTGCCAAGGAAATCGATTTGTATTTTACAACATTCAAACACAGAAATTCTAGGGTCTGTTTGGATTCGCAAGTAAGTTCTGCCAAATATTTTTAAAATAAATAATAAAAATTCTATACAAACTCTTTAGGAAAAAGAGAACAAAAATCAAGGAACAATTTCTAACTGGCTTTGTGAGAACTGTATTTCAGTAGTCCCCCCTTAACCACAGGGTATACGTTCCAAGTTCCCTGGTGGATGCCTGAAACTGCAGACACTACCAAATCCTACAAATACTATGTTTTTCCCTATGTATACACACCTATGATAAAGTTTAATTTGTGAATTAGGCACAATACAAGATTTTAAGAATTGCTAATAAAATAGAACAATTATAAAAATATACGATAATAAAAGTTATATGAATGTAGTATCTCTCTCACTCTCCCTTAAAATAACTATTGTACTCACCTGATTTTGGACCACAGTTGACCATTAGTAATAAACCACAGAAAGCAAAATCATGAATAAGGAGGGACTACTGTACTCTGATACTAAAAGTATATAGATACATCACAAAGAAACTAAAAACTAGACAAAAATTCTCATGAAATAGAAAAACTATTGACCAAATATTAACAGAACAATTCCAAAAAATATTACAAATACAATATTCAATAAATGACAAAGTAAGGTTTATCCCAGAAGTGTGAGGTTGGTTTAATCTTCAAAAATTAATCAGTATTACTTGCCATATTAAAAGAATAATGGAGAAAAACAATAAGATCATCTCCATAGATACAGAAAAGCATTTTTTCATTCCGTACTCACTTGTAATTTTAAAAAATCTTAGTTAACTAAGAAAAAACACTTCCTTATCTTAATGAAGGTCATCTATGAAAAACCCACAGCTAACATCAAACTTAATGGTGAAAAACCAAATAATTGTCCTCTAAGATTAGGAAAGGAAGGAAGATAGCTCTCAGCACTTCTATTTGACATTGTACGAGAGGTACTAACAAATGCGAAAGACAAAAAATGAAGGTATACAAATTAGAAAGGAAAGAATGAAACTGTCTTTATTTCGAGACGACAAAATATTTGTTGAAGGAAATTAAAGAATACCTAAAGATATGAAGCTCGTACAACATTCGTGGATTGGAAAGTTGTTCAATACTGTTATAATATCGATTCTCCATAGATTAATTGAATCAACACAATTTTTGTCAATATCACAGAAAATTTCTTTAGAAATCGTCAAGTTGATGCTAAAATTTATATGGAAATTCAAATGATCTAGAAAAGCCAAAGGATTTTTGGAAAAGAAGACAAAAATTGGATGAATAACACCATCTGATTTCAAGAATTAAACTGATGATAAAAAGCTACAGTGTCTGGGCGCAGTGGCTCACGCCTGTAATCCCAGCACTTTGGGAGGCCGAGGTGGGCAGACCACAAGGTCAGGAGATCGAGACCATCCTGGCCAACATGGTGAAACCCTGTCTCTACTAAAAGTACAAAAATTAGCTGGCCCTGGTGGTGCGTGCCTGTAATCCCAGCTACTCGGGAGGGTGAGGCAGGAGAATAGCTTGAACCAGGGAGTCGGAGGTTGCAGTGAGCCGAGATTGCACCACCTCACTCCAGCCGGGTGACAAAGCAAGACTCTGTCCCAACAAACAAACAAAAAATAAAAGCTACAGTAACCAAGACAGCCATACTGGTATAATATAGTACAGATGTACATACTGTATCTATTCTGGTGGAGCAGAATAGAAAGCAGAAATAGAGATGTACATATATGGTCAATTGATTTTTGATAAATGTCCCCAGGTAATGTTATAGGGAAAAGAAAGTATTTAATTATTTTTATTAACTTATTTATTTTTGTAGAGACAGGGTCTCACTGTCACCCAGACTGGAGTGCAGTGGCAATCACAGCTCACTGCAGCTTCAAACTCCTCGGCTCAAGCAATTCTCCCACCTCAGCTTCTTAAGTAGCTAGGAATACAGATGCATGCCACCATGCCTGGCTATTTTATTTTCTATTTTTGTAGATATGGGATCTTGCTCTGTTGCCCAGGCTGATCTCAAACTCATGGCCTCAAGCAATCCTCCCACCTCAACCTTCAAAAATGCTGGGATTACAGGTGTGAGCCACCATATCTGGCCAGAAAGGAAAGTCTTTTTAAGAAATAGCACTATAAAAAACTAGATAGCTGTAGGAGGAAAATAAATCATCTTCCCTACTTCATACCATACACAAAAATTAATTCAAAATGGATCACAGACTTGAATGTAAATAATAAAACCATAAAATTTTCCAGAAGAATACATAGGAGAAAATCTTCAAGACATTGGCATAGACAAGGAGCTCTTAAATAGAAACCAAAAGGATAAATCATTAAAAAAAAGTTAAAATAGATTTAAATTGTAAAACTTCTGCTCTTTAAGAAATATGAAGAAAACAAAAGGGTAAACCATAGATGAGCATAAAATACTCACAATACATATATCTAATAAAGAACTTGTATTTAGAATATATACATAACATTTATATCTCTATAATTTAAAAATGCAATTAAAAGTGAGCAAAATGTTGAACATAAAATATACCAAAGAATCTACCTAAATGGGCAATAAGCAGACAAACAGATGCTCAGCATTGCTAGTTATGAGGAAAATGCAATGAGATAATATAGTCCCACAAGAATGGATAACACACATTCTTGTGGATAGTCCCACAAGAATGGCCAGGCACGGTGACTCACGCCTCTAATCCCAACATTTTGGGAGCTGAGGCGGGCAGATCACCTGAGGTCTCGGGAGTTCAAGACCAGCCTGACCAACATGGAGAAACCCCGTCTCTACTAAAAATACAAAATTAGCCAGGCATGGTGGCGCATGCCTGTGATCCCAGCTACTCAGGAGGCTGAGGCAGGAGAATTGCTTGAACACAGGAGGCGGAGGTTGCAGTGAGCCAAGATCATGCCATTGCATTCCAGCCTGGGCAACAAGAGTGAAATTCTGTCTCAAAAAAAAAAAAAAAAGTCAGTATCCATGTCGAAGGGGATATGGAACACATGAAACTCGCTTGCATTGCTAGTGGAAATGCTGAATGCTATAATCTCTTTGGGAAATGATGTGCCTGTTTCTTATAAATACTATACATATTCCTACCCTATGTATAGGTATGTATTTCTAGGTATGTATTTAAGAAAAAACATAAGTATGCACAAAGATGTCTATATTAATATTCATAGCAGCTCTTGGACACAGCCCAAGCTTCCAAAAATAGTTGAATTGATAAGCAAGTTGTGACAAAACAGAATACTACCAGACATAAAAAAAGAACAAATTACTGTTACATGCAACAACATGAATCTCAAAAACATTATGCTGAGTGAAAGATGCTGGACACAAGAGTATATATTATATGATTTCATTGATATAAAATTATATAAAATGAATACTAATCTATAGTGACAATGCAGATCAGTGCTTACTTTAAGCCAGTAACAGAGGTTGGGATAGACTGAAAAGAGGTAAAGAGGATGATGATAATGTTCTGTATCAGATTGTGATGGTGCTTACAAAGGTGTAAACATCTTTCTAAATTCATTGAGCTGTATACTTAAAATCAAACCATTGACACGTTTTAAGTTTGCTTCTTAATTTAGGTGGCAAATATCACAATCTTTACTACCTAAAAGTCCACCTTCTTTGAGGTGGAGAAATTGATGAGGGAGGAATAATGTCAAGGTAACTAAATAAATTATAATTTTCTATTAATTATTCTGTGCATTAGACATTTAAATACATGACTTAGTTGAGCCTTTTTTTAAAGGCCATGCAATTTTATCTTTTATTGTAAAACATATGCATGACTTTTTGAATGTCAAAATAATTTCAAGGACAGCAGTAGACATTTCTCAAAAGAAGACATACAAGTAGTCAACAGGAATGTGAAAACAAAATGCATGCTCAACGTCAGTAACCATCAGGGAAATGCAAATCAAAACCACATTGAGAGATCATCTTACCTCAGTTAGAATGGCTATTATTAAAAGGACAAAAAATAATTTATGCTGGTAAGGATGTGCAGAAAAGGGAACTCTTTAACACTGTTGGTGGAAATGTAAACTAGTACAGCCACTATGTCAAACAATATGAAAATTTCTCAGAAAAACTAAAAATAGAACTCTCATATGATCCAGCAATCCCACTGCTGGAACTGTAAGTCCATTAAACCTCTTTTTCTTTCCAGTCTTGGATATGTCTTTATCATCAGCATGAAAATGGAGTAATACACAGTATATCAAAGGTATATCTGCACCCCCATGTTTATTGCAGCACTATTCACAGTAGCAAAGATACAGAATCAATCTGTGTCCATCAACAGACGAATGGATAAAGAAAATGTGGTACATATATACAATGAAATATTATTCGACCTAAAAGAAAATATAAAGTGTTGTTTGCAGCAACATGGATAGAAATGAAGGCCGTTATATTAAGTTAATTAAGCCGAGCACAGAAAGACAGTGTCACATGTTCTCACTCAAATGTAGGAGCTAAAAACATTGATAGCATGGAGGCTGAAAGTAGAATGATAGATACCAGACACTGGGAACTGTGGCCAGGAGCAAGGGAGGAGATGAACAGAGATTTGTTAATGGATACCAACGTACAGTTAGACAGAAGGAATCAGTTCTAATGTTCCACAGTAGAGTGACTGTAGTTAATAATATATTGTGTATTTCAAAACAGCTGGAAGACTTGAAATGTTCCCAACACATAGAAGTGATACCTACTCAAGGTGATGGATACTCTATATACTCTAACTTGATCATTACATTCTATGCATGTAACAAAGTATCACATTGTCACATAAATACGTACAAATATTATGTATCGATGAAAAATATTTCAGAAATTAGCTTTATTTTTCTAATTATAAAAGTAATACAGGTACATTTTTGAAAAAATTCAGAATTCATAATGTTATAAAAAGAAAGTGAAAATCACCATTAATCCCACCACTTCAAAAAGTTAGTATTGTCAACATCTTTGTTATATCCTTCCATTTTTCTCCTTTCATACATGTTTGTATATTCATATATATAAAAATATATATGTTCATACATACAAATGTGAGTACAGCATATATCATTTCATTTTCCATGTTAAGTACACAGTTGTATTAGTTTGTTCTCATGCTGCTGTGAAGAAATACCCAAGACTGGGTGATTTATAAAGAAAAGTTTAATTGACTCACAGATCAGCATGGCTGGGAAGGCCTCAGGAAACTTATGACTGAAGGGGGAAGCAAACACCTCCTTCCTTATATGGCAGCAGGAAGGAAAAGAATGAACAAAGAGGGAAAAGCCCCTTATAAAACCATCAGATCTTGGGAGAACTCTCATCATCACAAGAACAGCAGCATGGGGATAACCACCCCCACTATTCAGTTACCTCCCACAGCATGTGGGGATTATGGGAATTATAATTCCAGATGAGATTTGGGTGGGGACACAGCCAAACCATATTAGCAGTCAAGGGTTACAGTGTATTGGCTAGATGGTATTTTAATGTATGGCTGTTTTATAACTTATATAACTAAATTCCTACTGTTAACATATTTCCATTTTGCTCTATTATAGACAAACCTGTAACAAACATATGTATATTAGTTCACTTATTTTCTAATGATACATTTCTAGAAATAGGAAAAAAAAGAGTCAAAAGAATTAACATATTGAACTTAAATATATTTAAATCTAGTATATCAATTAATGTCCAGTTTTTATTCCTTATATCAGTATGTGGATGTTCGTTTTCTTCTACCTTGTTAATTCTGGCTAAAAATGATTATCAAACTTTATCAATATGACAGGCAAAAACTACATACCCCCTATTTTTAAATTTGCATTTCTTTGCTTACTAGTAGTTAATCACCTTTTCTTATACTTATTGGCTATTTTTAATGTTATTATACTCATTTCCTAATTTTCTATTGGCATTCACCTTTTTATCTATTACATATGTTTTAAATATATTCTCCACTTTAGCAATCACATGTGTGTGTGTTATTTGTTTGTTATACCAAGTTTTTAAAATGTGTACAACAGAGTCAATCATTCCTTCCTGGTTTCTAACTTTATTCACAGAAAATGCTACTTAACTCTAATATTATAAAATTATTGAATTTTCTTCTAGTACATGTTTTCTTCTTGCATTTGAATCCTTAATTCATCTGGAATTTACTTTATTGGAAGAAGTAAAGTTAGTATGCAAATTTTCCCATGAAATATCAAGCCAATCATTTGTATTTTTCTCACTGATTTAAAATGCTGCCTTTAACATAAACTGGCTTTTCAAATATATTTAGATATAATTCCTTACTTTTTGTTTTCTTGACTTTATTTTTATGTAAATAGCATGCTGATTTATAGTTTTGTATCTTATGTGTGAATGCATTGTATGGCAGGTGTTTTCATAATTTTTTTACGGTTTCTGATTATTTTCATATATATTTTCTTCCAAATGAACTTTAGAATTAATTTTTCAAGCTTAAAACATTATTCTTTGTAATATGTGTTCTATGGAAAAAGAAATTGTTTTTATAATATATAATCTTTCTAAATACATAGTACATCTCTCTTTTAGTAAGTTATTTTGATTCTTGATAGGGTTTAATAGTTGTCATATTAGTTCTATGTATTTCTTGTTAAGTTTATACTAAGGAATTTGATGTTTTTGAGATGCCATGACTGAAATAATTTAGTATTTTCTAAATGGTTTGTGTAGACAAGAAAATTTTTTTAAAATTATATTTATTTTGTAGTGTGCTAAGTCACTTATTCTACTGTTCTAATCATTTTAGTTGATTTCCATTGGTTTTCATGATAGACATTAATTTGATCTGTGAATAATGACAGTTTTGCCACATATTTTCCAAAAATTATAGCTCTTATCTTCCTAATTGATTTGCTAGCACTTTCTGGGTTTTTGCCTTGTTTCTACATTTGGAGGAAAATTTTCTAGTGATTTAGTGATTCACCATTAAGTTTGATCCTACTTGTTATTTTTTATTCATAAATTTGTTTATATATAGATATGCTGTTGTAGACATAGATATATATGTAAACACTGTAATTGGAGAATTATTTTTTTACTAATTTTTCCTTTACAGTTCAGGAATGAATGTTGAAGTTTATGAAATACTTCTTTATCTAAAAGTATTGTTTCAAACTACTGAAGCTTAATTAAAATATGGTGTTCATGGATAAAGTGTACCCCTGAGAACCCCAAGTTGAAAAGCAGATCTCAGTAATATACCTCTTATTATTCAGTTGGATTCAGTATCTGCTAAACTATCCACATTTAAAACATACTCATTTCCGTTCTCATTTGCTACCTATTTAATTTCACTTTAACAGGTCCACTGAGTTTATTTGAATGTGAAAGAGGGATAGTTCATTTATCATTAAATGATATTTTTTTCTGAAAATTATTTCTCTTCCCATTCCTCAATATTTATCTCAAAATCATTTAAAAGAGCATTTTTATTATAGCCATCCTGTATCTTGATTCTGCCTCATTCCTATGAGAAACACAAAAACAATACAGGGATACTTTGAGGATCTTTTGTTTGCCTCAAATAAGAAAATCCCTTCATAAATTAAAGTGTGCTAAATCATGAAAGATGCATACATTAAAATTCAAAGGTTAAAAGTAGAAAATGTATACATGAAGAAAAACATTCCAACACCTTGCATTGAATATAACTTTGTTTTGTATGTTGCACCTAAAGGCCTGATATAGAATGAAACTTCTTATTTGTTTTGAATAAAGGATGATATCCTAAACATTAGTGATGCTGACACTGATTCAAACTGAACTGCTTTCTTAGCTGTTGACCTGTTTCTTTCATTTGAATTAAAATCGAGCCTTTGAGTGTGAAATTTATACTGTGTTGTCTCACAGGCTGTGTCACACATTATCTTTATACTTGTCAAACATTGAAATTGTCATGACAACTCTGGGAAGCTATTACTATTATTATCCCCATTTCACAGCCAGGAAAACTAAAATACAGAGAGATTAAATAACTTGACCAAGAACATGTTACTAAGAGGGTCATCCCTCAGGTTCATGCCCAAATCTGAGTGACACCAAATCCAGCATCCTTTCCATTACACTTGCTGCCCTATTTATGCCCCTTCACCTATTTCTATCCTAACTCACCTTCTCTTCCTCCCTTCTTTTGTCCCTTCCATGCAGACCCGTGACCAAGGTGTAGACTGAGAAGTGGAGTCATGCTTCACACGGCCATATCATGCTGGCAGCCATTCCTGGGTCTGGCTGTGGTGTTAATCTTCATGGGATCCACCATTGGCTGCCCCGCTCGCTGTGAGTGCTCTGCCCAGAACAAATCTGTTAGCTGTCACAGAAGGCGATTGATCGCCATCCCAGAGGGCATTCCTATCGAAACCAAAATCTTGGACCTCAGTAAAAACAGGCTAAAAAGCGTCAACCCTGAAGAATTCACATCATATCCTCTGCTGGAAGAGATAGACTTGAGTGACAACATCATTGCCAATGTGGAACCAGGAGCATTCAACAATCTCTTTAACCTGCGTTCCCTCCGCCTAAAAGGCAATCGTCTAAAGTTGGTCCCTTTGGGAGTATTCACGGGGCTGTCCAATCTCACTAAGCTTGACATTAGTGAGAATAAGATTGTCATTTTACTAGACTACATGTTCCAAGATCTACATAACCTGAAGTCTCTAGAAGTGGGGGACAATGATTTGGTTTATATATCACACAGGGCATTCAGTGGGCTTCTTAGCTTGGAGCAGCTCACCCTGGAGAAATGCAACTTAACAGCAGTACCAACAGAAGCCCTCTCCCACCTCCGCAGCCTCATCAGCCTGCATCTGAAGCATCTCAATATCAACAATATGCCTGTGTATGCCTTTAAAAGATTGTTCCACCTGAAACACCTAGAGATTGACTATTGGCCTTTACTGGATATGATGCCTGCCAATAGCCTCTACGGTCTCAACCTCACATCCCTTTCAATCACCAACACCAATCTGTCTACTGTACCCTTCCTTGCCTTTAAACACCTGGTATACCTGACTCACCTTAACCTCTCCTACAATCCCATCAGCACTATTGAAGCAGGCATGTTCTCTGACCTGATCCGCCTTCAGGAGCTTCATATAGTGGGGGCCCAGCTTCGCACCATTGAGCCTCACTCCTTCCAAGGGCTCCGCTTCCTACGTGTGCTCAATGTGTCTCAGAACCTGCTGGAAACTTTGGAAGAGAATGTCTTCTCCTCCCCTAGGGCTCTGGAGGTCTTGAGCATTAACAACAACCCTCTGGCCTGTGACTGCCGCCTTCTGTGGATCTTGCAGCGACAGCCCACCCTGCAGTTTGGTGGCCAGCAACCTATGTGTGCTGGCCCAGACACCATCCGTGAGAGGTCATTCAAGGATTTCCATAGCACTGCCCTTTCTTTTTACTTTACCTGCAAAAAACCCAAAATCCGTGAAAAGAAGTTGCAGCATCTGCTAGTAGATGAAGGGCAGACGGTCCAGCTAGAATGCAGTGCGGATGGAGACCCGCAGCCCGTGATTTCCTGGGTGACACCCCGAAGGCGTTTCATCACCACCAAGTCCAATGGAAGAGCCACCGTGTTGGGTGATGGCACCTTGGAAATCCGCTTTGCCCAGGATCAAGACAGCGGGATGTATGTTTGCATCGCTAGCAATGCTGCTGGGAATGATACCTTCACAGCCTCCTTAACTGTGAAGGGATTCGCTTCAGATCGTTTTCTTTATGCGAACAGGACCCCTATGTACATGACCGACTCCAATGACACCATTTCCAATGGCACCAATGCCAATACTTTTTCCCTGGACCTTAAAACAATACTGGTGTCTACAGCTATGGGCTGCTTCACATTCCTGGGAGTGGTTTTATTTTGTTTTCTTCTCCTTTTTGTGTGGAGCCGAGGCAAAGGCAAGCACAAAAACAGCATTGACCTTGAGTATGTGCCCAGAAAAAACAATGGTGCTGTTGTGGAAGGGGAGGTAGCTGGACCCAGGAGGTTCAACATGAAAATGATTTGAAGGCCCGCCCCTCACACTACTGTCTCTCTGTCAATGTTGGTAATCAGTTAAGACAGTATGGCACAGTAAATTACTAGATTAAGAGGCAGCCATGTGCAGCTGCCCCTGTGTCAAAAGCAGGGTCTATGGAAGCAGGAGGACTTCCAATGGAGACTCTCCATCGAAAGGCAGGCAGGCAGGCATGTGTCAGAGCCCTTCACACAGTGGGATACTAAGTGTTTGCATTGCAAATATTGGCATTCTAGGGATCTCAGTAATGAACCTGAATCTTTGGCTCACGCTCACGGACAATTATTCAGCATTTTCTACCACTGCAAAAACAAAAGAAAAAATAAAAAAGAACAACCTACAGTGTAGGATTTACATATTAAAAAGACACATTTGTCTAAAACATACTCTACAGAAAAATTTGTATCTATGATTATCATTTGTTAAAGCCTTGCATCATACCATATTGTTGGTTCAGTACCACAAAGAGATCAATATATTCTTTTCTTCCTTTTTTGAAACGTATATGCTGTACATGTTTTAAAGCAATATGAATGAGAGGTTGTGCTTTTAGTTACTCACCACTATAGATCCAAGTGTGATTTCACCTTCCGTTACCTACAGATAACCCTGAGACTAGATCCCTGGAGTTATGGGCAGAGATATTTTGAGAGATGTGTTTGTCTGATGTAGGATGCCAAGAAACAGGACCCAAGGCAAAACTGCTCAACTCTGTTAACTTCTGTTACTATAAATAAAGGCATGTGCCTAGTTTTGATACAGAATGGAATATTTTTTATACTTGTAATAATATCACACTGGACCAGTTTACTGTAACAAAGCCCTTGGTTTCTCCAGAAGGTGGTACACCACTAGATGTACCTGTAAAATGCAAGGTAGGTGTTAATAATGAAAATGATTCATTTAATCACTCTTTGAATTTACTTTCCACAGTCACTATTAGCGGGTTAATAGAAAATGGAAGAAGAGGTAGTGGTTACAAATAACCATAGGATAATATTCACCAATAGCTAAGATCAAGAATTCAGATGTTCAAAAGCTCTCTGAATAAGAAAGAGTTCTTCTCAGATGCCAACACAAACCAGGGTGATACATACATAACATGATGTTAATGCAAACAAGGATTTGTTTAAAACATGATAACTGCCTGCGTGCTAGATTGCTGCTAGTCAAGGGAACATCCAGCTACTGCCACTCTGTTGTCTGCTTGAATACTGTACACACAATATTACCTTGAATAGACAACTTCGGGGTTTCTTCCTGCTTCCTTACCAATTAGATTTTGGTTTTTACTTTGAAAATTATCTTGTATAATAAAGAGGAATTTGTCTTGTTTTCTAAGAACTGAGAAAAAACAAGATGGATTAAAAAACATTTAGTGATTTTTTTTTCTCCACTGAAGAAAAAGCAAGGTTATAGCCCTATAAATATGTTAAGTTGTGCTAATTTTTTTTCCTCTCTCTGACCCAAGGATACTTGTCCAATTCAGTTTGTATTAATAACTGTTACTCAAAGTTAAACATCCCAGTTTTTAAAAACTGATGTCATGCCATGACCACCAGTGATCTGGTTCAGAGCAGGCATAGTTTCATTTGGCTAAATGTTCAGTGAATGACTTTCAAAGCATATGGTTATGTGATCTGAGAAAGCATTGAATGTGGACTGTGTTCATGCAATGTCAAATATTTAATCAGCATAGAACCGAGAGGAAATACCTATACTTTTCCCATTTCAAGAGGGATCTGAAAATAGGTCATGTTTTTAATAACATGTAAGCTGGAGTAGAAACTCTCTGGGGTTTGCTTCTTGGCATATTGGATTGGTGGGTTGACATTCAAAAGGCTGGCTTTTTTTAGTCTGAAATTTGAAAATTTGAAATTTTGAGGAACTGTAATAAAATTAAATTGACCCCAATAAAAGTAGGATAAGCCCAGAAATTATTTTGCCAATCAGATAGTAACAGAGTTAAACCCATTTCTCCCCTAATAAAGGGTTGAAAGTATGATGAAAGATTGAAGAATTGCCTGTTCAAGTCATTTTTCATTTGACTTTTCTGATGATTATCATAGATCTTTTAGAATTTTATTTTCCATTTGTGCCAAATACCTTATACCAAACAATGCAAATCAAGCTCTGCTGCAAACTCTATCACAAATCCAGCTTGTGTGCAAATGGAATATGGGGTCTTTCAAATTTAAAAATGAACAAAGTGTTAGAGATTTCAAAAAAATTTCCAAAAGTTGATAGAAACTATCTTTATTTTGCAGCATTGTGTGAAGTGTAGTATTCAACTAATTGTCATAAAAGAGAAACATTGAACAATTAATAAGAGGGCTTTGTGATTTTGACTGCTCTTTTGTCAAAATAAAAGTTGGCCAAAAACAGCTGAGTGAAATGAAATTGGACTAAAATGTACCCATCCATGAAAAAGATTTAGTTAAAAGGTTTCGTTATTATTCATTTTATTGGAAGAAAAGAGAATGGATTTTCTCAGAGGTCCCATACTCTGATTTATGGAATAATGGTTATTTAAGATATTTCTAAGCATTCTTCCAAAAAAGTCCTGTTGACCAATATATCAGGGAAATGCATTCTGTAACCACCGTTAGAGATTCAAAATCTCTATGAGCCTAATAAATCCTCCGAAAAGTCCTGTAAACAAGAATCCTGTTTAATATTGTTTATCTTCAGGCTTCACTAATTTATATGAGCAGAAAGCACTTCTTTTTGTGCCATAACTGTTAACATTTTCAAAAACTACAGCTCCACAGAACCCAGATTCGTCAACTTCAGAGTAGTACTCTTCTGAAGTATTCCTAAACCTAATGCTTCTAATAAGAGTAAAATTACTGTTTGAATTGGCCTCCGATAGACCACCAAAAAAATATTGCCTGTGTCAGTGCTTAGATCATAAAAGTATATTGACCAGATATTTTCAGGGGAATTGGCTACTTTTTGCCTGAAGCATCCATCATAGTAATGGATTAATAGGTAATTGAATAGACATTTAATTTTCTACACTCTCACTATCTGAGCAGATCTCGGGTTCCTTTTTGTGCATGCAAAGCTCTGGTATCCATTGACAGAAACGCTGGTGCTTTAGTACTCAGTTTCACAAAAGGATTCATGAATTTTCCCTCATGGCTTCTGATTACCTCTTTGTTTTATCAACTAGACCATGGTAGAGCATAACAGCTCATACCAGCACAGGGACCAACTTACTCGCTTAAATATGACATCTCTGAGTCATTTTCTTCCCAGAGGCTTTGTTTCAAAGTATCCCAGAAAGAAATACTGTTGTTTGACTCAGCATTTCATTCCAGTTGGTTTTCATTCCACTCTGGTTTTGCTCAACTTTCTCAGCAATTTTGCTTGTTACCGACAACTCCCTAGTAGGAAAAACACATTCAGAAGTTGCCCTACAGTATTTAGGATGGATTCTTTTTTCATTATTCTGTCAAATATTCTGTGCTCCTCAGTTCTTACAGGAGTCCAGAAGTTGCAATCTTCTGTGACAATTTAAAAAAGGATTGTTTAAATGTCACTTGCATTGAGGCCTGACTTTTGTCACTTTACTCTGGTACAAACACATGTATTTTTATATCAGAGGAACAAAAGAGAGAATGTGATCTTGGAGAAATAAAATTGAGTAGAGTCCCATGTAAATTAACTTATATTTCCAGGGTCTCTCTTCATCTCTGTGTCAAGACATTTGTTTTAAATTCAGGGGATGTGCTCAGAAGCCATTCAACACTGAATATGTCGTGAGGCTTTCTAGGAAAGAAAAAAATTACATAATTTTCAGCTTAGAAGTCTAAGACCAAACATAAAGATATATCAAGTATTTAAGGAAGGTTGGAGGGAGACACTTGACCCATGTTAATCCTGTTTTCTTTCTTGCCAATTTTTATAGTTATCTCCTACCTGAAGAAGAATCAGAGATTATGTTCTTCCTTGACTTTCACTGGTGTCCTTTTTATACTTTTTTCTATGACCCAGTCACCTATATCTCACATGAGCTATCCCAAATGGATTCTGTGGCATCTGAATCTAGTAACAAAACCTTTGGGACCAAAGGCATTCCTTCTACTCAGCACTTAGGTAAAGACTTACTATCTCTATTACTACAATTAACATTCCCTGTTTGTTAGATTCATACATCATGTGCCTGGTTATTTCCATTGATTTTCCACCATTGGCTTTGGGAGCTCCTTTTAATTCCTTTCAGCCAGAACCCTTGATGTTTTTCTGATTGAGGAGTTTGGGGATTATTCTGCCTTTGGGTGTAGAAAGGTTTGAGGAATGAAATATTATTTGTTTGATTTTTGAATTTTCTATTTTGGTTAGGCAACAGAGGGTGTTTTCTGGTACTTTGGCAAACACTTGACATGAATCTCTCAGTGATGCTCCCCTTTTCACCTTCAAAAGCCATTCCCAAAAGAGCCTTCTCATTTACACTCCAGCTGGGAAAGGACAGCTTTACAACATAGGTCTACAAGATAAAATGATAGCTGATTGCTGTGATCTTTAGCTCAATTAACCTAATAAACATTGGGTCCAGGGGCCGTATGTCTAGGCTTGCAAGGTTTAGCCAAGTAAACAAGGTTTTAAATCAACAGTTAATGACATGTTTTCGACTCTGAAATTGGTTTGTCTGTTTGGAGAACAGTGAGTGTAACTGCATGTTTTCTCAAAAAATGGTAGGGACTAGAACTTCCTTATCTTGCGTGAGACTTTTAACAAATGGTCTAGGATGAAATGTGTCCAACAACAAAATACATAATTAAGATGTTTGTAAAAGGTTTATTTTTCTAAAATAGGACTGGGGCTGATGTTACTCTTTCCAAATTTGGGAGTTTGATCAGGACAAGCTTGCATGTGCCCCAGACTGCCCTTTCTCAAGTTTACCAAGGTCTTTAATACCTCTTCTCCCTCCCTGACCCCCTTCTCCCTGGAGAACATCCTGAATAGGAAGGAGAAAAAGAGCAGGAACTAAAGTCCCCTGAGACAGCTCACAGAAGGAGAAAGGCTTTGGTATTCCCCCACATTCTTGCCTCCTTTTCCTGATGCAGCAATTGAAATGATCCTTCACTCTCTGCCTACTCACCACTGTCACTTCTCAGCTGCTGCCATCCTCATCAATGAACGTTCTCTCCAGGGATAAGTCTTCTTTCATTGGTAACTGAGATTCTTGGGTAATTGTTAAACTGGAAATTGCTTTAAAAAAAAAAAAACCCTCCAGCTATCTCACATAACACTTTAAAAGTTAAGACTTACCATTCACATAATCACAAGCTGACAGCAATCTGCAGGTTGAGTGATTCTAATTTTTTTCCTCTCCCTTCCAGAAGCAGGTGGGTTGATATAATGCCAGCCTTAAATAGAAAGCTTTATTTATAGCCTTAGCAGAATGAGAAAAGAGCTGGCATAATCAGGAGAGTACTTCACATTTTAAAGAAGACTTTACCTTTAATATGCAAAATAGTCATTAGAAGACAACAAAAATGCAAATTTATGTTTTACTAAATTGCTTAACTATATTCCAATAAAGTTCAAAAGATAACTGTCCATACTGAATATGGGTCAGAGTCAAAGACTTTATGCCTGTTCTAAAAGGACCAAAAAAAAAGCAAAAATTTGGTTGCCATGTTAATTTTATTTTGTTGCACACCTCCTATTCTAAATTGCTTTAATATCTTTACACTGCAATATATTGAGTAAAATCAATGATACAATATAATCAAATAATAAACAGGAGATTAATTCAGACTTGCAAAAAATTTTTTTCATTCTTTACAATGTATGTCCAGCAGCAAACTGATATATATATACGTATCTGTGTGATAACAAGAGATTGGAATTGGCATGAACAAACTTTGTATAGAGGCTATTTGGAAGAAAACATGCTGTTTTTCTCCCCAGTTATAAAATCAGGTATATCATAAACACCTGAGTTGCTTCATACACAACCTTCTTCAGGTTTTTTCCATATGGTATAGAATGCCCCAAATCATAATTAATTTCTATTGTTTATATATACACATATAAATATGTGGGGAAGGGTGGTTAGATTTTTTTGTGTTTAAATTATAACTATCTTAAAAGTTGATAAGCCTGAGCAGGAGAAAAAGAGACAGAATGTGTATCTGTGTTTTCCTTTAATGTCTTTTATCAAAATCCTATTTTGAGAATATCCCATGATTGAAAGTTAATAACCAAGAACCTAACAAAACTTTTCCTAAAAAATGCCTGAAAGTTTTTGTTTTCAAAAAATTAATGCTAATGACAAAAGTATCTTGATTTAGCTTTGCATCTCATTAGCTATTGGTTAATTGTTATGGGCATGTTTTTTTTTAAC
Source organism: Nomascus leucogenys (assembly GCF_006542625.1). Classification (NCBI taxonomy): domain Eukaryota; kingdom Metazoa; phylum Chordata; class Mammalia; order Primates; family Hylobatidae; genus Nomascus; species Nomascus leucogenys. The sequence goes on along the minus strand of NC_044402.1, from coordinate 45,469,277 downwards.
ATGTAAAAACAAATTAACTTATTAACATGTAAAATAAGTTAAGAAAACATGTTTTCTTTGCTGATGAAAGGGCTTAAGCATCTGACATCTCAGTTAAATTCATTGAAATATTAATAAGAAACGAAATGCAATATAAGACAATCGGAGTCATAAAAATATCTTCTTATTGAGAGAAGTAGGTTATATGAGTCTCACAGGGAACGTGAGATATCACTGTATTAATTAGTAATCCCCAATACTGTCAGAGATGAAGCAGGTCCGTGGAATCTCATTCAAATGCTAAGGTGAGTGGAGACAACTCAGAGAGGAATCAAAAGACAGGCTTATCCAGCTACATAAATTTACAAAGGGGTCATAGTTCAACCTGCTGGGCATCCAAATTTATGTAATATCAACCACACTCTAAAGATATTCCACTTTAGTGGAGTTAAATCCTGTATCACTTGCAAAAGTATCCCAAATTCATGTGACTTAATTACATAAGCAAGTAATGGGCATAACTTAAGGCATAAGATCTATTTGAGCAAGAACTGAAGGGTTCAGCAAGCCGTACATACAACACCACCATCTAGTTTTTCTTTCTGAGTTAGCCTTCATTCAGCCAAATGATTCAAAACATTGTGTCAAGTAGGAAGGCACAAAAAAAATAAAAAGAGAAACATCTTTAGTCTTCAAGCAAATTGAAAAAAGGGAAAGAGAAAATTGTCTAGTGTTAAAGAGGAAATGAATTGAAAATTTTTAAACTCCTCTTGGGCTGAGAGTGAAGGTGCCCTCTCTTTACCTTTCATACTTGAGGGAATGGGCTTTAGCGAGATGTGTTCAGGCAGGTGTCATCATCTAGGGTATCATCTTTACTCCCTGTGGCTCATTAGATGGCTTCCAGTGAAGAAGGAGGAGGCAGAGAAGGAAGCAGAAAGCTGACAGTCATGGTACCTGGAAGTCACATTGTTAAATAACAAGAAAGTCTGGGATTCATCTCCAGGAAGCAACAAACATACAAATACTGAGACTGTTAGCAAGAAATCAGAAAAGGTCCCTTTGCTATTTTTTTTTTCTTTGAGATGGAGTCTCACTCTGTTGACAGGCTGGAGTGCAGTGGCGCGATCTCGGCTCACTGCAACCTCCCCCTCCCGGGTTCAAAAGATTCTCCTGCCTCAGCCTCCCCAGTAGCTGGGATTACAGGCACCCACCACCACGCCCAGCTAATTTTTGTATTTTTTTAGTAGAGACAGGGTTTCACCATGTTGACCAGGATGGTCTCAATCTCCTGACCTCGTGATCCGCCCGCCTCAGCTTCCCAAAGGGCTGGGATTACAGACGTGAGTCTGCTATTCTTTAATTGCAAAATGAAAAGCTTGCCCCTAGAGAGAGAATTTCTTGAAAATTTTCTGTCAATGCCAGAGCTGCTCTGGTCAGAGTCACATCTCTAACAGTGGGCTTTTATTTTATGCTACTAAATCAGTAAGACTAAAATAAAGGGCCATTTCCCATAAACATAGTTTTGAATGTGTTGGGTAGACATCTTGCCAATCAATATTAGGAGTTAGCTTGTCCAGTAAACTCACCAATCAGGGATAAGATGGTCCCAATACTTCAGGACTTGTACTTAAACAATGGGAAGAAGATAATATAATGAAGTCAAAGCTAAACATACTTTTAACTCAGTGGCCTGGCTTCTGACTCGGCACCTTAAAGACTTTCTGGTCATGTATTACTTCACAAATTTAGAAGTTCATCATAGTTTTGTGTTTCTGTTTATTTTGTTTCTTCTTTCTTTCATTTTTCTCAGTCATGAGCATACTGCCCTTGCTAGATGGCTGTTAATGTTTTTGTGTTGTTTGATACAGTCGAAATAAAAATTAGGAGTTTCTACCTACTCCCTTTAAGGCAGATAAGCTTGTTGTACAACCCTATATTCTTCTCTTAATTACTTCATTATCAGACCTAAAACACAGGACATGAAGATTAATGTGGAATAAAGCCAAGTTAAGGAGAAAATTGAGAAACCTGAGGGGAAATTTACCTACTATTTCTGCCACTGATTGGTGGAAAATCTGAAAACACTGGCTTCTAGGGCTTGTCACACTGGTGCCTTTCATCAACTCTTATAAATAACTAAATGCAAAAATTATGACCCTCTATCCAAAAAAAATGTATTGGGAAGGAGATCCCTTATTATAGCTATGCAGGTATTGTTTTATTCCATAACGCTGTCATTGGCAAATCAGGACATGTCAATAAATCTCTCAAAATAGTATATGTATATTAATGGCAGAATGACACGTATATACATATCTATTACTAAGAACCATCTGGAGAAAAAAATTTAAAAATAAGAAAAAAGATAAGGCAGATGGAAAATATGTGGATTCTCCCTATTCTGTTTGCTAATAAAGAAAACTAAGAACTCACCTGAATCACCCCAGAGTCAGGGTCTCAGAGATGAAAACCCAAGGAGAGTCTCTGCAAAAAGAACAGAGTGCGAGAGAGGATACCTCTTTGATTGAAATACCTAAATCTTTTATGTGATTGTAAAAGTTAGATCTATTGTGAATAATTTTGTATTGTCACATTGGGAGATAAATTTGTTTACCAGATCCCCATCTAAGGCAGAAGTAACATTTATGTGAACCTTTTCTAATGACAGCATCACTATTCGTATTATTTCCAAGCACAAGAGAGCAAGTATGCTAGTACCATAGCACAGAGGCAATTCACTACATCTAGTCTATTCCTTTAGCCATGGGCTATTAGCTGGATGTACAAAAGACTAATAGGTTACATCCATTCTATACATGCAGGGCTCTCATAAAAGTTAAACAAACACTTCTTCAAACCCGCACACACAAATCCACACTGCGGCATCCAGAGTTCCTTTAAGCCTCACGCTGTATCAGTACAAACATCCTACAGGGAATTAATTCACTGAGCACAGAACAAATGTGTAATGCAAAGAGATTACCAAGTCACCTCCACCACCTTGATTTATATAAGCTCTTCTATTTTAGCAACACCTGGAGCATCCAGTAGTCTGTGCTTCAGTGGTCTCAAGAGCTCTTCATGGCACTACTGTAAGAAAGTTGCTGGCTTTAATGCAGGGCTGGTTTCAATATAGGGCAGCTGTTTTCTGCTGTGAGTCTTCTGGGGGAAAGAGAATGGATTCACAGAAACTGAAAGTAACTGAAAAATGTATCCTGGCTGGTGAGTGTAGGGAAGAGTAGTTCACTGTTCTGGTGGTTGAATATATTTTCAAAAGAACATTTAATAAGAATTGGAGAACACAAGCATTTCAAATAAATGGCAATGATCATATGAGCATATATAAGAGAATTTAATTGCCGAGGAAAATGGATGTTTATGCATATCACATTGCCTCTAATATTGATCTTGAGTTGGTTTCCAAATTGATAAGTAAATACATTCTATATTGAAAATCATTTTAAATGTCTATATCTTTTAAATATTGCCAATAATTAGCTTAAATACACGCCCTCAGAATATTCAGGAATCTACTCGGTTCTTTCCTTCCCATCCTTGATTAGAAGTTAAAAATCAGATTTCTCTAGCTTTGTCTTAAAAGATACAGAAAATTTAATTTTCCACTTATCCAAGCACAATCTCCTTTCATTCATTTACTCATTTAATTATGCAACATCTGCCGAGTATCCATTATCATAGTAATCGAGCTGCCCATCACTGAAGTTGTTATCAAACTGTGGTTCAAACCTCAATCCTGCGTTTCTCCACATTAACTCCTTTGGCTTCCATATTGATTGCAACTTGTGTCTCATTCTGTCATCTAAATCATGTGGTTTAGAGATAGGCCTTAGTGTCCACCTGGCCAGGCACAAGTCTGGCGTTAAGGACCTACCTGCTTTAATGATCCACTCTCAGGGAGTCAGAACAGTTAAGTACTAAAAAGACAAGGATCTGGAGTGAGAGTCCCTAGGGCTATGTCACTGGATTCATGTTTCTTTATGGGCAAGCTACTTAACATCTCTGCATCCCCATCTCTCAAAATAACCATAACACTACCTACCTCACAAGGGTGCTGTGAGGCTTACCATGAAAAGCATGAGGAAATGGTATACAGAATTGGGGACCTAGTAGAAAGGTGCTACAGGATTAGAGTAACTAGATGTCATTGAGTATGAACCCTGCTTTCCCTGGGAGCCCCAGGTTTGCCGGAATATGTCTAATCTCTTTACGGCTAGAATCTAAAATGGTGTTGGCCATCGATTGGCTTAGGTTATCTTTAATGTCATTGACTTTTACAAAATTCATAACACCTCTTTCTCAGAGAGATGCTGGATTGGAAAAATTATTAAATTAATTTTAACAAAGGAGAACAAAAATGATTCACTTCCAGGTGCTGGGTGTAGGGGAACAGTTGTTTATTTCAATATGAAACAAGAGTTTGAATGGGTATCTTCAAGGTGATGCATTTTATTGGAGATATTTATTGCCTGGGGCTTTCTGTTTTCAGTCTGACTCCCCAGCTTTCTGTATCATTGTTTTCACATACATCCCCTTTTCTCCTTTATTGGAAGAGATGCTATAATTCTCCTCATTTCATGATAATTCTTTTCAGTCTGTTTTGCTCAAAGGACAAGTTCTTTTCAACAACTATTGTAATTATTTTCTTAAAGGGCCATTTTTTAATTGCCATATTGTTTAGCTAAGCCCTATTGTCTTGGTGTCCTTCAAAACTGTCAGTTGCTTTAAAATATAGGGGTGGGAGGGGAAGCTGATAAGCACATTGTTGTAATTGATTTGTATGTTTGAATTGTCTTATCAGAAAACAAGGTTATGAATTTCATCTGTTGAGACACAAAAATAAAATACTTTCTTAAAAAATTGTATTTTGTTCTTGAATGTTCTAAAACAGCATTTATGCTTCTCTTCATCTTTTTAATATTTCATTAATAGTGTTGCATTATTAATCATATAATAGAAGCCTATCCTTCTCCTACATCTCTTATTATAGCTCAGTCCTTTACTACGTAAACTTGGGAAACAGTAAAATAAGGTTATTCAACATGTAGAATTGAAGCAAATCATGAAGAGCCCATTCTGAGGGGTCTGCATTTAAGGCTGACCGTGGAATGACATTGAGACAGATAGATGGCTGTGAAAAATAGGACACTCAAGGTCTACTTTTCCAATGGAAAATATCACCATAAGTGACGGGAAATGGCCAAAAGATATTACTTCTGTCAGTCAAGAAACTAAGAAATGAGACGAAAATAACTGAGCTTCATTTTTGTAAGTGCTCTGGTTCAAGATTTTGCCATATTAATTTAGAGAAACTTAAAACAAAATATTGTTGTTGTCTTAGTCAGCCCTGGCTGCCATAGTAAAATACCACAGACTCGGTGGCTTAAACAACAGTTTGTTTTTCAGCCTTCTGGAGGCTGGAAAGTCTAAGGTCAAGGTGCCAGCAGAGTGAGTATCTAGTATCTAGTGAGGGCTCTCTGCTTGGGCTGTAGGTGGATACCTTCTCTCTTTGTCCTCACAGGGTCTTTCCTCAGTGCATACAGAGAGAGTTTCCTTTTTTATAAGGCTACCAATTCTATTAAATTAGCACCCTACCTTTATGACCTCATTTAATCATAATTACCTCCTAAAAACCCTATTTCAAAACGATAACATTGAAGGTTAGGTCTTCAATGTATGGATCGGAGGGGGGACACAATTCAGTTCATAGCCATTGGTTTCTGCACATTGATCAAAATGCTACATCATCTTTCTTTACCATGAGTAGGAAGGATGTTATATATTAGGAAGGCAAGTTAAGAAAGTCAATATAAACAAGCAAATATGGAACAGAAAAGGGTTTCAACAACTAGTAAATATTCCTGTCTTTATTGTACTTATTTTATTACTCCTTGACACTTCAAGACTCTGACCAAGTTGTCACTAATTTTCTGCAATGGCATATAACTTTTCATTCTATAACACTAAAGTCCTGATTTCTCACAATACGTTCCCAGAGCTATGTTCCCACTTCTTAAAAATCTTCACCACTTACATTTCTTTTTCTTTTACTCAGTATCATTAGTCAACTAACTTCTTTCTGGAACACCTATCACTCATCTGATGCTCCTCCCAAACACATCAAGTTCTCCTTTGCTTATGTTCCAACACATGCTAAAACAATCACTATACAAGGGAAAAAGCATGGTGATATTCCCTTCATGGTCCAAATGTACTCACTATCCTGGACAGTTTGTACCATTTTCAGTATGTAACTGGGCTCATCTATGTGAGTCAAGGGATGGGCTGTTTGCTTGTTCTCCGTGGTTATTTCAGTATGTAAACGTTAATCAAAGTGTTCATGTCTAAATAAGCACTGTGGTGTTTACTGGTTTACTGAGGCTTTTTGCTTGTCCTGGAGAGTCCTGATGATTGAAATGTAGAGACCCAAACTGTCTGTTTGAAGAAGATAACTGCCTAAATTAAAAGTTGTTCAAGATGCATACAAGTTCCCCTGTAGCTATTTCTATTGGTTTTGCAGATAGTGCAGAGCCAGGTGTCAGGCGCAGTGTGATAAGCCAGCATCTGTCGAATTCACTCATGCTCCCTGAAGTTTCCGGAGAACAAAAATGCTGGGTTGGAAACAAGTTCACACAGACTTATCCCACACACTGGAATACAAAATTCCAGAAATTGGGGAAAGGTCAGGGAAAAAGGGTTAGGGTCCTCATGTAAAACAACCTTACTTTGTCAGAGATTGATTTGTGTTTACTAAACTAGACTCCCCCATATGAAACACTCTGCCTTTTGCCTTTCGTGAAGGTGAAAGGAGCTAAGGGTCCTGGTTCTGATGATTCCTAAGGCTGGAATTTGAATTCCTAAATCTCTCAGGTCCTATTTGTATACATCATTAGTTAATGAGGCTTCTCAAACATTACTCTTTCAAAGGACCACAAAAAGACATGTGATCCTGAAATAATTAACAGGGATGCCATTTTTATTTTCCTAATTATAAAAGTAATATGTGCTTACTCAGTGAGAAAATTTGGAAAAAATAACAAGTCAGAAAAAATATTTTATACTCCTATCTTTCAAAGGCAATCACAGCCATTGTTATAGCAGAATGCCTTTTGGTCTTTTCAAAGTAATAAAATGGGTTTTAAAATCAAGATTTAAAATGTTTCACTACCACACCACAACTCCTTCCTACGTCTTCTCTTTCTTTTTCTCCTCCCCCCTGCTTCTTCTATTCCTCCTTCCCTTTCCCCTTTCCTTACTCCTTCTTTCCATTAAGCGTTCCAAGGCCTCTTGTAAAATGTCAACAAAGTAACTTCTGCTCCCAAAACAGAAATAACCTGCCTACTTTCTCATCCAGAGCCTGAGATAAGGGTTCTGAGAAAATCCTCTACAGTGATCGTGATGTGAGTTGTATCTTTAAAAGTTCATTTTCTTTAACACAATTTATTCAGGCCAGTCTTTAGAGTCCTCTTTGAAATTTATAGATCCGAACAAGAGGCAATAATATCTACCAGTTACTGGACACCTATGCATCTGGCACTTTACAAAAGCTGGCTTGTTCATCTTCCCCATAGCCCCAGACATTCACACTATCTTTTCTGTGTTATAGATTTTCACCTTGAGCTGTCTAATTCCAAAATCCATCCTCTTTCCACTCTGCCATGCTGCCTCTCAACTCCAAAACGTTCTAGGTAGAACAAAACCTTGCAATCATTTCACAGAGGGGCCTCTGATTATCGTGCCGTACACGTGCCATGCAGCTTCCAGAGCTCCCTTTGCTGTTAGTTGATTCATTTCCTTTTTGTGCTTTCCGCTGACAGCAGTCGTGGATCCCTTATTCATTCCCCTGGTGTTCTCTGCAATAATATCCATCCAGGTGAACTCTCTTACTGCAAATGTGGGCCTAAGGAGGGATGCTCTGAAAATGCAATTGTAATCTAGTGTTAATTAAAAATTAAATGCTAATACAGTGCAATCTTTGGTTGCCTGCTTAGAAAAGCCTATTGACTGTCTTAAAGGGCAAAGGGTCATTTTTCTTCCCCTGAAATTATCATCTTGTGATTGCACAGCCAACACAGGGAAAAAGATTGTCATGCCTCATCACCTTCAAAAATCTTCTACCTTCATGTTGATATAGTCCCTTTTTATTAGCTAGCTTGGAAAATTGGTATGTAACCCAAATACAACAGAGTGGTCTGCTTTTCTTCTGACATAGTTTTCATGATGGGAATGAATTTTCCTGGAATTGAAGTAAAAGATAAAACTAGATTGTCACCCATAGGAAGAGAAAACCACATCTGCTTTTTTTTTTTTTTTTAATAGGAAATCATCTTTGTCCATTCTGCAGAACTTCAGTTTCCTACAGAAGGGAAGTGTAAAGCGTGGAGTAATTGAAACAAAGGAGCATGCTTGCCCAATTAGAGAGCACTGGGTATTGAATAAGGCTGGGAGTTTCTGTTAATTGGGGTAGGAGAGAGATAGAGACCACTCTGTCTCCAGAGGTTAATGGTGCAGATGCACACGGTGTGGCAACTCTGGCCCAAGCACCACAGCTGCCTTCCCCAGGAGGATGGAAACTCCCCTCCAACTACCAGGAGAATAAAGATCATTAACAACAGCTGCCTGCTGGTGTTGAATAAAGCAACCCAAGCATGCCACTGGAAATTCATCTCATTCAGAGACAGATAAGCAGAACGGCATAGAGTAATTCCAACACAGAAAGCTTAATATATTATTTAGGTTTCCAATTAAATGCCTGCTTGTTAAGCAGAGACAAGGCTACTTGTCCTTGTGTGCTTTTGCAATCTGTACAGGGCAGCATGGATTATTGATGTTCCTTCTCATCTCTGTCACTTTACCATCACATGCTTTCATTTGTCAGCCTTATTACACACGAAGTACCTTTTCCAAATTCCTTATATTTTCACATGTCCCTGGGTTGGTATATGGAGAAATCTAAAGAAAGGGGCCCATTCTTGGGTGCTTTCAGTGAGATTAGAAAGAGGGCTGACACCTGGCCTCGTTGTAAATCATTTGCTCGAGTATTTACTCAGCGCCTCCTCTGTGTCAGCTAACACACTAGGCACTGAGGCTTCTGCACTAAACAGGACACCTGGAAAAGGCAACAAGTCACTACCTGTTCTTCAGCCCCTGCTCTATCTGGAAGTCATTCAGCAGACTGCCTTTTATTCAAGCCACTGCCACCTTTGTAAGGTGGAAAACAAGGTTGGTATATCAGTTCTGCCATAGGAAGCTGGGCCAGGCACATAGCTCAGTGAAACAGCAAGGAAAAGACCTTAGGCACAAACACTTGGTCACAGGTTCAATTTTGCTACCAAGGAGCAGCCTCTACTGGGCAAAAAGTCTCTTTAGAGACTGTCCAAAATGAAAACTTTTAGGATTGGGCTAATACAGACACTTTCCATTTTAGAAATACCTTCCAGAAAAAGAAGATAAAGTGATATGTAATAGATTCCTTCCTCTGTCTTATAAAACTACTTAACAATGGTGGTAAGCAGCTCTGGGATGTCAATAACCCCTTGGTGGAAGAGTAGCCTAATACAGAACACTGCATATAATAGGTGCTCAATAAATGTATGCTGGATTAATGGGTGCATGACCTAGAAAGACAGGGCACATGGTGACCAATCATATTCACAGACAAGGAGTAAGAGTTTATCTATATAAATCTCTTTAATAAATTGTTCACTTTTTGTGGAGTTTATTAGTATATATTTTTAATTTTTAATTACACAATTAATACATGTTTACTTTAGAACCACTAGAAAAAACAGATTAAAAAACAAAAAAATTAACGTTTTTAATCATTCCAACATGAAGAGATAACATTGCTAACACTTAGATGGTTACATTAACATAAGCACGAATTATTATTTATATGTATATATATATATGTATTTTTAGTGGGTTCATACTTTATTTTTGCTTAGCATTTTATTGGGAATCTCACAGAATTCCATTCTTTAATTATACTTTAAACAAAATACTATTATTAGACATTTTGGTTGTTTCAGATGTTTTATCTGATAATAACTTACTACGTACTGAATACCTTTGGAAATAAATCTTCATTCATGCTCATAATTACTTCCTTAAGTTAAATTATTAGAAACAGAATTACTGGGTCAAAAAGTAATGCAATTTTTGAGGCTTTTTAGTGATAGATTAACCTCCAGAGAGGTACCAATTTACAAATTGACCAAAAGGGTATAAAAGGACTCTTTTCCCTAACCCCTCATGAACTATTCTAGATTTTGATGAAAGCAGCATCTATAATAAAGGTTGTCATTCTTTCCTTTTACATGAAGCACACTTTGATCCCACCTGACCCCAATTTATTGCCCTACAACGATACTGGACCATTTGTTTGCAAAGGGTTTTTTTAATCATGTAATTTACTCTCAAGTTCTTGCATTAAAGAGGCATGTGCCTAACAGGTCTTTTCTAATTTATTAACTGGTAAAATAAAAATACCAGTACTCACTCAACTGTAGGCAAGAAGCTTCAGTTATTCACTTACTCAATAAACATATATTGAGTACTTTCAATGCACCAGGCACTCTTCTAGACTCTAGTATGAAAACATTGAACCAAATAGATAAAATCTCTAACCACGAAGAGCTTGTATTTTGATAGAAAAGAGAGAAAATTTGCAAATAGATATACTGATATGTTAGGCTTTCTGTCCCCGCCCAAATCTCATTTTGAATTTTAATCCCCATAATCCTCACATGTCAAAGGAGAGACCAGGTGGAGGTAATTAGATCATGGGCGTGGTTTCCCCCATGCTGTTCTTCTAACAGTGAGTGAGTTCTCATGGTATCTGATGGTTTCATAAGGGGCTTTTCCCTATTCACTCTGCACTTCTTCCTGCTGTCTTGTAAAGAAGGTGCCTTGCTTCCCCTTCACCTTTTGCCATGATTGTAAGTTTCCTGAGGCCTCCCCAGCTATGCTGAACTGTGAGTCAACTAAACCTCTTTCCTTTATAAATTACCCAGTCTTGGGCAGCTCTTTATAGTGGTATGAAAACCGACTAATACATATACAATATCAGGTAGCCGTTAGTGCTACTTGGTGTTCTAGATAGGGTACTCGGAGACGTCCCCTCTGAGAAGACACCTGAACAGATACTGAGTGATCAAGCCATGCTTTAATCTGAAAGAAGGAAAAGCAATGTGCAGAGGTCCTAGGAAAGAAGTGGGCATGGCATGTTCATAGAACAGCAAGAATGCCAGTAGTATTACTGGAGTGAAGTGGAAAGACAGTAAGCAACAAAACTGAAGAAGGAGCCAAATCAAGTAGGGTCTGGCAGGCTATTTAGCAGACTTTGAATTTTCTTCCAAGTGATGGGAGACATTGAAGGGCTTTCAACAGGAATGCAGTGTGGCCTTATTTACATTTTCCAAAGCTCCTTTGGACTGATACGAAGAGAAAAGCCTCTAGGCCAAGAGTGGAAGTAGGAAGATGAGTTGGAAAACTCTTGTAAAAGTGTAGGCATCTAGTTATTTCAAGCCCTTCAATCCTGTTTTGGAAGGAGGCAAGAAATTAAAACTGATATGAATACTCATGATTCAAAGGAGATCCCCTGGCTCATGGATTAAAGGTTGCCTGGTCATCTCCTTATCATCACTTCCACTATCTATCAAATTGGTTTCCATGTGTAGAGAAATTTATGAGGATTGCTAACGCACAAGGGAACTCTGTCGGCACAGGCAATGCATGGCCCGGTATTGTTAAGCATGATCTGTACAGAAAGCCTGAATCAATGTCTTTTCCTAAGGAAGAAGTTGAATAACTGAATGGCAATATAAGGGAACTATGAGCTGCCCCCTTTCCCTGTGACCCTTTGTCTGTCTTACCAACCTGGGCACTAAAATAAGAACTGAGTTGAAAACAACAGTATTGCTAACATGAGAGACGAGTTATTGAGCTACTTATAATCAAATGCCTATTAGAAAATATTATAGAAAAACTAAGAGCTTGTTTCTAGTTCTAGAAACCTGTTCACTGAATATTATTTAAACTTTGTTGCAAGGGGGATAGACAGGATTAACTTTATCATCTTAAAGCTGGTTTGATTTTTAAAGTACATAAAAATGGGACATAGTATATTTCCTTTAAAATAACACACAAAAATTAAAAGAACTACTGAATCCACAAGGGCATATGCTCAGCAAAAGCCTTGGGGAAACCAAAGCATTTGGGTCTCTGTATGTATGCCTTTTTATTTTTACGTTTTTCCTTTTAATACCCTCTGACATGAATGTGTAATGCTGAAAATTTATGCTAATGAAGAATGTGTCCACAAGATGTATAATGCATGCCTTTTAATTAGTTCTGCTGCTATAATTTATTAACATTTTGCCTGTGCAGTACTATTACAAAGAATCAGCAGTGAAACACTGTATGCATCCAGTCCCTGTAGGAACCAAAAAAAAAAGAAAAAAAAAAAAGCACTGAACATTGCCATTGTACAACATCTGCACTGCCAAAGTGAGCCTCTGTATTCCTATTGAAAATCTGTTGGGAGGTGCTTTAAGCAGACTGGAAAGAAGCAGCAGAAATAAAAAACAAAACGAAAGGCCAAAAGGCCCAGAGGAACGAATATAGGAAATATTATAAGGGGAGGGAGAGAGATCAAGATAAGCATGAAGAATGTGAAAACAACCACGAGTCCGTAGGAATCTGGGGCAGATGAAACAGGTGGAAGTAAAAGCTGAGAAAATAGGAAGTGTAAACTGTACATACTTGTGTATATAGACATCTGTGTGCATGCATGGATGTGTATGTGAGCAGACGCACATATCAAATTCTGTGCAGAGTAACAATCACATATATAGAAATGTAAGACACCAGCATTGACACACATATTTGCTGATTAAGTAAGTTTGCCCAGGGCCATCTTCATCTAATTCAGCATCTCTAGCAATCACCTCCTTCCCTCCACCCCTACCCAGGTAAAAGGAAGAGGCATTCATCATTCATTCCTCAGCCACATTCTCTAGCCACATACAAAGTGTGTACTATGTGTCAACCCTGTGCTAGGTAACTGACTTCCATGACATGTCTCTCCTGGTTTCCTTCCACCTTTCTGTGATATCCTTATCAGCCTCCTTTGCAGGTTTATCCTCTTCCATTCTGCGATTAAATGTGTTTAAGTTCCTCAAGGCTCAAACTTAGCCCTTCTTTGGTCCTTACACTATGCTCCTCTTTGGATAATTGTATCTACTTTAGACAGGTCTGAAGAAGGCATATTTCCATGCTTCAAGTTGCAGTGGGGTAGAGGGTAAGCAAACAGGGAGTTCCGGTGTTTTGAGCACAGAATAGGAGAACAGATAGATACAGAAACCTGACTCAAAGCTTGAGCCATGCAAGGAAGAATTTCTGGCATAAATGATTTCTATCCAGAGACAGTCATATGAAAAGTGGATGGGAAAAGGATGTTCCAGGCTAAAGGAATAACCTGTGCAAAGGACTTGAGGAAAGAAGGGTTGGGCATTTTCAAGAAATGTAAATAGTTCAGGAGAGTGGGAAGGGAAACTGTAGGTTGGGAGATGAGCAAGTGGCAGGATCAGCAAGCAAAGGCCAGATCATGAAGACCTGTCTTGAGGCAGTTGTTTTGAACACTTCTTCCAGACCATGCAGTACAATGAAGTACATGAATTTCCAAGTGAGGGAGATAGTAGACAGGACTTTTCCCCCATGCTGTTCTTTTTTAGCTAAGTATCTATTCATATCTTAGGTATTTAACTGAAAACCTGTTAGACATAGTCTAAGAGTTACTGGCCAAGATAAATACATCTGAACTTACTGTCTATTCTCCATAACCTGCCCCTCAGCCTACCTATTCAGATACTGTAAATGCATAGCCAACCTCACCGTCCAACAGTCCTAGTGTTTCTTTTCTTTCTTTTCATGATCATCTCATTCTTCCATTCTCCCTAACACTGATTTCAAAACTTCTCCTCTCCAATGCCCAGTCTTTGCCCCTATTTCTCTTCTCTCTCAGCAGAGAACTTGTACTTTACAGAGAAATTAGGCGCCATCAAATGGGAACTCCTCAGTTTCCTGCCACCTCCATACCCCACCTCTACATTCACCTCCCTCTTATCACAGTAAAGGAGCTGTGTAGCCGCCTACCTATTTGAATCCTATCCTTTCTTATTTAATTAAATTTTCAGTATACAGTATCCCTTCTCCCAAAGCCTCTCATTAAAACACCACCACCACCACCACCCACTAACCCACATTCCTCCCCAGCAATTAATCTCCCTCCTTTTTGTAACAGAGGAATTTTTCAAATAATTTGTCACCAGGTCTCTGTCTCTGTTGCTCACTTCCCAGTCTTCCTTTCTTTCACATTCATCCACCAAAGCAGCTCTTTTTAAGGATCACCAATGTCTCCTGAATACAAAATCAAAGGGAGATTTTTCAGAGCTGCTCTTATTTTACCTCTCACTAGCATTTTATGCTGTTGACAACACCCATGGCCAGAAACACTTTCTTCCCTTGGCTTCCATGGCAAGACTCTCCTGGTTTCCTTCTAACTTTCTATGATCTCCTTATTAGCCCTCTTTACCGGTTTATCCTTTTCCATTCCAGTATTAAATGTTTAAGTTCCCTCAATGCTCAAACTTAGCCCTTCTTTGATTCTTAGTCTGTACTCCTTCTTGGGTAAATATATCTATTTCTATGTCTTCAATTACATTCTGAAAATCTCTTGAATTCTATACGCTCCTCCCTGTCTTCATTGCCACCAAGCCACCACCTTTTTCTTCTCACACTATTGCTGCAGCCCCTAAACTAGTCTTTTGTATCTTATTTGGCACCCTTAACAATGTGTTCTCCATGCCACAGGTAGAGAGAAAATTTTGTATAACAAATCTGGCAAGGTCAAAACATTTCCCCTTTGCCCACCCCCACAACACACACACACATAATATTTAAAACGTTTTCCTGGCTCTCTCTCATTTTTAGGATGAAAACCAAAAATATCTGACATGGTCAATAAGGCCCTATATGCTCTGGCCCCTGCCTATATCTCTACCCTCATTTCATACTCTTCCTCCCCTCAGTCTCTATGCTTCACTATATTATTATTCGTGTTAGGTTTCTCCATATTATTTCTCCCACCACAAGCTCTGCACATACTCTCTTCCATCTGCGTGGAACAGACTTGCCCCTTCCTCCTTCATCTATTAAATGCCTTCTCATGCCTTAACTCTCAGCTCAGTTATAAATTCTTTAGGAAAGCCTGCTGTAACAACCAGGCTCACCATTCTAAATTCTGAAGCCAAGATAATCACTGGTCTTATTATGTACCTCATCATCCAAAAGCAGCTATATTGACAAATATTATAAGGAGTAACTAGAAATGGATATAGTCCCAGCTTGGAGAAAATACAAAGTTGAATTAATAGTTTTATAACGTATAAACATTTCTTTTCACTGACAACCCAGATACCACACCTGGGAACCCAGCAGTGGAGATGTGGAAGGTACCTGTTGAGATTATATTTAATAGTCTATTTTCAAAGTGTTTGCCTCTTGATTTCATGCTTAGCACTCTACTGGTCCACAGGTTTAGCTCCCATGGGAGAGACATCTCTACTGCAGCACAGACAATATTTCCATTAAATGATAGTTGACTTGCACTATGGGTATTTCAGAACCTTATTCCTTATATAAAAAAGGGGGTCATGGGATTGGCTTTGTGTGATTGGCACTGACAATAGCAGAAAATATTGCTGTTGGGCACAAGGAATTTGAACCCAGAAGATACCCTAAACTACCTCCTGCTTCACTCTGCTTACTTAAAGAGCAGACTCTCTCAAACTACACGTAGGTAGGACTACTATGAACTTTGCCTTCTCAGAAATAAATATTTATGTTACCATACTAGGCAAAGAATCTTGACCATCTGAGATGCTGGATAAAGAAAAGGAGGAGGTGGAGAGGCTGATAACAGGGCATGAAAATAGTAAATGCTAGTTATGGCCTCCTGACTTACTGTAGGAACACGCTAGTGCATATGCCTGTGTGTCCTTACTACTTCTCTTCCCTATTCTTTTCCCTCTCTACTTATATTAGATATGTTGATGCTGGTGAACTTTCCACTTTTAGTCTGTGTGGCATAGAATATTGAGGCAAATTTAGGACAGAACAAAACGGGAAAGAGACATTACCCAAAGATCCTGGATATAAAGAACAGAGATACCATATTATACCTCTAGTTGAGTTCTAGAGATAGACATTTCCAGCATCTAGTTCATTTATTCATCAATTCAGCAACACACACCTAAATTAAATATAAATCTACTTATGGCAATTCACAAAGCACTATGTCAGGAGAGGTGATTTTCAGTGTTGATTCTCGGGATCTCTCCAACAAGCCATAGCAACACTTTGCAGCGCCCAGGATACGGGAATTTTGTGTTTGCTAAGCCCTTTCATAACCAAGGACAAGAATGTCAGCAGCACATTTCCTGCCTCTTAAATCACAACTGTCTTTATAGGAATGTCATATACTCTGTTTCAATCTTTGAATATTTTATGGTTTGTGATTATTTCTGTAAAGGAAGGTAGCCAGGTAAGCCCATAATAAATTTCAGAAAAATCTTCTGCATTTTTAATATACAGCAGAATCTGAATTGCTGGTAGAAACATGAGAGGGATCAATACATATTTCCCTGGACACACAGCTGTGTTGTCCATGTGTCTAGAGACAATTGCGTTTGGGTAATGGGATTTTCTGCATAAAAGTTTTATCCTTTCAAGCCAAAGTCAAACGTGGGTGGTTTTGTTGCTGTTGCATCTGGTGCCCCAAGGTTCCAAAGGGAAAAGCCCACATTTTGGCAGACTTTGATTCTAGTGTCTCCATGTTTCCCAAAGAAGTTGGAAATTAGAGCTGAGGAGAACATTCCTTTGTAAGTATAAGTGTTCTTTGTAGACGGCATTGTCGACCAAAGGAAAATGAGGAACTTGTATAGTGACTCAATCTATGAAGTTACTCAAAAATGTTTGGGGATAAAATCAAAGGCATTTATTTATTGAACATCTATTATGAATCCAATAAGACCCTAAGAATTTATCCTCAGAATGTAACAGAACCAAAAATCTACACATTTGAAGATGTTAATTGTAGCACTGTGGTAAAAAACTAAAAATAACCTTTATACTCAATAATAAGGGAATGTAATAGTGACTATCACCTACTGGCAAGCTAGAAAATTATGCAACCAATAATAATGATACTTTTGAAGACGATATAGATGCATGAACTCATTAATGATAATACATTAAGGAGAAAAATGCAAAATTTAGAATGCTACCTACAATGTAGATCTGCAATGACACCAGGGACCAAAGAATGATAAGTCATACAGTATAGGAAAATCAAAATAGTTCTTGGTCAGGGTTAGTAAAATTAAAATTTTATTTTTATTTTTGAAATATCAAATATCATTGATTCATAATCTGTTCAATTATGAAGTTATAAACTACCCAATAATCATAGAGAACTCTTAGAGCTACAAAGCACAGTGATTTGTTGGTGGAGGGAGAGGAGGGTAAGAAATACAAAATAAAATCCCGCCCCCATGGCATTTTTTGTCTGTAATAAAAGCAATAATATAAGTCCCTTTGTTATGAAGTTCTGAGCTCACAGAAGAAGACAAGTGTAAACAATCAAGAATGGCGTCAAGGAGGAGACAGGATATGACTTGGGTCTTAAAGAATCCCAGAGATCTGGATAGGCAGAGCTGGAAGAGGACAGCTCAGGCAGAGTGATACACATGCAGAGCAAGACACTGACACAGAATTATGATAGCATTGTCTTATTTTATTTGCTCTGACAAGGCATAGGCATAGATAACGGGAGAAAAAGGAGTACCCTAATCATAGATGAGGCATGTTGGAAACTAGGCTCCATTTCTAGTCCACCTCAGACATGTAAATAACTGAGTAAACTAGGGTTTCTGGTATGTGTTAATTCTTTTTCCTAACCAAGGCTATTGTATTCTTGTCCTACAGCTTTCCAAATCACCAATGTCCAAGTAGATGCTCAATTAATATTGGCTGTAAAAGGGTCAAGGTTAATTACAAAGATGATCCCTCTTGTGCAAAACTAGCTCTCTGGAAGACTGTGGATATAGGGAGGTGAGTACTTGCTGAGGCTGGCATGTTTGCTGATGCCTGCATCATCCCTAAAGCCCATAAGTGCCTGCATTAGGCTGGTGTGGCCCATATAAAAATAACCATTAGCCTATGGACAAAGATGCCACCAGTTGGATCATCTTGGTGAAGTTAAAATGCCACACGAAATTAGGCTTCAAACCTATCAATTCCAGTTGTAGCAATTAAAAATAGGGCAGAACTCTAGAAAAATAGCTCATTATCCAACATAAGGTCACATTAATCTGCCAAGACAAATATCTTTATGATTCCTTTTGCATCTGAAATTTCGTTCCTTTATATTTCTCAAGAACTAACCTTTTTGTCCCACCCTTGTTCTCTGTGCTCTATCAAATAAGAGAGCAATAACAAAGACTAAGGCATACAAAGGCCAAAACGCTGTTTCAATACTGTGAAGCTGATATTAGGGAATGTGGCTTAAATCTATCTGCAAAGGGCTTCCTAATAATTCAACCCTAAATCAGAAGATTTACCCACAGAGTAAGAGTTGCTCTCCCACAAGCACATGTGCACACACATAAACAAACATATATTACAACATGGAGGAGGCAGAGTGGCACGCCTGTTCTCCTCAGGTAGACAGCTTCCTTAGAAAGGGAGAAAGGCAGGGGCAGAGATTCACATGTCTGTTGCTCCTTCCAAGCTCACAAATTCGATAGATCGCTCCATCTTCCCTGGGGAGGAGTGAACGAGGGAACAGGGAAAGGCCCGAATCTTGTGTTGGCAGAGGTCCTTTCACATGGGAGAAAGCATGAGGAGTATAGAAGAAATGATCCACATGCTCTTTGGAAAGACATGTATTTGCAATTTTTTTTTGCAAGCATAGCTATAGAATAAATACCTAGCACATGGAATGATGGATCATCTTTATCTTCATAGACGTTGCTAAATATCCCCCCTGAAAGACGGCATCAATTTTCTCCCAGCAACAAAGTTTGAGGGTTTCCATTATTAACCCTTTTACCACCAGCTCTCGATATCATTAAACAATTTAATATTTTCCCATCTGATGGGGAAGAGGAAGAACGATAGCTCATTGTTACTTTGTGCATATCCTTAATTATGAGTGAAGTTGAGCTTCATTTCATGTTTGTTTAAGTACTTCAATTTCTTTTTTCTGTAAATTACCTTTTCTCTGCTTTTTCCTGTTTGTTTTTTAAGGTTGCTCATCTTTTCATTACTGATTTGTATGAGCACTTAGTGAATTAAGGGAGTTGGTCCATTGTCTTATATGTTGAAAATCTGTTTTACTAGAGTGTTGTAGTCTTTTAGCTTTTTTTGTTACCACCACACAATTTGAAACTTCTATGTAGGTGACTTTATCAGTCTTTTCTGTTTTGCTTTAGGGATATAATGCTTGTTTTTATGTTGGCTCATCAGCTAAGTAAACATAGCTCAATGTAGACTTAACTGGATTTCTTTCCAAACCTTGTCAATGAAGAATCTTTGTCATACTTTTAGACTCTGTTCAAGGCTGTCACCGAGGATAAGAAGTGGCTTCTAAGCCATCTACCTTCTTTTACAGAGCAGGTCAGACTTGATCTCTTCTAATAATAGTGTTCTGTGTCAGATTCATTTGGGGGAAAAAAAAATACTAAATTAGGGTAAAAAATTAAACTCACTTCCATTAACTTGTGATTTAGAAAACCAGAAAATGCCATCCCCAGGTCACTCTAAAGCCAAATTGACTTACAAGAGCTGTTCACGGAAGGTTTTTTCCCATTTACGGTCACCTTGTCCTACTCCCAGTCTCCTACATCATGATCCAGCTAATATTCACTCCCCCGATGGAGGAGAGCACACCAACTCAAACTCGTGCTGTAGACATTTATATACATACTACGTTTTTATCAATTGTTTGGTGAAATGGTAGTGTCTATGGTGAACAGGCCTGGAATAGAGAGAGAGGCAAATAGTCTTAGCACCTGCCACTGAAGACCCTGTCCTCACAGGAAAAATGGCTGCAAGTATTATTCATAGAAGTCAGACACCTAGACTGGAAATCTCTCATGGCAAAGATGCCCAGCTGCTGACGATATGATTCCTAATCTCCTAATTTCCTAGTGACCACTGACTGGAAGTTGTAAGATTCCTTAAAATAACTACACATTTCCTTTTTTTGTGTTTTTGTTTTTTAATTTTTTATTTATTTATTTATTTATTTATTTATTTATTTATTTATTTATGACAGAGTCTCGCTCTGTCTCCCAGGCTGCAGTGCAGTGGTGCAATCTCGGCTCACTGCAACCTCCACCTCCTGGGTTCAAATGATTCTCCTGCCTCAGCCTCCTGAGTAGCTGGGACTACCGGTGCACGCCACCACGCCCGGCTAATTTTTTGTATTTTTAGTAGAGACATGTTTCACCATGCTAGCCAGGGTTGTCTCCATCTCCTGACCTCGTGATCCACCCGCCTCAGCCACCCAAAGTGCTGGGATTACAGGCATGAGCCACTGCCCCCATCCTCACATTTCCTTTTCTAAATTTTTTGAAATTATTTTTTTTATTTTTATGAAATTATGTGTACAAGTGCAGTTGTGTTACATTAATATATTGCATAGTGGTGAAATTTGAGCTTTCAGTGTACCCATACACAAATAATTGGACCCAAATAGGTGATATTTCATTCTTCACTGCCCCCACCCTCCTACTATTTGGAGTTTTCAGTGTCTATTATTCTACTTTGTATGTCCATGTGTACCTACCCGTTGTTTGGCTCCCACTTACAAATGAGAACATGCAGTTTTTCAGTTTCTATCTGAGTCATTTAACTAAGGATAATAGCCTCCAGTTCCATCCATATTGCTACAAAAGACTTGATTTCATTCCTTTTTTTTTTTAATGGTTGAGTAGAATTCCATGGCATATGTGTACCACATTTTTTTATCCAATCATCCATTGATGAACAATTAGGTTGATTTCATGACTGTGCTATTGTGAACAGTGCTGCAAGCAACATATGAGTGCAGGTATTTTTTTAATAAAATATATTTTTTTCCTTTGGGTAGATACCCAGTAGTGGAATTGCTGGACCAAAGGGTAGTTCTATTTTTAGTTCTTTGAGAAATCTGCATATTGTTTTCCATAGAGGTTGTACTAATTTACATTCCCACCAATAGAGTATAAGCATTCCATCTTCTCCTCTGCATCCTCAACAGCATCTCTTATTGTTTGATTTTTTTTTTAAATAATAGCCATCCTGACTGGTGTAAGATGGTATCTTACTGTGGTTTTAATTTGCATTTATCTGATGATTAGCGATGTTGAGCAGTTTTGTATATGTTTTTTGGCCGCTTGTATGCCTTCCTTTGAAAAATGTCTGTTCATGTCCTTTGCTCCGTTTTTAATGGAGTTATGTTTTTTTCTTGTTGAGTTGTTTGAGTTCTTTGTATATTCTGGATATTAGCCCTTTGTCAGATGCATGGTTTGTAAATATTTTCTCCCATTCTGTAAGTTGTCTGTTGACTCTGTTACTATTTTTTTTTTTTGCGCTGTGCAGAATTTTTTTTTAGTTTAAGTCCCATTTTTCTATTTTGTTTTTGCTGCATGTCCTTTTGAGGATTTAATCATAAATTTGTTGCCTAGACCAATGTCCAGAAAATTTTTTCCTAAGTTTTCCTCTGGGATTTATATAGTTTTAGGTCTTACATTTAAGTCTTTATTCCATCTTGAGTTAATTTTTGTCTATGGTGAAAGATAGGGGTCCAGTTTCATTATTCTGTATATGATTCTCCAACTATCTCAACATCATTTATTAAATAGGGTGTCCTTTCCCCGTTGTATATTTTTGTCAACTTTGTCAAAGATCAGTAGGTATGTGGCTTTATTTCTGGGTTCTCTGTTCTGTTCCATTGATCAATGTATCTATTTTTAGGCAAGTACCATGCTGTTTTTGTTGCTATAGCTTTGTAGTATAACTTGAAGTCAAGTAATGTGATGGCACTTGACAGTGCATATAGCACTGCCATATGCAGAATTTCATCATGGTATAGTGACAAGGCTGGAGTTAAAATCAGAAAATATGGCTTCCCCCCTAAAAGATGGGTGCCACTCAGAGATAGACAAATGTTTCCTCAACAGAACACAGGACACAATAACCATAAAAGAAAAAGGTGACATATTGGACTTCATTAAAATTAGAAACTTTAGCTTATCTGTCTATCTAGATAGATATCTAGATAGATAAATAGATATAGAATTTTTTTCTTTTTCTTTAAAAGATATATGACTTTAAAGTAAAAATTACAACATACTACTATAAGGATTAAGTGAGTTTCCTATGGAATACATATTGTTGGTATTTTCTATGTACTCTGATAATCTCTTTTAATTAGAATGTTTTGATTATATACATTTAATATAAATATCAATATCATTGGGCTTAAATATACTATCTTGTTATTTTCTACTTCACTTATGTGTTTTTTACTTTTCCCTATTTTCCTGCCTTCTTTTGGGTTAAGTATTTAATAGGATTCTGGTTTTTTTTCTCCACTATTGGCTAATTGATTTTACCTCCTTGTTTTGTGTTGCAATTGTTATGCTGTGCTTTATAATATACATCTTTACTATATGTCAATTTTACTTTAAATCTATATGTTACATAAAAGGTATGATCTCTACAGGTTTATAGTCCCGTCTACACCTCATTATTTGAGCTATTGTTGTTAAACATTTTACTTTTATATATGTCATAAATCCCATGCCAGATAATTGTTTTTGTTTAACTGTTCACTTTTTTAAAGGAGTTTTTAAAATGAAAAATAAATTTATATTTATGGGTACAAAAAGTGCCTGAAAGTATTTTCAAATCAAATCTAGCAATATATAAAAATGGTATTCCATCATCACCAAGGAAGATTGTCCCAGGAATGCTAGGTAGGCTTAACATTCAAAACTCAATCAATATAATTCATCATATTAATAGAATAAGGGAGAAAAATTATATAATCATCTCAAAGAAAGCTAGAAAAATATTTGACAAGTTTTAATACCCATTCATAATAGAACATCTAAACTATTACAAAAATAAGAGAATTTCTTCAAACTAAATAAGCCATCTATAACAAATCTGGAGCTAATATCTTACTTAATGGGGAAATATTTAAGGTTTTCTTCTTGAAATTTAGCACAAGGCCAGGATGTCCACTCTCAGTATACTTATTCAACATCTTACCAGAGATCCTAGTCGTGCAATAAGGCTAAATGAAATGAAATTAAAAAGACCATTAAAAAGAGGTAAAACTTCTCTCACAGATGGCATAATTGCTTATGCAGAAAATCCTGAGGAATATATAAAACAACTACTAGAATTAATACCTAAGTTTAGCAAGGTTGCAGGATTTAAGGTCAATATTCAAAATAAACTACATTGTCGCATATCAGTATCTTCAGTTGGAAAATTCAATTAAAAGAATAATTTCATTTACAATTTCTATTACAAAAAACACAATACACTTACTAAGGAATACATTTAACAAAATACCTGTAAGACTTCTGCATTGAAGATTACAAAACTGCTGAGAGCGACTAATTAAAACTTTAATAAAAAAGGAGATAAACCACATTTATGAATTTTAAGATTCAATATTGCTTAGAGGTCAGTTCTCCCCTAAATGATCTATAGAATCAATGCAATCCCAATCATAATTCCACTAGGCTTTTTGTAGAAATTGGCAAGCCAATTCTAAAATTTATAAGGAAATAGAAATGAAAATGACTTAGGACAGCTAAAGCAATCTTCAAAAAGAATAAAGTCGGAAGACAAATATCGCTCAATGCCAAGCCTTACTATAAAGTTACAGGACAGTGTGGTATTGCGTAATGATCAACGCAATGGCAAACAGAACAAAATAATGGATTTAGAAATAGACTCACATTTATATGATCATCTGATTTTTGACAAAAGCACCAAAGCAATCCATAAGAAAATCAGTCTTGTAAAAAACAGTACTAGCACAACCAGTATTCATAGGAAATAAATGAACTTTGACCTCTACCTTACATCATACTCATAAATTTATTTGAGCTGGATTATAAATCTAAATGTCAATGATTAAATTAGAAATATTCTAAAAGGAGATAGGACTACCAATAGATGTCAGAAATGTTTCTTCCACAGGACACGGAAAGTAATAATCATGAGAGAAAATAATCATCTATAAGACTTCATCAAAATAAGAAACTTCTCTTTAAAATACATCATTAAGTAAATAGACAAGTGACAGTGGGAAAAAATATTCACATAACAGTGAACGTATATCTGACAAAGAATCGGTATCACAGATAAATGAGAAACTCCTATACTTTAATAATAAAAAAAAGAAAGAAAATGGAGAAACATCTTAAATGGACATTTTGGAGAAAATTAAAATGGCCAATAAGCACATAAAACAGTGCTCAACATAATCATTTTTTATAGAAATACATATCAAAACCACAATGAGATACCACTCCACACCTACCAGAATGGCTAAAATTAAAAAGACTAACAATTCCAATTGTTGAAGAGAGTGTGCAGCAACTATTAATAGAACTCATCTAAATTACATATATGTAGTAAACACACATATGTGTATGTGTATGTGTGTGTGTGTGTATATATATATATATATATATATATACACACACACACACACACACCCCAAAGGGACATGAACTAACATGTCCACAAAAAGTCTTGTAGATGACTTGAACTTCCAATGATGGGAGAACTCCCAGTCTTCTAGGATAGCCTATTTCATTGCTGATTGCTGAGAAGCTCTGCTTGATCTATTTTCTTCTTTTGGTCTATAATTGGACTGTGAAACATCTACAAAATATATAGTATACATTTTTGCTAAAGTGTCCTTCTTGTCAGTCAAGCAACCTTGTTCTTCCAAAGTTCTTGTTCCCTACAGACATCCCAAAAGAAAATCTGCAAGATAAAGAGAAGACAGAAAGAGAAGGAGGAGAGAGAGAGAGAGAGGAGAGAGAAACAGAAAGAGACAGAGAGACAGAGACACAGAGAGACTGAGGTGATCCTAATGTTGGGAGAAAACAGGTGTCTAACTGTTGGCCAAAATGTTAAATTACTAGAGCAATTCAGTTTCCCAATTTGCCATGATGCCAGCTACCCAGAATTAACAAAGACCTGCATATATCAGCAAACAGCTGAAGATAATTTTCAGCAACATCGTGCCCAAAGCAAAGAAAGGCATTCTAAAGATCTCATTAAACCTTTCGAGACTGAATGTTCATCTGATTTCATTGTAAGCCATAGACTTTGCCTCCTGCACTCTCCAAAGCATCTCTTGAATCAACATTTTTCTGGGAAAAGTGATGCGTCAAAGTGAGCAAGCCTACTCGTCAGATCTTGCAAAATCTGTCTGTACAATTCCTCGCTCAGACACATATAAAATATTTCCTTTCATATGTCCTGTTTAAGGTTGGTGTTTTGTGTTTTAGGGTCTGCACTTCCCAAGAGGGTCAAAATATAAAAGATAGTTCTTCCTTCCATATGATTTGCATTGTGTCATCTCTGAAATGAGTGCAGCCTCTGATTTGGCTACCAGGCATCAAAGCAATCAATGACAAAGAAGGTCTCCATCCTCTCTGTATATTAGTTCTTCTACCTCTCTAATTAAGCATATCAATACTCCTTTAGGATGTTTTAAGTTCTTGGAGAACCAATATGAACTTCTGGAGAAAAAAGGAATACATTGTAAGTAATAATTCAAGCCAGCTGGGTAACGTTCAATAAAAGGTATCTTCGTATATATATAGAGAGAGAGACAGAGAGAGAGAGAGAAAGAGAGAGAGGCTTGCTGGGGTCCTCTCTCTCCATTCCATCAAAATTTCTTAACTATTTATCATAAAACACATACACACATGCACAAACACACACACACATATTTTAGCAATTCTTAATCACTATCCAAGTAACTGGGTTCAGTGACATGGAATATTTCTTCTAATTTCACCCCTCCTACTGAATGATCTCACAGAAGGTGGCAATTGCAATCCAGGAGCACCTGCTTCTATGACTCCCCAAACCATAAAACTGATGGAGCCGTTAAGATGTGGCTGCCTTAACTTCCTCATTCTGAAGCTCAAATGGGACCCGGGTCAATCTTAAAGCCAACCATCCTCTTATTCCAAATGTTACCCGGAGGATGACGGCAATACAAAACCAGGAGAAGTGTCAGGAACCTTCATGTGAGGACTGAGTTTCATCTGTAAATTGAAAGCACACTCTGATCTCCAGCACCCCTCTGCTCAACAAACTACCACATCTGCAGTATGGCTAGATCTGCCTCTGCCAAACCATTGACTGCAGCTTTGGGTAATCCGAATGCCAGATGAACTACTCCTCCCCCAGTTAACTGTTACCAGCCAAGTACCAGCCCCCAAATGTCACATCCAATTCAGAAGGCAAGATTTATATATTAGTTCAAAAAGAAAGAAACCATTCGTAAAAAAAAACAAATGCAATTTGAAAGCAGAACAGCTTCAGCCCTATTTTAAAAAAACAGTGACGAGTAAACCAAACATCAGTCTCGAAAAGAATTTAAATGGCATTTGAAGTAAACAACATAAGCTATATTCATGGAAGTATAAGGAAAAATGTTGGAACAAAAGTCATTTCTTGTCTTCCATCAACCATACATGGGATGGAAAATAGAAGTTCTTAATTAAAATAATTATTTTTTATTTTTTGCTTTTGTGTTTCATGTTGCTTGGATTTGTTATTGTTTGATTTTTTTTGCTTGGGGCACTCTTTCTGTATTCACAAGCAATTGACTCCTTTCACACTTGTGCCATCTTGGAGCCACCTTGAAGATTATGATGCTATAAAAGCAGAAAACCAGCAGGAAATTCCGCAACTGCATTTGCCTTTGCTGTTGGCTGAACAAGCTTCATTTACAAGCACTATAAAAGACAAATTCACTTTAATATTCAGAGTGCCTCCCCAAGTTGTTATGTTGGATCAAAAATGTAGCAACAAGAATCCTCAGCAATACTTATCTCTAAGTCAAGATGAACTTTTTCAGAGTTCCACCAGCCAAATGGTTTTCTTCTTGAGTTGGCCTGATGGGAGATTGAAACTACTAAATCAGTATTCATACAAAAATAGGAACATACTGGGAAATCAAAGACTATTTTAAGCTTCATATGCCTTTTACTTAGGGAATAGTAGCTTGTGTTTTCTAAAATTCAGAATTGTATAATTAAACGTAGTGGTCAGATTTTTATCAAAATAACTTGTATAGAATTCCCTTGCTTTAGAATTTCTAAGGGAAATAATTTTAAGTCTTCATATTAGAAAAAAAGATTAAGAAGTTCAATTTTTAAAGTTCATTCAGGTAGGGGAAAGCACACACTCCATTTATAATAGCTGTCATAGACGTGGCAAATGGAGTGTTCTGAATATTCCACCTAAGAATTATTTACAGGGTATTCTATCAAAGCTCAACCTTATTTATTTCTGACAAGACAAACACCCAGAAATAAAGGACATCTTTTTATTCCTTCTTAATCTGTCAATTCTATTGCCCCCATGTCGGAAGCATGAATGATTGGGAGCTTCATTCTGTATGTGACACAAGGAAGTTGATAAAGTCAGTGAATGCGAAATGAACATGTAGCAAGATGGAAAACATCAGCTATTCAAATTGCAAGTTTAAGAGACCCCTTCTAAAGGGGGAGTGTGTAAAATGAAAAGAGTTGTAGACTAAATGGTTTGAGATTTAGATTCTGACCCAGGGTTTTAAACCTTACTTTTTCTGGGTCTTAGATTCTTTGTATAAAAATAAAGTATATCACTTAGGGCTATTTTGTCTGCAGGTATAAAAGCCTAATTCAAAATATTTTAGATGACAAAAAATTGAACTCACATACTCCAGGTAGTAAACCTCAGTAAAGGTTGGATATAGATGTTTAAGTGGTAAATTAGTAAACTCTCTTTACTCTGTATTCCTTTATTGGCTTTTATATTCCTTTGTTGGCTTTATTCACAGAGAAGCCCTCCTCAAGGGGAGACAAAAAGGGGCCATTACTACAGATTCCATGGACATTAAAAGGATAATGAAAGAATTCTGTGAATAACTCTATGCCTACAAATTAGATAACATAGATAAAATGGACAAGCTTCTTGAAAGACAGTCTTCCAATACTCACACAAGGAGAAATAGACAATCTGAACAGGCCTAAATCTATTAAAGAATTGAATCAATATTTAATAACTCTCTGACACAGAACATCAGGCCCAGATGGATTCACCAGTGAATTCTACCAAACATTTAAGTAAAAATTATGTGAATTCTCTTTTAGGAGCTAGAAACAGAGAAAGTACTTCCTAACTCATTCTATGAGACTATCATTACCCTTGTACTAAAATCAGACAAACATATTACAAGAAAAGAAAATGATAGCCTGTAATCCCAACATTTTGGGAGGCCAAGGCAGGCAGATCACTTGAGGCCAGAAGTTTGAGACCAGCCTGGTCAACATGGTAAAACCCAGTTTCTACTACAAATACAAAAATTTGCCAGGTGTGGTGGTACATACCTGTAATCCCAGCTACTTGGGAGGCTGAGGCACAAGAATCATTTGAACCCCAGAGGCAGAGGTTGCAGTGAGCTGCGATTGCACCACTGCACTCCAACGAGGCTGTCGAAGGGAGGAAGGGAGGAAGGGAGGAAGGGGAAGGAGGAAGGGAGGAAGGGAGGAAGGGAGGAAGGGTGGAAGGAGGAAGGGAGGAAGGGAGGAAGGGAGGAAGGAAATCTATTTTAAACAAAGAACCTTATAGCTTACATTATATAATGGTGAGAAACTTCAAGCTTTCCCACTAAGATCAGGGACAAGCCAAGGAAAATCCATCTCACCACTGCTTTTCAACAACATACTAGAAGTCCTAGATAATACAAAAAGATAAGAAAGGAAAACGTGTATACAGATAGGGAAGGAAGAAACAAAACTGTCTTTGTTCACAGATGCCATGAATGTGTATGTTCACGAATAAGAAGTTTCAATACTGTTATCATAGTCCTTCCAGGCTACTACAACAAAATACCATTAACTAGGACGCTTCTAAACAACAGAAATTACTTTCCATAGTTCTGGAGGTCAGGAAGGCCAACATCAAAGCACCACAAGATTCAGTGATTGGTGATAGCCCAATTCCTGGTTCATAAATGGTACCTTATCTCTGTGTACTCACATGGGGAACGGGCAAACAAGCTCCCTTTTGTAAGGGCACTAACCCCACTCATGAGGGCTCTATTTTTAATCACGTCCCAAAGGCCCTATCTCTTAATATCATCACCATGAGGGAAAGATTTCAATGTATATGTTGGGGAAACACAAACATTCAGATCAAAGCAATTGTCAATATGCCAAATTTACCTACAGATTCAATGCAATCCCAAACAAAATCCCAGCAAGTCATTTTGTGGATATTGACAAAGTGATTCTAATGTTTCTATGGAGAGGCAAAAACCCAGAACAGCTAACACAATATTGAAGGAGAACAATAAAGTTGAAGGAAGAACTGACACTACCTAATTTCAAGATTTACTGTAAAGGTACAGTAATCAAGATAGTGTGATATTGGAAAAAGAATAGACAAATAGTTCAATGGAACAGAATAAAGAGCATAGAGATACACTCATATAAATGCAGGCAACTGATCTTTGACAAAGGAATAAAGGTAATACAATGGAGAAAATAAAGTCTTTTCCAAAAATGGGGCTGGAATTACTGAACATCTTCATGCAAAAAGAAAATGAATCTTTCGTGAAGATTTTGTGAATCTTCACAGAAATTAACTCAAAATGAGTCAGAGACCTACATGTAAAATGCAAAACTACAAAAGCTTTTAGAAGATAACATAGGAGAAAATCTAGACAACCTTGGGTTTAATGATGACATTTTAGATGCAACACCAAAGGTATAAATCATGAAAGAACTGATGAGCTGGACTTCATTAAAATTAAAACTTTCTTCTCTGAAAGGACACCATCAAGATAATGAAAAGGTAAGCACAGATTGGGAGAAAATGTTTGCAAGACACATATATCAGATAGGACTATTATACAAAATATATAAAGAACTCTTAGAAGTCAGCAACAAGAACCAAAGAACCCAATTTAAAAAATGAGCCGAAGACCTGAACAGGCACCTCATCACAGAAAATATACAGATGGCTAAAAAGCATATGAAAGTATGCTCCACATCATATGCCATCGCAGAAATGCAAATTAAAGCAACAAGGAGATACCACTACACACCTATTAGAATGGCCCAAATCCGGAGCACTGACAACACCAAATGCTGTCAAGGATAAGAGGCAACAGGAACTCTCATTCATTGCTGGTGGAAATGCAAAATGGTACAGCAACTTAGGAAGGGAGTTTGGCAGTTTCTTACAAAACCAACTTTTACCATATGGTCTAGCAATTACAGTCCTTGGTGTTTTCTCAAATAAGTTGAAAATGAGTGTCCACAATAAAACCTACATGAAGATATTTATAGCAGCTTTTTTCATAATTATCCAAACTTGGAAGCAACCAAGATGTCTTTCAGTAGATGAATGAATAAATAAAAAAAAGTGATACATTCAGACAATGAATATTATCCAGCACTAAAAAGAAATGAGCTATTGAGCCATGAAAAGACATGGAGAAAACTTGGATATGTATTACTAAGTAAAAGCCAATCTGAAAATGCTACATGATATGTGATTTCAATTATATGAACCTGGGAGGTGGAGGCTGCAGTCAGGTCGAGATCGTGCTACTGCACTCCAGCCTGGGCGACAGGGCAAGACTTGGTCTCAAAAAAAAAAAAAAAAAAAAAGACCACTGGTTGCCAAAGGTTCTGGGGGAGAGAGGGATGAATAAGCAGAGCACAGAGGATTTTTAGGAAAGTGTAACCACTCTCTATAACACTACAATTCTGGGTATATGTCATTATATATTTGTCCTAACCCATAAAATCCACAACAAAAATGAATCTTAATATTAACTATGGACTCTGAAGGATAATGATGTGTCAATGTAGCTTCATCAGTTATAAAAACCCTCTCTGGTGGGAGGTTAGTGATAATGGGGAGGCTATGTATGTGCAGAGGCAGAGGCTATATTGGAAATATCTGTATCTTCCACTCAATTTTGTGATGCACCTAAAATTTCTCTTAAAAATATATGTTTTTAAAATAATAGAAGAAGTTTAACTTCATTATTTGCCCAAACCAGTTTTAACCTCCTAACGTAACAAGTTTACGTAAATTATTCTAAATAAAATAATTAGATAAACACAATATTATCCCCAAAATGGTGTAGTTGTAGACTGTATGATAATAATAAGACAACAACAATAATTTGGTTGAATTTGTCAAATTTTTGTTCATAGGGCTCCTCCTATAAAAACACGAGGTCACCAATAAAAGTCAGTTGTATCCCCAATGGGTGTTTCGTTTGATTCGTGATAAACAACCAAAAATAAAATGGAAGATAGTAGTACATAAAAATCATTCATTCTCAAATGGATTAGGTAAAACAGAAATACTCCAGAAATGATAGACATACTTCTCAATATTGTGAAGAAATCCACTGGCCTCTGGCTGGGAAGTGTAAGAACCAGATTCTTGTATGGGAAGCATGAGGGGAGTTAATTGAGGCTGCAGACAGCTAAAGATAGGATCCTTGGTTGTAGGAGGTAATGGAAAAGATACTAATGATACAACGAGAAGAAAAAATGGCACCTCCATAGGAATGGCTTTCATGATTAGGATATTAAGAATGGCATTCATGTTTCAATTTCAATTAGCAGTTACATCAATGACTGCTCCAAAGTCTTCCATTTTATTATTTAAAAAACCATTCTATGAAAAACTATAAGTAGTCAGCGTTAGCCTTTTTTCCGTCCTCATATTAGTCTTAGTCTCTTTCTTTTTTCTGTTTACTATGATGATTCCTAATTCCTTGGAAATATTCACTATACCCTTGGTTTTTCTCTGTCAAGATTGTATCTGTTGGAAGCATCAGCTCTGACTATCGAATGCAAGACATTTTCTACCAAATATAGGCCTACTAGCCTCACAAAACAGCAAGCGGTAGATATATTTTCAAGAGAGGCAGTCACTTCAGTATCTTAATAATTTCATCATTACACATGCTACTGATGCATATGGTAATTTTCCAGTGTTTTCAGGGTGTCTACAAAAATAGAAAAAACAGCACAGTAAAAGATAATTACTAAATTGTATATAAGCAAAGAAGATCTGATGATCTCAATTTTTTTCAATCTTGTTTACACTATGCTATGTATATATTTAATCTACCTTTTTTGTTATTACAGGATGGCCACAAACAGTAGTTATAGCCAAGTTTCATTTATTAGTGTGAGACAGAACAATAGTAGGTGAAAGGTTTTACATGAAATGGGACAGTCTTCCAGAACGCACTCAGTCCAAACATTTTTCACTTCTCCTCTACACATCGTCATGGCCTATGAAGCACCTATGCAATGAAAGCTATGGGATTTTGCACAGGGCATTACTTGGTTTTATTTTTAATTTTTTTAATTGTTATTTTAAGTTCAGTGGTACACATGCAGGTTTGTTATATAGGTAAACTTGTGTCATGGGAGTTTGTTGTACAGATTATTTTGTCACCAGATATTAAACCCCGTACCCATTAGTTATTTTTCCTGATCCCCTCCCTCCTCCCACCCTCCACCCTCAAGTAGACCCGTGTCTGTTTCCTTCTTTATGTCCATGTGTCTCATCATTTAGCTCCCACTAACAAGTGAGAACTTCCGGTATTTGGTTTTCTGTTTCTGCATTAGTTTGCTAAGGATAATGGCCTCCAGCTCCATCCAAGTTCCCACAAAGGACATGATCTCATTCTTTTTTATGGCTGCATACTGTTTCATTGTATATATGTACCACATTTTCCTTATCCAGTCTATCATTGATGGGCATTTAGGTTCATTCCATGTCTTTGCTATTGTGAATAGTGCTGCAATGAACATATGTGTGCATGTGTCTTTATAATAGAACAATTTATGTTCCTTTGTCTATATACCCAATAATAGACTTGCTGGGTTGAATGATTTTTCTATTGTTAGCCCTTTGAGGAATTGACACACCATTTCCTCCAATGGTTGAACTAATTTACACTGCCACCAATGGTGTATAAATGTTCCTTTTTCTCCACAACCTCACCGGCATCTCTTCTTTTTTATTTTTTTTGACTTTTTAATAATAACCATTCTGACTGTTGTGAGGTAGTATCTCATTGTGGTTTTGATTTGCATTTCTCTAATTATCAGTGAAGTTGAGCTTTTTTTCATATGATTGTTGGCCACATGCATGTCTTTTGAATAGCGTCTTCATGTCTTTTGCCCACTCTATAATGGGGTTGCTTGGTTTTTCCTTGCAAATTTGTTTAAATTCCTTATAGGTGCTGGATATTAGACCCCTGTCAGATGCATAGTTTGCAAAAATTTTCTCCCATTCTGTAGGTCGTCTGTTTACTCTGTGAATTTCTTGTGCTGTGCAGAAGAAGCTCTTTAGTTTAATTAGATCCCATTGGTCAATTTCTGCTTTTGTTGCAATTGCTTTTGGCATCTTCATGAAATCTTTGCTCATTCTTATGTCTAGAATGATCATGACTAGGTTGTCTTCCAGGGCTTTAATGCTTTGGGGTTTTATATTTAAGTCTTTAATCTATCTTAGTTGATTTTTGTATACGGTGTAAGGAAGGGGTCCAGTTTCAATCTCCTGCACATGCCTAGCCAGTAATCCCAGTAACATTTATTGAACAAGAGTCCTTTCCTGATGGCTTTTGTCAGCTTTATCAAAGGTCAGATACTTGCTGATGTGTGGCCTTATTTCTCAGCTCTCTACTTTGTTCTATTTGTCCATAGACAAATAGTGTCTGTTTTTGTACCGGTACCATGCTGTTTTGGTTATGGATCGCTATAGTATAGTTTGATGTCAGTTAGTGTGGTGACTTCAGCTTTGTCCTCTTTGCTTAGGATTCAGAAGGCATGATTTTAGAGGGCAATATGTGGTCTCACACATATTGCTAGCATTTTGTGTATTTGTTTACTTTTGTGGAATAACAAGTAGTAACCAAAATCCTTGGGCAATAAAAATTCATTTGGTAGGTTGCTATATAGTCTGAACTGAAAGGTGCTCTACTTTAAAGATGGAACTTGAAATAAGAGCAGCAAAGACTGGGAACACTTCATAACTAGTAAATATATTTGACCTGTCTGATAAGAAATGGTGTCTACAAGAGTGAAATGTAACACTGCACAGACATTAGTCAAAAAAGACTAGATTATGCTGCAGTAACTATATCTCAAATCTTAGTGGCTCAAGAGACAAAGATGTATCCCTCATTCACATTACATTTTTATTGTGGTACTGCAGGGGGACTCTTTCATCATCCAGGGACCCAGTCTGGTGAAGTCACTATCTGGAGTATTGCTGATCCAGTAGTCATCCCTAAGAAAAAAGAATACTTTGTTCAATTTCCCACAGGTAATTTGATTCACCTGGAAGTAACACATGTCCCTTCTGCTCAAAACTCCTTCATTAGAATTGGCCACATTGTCCCACTCAACCACAAGGTATTCAAATAGTAAATGTCTGTCATTGTCTGGAAAGTGGAAAGCTGGATGTATTCTGTGAGAAGCATTGATGACTACCACAGAACGTGATTACAATGGAATATAAGTGATAAAGACTAGGACCAGACCAGAAAAGTGACTGTACTGTAGTTTGCATAAAAATAGAGGGTCACCCGAACTCTAATGACAAGGAATAACTGCACATTATAAAATATTTATTAATGGTTCAATATGCAGAGTTTATTTTGTGGGTCCTATTCCTTCCACATTGTTTCGCTGTCTTTACAAAGTCCTAAGTAAAAACATATATATATATATCCCTTTGGGCAATATTAAGGAAATGCACCTGAATTCCTGAGCTAAGTAATATTCTTTTGCACCAGGAGAGGAGAGAAGGTTAACAGCACCTCCTACCTGACAAAATTGAATATCACGTTGCTTCTATGTGAACGAGCACCCCTTACTCAGGCATACACGAAGCATGCCGTTCCTTCCCTTCTTGGTGTACAAGTCATAAAACTAACTAATTTAATGTCCAATATGTTTTTAAGCATTGTAGAAACGCATTATGGGAACTTCTTGGACTGAAATCTAGGATCTTATCCTTGACTTACAGGATTGCACTGTAAGACTGTTCCAGCTGGCTGCCTCCTCAGACTCCCAGTCCCCAATCTCTGGCCTAATAGTGTATGCACCATTCTCATTATTCATGATGGAAACGGTTTTGATCAGTATGGGAATTTTAATTTATGTAGCTCTTAAGAACTCGCCTCATTTGCTTTATTCTGGGAGCACAAGAAAATTTCCTTATTTGTCATTTTCTCCTTTCACAAATACTTCATTTATAACAATATTTGGTTCTTTATGTGATTATCTGCATGGCTCCAATTTTAGGACTGCTAATAAGTTGTCCCTCGTTCTTGGAGTGAGGTTGCTCTTATCTGGCCAACTTCATAAGACTAGTATTTAAAAATGATTTAAAAATACAATTGTCTGTCCAGTAAAGTCTATAGAGAGAGATAAATGATAAATATAAAATGATGTAATAATCCCAAGAACAATAACCTTGTGTTAATTTTGCAGACACAAAGAGGGAGTATATTACTGCTCTGGACAGGACAGCATCTTTTATAAACAAGAAGTTTGTGAGTGACTCATTGCATTTTGATTAGTTTTAAAGCTAAAGGAAATTAGAGGTATGTCCCATTTTACAATGATGTAACTGAGACCTGGATTGGTTTGATGACTTTCCTAAGGTCTTGTTGTTGATTTTGGCCAAAGCCAAGACTAGAATAAAGGCCGCTCATCTACTATTCTTCTGATGACAAATATTATGGCAGCATGAAGTTCACTTAAGTTCTATTTAGTATTTTTACATACTTTATGAAGGAGGATGTATTTCGATGACATACTGCCATAATTGAAGTCCAGTGGAGTTCTAGTTAGTATTTTTACATAGACTCTACTGAGAGTGCAAAGGACTTTATGAAGGTTGTATTAAGGAAGTCGTTTCATTTTCAGTAAAATT
This sequence comes from Nomascus leucogenys, assembly GCF_006542625.1. Taxonomy (NCBI): domain Eukaryota; kingdom Metazoa; phylum Chordata; class Mammalia; order Primates; family Hylobatidae; genus Nomascus; species Nomascus leucogenys. The sequence continues at coordinate 45,432,920 of NC_044402.1, read as the reverse complement.
CTCATTCCTCATTAGGGTTTAAGAGTCCTCAAGGAGTCTTTAGGTAATCACTCACAGACTGCTTAAGATCATGAATGAGGCTAAAGAGATCATTGTGCAAATTCAACAGAATTCGATTATCCATGGTCTAGAGTGACCCTGTCCTGAAAAGAGAGCTGCCCAGGGATTGTATTTTTTTTTAATTTTAGACAAGGAAATTGTATTAGACTCTAAAACTTTGCTCTTTTCAATTAATTGGAGAGGAAAGTCTAACTCATTGAATAGTATAAAATGTAGATTTTTTAAAAGAAATTCAGTTTGGGAGAAGTATTTTAATTTTCAGATGTACCTAATAATTGAAGCTTAGCCTAAGCTAAGTAACCAAAAGAGACATTTGTTGAGTCAGTATTTCTCAACAAATAAATCTATTTCAGTTTTGTGTAGTCTATTAACTGTTAATTAATCATACTAATTGAGTAATGCTAATTTCACAGGAAAGGTTGTTCAGCAAGGTAACTTCAGCTTGATTTCTGTCTGAGTAATTATGTATCAGTGAAGGCCAAATATGTAAGATTTCACTGCATCTCAAAATAGTTGTGGAAAAAAGAAAATATTGGTAATAACTGAAATCCTGACCACTATTTATTTAGTATTTACCATGAACTAAGCCCACTTTATGTATTATCTTGTTTGATTCTCATAACAACACTGTAAGAAGGGTGCTATTGCAAGGTCAGGAGATTGAGACCACGGTGAAACTCCGTCTCTACTAAAAATACAAAAAAATTTAGCTGGGCGCAGTGGCGGGTGCCTGTAGTCCCAGCTACTCGGGAGGCTGAGGCCAGAGAATGGCATGAACCTGGGAGGCAGAGCTTGCAGTGAGCCTAGACCGTGCCACTGCACTCCAGCCTGGGTGGCAGAGCGACACTCCATCAAAAAAAAAAAAGAAGGGTACTATTGTTATTTTCATTTTGTAGATAAAGAAACTGGTGCTTATTACCGTTAAGTAACTTGCCCAAGGTTACACAGCTAGAAAGTGGCAAGGCTGGAACTTCAATCCTATATCTGACTGTCTGTACACAATCATATGCTTTACTGCATTCCTAATGCTCCTTCCTTCCTTCCTTCCTTCCTTCCTTCCTTCCTTCCTTCTGTGATCTTATTTTCACTTTCTCCATTCTGAGTTGGGGAAAATATGTCTGGAGCAACCTACTTTCTTTCCTAACCTCTCTTCTATAAACCTTTACCCCGTATTTTCCCTCCTTCTTTGCATTTGGAAAAGTTGTGTGTTGGTGAGAGGAGAAACTCATCTTCTCTTTCTTCGTGCTCCCAGTTCATCTTAAAATTGATATAAACGGCCCAAATGCTTAACAGACCAACTTTTGACTGACAACACAGTCAGTGTACTTCGTTCTATGAAGTTTGACTCTGTTAAGCACTTCCAGCAGCAAGAAAATCTTGGTTCTGCTGAAGACACTCTGGAAGAACTATCGGAAGAAGCTATAGCAAATGGAGCAGAAAATACCCCTTGATATAGTCCAATTTGCTTGTGCTTATAGATAAATACAACTTAAATCAAAATAAAAGTCCAGATAAACCAAAGAATCCCACAAGGAAAGAAACCATTTGATCACCTGTACAAATTTAGAAGCATAGCCACTACTGTCAAGCTTACAGTTTGTAAAAATCTATTCCAAGTATATGCTGTAAGATCAAATTGCAAGACAGATTTCATGCCATTAAAAATGTGGACAATGGGTGTTCCTAGGTCATAGAAGTCATGATTTGGGTGGCACAAATAAACTTAAATATTGAACTTACTGACCTATACTAACTTGAAATGATCTTACAAGTTATAAATAGTACCATTTGAGACTTATCAAAATGGACAAATACCGTCCTGAGAGAGGAAGATATATGCCTCAACAAGCCGAGAAGTATCACTGGCCCCTTCCCTGCCTGCTTTTTGAGAAAGGTTGCTTCTGAACACCAAAGTCAACCCCATGATAGACTCTACTGAAAATGTAGGCTTGGCCTAATCTTCCTCGCCTTTGTCATCACTGTGCCAGTAATAAACAACAGACTTGTCCTTATGAACAAACAACCTACAGCTGAAGGTTACCTTTACTACAAATAAATGACCTGTTTCCTTATGAATTTTATGCTCTGCAAAAAGGAAATGGAGCCCCCAATTTATTGATTATAGACATGACATATCCAATCAGAAAATCAAGCTTTGATTAGCAGAAGAAAAGACCAAAAACCTCTCTTTTCCAAGCAAACCTCTTTATAGAAAGCAGCTAGAATAGAACCATGCAATCTTGTCCAGCTTTCTGTCCTTAAGTTCTTACTTATAAACAAAAGGCTATAAAAATTCTAGAAGATAACACTGGAAAAACCCTTCTAGACATTGACTTAGGCAAGGGTTTCATGACCAAGAACCCAAAAGAAAATGCAATAGAAACAAAGATAAATAGTTGGTACTTAATTAAACTAAAGAGCTTTGGCATGGTAAAAAGAACAGTCAGCAGAGTAAAAAGACAACCCACAGAGTAGGAGAAAATCTTCACAATCTATACATCTGACAAAGGACTAATATCCAGAATCCACAACGAACTCAAAGAAATCAGTAAAAAAACAAACAATCCCATCAAAAAGTAGGCTAAGGACATGAATAGACAATTCTCAAAAGAAGATATACAAATGGCCAACAAATGTATTAAAAAAAATGCTCAACATCACTAATGATCAGGGAAATGCAAATCAAAACCACAATACAATAACACCTTACTCCTGCAAGAATGGCCATAATCAAAAAATTTTTTTAAAGTAGATGTTGGCATGGATGCAGTGAACAGGAAACACTTCTACACTGCTAGTGGGAATGTAAACTAGCACAGCCACTATGGAAAACGTGTGGAGATTCCTTAAAGAACTAAAAGTAGAACTACCATTTGATCCAGCAATCTCACTACTGGGTATCTACCCAGAGGAAAAGAAGTCATTATACGAAAAAGATACTTGCACATGCATGTTAAAATCAGCACAATTCACAATTGCAAAATCATGGAACCAACCCAAATGCCCATCAATCAATGAGTGGATAAAGAAACTATTGTACATATGTACGATGGAATACTACTCAGCCATAAAAAAGAATGAATTAACAGCATTCGCAGCAACCTGGATGAGATTGGAGACTATTACTCTAAGTGAAGTAACTCAGAAATGAAAAACCAAACATCGTATGTTCTCACTGATATGTGGGAGCTAAGCTATGAGGACACAAAGGCATAAAAATGATACACTGAACTTTGGGGACTTGCGGGGAAGGAGAGAAGGGGGAGGCAAGGGATAGAAGACTACAAATATGGTGCAGTGTATACTGCTCGGGTGATGGGTACAACAAAATGTCACAAATCACCTCTAAGGAACTTACTCATGTAACGAAATACCACTTGTACCCCAGTAACTTACGGGAAAATAAATAAATAAAGTGATTTATCAACTATTCTAAAAAAAAAAAAAAGGCTAAAAATGAAAAAAAAAAATTAAATGACCTAGAAAACTGCATTTGAATTTCATGATGGTGTTTGCCTTGGGGAAAATGTAGGGAGGTCATGTAACTGGGAATAGTAGTCAAAAAGAATGTTTTATAATATTTTATTCCCTATATTTTAAAATGAATGTAAACATAAAGAAATGTTAAGACATTTATTTGGGCAGTGAGATTATGGGTATTACATTGTTCCCACTACTTTTTAATAGTTTGACATTCTTTAGAATACAAAGAGAAGAGTAATAAAGAGGGACTTTTATTACTAGTTACTAAAAAGTATTTTAAAAGACTTAAATGTTAGACCTAAAACCATAAAAACCCTAGAATAAAACCTAGGCAATACCATTCAGGACATAGGCATGGGCAAGGACTTCATGTCTAAAACACCAAAAGCATGGCAACAAAAGGCAACATTGACAAATGGGATCTAATTAAACTAAGGAACTTCTGCACAGCAAAAGAAACTACCATCAGAGTGAACAGGCAACCTACAGAATGGGAGAAAAATTTTGCAATCTACTCATCTGACAAAGGGCTAATATCCAGAATCTACAAAGAACTCAAACAAATTTACAAGAAAAAACAACCCCATCAACAAGTGGGCGAAGGATATGAACAGACACTTCTCAAAAGAAGACATTTATGTAGCCAATAGACACATGAAAAATGCTCATCACCACTGGCCATCAGAGAAATGCAAATCAAAACCACAATGAGATACCATCTCACACCAGTTAGAATGGCCATCATTTAGAAGTCAGGAAACAACAGGTGCTGGAGAGGATGTGGAGAAATAGGAACACTTTTACACTGTTGGTGGGACTGTAAACTAGTTCAACCATTGTGGAAGACAGTGTGGTGATTCCTCAAGGATCTAGAACTAGAAATACCATTTGATCCAGTGATCCCATTACTGGGTATATACCCAAAGGATTATAAATCATGCTGCTATAAAGACACATGCATACATGTTTTTTGTGGCACTATTCACAATAGCAAAGACTTTGAACCAACCCAAATGTCCATCAGTGATAGACTGGATTAAGAAATGTGGCACATATACACCATGGAATACTATGCAGCCATAAAAAGGGATGAGTTCATGTCCTTTGTAGGGACATGGATGAAGCTGGAAACCATCATTCTCAGCAAACTATCACAAAGACAAAAAAACCAAACACCTCATGTTCTCACTCATAGGTGGATTTGAACAATGAGAACACGTGGACACAGGAAGGGGAACGTCACACACCGGGGCCTGTTGTGGGGTGGGGGAAGGGGGGAGGGAAAGCCTTAGGAGATATACCTAATGTAAATGATGAGTTAATGGGTGTGGCACACCAACATGGCACATGTATACATATGTAGCAAACCTGCACGTTGTGCACATGTACCCTAGAAATTAAAGTAGAAAAAAAACAATATTTGAAACAGCATGTTACTGGTTTAAAGAATGGACAAATTAATAAAAATTACGAGGCAAGATATATATGTCTGTTTTTAGGAAAATGTATAATAAAATAAAAGTAGAATTCTGAATAAGTGAGAAAAAGATGAGTGAATTTATCCTGGCTACTGTGACTTCTTTTTAACAAGGTCACTTCCTGCTGTATCTCCACGTGGTTCTGGAAAAGTTACCAATAATCTTCATAGCAGTGAAAATCACTTTAGGCTGACCTCACTCAAACAGCATAGCATAAATATTAACAGGAGTTCTATAGGAAGGAAAAGTATCATTTGGGACCCACACATTGCTCTGGCATATATGATACAGATGCTGCGGCTGAAGAGAGGCAGCCTAGTGTCAACAATTCCAGAGGAAGGACCCTTCTAGGAAAAGAGGAGTCCACTTGGCTTCATTGTGGTATTCCTGTTGGCAGAAACCTCTGCTGTGAATACAATCTTTCATCCAGGGATGGCAAGTCATGTTAGACCTTAGTCCATGTAGGTACAGATACTCCAATGGACGCTGAGTTACTAAGCGTCAATATTATTTACTACATTTATTATGTTGTTTTACATGTAAATAAACCAACTGCCTTATATTATGTCCTGTGTGCTTTGGACGCATGGAGCTGCTGTGGGTTTATCCGACACTCTGTTGAGAGATTTTTCTTAGGTGGAAGTCTGTTCCAGAAGTATGACAACTCTACCAACAGGTCCTAGCCGCTCAGAATACCAGCATTTCGCACATAGGTTATACCTCTATTTGGCTTCTAAGGCAAATGAATTGAAAGAGCCAGGAGTTTCTGATCCCTTAAGAACATGTTCAACTTATAACTAAATTAAGACCTAATATTTCTTCTCAGTAGCAGTTTAAAATGGAATGTTTCTCACCTCCTTTCTTATAATGAGGCAGATAATAAATCTTGCCATGCTTACACCTTCAACACACTGTAAAAGTGAAAAATTCTTCCTTAGGAAATCTTTTTTTACCATTATTACACCCATCTCCCAGTCCAGGTAAGGTTGCTCTCCTGAATACTCCTACAGCAGCATCTGTATATTCCTAATCATTGCAGTTTTAACACCGTGTCATAATTATTTGCTTATTGTACTACTTCACTAAATCATAAATCTTTTAAAGGCTACTTATCTGGTTTCTGGCTCCGGCCTCTCTGGGCTTAGAATGGTGCCAGGCATCATGTTTATTTATTATTTACTGCATGTCAACTAGTCTATATAATCTGCATTTATATTCTGTAATCTGACATATAATTATCTGAGCCATGTAAAGAACAGAGAATGTGTTCATGAAGTTACATGCTACATGGACTACTCAAAGGGCTGTACTCATTCTCTCTGGGTTTCTGTTTGTGCCTGATAGAAGGGATTAGAAGGTAACTTCTGTACTGATTCTGCCAAATACGGAACTGTCTACGCATATTTGAGGTTCAGGTAGTTGAATATGTGGTAATGACCCCTGCATGAATCGCTCTCTTCTGGGAAGCCATTTGTCTCTCCCAAGCCGTGGCTGTTTCTCCTAAGTCATTTTTCAATGTCTGAAGTGGTCATAACAGCAATCTGTCAGCCCCCAAAACTTTTACCAAGAATGCAGAATAAAAGGCTGAGGAAATTCGTTTAGCCAAAGATAGAAGTTTAACTCATAGCAGTTAGAACCCAATTTGACTGTGCACAGTCTTATACCAGCATTGTTTTGACAGAGGAATAAAATATATATACGTACTCTTTAATTTGGTATATTTCTCCCCTCATGGGCGTTCGGCACAGTGCTTTTCTTCCAAACAATAGCAAATATTTTTAAAGTTGTTTTGCCTCTCAATATTCTATAGGCTAATAAAGAAATCATTCCATATAGGAAACTGTGAAACATGCAACATATTTTAAATTATGCTTATGATAGCCAGTTATTAAACCATGTTAATGTTTACAGTGAAATCACTCATTGCTAATTCAAAAACTGATCATACGGATAATGGCCCCTGCCTCTACTTGCCTTTTAGCTACTTCAGATCTTTCAACTTCATTCAATTTCTGGAAAAATCTAGGAAACACAGAGCATAAAATAAATGCATTAATAACAACTATGATGATATACACTATCTTTGTAACAGTTTACAAATCACTATTACCTATATGTCCTCCTTTATTATAATACTTTAGACAAAACTATGAAGCTTTACTCTCACTGTAGAGATAAGAAAACTAAGATTAAGACTTTTGGGCCGGGTGCGGTGGCTCACGCTTGTAATCCCAGCACTTTGGGAGGCCGAGGCGAGCGGATCACGAGGTCAGGAGATCGAGACCACGGTGAAACCCCATCTCTACTAAAAAAATACAAAAAATTAGCCAAGCGTGGTGGTGGGCGCCTGTAGTCCCAAGCTACTCGGAGAGGCTGAGGCAGGAGAATGGCGTGAACCCGGGAGGCGGAGCTTACAGTGAGCCGAGATTGCACCACTGCACTCCAGCCTGGGCGACAGAGCGAGACTCCGTCTCAAAAAAAAAAAAAAAAAAAAAAAGACTTTTGAAGGAAAGTCACTTACAGCTGCTCTCCAGGAAAATCCATGGGTGTTTTTATGTCCCTAAGATCTGCCTATCTCTTACTTAATGATATATCACCATTATGGGTTGAATTGTGTACTCTGCAAAAATGTTGACCTCTTAACCCGCAGGACCCGTAAATATGACCTTATTTAGAAATAGTGGCTTCATAGATGAGGGTGTTCAAGTTAAAGTGTGGTCATTAAGGTGAGCCTGTATCTAATGTGTTTATTAAAAGGAGAAATTTGGACATACAGAGAAATACATACAGAAGGAATATGAAGAGGAGAGAACTTCTACACAGAGAGATCTCATCCACAACCCAAGAGATGCCTGGGAATATAGGAGGGAAGTCTGGAACAGATTCTCCTTCACTGCCTTCCTGCTGGAAATTAGAGTTTTCTGTTTACCTAAGCCCATGTTTCTAGAGTCCTGACACCCAACCTAACCTTAGCCAATCTCCTCCCCAAAGAGATTAGATGTTACCACTAGATAAAATTCTACCTCAAAATGTGATGTGTAACAAAATCTTGATTGTGCTGCCTGTTTTATATTTGGCCATTGTGTGCCCTACTCACCTTTAGTAAGGTAAGGTAAGGTAAGGTTAACTGCCTAAATCAGGCCCGAGTGCATCATGTAATAGCTAATTCTTGGGTGGTTCTTAGTATTGCTATGATAGATACATAACTCATTTATAATATCTCACAATAAACATAAGAGATAGGTACACTGTTATCCCAATTTTACACAGAAACTGAAGCTCAAAAAAGTTGGTGAAGTCTTGCTTCTCATCCATCTCAATTTTACCATGTTTCCTTGCTTCTTTTTTAACAGTCTCCTTAAATATCGGTGTTAGTGTTGGGAAAATGAAGAAGTTTCGTGACTGGATCTTTAAAAATCCTCTTCTCAGTCAAGGGGTATTCAATTATTTGCTTTCAAAGAGATTGAAGAACTTATCAGTTGACAGCTGTTCATAAAAAATATTTTTGATAATTAATCATTATGTGGTTTTTGTCACATATCTCAGAAGAATTTCAAAGTGAGTGACATTGCTATAACAAAACTCCTTCATTCCCATCTACTTTTCAGTAAATAATATTTCTCAGACATCTATAAAATTGAAAAATTGGAATAAAATTGATGTTGGTCTTTATTTCATTTAATAATACCATGAATATATAAACTAACAGGAAACAATAAAAGTTCTATCCATCCCATGCATTCTCAAACAAATAATGACCTTGGTAAAGATGCAGATTAAGAGGTCAGAGAGCTAGAAATAGCTCTCATTTACTGACAGAATCATTTTGGATAACTCAAATGCCAGACTTAAAAATCGACGTGGATACATCTTTCAGGTAACTCCACAGAGAACAGCCATCTTAACCAATAAGAGAAGCATTTGGTCAAATATGAACAACTGGTAGGCTTTGAGATAAATCTGCTTATAGGGAAAATCTAAATAGGTCAAAAATAATCATTATCACACTCCAATTAAAATGCAATAAGTATGGAATGGTAAATAATTATTTGGTGGTCCCATTTAAAAGCTTTATGGTCCAAGTTAAAGCTGTCTACTCAGATACATCAGTTCAGTGGTACAACATAATTTTCTACTCTAGCAGTCATATCAAAAGTAAAAATTGGAATAATCAATTTAGTTTCTGAGAATTTGGTTTAACACTTTAATAATGGGCAACATTATAGGTTGCTATGAGAATTAAATTACATAAGGCATGGCTTGGAAAGCACCTCGTATTTAACTTATTGGAGAATGAAAGTATAAGTAAACAAGTATAGATCGAGACTTAATTTTAATAGCCAAGCAGGAACAATCTTGGTTGGCTCTCTTTCACTATAATCCTTCTATCTCTGGTATTGGCAGCATTGACACTGGAATAATCTACATTGATTACAAAAGGCGTGGGGAAAAGGAAGTATTTAAATTTCCTTTTTGAATAAAGCGTTAGAGATGCCCCTTAAGTAACCCTAGTTGCCAGGGACATGAAAACTATGTTTACAATTCCATCCTTTCGTGAACAGCACTTACTAAGCACCTGATATTTGCCAGGAGCTAAAACTATAAAGTTAAAGAAAAAATTAATTTTTCCATACTTAAGTATAAAAAATAAAGTGATGTGAAAAAATCTTTAATAAAGGCATATATAATGTCAAAAGGAGTGACTAAAAGAGATTAGTAGGATCATGAAGGAGGAGATATTAGAGGTAATATTTATAAGGCATTCTGGATTTTATCAGACAAAGGGGTGAGGAAAGAGACCATGGCTGTTATGTTCACTACAGAGCTGACACATCCTTGGCACGAAATCACCATTGGTTGTCAACAAACCATTTATTGAATAATTATTTTTTTGTCAATAATTTGACACATTGGGTGTACAAAAAAGGAAAAGTCTGTATTCTTAGATATTGGTATGTATGTTGGATGAGTTCAGATAAGCTGCAAAGTACTTGGGTTTCTTTTGTGCAGAGCTAGCTATAATTGTTTCAATCTGACCATGAAGGCATAAGTATAGAACACACCCTCTGGCTTCACATAAAACAAATTTTCTTTCATTGGGAAATTCTTACACTCTTTGCATCATGAGTTCCAGCCTTCATTTGTTTGATTTAAATACTCCTAATACTTCCAAACATTTTTCACCTGATATAGCCCTTTACTACACTTGTTGCCTTTTTTTCTAGATATGCACCAATTTCTTTAATGTCCACAGAGAAATTGGGGCCCAATACTCAATGTATCGTTACAAATACAGAAGACAATAGAAGAGAAGCTACAACTTCATTTAAAGATTCATTTTCACATTATTTGATTTCTAGTACACAGTACCCCATTGGGAAGAAACAAAGACGTCAACACAGCATACCTAGGCAAGATCTCTGTCATGGTTTGCCAAGTATTGTTTCTTTATTTCCCCTCTGTTTTTCTGTGGCAAGGAAGAAAAACAAGCCATATTATTGTGAGGAAATACACTTTTAGTATTGGGGTAACCCATTCATTGCTAGAATGTAACTTTAAGAACCAGAATATTTCTTAGACTTCACCCAGGAGCCCTGTAACCCTCTCACCAAAGTTTGTGCCTGGATAAGATTCAAGAGAAAAAGATCAAATCCATAATAATTATGTTATTTATCTTCCAGATGCCGACCTCCATAGTCTCCTTATCCTGGTCTTAAGCAAATTTTCCTGCATGGAGATGCTCTTAGACCCTTTACAGCTTAAGCCTTGGCTTCTCCCAGTTCCTCATTTTGGAATATTCTAGAGTCTCAAACATTTTCTGCCAAAGACGTTGTAGAAATTCTCTTTTGGACATTGAAAGAGTCTCAGAGACTTTTGTAAATAGCACAGCCAAAGCACTAAAACTTATTCTCTCTAACAATCAAGAGTAGATACAAGTAATACAGGAAGATGTCACAGCCTCTGAGATTTAATGGCTTCCATGTTGATGCATATGAAATGATGGACACTGTGGTTTTCAAATATTGTGCATAGATATGGTCACTCCTAGAAATTGTCATTGATTATCTGGGGAGGAGACAATGGCTTTTTTCTTCTATGTCTTCATCTCTTACTTCTGAAATTTAGGTGATCCGACATATTCTCATAGAAGCCAGTCATCCATTGTAAACCATAGTTGCATGTCATTCTTCAGTTACTTCTCTTTCGTTATTCCCCAACTTTCAGATAAGTCTTATGCAAATAATGTAAATATCTCAATTTTGGCCTAACTGTTAATAGAAAAATGGACTGTCTCTCAGACAAAAAAACTTCAAAGGGAGCAATGCCATATACTCATGCCATCATCTCCAAGATGGTGGTAATGAAAATTTGCAAGAAAAACTCTAGAAAAAAGAAAACAAAGTCTGGTTTTAGAGTCTGGCTAAGCCTCTCACTTGTAGAAATCTCTTTGCTGCCAACTGAAGATTTTATTAAGGAAAGTGGCTGTACATATATACATATATATATATCTCCTTTTTGAGATTCTAACTGTGGGATCCAATGTCAGCCCATGAGTGCTGAACACTGGTAAGAATTCAAGCTGAGTTTCCAGACTCATCTCTCTAAGAGTGGCCCCACATTCTGGTAGATTTCTCAAGAACACTCTACTGTCCTCAAACCTCAAGAGCTGTGAAAGAACCATAAAAAGATGGAATCCCTCACTGGTGACAAAATTCCCAAATCCTATCCACAGAAATTCTCAATCGTAAATCCCATCCACAGAAATTCTCAGTCACATCACTAAAAGGCTCAGGGATACTTTAATATTGTGGCAAACCAGCCATGTCTCACTTTAACGCCTGCGCAAGGAAAGTCATGGTTTGGTTCTATTCACTTATTGCAGTTGCGAGGATGAGGAATTTGTCTTCCTGCCTAGCTCTCAAAAAAAAAAAAAAAAAACAAGAAAAGATCTTTTGAAAAAGATCAAACTTTAAGAGCAAATGTTTCTCTCCTCTGTTTTGGTTTAAATAAGAGAGTCTCATATGTATTCTCAAGAATCAATGATGTAGGGCAAGGCAGAAACGATGTTGCAAGAAAATAGACCACCTCCTCACAAAGCTATGCATGGCTCCTAAGAAATCTGGCCAATCCCATGCAAAGACTTACTTAACTAAGTAGATTTCTAAATACCACACATTTAATATCCTCCTCCCAAATTATGCAAATTTCATGAAGAATTTTTCTTCATTGCCTTCATACTCATAAGAGAAAGGTCAATATCTGGGTTAATGCTTTCCCTGGACACAGTCCACAGGAACTTCCCACAAGTTTCTCATGTCTCCAATATATTGAGAATGGTGGATGATACTAGTCTCCAATTACTACCCTTCCACTCCTTTTTATATCACTTATAATAGGAAGTACATTTTAGTTTTTTATAACCTCTGGAGATTTTGAACCTAATTATAACTACTTACTGACTGAACTCCAAGAGATGCTTTGCTGAGATACATAGCTTGGTTTGCTTTACACCATCTCCTCATTGAAACAGTCATATTAGAAAAAAAAAAAAAGCCTTTCAACAATGTACTGCTTTTTGGTCCTTAGAGTTTCAGCTCTCTGAGCCTCAATCCTACCATTTAAAAAAAAAAAAAAGAAAAAGGAAGACTGGGAAAATACTTGATTACAATATAGTCTTTAATTATTTACTCCCTTGATGATGACATGCAGTAAATCAAATATGGGAAATGGCCAAAGATAAATAAATGGCTTTAATCAGTTTATCAGGCCCAAGTTTTGAATGGCTTTAGGTGTCTTTGGAATAGAGCAGCTCAAAAGGCAGAGACCAGGACATCTGCTGGTCCTCCAGCATACAGGTACGTATAGATAACCTAGGAAGAAAATGATAGCACTATTTCCTCTACCTCCTCCGCCTCTTCCAACCTCCACCATGAGACTGTGCATTCCAGGTTATCCCTATGGCCTCCTTCACAGGGACAGCTACACCCAGGCCATCACCATTTGTTTCCCAGAAAAGGATTCCAGTATTAACGTAGATGTTATTTTTATTATTCTGCTTCCAGGTCATAAACCCATTAGATCCTGAAAACTCTTAAAGCTTGGGTCTCACTTTTCCTAATGCTACTATGTTCTCAAGCCTTGAATAAGTGGTTGTAATAATCTATCTACACCTGTCAAAAACTGCATGAGAATTCCCTACTCTTATTGAACTGAGCAGCAAATGTCAGAGTTAACTTAAAGTGCTGTTTTAGCTAGATGCCCATCAAGGACTTTATAGGATTTGCTGGCTTCCTGGGGATATAAGCACATTCAACAAATCCAGAATCAACTCAATCAGGCCACAGAGGATCTTCGGCCCCATTATTTCCAGACATCTGACCAAAATTTAACCTCTTCCCACACTATAGCCGCATATCAGGTAAAGCAGAATTACTCTTTATTTCTTCAGGGCCTTCCCAGTGCCTGCCCCTGGACTATAAATCAGAAAGGAAAAGTGGCTACACGGAATGAATATCCCCACTCATTCTGACTGCTGAGATGAACCAAGAGTTAAGTAGCATCTGTTGATTTTTCCTGTCAGGATATCCACAAACATGTTTTTTATTATGGTAATATAATTTAATAATAGAAATTATCTAAATGAGAAGATGGCCACATCATCAGTCCTCTAACAAATAAGCTGCTAACATTTCCAAATTAAGTATAGCTTTATCTATAGATAAATACATTTCAGTTGTCTTGGTGCCTAGAGAAACTTTAGCCATTCCGGATAAGGCATTTAGTTCAGGCCCTGAGTCCCCATGGGCCTAACCAACTCCCAACTCCCTGAGCTGACTGAGGAAAGGGTGGGGAGGAGGAAATACTTCTGAGGAAGATCCTGGCCAGGCCCCTAAACAAAGTGAGAGCAGCAGACAAATGACCCCTCAGCAAGGGCGTGGAGGACCCTGGGAAGCAGAGGAGCAGCAGGTCCTATAGGGCCAGAAACTTAATTGAGGCCATCTAAACTTGGCACACAGACTTCAGCATAGACTGGTCAGCGCAGACTTTTTCAGCATTTAGTTTGAAAACTTATCTTTTGCACACAAAGTGAAAAAATACATTTTTAAGGAACGGAAATTCAATCTCAATTTACTCCATGTTCGACCTGGGCACTAAATTTTTTTCTTTAATCAAACTGATACAGAATTTTAAACCATTTTAAATGAACGAGAAACAGCCTGCTCTGAAACTATATCTGATTATTAAGAGAAGTTATTACCACAAAGGACCCGAAGATAAGTTTCAAGATACTTCCTGATAAATAATACACAGAGCCGGGCTCTCTTGTTTTCCCCTTGGTGTCAACATTCAGATTTGAACAACTCTAGGTTTAAAAATAGCTATCTCACCATTAGCCAATTCAAACTACAGTACTTGGGACATGGCAAATTTTCAAAAGCACATCATAGCTCCAGATTTTTGAGACTCTTTTATATGTACATACACTTGTTCTGAGGCCAAGGTAAACTGGAAACTTCAGTTGCTATGTTATTCTTTTTAATATAAATGTGCATTTGATGTTGAAAGATACATCAATTATTTTTAGAAGAACTTTGGCATTGTATTACAATGCTAACATGTGTATTTAATATAGCTAGCTTATAAGTAATTGAGAAATATTTCTTAGCTTAAAATGAAAACTAGGAGATGAGAGGAAGATGAATGGTGAAAAGGGAGAAGATTGTGTCAGAATCTATGTTTAAGGAACACACTCAATCATGCTTTTGTTGGAACAGCCTGGCTGGCGTTCTGTTGGAAGAGAAAGGTAAGATTCAGGTAAGAAGATCACGTAGTTGGGCTGTGGCAAGCCATCGACAGCCTCAAAATGCAGCAAAGCTTTAAATGCTCATGTTAGAAAATAAGAAAAGAGGCCGGGCGTGGTGGCTCACGCCTGTAATCCTAGCACTTTGGGAGGCCAAGGCGGGCGGATCACAAGGTCAGGAGATCGAGACCATCCTGGCTAACACGGTGAAACCCCGTCTCTACTAAAAATACGAAAAAATTAGCCGGGCGTGGTGGCGGGTGCCTGTAGTCCCAGCTACTCGGAGAGGCTGAGGCAGGAGAATGGCGTGAACCCGGGAGGCGGAGCTTGCAGTGAGCCGAGATCGCGCCCCTGCACTCCAGCCTGGGCGATAGCAAGACTCTGTCTCAAAAAAAAAAAGAAAAGAAGAAAAGAAAAAATTAATGCCAACAATGAAAACTAATGAAAGTCCAAAGAACTAAGATGATCAACAAAGTCAACAACTGATTATTTGAGGGGAAAAAACTAATAGAACAGACACATTTCTGAAGGAAATTGAAAAAGAAAAAGAGAAGATGGAAATTATATTAGCGTGGATCAAAAGGGAGGGAACTGGAGATTAAATAGAGATTTAAAAGAAAATAAAATACTATGAGTAATTTGATGCCAATAAATGTGAAAAATGAAACATAAGGAATACCTAGAAAAGTATAAATTCCAAAGCTGACTCAAAAGAAATATAATATTTGATACCATAACTGCTACACTATTTAAAAATAGTTAAAAATTTTTTTCGTGAAAGTAAACAAGGCCACCATGGTTTTACAAGCAAGTTCTACCAAACATTCAGAAACATCTAGGGAATCTAAGGCAAAATTTGTTAAGGAAGAGAAAAAAGGAAGTGTTCTCAATAATTTTAAGAGTCTACTATAACCTTTATACCAATACCAGACAAAAACATTATGAATATATATGTAAAAATATATTCTATTTTGACTGAGTCATTTTATTTTGCATCAGACCACCTCTTGTAGCCTGAAAAACTAGAAAAGTTGAATAAATTTCAAAGCATCAGAGTGATATCAATGCAGCCAGGATTTGACATTTTAAGAAAGAAAATGGGCCAGGCGCGGTGGCTCAAGCCTGTAATCCCAGCACTTTGGGAGGCCGAGGTGGGAGGATCACGAGGTCAGGAGATCGAGACCATCCTGGCTAACATGGTGAAACCCCATCTCTACTAAAAATACAAAAAATTAGCTGGGCGTGTGGGCGGGCGCCTGTAGTCCCAGCTACTCGGGAGGCTGAGGCAGGAGAATGGTGTGAACCTGGGAGGCTGAGCTTGCAGTCAGCCGAGATCACGCCGCTGCACTCCAGCCTGGGGGACAGAGAAAGACTTCATCTCAAAAAAAAAAAAAAAAGAAAGAAAATGATTAAAATTTTCTTGTGGTTCCTGTATACAAGATACATTTAAATATCAAGCACATGTAAATATCAATTTATGCCAAAAACAGAGAAAACAATTTTTAAAAGATAAGGGATAATTTAAGAGTAGACTTTACAAAAGATCATAACTCTGTCACTCAAACTCGAAATGAATATATAAATATACGGGAAGATATATCATGCCCTTGACCAGAAACCCTTATCTTGTTTTTTATCAATGTCCTACTAATCAAACTATAGACTCAACTAGAATCTAATCAAAATGCTGACAGGGCCCTTCGTGGAAGTTGACAAGCCTATTATGAAATTTATATGCAACAGTAAAGGGTCAAGAATTACTATCAGACTCTTGAAGAAGATGGTATGCAATTTGCCTCACTATAAAATAAAAAGAGAAGAAGAGAGAGAGGAGACGAGAGTTGATGACATAGCTGTATGTGTGCACGTGTTCTGTATGTTGTAAGATGTGTTTTGCACTGTTGTGATAAAAAATAAAAATTGAAAATATCCATCCGAGAAAAACTTTTAAATACATGAAGAAATATGTTCAAGAATGTTCATAGTAGCACTACTAGGAATAACAACCAAAAAGCTATAAACAACCCAAAGGTCCACCAAACAGCAAACAAACACAATGTATCCGCAAAGTGACATACACATATGGCATATCTTAACTGGCAGTAGCCACATTTCAAATACTTCATGTGATTAAGGTATCGAACTAGTAGCTAGTGGCTAGTGACTAGTTGCTAAGGTATTGAAGAGCACAAGTATGGAATACTTCATACATTTAACAGAATAAAGTGAATTTTTTACATGTGTAGATATGTGTAGATCCCCCAGGCATATTATTCAATACTAAAAAGGAAGATGTAAAACAGTACATATAGTATGATCCAGTGTGTATATGGGGAAATACATGCTTTTTTTCTGGAAAAAAAGAAACTGTTAACAGTGGTATTTCTTAAAGAAAAGAGGTAGAGACTGGACCCAGTGACATTTTTGTCTCTTTTTATAGCTCTATGAACTTTGTGAATGTTTTAAAGTATGTATATTTATTAATTTTATTTTTAAGAATAGAAACAATTGTTAATAAGCATATAGAAGTGGAAAAAATATTGTAAAACAACAACCTGTCAGGTTAGTCTAATATAAGGGCAGTCTCATGCACATCTCTTACCAAGATGTCAGAACTATTGATTTTATAATTATGTCACCATTGACCTTTCTCTGTTTGTTTTGATAGACAAGCATCCTAAAAAGGTCGCAATGATCACTTGTCCTGTGAACAGTCTGCTTTTCTCATCATTGCAACTCCTGACTTAACTGAAGATGGATGAAGGATTATGGAATTGAGTAAACCAAGAAGAAAACTTCTGTGGCCTGTGGCTTTAGAGACTTTAATTCAAATGCAGTGGTGCATATGAGATACCCTAGATCTACGTTCCTCTGGAACTACTAATTTAGTAGGCCTACAAAAGAAAGAAGTAAACTTATATCCGACCTCATTTATTCCTGATAAAATGGTGTTTGTGATTGTTGTTTCTTTTTAAGTAGATTTGAAACAATTTAAATGAAGAAACTGCATTAAAATTTTTTTCTAGGGAATTAATCAATGTTACTGGGTCATATTGCAACATCGACTATGTTTCTTTTTTGGAAAACCAGAAAGACATGATCCCATCTCTACTTCTGATGCCTCTCCTGTTTTTCACATATATTCTCTGGATTGACAGTATTGTTCAGGAATCTCTCCTGTAAGTTCCATCAGTGCTCTTAAGTTATTAAATATTGATCAGGAAAGTTAAAACCTTTGGGGTGGCCCTGTTCTACTCTACTTCTATAATAATATTGGTTATGCAGCCTATAATCTGTAGTGCATTTTTAATGGGGGAATAAAAGGTACAGGATTTGAGCGACATGGCCTCCATTTCACCATATTTTTATATTACGCCGTATTACACCGCCAGCTCCAAACAGTAAGCCTCTTGCTTACTCCCTTTTTCTTCTCTTTCCAAAACAAAATGAAAGTTTATCTTGGCTTTATCACCTTAGTTCTCTTCTTCAAAGTTCCTACAGCTGAGCTGGACCAACAGCTTCCAGTCACCTGGTCAAGGTGTGCGCAGTACTGCACTTGGCCAGGAGAGGCAGCAGAGGCCTGGAGCCAGGTGGCCATGTGGTCTAATGCAGCTTTGATGGTGGAAAGATGAGTCAGAACTTCTTGATCTCACTCACCACAAGACCACACTAAAATTGCCAGTGCACCAACCATAGCCTGAGCAGAAGGGCATCAGTGGTTCCATTGGTTGATTCAACATTTGATGAAGAAACTGAAAATTAAATTTACGTTTTTAACCTGGTATGCTTTCATTACATTTTTTTCTTCCTTGATTCTTGTGTCTTTTAAAGATACCATGTGGACCATCATTATCAGTGGTCCATCCCAATAGTTTCTGATTCAGGAGGTCTGGAGTCAGGTCAAGGAATCTGCATTTGATCAAACACCTCAGTTGACTCTTGTTTACATTAAAGTTTGAGAACCCTAGTTAATGTATAAATGAATTTCATACAGGTTAGTTAATATTTTATCTTTTGTGTTATATTACTATTGTTGTTCTTCCTAGTTGCTAACATCATTAACTTTTGTCTGCCATTAAAAATATTTTTTTCTTAGGACTCCGAGAGTCTTATTTCTTCTCATTTCCAAATCTTATTCAATTATAAACTATTTTAGAGGCAGTTGAGTATAACAGAAGAAACATAATAGGTTTTGGAATCAAACCTCCCCAGCCTCAATTTCCTCATTAATAATATGAAGATAATACATAATACACTGGACAGGAAGATTAATGAGATGATATATGTAAATGACTGAGAAGAGTGATGGGATAAATGTAGACTCAATACATGTTAATTTTATTCCTTTTTTTATTCTTTACAGTAACCAAAGGTATGTAATCTACATCCTTCCCTAGTGTTTATCTCCAAAAGTTCCATTTTGAAAAACAAGGATATAGTAGAATATCACAGGCAGAGGAGGGAAGAACATCTGGGTGGAGATGTAGGTCTGAATGGAAAGGACAGAAAAAAAAAAAGAGTGGCAGATTCCTCCTGTTACAAAATACTGAGCTCTAGTTAAAAAAAAAAAAGATTTAGGGAAGCTGTAGATGTTAATACTTAAAAACTACATTAAGGCATAAACATCAGATGATGTGATATTTTAACTCAAAAGGTCACTATATATAAAACTTGAGCCCAAATTGAGTAATTAGTCTATACAAGATATTCTAGAAATTGCCATGGTTTGTTGTCTAGATGAGAAAATGAAATAACAAAATCAAGATTAATAACTTATTTTTGCCAATTACTAATTATTAAAATAACTGATGGCAGACCATCAGTATCTGTCATGGAGGCAAGGAATCACAAATGTATATACATGATGTGCAAAAAATAAAGATAGACCAAATAAAGAAAGAAAGAAAGAAATGGAGAGAAAGCAGATGACAAATCAAAAGCCAAATTATCTATTTGTTATTCTGTGTAGTTTAGTGGAGCATTTCAAAATAAAAGTTAAGAAGAATTATAAATTTAATGCTAGGGTTTAAAGCTATAGATAACTTAACCAAATCTATCAATAATTTCTTTCACTCTGCAGATCTCTAATTACAATGACCCAGAAGAGTGAATAAAAGCCCCAAGTAATTGCAGAGGCAATTTGATCAGTTTTATTTCAAAATTAGAATTATTCTTCCAGGTAATCCTTCCAGATTAAAATTCTCTGTATCAGTCTAATACAACTCAGAGAGCTCATATCTCTTTGAGCCTCAGTTTCCTCATCTATAAAGTAATTATAAGAGTTCACACCTCACTAAACATACAGAAAGTACATCAGATAGAAATTGGCTTATGTTGGTGCTTCTCCCAGCTTTTCCTCTGCATTACATACTGACCTATGTAATATAATATCTGAATATAGATATTGATATTTATAATCCTACCTTCCTTAAAGTTTCTAAATAATGCATAGTAGAAGTGATTCACCTGTTTTTATATTTCTTAACATATGATTGGAAAGAGAGTATAAGTAAATATTAGCAGCTACTGTATTTTATCCATAAGGAGACTTCCAGTAATATTCCCCTAGTTTTCTTATCATAAATATTCACCATTTACTGAGTACTGCAACGGGTCAGTTCAGCTGACTAAATTAAAGCATGGAGAAGTCAAAAATCATGGACCTCATTAGGTATAAAAAACGGCTCTTATCCCCTGAAAATACTATTGATCACAGGCTATTGTCACCTGGATCAGGGTCTATGAATCTCAAATCCCACTATTATCTTGAGTAAGATACAAATCTTTATGGACAGCCCACCAGGCATGCCAACTTCACAAAGTCAATAACAGCCTCCCCGACCCCACCAATCAACACTTGCATTTCATTTCTTGACGTCACCTAAAACTGTCCCACCTGGCCAGGCGCGGTGGCTCACACCTGTAATCCCAGCACTTTGGGAGGCAGAGGCAGGCGGATCACCAGGTCAGGAGATAAGAGACCATCCTGGCTAACACAGTGAAACCCGGCCTCTACTAAAAATACAAAAAACTAGCTGGGCGTGGTGGCGGGCACCTGTAGTCCCAGCTACTCGGGAGGCTGAGGCAGGAGAATGGTGTGAACCCAGGAGGCGGAGCTTGCAGTAAGCCGAGATCGTGCCACTGCAGTCCAGCCTGGGCAACAGAGTGAGACTCCGTCTCAAAATAAAATAAAACAAAAAACAAACAACAAAACCAAACAAACAAAAAAAAAAACTGTCCCACCTCTGAAATCTTTAATTCTAGTTTTCTGCTCTAAATCTCTGCTGCCTTCACTGCTCTCATTTTATCACTCTAATTATACCTATTCTTTGGCACTATTAAGACCTCTAGTCCATTTAACTATATTCTTCCAAACAAATAAACCCTATAGGGAAATAATTTCCGCACATATTTGGATTAGATCTCACCCATCATTTGAACTCATATATTCCCACAATTTTATTACTGTCTTTCTATCTGACATGCCAGTCTTATATCAATTTAATCACCTGACTTCCCTACCCTTCAAATGGCTAATCACTGCTGGAGAAAAATGCACAACTATGTGGACTAATGTCACCACAAACATGCTCTCCATCTTCAGATGCACCCTTAAAATATGAAGAAATATTCCTTCTCCCTTCCCATTCTTTTTAACAACTTTCTCAAAAAATCCACAGAAGATAAATTCTGTCTCAGCAGAATTCCAAATTCATAGAGCAAAGAAAGGCCATTGTGTCTTTCTTGTTCCTTCTACTCTCTTTGCTAGTGTTTGTTTGTGAGGGGAGTAACATGTTAATTTAGTACATTTAATTTAGTACATTTTAGTACATTTAGTAGCATGTTCATTTAGTACATTTAGTAGCATGTTAATGTAGTACAATTAATTTAGTACACATTAATTTAGTACAAGTAAAAATACAACTTATTTTTAAGTGGCTACATCAACTTTACATCTAAAGAATTTCCTCTTGAGGAAAAATTACTAGTTTGTTACATCAGTATTTGTTTCTCTAGGATTTATAAGATTCATTTTGAACTCACTACAGTCTTCTTTCATTAATATCGTATCTCTTCATATATACTGAATATAAGAATCTTGCAACAGCATATTCTATAACCCCATCACACCATTCCACTAACATTTGTGCAGTTGTTACAGATTTTATTTCCACATATGGTATAAACTGTACAATACATTTTGTTGAATTAAGCAATTCATTATATTTAAAAAACAAAAGCTTGTGAAGAAAAGTCTTTTTATATTTATTCACATATTTATGATGTTACTCTTCAACTCTTTGGTAGATCCAAGTTTTCATCTGATATTATTTTTCTTTTGTGAAAAGAACTTTTTAAAATGTTTCTTGTACAGGTCTGCTACCAATGAATTCTCTTATAATTTGCTTTTCCAAAATGTCTCCTTTCTTTTGCCTTCTTTTATAAAGGATATTTGTGCACAATATGGAATTCTAGTTTGAATACTATTCCACCGTTTTTTAGCTTGCATTGTTTATGATGAGAAGTCAGTAATAATTCCTATCTTTGCTTCTCTTTATAAAAAGTCTTTCTCCCCACTCTGGCTGCTTTTGATATTTTCTCTTTATCACTGAATTTCAGCCATTTGATTTTGATGTGTCCTGGTATGGGTTTGGGGTATGTATTTGTCTTTTAACTTCACAGAGTTCTAGAACATACTTTTAATCAATAAGAGTAATTTTGTTTATTATTTCTTTAAATATTTTTCTGCCACTCTCTCTTTCTGGAACACAAATTTCATGTATGTTAGATTGTTTGACATTGTCACACAGGTGACTGAGACTCTACACATTGTTTTTCAGCTTGTGTCTTTGTGTCTTTTGATTTAAATTATTTTGACTGCTCTTTAAGTTCATTTATCTATTTTTCTCCAGTATCTCATCTACTATTACACAAAGCCAGTGAATTTTCTATTTCAAGTACTGTGTTTTTCAGCTGCAGAGGTTCCACTGGTTATTTTTTATATCTTCTCTTTCTCCTATATGTAATTTCCTTTAAATCTTTAAACATTTTTATGATATTGTTTTAAAGTCCTTGTTTGATAATTCCATAATCTCTGTTATTCCTGGGTCTGTTTCTATTAATGTGCTTTCTCTTCGTGATAGGTCATATTTTCCTGCTTCTTGCATATCTAATGAATTTGTATTGTGAACTAGAAATTGTACATTTTATGTTATGGAGTGTCAGGAGTTTGTTATCTGCTTTTAAAGAGGATTAAGTGTTGGCTTATTGCTTTGCATTTGCGTGTATGTGTGTGTGTGTGTGTGTGTGTGTGTTTGATTTTATTTTTTTGGCAGACAGATTTCAGCTTGACATTTTTGAAACTTATTTTGAGATTTTTAAAGGTGGACCTAGGATACTGCTGTAGCCCTGCTACCAAAAAAAAAAAAAATAAATAAAAATAAAAAGGTAATCCTTCTGTTGTGTTTACTAAGAGTTCCAGGTTCATCTAAGTCTCTCTATTCTGGCTGATCAGATTCAAATGTCTCCCAATCCTTGCCAAGTTTTGGGAATTATTCAGTACACATCTACCTTGCAGTGGTTCTTTCCCTGGTAGTTGTTCTTTGTACGAATGTAATAAGCCTGCTTTCTTTGCAATTTGAGATCTGTCCAAACATGGCTCAAGTTTGGACATGATCAAAAGAGGAAGAGATCAGAGTACCACTCCATTTAAGCTGTCTATGTGTAGTACGTGTCACAGAAGCATACTAATTCCAGGCTACTTGTAGTATGACTTAAGGTAGCTCCATGTTCTGTCTGGCCAAGCCAGAGGTTCCCATTTAGGAAATCTCACTGATTAGGCTTATAAAGTTCTAACTCTCTGTGGGTCCCAAGGAAAAGGTTTTGTGGAGCCTAGGAGGGATTCAGTTTGTTTTTAGACTCCTAAACCCTCTGTAGAGGTTGAATTCACACAGTTAAGGAAGATTTCTTTTCCTAGAGTTTGCCATTGGGCTTCCTGGGAGCCTAGACTCATCTAATATGAAGGAGATGAATGGTTTGATATTGCCCTATGAGCTACTTTTGTTACTTGCTGTATTAGTTCATTCTTGCATTGCTATAAAGAACTACCTGAGACTAGGTAATTTTAAAGAAAAGAAGTTTAATTGACTCACAATTCCACAGGCTATACATTAAGCATGACTGGGGAGGCCTCAGGAAGCTTACAATCATGACAGAAAACAAAGATGAAGGAGGAACAATTTACATGGACAGAGCAGGAGGAAGAAAGAGCAGGGGGAGGTGCTACACACTTTTAAACAAGCAGATCTCGTGAGAACTCACTCACTATCACAAGAACAGCAAAGGGAAAATCTGCCTACATGATCCAATCACCTCCTGCCAGGCCCCTGCTCCAACACTGGGGATTACAATTTGACATGAGATTTGGGTGGGGACACAAATCCATAACATAGCACTTGCACATGTTTCTTTTCTCTCCCTAAAGCCTAACAGAACATTACAAATTTTAAGTGACATTAGAGACCATATTGTCTAAACACGCATTTAGAAATATTTGCTCTTCATCGTTTTGTGTCTGAACACTAGCATAGCATGTATTTGTCTTGCCCACCAGAAATGCATGTTCTGAAAAGAAAGAAATACAGACAGAAAAGATAGATTCCGTCTGACAAAGAAGTCAGTGTTATTTCAGCTAATACGTTATAAGCAAAGGAGGGAGAGTTACCAACTTTTCTTTTTGTCTAAGCATGTAATTTAGACACACAAAAGACTTTACAATGAGCTACTCTTGAAGGTAAAACCTCCACTGAACTTTTTACCTTCTTTGTGGTACCCTTTGGAAGTTCCTAAGGAATCTATCGCCAGCTTACAAAGAGCTGCCTTTCTTAGCTTACTGTCATTGCCTCAAAACAGATCTGGCCAGCAGGGCACCTAAGAAGACAGAGATGAGCCCAGGGACCCAGGTAATGGCCTGTCTACAATCAACAAATATAGATGTCAATTCCCAATACAGCAAACCAAGGTATCAAGGGATGGTAGGCATAAATCATCAACATTTTAGCCAAAACTAGAAGCAGATGCCTTATGGTTTATGATGTGGGGGAAAGTTCCATAAGGTAAAATACCAGTATAAATCTTAAAGCCCAGAACAGTTCAAAGTTTGGGCCATGAAACTGGAGAAGAGGCAAACACAAACTATCAGGTAAAAATAAGAATACTCTATTAGTTAAGGTTCTCCAAAGAAACAGAACCAAGAGGATGGATGGATAGAGAAAAAAAATTTATTACAGTGTAAGGAATTGGCAAAGTGATTAGGGAGGCTGAGCAGTCCCATGATCTGCTGTCTGCAAGCTGGAGACTCAGGAAAGGCAATGACATAGTTCTCAATACCAGAGGGCTGATGGTGTAAGTCACAGTTGAGGGCAGAAGACCGATGACCCAGATCAAGCAAATGGCAGACAGCAAATTCCCCTTCCTCCTCCTTTTGTCATGTTCAAGCTTGCAACAGATTGGATGATGTCCATTCCACCTTGGAGGGGGCAATCTGCTTTACTCAGTCCACTGATTCAAATGTTAATATCATCTGTAAATACCCTCACAGCACACCCAGAAATAATATTAATCTGGGGACCCTTTGTCTCAGTCAAGTTGCCACATAAAATTAACCATCATAAATTACAAAGAGTATAACTAAAACATGGGATTGCCTTCACCATGGGCTTACTTAGAGGGCAAAATCCACTATGAGATTTATAGCACTTACATGATTTTTTTCTGGGAGTGTCTGAGAAATCCATGATGGGACTAAGGACAGCTATCTCCTTTGCATCCAATGGGTATTATCTTTTCTTGGTTTCGTCCTAATAATTAAGGCTTGAAAGGCAGAAGAGAGCATAAGAAAAGGAGGTAGCTTCTTTGGGAGGCAGGAAAAGAGCTGTAGTCTGAACGAGTACAAAAATTAATGGGTATTGACAATGAAAATGCCAAAAGGTGAAGGCAGGGTATTGGAAAAAGGATTTAGAAATCCCTTGCTTGACCTGATCTTTTTGCACTGACTCTTAATTATAACAGAGCCCAAAGTGCTCTAAGACAGTGGGTCACTTACAGCAGAAGCGAGTATGCTAAAGGTTTGGGCTCTGCTGTGCCTCTGTGACAAAGCCAGCTACAAAAGGAAAGGAATACAGCTATCCCTTAAAAAGAAATGAGTTTATTAGTCTCCTGAATGCCATTAATAGAGGATGAAGGACCTTGGAATACTGAGGGTAGAAGGGGCCTATGAACCTTTAAATAAAAGAATATTAAGATTAGATGGCAAAGAATAAAGCCATTTTGCATAAGAATTAACAACCTTGTGGGGGTTTATGTGTCAGCTTGACTGGGTTAAGGGATGCCCAGAGAGCCGGTAAAGCTTTATTTCTGGGTGTGCCTCTGAGGCTGTTTTAAGAAGTGATTAGCATTTGAATCAGTAGACTAAATAAAGAAGATCCACCCTCACCAACATGGGTGGGTGTCACCCAATCCACTGAGTGCCCAAATAGAACAAAACGCAAATTAACGGCAAGTTCTCTTTCTCTCTTGAAGCTGGGACATCCATCTTCTCCTGCCATCTGACATCAGAGCTTCTGGTCCTCAGGCTTTCCAGTCTTAAGAATTCACTTACTTAGGCCTTCATCAGAATCACATTACCAGCTTTTCTGGTTCTCCCACATGCAGACAGCATTATCGTGGGACTTCTCAGTCTCCATGATCATATGAGTCAATTCCCACAATAAAACCTCTCTTATTTATCTATATGAATGCTATTGACTCTGTTTCTCTGGAGAACCCTAATTAACACAACCTTCCCATATCAATATTCTTTGGACAAAGAAAATAATACTAAAAAATGGACACAGTAGAACAATGAGCAGGTTTGCATGAATTGAAGCAATCTGAATGGGACTCCTGTAAGATCACTGGGTATATAAGGAAACTAAGAGTCCATAGCCACTGGAAGTGACTTAATTCATTTAATGAGAACTAGTGCTAAAAAAAAAAAAAAAAAAAAAAAAAAAGAAAAGAAAAATGGATTACAAATTCAGGGGGCGTTCAAACACTTGAGAGATGAGAGTACTTCAGCCTGTAGGCACTCTTTGTGAAGAAAAGCCCAGAGCTGACACAAGCACCAGGGAGCCAGCTCAAACACAAACGTGTCAAGGTGACAGGGCCTGAATCTCATACTGTGAACTCTTTCAGAGAGACAGGCATGCATAAAATCATGTGTTCTAAAGAAAAGAAAACTTGGAATCACAGACTTAGAAGGCCCTTAGAGGTAATCTAATCAAACCTTCTTTCTATAGTTGAGAAAACTAAGTGAGGCCAGAGGGGATGGAGGGATTTGCCCAAGTTACATACATGGTTGGTTCATGATGGATCTGAAATGAAAACCCTTAGGTCACCTCCTCTAGTCTAATATTATTTGCAAAACACTTTCATTTTAATTCGTACCACAAATCCATCTAACTGTAAAGGTAAAACTTGATAAGGAGAGATAATATACTATCAGAGATGACAGATGCGTCAGTCCATCTGATCTCTTTAGCATTACATCATCTGTCTTAACTAATAGGAACCAATAAGTGATAATGCATGTGACTGGACAGACTATATCTGTAACATGCATATTAACCAGTTCACTTTCATATGACTTAAGCTGCAAAATGAACATTTTTAAAGTCATCATAATAAGGGACTTAACCATAGTAAAGATTACCAACATATGTAGAATCTTAATAAACATTATTAGGATGTTGACATGATCACAAGCCAATTCCTAGCATAAGATATTTTAACAATTACCAGGATAAATTTCTCTTTGGAATTCATCCGTAAATTCCAAAGACAAATTCAACAGAAATTCAAATTTCTCCTCACATGAAGGTAAATTTTGACTTCTCATGGTTCTCAAAGCACATGTAACCCAGTTTCTCCAGATTTTGGGGTATACACTGTGAAAAAGTATCCACTTGGAACTATTAAACCTTGAGTTCTTATCCTTGCAGAAAAGTTCCAGAAAGAAGCCCATCCCTGGCAAAACAAAAACTGATTGGATTCAGAGATGCCTGAGTTGGAGGTAAACTTTGGCAAATTATCCCAATTACCATACTAAAAACCCTGCCCATGGAGGAGCTTATTCTATATTTTTCATAAATGCAACCATCTAGAGGCATGATTGGAGATTATGTCTGCTCTGCCTTTATTCCACCTCTACATATGAGGTAGAAGCTAACTAGCCTAATAAAAGCCTTGTTTGAACCTTTAATTGGGAAGGTACTACTTTGGGGAATTATCCCCAGTACCCTCCTTATTTATTGCAAGTAATAAAATCCCCTTGTTAGATCTTTCTTTGTTGTGGTCATTGGACTATCACCCACCAAGCAATCAAACACACTCATTGTGTGGGTAACAACCCTGGCACCCCAGATGAGACAAAGACTCCAGTTCTAATGCTAACTTCACAAAGGCTTGCTATGGGCAAAGCAGTGGACAGCGGCAGCTTGGCTGGGCTAACTTGCTCATGTTGCCTGAGAGGGTTGGGTACAATTCCTAAGGATCTTCATCTTGGGGTAGAGCCCACTAGGCCATCACTTGGATCTAGCCCAAAAGAGTGGAAGCAGCGGTCCAGACCTTTGGTTTGGTGCTCCTTCAGGGCAGTAAGTGGACTTCACCCTGTTGGCTGACTAAAAGGGAAAACTCTTAGGATCTAGCAACAGGATCTCCAGACTAACCACAATGCACCTCTTGTTTTAGTTTCCACCTTTTGCCAGTTGGTGCCCTGGAGGATTGAGATACACTTCCATCATGGCATTGGCAATCCTGATCCCTGGGCCACTCTGTGCTCTGGAGGATTGGGAGGCATCCCTGTCACAATAGACAGCAATCTGTACCTAGCCAGATTAACCATGAGGATCAACTTTTCCAAGAAGACATGTTTAAGATCCTTAGATTCGGGGGGCATTTTCCAAAATGGGAAAGGACCCAGGTACATCTGGAAGCCCTCAGTCTTGACAACTAGGCTGCGAAAATTTTAACATAAGAGAAGAGGCTCTTACCAATGCATTCCTGGACCACCTGAGTGAGTTCTTCTCAAGTATCAGCTTTTAAAAAAAAGGGGCAGCTGCTTCACCTGACACCCAGGAGGGTCACCAAGTGGTGGAATCAGAGTTTTGGGGATGTTCATGGGGCTACACTAGGGAACCACTGGGTCACCCTCACACATTGGCTTACTGTGGATCTACACCTTAGAGAGTTTTTTTTGTTTTTTTTTTTTTTTTTTTTGAGACGGAGTCTCGCTCTGTCGCCCAGGCTGGAGTGCAGTGGTGCAATCTCAGCTCACTGCAAGCTCCACCTCCTGGGTTCACGCCATTCTCCTGCCTCAGGCTCTCCGAGTAGCTGGGACTACAGGCGCCTGCCACCATGCCTGGCTAAATTTTTGTATTTTTAGTAGAGACGGGGTTTCACCGTGGTCTCGATCTCCTGACCTCGTGATCCGCCTGCCTCGGCCTCCCAAAGTGCTGGGATTACAAGTGTGAGCCACCGCGCCCGGCCCCACCTTAGAGAGTTTTTTGAGAGATGCCTTTTTGAGAGGAAAACCTCAATTATCACACATATGCATAACAATTAATCTGATATTTAAATCTTTTGGAAGCTGGGATCAGATCCTGAGGGTTGTGTCTGAGGGTTAGGGGAAACCAGAACTCAGTCCTAGAGAAAAACCCATTAGGTTGCATCCTCCAACACTAAAAGATCTAGATTGCCAGAGGACTCTGGGAGGCCAATGCAGTAGTTTTAGGGAGCTCAACACGCTCGGTCAGCATGAAATAGATACAGAAGCATGAACTCTGTCTCTAAACCCTCAGGAATGAGGAGTGGAATGTCTCAGGAGGGATTCCTAAACCAGGGTCCACGAGGTTTGGAGTACACACTGTGAAAATGTACCCATTTGTAACTGTTGCATCTTAAAGTTCTTGTTATTTCAAAAAGGTCCACAAAGAAGCCCATTCCTGGTGGGAAGAAAAAAAAAAAAAAACAGTTGAATCCAGAATGCCTGAGTTGGAGATGAACTTTGGCCAACTCTCTTCTTTATGATACTAAAAACCCTGCCCAGGGAGGAGCTTGTCCTCCATTTTCTATACGTGCAACCATGTGGAAGCATCACTTGACAACTGTGCCTGCTCTGCCTTTATTCCACCTCTGCACAGGATGACTCAGCAAACCGGCCTCATAAAAGTCCTGTCTTCACCTTGGTTCAGAAAGGCACTGCTTTGGGGAATTATTCCCAGTGTCCTCCTTACTTGTTGCAAGTTATAAAAATCCCCTTGTTAAATCCTCCTTACTTGTGCTCATTGGACTGTCACCCACCAAGCAATCAAACCCAGCCATTGTGTGGGTAACACCCAGACCCCCAAATATTTCATAAAACATTATGAACAGAATACAAGAACACAGACTGTTTAAACCGTATTTATGACAAGTGCCACTAAAATCATACTTTAAATAAGGAGGAAAATTTTTTTAATCTTCATTGATGGAAAATTTTGAAAACTAGAATTTATTTTCCTCCATTAGAATGCAATTTTGCTGGGAAAAAGGAAGGTAACTTTTTGCTTTCAGGTTCACTAAAACTGTGATTTAATAGAAGAAAACCATTCTATCAGAAGAATCAGAAACATCATAAGGAAGGTAGCGTGGATAATCCGATAGAATTACACGCAGTCCCAGCCCCACCACTACTACCACACATACACACAGACTGCAAGGTATTCAAAGATTTACTAAGGAGCATAAAGAATAAAGATGAAGGCTATTAGTATTTGGGCAGTTTATAGAAACTATTATCCAGAATATGAAGGACTACTGCCATGTAGAAAACAGAAACAGGAGTTTGGTGAAGAATTAGAACGAGACAAATGGCAATTGCACTGCACTCTACCCTTGGATTTTGACCTCCTATAAATTTACTAGTATGGTTGTTTACATGGAGAAGTAAAGGAAACATTCATGTAATTACAGATATGACAGTAAAGACAAAATAAATGGTACCACAAACTCATTTGGTGAAATATATGGTACCACATCCTTAAAGTAGCTATGAAGGTTTTGTTCTGTTGCTCCTCCCAGCATCTCTCCTGAAACCTCTTACCTGACTGCTGAAGGTATCAAGACATAAAAGTCCAGAGAGCAAGAAAGAGCAACATCTTGATCTTGTTGTATGCACTGAGGATCTATGCTGGTGCTAAGTGGCAAAGATATTCTACCAGAGAGACATATTCCCTCTCATTCATTTATCTCTTTGATTTCTGCTGTCACACTGTCATTGAAACTGGTTTTGAAAATGCTGAACGGTTCAGCATTTGGTGAACAGCAAATTATCCAATTTGATGGGTTCCTTTCAACAGGAAACCTCTCCCCATCCTTCTTGGATACTTTTTGTCATTATTGACCTCATGCTTAGTCTTGAAACTCTCGTCTGTCTCTTCTGCCAGTAGCCTCTTCCCAGGCCCCTTCTGTGTAAGTATTCCCAAAGAGTCTTTCCTATCTCCTTGCGCTCACTCCCTTGGCAATCTCATTTTCTCTCCTCTCACATATTCACCATCACCTTTCCTGTGTAATTGTACCTTGTATTTGTCTAGACACTTACAAAATGTACATAGCCTTTCCTTTAATACTCGCAACAACCTATTGTTATTTCAGAGAAGAGGAAACTGAGACTCAAACAGGTGCAGTGACCTGCCCAGAGCCTCAAAGCTGGAAAGTGGCAAAGTCTGTAAACTTAACCCTACCGTTTAAGTCTAGTGTTGGTTTTTTTTTACAATACCACAAATGCCTCCAAATGATTCCTAAATACATATCCTAATCCTATATATTGTGTGTATAATGCCTAATACCTCATCTTCTTAATCAAGTCCCAGACAAATAACACTTTACCCACCTATTAGATAACCTTACATGAATACCTCATACCTCATCATATCCCCCAAATGCTTCCTCCTGTGACTTCTGTCTTTTATAATATGATCAGTATATTCCCGGTTACAGGTACTTGAAAACTTAGATTTAACTTTGATATTTCTATTTACCACTAATTAGTTGCTACATTCTGTACCTATCAACTCTGGTGTCTCCCACCCAATCGTTTAAATGTGCAACATTTCTGCCTTTCTTCTAATTCTTGGATTCTCTTCCCCAGAGTTCTAGGTTATAGTACTATTACACTAATAGTGTATGGATATACTAAGATGGTTCTACCTCATCTCTTTCCTCTCTAATTCCCTGTCTGCATGGCTCCAGTGGCTCTTCACTGCCTTTAGAATAACATCAAGATGTTTGAGGCCCTTATCATTAGGCTCTATCCTATCCAGAGGTTTATCCACCAGTTTTCCCATCTACTGCATGGATTCTGGACTAATGACTATCCCAGTAAAATATTGTCTGATTGTAGGTGTTCAAAGATATTTGCTCAATTTACTCAAACCTGTCAGGGGTGAATTAGTTTTGTCTTAATATTTGACAGTCAAGAGATTAAAGCCCCTTCCTTTTAAAACTCCATTCTTGTTAGCCTTCATTTGAATGAGTGTCCTAGAACCCTTTTCCCTTCCCGTTCTTAAATATCTATATGCATAAACCAATAACTCAAAAATTTGTAGCCATCTGTTGTCATATTTCAGCCAAGATACTATATTATATAGCAATAAAAATTATTAAAATGATGCAAATTGATGATATAATCATTTTTCATGGAAAAAAAGCTTGGCATAAATATTGAAAGTGCATTATAATAGTTTTTATTCTCATTCAGTATATAAAATATTCTTCCTTTGCATAATAGCTAAGAAGAGCTAATAAAACAGTAGCTTCATGAAACTTTTGATTTCAGACATTTGTAAGTGAAGCAACAAAAATAATTTGTTAAATTTGCTCAGGCCATATGCATTCTAATAATTACAAAATAAAATAAATATAAAAGAATATGCACTCACAAAATCTCAGAGTGAGATGCTAATTTTGCATGGTCCCTGAGACTGTTAAATGCAGTGAGAAATAAATATCTGAAGAGTAATTCAAATATTAAGTCATCAAAATATAAACTCCACTTATGTTGTGCTATACTCAAAAATTTTGGTCTCAAAAAGACAGCCAAATTATATCATTTTGTACCTTCTCTGCTATGGCTCTCTTAGCCCAACATACCGGTAGGAAAGGAAAAGTAAAGGCAAAAATCGCGTGCCAGATGTCATTTTCTGGCAACATATAATAGGAGGCATTTTATCCTATCTAATGATACTGAGAAAAATTCATCTTACACAACCATGATATTGGGAGTAATTACAAAACAAAAAGAATTCATTTAAAGATACAAAATACCATTTGTAAAACACACACACACACACCAGGACACCAAGCCCCCTGAAACGCTCCCACAGATTCCTACAGAATTATCTGTAAACATGTCTGATCTGTTTAGGAAAACGTCTCTGTCATCTCAGTTAAGAAGGACTTTCTATGGATTGATGCACTGTGTCATTTCCCCAGGCAGTTAGTTTCCCTTGGGCCAAAACTGACACCTGCAGCCTTAAGCTACCCAAGATATTCATGTAGCATCAGGCAAGACAGGCATCAACCTGGCTCTGTCCTTGACTCACTCCACTTTCTCCCTTTTCTCTGTTCCCCCTGATCTCTTCTGTTTCCTTGTCCAGCCTCAGTGTGTTCAGGGAAAGAACACCACATATGAAAGAGAATTGAGAGGTTAGAATTATAGTCCTGACATTGTCACTACACAGCCAATTTACTCTACCTGTCTGTGTCAGGCTTTCCTCATATGTAGTAGTTAGAATCCCATTTCCTGTGATCCTTGTGAGAATCCAGCAAGATGAGGTTCAGTATAGCATTTTGAAAACAATCGTGTGCCAGGTTCAAGTACTCTCACTTTTTCCCCAGTATCTTTTAGCCTTAAAACGTCTATATTGATATATATTGCTCTGAACTTTAACCAAAAGTGTATACAAATTGCAGCATAGAGGGTGACATTCTTACCACAATGCAGAAAACAATTCAATCATTAGAATTCCAATTTCCTCATCCACTTCTTAGCATTTTCCTAGAAAACCATGAAAAGCCTCTTAATTTCCCTACCGTTGAATTCTTCCATACAGAAAAAGAGGTTTAGAGTTTGAAGCAGTCAGAACCTGTGAAAAAATCGGAGAGGAAGTGATGTGGAAGGCAAAGAAACATGTTCCTGCAATTACCCAAAGACATAACAGCGGATTCCTGAAATTTTTGTGAAGGTAGAAAATTAGATGCCAGGGATTAATAAATAAAAACTTAAGGAAATTATAAAAGAAAGAGATGGTTGCTAAAATGCCCTGAAGGCTTAAAAGATGTCTCAGATTTAAACATGGACCTTTGAGGAAACAATTGAATATCCTGCAAAAGGTAGTCACAACATAACCCTTTTCTAACATCAGCTCTTCGTACTTCATCTCACATTGTCCTCTGCTTCAGGTGCCTTAACATCCCATGGATCCCAGCGCCACTTTGTTTCTATCCTTAATGCCTTTGCATGGGTCAATTCATTTGCCTGGAATTCCTTTCTTTTGTTTGATCACTGACCTGATTGCTGGTAAAATATCGAAGTCAAAGAAATAACTACAATGGATACAAAAATAGTTAAAGAATGAGTAAAACCTAGTATTTGCTAACAGGATAGGGTGACTATGGTCAAAAATAATTTAATTGTACATTTAAAAACAACTAAAAGAGCTATTATAATTGGATTTTCTGTAACACAAAGGATAAATGTTTGAGGTGATGGGCACCCCATTTACCTTGATGTGATTATTATGCATTGCATACCTATATCAAAATACCTCATGTAACCCATAAATATATACATCTACTATGTACCCACAAAAGCTAAAAATTTTTTAAAAAAGGACTACATGTTTGGACAAAAGTGGTTATGCCAAAATGTGCTTCTTTTGACATTGCAGCTGAGGCCAGTGGATAACAATTGTCCTCTTTCTCTAACAAGAGGTGCTAGATACACTAGAGCATGGGTCCCCAACCCCTAGGCTGCAGACCAGTACCAGTTTGTGGCCTGTTAGGAACCAGGCCGCACAGCAGGAGGTGAGTGGCAGGAGAGCCAGCATTACCGCCACCTGAGTTCTGCCTCCTGTCAGATCAGCAGCAGCATTTGCTTCTCATAGGAGCACAAACACTATTGTGAACTGTGTATGCGAGCTAGGTGCGAGCTCCTTAGGAAAATCTAATGCCTGATGATCTGAGGTGGAACAGTTTCATCCCCAAACCATACCTCCCCCCACACCCTGGTCCATGGAAAAATTGTCTTCCATGGTCCCTGGTGCCAAAAAGGATGGGGACTGCTGCCCTAGAGGACTTACCCAGAGAAAGTGAAACCAGTTATGAGACCTTTGTTCAGCATGCACATCCACTGTACACAATTGAAAGCTAGAGAATCATTGAGAAGAATAATCAGCGCAGATTTAATTGAAGGGATTTAAGTATTCACCTGCAAAGATGAGTCTAAGGCATCTCCCACCCTTTGCCCTTCTCTGCCTCAAGGTAAGTGAAAGAAGCCTCAAAAGCAACACTGTGTTTATCGGGGTGGAATAGGGTAGAGGAGTCCTTGCCAGAGAGTATGCTGCTTTCCTCCCACGACTGGCTGGAGGTTTGCTGAGAGAGCACATACACTCATTGGCCTGGCTCTCTGAGGAAAGTGAGAATGTGGTCTTTGAAGCAACTCACCTTTCCAGAGTTTGGCAAGGCAGGGATGCTAACATATCTGTGACCCAGCTGACATTGTGGAAAGCCAGCAAGCTCAAATCATCTTGAAAGCTTACTGTTCAAGAGGATGCCTACCTGAAAAGATGCACCCATCGAAAAGGATGACTCTAATAGCAAAGACATGGAGTCAGCCTAGATGCCTATCAATGGTGGACTGGGTAAAGAAAATGTGGTACATATACCTCATGGAATACTATGCAATCATAACAAAGAATGAAATATATCCTCTGCAGCAACATGGATGCAGCTGGAGACGATTATCCTAAGTGATTTAATGCATGAACAGAAAACCAAATACCACATGTTCTCACTTAGCTCTCACTTGGGAGCTAAACATTGGGTACTCATGAACATAAAGATGTCAGCAATAGCAGCTAGGGACTACTACAGGGGGAAGGAAGGGAGGAGGCAAGGGTTGAAAAACCAATGATTGGGTACTATGCTCAGTACCTGAGTGATGGGGTCAATCATACTCCAAAATCTCAGCATCACACAATAAACCCAAGTAACAAACTTGCATGTGTACTCCCTAAACTTGAAATAAATGCTGAATTTTTTTAAAAAAGAATGAATCTAGGTTTTGGGGGCCTAAAGTATATATGATTCTTCAACACATAAAAAATTTTCTGATACTTTTACATCACAAAAGCAAATATTGCTTTAGAATAAAAAAAATAACAAAATACAAATTTTTAAAAGCTGACAAATGCCATAAACACCCAAATCCCCACAATAATGTAACATTTTTAATAATTAATTGTCTGACACTTCTTCGTAATAGTTTTACACCTAATTTTTGGCTTCATATTTTTGATACCTGCTTCATGTGACAATGATAGTAGAGAAAATTTTAAGATCATTTAGTCTTTCATTGGGTATGGTTGAATCAATTTTTTTGGTTTTTCATAGTTTAGAAAGTTTCTTTTTTCTTCAAATCTTATTTTGGTGATGCCATATAAACTTTCTGGATTGTTATCAAATTTAGGAAACTCTGACCAGTTTTTATCAGGTCTGATTTGTAATATTTGAAAGAATTTTTCACAGACTAGCTCTGAGCCTCATAGGTTTTAGACCTTATTTCTTCTTCATTACCTACATACTTCTGAGACCAGATGCCATAGGACACTTTATGTCAATAAAACCTTTGTCCTAGGCCAGGCACAGTGGCTCATGCCTGTAATTGCAGATCACGTGAGCCCAGGAGTTCAAGACCAGCCTGGGCAACATGCCGACATCCCATCTCTACAAAAATACAAAAAAAAAATTAGCCAGGCAAGGTGACACATGCCTGTAGTCCCAGCTAATCAGGAGACTGAGTTGGGAGGATCACCTGAATCCAGGGAGGTCGAGGCTGCATGAGTCATGATCGCACCACTGCACTCTAGCCTGGGTGACAGAGTGAGATCACATCTCAAAAAAAAATACAGAAGCAAAAGCAAACAAACAAAAATAAATAAAAACCTTTGTCCCCTATACCTTTTTATGACAGTGAGTGATAGGAATATTTCTGGAATCCATAGCAAAATCTTGTGACTTTGGAACCACACAAATGTATCCCACCAAATCCTAATTTAATGGATCCTCAAATCACCTTCCCAAAATTCCCAGTCACACTCTAAGTTCACCAAACATAAGGAGAATTATTTCAAAGGAAAAATTGGAAAGGAAAGAGACTTCAGTCTTAACTGTGTTAAAATAGCTTATACTTATTTTACAAAATTTTACAAATTTTTACAAAATTTTACAAAAGCATACGACTGCACAGACACACTGCTAGGGGCCTTCCTGGGACCTTGGTAGGAGCCTGTGCAGGTGAGGGGCCCTGAAGCTGAAGCGTCATTAGCTTTAGGGTAAATCCACTTCTGTGTGTGGGTTATATAATTGGCACGGGACTGAGGAGGAACCCAAAGGTGTCAGCTGGAGAATGCATAACATACATAAGGGAATTGCCAATTTCCCCGGTCAGAGGCCTCCAAAGGCCATGAAGAGCATTTGAATGTCTGCTACAACAAAAGGCGTTAACCATCCAGAAACAAACACCACCAGCCAACTGAAAAGGCACTTCTCCTCTCTGTTGCTCCTTTACCCATATTTCCTTCAAAATCTGAAGTAACAGGCATAGTGAAAAGGAGAAGAGGGGAGTGGAGGAGACGGGAGAAAAATTAAAACAATTGGTAGAGCAGAGATTAGGGTGAAGCAAGTGAGGCATCCAGGGAGCAAAATTTAAGGGGGCCGGGGACTCATCCTAGTACCAGCTCAGAGACCATGCCACTCCCCACTCCTCCTTCTGCACCCAGGTCAGGTTTTAGGTGTGGTGAAGGGAAGATGTCCTTAGTCGAAAGAGAATTTGGAATTTTGACCCATAGCACATTGGTCTTTCTAACGAGTTTTATTTATAACTGAAAGTGACAAAAAGCTATGAAATTTTCTCAGTTTATGGAGCAATTTAGAGGACAATGGTGGAATGAAACCACTTCCTGATTGTACCCTAAAGAGCACCTCCTGTTCAATCATTATATTTAAAGAAGGAAACAGTGGCATTTGTTATATATACAGGATGAAGGCCCAACTCCTTAGCTTGGTACACAAGAGCTGCCACTGTCTTACCCTCCACCATCATCTCTGCTGAAGCCACAGTTGTCACCATTATAAGGCAATTCAGCAGGCCAGGCTATCGCTCTCTCTGATGCTTCCTCTGCTTAGTCTTCCCTTGCTCTCCTATCTCCTTTAATTGCCAACTCCTTGGGGAACCTACTTTATAACCTCAAACTAGTAGTTCAATCCTCTAAGCCTCATTGTACTCTTTTTGGCCCTTCTGAGGACACTTAAGACATTGCAGTATATTTTGTTTCTAGTTCTGACTTCCCACTAGGCTGTAATATCTTTCTAGACAAACAGCATGACCTATTCAGTCTTACTACAGTGTTTTGAATGCAGATCATGGCACATATGGTTTGTTTCAATAACATTAGTTATGTGAATTAATGTCCTCCTTTTCTTTTCCCGTATAAAAGAACTTCACAATAAGAGTGCTGCCTATAACAGGAGGCTCCCTTTGTTTAGTGAATGTGTTAACCAACTTACTATTACTTCTTATGGATGCCTGGGTCATCTATCCCCAAGGATGTCTTGAAGGTAAAATCTGAAACAAACTCCCTTATTTGTGATTATTAAATTAGTAAGTCATTTCAGTTTAGAAATTTTCCCAGTTAGGCACAGATAACAACCAATCCTCTCAGGCAAAATGCTACATACTTAAATATCTTTATTAAAAATTCTGGTGATTTCATGAGGGGAAAAATGCCCTTAGATCCAAAGATTTTGGGCTCCCAACAATTAATAACTAAACTATTAGATAAACACAACTTTCCCCAGGTAAATGTCTCTGAAAATGTTCTTCCTCTCCTTCCTTCTGAAATGCAGCCAACTGCTCTGAAGTACTAGGTCTCCATTTTAACTAACAAACAACTCAATTTTGTTTTAATCAAAGTATCACAATTGGGCAAATTCAGAGAGCACACTCTAAAATTTGCTTGAGGTGGAGTTGTAAATTCTTAGAGATAACTCGACTTGCTGTACAGGTTCCATTGATTCCATCCCTCGACGTCTCCTTTCTCTCTTTAATACCAGAAATGTGAGCTCATACTGAATGTCAGAAAACCTCTGCCTTAAGTTTCTGCATGAATTTATCTATAAGCCAGGTAGACTTGTTATTCCTTATATAAATTTGTCTTAAAAACAAGGAAGTGTTCATGGGACACCCATATTGTATTTAATAATAGCATACCAGATCAGAATAGAATTATACTACTTCTTTTTCAGAGTTACAGAATCAGATCTGGGGAGTCATAACAGCCTGCCAGAACCTTGATTTTGACCAGTGTCAGTTGTCAGTATTACAAAACACAAATTACACAGCAATTAAATGTGGTAAGGCTTCAATCAGAGTCTTTCATGAATATGATAGGGATAAAAATCTCCACATACAGCCATTCTCTGAAGCATTCAAAACTTATCTAAATACCCCCTTTCCCTTTTGATAGCATTTTATGTATACATTTATTTGAAACACTTATCATACGATACTATAACAAATCTTTTTTTCCTACTACCCTGTCTTGACTGTGACCTACTTAAGGTTAAAAGCTATATCTGACTTTGTGTCCCCAACACTCAACATAGTGCTAGACATAATAAGTACTCAATGAATCTGTTGAATTCATGATAAAAGAATAAATGAATGTGATAAGTATCAAAATAAATATCTGTCTAGGCAATTCTTGAAGTCTGCTTTTCCCTAATCTTCCCTGTTAAGCAGGTGATTCGATACCTGCAAGTTTCCTTAAGGTCTTTGGCATTTCTCAACGTTCAAGCTTAAAGTGCCCCAGTTAGAGTGATTCATTATCCTTTGCAACTAAAGTGGGAAATCAGGAAGAGCTATACCAGGATTCACTGGGATTGGGTGCACTACATCTGGTGTTCCCTAAGATAAAAGTGGGCACTTAACGGGACTAATTCATGTCCATGTCAATGACTCAGGACTAATTATCTTCTAAGGTCATTGTAGCAGGGGAGTATGCTATCAGGAGGAACGAATCAATGTGTCATAAAAAGGGTGGGATCTGAAGGAGAGAAATCAGGTGAGGTCTACCCTAAGAAATAAGAGATAACAACAAAAATTCAAGAGGACTTCAAGGGATCCAGGTCTACAAAAAGCTGCAAGTCTAAGGGCCATGGCAATTCTGTAAGATTTCTTAAACCTCTACAACTTGCTGATATGTGTAATTTTTGTGAGTTTATGTCTTACTTCAATGGCGAGGAAGTCAATCACCAAAAGGAAAAACAAAACTCTGTGGACAAAAGAGCCTCAGGAGGCCTCACCTCATCATCCAGGCCGTCCTGCTGCTCTGCTTAGGCAGGACCTATCCCTCAATCAGCTTGCTTTTGCTCCCCCTGGGGATGGGCTCCTGCCCTCCTGCTTTTATCCAGCTCTGTGGACCAAAGCACCTCCATCTTATCTTTTCCCTTCTTCATCCCATGAACCAGTGAACAGCAGACTGGTTCCTACGCAGTGCTTCCATACACATGCACTCTATCTTAGATCTCTTTCTGTGTGGGGAGAGACTTACAAACCACTCCTTTTACCTCGTAACTGAGGTGCATATATAATTTATCTTCCAAATTTGAGAGTGAAAGGGGATGCTGTTCATAATCAGACCAGGATAACAGGAATAAACTACACCTCTGCTAGGCAAACCCAGAAGAATTTGTGAGGTTAAAACAGAATTTAAGCAAAGGCTGGCAGATTGAAGGGACATGCGATCAAGAGAAAAACAAGATATTAAACTTAAAGAGAAAGAAATCTTCATTTTCTTTTCCTCCTGAGATCTGTTACATCATAGTGTAACTAATCTCACCTAAGAAACCATTTCCTTTTGGGTCCGCATATGTATGGCAATATTAGCATTAAAATAGCTACAGCAACATTATTCATAACCAGAAGTTCTTCTTCCATTAGGGATAGTTCCTAGAGGAGTCCCTCCCCCAGACAACTTCTCCCATCCTTCTCTAACAGAGCTCTGGGGAAAGGGGCCATGCTGGTCTCCCTTCCATCTAGTTATCTCTAACAGCCTCCTTAAGGTATCTTCTCAGCCCACGGCCCAGGCACTTCCCTGATAACAGGTTCTGCTGTGCCAGGCTTCCCTTTACATTCACTTCTGCAAGTAGCCTTGCTTAGACTAAAACTTAGGACTATGTAAACCAAATTGTGGTTTATCCATTTGCTGTTAAATATAAACCCACTATTCAAGAACTAGTCAGAGCTTGCTGTAAAACATAACATTAAGTCCGAACTAGAGAACGGCTCCTTACATATATTTTGAATGTTTATATCCTATTTTGCTAGCCTGAGGCATTTACCCTTTTGCAAAGTACAGTTTACATGTTCCCACTTCCGAAAAATGTTTGACGCAGCTCACACTAAAATATCAACATATATTCACAAGATAACTTAAACTTCAGAAATATCACAAAGTACAGGGAGTAAAAGAATTCTACCTGAATTTTTAAAAGCAAACAATAAAATAATAAAATAAAATTTAAGAAGTAGAAATTCAGGAAGAATGCAAAAAAGAATATCATAATGTCAACAAAAAGAATTTACTCTAGTTTCTAGTTAGTTGGGAGACCTGGAAAAGCTGGCTTGTTGGAATTAGATGATTCCATCAGAAAATAGATTTTTACTGCGAAGCAACAGGAAACTCTGTCTGTGATTAATTGTTATTAAAATCACATTTGAAAGAAACATGAAACACTCCTTTAATTTACTTCATTCCCCCAAGTACAAAAATTGTGCTCTCTCCTAATCTTTCCCTCCTCTTAGTCTGGGTCATGGTATTGTACAGCACAGGAGACAGGTGATTTTCCACGACACTCAGATAAAGCAATAGAAGATCATATTTTGGAAAATGAGAGGCCAGTCACTCTGAAATCTGTCTTACAGTCACTGTCTCAAGAGTAGGGTAATTATTAGGAACACTGAAATGGATCCTTGGAGAGGTAGTGCCTTGAGAGGCAGGAAATGAGAGGGCACAGGAAACATGAAATGTGTGCCTTTCAGCTGATACATTAGCAAATCTCTGGCCACAAAGGTCCATCCGCTGCCAAGCCGGAGAGAGCAATGGGGGGAGAAATGGCAGCCCCGATTACTGATTGACAGGAGTTTCCAGAGGAAAGCAGTAGAATTATTTAAAGGCACCTCAAGTGGGATTTGATTGCACATCGTCATGAAGTGCCAGTATAAATGATTCACATTTCCTGGCGGCCACAGCAGTGGCAGAGCTGACCAGTAATCTGTTGTCTCAGAGGTTTTAACATTTCTGAGTTCCAATCAGCACAGCCTTGTAAGTCTAAAGTGCTACATCTGATGAGTCCTATAATTAAAGACCCACATCAGCTTTGAGCAGCCACTTCAGACCTGCTTGCATTTTGTGCTCAATTTACTTTTTCACTTGAGGTGAAAAATCTAATTATACAAACAACAAATAGTGCTATTTTTCCCCCTTGGAGAAAGCCGTGTGTTAAGTGTCACCAATTATTTAGCTAATCATAACTCTATGCATGGCACTGCTAATCCCTTAACAGCATCATCTATTCTGGGTCAGCAGTTCACACTCCTTTAGCTGCTAATGAATTTCTTTTTTTGGATTCATCAGGTATGATCTCAGCAGCACATCAAGGAGTTACTTTAGCATTAAAATGGTCAGCTGGATAGACTGTATTCTGTGCCAGGTAGAAGAAAGCCAGCTGCAAATTAGCTTCAAATCCAGTAGGCTGATTCATATAAAAATTCAGCAAATATTTATTGAGGGCCTACTAGGTACCCCTTGCTACCACTTACTAATTATGTAACATAAGAAAAATGCTTAATATCATAAATTTTATTTTCTCTTAAGTGCAAAACAGACATGAGTACTTAATGCACATGATTGTCTTGTTCAGATAAAAAAATACACTATTCGATTGCAACTACTACAGTGTATTTAGAGCAGTTTTAAAATGGATTTAGGGCCTACTCTATACAGTGCCTTCTCTGCTGAACACTATACTAGGCATTCTAAACATATTAGCATAGTACTTGGTTTATGGTAGTTACTCAACAATGTTATTTATTTCTTCCTCTTCCTTCAAGCTCTCTGAACAAATCACTCACAAGACATTGGCACTGTTTTCTCCAAGTTTTCAGAAAAGCTTATGCACCTATGCTTCTTTGAGACAAAAAGCCAATTCACTATTAGCATGTGAGGTAAAAAGCCTGTTAGGAAGATATAAATATGTTATAGCGCTTGTATACCAGAGAAGTTGAATGACTTCAAAATAATATTTCTAACTCCTTCCTTTGCAGTCTATTTATGAAATAAGCAGGCAATAGTGGTTTCCATTGTGAAGCTTGAACTCCGCCAAATTAAAAAAAAAAAAGAAGAAGAAATGAGAAAAATATCTAAGCCATCTCTCACTTCATTTCCTTGCAATTTCTTATTTTGTTTTGTTTTGGGTTTTTTGTTGTTGTTGTTGTTTTTTACCAAGAATGTCTTCAGGGTTAACATTACCCAGCAGGCAAACTCTCTTTTCACACAATCAGGTTATTTTAAAGATTTTCCCCTTAAGTTCTTCTTGTTTCCCTATCGTTGTCTACATGTCACACTCTGACGAGTGACAACACAGAAAGAAATATTCCATTGGAACATGGCTTGGCAAACCACAGCCCATGAGCCAAATCCAGCTTTTACCTGTTTTGTATGGTCCGTATAAAATATTCTTCTCCTTTTGACTTTATAAATATTCTATGAGAGAAGAATGTTAGATAAAAATCAAATGTAAATATCCATAAACAGATTTTTATCAGAAAACATCCATGCTTATTTATCTTCATATCCTGTGC
This sequence comes from Nomascus leucogenys, assembly GCF_006542625.1. NCBI lineage: Eukaryota > Metazoa > Chordata > Mammalia > Primates > Hylobatidae > Nomascus > Nomascus leucogenys. The sequence goes on along the minus strand of NC_044402.1, from coordinate 45,388,816 downwards.
CCGTTTTGCCAACAACAGTAGAGTTGAGGAGTTACAATAGAAATCATATGACCTGGAAAGCTTAAAATATTTACTATTTGGCTTTTTACAGAATAAAGTCTGCCCACCCCTGATTTAGAATACAGCTAAAATTAACTCCTGTATAAGGGGTTATAGATTGTCTCACTGAGCAAAGGCAAAGCTTTAAAAGCAAACATTGCAGAAAGTGTTTTGAACAGAGCTTTTTTGCAAAGCTAGTTGGCTAAAATCTACCAAGGAGGACAGCTTGCCCTTAAGCAGTAGATGGAGTAAGGGAGGAAGGCAATTTCCATTATTTGATGGGTTTCTAAAAAATACTGCTATTTCAGGAGTGTGATGCTTCTGACTCAGTTCTGGCTGCTGGTAACCTACCCATGGCAGTTTAGTTAAGTTAGGTCTGCACCATTTTCTCATGATTTTTCGGTCCCCACTTAAGTCCACCTCAGATCCCAAATGAGGTACTTGGGTGACCACAGGGAATTTACTCTGTATTATCAACTGGATATTGGCTTGGGATATCCAGTTAATGATAGTAAAATATAAGTAACAATATCAGCCAGAAAAGGAAGCCAAAAAATCTACTGGCAATCAAAAATTCATTAGAAACAATTAGAACCCAATTTTTATGTAGTTTACTCTTCAGCCTAGATGTAACCAAGAACAATATCCATGAATAATGGCAGTCATCTTTAGATAATCGATTAGCCTTTACTCCAAGCTAGTGATGGTTTCATTTTTTTCCTGAAGTATATACCCAGGCATATCAAGGTGTTTTAGTCATTGCACACACTTTAATCATGATTGGCCAGTAAATAGTCAAGAGAAAATCTATGACCCAGGGCTATTTTTACTGGTCATTTGGGCCTCTAAAGCTTGAGCTGCTTTATTTGCTCCCTGGGCCTTAGTCAGCCTTAAATTGTGGATACATATTCCAGCGTTTGAACTTCTTAAACAGGGGAGAAATGCTCATACAATGGGTGCTATCCAGTGTCGCAGATGCATCCAGGTAGATTATTGTCAGGCAGTATTAATTGGGGAGGGAAGTTGCTTTTGAACACATAAGAAGGGAAGATGGCCTTATCAAAAGTGTAGGCTAGGTTTTGATGTTTTAAGCACAGGAGAACCGTCTGAACACACAGTCATACACACATATGCATGCCTGAGAGTACATTTTGAAGGGACACTAATGGGTTGTTTATGATAATCAGTTGCTCTGTCCATCACTCTCTGGCCTTAATGGGTTTGACTATAGTGAAAGACAAACAAATGAGTGGAATTTAATAGATCTTGTCATGATTTCTGTGTAGTATCATCAAAAATAATTGGATCATAGCTTGCATCATTAATTTCATGTCCATTTTTATCTCTGTCCTCTGAATTTCTTTAAGGCTGTGTAAGATACTAATAATAGCAGCTCATTGTTGTGGTTAACCACGTTTCTTTATTGACTATAAAAAGGAATGTGGCAGTACTTAAAGCTATATGATTCTTACTAGAGGAGTCTAGGGTCAAATATCAAACCCAACAGTTGTGAGACTGCTGTCAACCACTGCAATTGTTTGAAAATGGTGCGTTTAGAGAGTCTGAAGAATTTAAATGAAAGAAATCGGAGAAAAGGGGGCAGAAAAGTATGATAAATGGCCTCAAGTTTTATATGGACCAAAATATACATTTTTTTGCTCTGAAACAAAGCAGCGAGAAGATGATTCTTCAAGTAAGTCTTAATACTAATATTTTCTTAGTGTTTTGAGTTCTTTAAACAAACTGTATATCACTTGCTATAGCCTAACACCATCCATTAATTTAACTCACAGCCAAGTTTTTCTCCCCTTGAGTTACAACTTCTACAAGGATATGAAGCTTTCTGAAAGAGCCAGCGCATTTAAAACAGAAAGAGTTAAATTTCTTTTCTTATTCAAAAATTCTTGAGTTTTCATACCTTGGTTTATAGAAATATTTATTACACTCTATAAGCCAGTCCAAATAGGAGCTCCTTTGAATTTAAGAGCCTTCATAATGTGATTTATTAATATCCTTCAAAATAGGTAAATGTATTTCAATGTATTTTCTAGAAAACCATGTACACCACACAGCAAAGGAAACTTATCAATCTCTTGATCAAGGAAGGAAAATTGGGGAGTAGTTATATCCTCTATAGCATAGAAGCCATTTTCCCTGGTGTTGATTCTCGGGTAGGTAGCTTAGTGCAGAAATAGTTTTCTAACTCCACTATAGGAAGTTTATAACTAGAGGTTGTCCTTTCTCTTTCAGAGAAGCCGTTTTCTCTAATACTTGTTCAACTGGATATAGAAGCATAACTCCAAGGTTTATTTATACTTAGTTCTAGCCACTCAAATGTTTTTCCCACATTTTGATTTAGCTCATTTTGTGAATTTCTACAAAACTGTTCTATTATTTTCCAGGGAGTTGAGCAAAAGCCATGCACTAAGAATACTTCAGATTTCCCCAAACTTAATGAGGGGACACAAAACTCTAAAAAAGCCAGAAGTAATATTCCCAATCTGCATTTTTTAACACACATTCGTGCTCTTTTATATAAGGATTATAAAAAACAAGCTCAGAATTCAGATCTCTTTGCTTTCCAAACCATATAAACTAATTCGATTCATTGATTCCTTTGATCTTTGAATGCAGTACATTTCTTCTCTTTGAATAGTTGATTTGGTCTGAATAAGATATCTCTGCAGTGCAAATAAATGATGACATATTATTATGACTAACTAACTTCCGAAAGGTAGAGTGAGAGAGAGAGAATCTGGCCACAGAAACAAAAAGGGCTATAAATATAAACAGACAATTGAACATGGCTTCTTTGAGGGGAAAAAAGCTTTTTTCATTTATAGATAGAGACAGAGGAAACTGAGAGCTTTAGTTTCGCATTTGTATCAAAAGAAAATACAGACATCTGTGAGCCCATCATTTTATTTCACCTTTTGAAAATTTCATAGACTTTCACATATAAACAGTGATAGCATAGCTGGGACATCATATGTAGGCTCCCAGGATTCATACAGACCAGACAGACAACACAGAAAACTATAACAGCAATGGAAAAACAAATGGTCAGTGGTATAGGAAGTGACACAAGTGACTTCCCAGCCCTGTGACTGAGACTACCAGCCAATGGCCTGAATAAATGTAGTAAGTTTAGTGCAAAGAGATGGGTGTCTCAGATGTCAGGAGAACCAGAATCACCAAGACAAACATGTAGGAGTCCAAGCATTAAGAGACATTCGGGTTTCCTGACTATTGCCACTTAGCAGATATCAGATTCCCCGTGTTTGTACCACTTAATTACAAAGACCAATTGATGAGAGCAAAACAATAGTTTCTACTAGCAAAGGGAGTAGAGTGACTATGCAAAAATCAGAATCAGGACAAAACTAGATTGGGCCAGGAACCGGATTCAGTTCACACAATTTAAGAATTATCTGCTGACTGGAGAGGCTCGAAGTATTCACTTACGTTCCTGAGTTTTACATTTCTCTTGGCATTGATGAATGGACTTAGATGGACAGAACACACTAGAAGTTCCATGAATAATTGTCAGGAAATAACTCAGGGACATTTAGTTATGGCAGAGCTAAAGTTTACTTGTGTGTGAGATTTCAATATTGTCTCACTGGACAAAGGCAAAAGCAGAATAGAACACAAAAGCAGAATTGGGAACACAGATTTTAAATTTTTCTCTCTCTATTGATATTTACATTGACTTTCCACTATTTATCCTGGATCACTTTGAGAATAGAGAGTTCATGCTCTTCCAATATTTTAAGCTTTACATGAATCTTTTGATGTAAAATTTCTGTAAAATTAATTTCCCAGTGTAATTCAAGGTCTTAAAATGTGCACACATTTTTCATTATTAATGTTTATAATGTTTATTTCACTGTTTTAACTTTTTGTAAATCTATGCTATGTACATAATCTGAAAAGTGAAACAAAAAATCTAATGTTCAAAGATACTTAATGCATTATTACTTAAAATGGTAAGAAATCTATCATTTGTAAAATTTAAACCATGTTATCACTACTTGGGAACATTATACAGCAACTAAAATGAGTTTATAAATAGTTTCATATTATACAGGAACATATAATAAATGATCATGAAAAACAGGATGCAAAATTATGTAGAGAATATGATTGCAACAGGCTGGGCGTGGTGGCTCACGCTTGTAATCCCAGCACTTTGGGAGGCCGAGGCGGGCGGATCACGAGGTCAGGAGATCGAGACCACGGTGAAACCCCGTCTCTACTAAAAAAAATACAAAAAAAATTAGCCGGGCGTGGTAGCGGGCGCCTGTAGTCCCAGCTACTCGGAGAGGGAGAGGCTGAGGCAGGAGAATGGCGTGAACCCGGGAGGCAGAGCTTGCAGTGAGCCGAGATTGCGCCACTGCACTCCAGCCTGGGCGACAGAGCAAGACTCTGTCTCAAAAAAAAAAAAAAGAGAATATGATTGCAACTACACATACATGACTATAATTAAAAATAATTTTGAAAGATACATCAGAATGCTAATAGTGGTTATATTTGGGTGGTGGAAATGCTTTTCTTTCTCTTTTTTCCAGTTTTTTTTCCAAAAACTTTTATGATGAATATTTATTGCTTTAATGATAGAAAATTCACAATATACTTTATATACACAACAAACAAACAATGCTAGTAACCTCTGAAAATCTCCTAAAAGTTCTATTGAGAACCTCCGAAATGTTTTCATTTTTCTGTAACATATTTGTATTTCTTAATTCTATAGATTCTTTTAAAACTAATAAGTATTTTATATGTGTGCATCCTTGTATCTATTCATTCTATATGACATATGTTCATGATTACATCTCAGTCATTGTCTTCTTGCTCTTAATACAGACGACATAACTCCAGAACCAAACTTATCAGTGTGTGGCAGCACCCAAGGAAGCCCAGAGTCTCACATGGAGGCCCTGAAAGAGAACATCTCACTATGTGTTTCCAAGTTTGAAGACAGAGTATTATGGTAACTCAGGCCTAGTTCAAGAAGTGCAGGACAGTTGTCAGCTAAGCTGCATGAAAATATACCTAAAGAAAGCAATATACAGCCGGGCACAGTGGCTCACGCCTGTAATCCCAGCACTTTGAGAGGCTGAGGCAGGAGGATCATGAGGTGAGGAGTTTGAGACCAGCCTGGCCAATATGGTGAAACCCTGTCTCTACTGAAAATACAAAAATTAGCTGGGCTTGTTGGCGAGCATCTGTAGTCCCAGCTACTCAGGTGGCTGAGGCTGGAGAATCACCTGAACCTGGAGGCGGAGGTTGCAGTGAGCCGAAATCACGCCACTACACTCCAGGCTGGGCAACAGAGTGAAACTCCATCTCAAAAAAAAAAAAAAAAAAAGAAAGCAAGCAATATGCATAGTACAACTCAATGGGTATTTTTTTTACTACCCCAGAGGAGCCACCCTGTCAAAGACCACCGGTAAATCATGAATTGCATTTTTTTCTGTTCTTAAACATTAAATAATCTCATTTAATTGGTATCACTCTGGAAAAACATAAGCTCTAGATTTGTGTTAAATTTTCTTCCTCAACTAAGTAAACAATCCCACAACCACCTTCCAGAAACTTCTATGTTAACAGCCACACAACTACTCAAAGCATTAACACTGCCATTGTTCCTCTCCTACTCTTCTCTCCTCTCCTACTCTTCTCTCCTCTCCAGTCCCCTTTGCCTACATGGCTTCTTTCCATTTTTAAATCTCCAGTAAATTTTTAGCCTAAAAAGGGAAGATGCAATTACACTACCTCTTCTTTATAGCACATATTATTACAGTTGCAATTCCACTTTTAGTTTTTGTGATAACTTACTCAATGTCATTTAGCTATAAGTCCCAACTGAATGTCCCTGAGGACAGAGAGCATTTTTTAATTGCTATACCCTCAGGGCTTGGAACAGTGCTTTAATACAGCAGAAAGTTAATAAACATTGGTTGGATGAATAAATACATGAACTAATGGAAGCATCAATACATAATAAATCCATAAATACGTAACATATAGAAACTATAGAAACATGAAAGTACTCTTTATAGCTTCACTAAATAGTATGTGATGTTTACTAAGGGGTTAAGGTAGTTGTGTTTCTGGGTTTTTAAGAGACAAAACTAACTGGAGATCAGATCTCTCCTGAAAATGGGGTTCATATCACTGTATCCTGACATTCACCAAGGATAGAGACAATGCTCTCAGTGAACTGGGTAGAAAGATCCAAAGGGTCCGAGGCTCTGGAATCTGCCCCTTTGAGATTATGAGTGAAGAGAACAGGAGCCCTAGGTAGCTTCTCTACCTTGGAGATAAGATCAGGAATGAAGATGTTACAGGCAAGGGGTCCTGATCCAGATCCCAAGAGAGGGTTCTTGGATCTTGTGCAGGAAATAATTCAGAGCGAGTCTGCAGTGCAAAGTGAAAGCCAGTTTACTAAGAAAGTAAAGGAATAAAAGAAGGGCTACTCCATAGAGCAGAACATTTCCAAAAGTAAGAGGAGGAACACATCCACCCTAGGTACAATGCTTGTACATATGGGGAGATGTGTTCTGCTAGAAGGGTTTGTGATAAATAATTAACTTTCTTAATTACGATATTTTGCAGAAATCAATATTATTATCTTTAAAGCAAATATAGGAATGCCTTTGTTCTCCAGATACTGGGATATCTGGACACTCCCAAGTCTAGGTCTATTTAGTAAGCATTCTTAATTTGTTCCCTTAACTGTTAACATCTAGAGGCTAGGAACGCCTAACTTTCTGAGAATGCAGCCCAACAAGTCTCAGCCTCATTTTCCTAGTCCTCACTCAAAATGGAGTCACTCTGGTTCAAATGCCTCCGACAAAGGCAGTATCTGTGAAGGAAGGACACCAGGCCAGGCATCTAGGAATTTATACCAACTGTGTGAGGACAAAAGTTAGGTATAATAAGACCCAAAATAACTATTTTGGATAATATCCTAGTTTGATGCTATTTGTTCATTTTTCTAATAATAACAACCACAATCACTTACATGTAGGATACTTTTTTCCTCACAACTCTATAAAGTGGACAATATTCTCCCATTTTTAAGATGATCACACTGAGCTTGGAGAGCTTAGTAACTGGCTCAAGAGCACAGAGTTACTAAGAGTTGAGTTTGGATTCAAATCCATGTCTGATCAAAATTCTTGCTTTTACTCAGTATTCTCTACGGTCTATAGTACTGTTTTTGTTTCTCTCCTCTAGTACATAGAAAAGCATTTTGTCATGCTGTTGTTTAGGTGTTCTAAACTGCATGCTGAGAAAAATCAAGATAAGGAGGTTTTGCCTACAGCTGGTCAGGAGTGCTAGAAGGGAGACTGAATTAACTACGTTTTTTATTTTCTGTATCCTGAGACTTCAACATCTTGGGTCTTGCTGACTGTGCAAGGGACTGGCCCTCCCAGGGTTAGCCAATACCTAGAGGTAAAAACAACTTAGCTAGAGAGGGAGCATGTCTTTCAAATGCAAAGCAACCCACCCAGTGCCCATACTCCCAATGTCCTTAATCAGCTCACACATTCCAGGCCACTATCCCCTGCCCTAATCACCCAAGGGACAGGTACCAGATAACTAAGGACAGTCCTATGCCCCAGAGCTCCCCTGAGATTATTCAAAGTAGCTAATCCTAAATACACCTACCTTGCCTCGCTGTTCCTCCTCATACAATAAAAGTTCTTGTCCACATCCCCCGCAACCTGGCCTCCCATGGTCTCCTGACTGACCCGCAGGCTTCCCCTAGTAACCCCTTGTGGTGTAGCGTTCCCTCTTCTCTTGCAATCTGTGAGAAGAACAAATTCTCTTTCCAATGGCAGTCACCTGATCTACTGGCCTTGCCATACCTAAGTAATAATCAAATCTGTATTTTTAAACAGAGACTCTTTAGCATCCAAGTAAGAGTGTGAGGGGTATGGGTGAGCTGCTGACATCAGAGAACGTCAGGCACACTAGAAACCACAAGAGACAAGGGCTGGACTTCCAAGTGACCTGTCCTTCCTCAACTAAACTTTGTCCTTCCACTACTCTTTCTTTCTTGTTTCATAAGGGAGGCTCTATCTAACAAAAAAGTTAGGAGAGAATTATTGGAAGACGAAGGCATAAGCAGAATTTTGTTTCCCTCCAATCCTAATTCCACTTCATTTTCTAATGTTTCTTAAGCCAGACAGGCTACTAAAGTGTACAGGAGAGTTAGGGCTCTGCCAGAGTCCCCACAGAGCTGGTGAACTTTCTCCTTGTTGGGCCAGGTATGGAACCACAAGGGAAAGAGTGACTTCAGCCAGTATGAATATGCCTGATCACCTTGTTCTCCAGGGATCCAGGACCAAGCTAAACAGGAACACTGAACTCCTTATGCCTAACTCTGGAGAAGATAAAGTCAGGGGCTTTCTCTCAGGGCCTTGATGTGGCACTGAAAACCTGTCTGCTGCTATGCTGCCAGACCACACGAGAGGCTACTGCTACTAAGGGACCCTGGTAGGTGGACAAGAGATTACAGTAAAGGAAGAAAATGCAGCATTTAATGAGCGTGCCATGCAAAATGTGAAGAAGGAGTAAAACACTCTGACCCTGGCAACTCTAGCCAAAATGGGTTACTTAAGAAATACAGTAGAAGAGGAGGAAGAGATGGAGAAGATGCAAGAGAAGAGGAAGGAGAAAGAGCAAGATATTTAGGAAGATTCAAGGATTCAAGGTAAGAGTCAAGAATATATTTTGGAACTAAAAAAAAAAAAAAAGCCAGGCACAGTAGTAGCACACGTCTGTAATCCCAGTTACTCAGAAGGCTGAGGCAGGAGGATCACTTGAGCAAGGAAGTTCGACACCAGACTGGGTAACATAGTAAAACCCCATTTCAAAAATAAATAAATAAATAAATAAATAAATAAATATTTTTAAATTATCATATACATCGAAGGTGAAATAGTCATTGTTAAGGCCTTAATTAGAGGCCTGAGAGACCAAGAGGAAGAAAATTCCTGGAGTACACAGCAAAAATACATGATTTATATCAGGAGGAAAATAACAAGATACTTGGTACATAGATCTAGGAAACCCAACATTTGAGTTCCAAAAAGAAAAAAAGTTCCAAAAAAAGTTCCAAAAAGAAAAAAATAAAGATGAATGAGAGGCTATATTGAACAAATAATATAATAAAATTTCCAGAAGAAATATTTGAGTCTCAGATTAAAATGGCTAACCAAGTTCCAGAAAGGTTTGATAATTGAAGATACACACTTCACATTAAAATTCATGATTTCTAAAAATAAAGTGAAAAATCTTAAAAGCTTTCAGACAGAACAATCTACTTACACAGGCAAAAAGAATCAGCCTGAAATCACACTTTTCATCGGCAACACTTGGACTTGGAATAACATTTATGGACTACTGAGAGAAAAGGAGTGGAACTCAAGGCCTATTCCTAGACAAGTATGATTCACCTATCACCATTATGGATTCAGCGATTACACCTACCGGTTACTCATTGTAAGAAAAATATGTGGGAAAAAAAGACCAATCAAAAAAAGCATCAACAGGAATCTCAATACAGAGGAAGATGAAAAACTGACAGAACAGCAGTAAGTAGTGAAACTACCAGGACAAAGAGTGAAACTCAATAGATACTAATAGACTGTTTGGTAATACAATTACACTATAATTGCAAAATATATTTATATTATTTGCTTTTATCTTAAAGTTTCTACTAAATAATGTATAACAAAAGAATTGTTCCATTGGTTTAAATATCGAAAAGAAAAATTTTGCTGATTATTTTACTGTACACCAAGAAAATTAATTCAAGAAACTCTAGCAGAAAAAACAAACAAACAAAAAAAACTACTGCCAGGCATGATGGTTCACACGTGTCATCCCAGCACTTTGGGAGGCTGAGGCAGGAGGATCACTTGAGTCCAGGAGTTTGAGATCAGCCTTGGCAACATGGCGAAACCCTATCTCTACAAAAAATACAAAACTTAGCCAGGCCTGGTGGCACATGCCTGTAGTCCCAAGTACTTGGGAGGCTGACGTGAGGCGTGAGGATCACTTAAGCCAGGAGTTTGAGACTAAAGTGAGTGGTTATCATGCCACTGCATTCCTGCCTGGGCAACAGAAAGAGATCCTTTCTCAAAAAAGAAAAACCTGCTATAAATAACAAGAAAATTTAGTAAATTTAATAAAATGTCAACATAAAATAAAATGTTTAAAATAGCTTTTCTTTATAGTATCAAGAAGCCAACAGAAATAAAATAATATTCCAGTTATTAACATTAGTGTTGGGATAAAAAAATGTAACGGCTGCACACATAAACACACACACACACACACACACCCAACTGCCACAAATAAGAAACTTCCAATTATGTAATATGCATTCGTTGTGAGGTGGTAGATTATGGGTTATGTTTAATTTCTTCTTTATACATATGTGTGTTATTAAATATTTTTGTAATTAGCATGTGTTTTTAAATGGTGCCTCCAAAATGAGCTGCAGTCACCTGGGAGGAGGGAGGACAATGGCAGATGGGCAGTGGTGACTGTGGTATAGTGTAAGATGGAACAAAGTGACAAGAGAGAAAATATTAGAACTTCTATTTATAATTTCTCGTCCTTATGTTAGAGAAATATGGATCACTTATAGCCAGCCAACTATCTTGAGAGTTCCACCAGAGACAGGGGTGATGGTGAGTGTCATCCTTGTTCACTTGTTCACTTTCAGCATGTTGGGTTGTTTTATACTTCATGTCTGCCTCATTAAATGGATTTGCAAATTCCGTTATTTCAAATGATAGAAATGATACAATACTTTGTAATGAGATAGTGAGTAACCATAACAGTTTTTTTTGTACCACACAGATATTCACTGTTAATTACCTAGCAAAGCTTTTTTATTTTAATGGTGTGGACCTCAATTATATATATTCCTCACTTTCCAAAATATAAAATAAAAAACAAATGTCTTAAATTGACTGATACTTTCTCTGATGAAAAGTGGTGGGCAGTGTTCTGTTACCTAGCAACTATTGAAAACAAATACAAACATTATCTGTACCCTCAAGGGAAATGGAACACTTTAACATTGTGTTAGAAAGTAACTGCTTTTATAAAAATCTATAAAATAGATAATATCATCTGATTCATTTGTAGGAACATTGCTGATGCAGGATTGACATCAAAGTAGGTGGGAATTTATGAGCCAAATTTCAATGCAAACCTTTGTATAATTGGCTGATGGAGGAAAATATACTAGTATCTAGAAGTGTTTCCTAGTACCTGCCTGGCAGAAGGATTTTTAAATAAATGTCTGTTAAATAAATGAACATACAACAACAGAGTCATAGTTTTTCTGTATTTCCTATAGTCTCAGTCCTGGAACTTTATTCATTTTAGGTGCTCAACAAATTCTTAGAATCAGACAAGCAAAGATTGCCAGAGTTGAATGGTTTATTGGATTTTTTTTCCAGAGAAATTAAATGACTTTCCCAGAAGCATAACTCATCTACGTCTCGCAAAAGATCCGAGGAGCTTGGGTGTCGATTTCAAAATATATAAATTTTTTTTAGTCTTTGTTCTTCCTTGGAGAGAGAATTTGATGTTCTGAAAGAGCACAGGATTTGGCATCAAATTCTTAGACCAGGTTCTAGCCCTTACCGGACCCTACCAGTTATCAGCTGTGCAACCTTTAGTAGGTCACGTACCTTCTGAGCCTGTTTCCCCAACTAAGGAATGGTGAAACTGTTATTGATCTTACACGTATTCATGCAGCATCTACACTCCAAGTAACAATATAAATTTAGGTTTTGGTTGCTGTTATTTCTCAATTTCTTGCTTCCTTCAGATGACTGTTCCCCAGACTGTGCTCTGAGTAACTAGCAACCCAAGTGAGAGAGAACTAATTGGGTTCCCTGTAGGGAGGCCTAGACTTCCCTACAGAAGGCCAGGCTCTTCAGCTTCTTTCTCTTTGTTCTATTTATCTTTCAACTGTGAGAAGATTTTCTTCTCTTAATATTAGTTTGGCTGTTTTACCCTGGAAAAATCCCCCTGGTTATGTCTATATGTGTAACCCAGTTTCTCTCAAAGACAGACAGTGCCCTTCTGAACTAGAGAAAATATCCTTTGAGAGTGGCTCTAAACTATCAGTGTTATCACATCGTGTCTTGTTTGTTCTATGGCAAATTCTAAGGCGTCTCATTTTTATTTTTGTTCAATTCTTCATCTCCCACCCTGCAAGAGTTCACCAACACCTCCTGCTTCATTAAAATTGCTTTCTGATCCTGAAAAAGTATTTACTTCATGGTGCATTCCTCAGTCCCTCACATCTTTCCAAACAGATAGTTCTCTCTGCTGCTTCTCAACTTCAGAGAATATTTTCAATCGATCTTAGCAAGCTGTACTTCCTACCATTTGCAAGTGCTTCTATTTCAGGTAAATGTAGAAGACATTTACTGAGCACCTATCCTTGGAGTTTAGAGATGAAAATAGTACAGTCTCGCACCCCCAATGAGTTCACAGACTAGACCCAGATGGAAATAATCACATGGCAGTGTGAAAAAAGCCTCAGTAGAGGAATGGGTCAGAGACTTTTTTTATTCAATTATTTCTATCTGCCTTGTTTCAGATCAGATTCACATTTTTCTGTGTTGATATAACATATGCATGCCTCCTCAAAATTTTATGTCTTAGTTCATTTACCTCATTTTGGAACATCTCTTGGATCATTTTAAGACATTCTACCTGTGATTCGAGTGAATATTGAGCCAGAGGTAGAGAAAAGACAGCCATATTTAGAAGAAACTTTGGTGAAACCAGAAAGAATCAAGAAGGAGGCACCCATGGCTGCTGAGAGAGCCTGGCAATATGGTGATGGGATTAAAGCTGTTTAGACTGAAGAAGAAAATTCTGAGGGCACATGATTTCTGGTACATGCGTTTCCTGTTGCTGCATAAAAAAAAATGACCAAAAATAGCAGCCAATACCAATAGCCATTTATTTTCACACAGTTGTGTAGTTCAGAAGTCAAATCTCGTTAAGTTTGGTCTTTTACCCAGGATCTCACAATGAAGGTGTCAGGTAGGTTGACTTTCTTTTATAGGATAGGGGAAGACTCCCCTTCTAAGCTCACTCAGGTTGTTGGCAGAATTCAGTTCTTTGAGGCTGTGTGTTTGAAATTCTGATTTCTGGTGGGCTGAGAGCTCTTAGAAGCTGCTCTTAAGTCCTTACAAATTGGCCCCCTCCATAATTCAAAGCTAGAAACAGATAATCTCCTTCACACAGAATGTGTTTCATGCTTCAAATCTCTGACTTCAGCAAAAATCCAATCCCTTTAAAGGTTAAGCCAGCCCCAAGAAGGATAATCTCCTCTTCTGAAATCACCTGTACCTTATACAATAATCTAATCAAGGGAGTGCTATCCCATCATATTCACAGTTCATGCCCACACTCAAGAGGATAGGATTATACAGGACATGTACAGGAGGAGGAAGGAAACTTGGTGACCCCCCGGCATGCCACAACGACAGCTGGGTTCCCCTTTTGGTATGGAGAGTACCATAAGCCTTAAAGACATTAGGAGAGGAAGAGTAAGTAATCATGGACAAAGAGACAAGTGTGTTAGGCTCTGAGAGACAGAATGATGAACCAGAGAAGGGTTGGTAATATAGGAAATGACCACATACTCCGCAATCTCTCCTCAAACCCGAGGGTACGGTCCCGTTCAAGCAAACATTTTCAAATGGTTTGGAGCTCTCTTTGTAAGAAGAAAGGAAGGCTTTGGGATCGCCACCCTGACAATCCAAGTGTCCGAATAGGATGCAACATTAAATTTGAAGTTGAAAGTAAACGTATATGGAAGCCTTGGTACCTAATCAAAATTGTACAAATTTAGGTCAAATAAAGCAATTTGGAAAAAAGTAAAAATATTGTTAGGATGCACTTTTCCCTAAACTCTTTGGCTAGGAGAAGAGAGTAAGCAAAGGCTGTTCTCTGACTCAATAAACCATTGCACTAAAGATAATAATAGCTGAAAATGTCCAAGGTCTTATGATGTGCAGGTCCCATGCTAACCACTTTGCAGATATTATTTTAATTTCTGAAACAGTTTAATGAAGCAAGCAGTGTATCTTAGATGAGGACACACATACTGAACAAATATACATACCACTTGCTCAAAATTAGAACTGCCCAGCAAGAACCCCTCCCAGGGACCTTCCTACCTTGTATGGCATGGACTTCTGAGAGAGTGGGAAAGGAACCTTAAATATGTTTGAAAGACTGTTGTGAAGATGAGGGGGCAGACTTGTTATGTTCAGCTCCAGAAGTATTGGTGTGCTGGTAAAGGTTTGCAACCGACTCTTTCCAAAGATTTCCTGATTCGTATCACTTGCAGATTTCTTCCGTATAAATACTCATACTGTGGGTGATTTCAAGCCCCAACCTGATATTAACAAAGGTGGACCTAGAAAGAGAGGCAACTTCAGCCTAGCAGGTAAAAACATTTGGAATCAGATTTTTATCGATGCACTGGAGAATTTTCAAACAAGTAAAGCTGCGTAATGGAACTGACTTGCTCAAAAAGTAGGGGCTCCCAAGACTCTAGGTAAATAAGAGCAAACTTTCATGCTGTCAGAAAAAAACTGTAAAATGAAACCTTGCATTGGAAGATTACAAACATAGGATGTAAAAATGGAAGGGTTAAAGATACCTGGTAATTCCCTGTTCCTTCTGTAGTATCTATGGCACAGTCTCTTATTTGCAGGCAGGACTTTTTTCCATGAGCCACTAGCTTCTAAGCTGAGGAATGGAGCCTGCAGATCTCCCCTAGTTAATGATCTTAGAGCAATGCCAAGGGGACGGCTCTACTGTTTTCTGCCTCTAAAATCACAGGTTACTCACCTTTTTACTGTTTCAACATTTTAGGCTGGGACTTTTCAAATAGTTCTTTGTAAAAATCATGTTCTTGGCAATTTTCTTCACCACTATCTCCCAAAGATTAGAACTATAAATAATACACAAATTTAATTACAAATTTCTTTTTTAAAAAACACTGTTTAGAGATGTGATGTTTAAATCTCCATGAAATTATACCTTTGAAATTGCTTAATTGTATTTTCCCTGCCAACTTAAATTGCTCATAAAAGGGAAATTTTAAAAATATATAGTTTCTAATTCTTTCCCTGAATCATCACAGTAGCATTTTTTTGCTCCAGAAAAGCAGTACTATACAAATACTGCGAATATCAGCAAATTAAAGTTAGGCCCACAGTGGTGTGGGAGTAAGAGGGAGGAGACGCTTCATTCTCCTGATTTGGCTTAATTTATGTCTAATGAATTAAAAAAAAAAAAAACCCTTAAAAATTTGGTTCTTATTCAAAGCTTACAGTTAAGGCATGTAATAATTTCTTTGCTAAATTTCTCTATGAAGGTGTTGCTCTCTAGTGCAATGGCACCCAGCTTTCTTTTTAATTGCAATTATTACTATATTAGGCTCACTTATTTATATAACCAAAATAATCATTTGCATTTATACAATTTCTTTCCTCCTTGGAGTTCATAGTCTTATGAAGTATATATCTTACTGACCTCCAAAAATTCTATCACTGGTACAGATTTGTAGGCCAGCAGTCTAATAGATTTGGTAACATTATAGAAATGTTCATTGAAAATTTTTTCCCTCTGCCAAGCAGCCCAATCTGCAAATAGACCAGCTCCAGAGGCACATCAAGTACTGTTTGCTTTAGTACAAAGGCCACCTTCCCAGGTTCTGTGAGCTACCATAACCAGCAAGGCATTTGTAACACATGCAACTTTATAAACTTCTAGTCATGAAAGCAACAAAAGGAATAAAAATAATAAATGATGAGTGCTGTTAAAAATGGGAATCCACTCAGAAGTGCTAAAAGCATTAAAAATTTATCCCTCTGCCACTCTGCACAGGACCGCAAACTAAGAACTAGTTTCTTGTTAGGTTTTAGTATGTTACACATAGGGAGAAAGCATATTCTAGTAGTTCCCTTACTTGACTGCATTTTATAATCACTTGGAGAGCTTCTACAAACCACAAATGTGAGGGCCCACAACCAGAGACTTTTAGTCAATTGATCTTGATGAAAAAATTGCATCAGCATTTTTTAAAGCTCCATAGGTCTCTTCAATGGGTAGTTCAGTGTGGGGCATCATTGGTCTAGTGAAAACAGCACTGGGTTGTTTTTGGCTAACCATTAACTAATTCTGTGATCTTGAAAAAATTATTAATTCCTCTAGGCCACAGAATATTATGCTGAAAAATTTGATATTTGGATTAGAAAGAATTTCCTTTCACCTCTAAACTCCTATGATTCTAAACAATAAAAATGACCAATTCTAATCATAAATTATAATTTTCAACACACCTTCACTTTCACTCAGCATTTACAACACGAAAATACTACAGGGGAATATATATTGCTGGGATTTTACTCTCAGAAAATATATAAACTATATAAGCTAATTGGGAGACCAAAACTTATGTGTAAAAAGAGAAAATCACAATTCGAAATAGCACATGCTAAGTGTGTAAGCAGTATCATTTTAACGCTGACCATTTCTCTGAAACTGGGTTACTAGTGTGAAAGAAAAGTTACCTGACGAAAACAAGAAATGGGGAAAGAATTCCCTATTTAATAAATGGTGCTGGGAAAACTGGCTAGCCATATGTAGAAAGCTGCAACTGGATCCCTTCCTTACACCTTATACAAAAATTAATTCAAGATGGATTAAAGACTT
This sequence comes from Nomascus leucogenys, assembly GCF_006542625.1. Taxonomy (NCBI): domain Eukaryota; kingdom Metazoa; phylum Chordata; class Mammalia; order Primates; family Hylobatidae; genus Nomascus; species Nomascus leucogenys. The sequence goes on along the minus strand of NC_044402.1, from coordinate 45,371,983 downwards.
AAATGTTAGACCTAAAACCATTAAAATCCTACAAGAAAACCTAGGCAATACCATTCAGGACATAGGCGTGGGCAAGGACTTCATGTCTAAAACACCAAAAGCAATGGCAACAAAAGCCAAAATTGACAAATGGGATCTAATTAAACTAAAGAGCTTCTGCACAGCAAAAGAAACTACCATCAGAGTGAACAGGCAACCTACAGAATGGGAGAAAATTTTTGCAACCTACTCATCTGACAAAGGGCTGATATCCAGAATCTACAATGAACTCAAACAAATTTACAAGAAAAAAACAAACAACCCCATCAAAAAGTGGGCAAAGGACATGAACAGACACTTCTCAAAAGAAGACATTTATGCAGCCAAAAAACACATGAAGAAATGCTCATCATCACTGGCCATCAGAGAAATGCAAATCAAAACCACAATGAGATACCATCTCACACCAGTTAGAATGGCCATCATTAAAAAATCAGGAAACAACAGGCGCTGGAGAGGATGTGGAGAAATAGGAACACTTTTACACTGTTGGTGGGACTGTAAACTAGTTCAACCATTGTGGAAGTCAGTGTGGTGATTCCTCAGGGATCTAGAACTAGAAATACCATTTGACCCAGCCATCCCATTACTGGGTATATACCCAAAGGACTATAAATCATGCTGCTATAAAGACACATGCACATGTATGTTTATTGCGGCACTATTCACAATAGCAAAGAGTTGGAACCAACCCAAATGTCCAGCAACAATAGACTGGATTAAGAAAATGTGGCACATATACATCATGGAATACTATGCAGCCATAAAAAATGATGAGTTCATGTCCTTTGTAGGGACATAGATGAAACTGGAAAACATCATTCTCAGTAAGCTATCGCGAGAACAAAAAAACCAAACACTGCATGTTCTCACTCATAGGTGGGAATTGAACAATGAAAACTCATGGACACAGGAAGGGGAACATCACACTCCAGGGACTGTTGTGGGGTTGGGGGAGGGGGGAGGGACAGCATTAGGAGATATACCTAATGCTAAATGACGAGTTAATGGGTGCAGGAAATCAACATGGCACATGGATACATATGTAACAAACCTGCACATTGTGCACATGTACCCTAAAACCTAAAGAATAATAAAAAAAAAAAAAAAGAAAAAGAAAAAGAAAAGTTGCACTGGACCAGGTAAACAAGCAAGGAGGACTTTATTTCCAGACTGTTGCAATGGAGAGAGAGAGATTAAATTCAACTCCCCTGAAACAAAAGGCTCGAGGGGAGGATTTGTAAACGCTGGAGTGAGTTAATGGGAAAGCACTACAGGACATTAGGAGTGAAGGCTGATTAATGTGTGAGGCCATCTGTGTTTGTTAATGAGTGCCCATCAAAGTTAGATTCCTACCCTCCCACACAGACTGGGAGACAGGGGCCGCATCTCTTTAGATTATTACATTTAAAGGGGGTGGTTCCCAGGTCCTTGAGAAAGATACTTCTGAGTTACAGAAGATTTACACCTCAAAGGGGCAGAGAAAGAATGTAGGTTTCCTAAAGTAAATGCTTTAAGGAAAGGGAGGTCAAGAAGAAACCTATCTAAAGCTTAGTCATGTTGAGGAGAACATTAAGTCCTTTGTCACTAGGTTACATCTTCAAGTCCTCATCGCTGGACAGGAAATGCCCATATCTGGATCGTTTCCTCATCTGTTGGCTGTTTAGGCTGATGAATTATCATAATTCATCAATTCTAAATCATACTTTTTTTCACAATTTAACTTTTCCAAAATTTAAATGTGTCTTATAACCATTGCTGTTGGCTGGGTGGCAGTGGTGACATACCAAACATTATAACTTGGCAGTCTTCAAAAAGACTACACTATGATTCATTTTGGAAACAAAGACATTTTGTTGAAATGAGCCACTGCATGTAAACTTGGTATTACTGGGGAAATAAATACTTACTGTCCAAGTGATGACTGAAACTCCTTAATTTCTTGCAAAGCAACAATCAAGTTATTTATAGATGTAGATGAAAATGTGTTACATTTTGTTATTGGGGCACATGCAAAAGACAGTGCCTCTCACTTGCCAGGCAATGAAATGAAGGAAAGAAAAATCACCAATACCATTGAAAAGACAAGATACAAAGCCATAAGAGGCTGGTGTGACCAGCTGTTGGTATTTTTTTTTTCTTGGTGGTGCATAAAAATAATGTGATGCATTTTTTAATCAGTGCAGTCCTAGATTTAAGAAAACGTGGTAGCTTTGCCAAGCTTTGACTGCTGACCTTAAGCCACGTGTGCCAGTCCATGAGATTTGTCCCAAAGAAGCCAAATTGTTGCATCTGTATTTGCTTTTAACAAATGATGTTTCAAAAGGCTAAAGGGAAGGTACAATTTAGAGAGGAACATCCAGAGAAAGACAAACCATTTTTTAATTATTTCCAAATGTTTTTAATTACTTCTTAACCTAGCCCTTCTTTTCATTATTTTACTTTAAACAGAATCTGTACCTCTGTCTTTCAGCAAGTCCAGTGCAGAAAACCCCCTGACACTGTGCATGTGCACTGCCATGATGTCTGCTCTAATTATCAGACTGAGAGAGCCTTCTGTGTATCCTTCAAAACTCAAGGCTCGAAAAATGCCTATGCCATCTTTTCATGAAAAAGAATCACTCCATGTGGGTTTATAGTGAGTAAAATTCATTGATTCAGCAAAGCCACAAGCAGATAATGGCTTTAGTTTCTTTAACTTAATCCCAAAGGAGGGCGGTAAAATAGCAAGCTGGATTTTCTTAAAGAGACATCCTGATTCAGGTTCAAATGAAAGAAGTCTTAACCCGCCTGAAGTGAGGGACTCTAAGGGAATCGTTAACAACTTTTCTTGGCTGTCTTAAATGGTCGGAGGTTGTCTTTTCCACACAGGGTTGAAAATTCCCAAAAACCTTGGGAGGATTAGTCCCTCATGGCCTCTGGGGAATTCTCAGGTGTAGAAAGTGTCACAGAGGCTAATGTCCTGCTGTAACTCTGTACCCCCAATGGTTCTCCCCAAGGGGGCTGCTGCAACCTTGTCTCTGTTGCTTGGCAGTGACACAGTAATATCCTCTTGCCTGGTCTTTGAAGTCCTAATACTTCCTGGGAACTGAATGTAGTTCAGTGGGTTCCTCAGTGACGTACTAGCAAAAGATCATCTTCTGTGTTCTACTAATCTTAGAACTGTAAAATGCTTGCTCTTGTGTTCATGTGCAAGCTTTGAAAATGAAGCAAAAATCAAAATTTCGTGGCAAGAGCTTTCTATTTGGAAGTGAAACATTTGGCTCAAGTCCTGGCTGTGTCACTGACCAACTCTCTGAACTTGGGCAATCTATTTAAATTTGGGTCTCAATTTCACTAACTAAAAATTGAGAAAGGCTGCTGAGAGAACCAAATGTGATAAAATATTTTGCAAGCTGTAAAATAACTTACCAATGTTAAATGTTGTCAAATTGCAATAATAAATGCCACTGACACTAGTTGTGTCCCCACCCCCAAATCTCATCTTGAATTGTAGTTTCCATAATCCCCACATGTCATGGGAGGTAATTGAATCATGGAGGCAGTTTCCCCCATGCTGCTGTTCTTGTGATAATGAGTGAGTTCTCACAAGATCTGATGGTTTTATAAGGGACTTCCCCCCACCCCACTTCCCTCTGCACTTCTCCTTGCTGCTGCCATGTGAAGAAGGACATGTTTGCTTCCCCTTCCACCATGATTGTAAGTTACCTGAAACCTCCCCAGCCATGCTGAACTGTGAGTCAATTAAACCCTTTTCCTTTATAAATTACCCAGTCTCAGGTACGTCTTTATTAGCAGCATGAGAATGAACTAATACAGCCACCATCCCTGTTCTCAGATGAGCCACAATACCAGATAGAAAAAGGTCAAATGTGTTTAGAGGAAAGTTTGCTCTTTTCAATAGAAATGACATTCTTTATAGTCAGTGGAATAGCTCACACCGCCTTACATTGAATTTCTTTAGAAGAACTTTTAAGAATTGTTAGAAGATGCTAAGTAACTTAGTCAAAGACTTTTAGTTTAAAGGAATAAATGGACAACAATGAAAGGGAACTTCACAGAATGGAGAAGCAGCAATGACTGTTGACAATATTGTGTTCCCGCTGAGATTATTTTAGAGTAAAGCTTAAATTGTTTGCTCACCCATCTTACAACATTATTGAACAGTTTGAGGACATGATTCCTGAGGAGCAGTTAAACCATAAATGTCATGTTGTCAAAATCCTTAATGTAACCTAGTCCTTTAAATGTGTGCTTCTATTCATCTAAGACACTGCTAGAATTTTAAGTATTGGTAAACTTCCAGTCTGCATAGGAGGATTCTTGAATATTCTTGGGGACTCCGAGACCCAAGCTCTGTCTCGATTCTCCCATAGAACACTCCTAGCCCCTAATAAAGCTAAAAAGGGGCTCACAGCATTTGCTTATTTTCTCCAAATAGAATCATAGTACCATCAGCAGAGGAAGTGCCCCGAGAACTAGTACTATAGGAAAGCACTGGTGATGAGATAATGCATGATGCCTATGAAAATGTTTTGTAAGCTGCAGAATCCTGCAATAATAATAGCCAATATTTATTGATTGTTTACTGAGTGTTGGGCACTGTGTTAAAATGCTTTACATGCATTATTGCATTTAGTTTTCACATGGGATTATCAAAATTGTGTGATAATGGTATAAGAGCACAATACCTTAATAGTATTATGTCCTAATTTCACAGAAAAGACTGGAGAGAAACAGAAAACTTCAGTGTCTCGCCCACAGAAAACAGAGCTAAAAGTGTGGTTAAAGGAGAGAATTTTGTTCAGTCTTTGAGCCCATGGTCTCCAACCCTACATTCCAGTCACTAGGGGATATAGCGCTATTAATAGAATTGTCTCCCTCAGTTGCACAATTTCTAATCACCCTTCAGGTCTCAGCTTAAATTTGTCTTCCTCCTGGAAGCTTTCCCCATTCCACCTGACCAGATCAGAACCCCCTGTTTCTATATACACACTTGCAGTAGTCTGCATCTCTCCATCATAGTATTTAATACAATTGTATTTAAATATTTCTTTGGGTAACTGCATTTCATTTCTGTCTCCTTCTACATCTTACTCTTAGACTGCAAGCTTGATCATGGCTGTGCTTCAGGGGAGTTAAGACGGAGAATAGCGACACTGAAAATGCTCTTGATGCTTCAAACACTCCCTTGTCTACAACCGAAACATGAAAACTAGAGAATCCCAAAAGGACCTCAATGTGACCAATGCCTTCCTGAATATAGAACAGGGAGACTCCTTTCAGCAGGTTTGGAAGACCTGATTTCATCTCTGAGATTGATTTTCTTGTTTTCTGAAGCACAAATATCCCAACTAAACAGTCTCTGAGGATCTTGCCAGATTTCACTTTCTTTCTATAAATTCATAGGCCTGAGAACTTCTTTGCCATATGAGAAAAAAAAATATGAAAATTTCCCTCAGATCTGGCAAAACCTTCTCAAATTAATTAATAAGTGGGAACACTTCAAGGTCTGAAGAACTATTTGGAGATTCGTTGTTTGCTATAAATCTAAGGTTTAAAAATCTTCTGTTCCACACAGAGGAAGCTCAGACACCAACACTGAGAGTAGGCCATTGAAAGGGAAATAAAATCAAAGAAAAATCTGAAACAAAAACAAGAAAAGAAACATGATGTAGTGCATGCTGCAGTAAAATGTTACTGTTTAATCTAAATTTAAAACCTTTAAGTACATTCCAATAAATTTTTTCAGATACACAACAATAGAAAAATAGAGAAAGAACTAGAGCCACAATAAATTTAGAAATGTTAGCCAACGAGAATCTAGAAAGAAAAAAAACATAACTTTTAACTACAGGGGTAGAAATGCAGGCTTGTTACATAGGTAAACTTGTGTCATGGGGGTTGTTGTACAGATTATTTCATCACCCAGGTGTTAAGCTGAGTACCCATTAGTTGTTTTTCCAAATCCTCCCCTCCTCCCACCCTTCACCCTCTTAAAGGCCCCACTGTGTGTTGTTCCCCTCTATGTGACCATGTGTTCTCATCATTTATCACCCACAACAGGCACTATTTGGTTTTCTGTTCCTGCGTTACTTTGCTAAAGATAATGGCCTCCAGCTCCATCTGTGTCCCTGCAAAGAAATGATCTTGTTCCTTTTTATGGCTGCATAGTAGAAAAATACAATTCTTACTAATAGAAAAGTAGGTCCTCCTTTTTACCACTAAATCAATGTGGAACAACCATTTAAAGAATATTGCTTAAGGAGATACAAAATTATTGGTCTGCTCATCATGTCCCCATGTCTGAGGTTAATCCTGCATGCATATATCTAAAGGCACACCCACAAGTGTACATTACAAAATTTTAAAAATTATTTTCATCTGTACTATTTTGATTTTTTGAAGGACAGCACCAATATGACAGCTAAGTAGCTGTTCCTAGGAGACATTCTGGCTTAACTGGAAACAGTGTCAAACCTAGGAAGTTAATCAAGTTATTCTACTGAAGCATAGTTTAGGATTAGATAAGCATCTCAGTGTTCAAGGTTTCAAGGTCCACCTATTTATCATATAGCTTCATATTTTATTCAGGTGGGATACTTTCTGAAAGCTTTAGAAATTCTCTGTGGTGGGGAGCAAGCAGTGCCTTTGAATTTTGCTTAGAAAATGAAAATCCATTTCAAATAAAGTTACAAATTACCCTCAACAAGAGATGCTTGCACTGGTAAGCTAACCCATGCCAATTTCTGAACTCAGCTATGAGAATGCTAACACATGGAGATCAATTCTCCTTAGAAGGATATTTACAATTTCTGGAAATTACAACTATTCTGCTACTATAGAATGAGAAAGTAGGATGGATGGATGGACGCATGGATAAATAGAAAGAATGAAGAAAGGAAGGGAAAGAAAGGAAAAAATAGAAGAAAATAGGAAAAGAAACAAGAAGAAAAGAAAGATAAAAAGGGAGAAGGAAGAAGGAAGTGAAGGGAAAACATAGGTTAAAATCTATTTGTGCAGTAAACATCCTTATACAATAAATACAACAAAATAAAATGTATTTGGTAAAAGTGAGCCAAGAAAAAAAAACAGAAAACATAATATATTCACAATGTCATCTAACAGTTATCTTAGAAAATCACATAGAATTATTGCTTGTGAGCCAGACTTATTATGTTATCATGGAAAATTGGTATTTAAAATTTGGACTGACTTGGGTCCTCAAAACTGAGGGTCACATTTCAGAAGATCAGCGTAAGCCCCTATATTTCTGTAATACAATGGCATCAGGTATGTTTATTCTACCTGATTTTTCATCTCACCAGTCAAGACTCACTGTGGATGAAACATTATCTTTCCCTTCAAGAAGCTTGAAAAAGTGGTATGGCTTGGGAGTGGTGATTTGTGAGTAGAAGCACAGGTTTTGAAATAAAAGAACTAGAATCAAATTTGGTCTTTTCTTGACTTATCTTTTTGTGCTTTAGTTTCCATTTTGATGGTAAAAGAATAATAATTGATCTTAGAAGTATGTTATGAGGATTATATGAAACAATTTAAAGCTCTTAGCACCATGTTTGGCATATGACAAAATCTCAGTAAATGCTAACTTCTGCCAAAAATAACTGACAGGCATATTGTTATTTGTTAACATATTATTTAATGATATGCAGTGAAAACCAATAATAATTATTTATTGTTAATTTACTTAACAAAAGCCAAACCAGGGATATAAAATAAAAAGAGGATAGGAGAAGGAAAAACCAAAGACAGTTTGAAAACTGTTAATTTTCAAACTGATAATTTGGTTAAACGGGTAAACTGATAATTAACTAGAAGAGAGGCTAATCAAGGTGTTCTGCTCTTAGACAGCTGGGTAAGCATCAAGGAAAACCTTGTCAGTTTCTTATGAATTCTCCAGAAAAGCTTGACCATTTCACTGTGGATTAGGGGCTAGGATACCTGAATGTGTGATGCCTGTTTTTGTCCTTTGTTAGCATCTTTATATAGGCTATGACAGGTCTGCACCATTTCTCTGTCCAATATTTCTTCTTCTCTACCTCAAAATCTAAATTCTATCTTCTGTTATGCTAGCTTATTGTATTAGTCTGTTCTCTGGCTGCTAATAAAGACATACCCGAGACTGGGTAATTTATAAAGGAAAGAGGTTTGATTGACTCACAGCTCCACATGGCTGGGGAGGCCTCAGAATCACGGCAGAAGGCAAATGAGGAGAAAAGCCACATCTTACATGCTAGCAGGCAAGAGAGCTTTTGCAGGGGATCTCCCATTCATGAAACCATCAGGTCTCATGAGACTGATTCACTACCATGAGAACAGCATGGGGGAAACTGCCCCCATGATTCAATGATCTCCACCTGGCCCTGCCCTTGACAGGTGGGGATTATTACAATTCAAGGTGAGATTTGGGTGAGGACACAGCCAAAGCATATCACTTATGGTGCTCTGTACTTTCCTTGGCAGTATTCAACTCATTCTGTAATTACAAATTTGCTTTTTGGTTATTAGATTCATGGCTATCTTTGCCCCAACGACACTGTCACATCCACTAGAGAGTGGATCTTTTCTGCATTGTTCATCACTGTGTGCTCAGCCTGTGAAACACATAGGTGCCCATGGTGTTTGAGGAAGAAAAGAGTGGAAGGAGAGGAGGGAGAGAGGCAAGCAATTAGACAGGTAGAGGCAAGTACAGTACAAAATGGGTAAAATAAAGTTCCATGATAGTGTAGAGACAAAAATTATCACCTTGGATTTAAACATGGGGATTAGGAAAAGCTTCAAAAGGACATGCCATTTTATCTGAGCCTCAATGCATGGGTTGAATTTAAACATTCCCACTGGGAAAGCACGGGACAAGAAATAAAATATGTCTCAGTTTTTCTAGAACATAAGGTCTCTGAGGAGGCTTCATAAGAGTTGAGGCTAGAAATGTGTCCCAGGCATGTCAGATGAGCTGTTTGACAATGAGGAGCCCCTGGAGGATGAGGGTGAGAGACAAGACATGCACAGATCTGTGCTCTGGAAATACAAGTTTGGTAAGGCGTAAAAGTCACATGTGGAGAGCAGAGAAATCTGAGGCAGGGAGGTGGCTTAATACAGACTAAGTTATTCTCTCTGACATTTCTGCAACAGTAGTTGTATTTACAGCGGCAAACAGCCTACCAAACATTCTCAGTCTACTTGATTTAGACAAATGATAATGTTGCTTAATCCTTGGAGGAATTTTGTGTGTGTGTGAAACAAAATTACCAAGATGAATAATTAGAATATTTTGAAGACTATTCAAGCCTTTTCTATACGTGCATTTATCTATGTCTGGCTGGCATGCAAATTGGGGCTCATGCTTAAAATCATGGTGAATTATATCACAGAATTAACATAGAGTAGATAAACTCCAAAAGAACCATGAAGATTGGGAATATGAAAACCTCTTTTTTTTTAATAGAAAGGCAGGTGAATAATATTTTGACAAAAGTCTGCATGATTTCCAAGTTTATGTGGTTAATACTATTTGCTGTGTAGCTCCAATGTTCTAGGATATTATATACATTATTTTACTTAATAGTCATGTAAGATTTAACTAGAGCTTAGAAAACTCCAGAGTGCCAGGTCCAGGGCTCCAACTAAGTTTTTTCTCACATGTTTCTTACTAGTCTAGATGCAATTGTCCTTTGCCTGGTAAATAGCTTGTTATTATTTTAAAAGATTTTTTCCAGCCTATCAGTTCACAACAAATGATATTAAACTTAAACACACAAACACACACACAGCCTTCCCTATCTCTGTCCTTACACCCATCCCTCCCCACCAACTTCTGCACCCGTATTTCTTACTTCTGAAGGGCATTTTCTGCCTCCAGGGAGTCGCAGGTGTCCTCAGCTCACTCATCTCCCCCATCCTGTCCATCTCTGATGCAACCATTCCTGCCCTGGGTCACCTCTATCATATCCCCACCCCATCATCTCCTCTTCTTCACCCCCACATTCTGTTGGCTTCTCAATCCCAGCTAGCTGCTTTGCTGTCTCCAGGGCAGATGTGATAGTACAGCCCTTGTCACCTCAAGCTTTCACCAACAGGGCTGTGGTAGGGTGGGTCAATGGTGACACATGGCACAGGGATATATGGAGGCAATGGTGGGGCAACCAAAGGGACAGTGATAGGGAATGTGGCTGCTGCCAAGTCAGAAGTGGCCGAAGTGGTGGCTGCTGAGTAAAGTGTCACTTGAGCTATGTGCTAAGACTGCTCCTGCTTTCAAGGGGCTGGAATTCCAAGAGACAAGAAACAGAGTAAAATGCATAGTGCTCTGCCTTGAGTCAATTGTCACCTGTCCTGTAGTGATGGGGTTTCCTCCCCTTATACAAGGGAGCATGCTAGGTGGCTACCATGGGCAATAATAAGCCAAAATAAGGACTTTTTCAGCTCAATGAAACATTAAAACATTGAGAAAATTCATTGCCAGAAGACCTGTACTACAATAAATGATAAATTCTTCAGGTATCAGGACTATGATGCCAGGGTGTACACAAAGAAATTGAGAAAGTTATAATTGAATTTTTTAAGTAAAAATTCATTTGGGCAGAGAATTATGGGTTGATAGGTTTTTTTTTTCTTTCAGTACTTTAAAGATGTCATTGTCTTTCACTTTCATTCTCTCTCTCTCGCTCACACACACACACACACACACACACACACGTACATACAGAGAATTATATATACCATTGGTCACGACCCAGGTAGGAGTCTCTCCAGTAGAATTCTTTGTCGAATTTATGGCTGGTGGTATAACTGCACCAGTTTCATTTGGACAAAGAGGCAGAAATGTTTTAAATTGCTTTAGATGCAGTTATTAAATAAGAGCTAACTTCTGTTAAATTTATTTTAAGGTTCTAAGCAATGTACATGCATTACTCCATTTGTTACTATTATTATCTCTGCTTTTCATTGAGGAAACTTGAGTCTCAAGTCAGTTTTCGTTAGGTCCATGACTGATCTGAGGGCTAAGCTGGTCTAAGCCTATATCTCCTTGGCTCCAGAGGCTGTGGTGATAACTACTCCCCCTCGAAAATGTCCATGTGATATGTTAGGGTTTCCCAGTCTTGGGTTTTTTTTTTTTTTTTTTTCATTTGCTCAAAGAAAGATTTCTACAGGGCCGATGGCTGTGCTGTGTTTAACAAACTCAGAGGGGGAAAAGCAGTAAAGATGGAGTTTGGAGTCTCTGTGACTGCATCAAATGTGGGCTGTATTAAGAAAATTTGATTAGATAAAACTCCTCATGGAAAGAAAATGCCTTCTATCAAACATGTCACAAAAATTGATATGGCAAATATCTGTAGGTCTTCTCATTTTACTTAATAAAGCCAACTCTTGAAAAATAGACTACACTTTAAAAGCTTATTTCTGATTGATTTATTTGAACCAGAGATTCTCAGACATTGCTGCTTTGTGTAATTTGATTTTTACATGTCATAAGGGAAAAATTAGAAAAAAATATATATAGTATGTCACATGTTCAGAGTCCCATGATTGTCCATTATGCTCTTAGAATATTTTTCTCAACTTAATTCCACTTCTCCATTACCTGCACAGAGTTAAATAACTTTACTAACATTCTTTTACTAATTTTAGAAGACTTTCATCTGATCCCTATCACAGACTAAGGGAGAAACGCTGCTATTCAGCTCACTGGCAGGATTTGTTCCTGAATTTACTCTCCAATTTTTCCTTACGCTTTTCTCCAGCCACCTCATTCTAATTACTTTTGTTGTTGATATTCTCATTCTCATCCTGCCCCTTGGCCTCTTGACTTGATCTTTTCTTTCTCCTATCCACTTAATGTACCTGGCCTTCAGCTATTTTAGTCCCTCCTTACCCAGTGTCTCTGAAAACAAACACCACTAAGTGGCCCCAGGTGCCCCCACATCTGAGTACCTGGGTGGCCAAGGATGAAAGTAAAATAATCCCTCCACCCAACTTCATGCTATTCTCTTTTAAAATTAACCTCAAACAGTACTGGCCTATGCTCCAAACCTCAGGAACTCCCTGTGTGTAAACAGCTTCACATTTTTATCTTTATCCACTTTACACTTGAACTTGGCCTCTATTTAACACTACGCATGCTGTATTCTGAATCAGAACAGTCTTGGCCCCTCAGCAGTGAGAGTATTGTGCTGAATCAAGCCTGGGCATCTCACTCTCTTCCTCTGAGAATGATTTTATTCCCAAGCAGCTCATCAGTCCCTCTAGCCGATGGATTTCATGTCTGCATCTAAGCCATGAAAACAGATTAACGCCCATCTGCCATAGCTCAGCAACAAGGGGCCTTGCAAGGTTTCTATCTGCACATGCACCCCGGGGTTCTTGGGGGCTCAGTGAGATGGCCCAGAGTCCTCTTGGCTAGAAGGGCTCAAAGACTCTGTGAAGAAAGGAAAAGGGAACTTTAGACATGGTTGATGGGGCATGAAGACTTCGCGAAAGAAGAGGAGGTACCAGTCTGCCATTTTCTTCTGCTGGTGCCAGGGAGACTGGGCAGTTTGGAATTTCTCACAGTGTCTTTGGCAGACCATGGGCAGACTGCCTTTTTAGGTTGAACCCGGACCCATCCTTCTCACTGGGCAGGGCCTCTCCACAGGAATTTTAGCAACTCCCGCAAGGGGTTTCCAGACAGAACTCTGATCTCCTTGGGATGGAGTCCGTGAGCGGAGCGGCGGCTGTGGTCTATGCAGATGAGCAGACTTAGTCTTTCCCCCTGCTGGCTCTGAGGAATCTGGGCAATCCGAACCAGCAGGATTCCCCCCGCCCCCCGCCCCGCACAGTGCAGCCCCTCCACCAAGGGGCAGCCAGAGTGCCTTGTGAAGTGGGTCCCTGATCTCATGCCTCCTGACTGGGTGAGACCCCCTCCAAGAGAGGTTGCCAGACACCTTACACAGCAGCATTCCTGCTGGCATCGGGTCAGTGCCCCTCTGGGATGGAGCTCCCAGAGAAAGGAGTAGGCAGCCATCTTTGCTGTCCTGCAGCCTCCACTGGTGACACCTCCAAGTGCAGGAGGGACCCAGGTGAATAGGGTCTGGAGTGAACCCCCAGCAATCCACAGCAGCCCTATGGAAGAGAGGCCTGACTGTTAAAAGAAAAACAGAAAGCAACAACTACAACAGCATCAACAAAAAGCCCCCACAAAAAAAATTCATCCAAAGGTCAGCAGCCTCAAAGATCAAAAGCAGATAAACTCACTGAAGATTTAAAAAAAAAATCAATGAAAACAATACTGAAAACTCAAAAACTCAGAGTGCTTCTTCTCCTCCAAATGATCACAACACCTCTCCAGCAAGGGTACAGAACTGGGCTGAGGCTGAGATGGATGAACTGACAGAAGTAGGCTTCGGAAGGTGAGTAATAACAAACTTCGCTGAGCTAAAGGAACATGTTCTAACCCAATGCAAAGAAATAATCAAATAATCAAATTAGAACTCCAGATTAAGAAACTCACTCAAAATCACACAACTACATGGAAATTGAACAACCTGCTCCTGAATGACTCCTGGGTAAATAATGAAATTAAGGCAGAAATCAAGAAGTTTTTTGACACCAATGAGAACAAGAGACAATGTACCAGAATCTCTGGGACACAGATAAAGCAGTGTTAAGAGGGGAATTTGTAGAACTAAATGCCCACATCAAAAAATTAAAAAGGTCTCAAATCAACATCCTAACATCACAACTAAAACTACTAGTGAACCAAGCACAAACAAACTCCAAAGCTAGCAGAAGACAAGAAATTATCAAGCTCAGAGCAAAACTGAAGAAGACAGAGACACAAAAAACCCTTCAAAAAAATCAGTGAATCCAGGAGCTGGTTTTTTGAAAAAAAAAAAAATTAATAAAATACATAGACCACTGGCTAGAATAATAAAGAGAAAAGAATCAAATGGACACAATAAAAATTGATAAAGGGGATATTACCACTGACCCCACAGAAATACAAACAACCATCAGAGAATACTATAAACACCTCTATGCAAATAAACTAGAAGATCTAGAAGAAATGGATAAATTCCTGGATACATACACCTTCCCAAGACTAAACCAGGAAGAAGTTGAATCCCTGAATAGACCAATAACAAGTTCTAAAATTGAGGCAAAAACAAATAGCCTACCAACCAAAAAAAGCCCAGGACCAGACGAATTTGCAGCTAAATTCTACCAGAAGTACAAAGAAAAGCCGGTACCGTTTCTTCAGAAACTAGTCCAAACAATTGAAAAAGAGGAACTCCTCTCTAACTCATTTTATGAGGCCAGCATCATCCTGATACCAAAACCTAGCAAAGATACAACAAAAAAAGAAAACTTCAGGTCAAAATCCCTGATGAACAAAAATGCAAAATCCTCAATAAAATCCTGGCAAGCTGAATCCAGCAGCACATCATAAAGCTTATGCACCACGATCAAGTCGGCTTCATTCCTGGGATGCAAGGCTGGTTCAACATATGCAAATCAATAAGCAATTCATCACATAAACAGAACTAAAGACAAATAACACATGATTCTCTCAATAGACACAGAAAAGGCCTTTGATAAAATTCAACATCCCTTCATGTTAAAAACACTCAATAAACTAGGTATTGATGGAACATACCTCAAAATAATCAGAACCATTTATGACAAACCCACAGCCAGTATCATACTAAATGGGCAAAAGCTGAAAGCATTCCTCTTGAAAACCTGCACAAGGCAAGTATGCCCTCTCTGACCACTCCGATTCAACATAGTATTGGAAGTTCTGGCCAGGGCAATCAGGCAAGAGAAAGACATAAAGGTATTCAAATAGAAAGAAAGGAAGTCAAACTGTTTCTTTTTGTAGATGACATGATCCTACACCTATAGAACACCATCACCTCAGCCTAAAAGCTTCTTAAGCTGATAAGAAACTTCAGCAAAGTCTCAGGATACAAAATCAAAGTGCAAAAATTACGAGCATTCCTATAAACCAACAATAGACAAGCAGAGATCCAATTCATGAACTCCATTCACAATTGCTACAAAGAGAATAAAATACTTAGGAATACAGCTAACAAGGGAAGTGAAGGACCTCTTCAAGGAGAACTACAAACCACTGCTCAAGGAAATCAGGGAGGACACAAGCAGATGGAAAAATATTCCATGCTCATGGGTAGGAAGAATCAATATCATGAAAATGGCTATACTGCCCAAAGTAATCTATAGATTCAATGCTATTCCCATTAAACTACTATTAACATTCTTCAAATAATTAGAAAAAACTACTTTAAATTTCATATGGAGTCAAAAAAGAGCCCGTATAGCCAAGACAATCCTAAGCAAAAAGAACAAGGCTGGAGGCATCACGCTACCTGATTTCAATCTATCCTACAAGGCTACAGTAACCAAAACAGCATGGTACTGGTACAAAAGCAGACACATCAACCAATGGAACGGAGTAGAGACCTCAAGAATAAGACCACACATCTATAACCATCTGATATTCGGCAAACCTGACAAAAACAAGCAATGGGGAAAAAATTCCCTATTTAATAAATGGCGCTGGGGAAACTGGCTAGCCACATGCAGAAAATTGAAACTGGACCCCTTCCTTACGCCTTATACAAAAATTAACTCAAGGTGGATTAAAAACTTATATGTAAAACCCAAAACTATAAAATCTCTAGAAGAAAATCTAAGCAATATCATTCAGGACATAAGTACAGGGAAAGATTTCATGATAAAAATGTCAAAAGCATTTGCAACAAAAACAAAAATTGACAAATGGGATCTAATTAAACTAAAGAGCTCCTGCACAGACAAAGAAACTATCATCACAATGAAAAGACAACCTACAGAACTGGAAAAATTATTTGCATTCTACCCATTTGACAAAGGTCTAATATCCAGAATCTACAAGGCAGTTCAACAAATTTACAAGAAAATAACAACCCCATTAAAAGTGGGCAAAGGACATTAACAGACACTTCTTAAATGAATACATGTTGCAAACAAACATAAGAAAAAAGGCTCAACATCACATGATCATTAGAGAAATGCAAATCAAAACCACAATGAGATACCATCTCACACCAGTCAGAATGGAAATTATTAATATTAAAAAGTCAAGAAACAACAGATGATGGCAAGGCTGTGGAGAAACAGGAAAATTTTCTTACTGTTGGTGGGAATATAAATTAGTTCAACCATTGTGGGAGACAGTGTGTGATTCCTTAAAGATCTAGAATCGGAAATACCATTTGACCCAGCAATCCCATTACTGGGTATATACCCAAAGAAATATAAACCATTCTATTATAAGGATACATGCACATTTATGTTCACTGCAGCACTATTCCCAATAGTGAATGCATGGAATCAACCTAAATGTCCATCAATGACAGACTGGATAAAGAAAATGTGGTGCATATATACCATGGAATACTATGCAGCCATAAAAATGAATGAGGGTGAAAGTGCTTTGAAAAAAGTGAACATGAAAGTGCTTTGAAACTCCCATAGTTGTCGAGACTGAGAAGGCGCTCATTACAACAGGCTTCCCTGGCTATTCAAGAACACTGACTGCTGCCAACATCCTCCCCACCTCCTACCCAGCATTGATTAATTTTTAAAAATCTAATTTTGAGAGACTGTAGGTAAAGTGCTCAGTACAGTGCCTGGAATCTAAGTGTTCAATAAATCACAGCTGTCATAATTCTTCTGCTACATGTCTTTACGCTTCACTCTGACTACATGACAAAGTTTGGATAATGGGCTGTGGCAGAGAGGGCTGTCTACCAGATATCTGTGCTACCTACCTTTCTCTAGCATACAGTTATCACTGAGAAGTGGCTGCTCATTCATCGATTACATTTCCAAAACCCTCCTGCAGTTAGCTGTGGCCATCCCACCCCTTTGCAGGGACAGAGATGGAACTGGAGGCCATTATCCTCAGCAAAGTAATGCAAGCACAGACAACCAAACACCACATGTTCTCACTTGTAAGTGGGAGCTGAACACTGAGAACACATAGACACAGAGAGGGGAACAACACACATTGGGGCCTGTGGGAGTGGCAGGGGGAGGGAGGGCATCAGGAAAAATAGCCAATGCATGCTGGGCTTACTACCTAAGTGAAGGGTTGATAGGTGCAGCAAACCACCATGGCACATCTTTACCTAAGTAACAAACCTGCACGTCCTGCACACGTATCCTGGAACCTAAAATAAGATAAAATAAAAAGAAGAGGAGGTAGAAGTATCTCTACTAATATAAGGAGTCTACTCTGAAATAAGGGAAGGTGACAGGAAAGACACATGTTCACTGAATTCAAAGGCTTTGTATTAGTCCATTTTCACACTGCTATAAAGAAATGCCTGAGACTGGGTAATTTATAAAGGAAAGAGTTTTAATGGACTCACAGTTCTGCATGGCTGGGGTGGTGTCAAGAAACTTATAATCATGGTGGAAGGGGAAGCAAGTACATCTTACATTGTGGCAGGCAAGACAGAGCATGGGAAGCAAGAACTGTCAAATGCTTATAACACCATCAGATCTCACCAGACGCGGTGACTCACGCCTGTAATCCCAGCACTTTTGGAGGCCAAGGCGGGCAGATCATGTGGTCAGGAGATTGAGACCATCCTGGCTAACATGGTGAAACCCCTTCTCTACCAAAATTACAAAAAAATTAGCTGGGCATGGTGGTGGGCGCCTGTAGTCCCAACTACTTGGGAAGCTGAGGCAGGAGAACGGCATGAACCCGGGAGGTGGAGCTTGCAGTGAGCCGAGATCGTGCCACTGCACTCCAGCCTCAGAGACAGAGCAAGACTCCATCAAAAAAACAAACAAACAAACAAACAAAAAACACATCAGATCTCATGAGAACTCACTCACTATCATAAGAACAGCATTGAGGAAACTGCCCCCATGATCCAATCACCTCCCTCCCTCAACATGTGGGGACTACAATTCAAGATGAGATTTGGGTAGGGACACAGAGCCAAACCATATCAGGCCTGCCACATGATATAGAATGGTGTCACTCAAATAGTCCTCAGGCTTAGACTTTGGAAATATAATTTTCTCAACAGATGTTGCTGGGATTCTGAAGATGCCAAACTACTGTATGGGTCCCAAAAGGAGAATCACTTAGGGATAAGATCTTCTTAAGATATGTAGAAAAAGTTCCCTTCACAAGAAAAAATATCTTTCCGTTTGAGACTGTAAAGGTAGAAAGGCTTGGCAGAGCAGTAGGTGAGAGCACACAGCCAACACACAGAGACAGAGACAGAGGTGACCCACAGGGAGAAGGGCACACTGGGGACCCATCTGTGCAGTCAACCTCAGTCATCATCATAGACCCTGGAAGCCTGTGCAATTGCTAACTATTTTCCCTTTCTAACTGTAGTAACATCTAAATAAGGGAAATATCCAAGTAAGCCACCCAAGGATGAGTAACTTGGGTGGGATCTGGAGTCCTCAGAACAGATGGAATAGAGACTGGTGGCAGATGCCTCTGTGCTTGTCCCCTCAGACACAGAGGATTCCTAAGCTGGTGTGGTCAGGCAGAGTAAGGTGATATATAGTTATACATATATACAACATGTTCACAAGAAAATGAGAAAGTGAGCCATTACTTCCTTAGGACTGGCTAACTGCTGTAAAAAAAAAACTGTATAAATACAATTACACAATAAATCAAAAACAATAGAAGCATATTTCTTGCTCAAGCAACAGTTTTCCTGCGCAGTTAGATAGGTTGGCTGATCAGTCCTTCTCTGTGTAGATATTTAGGAGTGTCAGGGAATCAGAGGCTCTGCAGTCCTCAACACATACCTTCCAGAGTCTCCTTGGGAATCCACCATTCCAAGCAGTGAGAAGGTTCAAAGAGCTTAAGAGTTTCCTGAGAGTTCTCAAGGCCAAGCTTTAAAGTGGCACACATTACTTTTGCTCACAATCTTTTGCTAAAACTCAGTTACACGGCCACAGCTAACTGCAGGAGGGTTTTGGAAATGTAGTCGATGAATGAGCAGCCACTTCCCAGTGATAACTGTATGCTAGAGAAAGGCAGATAGCACAGATATCTGGTAGCGAGTTAAGCCCTCTCTGCCACAGCCCATTAACCAAACTTTGTCATGTAGTCAGTTAGAGTGAAGTGTAAAGGCATGTGGCTGAAGAATTATGACAGCTGTGATTTATTGAACACTTAGATTCCAGGCACTGTACTCAGCACTTTACCTACAGTCTCTCAAAATTAGATTTTTAAAAATTAATCAATGCTGGGTAGGAGGGTGGGGAGGATGTTGGCAGAAGTCAGGGTTCTTGAATAGCCAAGGAAGCCTGTCGTAATGAGCGCCTTCTCAGTCTCGATAACTGTGGGAGTTTCAAAGCGCTTTCACATATATGATCTTATTTGAGCTTCACAATGGCATGGTGAAGTCAGTAAGACAAATATCATTGCCATTTTGAGGAAAGGAAAGTGGAAATACAAAGAGGTCAAGGGTTTTCCCTGCAGTCCCACAGCTAATGAGGACTACACCAGATTTCCTGACCTGTCAGCTGTCATCTAGTACTGTTTCCAGTGCAGCTCGCTTTCCTCGGGTAGTTTAGCTGGGTTGCAGTTGTCTAAAAGGCAATTAAATTGAGATCTTTCCAAGAAATGGTATTTCTTGATTTTTGATCAGTAATGGCATGTATTTTATTTGACTGCTATTGAAAACCTTTAGCATTAGAGTTGAAAAAAATGCATTCCTACTACCCTGTATTGTGACAACTGAGTGAAAGACCTTTGAATGGGAGGTAATAGAGAAGCCAAGATCATTGAAATGAGGGTAAATTTATTTGCTAATATTTAAGGAAACCTAGAGCATAGGCAAATGCTAGAAATAATTTTTCATTCTATTGGCCAGTTGACTAGGCTGTGTTGTTCAATTGTTATGTTGCCTCTGTGACATGGAGGCTGCACAAAGACTGCTTGGAGGGTGACCTGGCTGATTACTGATCCATAGGCCCTAAAGCTGGAGGTTTGCTGGCCTGTGCTATTCATCATGCAGTAGACTTCGACGCCTTTCTGTCCTTCTGGAATTAGACCCATGGATTCATCTCATTCCACTCAATCTTATTCTATAGTGGATAGTTACTAGGACACTCCTGGCCTGAGCTTCAAGCCACTTGGAAATCCTTAGAAGTAATAACCTCCGTATAGTGCTAGCATAAATTAGTATCTTTCTTTGCAGGATCTTATAGAGCTTTATGAATCTCATGAGGAACGCTAGCACTGTGGAGCAGCATAGCAGGTTCTCAAGTCCAGAATGAAGGATAATATTTTCCTAACACTAATACAATTTAGGTCTTTTTAATACCAAATTGTTTTTCAACAAGTAGTGCTGGAGCAATTGGATATTCATAAGCAAAAAAAAAAAAAAAATCAATCTCTACCTAAACCTTATACCTTATACAAAAACTTACCTCGAAGTAGATCATAGAATTAAGTATACAATAGAAAACTATAAAACTTTAAAAATTAGTAGAAAATCTTTGGGATTGGGCTACACAAAGAGTTCTTAGACTTGACAATAAAAGTATTACCTATAAAAGAGGCTGGACGCAGTGGCACACGCCTGTAATCCCAACACTCTGGGAGGCAGAGACGGGTGGATCACCTGAGGTCAGGAGTTCAAGACCAGCCTTGACAACATGGTGAAACCCCATCTCTACTAAAAATACAAAAATTAGCTGGGCACAGTGGCATGTGCCTGTAATTCCAGCTACTTGTGAGGCTGAGGCAGGAGAATCGCTTGAGCCCAGGAAGCAGAGGTTGCAGTGAGCCGAGATTGCGCCATTGCCCTCCAGCCTGGGCAACAGAGCGAGACTCCGTCTCAAAAAAAATAAATAAAAATGGTTTTAAAAAGTATTACATATAAAAGAAAAGATTGGCCAAGTTTGGTGGCTCATTCCTGTAATCCCAATACTTAGGGAGGCCAAGGCAGGAGAATTGCTTGAGCTCAGGAGTTTGAGACCAGCCTGGGCAGCAAAGCAAGAACTTGTCTCTACTAAAAATTAAAAAATTAAAAAATTAACCAGCCGTGATGGTGTGAACCTGTAAGCTGAGGTGGGAGGCTTGCCTGAGCCCAGAAGGTCAAGGCTGCAGTGAGCCATGATCATGCCACTGCACTCCCTGCCAAGGAAGGAAGGAAGGGAGGGAAGGAGGGAGGGAGGTCGGAAGGAAGGAAGGAAGAAAAAAAAAAAGGAAATATCAGGAAGTTGACCTTCATCAGAATTAAAAGCTTTTGTTCTGTGAAAGTCTCTATGAAGAGGATGAAATGATGAAATGAAAAGATATAGACTAGTAGAAAATATTTGCAAGTCACATAACTGACAAAGGACTACTATCTAAAATATATAAAGAACTCTTAAAACTAAACAGCAAAAAAAAAAAAGATCCAATTAGAAAATAGGCAAAAGACATAGACATTCACTGAAGAAGATATGCAGATGGAAAATAAGCATATGAAAAGATGTTCAGTATTCTTAGCCGTTATTTAAAACCAAATTAAAACCACAATGAGGAGGTATCATTGCATACCTATCAGAATGGCTAAAATAAAAAATTGTAATAACCCCAGCAGAATGCAGTAGGAATGTAAAATGGTATGGTCACTGGAAAAAGGTTTGGCAATTTCTTGTAAACCAAACATTCAACTACTGTATGACCTAGTAAGTGCACTCTTGAACATTTACCTCAGAGAAGTGAAAATTTATATTCATGCAAAAAATCTGCCCATGAATGTTTATGGCAACTTTATTTGTAATAGCCCAAAACAGGAATCAGCCCAGATATCCTTCAAGGGATGAATGGTTAAATAAATTGTGGTATATACACAGCATGGATACTAGTCAGCAATTAAAAAAAAAAAAACTAATACACATAAAAACTTGGATGAATCTCCAGGGAATTAAGTTAAATGAAACAGACAATTCCAAATATTATATACTATAAGATTCCATTTATATGACTTTTTTGAAATAACAAAATTTCAGAAATGAAAGACATATTAGTAGTTGCCAAAGGTTTTGGACTTGGGGAGTTGGGGAATGGAAACAGGAGGAAGTCAGTGTGGCCATGAAAGGGCAACACAAAAGATCCTTACAGTGTTGGACTTGTTCAGTACCTGGACTGTGGCAATAGAGACAGGAACCTATGCAGGTGGGTAAAATTGTATAGAACTTAACACACACCTACACACACACAGAAAGAGAGAGAGAGAGAGAGAGACACGATATATCATTGAAACTAAAAGGAATCTAAATTCCTTTTAGTAGATTATGTCAATGTCCGTATCTTAGTTGTGATATTATACTATAGTTCTGTAAAATGTTACTATTGGGGGAAACTTGGCAAAATATACAGGGGATCTTTCTGTATTATTTCTTATAATTTCATGTGAACCTAGAATTATCTCAATAAATAAAAACTTCAATTAAAAAAATGTCCTTTGCCATCCACTCTCAATTCAGCTTATTTCACTTCTCTCATTACCCTGTAATTTAAAGAACCTATTAAGGAAGTCAGGAGGAGTATTTGATGATTGTAAATGAGGGTTCCTTCTTATTTTCTCCTGAGTTCTTTATGCTGTGATGTACAGCATCTGCCAATTAGCAATTTAAATACTTCCAGATGGACCCAGGTGCTTCATCTGTCTCAGTACCAAGGCTGTCACTTAAAGGCAAATATGTCCTCCCCATTGTCCAGTATCCACACACTAAAAGATGAGCTCCAGATTTACAGATACACCACTGGGGTATTGTGATTATCTATAATTCAGTCACAAAGGGATCTAAAAAGTTCTTTAAGCCAAATGCAGAATGACAGCAGATAGCCCTATCCTAAAATGAAGATTTAAGATATTAAGCAGAATAACAACTCAACAAAAGAACATGAAGGGTCACAAAAAAGCCAAACTTCTATCGCTTCAGCTAGGTGAGTACATTCTCACTTCAATTTCATTAGAGTTCAGCACCCACGTCAATCATAAGACATGCTAGAACTTGGTACAACACCAGAGAGGGATGCTCTCAGGTTGTTGGTAGGAATCATGTATTTCTCAGCACCTCCTAACCTCAACAGACACAAAGCAAAACTACTTATAGTGTTTCCAGGCCCCTGAAGCCCTGAGTTTGCATGTAGAGCTGCCAAAGAAGTACATTTCTAACAAACTATCAGGCAGAGGAGTGTTTACAAATGAATCCTCAGTAACTCCAAACTTTTCTCCACTAGCTGAGCCATGAGTGCCTCTGGCTATGACATAGCCTTCAGTACTATGGTATCTTGATGGCCTCAACCACTGTCCCTGGGCTGGTGATGAGTCAAGGACCCAGGACCTTCGATTGCAAATAACATTTCAAAACCCCCTCCTAGGAGGCCCATCCCAGCTTGCAGGACTCTACATGGGTCAAGACTGATATTAACATCATTCATCTAAAGGAATATGTAAGTCAGACAGTATACCAAGCAAAGAGCTTAAGCAGTTCATAAGCCAGAGAAGATTCCAGCTAGGTCAAAAACCATGGAGCCCAAAACAAATAGCGAACACTAAATCACAGCAGCAAACATCAAAGTATCAGGGAGATGAACAAGGAGCAGTGGGCACAGTATAAATTAAAAGGAGTCTTAAGAAATTAACAAGTATAGGCCTTTGGGACTGAGCCACCACTGTGCCTGCAGAAGCATTGTGGATAAAATGGCCAGTTGCAATATCAGACCTGGGATAAGAAGGCAGACAGGGAAAACATGGAAATGATTTAAACCTATGCAAAGCACCTGTGCATTTATCTCTGCTAGTGCCTGAGGTGTACCAGATGCAACAGTTTATAATAGACTCATTTTAAAACTCCAACCATAGTCTCCCCCCTCAGTTCCACCGGGAGTTCCTAGGAACAGCTAAGTCACAAGGGAACCAAAAGATTAAGGAGGTTTTAAAATTTACTCTCCAAATTAAGTAGCCTCTGTTTAAGAGTCAAACTTGAGTGAGAGAATAAATTCCTAGGAAGCCCCAAAGGTGGGTGTACAGTGACCATACTATACTGCAAGAGGAGATAAACACAGAAAGAAATAAGATTTGACTAGAGGAGCCTTGAGAATTAGAATAAGAAGGCTAGCAGTGAGTGGGCTGTAGGTGAAATGATTGGCAATCATCAAATGGCCTGGCTGGAACACAGGAAGACTATAGGGGCTTTCATGCCAGGAGGCACGTTTTCAAGGAAGCTATGGATAACTGAGGCAGTGGAAGAAGGCAGCATTAAAAGATTCCCATATTTCTCTCACTGGCTCTTGAGACAGGGGACTGGAGGGGAAGAGGCGGAGCGGGGACAAGGGATAGAAGACTACAAATATGTTGCAGTTGTATACTGCTTGGATGACGGGTGCACCAAAATTTCACAAATCACCACCAAAGAACTTACCTATGCAACCAAATACCACCTGTACCCCAATAACTTATGGAAAAAAATATAAAATATAAAATAAAAATAATTTTAAAAATAAAGAAGGAAAAAAGGCAGCATTTAGAATAACTAAAATAATTGTATATCCCACCCACCCTTGGGAATCAGAATTCACAATTTGAGAACCAGTAGGCCCCTTAATGTGTCCTAAAATGGCCAAGCAATATAATCACTGGGGAGATTGTGGAAATTCAGCTTCCCAGGCTCCATCCTAGAGACACATAATAAAAATCTCAAGTTTGAAAACAACTGGTCAAGCACAGCTCCCTAACTGGTCCTCTGCATTTACCTTACTTCTTGCTTCTGCTTCAGGAAGCAGTCTTTTGTAATCTTAGATGTATTTGTTGTAAGAGTGCTTCTTATAGCTAGGGTGACCTTAACAATTTATCATCCAAACTGGTACACTTAGAGTGTGAAAGGAGGTGCTGTAGGGTAATTACTAAATTACCCTGGAACAACAGGCATAAATAAACTGGGATTGCCTCAAGCAAACCGCAATCTATCTGGAGCAAACTAAAGCCTCCCCCACACCCACTTATCCTCATTCTTCCTTTTGGAGCCATAACCATCAGTCTAATTTCATTTGATATTCTTTTAAATCAGAATATAGCTATTCTGGCATCCCTCCTGGTTCTTTAACCATTTCTTAGCCAGAATCATAATAATGTAAAACAAAATCAAATGTGATTGAAAGGAATGATGGGCCAAGACTCCACCTGCTGTCTTCACCTTGACCCTTGTGGTGGTGCCTGAGGCACCTCCCACAGCATCCAAGGCATTGGTATTTGAAAACCCTGCCGACTAAGTAAAGATCACTAGGTGACCTTTCCAATACTAAGCTTTAGATTCCTAGGTGACTGCATTTTGAATGCAGGAATAATATGACAAGGAAAAGACTAATATTCAATAGCCTTGCAATTCTCAGTATTTATACTGTAAATATATGCATATAAAAGTGCATACATTTTTATACCGTAGAGTATAAAAAATACAACATCCAAGTAAACTTTAACAAATTAACTAAACCGAATGTTAGCATTGCATTTGAAACTGTCCGTTTCTCTTTCTCTTCATATCCCCTTCTCTCTCTCAACCTCCACCCAAAAAGGTAACCACTATCTGGAATTTGTGTGCATCCTTCCTGTCACAATTTAACAGGGTACCTTTAATCAAGGCCAGGAAACTGGATGAAGTAGGGGATGAAGACCCCACTAACTGAAAAGGCAGCTCTCTGTCATGCATGGCCTACAATTGGCTGGCAAGACCTTGAGACTATTTTCCTTCGGAAAATATGAACCACTGGAATTAATGGTTCCATTAATTGAACCATTGGAATTAATTAAAGACCCCAGACTTGGCTATCTTCCAAGCTAATTTGATGTTGCTAGTACAGAAATGCCAATTCCACAACGCTGTGCAAAAAGCTTAAGGTTTTGACTGAGGAAACAGGAGAATCTGGCACAGAAAACCTTCACAAACCAATGATTGTCCTGGTGTTTCATGCCCAGAAATTGACTGCAGCAGTCTTTTCAAAGAAAAATGGGGCTCATTTAAAACAAAAGCCTGACTGAAGGCAGAAGTTAACAAGAGAAGATACTGTAGACAGAGGGTGGAGGCTGGTGGGAAGCTAAATCATTTGTGGTCTAGCCCCTTCAATCATTAAGTCAGAAGGTATTTTTTGAGATCCTATGTTTTGCCTTGCATAGTCCTTGCCCACATGCTGTTTAAGCCTCATGTGAGAAGATAAATGCAGGGAATAATTATTTTATGAACAAAGTGGTATGTCATTGAACATCTTTACACACGTGTACATTGAAGAATAACAGAGTGCCATGAAGCTAGACAGTAATTGTGAGGAAGAACTAGTAAGTACAAAAGATATGAAAAGGTAAAGATCAGTTTGGCTGACATCAGAGAAATCTTCGTAGAGGCAGCAACATTTCAGCTGGGCCTTGAAGACAGGGTGGGAGATGAAGAAATAAAGAGTGGATGCATTTTTCTACTAATAATGAGAACAACCAGCATTCATTCAGTGCTGGGCACTGCGGAAAGCACTTTACATACATTATTTCATATAATCCTCCCAACAACTCTTGGAAGTGTAATTCTACCCATTTTACAAGTGAGAAAACTGAGACTCAGAGAGATTAAGTAATTTTTCCAAGGTCACGTAAGTAGATAGTAGCAGTCAGGATTGAAGCTCCAAATGTTTGACCAAACAGCCACCGTAATGCTACACTGCCTAGGTAGAGGAACAGAGGGAGAGCAAGCCCAGACATGGGAGGAAAGGGGTCAGCAAGGATCAGATGTGTTGAAGGGGCAACGGGGCATAGGTGATTGGTCAAGTTATTCCTCTGCTGAAAAGTTTTAAGTATCTGCCCCATCCTCTGCACTTTGCACACAGAGATGTTCAAGACTGCTTATTAAATTTAATTGGCAATGTAAGAAAAGGCCCCAACATGAGAAGCAATTATGTAACTGGGGATCTTTGTTTATTATATTTTCCAGTTTGGCTAATATTTTAAAGTTTCACAGGGCATGAACAGATTTATAGGGGGAAAAATATCTTAAATACCACGGTACAAGTTGGGAAAATGAGAGATAATGCAAGAATGAGTGTAGGAGTAGACTTTCAAAAGCTGTGAAGATTTTTTTTTAATTCATTCAACAAACATTTCCTGATTGGCCACTTTGTATAGTTTCTGTGCTGGGTCACTGGAGTTGTAGGTGCCTCCAAAGGGGCAAAACAAAGGGAGACACAGGATTCCACCATACTTTATAGCAAAATAGAATTCAATTGAACACCTGCACTATGCATTAAACAGTCGGCATTTATCAACCCCCCTCTATGTACTGGATGCTCCAAAAGATGATATATACACATTCTTGTCCTCAAGGGCCTCCAAGGGTAGATCCACAGTTGAACAAATAATTTCAACACAATGCAATGAATACCACCTAAAGGGGGCTTATAAACTAAAACAAATGTTTGTACCAAGGGAGGATGTAAAATCCTAATCTGTCTACATCTATTGAGTTCACTCAGAATAATTTTAGTGGTTTTCTGCCTCGGTTAATTAAAATGTTCATCTCTCTGTACTCCAAGGAGCAGATCAGGTGACCTCTTGAAGAACTTTGAAGCTCTAGGATTCTGTTTTTGCCCTCCCCTAGCAACTGAGAAATCAGGACATCTTTCTCTACAGGCAAGAAGAGGAAAACAATGCATGAGTGACAGAGGATTAAGTACAGTACTCAGCTTTGCCAAGTAGATCAGGTAATATTCACTAAAGGTTAATGTTAATTTTTTAACATGCCATCAAAAAAATTTATTCAGAAATAGGTCAATGTTCCAATTTTACAATAGTAAGGAAACATCTATGAGCTTTCATCTAATTGCTAAATTCCAGTATGTCAGTAGTGGTCCACTAAAAGTCAAATTTTATTAACTAGAAAAGGTAAATTCAAGCAGTAGTATCCGATCAGTTTGTTAGAAGTATAAAATTAAAAAAAATTAAAATTCAGAAAGTTCAATTGCATGTATTAAGAAAAACAATTTCAAACCAATGCTCAATGATCACACAAGAAGAATTATAATAGCAAAGACATTTTTTCCATTAAAATTACTAAAAGAATATAATCTCAGGATATAGCTTACTAGTTTGTGTGACATGCCAATCACTCTTTCTGGGCCTCAGTTTACTCTTCTATAAAATAAGGAGGTTGAACTAAAGGCTTCATCTTTATCCTTAGCAATTTAGAATTGTAGACACAGCAATTTAGAATTATAGTTTAGGGATGGCAAATATTTGAACCTCGAATAACACCTTCAGTGAATTGGTATTTATGAGCTGCCTGGAGGGTGGAGAAAGATTCTGTGGCTTAGTCCAGGCTCAGCAGGAAAGATCCGAAAACGTTTAGCAATATCTGGATGGGGTAAATGAGACGAGGGGCACACAAGAGCCAAGTTTGTTCTAGTTGAATCCTCATATTTTAAAATTAGGGTTCAGAATGTGGTTATTTGGGTTCATGCTATGGTTACAAAGAAAAGTAATAAGTAACACAATTCTAAGTTGAATTTGTATTATCTCTCATCTTTACTCTTTTTTAAAAAAAAAAAAACAATTATTGTATCATCTTGTATCTTGTCTCCAAAAGAAGTTAAAGTGGCTTATAATAGTGTTTATAATGCAGTGAGATTAATGAATAGAAAAAATGAGACAAAAGGAAATCTATTATTTCATTTCATTATACTTAATGTTGTCAAATTAACTTGTCCAAAGCATAGTTCAGATTACGTTACTATCCTTCTCAATGATTCTCCCCAAAGTCTTTCTTTATCTTTTCTTAGCTGCCCTTCCAAACTTGTATTCTAGTTGCACCATGCTACCATTCTCCTTACACAGCACAGTAGACACTCTTCAGGGTACATCTGACCAGCATGCAAGTCATCTCCCCACATCTAGGTACCTCTGGCTCTTCTTCCCCTGGAAGCAGTGTTTATTTATGACTTCACTCTCCTGGCAATAGTTCCTAAAATTGACATAATGTGGGGCAAGAAGATTCTCCTTGCTGCCTTTCAATTAGTTGGGGTAATCGTATTCAACCATGTGAATGGAAAAGCAGAGAAAGCAAGTCTGCAGAGAGAAAGAATGAAGCTGAAGCAGAAGGACAATACCTGGGTTCCTGACTGTATACCAATCTTGATTCCAATTACTTCCTAAGGTCTGGCTGTATGTCTGCCTGTAAGTTTCCCTCGAACACCCTAAATGCTAACAGTAATTTCCCCTTCTCTTAAGCACACTCTTTTTGGGTTACCGACAAGTCATAATTAATCTGCATCGCTTTCTGTGCCTTTGCCTCGTCCCACACCCTGCCTTCAAGTTTGTGCTCAAAGTAACTTTCTCCAGAAAGCTCTTTTTCATTCCAGGAAGTAATGTCTTCATCTTACGAATTCCTACAGTACTTTATCTGTATATTTCTTATGATACCTCAGCCTTAGATCACACCTTTATCATTACACATTTGGGTTTTTTTTTTACCATAGTTCTAAGCTTCTTGTGGGGAAGAATCAAGGCCTTATTCATTATTGTAAATTCTATATACAAAGTATGTAGTAGAAGTGGGTAGTTGTCAACCTTTATTTGTTTAAAAAAAATTGATGAACAAATGAACACCTTTTATTCATTCTCTACTATTGCATGAATGCCTAAGCCTCTCTCCTCCAGGCTGGTATTACAGAAGTGGAGATTTGATCAGCCAATTTACCCAGTTAATGTGAGCAATGTAGACAGACAAATAGGATAACTGTGGCCCAGAACTCTACTCCTGGGCCGGAATGATGCTGTTTAGTTGTCAATATTGATCACATTTAATTAGAAAATTGCCAGATCTCTGCTGTTCTTAGTGCTGTGTGGGCATCACCTAAAAGCAAAGGGATGACAAGCTGTTCCGAGCATCTGCGGTCTTTATGTAATAAACATGTTTTCATTTGAGAAAATTGGTGCCTGTTTCTGAGAAAGATCAGAGCCTTTTAGAATTTCGAAGCTTGTCCCCATACAAACTTTCTTCAGTGGTTATGATGAGGGAACTATTACTGTATAATTTCTAGAGTTATTAAAATAATTAAGTTATTAAAATAATTAATTCACACCATGTGAAGGAGTACTTGTAGAGTGGATTTAGAGTAGGGTTAAAAATCAAGATTAGAGTTTAAGAAATAATCACCTCAGGAAAAGAATGGAGTTGCTGGAGATGCATGTGACTTTGTGAAGTGGGTTATTAACCTGTTAGGTACCTATGTCCCTTCCACGCACTCCTTTGGTCTTTTATGACCCTATCAGAGCTCTTTCCAGATGAAAGCATAGCTATAATCACTGTGTTTTATGCCATCCACTCAGTTTCTCAAATAGCAGGTGGCACTCCTAGTGTGACTTGCTATTTGAGCTGTCTATATCTATGTTGATCCACCATCAGAAATGAAAAAAACCTGTCACTCTGAAGTAATAGTTAATAGAGGGTGAGGGTAGCAAAAAATGTAACTGTTTATTTTGCCGGTACTTATCATTTGAAATGGTCATTGAGCAGTAACCAATTTGTTCATCTTAGTATCCAGGCTTAAGCATGTTACATTTGCCTACAGTCACCAGTAAGTAAACCTCAGGTGTGAATCAGTAAATCATCAAGAATAAACCAAGGATTCAGATTATTTATATCTATGGCATTTTCTTATTTGTACTTATTGACTAAGGCTTAAATTATGAACCTGCAATAATTCATCCATGTTTTGAAAAGACATATTGTAAAGGCATAATTCACTATCTTGAACAGAAATAATTGATTATTATATCTTCTATAATTTGATAGTCTTTTTTATGTGAAAGGAACAAGTCTCATAAGACGAGAGAGAAATTTGAAAGGAAAATCTTTTCTTAACTTGTTAAATTCCTTTTAGCCACTTAGGATAGAATAAAGGAAAAATGCAGAAAAGCAAAAAGAAAATTTTTTTAATCACCCTTAATACTACTATCTTGAAAAAAGTAGTTAAAATTTTGGTTTTATATTACTTCAGTCATTTTATTATACATATACATATGAGTGTGTTTAAAACTTATGTTTAAAATTGAAATAATACATACCATTTATAGTGTTTTGTAATATGCTTTCTCTCACTTAACAATATAGCACAGATATTTATCTGATCCAGATGTGGGCAAAATTTCTGTAAAGGGCCAGGTAGTAAATATTTTAGGCTTTGTAAGCCACACAGTCTTTGTCACAACGACTTAACTCTGATATTATAATGGGAAAGCAACCATAAATATATACAATATAAACAATCTATAAATAATTGGACATGGCTATGTTCCAATAGCACTTTATTTATAAAAAAACAGGTAGCAGTGGCTCACGCCTATAATCCCAGCACTTTGGGAGGCCGAGGCGGGTGGATCACGAGGTCAGGAGATCAAGACCATCCTGGCTAAACACAGTGAAACCGTGTCTCTACTAAAAATACAAAAAATTAGCTGGGCGTGGTGGTGGGCGCCTGTAGTCCCAGCTACTCGGGAGGCTGAGGCAGGAGAATGGCGTGAACCCCGGGGGTGGAGCCTGCAGTGAGCCGAGATCGTGCCACTGCACTCCAGCCTGGGCGACAGTGAGACTCCATCTCAAAAACAAACAAACAAACAAACAAACAAAAAAACAGGTAGCAGACATATTGTGTTCATGGATTGAAAGTCTCAACATAATAAAGATACTAATTCTCCTCAAATTTATGTGTAGGCTTAACATAACTCATATTAATTCCCAGCAAAATATTTCTTGCAGATACAGATAAGATTATCCTAAAATTGATATGGAAAAGCAAAGGAACTAGAAGAGCTAAAACAATTTTTACAGGGAAAAACTGAAGAGGAAAGAATCAATGTATCTAATTTAAGACATATTTAAAGCTATAATAATTAAGTTTGTGTGGTCTTTTTTACTATACAAATATTTGTACATAATTATGAGGTATGTGTGGGTTTTTACATGTATGGACTGCATAATGATCAAGTCAGGGTATTTGAGGTGTCTATCACTTCAAGTGTGTGTCAGTTTCATGTGTTGAAAACATTTGAAGTTCTTCTAGTGATTTTGAAATATTCAGTACATTGTCATTAACTACATTCATCCTACTCTGCTATTGAACATTAAATTTTATTCCTTCTATCTAACTGTGTGTTTGTACCCATTAACCAACTTCTCTTTATCTCCCTACCCTCATCACCCAACACACTCTTCCCTGCCTCTGGTAGCCATCATTCTACTCTCTATCTCTGTGAGATCAACTTTTTAAACCTTCTACACAGGAGTGAGAACATGAGATAGTTGTCTTTCTGCCTGGCCTATTTCACTTAATATAATAGTCTCCACTTCCATCCATGTTGCTACAAATGATATCATTTCATTCTTTTTTATAGCTAGTGTTCTGTTGTGTATATGTACCACATTTTCTTTATCTATTCATCCACTGTTGTGCATTTAGGTTGATTCCATACCTTTGCTTTGTAAATAGTACTGCAACAAACATGGGAGTGCAGGTATCCCCTTAGTACGTGGATTTCTTTTTCTTTG
Source organism: Nomascus leucogenys (assembly GCF_006542625.1). NCBI lineage: Eukaryota > Metazoa > Chordata > Mammalia > Primates > Hylobatidae > Nomascus > Nomascus leucogenys. The sequence goes on along the minus strand of NC_044402.1, from coordinate 45,339,313 downwards.
GATAAACACCCAGTAGTGGGATTGCTGGATTGTATGGTAGTTCTATTTTGAGTTTTTTGAGAAATCGTCCTACTCTTTTCCAGAGTGTCTGTCCTAGTACATTACCAGCAAGAGTGTATATGTGTTCCTTTTTTCTGCATCCTCACCAGCATCTGTTATTTTTTGTCTTTTTAATAATAGCTGCTCTAACTGGGGTAAGATGAGATCTCATTGTAGTTTTGATTTGCACTTTCCCAATGATTAATTATTTTGAGCATTATTTCACGTAGCATTGACCATTTGAATGTGTTATTTTGAGAAATGTTTATTCATGTCCTTTACTACTTTTTAATGGGATTATTTGTTTCTTTTCTCTTTTTTTGACTATTATTTCAATTCCTTCTATAGTCTGGATAATAGTCTTTGTCAAATGAATAGTTTGCAAATATTTTCTCCCATTCAACAGTTTGTCTCTTCACTCTGTTGATTGTTTCCTTTGCTGTGAAGAAGCTTCTCAGTTGAATAACTCCCAATTGTCTATATTTGTTTTTGTTGCCTGTGCTTTTGAGGTCTTAGCCATAACATATCTGCCTAGACCAATGTCCCAAAGTGTTTTCTCTATGCTTTTATCTAGTAGTTTTCTATGTTATAAAGTCTTACATTTAAGTTTTTAATCCATCTTGAGTTTATTTTTGTCACTGATGAGAGATAGGGGTCCAGTTATAGTCTTCTATAAATATCCAATTTTCCCAGCATTGTTTATTGGAGATGATGTCCTTCCCCAAATGTATGCTCTTGGCACCTTTGTAAAAAATGAGTTGGCCGCACATGCATGACTTTATTTTTGGGCTTTCTCTTCTGTTCCATTGGTCTATGTGTTCATTTTTATACCAGTACCATGCTGTTTTAGTTTCTATAGTTTTTATATTATAATTTGAAGTCAGGTAATGTTATGCCACCAGCTTTGCTTTGCTCAGGATTGCTTTGGCTATTGGGGGTCTTTTGTTGTTCATAAAAGTTTTAGGGTTGTTTTTTCTATTTCAGTGAAGTATGTCATTGATATTTTGATAAGGATTACATTGATTCTGTAGATTGCTTTGGTTAGTATGAAAATGTTAACAATATTAGTTCTTCCTATCCATGAACATGGTATATCTTTCCTCTTTTGGCATATCCTCTTCAATTTTTTTTAATCAGTGTTTTACAGTTTTCATTGTAGAGATTTTTCCCTTCTTTAGGAAAATTTATTCCTAGCTGTGTCATTTTATTTTATTTCATTAGCATTGTAAATGGGATTGCTTTCTTCGTTTCTTTTTCAGAATTTTTTCTGTTGGCATACAGAAACGCTACTAATTTTTGTATGTTAATTTTGTATACTGAAACTTTACCAAAGTCATTTATCAGTTCTAACAGGGTTTGGTAGAGTCTTTAGATTTTTCTAGATATAAGATTATATCATCTGCAAATAGGGACAATTTTATTCTCTCTTTTCCAACTTGGATGCCTTTTATTTCTTACTCTTGCCTGATTGCTCTAAGACTTCCAGTACTGTGTTGAATAGGAGTGGTCAAAGTGGGCATCTGTGTTTTGTTCCAATTCTTAGAGAAAAGGCTTTCAGCTTTTCCTCATTTAGTATGATGTTCACTGTGGGTTTATCATATATAGCTTTTATTACATTGTGTGGTATGTTCCTTCTATTCCTAATTTGTTGAGAATTTTTATTACAAAGGGATATTGAATCTTATCAAATGCTTCTCTGAATTTATGGAGATGATCATATGGTTTTGGTCCTTCATTCTGTTAATGTGATGGATCACGTTTATTGACTTACAGGTGTTAAACCATTGTTACATTCCTGGGATAAATCCCACTTGAACATATTGTGGGGTTTTTTGTTGTGGTGGTTGTTGTTGTTTTTGTTTTGTTTTTTTTTTTTTTTGATGTGCTGTTGGATTCTGTTTGATAATATTTTGTCGAAGATTTATACATCTATGTTCATCAGAGATATTGGCCTATAGTTGTCTTTTTGATGTGGCATCCTTATCTGTTTTGATAGCAGGATAATGCAGAATAATCTGCATTGATTTTGATAGTCTGTTTTGATACCAGGGTAATGCCAGCATTACCCTGCTATCAGTGTACAATGAATTAGGGAGAATTCCTTCCTTTTCAAGTTTTTAGAATAGTTTGGGGATAATTGGTATTATTTCTTAGAAAGTTCATAGTATTAGGTTGGGCATGGTGGCTCACGCCTGTAATCCAAGCACTTTAGGAGGCTGAGGTGGGTGGATCACCTCAGGTCAGGAGTTTGAGACCAGCCTGACCAATATGGTGAAACCCCCTCTCTACTATAAATACAAAAATTAGCTGGGCATGGTGGCACATGCCTGTAGTCCCAGGTACTCAGGAGGCTGAGGCAGGAGAATTGCTTAAACCCAAAAGGCAGAGGCTGCAGTGAGCTGAGATCATGCCACTGCACTCCAGCCTGGGTGAGGACACCATCTCAAAAAAAAAAAAAAAAAAAAAAAGAAAGAAAAGAAAAATAAAGTTTATAGTACCAAATGCCTACATCAAAAAAGTAGCAAGATTACAAATAAACCATCCAAAGTTGCACCTCAAGGAATTAGAAAAGCCAGAACAAATCAAACCCAAAATTAGTAGAAGAAATAATAAAGATGAGAACAGAACTAAACAAAATAGAGACTAAAAAATTATACAAGGGATCAACAAAGTGAAAAGTTGGTTCTTTGAATAGATTTAAAAAATTGATAAACCACTAGCTAGACTAACCAAGGAAAAAAGAAGAGGTGGGTATGACTATAAAAGGGTAGCACAAGGGAGATTTGTTGGTGATAGAAGAGTTAGTATCTTGATTGTACTTGTAATTACAAGAATCTACACACACATTGTACTAATGTCAATTTTATGGTTTGATATTGCACTGTAGTAAGATTTAACCACTAGAGGAAACTAGGTGAGAGGTACAGAGTACCTTTCTGTACTCTTTGCAACTTCCTATGAATATATAGTTGTTTCAAAAGAAAAAATTAAAAACCAAAGCAGATTGCAGGCCATTTTGCCATAGTTTGGCTATAGTTTGCTATCCCCAAGATCTAGGTCATTAAGTGTTTTGATAATAATACTTTTATTAGCTGCATAATATGTTTTTCATTAAATATAAAAATTTATTGAACCCATTTTCCAGTTTCCAATTTTTCTCTTTATAAAGTCAAGACCTGATATATTTTATATCATTTTATACATCCACAATTATTTCTTCAGAAAAAATATCTAAAATTACAGTGTCAAGTTTACAAAGTTTATACCTTTAAACTTCTGAAATAACCTTTAAAATATGTATAACAATTTACATTCCTATCAGGAGTGGACAAAAAGGGGTTACCTAGTTTCAGTTTTCTGCATATGGCTAGTCAGTTTTCCCAGCACCATTTATTAAATACAGAATCCTTTCCCATTGCTTGTTTTTGTCAGGTTTGTCAAAGATCAGATGGTTGTAGATGTGTGGTGTTATCTCTAAGGTCTCTGTCTGTTCCATTGGTCTATATATCTGTTTTGGTACCAATACCATGCTGTTTTGGTTACTGTAGCCTTGTAGTATAGTTTAAGGCCAGGTAGTGTGATGCCTCCAGCTTTGTTCTTTTTGCTTAGGATTGTCTTGGCTATACAGGCTTCTTTTTGGTTCCATATGAAATTTAAAGTAGTTTTTGCTAATTCTGTGAAGAATGTCAATGTTAGTTTGATGGGAATAGCATTGAATCTAGAAATTACTTTGGACAGTATGGCCATTTTCAAAATATTGTTTCTTCCTATCCATGAGGATGGAATGTTTTTGCATTTGTTTGTGTCCTCTCTGATTTCTTTGAGCAGTAGTGGTAGCTCTCTTTGAAGAAGTTTTTCAAGTCCCTTGTTAGCTGTATTCCTAGGTATTTCATTCTCTTTGTAGCAATTGTGAATGGGCATTCATTCATGATTTGGCTCTCTGCTTGTCTATTGTTGGTATAAAGGAATGCTTGTGATTTTTGCACATTGATTTTGTATCCTGAGACTTTGCTGAAGTTGCTTATTAGCTTAAGGAGTTTTGGGGCTGAGGCAATGGGGTTTTCTAAATATACAATAATGTCATCCACAAACAGAGACAATTTGACTTCCTCTTTTGCTATTTGAATACACTTTATTTCTTTCTCTTGCCTATTTGCCCTGGCCAGAACTTCCAATAATATGTTGACTAGGAGTGTTAAGAGGGCATCCTTGTCTTGTGCCGGTTTTCAAGGGGAAAACCTTGAAAAAGCTTCCAGCTTTTCCCCATTCAATATGATATTGGCTACATGTTTGTCATGAATAACCCTTATTACTTCGAGATATGATCCATCAATACCTAGCTTATTGAGAGTTTTTAACATGAAAAGATGTTGAATTTTATTGAAGGCCTTTTCTGCATCTATTGAGATAATCATGTGGTTTTTTGTCATTGGTTTTGTTTATGTGATGGATTACATTTATTGATTTGCATATGTTGAACCAACCTTGCATCCCAGGGATGAAGCCAACTTGATCATGGTGGATAAGCTTTTTGGTGTGCTGCTGGATTCGGTTTGCCAGTACTTTATTTAAGTTTTGCATTGATGTTCATCAGGGATATTGGCCTGAAGTTTTCTTTTCTTGTGTCTCTGTCAGGTTTTGGTATCAGGATGATGCTGGCCTCATAAAATGAGTAAGGGAGGAGTCTTTTGTTTTCAACTGTTTAGAGTAGTTTCAGAAGGAAGGGTACCAGCTCCTCGTTGTACCTCTAGTAGAATTCGGCTGTGAATCCATCTGGTCCTGGGCTTTTTTTTTGCTTGATAGGCTATTAATTACTGCCTCAATTTGAGAACTTGTTATCGACCTATTCAGGGATTCAACTTCTTCCTAGTTTATTCTTGGGAGCCTGTATGTGTTCAAGAATTTATTCATTTCTTTCAGATTTTCTAGTTTAATTGTATAGAGGTGTTTATAGTATTCTCTGGTGGTAGTTTGTGTTTCTGTAGGGTCAGTGGTGATATCCCCTTTATCATTTTTTATTGTGGCTATTTGCGTCTTCTCTCTTTTCTTCTTTATTAGTCTAGCTAGAAGTCTATGTATTTACAGGGCTTAAAACCTAGATGATAGGTGCAGCAAACCACCATGGCACGTGTATACCTATGTAACAAACCTGTACATTTTGCACATGTATCCCGGAATTTAGAGTAAAATAAAAATAAAAATTAAAAAGGGGGTTACCCATACACTCATCAACAATGTATATTATCTTTTTTAAAAAAAATATGTCTCTGCACACTTGTCAAAAAAGTCTGTCTGAGGTTTTTCTATTTTTTCAATTTTTTTTTATGTTTGCTCATCTTGGTCCCCTGCCTAAGACAGTCTCCCCTTTACCTCGTTAATTTGTACTCAACTTTCAAGTCCCCAATAAAACATCACTTCCTACTGGAAGATTTCCCTAATCCCTTTTTCTGGGTTAGGTGGCCCTCTTATTCACTTTCATGCCACCCTGTACTTCCTCTACCATACCAGTTGTGATCACAGCTTGTTTAATTGTGTATCTGTCATCACTAGATCTTAATCTATGTGAGGGCAGGGGCTGTGTCTCTCTTGCTCCCTCTTTTATGCACAGCATTAGCATAGTGCCTGACAATACATATTCATTAAATATTTATTGAACCAATGAATAAAAAGGAATCAATCAGAAATGGGATGTTCTGCTGTTTGAAAGTTTACAGCAATAATATGAGTACTCTGTTTCCAGCACCATGCAGGAAAAAATGGCCGCCTACCTATGAATATAAATATCAGGTCAGAATGGAGGACCACTCCTATATCAGAAAGATGAATTCACGAGATTATCACAGCTTTATGACACTGGTCATTAAGATTATCTAAATAACATTCATTTTGCTGACTATACTCCCTAAGTCACTTTTTAGTTATTTAGCTTTTAGGTATAAACTATAGACTTCCCAGATTGAGAATATGCATGTGTCATAAAAGCTTAAATTCTCTTGTCTTTAAAACAATTATATTTTTACTGAAAATTAATAAAATGACATCTGACTTGTGCATCCATCACTCATGAATTTTATTATGAGTACCTTCCCAAGATCTCTATGATAACCTCTTCTGCAAGGTGGCAATCACACTCATGTGTTACCAAATGCCATTCCCTCTGGAGACTCTGTGATTGTTGGCTCCCTCAAACTACAACAGGCATGACCTTTAAATTGTTGTGGTTTTTATACCAAATTTGTATTTCATTTGACTTTTTAAGATTTCAAATACCTTCTGAAACTCTTCAGGAAGTCACTAACAAACCTCTGTGCTCCAACGCACCAATAACCTCCTTCTCTGTAGCCCCTCCCTTAACCTGTCCCTCCAACACACCACTCAGCTTTTAAACTTCCTCCATAGTTGAGGATATCAGGTCTCACCCACAAATGCTCAGGTAGTCCAAACCCAGGTCACTTAACTTGGACTTGTTCTAACCCCTAATTCTTGGGCCATCCCAACCCAAAGAAAGAAGCTAATTCGGGACATGTCCCTTCCCCACACCAAAAAAAAAGGACCTCCTCTCCTTCTTGGGCCTTGTGGGATACTTCCAGCTGTAGATTCCCAAATTCAGCTTGCTGGCCAAGCCACTCTACACAGCTTCACATGGGCCCACTCTAGAACCCCTAAACCCAGCTTGCCCCATCAACTTGCACTTTAAAAAACTAAAAAATGCCCTTATAACGGCCCTGGCACTGGAACTTCCCAACCCCACCAAGCCCTTTACTCTGTACGCATATTTGGACTAAGGCCTTGCTCTTGGACTACTCTGCCAAACGTACAGCAACGCCCCACAGGCCATTGCATACCTCTCAAAACAACTGGATTCTGCCATTCAAGGCTGGCCATCGTGCTTAAAAACCATGGGTGTGGCCACATTGCTGGCCTCAGAGGCACAGAAACTCACTCTCTACCAATGCATTACTATATTCATCTTCCCATAGCCTACAGAACCTCACAAGCCATAAATCTCTTCTAACTGTCCCGCCATCCAACTTACAGCAGGTACCCATGTTATTCATGGGAAACCGTCTAATCACCTTCCAGAGATGTAGAGCTCTCAACCCAGCCACTCTCCTTCCTGTAAACACCTCCAACTCTAAGCTCTCTCACTCCTGCCTGGACCTCTTAGACTCCCTCTCCCCTACCACCTTCCAACACATTTCAAAAACCCCTTTTTGGGGAAGACCTACATGGTTCATTAATGGAACCTTTTTTAGGGAGCCATGTTCAGCCATCATTGCTGATACAACCTCCTAAAATCCAATGCTCTCCCACCCCATACTACCTCTCAACAGGTGGAGCTAGCTATCCTAACCAGGGTCCTCACCCTAGCAAAGGAAAAGTTACATTTACACCAATTCCAAATATGCATACCACATCCTATACTCTCATGCCTTAATCTTTCAGGAAAGGGGTTCTCTAAATACAAAAGGAACCCCCATAGGAAATGGCAAACTCATACACAAACTGCTGGAGGTGGCTAAACTACCACTACAGCCCATCATTATTCATTGCAAGGAATACCAAAATGCCATAACCAAGGGGAACTCTCTGGCAGCCCAGTAGGCAGCCCTTAAAACCCCATCATTATTGCCAATTTTTCCCAAAATACACCCTATATATACCCAGGAGGAACAAATCTCTCTTTCCCAGGCTGATGCTACTCGGGAAAAAGTGGTTCTACCTCATTGATAAAATTGCCTTGCCCAAGTTTTAAAAACTTTCTGTACTTTTATATGTTCACAGTCATTTCCATACCACACCTACTCCAGCTCTTAAAAACTTACATACAGTCTCCCACCATGGCTTCCAATCTCAAAGATATTACTAAGGCATATTCCCTTTACACTCAAAGTTCCCCTCAAGAAGCTATCAAATCACTTCCTTTCCCCACACACCAGGCCCAAGGACACCTGCCGGGGCAGGACTGGCAAATCAACTTCACAAACATGCCCCCCGTAAAATGAGTCTGATACCTTCTGACAATAGTAGATGCATTCTCTGGATGGATAGAAGCTTTTCCTACCACCAGTGAAAAGGCACACACTGTCGCTTCTATTCTCCTCACCTGTATCCCTGGTTCAAACTCCCCTATTCCATCCAGTCAAACAAAAGGCCAACATTTGTTTCACAGGTTAACCAACAGCTGGCAAAGGCTCTGAACATTAAACACCCTTCCATATTCCTTACCACTCCCCTGCCCCCAATCTTCAGGTAAAGTTAAATGGACCAACGCCCTTTTAAAACAATAACTAACCAGACTCTTTCTAGAGGTAAAAATGGCCTGGACTTACTTCTCCTATTGGTCCTCATGCGTTTGCAAGCCATTCCCCCAAAATCCCCTCAGCCTAAGCCCATTTAAACTCTTGTACGAACACTTCTTTATCCTCCAGAATATCCCTGTATCTTCTTCCCCTTTTATACAAGATACTTGGCTGGCATTATACCTTACTCAACATCTAATAAGACAGTACGCAAAAACTTACTTGCCCCATCAGGAAAGATCATCCTCCAGACACTTCTCCCTGTCCCTGTACAACCAGGGGACTGGGTCTGGATCACAGACTCCTCCTCCTCCCCTCTCCAACCTAAGTGGATGAGTCCTCACCAGGTTATCCTAGCCACTCCCACAAGGGCAAAGATTATATCCTTTCCCCACTGGATACACCATTCCAAACTAAAAAGAGCACCAGATCCACATCCAGAAATGTCCTCCCAAATTTTTCTCCCTCCCTCACAGGACCAACCTCACTTCACTTAACAAAAATTCCAGAAGTTGCCAATCCAGGAGGCCATGGTCCATAACACTCTCCACCTCCAATTTCAAATCTTTTTTCTCATACCTTGTTTCACATCTCTCCTGGTATTCCCTCCCCAAGTCCCTGGATAATCCACTCCAATTTCTCACATTAAGCCAGGAGCTATGGCTGAAGGACTTTCCAAAATTTCACTCCTACTGAAATCTCCTTGTTCTCGTTTTGTCTTCTTTGTCTGTGGGATACTCTAAGTCCCCACCCCTAACCTCTGGCAATTGAGCCCCCTTTGTCAACCTCAAACATCACCTCTTAAATCAGTCACATTCCCGTCTTTCTTCCAACTGTTAAATTTGTTGTCCACACAAAATCCAGCAGTTCACAGCCCTTCCTGTTAACCTAACTGCATAAGCCCAGTCCAGAATAAACCTGCATCTCACGTACTCAGCCAATCCATTCCCAAAACCTGTTTATAATCTTGCTTGGCTAAACGCCTTTCACACGATCTATCAAATCCACCCACATCATCCCACAGGGCTGTCACGCTCTTTCGCCTCATGGCCTCTAAGCTGGATTCTATAAAACACCCCTTACTAACCCCTCCCCTCTCTGCTGGCACCCCTCTCCATGTAGTCAACTCAAGGGCGCCCCCTGGAGAAACTGCGCAAACAATTCCCTCAACTGCAACCTATATCCTTCTGCCCCTATCAGGATCTCAATGGCTTAGTTACAAAAACCCATTTATCTCTCTCTCTCCAAAACCAAACAGCCTTCACCTCCTCTCCCACCAACATTCCCTATCAGGCCCTTACAGGGGCTACCGTTGCTGGCAGCTATTCAACTTAGACAAAAAAGGATGGGACAAAAAGTTTATTCAGGATTCAACCCCCACCTTCTCATGGCTTTCCACCATAACCTACGACTTTTGTCTGTCCACCCACAGTGTCTTCTTCCTTTGCAGTGCAAACTCTTAACTCTGCCTACCAGCCAATTGGTCAGGAACATGCACCCTGGTGTTTCAATCTCCAAACATTAACATTTTGCCTAACAACCAAACTATTCAGGTTCCTTTAGTAATCCCTATTTCCTCCTCCTCCACACACACCAAGCAGGCTGTACACTTCATTCCTGTTAGCAGAACAAACATCTCTGCTCTGTTGCACTTAGCACCAGGATAGCAGGTTGCCCCTTTCTTAGGGCCCCTAATTTTCTTCCTCAAAATACTAACAACTGGCCCATGTGTATTCACCTTCATATCCCGATTTACCTCCCAAAGGCTAAACTCCCTTATCCAGACAACACCCAGAAACACATTAATACCATCCTCCTCCTCCACCAAGTTCGGTATCAACGCCTCAAGGAAAACAACTCTGAAGTCAAACACCCACTACTTCAAACCCCAAACCCTGAGTACAGTGCCCCTATTCAGCAGGAAGCAGCCAGACGATCCACAATGCCCCTCTTCCTTTTATACTAAAGTAAATGGCAAGAATGTTAGTCCAAACTGTACTGTGTTGTAAGCTCCCTGCTATTTTGCAGACCTTGGTCAAAGTGAAACATTTTACAGGGGTTTGGGCCGTGAGAAACATCCTTCCTAACCACATGACCACAAGGCAGACAAAGGCCCAACTAAAGAAACATCCCTATCATATCTTGCTGGACAAAGGTCCATGGAAGACCAAGATGACATCCCGCTGGAACAAGGGCCAGAACTGCCTCATCATGGGCACATCTTATCAATATCCTGCCGGGCAGCAAGCCATACTGCCCAGACCCCTCCCACCCATACCTATAAATTGCCGCAGCCTTTAGGCAGTGGTGGGCTCTGGCATTAGGCTGGTCCCCCTCTTCTGTAGGTTTTATGCTGGGCATCAAGCCTGCATTTGCTGTTGAGCCGCCCTCTTTCTGTGTGTGTGTCTTTAATCCTCACCTTCTCTTCAAAACCTAACAACTAACAAACCTCTGTGCTTTTTCTGATTTAGCCGGAATCTATTTTTGATTGTAGTTGAATGTGATCTAAACTTGGGGAGGTATTTTAGTGTTCCTACTCCTGATCAGGCTGCCACGGTCTCTCTTTCACAGGGAGTTTGGAATGTGAGTCTATCCTTTATCACAACTCCTTTTTTTAATGTAAATTTGCTACTCATGTGTAAGAGGTTATTGCTTTTAACATACCACTAATTTATTTGAAGTAGTTAGGTTTATTGTATGTGCTGGTTTTTAGAAAAGATCAGAAGATATGTTTAGTGGATGAGAGTTTAGTATATGTGAAAACGAATTTCTTGAGAACGTACGTGCTAGGCCATGAAAGTTATAACCAGTCGCTGAGGGAGACTATGGAATGAAAGGCAGTCTGACCTGGAAATAAGGGGAGAGTCTAGAGGAGTAGGCAATATACATAGGAAACATACCAGAATTAGTCCCATTACTAACTTGCTAAGAGATTTTGTACTGGTCACCTAACCTCTCTGAACCTCAGTTTCCTCATCTACAAACCAAGGGAAGTGAACGAAAAGAAAGATAAATTCCCTTTCAGCTTGGAAGTTCTGTGATTCCATGACACAATTTGTCTGTCTTTTCAATATCCAATCTCAATTAGTGAAATTTATCTTGGAAATGCCCCTACAATCTACTTAGGATCCCTTCCATTAGACATCACTCTGTGATGTACATTTTTTTGGTCCAGATTCTTTTCCCTGTTCTCTGTGCTTAGTAATATAAGGAAACCCTCACTAGACTTGACTTCAGTTGGTCCATGTTAGCTCTCCCTCCCATCTCCAGCTTTCCTCTTCCCATTCCTTGCCTAGCCTGACCAGCTCTCATTCTTATGTTTTCTGGGCCAACTCTCTACTTCTATCTAAACCAATCTTTAGACCCAGAAGGAGGTCCAAGGCAGCACTCAGAATCTCCTTACCAAATACTATTCTTACATGTTCAAAAAAGCTCTTCCTTTTTATTCTAACCCGAAGGAGGGACCTTACTTGAAGAAACAGGGAAAGAAAACTTAGATTTGTTAAATACCTGCTGCTCATCACACTTATATATAATACTCATTGCAGCTTTTTCTTGACATATCCTATTTCACTTTTTTTTTTGAAGTTGAAAAAACTGATCTTCAGGGATATTAAATAAATTGCTGAAATCAAGAGGTATTATCAGGAGATCTGGGATTCAAACTCCTCTACTGCATGACTTGAGAATTTGTCCTTTTTCTACCAGATCATAGAGTCTCCTATGTTCTGCGAAGCCTCAGAGCTCTGGAGTCTTATTTCAGGGCCCTCCAAGAAAACAGAATAAGAGTTAAGGTCCAGCTCTGTCTTTATTTAGAGGTTATCCAGAACATGTCCAGTGGTATTTGTTTTATAATTCTTAATAGTATTTGATTTGAGGAAAAAAGATCCCACTCATTTAAAAATGTTAGTATACCACCTGCTAAAGAACCAACACCTTAATCTAGAGCATCATCTTTTTCTGCTCATACACATTTATTTTCATAGACACTTGAGGTAATAGTCTCAGATGGAATAACCAAATCTCATCATTTATGTGTACTCAGCTACAACCTGAGAGGTAATGAAACCATAGGAGATACTCAACAAATCTTACTCTGTGCCATTCCTTCTAGAGCTATCTAAATTTAACTATATCAAAGATGTCCTCAGGGTGGTATATTAGGATCCCAAGACACTTATGGTTTGTAAAACTTCTACAGCTGCTGTAGATGTACAATTTTAATTTTATGTTAAATATGCTTAGAGCTACATCGAGTCACATACCCATCTTTTAAAAAAAATTTTTCCTGTATCTGAATCTGCCCTCTTCTTTTCTTTGAGCCAATGAGTCATAATGTGTGAAAATAAAGATCTTCATTGAGGAAGAATGGATGTGCTGCAGGCCGCATGTGTGAAGAATGGTAGATAACCAAACATGCTCCTGGCCAGTGTTCTTTAAAGTAGAATGTTTGGCAATTTTGCATTCGGAGGAGGGATAATAACATCCGAAGTCAGCTACAGGTCTTAGAAGTGTCTAGCATCAGAACGGTCAATATGTGAATAGGTAAGGAGGAAGCAGCAGCTTCTTCTGGGGAAATAGATAAGGAGCAAAAACCATCAGACAGCCCCAGACTTGGGAAACGGCCTCTAGGTGTTTGTTGGGCTGGAACTCTGGAGTACTGAGTTTTACTATTTCTGACCCTTTTATAATTGTGTTGTTCATCAAAGAAGTCACACTGGAAATGGAGAGCTAGACTGAGTGATTTGTCTGCTGACTGAAAGTTACTTACAATTTGTCCAGCAATGGCATAGGGACAGAGATGAAGGCCTCCCATTTCCTCTATGGGACTGCTTCACAAAGCTGGAAGATGGCCAGTAGTCACCATTTTGATCTATGCAATCACTACAAAGGCAGTGCACCACTGAAGGGACATCCCAAGATTCATAACTGAGGTGTTTTCCTACCCTATGAATATTTACTGCCAGGACCAGTGCCTCTACAGGGGCATAACAAGATATCTCAGACATGGAATGAAATCAAATAAGATTGTATTCGTAGACATCCTCAGCATTGCAAGTGATGCATAAGAGGTATTCACAACAAATTGGTAACTTTCTTCTCTGAATTCATTTCAGTTTTCTTCTCTGCAAAGTTGAGATGCCTAGGAGACTGTTACATGGAGATGTCAGTATTCAGTGGGATCATACTGAAGATATGGCTCAAGTTCAAAACTGAGAAGCAGGTTTATACAAGTGGGAAGGGGTGGAAGTGGAAGACAGCCAATGGTAACCGTACACTTAGAAGTTGTATGTCTTTTCCCAAGGGCTGAGAATCACCCTGCAATCCTTTAGCCTTCTCACTTACATTTCAGTCACCAGTTGGCCAGTGACCTGACTATGGACCATGTTTACTGTATACATTTTACGATAAAATAGGCAGCTAAGAACTTAAGTCACTGGGCCCAGTGTTAGGAAAAGGAGATTTCTTTGAGGACTTTTTTCCCTCATAAGTGCCTATGTGCTTTCCCACACATCCCTGACCTGAAATCTAAGCTTTAGTAATTGCCTCAATATCTTCCATTCTCCATCAACAGAAGTGCTAGTGGCTCAGGTCATGGCCTCTTCTCTTCCCTTTTGCTTATAAAGAAGAAAAAACACACATTTTAGACTCCAATTATGAGTTCTCTCACTTGACCCTGCTGGCTTTGAAACCATGAAATGATCTCTCTCTCTCTCTCTCTGTTTCATAGTTGTCCTTTTAGAAAGAGCAAGTGAGATTCGATTGGAAAGAACATTATGAAAAAAAAAAATTGGAACAAAAACGGAAACGGCTTCAAACACCAGATGCCAAAAGAACAAAACTGGTTAATGATCTAACTTTTAAATATATTGTACGCTTTCTAGCAAAGAAAACAGAAGTAGGAAAACAGGCAACATAAATGTGTCATGATGTCCACCAACTTAAAAAAACATTGCATTCTAATGGGGCTGGGAGTGGAGGGAATAGGGAAAAAATACAAGTAATATTATTTGAATCCCTACTATGTGCCAGGTACCTCGAGATATATTTTAAATATTACTTCATTATCTGTAACCTCCTCATATAACCTCCCATAACATTCGAGGTTTGAAGAATTTAAGTCTCTCTCAGTTTGAGCATTGGGACCTATTAGCTAACCATAATAAAAGCCGTTTTACTATTCCTTTAAAAATAAAAATGGAAATTCTGTTCAAGAGGATGTGTCAAGAGTCCCCATGTTTAGACATTCACTAAAAGGATTCATGAGACTCAGATATAGTTGTACTCATGGCTAAGATTTATTACAGCAAAGTCCTAAACAGCCGGATCAGAAGGGGACATATGCATTCAGAGTAATCCATAAGCAGGTTTGCTTAGGCTATTCCCTCCCATGAGGGGTCATACAGAGTACGCTTTCCCCAGCAATGAAAATGCAATATGCATATTGTGTGTCTGCTCAAGCAAGCCCATAGAGACTCAGTGCCCAAGATTTTTATTGGGGGCTGTCACATGGACACTCTCTGCCTAATACATACCAAAATTCCAGTCTTCCAGAAGGAACACACGTATTTAGCATAATCATATATAGTATAGTCCAGGCACAGTCAACCAACCTTATCAGTTAACTGTTGACGGGCACTGCTCTGACAGCCAAGTTCCCAGATGCCAGCCAAAAATCACCTTGAAAGCAGGACTCCAAAGATAGCTATTGCAGGAGTGCTATGTTAACTCTTCTCTGAACAGATGGTGTAGTAAGTTAATGCTTTCATGTATATTCCTGCCCACTACCACCATCCTTTTCCAAACACATGGTGATGATAGATAAAAATATGAAAAGGTAAAGTAAAAAAGATAACTGGGCTCGAAAAATAATCTTTATGGACCAGAAACAACATTGTAAAGATACAGCAATGTAGAGCTATAAGTGAGACTGAAGCACAGTATGTAACTACAATGAACCATGAAGAATGCAACAGTATTGGAATAGACTAGAGTATAAAGTCACAAATTTATTTATGGAATATTAGACCTACGTTGGAAATATTAGACCTACATGGAGTATTAGACCTACAATGGAAAAGTTGGTATTATTCAAGTTGAAAGTACTCTTTAGAGTAGCTCACACCCATTATGGCTATTTACTCAGATTGAAGCTAAGCAGAATTAAACTACAAATGTAAAACTTAACCAAATGACAGATCTGCTTGATCTCGGAATGCTTGATTTCAGAATAATTTGTTTAGTCCTCAAATGACATCAAATGTCCCACAAGTAGCTTTAAATGCAGCCCTGTCCAATAGAACGTTCTAAGATAATGAAAATGTTCTTGCTGTCCAATATAGTAGCTACTAGCCCCATGTGACTATTCAACATTTTAAATGTGGTTAGTATGACTGAGAAATTGAATCTTTATTTTATTTTAATAGTTTTATGTAGCTAGTGAGTTCTATATTGGAAACACATTTTCTAATGGGTTCACTGCCTTGTTTACTCCTTTCAAAGGAGCTTCTTTCCAAATGTTTTTGACAGAGCTGTTGATTTTGAGAGATTGAGAGAGAGAGAGAGAGCATGTCTTGGGCAGAGATAGCAACACCATTTACAAATGTATGTACCCAATTATCAGAAAGAGAAATCTCAGCACTATTTTTGATCATCCTAACTTAGCTCACCCATCATCTCTTCACAATTGTAACTTGAATCATTGAAAAAATCTAAATCACATCTCATCCATTTAAGTGGAGGGGCCAAGTGAAATTTGTTGAGTATCTAACTTCTTGATAATCTCACTAAGTTAGCTTTTCCCTTAAAAAAGAAAAAAAAAAAGGAGGAGGAGGTAGTGGTGGTGGCAATATCTAGCAGAATCTGTATTATGTATGAAGAATGGCTCAAGTTATAGTTTACTTACTGGATTTCACTTTAAAAACACAGCATGGACTATTTTCCATTTTTGCCTATGAATTTATATTGTTGTGAAACTAAAGACTCATCAGGACACCATCTGAATTCTAAAAACGGTATTGACATGCTGAAACATTAGGCTAGGTCATGATGAGTAAGCTTCAGGCAGTGATACTCATTCACTCATTAACTTCATGATATGTACTGAATGTCTCCATTGTGCAAGTCATTGTGCTAAGTCCAATGGATGGTCTAAAGGTAAATCCCTGACCTCAAAGAATTCTGATCAAGAACCAGCACTGGGAGTAAGCCAACCTTTAAAGACATGTTAACACAGCATACTCCTGACCGGATTTTGTAAGTCTAAAATTATTTTTAAAATTAACAGTTAAAAATAGGTATTGAAGGATAAGCGGGGTTGTCTAAAGCCCCTGACAGTTCTCTCTAGGTTGACTGGCAATCAGTTAGCTGAGACTAGGGGCTGCCCTCCCCACAGAAGGAAGGTTTACAACTGACTTCAGTGTCTCCCAAAGTCACTAGTAATTCCTATAAGCAGCTGGCACTCAAGCCCAGACTATTTGGCAGTCTATCTCAAAATATTTGTCTCCAGTGGCAAGGCTACTCTAACACTTGCACCATAAAAATGTAGAGCAAAGGGGTGGAAACCCCCTCGTAGATACAATCCTGTCCCCAGGATGTGTCCAGCTGTGATCAGGAACACTATTTTGAGAGGCCAGGAGACCTGTGCATCTTCTGACCCTTCTTTTTGTGAATTCCAGTCTGTGCTATGTTCATACAAGCCATTTCAAAAAATAATACTATGGAAATGCCTTCATACTTTATTTTTTAATTTTCCATTTTGGATATCTCCATGTTTTTTTACTAACAGATAAAAGTTGGAATAGTCTACCTTTTGAAAGTTGAAAATCAAAGGAAGTGGGGAGGAAGGGGGTGGTCAAGGAACTGAATAGAACATAGATTTGAATATGTAAAGATAAATCTAAAAGTATAGATCAGTTAGTGTTTCAATTCCAAAATCAGTTTTTAAATTGTCATTCTAACTTTAATGTATGTGGAATTTGTGCAAACAAGTGAGTATAAATATTTAGACATGCTTATTTAAAAAGCATTTACTTATACAAATAAATTTCAACAACATCCTCAATAATTTTAAATGCCTAGGTGTATTTTTATGAGCAAATATTATAATTATAGATTTAAAGGATCCATTAATTTGTGTGCATAAACTTAGGGGTTGGGGTAAAATCACTTTAACTACAGAAAAGTTCAAATTTTGGAAAATGTCTGTAGAAAGCTGTCACTTTCCAGATACTAGTCTTTGTACTTAATGAGGAACATAGCTTGCCTTCACAATTTTAAAGGCAACCTGAGGTTTTTACACATTGGTATAGACAAGCCTATGTGAGACCTTCTCACATCGAGAACAGGTTTTTAAATAATGTGTGAAAATTCTGATGTTGTAATATCGTTAGTACTCTCACATGACAAATAAGAGAAGAAAAATCAATTCCCACCCTAAGGATGAAAGAGTAGTCCTGCAGGGGCAATATACCAACTGAATGAACAATTTCAAATTTGGGCAATAGACTTTTTGGAAGAACAAATTTATATTCTTTGTGAAAATGCAGGGCTCAGAGTTTCTTCAAATAGTTTCACAGGCAAAAATCAGTAAATTTCTTTGGAGAGGGGAAAAAGAAATAGGAAAAGCAGTCAAAGGCAAAGCTGTGCCTGAATCTTTTATATTCCCCCTTCCCTAAGGCTTCCCAGAGTCCATATGACAATTATTTTCCTCCTCCATCCTCTCCAAATCAGGAAGCCTTCTTCATTTTCTTGGTAATCAGACAACAAAAAGGTATTTTTCAGCTTGCCCCCAGATATTTTTCGAAAGGAAGTAGAGATTCTCTCCCAGCATTGAAGGAAAACTCCACTGTGGCCTATATTATTCTCTGATTATAAGTAAAACTACTTGACGAAATATAAAAAGCAACTACCTGAAGACTCTAAAAAGTAAAAAAAAAAAAAAAAGCTTGATATTGTGTAGTTATGTGAGTTGTGTTGTCATGCTATTATACTAGGTCTTAGTCCTGTGAATTCTGGCTGCATTGAGATCTTTGAGATCTACCGAAGCTTGTTGCCAGAACTATGAGCGAGCTGACAGCACTGTTTGGTCTCAGTGACAGTAGACAGTACCCTCACACTGTGCAGCCCAGAGGGCTTGGTCGAGTGTGACATCCACCCACACTGTGCCCTAGAATGTAGTATGTGGAATATTTCCCTTCATTTGTACCTGCACATTTCTCACTTTCATTTCATAGCCTACAATATGCTGCTTTTTAAAACAAAGAGATATTTGCAAATTGTATTTTCAACACAGGCTGTCTTAAATCAAATTTTAAAGATTTTTTTTTATTTAGGACGTAACATTCTTATGACTTTTGATCAATAAATTTTCTAAAATCCTTTCAAAAAATGAGTATGTTTATCAGGATGGAATTTATATCTATATGACATGTGAACCATTCACTAGCTTACACAGTCAATAAACTTTCTATGGAAGGATAACATACGTATATTAACACCTTAAATTTCTAGAAAAAAATTGGCTTTTTTTTTTTAAATTTTATTGCATGAGGCTTTAAGATTATGTGAAATAGGCTTTGTTGAATCCAGTCATCTCTTTCAACATATACATATCCTTCCCCCATCTCTATTCACGTAGAAATTTTCCCTCCTACTCTGTCTTCTTTAGGGGACATCATCATCACCCTTCCTTATACTCCATTCTGCTATTCATTACTGGAGCACCCTGAAGTTGTGCTTTTGTAAAACATATATTTGTTATAATTACATGTAAATGTCTATATTCCCATTTTACACTAAATTCTATAAGGACATTGAATATGTTTGTTTTGTTTATACTTATTTTTTATTATCTAGCATAGTGTCTGGTATATAGGAGGAAATCAATAAATGTGCTTCAATGGATGAAAAACTAAATGTGCTGTTGCCACCAAGGAAAAACTGCCTCCAAATTACATGTATCGTGAAGTAAAAACATCCAATAAGATGAAGATATTGTTGACATCCCTTGAGGTAACAGCAATAGTTTTCATAAGATATATTTTCTAGAAAAGTATTTTCAACAAAAATAAATGTAATCATCTTCATTTTTATTAATGAATACATAATATTATATTACATCACCATTTTTGAGCTATTTGGATAAAAAAATATTTTATGGCCATACTGCCCAGAGTAATTTATAGATTCAATGCTATCCCTATCCAGTTATCATTGACTTTCTTCAAAGGATTAGAAAAAGTACTTTAAATTTAACATGGAACCAAAACAGAGCCCATATAGCCAAGACAATCCTAAGAAAAAGAACAAAGCTGAAGGCATCTATGCTACCTGACTTCAAAACTATACTACAAGGCTACAGTAACCAAAACATCATGGTACTGGTACAAAAACAGATATATAGACCAATGGAAGAGAAAAGAGACCTCAGAAATAACACCACATATATACAACCATCTGATCCTCTACAAACCTGACAAAAACAAACAATGGGGGAAAAATTCCCTATTTAATAAATGGTGCTGGGAAAACTGGCTAGCCATATGCAGAAAACTAAAACTGGACCCCTTCTTTACGCCTTATACAAAAATTAACTCAAGATGGATTAAAGACTTAAATGTAAAACCCAAAACCATAAAAACCTTAGAAGGAAACTTAGGCAATACCATTCAGAACATAGGCAGGGGTAAAGACTTCACAACTAAAACACCAAAAGCAATGACAACAAAAGCCAAAATTGACAAATGGGATCATATTAAACTGAAGAGCTTCTGCACAGCAAAAGAAACTATCATCAGAGTGAACAGGCAACCTACAGAATGGGAGAAAAGTTTTGCAATCTACCCATCTGACAAAGGTCTAATATCCAGAATCTACAAGGAACTTAAACAAATTTACAAGAAAAAAACAACCCTATCAAAAAGTGGGCGAAGGATATGAACAGACACTTCTCAAAAGAAGACATTTATGCAGCCAACAAACATAGGAAATGAAAGTTCATCATCACTGATCATTAGAGAAATGCAAATCAAAACCACAATGAGATACCATCTCATGCCAGTCAGAATGGCAATTATTAAAAAGTCAGGAAATAATGCTGACAAGGCTGTGGAGAAATAGGAACACTTTTATACTGTTGGTGAGAGTGTAAATTAGTTCAACCGTTGTGGAAGACAGTATGGCAATTCCTCAAGGATCCGGAACCAGAAATACCATTTGATCCAGCAATCCCATAACTGGGTATATACCCAAAGAATTATAAATCATTCTACTGTAAAGACACATGCACACATATGTTTACTGCAGCACTATTTACAATAGCAAAGACTTGGAACCAACCCAAATGTGCATCAATGATAGACTGGGTAAAGAAAATGTGTCACATATACACCATGGAATACTATGCAACCATAAACAAGAATGAGATAATATCCTTTGTAAGGACGTGGATAAAGCTGGAAACCATCATTCTCAGCAAACTAACACAGGAACAGAAAACCAAACAGTGCATGTTCTCACTTATAAGTGAGAATTTAGCAATAAGAACACACAGACACAGGGAGGAGAACAACATGCACCGGGGCCTGTCGGGAGGTGGAGGTCAAGGGGAGGGAGAGCATTAGGACAAATACCTAATGCATGTGGGGCTTAAAACCTAGATGACGGGTTGATAGGTGCAGCAAACCACCATGACACAGTAGTTTTTTCTAATTCTGTGAAGAAAGTCAGTGGTAGCTTGATGGGAATAGCATTGAATCTACAAATTACTTTGGGCAATATGGCCATTTTCACAATATTGGTTCTTCCTATCCATGAGCATGAAATGTTTTTCCATTTGTTTGTGTCCTCTCTTATTTCTTTGAGCAGTAGTTTCATGTCCCTTGTAAGTTGTATTCCTAGGTATTTTATTCTGTTTGTAGCAATTGTGAAGGGGGGATTCATTCATGATTTGGCTCTCTATTTGTCTATTGTTGGTGTAAAGGAATGCTTGTCATTTTTTTTTTTTTTTTTTTTGAGACGGAGTCTCGCTCTGTCGCCCAGGCTGGAGTGCAGTGATGCAATCTCGGCTCACTGCAAGCTCCGCCTCCCGGGTTCATGCCATTCTCCTGCCTCAGCCTCTCCGAGTAGCTGGGACTACAGGTGCCCGCCACCACGCCCGGCTAATTTTTTGTATTTTTAGTAGAGACGGGGTTTCACCGTGGTCTGGATCTCCTGACCTCGTGATCCGCCTGCCTCGGCCTCCCAAAGTTCTGGGATTACAAGCGTGAGCCACCACGCCCGGCTGGAATGCTTGTCATTTTTGCACATTGATTTTGTATCCTGAGACTTTGCTGAAGTTGCTTATTAGCTTAAAAAGTTTTGGGGCTCAGATGACGGGGTTTCTAAATATAGAATCACATCATCTGCCAACAGAAACAATTTGACTTCCTCTCTTTCTATTTGAATATGCTTTGTTTCTTTCTCTTGACTGATTGCCCTGGCCAGAACTTCCAACAATATGTTGAATAGGAGTGGTGAGAGAGGAGATCCTTGTCTTGTGCCAGTTTTCAAAAGGAGTGCTTCTAGCTTTTGCCCATTCAGTATGATATTAGCTATGGGTTTGTCATAAATAGCTCTTATTATTTTGAGGTATGTTCAATACCTAGTTTACTGAGAGTTTTTAACATAAAATATCTATTTGATTCATATATATATATATATATATATAAATTCTTTGATGAGGTCTTCCATCTTTTTTTTAGAGACAAAGTCTCGCTCTATGCTAGAGTGCAATGGCATGACCTTAGCTTACTGCAACCTCTGCCTCCCGGGTTCAAGTGATTCTCCTGCCCCAGCCTCCCGAGTAGCTGGGACTACAGGTGTGTGCCACCATGCCCAGCTAATTTTGTTGTATTTTTAGTAGAGATAGGGTTTCACCATGTTAGCCAGGATGGTCTTGATCCCTTGACCTCATGATCCGCCCACCTTGGTATCCCAAAGTGCTGGGATTACAGGCATGAGCCACCGCGTGCGGTCCTTCCATCTCTTCATCTATTTCGCTCATCTTTCCCTCTATCTTGGGGGCATATTATAAAGTCCTTCTACTAATTCCAATAGCTAAATCACCTGTTGATCTCTTTCTGTTGTTGTGTGTTGATTTTTATTGTTGTTTTTTAATCTCAGATTTTAGGCTATAGTCCTGTATCTTGGCATGCCTAGGAATATTTTATTAAATGTTAGGCATTATCTTTAAAAAGAGAGAGAGAGTGTACATGAATTATTTTTCTTTCCTCTACTACTGAGTTGAATCAGAACTGGTTGGTAATTCTGATAAGGTTTCATTTTCCTTTTCCTTTAGTTCACCTCTGCTCTTAAGGTGTGAGCTTCCTAGGTTTCAGACTTGAGATTAGTGCATTTACCAGGGCCATTTCACTTGGTAGTTCCTAAATTCTAATCTTTCCACATCAATGCCTTGAAGCTGCTAACATAACTTGCTTTGTTTTTCAGAGGCTTTCTGCTTGGTTTCATGGCCTCCTGCCTCTTGTAGTTTCAAAATTCAACAAATACGTTAAAACAGAAATGAGCCTTTATCAGGCTGAGTTCTCCACACCTCCCTTCTCTTTGGAATCTTGGGCCCCAAAGTCTCCATTTTTGCCTCTCCAGCCCCACAAGATTTACCAAAACTCTACTGGTTACTTCAACCCTCAACACAGTCCCTCTGCCTAGGAAAATCATGGGTTCTCAGCCTCTTGCCCTGTACCCCCAATAAGCAAACATCCCCAGGAAGCAATTGTGGCTGCAGAAGGTTAGATCACCTGTCTTCAGTTCCCCTTTCTCCACAATCTTTGCCCTTGTAGACCTGGTTACTTTAACAGCTCTCTAATGTCTTTAAACAGATTTTTAAATTAGCATTTTTAATTATCTTCAGTGATGGCAATGATCTGCAATAAGCTACTCCACCAAAACTACCAACAGAAATCTTCCTTGAATTTTTCCCACTATATCTTTAATTCATTACAAAGACAAAAATATATGAGTTTAAAACATTTTTAAACAAATAATAAAGGATGTATAATGAAAAATAAGATGTAAAAGACTTCTATCAATTAATTTTCTAATTGTTTATATGTATTTTTGATTATTAAGTTATATCAAGTTCTGTTTGTTATATTTATCAAAACTGTCAGCAATTACAGTTGTTACTCAGAAACACGAAGCCGCATGTAGTTGTTTATTCTTCCTATTGCATTAGTCTTTGCAACTGAAAAGTGTGGATTTTCTTAATTTTCTACCTTTTGGAATAATTCCAGGAGACTTTTTATATTTGCTTTTTCTTGGCTCCCTTAGATCTCTCAATTTTGTGATACTTTATTCATTGATTTCATTATGTGAGTAATTTAGTTTGAATTTGAATGGTTTTCACTGAAATTGCATCAATGTCCTTCTTCAGTTTACAAGTAAAAGAATAATTGATTATTGAAGCAATAAAATAATGAAATCCACATGTACCATTATGAGTTCATAAAAAATAATTAGGTATTTCTTTAGGTACTTTTACATTAGTAGGTACTTTTACATTATAGGTACTTATTTTGAAGTACATGGGATTATTCTGCTTACATGGTTTATGCTGTGCAATAAACATAAGTGCAGTCTATTTAAATTCTTCACTGACAATTTAATGTAGAAATTGAGCTTGAATAGAACTTTATAAATAATAATGTTACTTTCTTTTTAATATTGCCTTTTGAGCAATAATAACTTTTTTGCTTATAATCATTTGCAAACCAATAATAGTTTAAATATTAAGAATTGACATATATTGTTGGTTAATAATTAACTCAAAACTCACACAACATTCTTCAGAACATAATTAGATTAATATGCTGAAAAGATTCACATAGAAGCTAATTATTTTTCTTTATTGCCCATGTAACATGCATGAGCTTAAAGAGATGGGTAGAAAAAGTCTTTTGTCAAGGAAAGAAAGCAACAGCTATTGGTCTCATGTAACTTCTCATTTACAGAACCATAAATACCAAAATAAATGGACTTTTTCCCCTTTGAAGAACTTTCCAACCCCTAAAACCATCCCTATCTCCCCTAACAAACACACATCCACATACACTTTTGGGAGGAGCAGTACCAACTAACAATTCATACTAGACTGGCCAAAACCATGACAAACTTAAGTGTTTTATTAAACTATTGAAAAAAATCAGAGAAAATTGATGTATTTTCCAAGTAATATTTCTCCCTAGTTTTTCATTTACCTGAGTCTTTGGGAAGATGGACAGAATTTTTTTTCAGAAAGGCTGTGGACAGACTTACATTTTTAAAATGGCTGGTGCTTATACTCAAGTGGAGTATTAGTTGGGGGACAGTATTGTCCTTCATTCAACCAAAGAATTCTCAGGTTACAAGAGACCTTGTGAGTCATCTACTCTAATCACCCATCTGAGGCTGAAATGCTCTCCTCAGCTTGTTCAACATATTACCCAGCTGTCACTTCCAGTGAGTAGAAATGTTTGTCTCCCAAAGCAGTTTAGGACATCCTTAGACCATAAACTGAAATCTCCCGGAAGCTTTTTACTGGCCCTCACTAAAACCCTTCCAACAATATAAAATAAGACTCTCCCATATGCAGTCTTTTAGTTAATTGAAGACCTCCATACTATCAGACCTAAGCTTTCTCCTCCTCAACTATTACCCATTTGACATAGTTTTAAATTTTTCCTCAAATAAATATTTAAATGTCACTGAATTGGAAAGTACTATGTTTGGAGTAGAGGGATATTCAAATAATTTCTCAACATACTTCTACAAAAAGAACTTTGAGGAAGCCTCTATAGAGGAAAATAAGCCTTGATGAGAGTATTAGTCAGGGTACTCTAGAGGGACAGAACTAATAGGATATATGTATATATGACGGCGAGTTTATTAAGGAGTATTGACTCACACGATCACAAGGTGAAGTCCCACAGGAGGCCATCTGCAAGCTGAGGAGCAAGGAAACCAGTCTAAGTCCCAAAATCTCAAAAGTGGAGAAGCTGACAGCATAGACTTCAGTTTGTGGCCAAAGGCCCAAGAGCCCCTGGCAAACCACTAGCGTAAGTCCAAGAGTCAAAAAGCTGAAAAACTTTGAGTCTGATATCTGAGGACAGGAAGCATCCAGCACAGGAGGAAGATGAAGGCCAGAAGACTCAGCAAGTTGGCTTCTCCCATCTTCTTCTGCCTACTTTATTCTAGCCACGCTGACAGTTGATTAGATGGTGCCCACCCAGATTGAGGGGTGGGTCTGCCTCTCCCAGCCAGTGACTCAAATATTAATCTCCTTTGGCAAGACCCTCACAGACACACCCAGGAACAATACTTTGCATCCTTCAATCCAATCAAGTTGACGTTTAATATTACCTATCACATTGAGTGACTAGTAATTGTTCATTCATTCATATGTTCAACAACACAGGAGAGCACCTATTATGTGCAAGGCTCTGTGAGAATTCAGAAATAAGATGAAAAAAGTATTTGTTGGCTGGATAAGTGAAAGAAAAATTGGATGGATAAGACATAGCACATGCCCTCAAAAAACTCACAGTCTAGGAAATGTCAGTTCAAAAATTTCTTAATACCTTTTGCACTTATGTATTAGTTCACACTGCTATAAAGATGTATCTGAGACTGGGTAATTTATAAAGAAAAGAAGTTTAATCATTTCACAGTTCCACAGGTTGTACAGGTTTCTGCTTCTGGGGAGACCACAGGAAACTTACAATCATGGTAGAAGGGCAAAGGGGAAGCAAGCTTCTCTTACATGGCCAGCAGGGAGGAAGAGAGTGAATGTCGAGTTGCTACACACTTTCAAACAATCAGATTTTGTGAGAACTCTATCACAAGATAGCAATAGGGAAATGGTAATTAACAATTAGAAACTGCCCCCATGATCCAGTCACCTCCCACCAGTCCCCACCTCCAACACTGGGGATAACAATTCAATATAAGATTTGGGTGAGGACACAGAGCCAAATCATATCATTCCACCCCTGGTCCCTCCAAAATCTCAAGTCTTCCTCACATTTCAAAACACAATCATGCCTTCCCAACAGTACCTCAAAGTCTTAACTCATTCCAGGATTAACTTAAAAGTCCACAGTCCAAAGTCTCATCTGAAACAAGGCAAGTCCCTTCTGCCTATGAGCCTGTAAAATCAAAAACAAGTTAGTTACTTCCAAGATACAATGGAAGTACAGGCATTGGATAAGTGCTCCCATCCCAAAAGGAGCTCCATTGACTGAAACAAAGGGGCTACAGGCCCCATGAAAGTCCAAAACCCTGTCATTAAAACTTAAAGCTCCAAAATAATCTCCTTTGACTCCATGACTCACATTCAGGGCACACTGATGCAAGGGGTGGGCTCCCAAGTCCTTGAGCAGCTCTACCCCTGTGGCTTTGCAGGGTACAGCCCCTGCAGCTGCTTTCATGAACTGGCGTTGAGTGCCTGCAGCTTTTCCAGGCACATTGTGCAAGCTGTTAGTGGATCTACCATTCTGGGATCTAGAGGATGGTGGCCCTCTTCTCACAGCTCCACTAGGCACTGCCCCAGTGGGGACTCTGTATAGGGGCTCCAACCCTGTGTCTCCTTTCCACATTGCCCTCCTAAATGTTCTCCATGAGGGCTCCGCCCCTGCAGCAGACTTCTGCCTGGACATCCAGGTGTTGCCATACATCCTCTAAATTCTAGGTGGAGGCTCCCAAGCCTCAGCTCTTGCCCTCTGCACGCCTATAGGCTTAACATCACATGGACGCTGCCAAAGCTTGCAGCTTACACCCTGTGGAGCAGCAGCCTGAGATGTATCTGAATCCCTTCTAGCCACAGCTGGAGCTACAGCAGCTGGGATGCAGGGCCATGTCCTGAGGTGCACAGAGCAGCAGAGCCCTGGGCCTGACCCACAAACCATTTTTCCTTCCTAGGCCTCCAGGCCTGTGATGGGAATGGTTGCCACAAAGGTCTCTGAAATGCCTTGGAGTAATTTTCCCATTGTCTTGGCTATCACTCTTCAGCTACTGTTTACTTATGCAAGTTTCTGCAATGGGCTTGAATTCCTCCCCAGAAAATAAGTTTTTCTTTTCTACAACATGGTCAGGGTTGAATTTTCCAAACTTCTATACTCTGCTTCTGTTGTAAATATAAGTTCCAATTTCAGGTAATCTCTTTGCATACACATATGAGAGGACACAGTTAAAGGCAGCCAGGTAACATCTTGAACGCTTTTCTGCTTAGAAATGTCTCCCACCAGATACCCTAAATCATTTATCTCCAGCTCAAAGCTCCACACATATCTAGGGTAGGGGCAGAATGCCTCCAGTCTCTTTGCTAAGGCATAGCAAGAGTGACCTTTACTCCAGTTCTCAAAAGTCTCTTATCTCTATCTGAGACCACCTCAACCTGGATTTCATTGTCCATATAACTATCAGCATTTTGGTCACAACAATTCAACAAGACTCTAGGAAGTTCCACACTTTCCCTCATCTTCCTGTCTTCTTCTGAGACCTCCAAACTGCTCCAGCTTCTGCTCTTTACC
This sequence comes from Nomascus leucogenys, assembly GCF_006542625.1. NCBI lineage: Eukaryota > Metazoa > Chordata > Mammalia > Primates > Hylobatidae > Nomascus > Nomascus leucogenys. The sequence continues at coordinate 45,311,409 of NC_044402.1, read as the reverse complement.
CATTGCCAAAGTTGCTTCCACATTTTTAGGTATCTCTGACAATGCTCCCTTCTCTGGTACCAATTTTCTGTATTAGTTTGTTCTCACATTGCTACAAAGACATACCTGAGACTGGCTAATTTATAAAGAAAAGAGGTTTGATTGGCTCATAGTTCTATGGGTTGTACAGGTTTCTGCTTCTGGGGAGTCCTCAGGAAACTTATGATCCTGGTGGAAGGGTGAAGGGGAAGCAAGCTTGTTTTACATGGCCAGCAGGAGGAGGAAGAGAGCAAAGGGAGAGGTGCTACATACTTTCAAACAACCAGATCTTGTGAGAACTCTATCACAAGACAACAGTAGGAGGATGGTGCTAAGCCATTAGAAACTTCCCCCATGATCCAATCACCTCCCACCAATCCCTACCTGCAACACTGGGGATAACAATTCAACGTGAGATTTGGGTGGACACACAGAGCCAACCCATATCAACTTAAAATATTCTAAAATATTCTGAATATTCAGAAATATTCAGAAATATTCTGAAATTTTGTAAACTCAAGGGTTTACAAAATTTTACATTTAAATTAGTAAGCATACTTATGTCTTATGACTTAGGAATATTTCCAAGGTATGATTCAGAAAAAGAAATGTTCAGATTAATTTAATCTTCTGGTAAGCAGTTTACTGAATTATGGAAATCACTAATGTCACCTCAGAAAATATTAAATGCTATTTATTGGCACCATATTTGGAATGCAGTACTCAGCACTTCCCAGAAGTTCCATCCCCTGTAAACAGAACCTGTGTGTTTGCTTTCTATATTTGGCATCAGTGAGTTTCAGAAAAAGATCTTCCACAAAATCAATGAGAAAACATTTTGTTTTAAGTTATAACTTCTTAATTTTCTCAATTATATTTCACTAAAGCTGAGAAAAAGTAACAAGAGGAGAAGTCACTTTGAAAAGCAGTCTGGGAGTTCTTCAAATAGTTACATATAGAAATCGCATGACCCAGCAATTCTAGTTTTAGGTATATACTCAAGAGATATTAAAATATATGTCCACATAAAAACATATACATGAATGTTTATAGCAGCATTATTCATAATAAACAAAAGTTGAAAACAAACCAAATGCCTATCAACAGATGAATGGCTTAAAAAATGTGGTATAGTCATACAATGGAATATTATTTGGCCATAAAAAATAATGAAGCACTGATAGCTATAGCATGCATGAACTTTGAAAACATAATGCTAAGTGAATGAAGCCGGTCACAAAAGACTGCCTATCACATATTATATCACTCCATTTATATGAAATGTCTGGAATAGGCAAATCTATAGAGAAAGGAAGCATAAATTAATGATGTCTTAGGGTTGGTGGTATAGAAGATAGCGTGTGACAGTTGAAGGGTATGGAGATGTTTTGTGAGGTGATTAAAAGGCTTTAAAATGAACTGTGGTGTTGGTTGCACACATCTGCTAAAATACTTTGAATTGTGCAGTTTAAATGAGTGAATTGTGTAGTATATGAATTACATATCAATGGAATTATTACAAAAATGAAAAAAATCATTGAAAACCAGACATTTTCCATATTGCGGTGATAACTCAGTCAACAAGATCCTTCATTTTTCCCAGGATTTTTCTTTTTTTTGGAGGGGAGGGTTCTTTGTTTTTTGCTGTGGGTTGTAGTCATTTGTTTGCTTAGTAATAACTCTGAACGATTTTTAAGACAGTATTTTTTTGTCATGTGTGGTTGTGAATATTCTGTAACTTTTTGTAGCTTTTAAAAAATTTATGCTATTAAAAAATTTTGGATATATAATAGTTGTGCCTATTATAGCATACGTGTGATATTTTGATATAAGCATACTACATGAAATAATCAGTTTGGGGTGACGGATATCCTCACATTGGACATTTGTCATTTCTTTGTGTTGAGAACATTCCAGATTTTCTAAGTATTTTGAAATATACAGTATGTTATTATTAGCTACAGTCTCCTTATTTTGCTACCAAACACTGGATCTTATTCCTTTTATCCAGCTGTATTTTTGTACCCATTAACAAACCCTTTTTTATCTATTCCTTCCAACTACCTTTCTTTTTTTTTTTTTTTTATTATACTTTAGGGTTTTAGGGTACATGTGCACAATGTGCAGGTTTGTCACATATGTATCCATGTGCCATGTTGATTTCCTGCACCCATTAACTCGTCATTTAGTCCTTCCAACTACCTTTCCCAGCCTTCATTCAGATTTCAAGATCTAATTTTCTTCTTTAGACTAGAAAACATATGTTATGTAAATACATAATAGAAATGACAGCCCTTGATTATTTAAAGGCCTTGTTGTCACTAATCTGTCTGATTATGCCAGATTTATATTACTGCTTTTGTTTTAATATCTCGATATACAGGACCACTGTCAGGACATATTCCTTGGCATTTCCCTCTGTAATTGCCCTCATTCACAGACCATAAAACCAATGTGTGTGTTATGCTAATTTCCAACTATGTCTTCTTTATATATGCATTTCAGATATTAGGAAATACTATAACAGTATACTTAAGATTCCTCCGTATTCTTTGTGAGACAGAGTACAAGAAATGATTCATTCATCACATGACTCCAAAGCCACCACTTTGATTTGTAAACCACAGGGGATTTTTGTATTAGTGTTTGAGCATAGCCAGTTTCCAGTTTTCAAAAAAATTGATCTAGATACTTGCTTTTACTTAATTCACACTTTTCAAGGCAACAGGCCACAGTTCCCTTTGAGCACTAATATTCTGAAAAATGTTTAACCAGCTATTGCTTTAAAATGTTAAAAAGGTACAATAAATCAAGAAACAAATGAAGGAATAACAGAGAAAGGAAAGAAAGAATGAATGAAAGATAAAAAGACGTGGGGTGGCTGGCAAGATGGCTGAATAGAAACAGCTGTGGTCTACAGCTCTCAGCAAGATCAACACAGAAAGTGGGTGATTTCTGCATTTCCGACTGAGGTACCTGGCTCATCTCACTTGGAATGGTTAGACAGTGGGTACAGCCCATAGAGGATGAGCCAAAGCAGGGTGGGGTGTTGCCTCACCTGGGAAGCCCAAGGGGTTCGGGAACTCCCTCCCCTAGCCAAGAGAAGCCGTGAGGGACTGTGCCTTGAGGAATGGTGCACTCTGGCCCAGATACTACTCTTTTCCCATGGTCTTCACAACCCACAAACCAGGAGATTCCCTCAGGTGCCTATACCACCAGGGCCCTGGGTTTCAAGCACAAAACTGGGCAGCTGTATGGGCAGACACCGAGCTAGCTGCAGGAGTTTCTTTTCATACCCGACTGGCCCCTGGAATGCCAGTAAGACATAACCGCTCACTCCCCTGGAAAGGGAGCCGAAGCCAGGGAGCCAAGTGGTCTAGCTCAGCAAATTCCACCCCCACGGAGCCCATCAAGCTAAGATCCACTCGCTACCAGCACAGCAGTCTGAAGTCACGCTCAAACTTGGTGGGGGGAGGGGCATCTGCCATTACTGAGGCTTGAGTAGGCGGTTTTCCCTTCACAGTGTAAATAAAGCCTCCAGGAAGTTCAAACTGGGCGGAGCCCACCATAGTTCAGCAAAGCTTGTGTAGCCAGACTGCCTCTCTAGATTCGTCCTCTCTGGTCAGGGCATCTCTGAAAGAAAGGCCACAGCCCCAGTCAGGGGCTTATAGATAAACTCCCATTTCCCTGGGACACAGCGCCTCAGCGGAGGGGCACCTGTGGGCACAGGTTCAGCAGACTTAAACATTTCTGCCTGCCGACTTTGAAGAGAGCAGCGGATCTCCCAGCATAGTGCTTAAGCTCTGCTAAGGGATAGACGACCCCCTCAGTTGGGTCCCTGACCCCAATGCCTCCTGACTGGGAGACACCTCCCAGCAGGAGTCGACAGACACCTCATACAGGAGAACTCCAGCTGGCATCTGGCAGGTGTCCCTCTCGGATGAAGCTTCCAGAGGAAGGAACAGGCAGCAATCTTTGATGTTCTGCAGCCTCTGCTAGTGATACTCAGGCAAACAGGGTCTGGAGTGAACCTCCAGCAAACTCCAGCAGACCTGCAGCAGAGGGGCCTGTTAGAAGGAAAACTAACAAACAGAAAGAAATATCATCAACATCAACAAAAAGGACATCCACACAGAAACCCCATCCAAAGGTCACCAACATCAAAAAACAAAGGTAGATAAATCCACAAAGATGAGGAAAAGCCAGGGCAAAAAGGCTGAAAATTCCAAAAACCAGAACACCTTTTCTCCTCCAAAGGATCACAAGTCCTTGCCAGCAAGGAAATAAAACTGGATGGAGAATGAGTTTGATGAATTGACAGAAGTAGTCTTCAGAAGGTGGGTAAATGGGTAAAAACAAGCTTCTCTGAGCTAAAGGAGCATGTTCTAACCCAATGCAAGGAAGCTAAGAATGTTGAAAAAAGATTAGAGGAATTGCTAACTAGAATAACCAGTTTAGAGAAGAACATAAACGACCTGATGGAGCTGAAAATCACAGCACGAGAACTTCGTGAAACATACACAAGTACCAATAGCCAAACTGATGAAGTAGAAGAAAGGATATCAGAGATTGAAGATCAAGTTAATGAAATAAAGCGTGTAGTGAAGATTAGAGAAAAAAGAATGAAAAGGAATGAATAAAGCCTCCAAGAAATATGGGACTATGTGAAAAGACCAAACCTACATTTGACTGGTGTACCTGAAAGTCATGGGGGGAATGGAACGAAGTCAGAAAACACTCTTCAGGATATTATACAGGAGAACTTCCCCAACCTAGCAAGACAGGCCAACAGCCAAGTTCAAGTAATACCGAGAATACCACAAAGATACTCCTCAAGAGCAACCCCAAGACACATAATTGTCAGAATCATCAAGGTTGAAATGAAGGGAAAAATATTAAGGGCAGCCAGAAAGAAAGGTTGGGTTACCCACAAACGGAAGCCCATCAGACTAACAGCAGATATCCTTGAAGAAACCCTACAAGCCAGAAGACAGTGGGGGCCAATATTCAACACTCTTAAAGAAAAGAATTTTCAAGCCAGAATTTCATGTCCAGCCAAACTAAACATCATAAGTGAAAGAGAAATAAAATCCTTTACAGACAAGCAAATACTGCGGATTTTGTCACTACCAGGGCTGCCTTACAAGAGCTCCTGAAGGAAGCACTAAACATGGAAAAGAAAAACCAGTACCAGCTACTGCAAAAACATACTAAATTGTAAAGACCATTGACACTATGAAGAAAGTGCATCAACTAATGGGCAAAATAACCAGCTAGCATCATAATGACAGGCTAAATTCACATATAACAATGTTAACCTTAAATGTAAATGGGCTAAATTCCCAAATTAAAAGACACAGACTGGCAAATTGGATAGAGTCAAGACCCATCGCTGTACTGTATTCAGGAGACCCATCTCATGTGCAAAGACACACACAGACTCAAAATAAAAGGATAGAGGAATATTTAACAAGCAAATGGAAAGCAAAAAAAAAAAAACAAGGAAGGGGTGCCATCCTTGTCTCTGATAAAACAGACTTTAAACCAACAAAGATCTAAAAAGATGAAGAGAATTCCATAATGGTAAAAGGATGAACGCAACAAAAAGAGCTAACTGTCCTAAATATATAATAACCCAATACAGAAGCACCCAGATTTATAAAGCAAATTCTTAGAGACCTACAAAGAGATGTACACTCCCACACAGTAATAGGGGAGACTTTAACACCCCACTGTCAATATTAGATCAACGAGACAGAAAATTAACAAGGATATTCAGGACTTCAACTCAGCTCTGGACCAAGCAGACCTAATAGACATCTACAGATCTGTCCACCTAAAATCAATGAGATATACATTCTTCTCAGCACCACATCACATTTATTCTAAAATTGACCACATAATTGGAAGTAAAACACTCCTCACCTAATGCAAAAGAACAGAAATCATAACAAACAGTCTCTCAGACCACAGTGCAATCAAATTAGAACTCAGTATTAAGAAACTCACTCAAAACCGCACAACTACAGGGAAACTGAACAACCTGCTTCTGAATGACTACTGGGTAAATAACAAAATTAAAGCAGAAATAAAGAAGTTCTATAAAACCAATGAAGACAAAGACACAACATACCATAATCTCTGGGACACAGCTAAAGCAATGTTAAGAGGGAAACATAGCACTAAATGCCCACAGGAGAAAGCAGGAAAGATCTAAAATCAACACCGTAAGATCACAATTAAAAGAACTAGAGAAGCAAGAGCAAATACATTCAAAAGCTAGCAGAAGACAAGAAACTTCAGTTCTGCTTCAGCAGAACTGAAGGAGATTGAGACACGAAAAACCCTTCAAAAAAAATCAATGAATCCAGGAGCTGGATTTTTGAAAAGGTTAACCAAACAGACCACTAGCCAGACTAATAAAGAGGAAAAGAGAGAAGAATCAAATAGACACCATGAAAAATGATAAAAGGGAGATCACCACTGAGTCCACAGTAATACAAACTATCATCAGAGAATACTATAAACACCTCTACACAAATAAACTAGAAAATCTAGAAAAAACTGATAAATTCCTAGACACATACACCCTCTCAAGACTAAAGTAGGAAGAAGTTGAATCTCTGAATAGACCAATAAAAAGTTCTGAAATTGAGGCAGTAATATACAGCCTACCAACCAAAAAAAAAGCGCAGGACCAGATGGATTCACATCCAAATTCTACCAGAGGTACAAAGAGGAGCTGGTACCATTCCTTCTGAAACTATTCCAATTAACAGAAAAAGAGGGAATCCTCCCTACTCATTTTATGAGGCCAGCATCATCCTGATACCAAAACCGGGCAGAGACACAACATAAAAAAGAAAATTTCAGGCCAATATCCCTGATAAACATCGATGTGAAAATCCTCAATAAAATACTGGCAAACCGAATTGAGCAGCACATCAAAAACCTTATCCACCGTGATCAAATTGGCTTCATCCCTGGGATGTGAAAGCTGGTTCAACATACACAAATCAATAACATAATCCATCACATAAACAGAACCAATGCCAAAAACCACATGATTATCTCAATAGATGCAGAAAAGGCCTTCAATAAAATTCAACACCCCTTCTTGCTAAAACTCTCATTAAGCTAGGTATTGATGGAATGTATCTCAAAATAATAAGAGCTATTTATGACAAACCCACAGCCAATATCATACTGAATGGGCAAAAGCTGGAGGCATTCCCTTTGAAAACGGGCACAAGACAAGGATGCCCTCTCTCACCACTCCTATTCAATGTAGTATTGGAAGTTCTGGCCACGGCAATCAGGCAAGAGAAAGAAATAAAGGGTATTCAAATAGGAAGAGAGGAAGTCAAATTGTCTCTGTTTGCAGATGACATGATTGTATATTTAGAATACCCCATCGTCTCAGCCCAAAATTTCCTCAAGCTCATAAGCAACTTCAGCAAAGTCTCAGGATACAAAATCAATGTGCAGAAATTACAAGCATTCCTGTACACCAATAACAGACAGAGAGCCAAATCATGAGTGGACTCCTATTCACAATTGCTACAAAGAGAATAAAATACCTAGGAATTCAACTTACAAGGGATGTGAAGGACCTCTTTAAGTAGAACTACAAACCACTGCTCAAGGAAGTAAGAAAGGACACAAACACATGGAAAAATATTCCATACTCACCATAAAAAAGGATGAGTTCGTGACCTTTGCAAGGACACGGATGAAGCTAGAAACCATCATTCTCAGCAAACTAACACAAGAAAACCAAACACCACATGTTCTCACTCATAAGTGGGAGTTGAACAATGAGGACACATGGACAAAGGGAGGGGAACATCACACTGGGGCCTGTCAGGGGGTGGGGGGTTAGGGGAGGGATAGCATTAGAAGAAATACCTAGTGCAGATGATGAGTTGATGGGTGCAGCAAACCACGATGGCACGTGTGTACCTATGTAACAAAACTGCACATTCCACACATGTACCCCAGAACTTAAAGTATAATAATTTTAAAAATCTTCTAAAAAAAATTCCATGCTCATGAATAGGAAGAATCAATATTGTGAAAATGGCTATACTGCCCAAAGTAATTTACAGATTCAATGCTATCCCCATCAAGCTACCATTGACTTTCTTCACAGAGTTAGAAAAAACTACTTTAAATTTTATATGGAACCAAAAAAGAGCACATATAGCCAAGAAAATCCTAAGCAAAAAGATGAAAGCTGGAGTCATCAAACTACCTCACTTCAAACTATATCACAAGGCTACAGTAACCAAAACAGCATGGTACTGATACGAAAACAAGTATATAGACCAGTGAAACAGAACAGAGGCCTCAGAAATAATGCCACACATCTACAACCATCTAATCATCTACAAACCTGACAAAAACAAACAGTGGGGAAAAAATTCCCTATTTAATAAATGGTGCTGGGAAAACTGGCTAGCCATATGCAGAAAACTAAAACTGGACCCCTTCCTTACACCTTATACAAAAATTAACTCAAGATGGATTAAACACTTAAACATAAGACCTAAAACCATAAAAAATCCTAGAAGAAAACATAGGCACTACCATTCAGAACATAGGCATAGGTAAAGACTTCATGACTAAAACACCAAAAGCAAGGGCAACAAAAGCCCAAACTGACAAATGGGATCTAATTAAACTAAAGAGCTTCTGCACAGCAAAATAAACTATCATCAGAGTGAACAGGCAACCTACAGAATGGGAGAAATGTTTTGCAATCTATCCATCTGACAAAGGGCTAATATCCAGAATCTACAAAGAACTTAAACAAATTTACAAGACAACAACAATGCCATCAAAAAGTGGGCAAAGGATATGAAGAAACACTTCTCAAAAGAAGACATTTATGTGGCCAACAAACGTATGAAAAAAAGCTCATCAGTGTTCATTACAGAAATGCAAATCAAAACCACAATGAGATACCATCTCATGCCAATTAGAATGGTGGTCATTAAAAAAAGTCAGGAAACAATAGATGCTGAAGAGGATGTGGAGAAGTAGGAACACTTTAGCACTGTTGGTGAGAGTGTAAATTAGTTCAACCATTGTGGAAGACACTGTGGCAATTCCTCAAGGATCTAGAACCAGAAATACCCTTTGACCCAGCAATCCAATAACCGTTTATATACCCAAAGAATTATAAATCATTCTACTATAAAGACACATGCACACGTATGTTTATTGCAGCACTGTTCACAATAGCAAAGACTTGGAACCAATTCAAATGCCCATCAATGATAGACTGGATAAAGAAAACGTGGCACATATACACCATGGAATACTATGCAGCCATAAAAAAGGATGAGTTCATGTCCTTTGCAGGGACATGGATGAAGCTGGAAACCATCATTCTCAGCAAACTAACACAGGAACAGAAAACCAAGCACCGCATGTTCTCACTCATAAGTGGGAGCTGAACAATGAGAACACATGGACAAAGGGAGGGGAACATCATACATCAGGGCCTGTTGGGGTGGGAGATAGGGGAGGGATAGCATTAGGAGAAACACCTAATGTAGATGACATGTTGATGGGTGCAGCAAACCACCGTGGCACATGTATACCTATTTAACAAACCTGCACATTCTGCACATGTATCCCAGAACATAAACTAGAATTTTAAAAAAAGAAAGATCATAGGACAAAAAGAGATAGAAAAGTGTTTATTTGTAGCATTCACCAATTTCTTTCATATAAACACTTTCCATGGTCAATATCAGGCTGCCACTGCAACATCACTGAAGAGGAAACAGGGCAAGCATATGCAAACTTGGCCCTCAAGAGACATTATGAACTAAATTCATCATATCACTTCCTTTGGGTAAGTGTGTTAGTCTGTTCTCACGCAGCTAATAAAGACATAGCAGAGACTGGGTAATTTATAAAGGAAAGGGGTTTAATTGACTCACAGTTCCACATGGTTGAGGAGGTCTCACAATCATGGTGTAACAGCAAGGGACATCTCACACTGCAACAGGCAAAAGAGAGCTTGTGCAGGGGAACTCCCCTTTATAAAATCTTCAGATCTCATGAGACTTATTTACTGTCACGAGAACAGCATGGGAAAGACCGGCCCCATTATTCAGTTACCTCCCATGATACATGGGAATTGTGGGAGCTACAACTCAAGATGAGATTTGGGTGGGGACACAACCAAATCATATCAGTAAGCTTAGGAGGAAAATATACAGCATAAATATGTGGCAGCTTTGCAGTCCATTTTCAAGAGTATCTGCCCTTATCATCTGAGAATATTGGTCAGTGAATAGTCTCAGGCCTGAGAATCAAGTGAGAGATTGTGATTCCACTCTGATGACATAAGTCAAGCTGCTTTCTACTGGAACCAAGGGTTTTTTTTTTTTAATGCAGATTTAGAGACCTTAAAAAGATGCATATCTTTTTTTCAGCTTTATTGATGTATAACTAACAAATAAAAACTGTATACATTCAGGGTGTACAATGTGATGTTTTGATATCTGTATACATTGCAAAATGATTACCACAAGCTAATTAACATATCCATCAAAATATCAAGTATTCTATACAAGCTTAAAAAATAATATGGATAACAATTAGCTATAATTAGCTAATTAAAGTTAGCTATTCCTTAGCTAATTAAAGTTAGCTATTCCTTTTATTTGAAAAAAATATTTCCTCTCCCTGTTTGCAATCCCACCATTCAGATATTCACTGTTGACAATCTGGATCTATTCTTTAATTCTTCCTGATCTTATTTTAATGCTTACACAAACATAGTATGACATTTAGATATACCAAGTCAAACATAAATATGCCTAATCAGTTTAAAAAAAACCTTAGTGATGAACTCAAAATCCAAGATTCTTAAGCCTTCATACATCATTCAACTCATCATTCTTGCTCCAACATTTTCTTTTCTGCTAGTATCTTAGAAAGACTTGAAATTAGCATGGATTGTTTTATATTTGGGGAAAATAAGTAAGTAGTGAGTACTTTATCTTAGGGTTATTTGGAGTTTTCAAAGTGAAATTTTGTCAACTATCATGTTGGACTAAATAACTCTGTAAGAAGCAGGGTGCCAAGCAGTTAATATAAAGAATTTAATTTGTTTACTTCTTCAGAGTTTTGCCATTGAGCTTTCTGTGGGAAAGCTCTCCCTAAAAACAAACTTTATTGGCTCTAATTAAGAATGCATCCAGTAGTGTTCTCTCAGGCTCTGGATGCCTGCTGGCTTAATTTTTACGCTTCTCCATTCTTGATAAAAGTGCTGAATTGAATTTAAAAGTCTATTCCTACAGAATTACCCCTTAGTGTGCACACCACTCACACTTCTACAGAAAAGATTAAAATACTATTTACTACACATGGCAGACATTGTTTTTAAAAGATGAATGGAAAATGAGTCTATAGTTTAACAATAATTTTGAAATGAAAGTTTGTTTCAAACATATGGTTTTTGTTTTCTGGTTTGTTGTTACCCAAAACAAAGATAGAAGTCATCAACGAAGCCACAGAATTTAAGAAAATAACTGTTATAAGTCAGCAGATTCATATATTTTAATTTCAAAGGCCAAAAAAGTTAAAAGATAGAAGTTACCAACGAAGCCACAGAATTTAAGAAAATAACTGTCATAAGTCAGCAGATTCATGTATTTTAATTTCAAAGGCCAAAAAAGTTAACTTCTTTCTAGCCAAAGGGTATATGAAAAACCTTGGGATTTTCTCATTAGGTAGACCTGGCTACAATACCTTTGATTAGACATCATGAGTACTTTTCCTTTATTGATTCTTTTAATTGACTATTGACAAGATGGCAACCTTTGCTGCCCTCAGTGACTGATCTTAAATGGACTGTTTTTGTTTTTTTGGAACCTATTCAATATCATGCTAACTGATTATGTTCTTTCTACAATATAAGAAATTTGTTTGCCAAACTGCATATTTAATTATTCGTTACATGTATATTGTCTCCTATTATGTGTCAGTTACCATGCGGGATATAAGAGCTAAAAGTCCAATAGAAGAAAACTTACTTGTAAAAATAATTTAGGAAACAGACTGGCAGATGCCACAAAGAAGTGAAAGCCATGTACAGTATGTACAGTGAGGTACAAATGATCCCAAAACTAACATTGCTTGGGAGAATCTTATTAGATTTAGAGAAGGAGGTATTTCCTTTTTAGTTTTAATGTCTTGTATTTATCTATCATTGATTTAATTACCTACTTATATGAATAAGAGTTATATGGACAAGGAAAATATTTTTAAGGTGTTTTAAAAAGGCATATAGTGAAAAGTAGGATTCCTTCAACCCTTCTCTGATGACTTCCCAGTTCCCCTCATCAAAGGCTGGTAGGAGTATAGCGAAAAAAGCTACACATAAACAAGCATACAAACATACACGGGTGTACATACATACAGCCCTTTTTCTTTTTTTACACAAATGGCAGTATTGCTATTTCTTGACAGGAGACTGGCAGGTGAAAGAAGAATCAGACAGGTGAAGGTTGAATGGGTTTGGCAGTGGAAAAGGTCTTCTGGGGCTTCAGGGACAGAAGATGCATTGTGCTAATATATGAGAAGAAAGGAATTATGAAAAGATCAATGTAAGCTTTTGTTAAATGGAATAGTATTCTCCTTCAAGTAGACTGAAATAATTTATTTGGCATGATTACAGTGATCCCTGTTGGGCCATAAAATGATATGATTTCTACAAAATTACTGTCTGTTATGTGGAGAATAAGCAGTAATGAGGGTAAAAGTGTGAGAAGGGGAAGAACATTAAAGATTCTATGTGAGGACATAGGATCTTTGCAGTTGTCTAGGAGACAAATGATGGTGTCCCTTAGCAGTGCTGGATGCTAGCAGTGGTGACAGCTAGAAAGGGTCAGACTTAGGATATAATTTGAAAGTTGAACCAACAGGATTTACCAACAGAGTATGAGAATGTGGTTTGTGAAGAAAAGAGGGGAATTAAGCATGACTCCTAGGTCTGGGACCTAGGCAACTGGAGACATGTAGCCATTTCCTAAGTGGAGAAAAAATGCAGGAAGCATGTGTGTGGGGTTGGGCGGGGGCGGGGTTTGTGCATGCATGTTTGTGTGTGTGTGCATGGGCACATGTATGCACAAAAGTTAGGGTGAATAAAAAGCAAAGATGCTGTTTGGCTATGGTAAGTTTCAGCTGCATTTAGTGAAGTTGTCCTTAGGCAGTTGTATGTAGAGTGTGATAATCAGTGGAGAGTCCAAGCTTAAGATATACGGAGGGTATTAAAGTCTTGGAACTAAGGCCGGGCATGGTGGCTCACGCCTGTAATCCCAGCACTTTGGAAGGCCGAGGCAGGTGGATCACTTGAGGTCAAGAGTTCAACACCAGTCTGGCTAATATGGTAAAACCACATCTCTGCTAAAAATACAAAAATTAGCCGGGCGTGGTGGTGTCTGTAGTCCCAGATACTCAGGAGGCTGAGGCAGGAGAATTGGTTGAACCCAGGAGGCGGAGCTTGCAGTGAGCCGAGATTGTGCCACTGCACTCCAGCCTGGATGACAGAGTGAGACTCCCTCTGTCTCAAAAAAAAAAAAAAAAAAAAAAAAAAAAGTCTTGGAACTAGATGCGAGAACAGCCACGAAGTCAGTGTGATTTGAGAAATATGAGAGCCAAGAGCTGAACCCCAAGGCATAGTAACACTTAAAGACCAAAAAGCAGGGTAAGGAGCCAGCAAAGGTGAGTAGGCAGGAACAGCCAATAAGTACAGTGTTTATGAACCTGAGAGAAGAAAATATTGCAAAGATAAGAGGATAGTAAACCGGGCAAAATTTTTCTAAAGAGCTCAGCAAGATGAGAAGGAAGTCATCAATGAATCTGGCAACATGGAGATTCTTGGTGACCTTGAAAAGTCAGTATTAGTGAGTAGGGAAGCACAGGAGATGAAAGTCTAATTGGATGGGCTGTGGAGATGAAAGGAAGTGAGGACATAAAGACATAAATGAGATATTTTGCTTTAGAGGGGAGCAGAGAAATAGGGTGAAAGGAAAAATGTGAGTCAAGGCAGGGATTTTATCTTAGGATGAGAAATATTTATTTTAATATTACTGCTTATGTAATTAAGGTGAGAAATATAACAGCTGATTGGAATAATCCAGTGGTAATAGGGCACATGTGGAATACTGAAGATATGCAACAATTTTAAGAGTCATTTCCCGAGTAGATGAGAGGGAAAACGATCCAGTGGCAACTGAAGTTGTTGTCCTTCGTTAGCAACAGGAACAGTCCATCCAATGGAGAAGCCAGAGTATTTGATAGACAAGCTACATAAATGATAAAGTTGCCAAATTAATAACAGAACTAGTGGTAAAAAGGAAGATAGTGCTACATCTTCAATGAATGAGGAGTGATAAAGAGGTTGAAAGATGATTACAATAAGGAAGGTTTGCAGAGTGTATATTCTAATGGGTTATTTAAAGAAGATGCTTTTTGAGAAAGGAAGATGGGGAAATGTATTGGAAGTAGGAATAACACTAAACAGGACACTTTATTCTCCTTCATAGTATTTATATACATATGGGACAAAAAATAACCATCCCTTAAGAAGGAAGTAGAGTCCTTAGTATAAGCCAGGTTTATAGTTAGAACTAGATGAAGAGAACATTCAGAGAAAAGTTGAGGATGTGGACAGTTTTGCTCGTGACAATCTAAGAGTTCAAGAGAGCAAGCGGAAGGGCTGCAGTGCGTTTGGAGTGGTATAAGGTAGAGTGCCACTGGGAAATTTGGAATACCATGTGGGTTTTATGTTTTGGAAAATAAGAGATGACCAGGGAGTCTTGACCTTTTGATGTTGAATGAGGTAAACAGGAATGTAAGGCATGGTTAAGATTAGGTCTGATGGTCTCCCAGGGGAAAGTGGAAAGTTGGTTCTGGCAATACGGTAGTGTCCTTCTTAGGAATAATGTGCCATAGTTGGTAGTGAAGTGATGGATGGTCATGGTGTGGTAGCATAGGAGTGCTCTGCATTGATATTCTTGCAAAACAGAACGTTGTGTTTAGCTGACAGCCTCCCACTGCCTCACCTTAGCAAAATCCACCACTGTGCTCACCCCAAGGCCACATTCTTCCTGGGCTACTCCCAGCCAGACTGAGCATGGGAGAGTACTAAAAACAGGCCATTCCTGCCCAAAGTAAGACTCCTCTTTGCTCTGGGCCTCCCTATTGGCCCAGTCAAGACTTTCTTAGGGCTGCCCTATAATCTAAGGCTCTTCCTACCAAATCCTCTTTCCATCTCCCCCTCTTTTCACAGATGTCAAAAGTATTTCTAGGTCAGAGGTTTTTCTTACCTATAGCTGCCCCCTTTCCCTATTACTTTCCATAGGCACTTTCCGTAATAAACCTCTTACACTCCTAACTCTGTCTTGGCATCTGCTTCCAAAAGAACGTGAACTAACACACTTGTGGACTGGAGGAGAGGCTATAGAGCTGGAGGTAAAGTGTGGTGGATTTTACCAGGAATCACAGAACTCCAAGGGCTTCTTTTGGCTCTCATAGACATGTTATGATCAGGGATGAACTAGTTTACCAGGAATAATGGATTTTCTGTAATCCTGCTATAGATGGCATCACAGCCAGGATAAGGCATAACTGTTCTATTACTATGCGTATTATTATCCTCCTTGTATGCCAAGTTAGAAATGCTATAAAGTAGCCATCAAGAAAGTCAGGAAAAATGTTTTGAGGGCTTACTCTGTATCACTCATTTGTCTGGTGACTCTCTCATTCATTCAGAGTACTTTCACAGAGTATCAAGGTTTATAGGACACCATCGTGAGACAAAATCAGGGCTGACACTTACTTTTTAAAAATAATTTACATCTTGCCTTATAGCAAGGTGCTTATAGCACCACTGTGTCTGTCTTAAAGTAAACATGTTCACAGTCTGCCACCTGATATAAATTCTTCGTACTATCTTGCTGACTGGATGTTTCCTGCTTCTCCCAGCTGCATCTCAATCTTCCTCCTTGAATGGACCTAACAAAGGGTCTCTTTCTTGCTATTGCGTGTTGGGAATGTTTCAAAACTGATAACATACCTCCAGGACACTAGAACACACAAAAATCGGTGCCTCATGAAAGGAATTGCTTGTGTTGCCCACTTCAGGAGTTCTTGCCTAACAGGTATTTCTGCAGTTTCCCAGTAGAGAGCCCAGCCTGAGTGAAGCTAAGAAAATGTGAGCCCTCAACTCATGAGACACAGCACTGTGGGGTTCAGTTTCCTTTGAACTCTTGGATTACTTATTTGATTTTTTTTCCTGCCCTTTTCTGGAATGACGGCTGCTTAAAATCTCAAACCTCCTATACCTTTTTATTCTTCTCCTTAGTGAAAGGCTTAATTAGGAGCAAAATGTGTCTTTGCATCATAAACACATTTTAGAAGTTAACAGGAGTCCCTGGCCCCTGCTATAATGCTAGCCAAATGTGTTAAAATCGGTAGTTTGATGTTGCCCATAGAGACAGCTGGAGGATGGGGGAGGGGGAGATCCAGGGAGTGTCTCACAGCTGGAGAACCCAGCAGGAAATTGCACTATTGGAGACTTGCAACTAAGCAAACAACTAAATAGGAAAACAAAGAGAGAGAGAGAATGTGAATGAGAAAGAATGTATATGAAACCAGCCCAGCCACATCATAGAACTGGTAAGGGGATACAGCTCTCTACGTAGATAAAATAATTAAAAATAATTATCTGAGAATTGTCTAATCAGACAATTCCATTTACTGAAAGTGAATACAAAAATCCACTAAGTGCATACTATTCTAACTTCTGTGCATGTGTGCTGTGGTATTATTCAAAAGTTTAATGAGCTCACTTGTAGAAACTTAGAAGCCATTTACTATGGACTTTAGCTGTAAAATTGCAAGAGCTGGACAATTTGTAATGCCCTTTAACCTACATGTGCCACTCCAGAGAATAGAGCACAAGAAAATAGCATATGAATGAAGGTAGGTATTCCTATCTATTAACTCTAAGGGCAAAAGATTTTCAACCTAATGGAAATTGTTTTATAAATGATATAATACCAACACACACAAAGAAACTATGAAGATTATTTGCATTTAAGAATTAATTTTTATGTGTTACACAGTGTTAAGTGAATCATTCCCTGCTGTCTTCAGAACATCAATAGATGGGAAATAACACTAAAGAAGAATGTTAGTTTCATCCATATTAAGAATAATAGAACTGTCCCAGTGATTATTAATTTCACTGTTACCGGACATCCCAAGAGAGGGGTCTTGGATCTTGTGCAAGAAAGAATTCAGGACAAGTCCATAAAGTGAAAGCAAGTTTATTAGGAAAGTAAAGGAATGAAAGAATGGCTACTCCATAGGCAGAGCAGCCCAGAGGGCTGTGGGTTGCCCATGATTTTTATGGTTATTTCTTGATTATCTGCTGAACCGAGGAGTGGATTATTCATGCCTGCCCTTTTCAGAGCATATAAGGTTAACTTCCTGATGTTGCCATGGCATTTGTAAACTGTCATGGCGCTGGTGGGAGTGTAGCAGTGAAGACAACCAGAGGTCACTCTCATCTCCATCTTGCTTTTGTTTAGCATGTTTAAAAGTTTGAGAAATGCTTCAATTTTTAAAAGTTGCTAATGTTTAAACTAGCATATGTGATATACCTCCCAATATCCAATCCTAATTCCATGACAAAATCCAGTTAGCATCCGTGGAATAAATCTTTGGTAGAAGTTTCTGAATCTATGAATTATCTCTGAGCATAGAGATGGGAAACACTGCTTTTTCTTTCTTCCTCACCTTGTAGACAGTGACTGCAGTTCATAGAAAAGTGAGGAAGAAAAGAAAGAGGCTAAATGAAAAGGCTATAACAGAAATTGGACAGGATGAAAGTGGGGAGAGAGAGTACAAAGTAGCTAGAAAATCAGTATAGTGCTGTTTCCTGGAGGCCAAAAATGGTGCCTCAAAAGGCAAACATGCAAGTGAAACCATCACATCAAAGGAGAGACTTGTGACCCAGCTCAGCTGCTCACAAAGCTTATTTACCAAAAAGATTTTGGCTAAAAGGCCCAATGGTTAGAGCATAGAAGATGAGTAAAAGGCAAAGATTCATTCAGACAAGATGGGGACACATTATTTAGGTCTGGCTATGGGATAGGAGAGGGAGAAGGATCTTAAAACTTTACAGAAAAAAAATTCTTAGTTTTTTCTCTGAGAAGATAATCAGTGGCCTTGGTTGCAGGTAGTATGAAAAGTAAGGGTCTAAAATAGAACCAAGGAAGGAAACAGAAATGCTCCCAGGTGGGTTGAAAAACTGCCTTGCCAAGCTCCATAGAGCATCAGTATATCAAATGAGCATTCAAGGTCCAGGTCTGTCAATCCCACTCCCTTCAGAAGCAATGGGTTTTTAAAAATGCATCTATGCTATATTTAAATGAGCAAAACTATCAGCCTCTTTTCAGAATTTACAGGTGGAAAGTGGCTAAAGATTTTTCTTAGTGAAAATGACAAATAGCAGGGTTTGTCATTTGAGATATGCTATTACCTAAATCTGACTGAAAGGAAGGTGATTTGCATCAATTAATTGACTACATTTAAAGTCTCTTCTAATTTTCCCCACATGACAAGTACCTCCAGCCTGCTCTATAAATGGGCTGCAGGTAAGAGAAAAGAGGAAGGCTTCCTTCAGGGTCTTCAGAGTAACTATGCTCCATTCTTTTCTCCTTCCATAGTCATCTGAGAGAGAGCCTGTCTCAGATGAGGTGGAATTGTAGTTATTAATCTGCTTGTAGGGACAGGAATTTAAACAATACAGGTGGCTTTCGCTGAGAACTTTAACTTAAAGTAATCTTTGAGCACCAAAAATTGTCCTTGGTATTTGGTATCAATTGCCCCATTTCATCCTCAAAAAAACTGTATATGAAGGTGGGCACTTTTTTTTTTCTTTAAGTTCTGGGATATGTGTGCAGAACGTGCAGGTTTGTTACATAGGTATACATGTGCCGTGGTGGTTTGCTGCACCTATCAACCCATCATCTAGGTTTCAAGCCTTGCATCATTAGGTATTTGTCCTAATGCTCTCCCTCCCCTTTCCCCCAACCCCAACAGGCCCCGGTGTGTAATGTTCCCCTCCCTGTGCCCATGTGTTCTTATTGTTCAACTCCCACTTACGAATGAGAACATGCAATGTTTGGTTTTCTGTGCCTGTGTTAGTTTGCTGAGAATGATGGTTCCCAGCTTCATCCATATCCCTGCAAAGGACATGAATGCATTCTTGTTTAATGGCTGCACAGTATTCCACAGTGTATATATGCCACATTTTCTTTATCCAGTCTATCCTTGATGAGCATTTGGGTTGGTTCCAAGTCTTTGCTATTGTAAATAGTGCTGCAGTAAACATAAGTGTACATGTGTCTTTATAGCAGAATGATTTATAATCCTTTGGGTTTTTACCCAGTGATGGGATTGCTGGGTCAAATGGTATTTCTGGTTCTGGATCCTTGAGGAATTGCCACACTGTCTTCCACAATGGTTGAACTAATTAACACTCCCAGAAGGTGGGCACTTTTGTTATCCCTAATCTATGGATGGGTAAACTAAAGAAAAGGAATAAAAATGTAAGAGGAAAGAAGAGCTGAGAGAGGGAAACCAAGCAGGCACACATTGAACAGTAGACAGTTCAATCTAGAAAGTATCATGGAAATTTTTTTAGACCAAGGGTTCTCAAACCAGAAGTAATTTTGTCCCCCAAGGGACATTTGGCAAAGATTAGTGAAATTTTTATTTGTCCCAGGTGGATGAAGGGAGGTGCTGTTAGTATCACAAACCAAGAATGCTGTTAACCATCCTAAAATGCACAGGGGACCTCCCAACACCAAAGACTTATCTAGCCCCTAATATTAATAGTGCTGAAGTTGAGAAGCTAATTTAAACGAATCCTTTTATTTTACATAGGAGGACACTGAGATCCAGAGAGGCTAATGTGTACTATAATGGTTTAGAACTTGGACAAGTGCCTTAACATTTCCAAGTTTTCATTGCAATATCAGTAAAGTAGGGATAACTATGGTAAGCACTTCATAGGGTTGTTGGGCCAATTAAAATGTTGCACATAAACCAGGTAGCACCCAAGCTGGTTCACTATCACACCTAGTCAATGGATGACCTGCCCACTACGTAGCTTACACCTTAGATCCCCTACATCTTTAGAGGACTTGGGAAGCATTACCAACAAATGCTGCTCTAAGACACCCACCCCTTCTTCTGGTTTAGTCTGACTTTATTTTCCTCCATCAAGAAAGAGTACAAAATAACACCCAGCCTGCTGACTGATGACACTCAAGCAAAATATGAAATCCAAGCAAGACCAGTCAAGATCAAGAGAAATGGTGGGAGGAGAAAGGTTACAAAAGATCACTGAAAGAAAAATAAAAAGGAAATGTGGCATCCCCAAGGAATTAGAGATAAATACTTTTTTAAAAAAAGCCACCAGCTGAACCTGGTGGGAAATCTAGTTGAGGGCAGGGCACAGTGGGCACTAACCCCTCTAGGTCAATCATTGGCTTGGTTCTGTTAGCGTTGGCACAGCTCCAGGTAGAATAGAAGGAGGCTCTGTGCATTTAGAGAGACAAAGCTGGGGACACCATGTAAAGCTGCGGACACTCTCCCAGGGGAACAGAGTGCTAGTTACCATCCTTCCTGGAAAGAAAAAAAAAATCACTGAGGCCCCTGGTGGGTGTGCTAAAGCAAATATCTGAGCAACTAACTGTTCAAAAGAACAGACTTTTGCTTTGATCACAGGATGAGGCTGGAAACTGCATTTTTCTGATTACACTGCATTTTATCCATTCCCTTGTTGATGCCAGACCACATTTATTCTCTATTAGAATAGAAGCCATTTTTTATTCTAAGCTGCTTTTCTAAAAGAGTTTTTTTTTCTTTTTCCTAACCAGTGTTCAGGCTGAGTAGAAAGTTTTCTAATATAAGCTCTGAAATTAATGTCAGGCCTTCTACAGCTGGTAACCCTCTGCTTTCCCCCTGAAGCTATACTGAGCACAGCAATTTGAGCTAAGAGAAAACTCCTTCCCTGTAGTGTTATGAATGTGATAAGATATTCAGGGGAGTCCACCCAGAAAACAAGAACAAAAATCCCTAAACCAAACCTCTGCAGTTATTCCATGTAACACTTGTCATTATATTTATTTTCTTGGGGGGATTATGGACACAATGAGTAGCTAACAGATGTGTATTCCTTTGAGTCATCAACAGTTATCTACAATGTCATTTTATGCAGAAGGCAGCGTAGGTACTGCAGTGAAAAAGTTATGGCCTAGCATTTGCAGTACAATTGATTTTTCAGAAGTAAGCCAAGCTATAAGGGCAGAGGACAGCACAAACAACCAGGAGCTGAAATCTCTGTCCCTATATGAATAAGAGATGAAAGAGTAGTAAGAAATTCTACTAAGATGTCATCCCTGAAGCATGCCAGCTGTGGTATCTTCGGGAGTTTTGATTCATAGTAGGAATGTGAATGAAAAGATGACTCCAAGCAAATAACTCTATGTATTTACAAGTAGCACCAGCTAATACTTACATGGCATTCACAATGGCACTATGCCAAAGCACTTTACATATATCATCACTTACATATATCATCAAATTTAATCCCCATAACAGGTAAATACTATTGTTATCTTCTTTTTTTTTTTTTTTTTTTTTTTTTTTTTACCCTTGGTGATCCTTTTTTTTTTTTATTATTATACTTTAGGGTTTTAGGGTACATGTGCACAATGTGCAGGTTTGTTACATATGTATCCATGTGCCATGTTGATTTCCTGCACCCATTAACTCGTCATTTAGCATTAGGTGTATCTCCTAATGCTGTCCCTCCCCCCTCCCCCCACCCCACAACAGTCCCCAGAATGTGATGTTCCCCTTCCTGTGTCCATGAGTTCTCATTGTTCAATTCCCACCTATGAGTGAGAACATGCGGTGTTTGGTTTTTTGTCCTTGCGATAGTTTACTGAGAATGATGTTTTCCAGTTTCATCCATGTCCCTACAAAGGACACGAACTCATCATTTTTTATGGCTGCATAGTATTCCATGGTGTATATGTGCCACATTTTCTTAATCCAGTCTATCGTTGTTGGACATTTGGGTTGGTTCCAACTCTTTGCTATTGTGAATAGTGCCACAATAAACATACATGTGCATGTGTCTTTATAGCAGCATGATTTATAGTCCTTTGGGTATATACCCAGTAATGGGATGGCTGGGTCAAATGGTATTTCTAGTTCTAGATCCCTGAGGAATCACCACACTGACTTCCACAATGGTTGAGCTAGTTTACAGTCCCACCAACAGTGTAAAAGTGTTCCTATTTCTCCACATCCTCTCCAGCACCTGTTGTTTCCTGACTTTTTAATGATGGCCATTCTAACTGGTGTGAGATGGTATCTCACTGTGGTTTTGATTTGCATTTCTCTGATGGCCAGTGATGATGAGCATTTCTTCATGTGTTTTTTGGCTGCATAAATGTCTTCTTTTGAGAAGTGTCTGTTCATGTCCTCTGCCCACTTTTTGATGGGGTTGTTTGTTTTTTTCTTGTAAATTTGTTTGAGTTCATTGTAGATTCTGGATATTAGCCCTTTGTCAGATGAGTAGGTTGCAAAAATTTTCTCCCATTCTGTAGGTTGCCTGTTCACTCTGATGGTAGTTTCTTTTGCTGTGCAGAAGCTCTTTAAGTTTAATGAGATCCCATTTGTCAATTTTGCCTTTTGTTGCCATTGCTTTTGGTGTTTTAGACATGAAGTCCTTGCCCACGCCTATGTCCTGAATGGTATTGCCTAGGTTTTCTTGTAGGATTTTAATGGTTTTAGGTCTAACATGTAAGTCTTTAATCCATCTTGAATTAATTTTTGTATAAGGTGTAAGGAAGGGATCCAGTTTCAGCTTTCTACATATGGCTAGCCAGTTTTCCCAGCACCATTTATTAAATAGGGAATCCTTTCCCCATTACTTGTTTTTGTCAGGTTTGTCAAAGATCAGATAGTTGTAGATATGCAGCATCATTTCTGAGGGCTCTGTTCTGTTCCATTGATCTATGTCTCTGTTGTGGTACCAGTACCATGCTGTTTTGGTTACTGTAGCCTTGTAGTATAGTTTAAAGTCAGGTAGCGTGATGCCTCCAGCTTTGTTCTTTTGGCGTAGGATTGACTTGGCGATGCGGGCTCTTTTTTGGTTCCATATGAACTTTAAAGTAGTTTTTTCCAATTCTGTGAAGGAAGTCATTGGTAGCTTGATGGGGATGGCATTGAATCTATAAATTACCTTGGGCAGTATGGCCATTTTCACGATATTGATTCTTCCAACCCATGAGCATGGAATGTTCTTCCATTTGTTTGTAACCTCTTTTATTTCATTGAGCAGTGGTTTGTAGTTCTCCTTGAAGAGGTCCTTCACATCCCTTGTAAGTTGGATTCCTAGGTATTTTATTCTCTTTGAAGCAATTGTGAATGGGAGTTCACTCATGATTTGGCTCTCTGTTTGTCTGTTATTGGTGTACAAGAATGCTTGTGATTTTTGTACATTAATTTTGTATCCTGAGACTTTGCTGAAGTTGCTAATCAGCTTAAGGAGGTTTTGGGCTGAGACAATGGGGTTTTCTAGATATACAATCATGTCATCTGCAAACAGGGACAATTTGACTTCCTCTTTTCCTAATTGAATACCCTTTATTTCCTTCTCCTGCCTGATTGCTCTGGCCAGAACTTCCAGCACTATGTTGAATAGGAGCGGTGAGAGAGGGCATCCCTGTCTTGTGCCAGTTTTCAGAGGGAATGCTTCCAGTTTTTGCCCATTCAGTATGATATTGGCTGTGGGTTTGTCATAGATAGCTCTTATTATTTTGAGATACGTCCCATCAATACCTAATTTATTGAGAGTTTTTAGCATGAAGGGTTGTTGAATTTTGTCAAAGGCCTTTTCTGCATCTATTGAGATAATCATGTGGTTTTTGTCTTTGGTTCTGTTTATATGCTGGATTACATTTATTGATTTGCGTATGTTGAACCAGCCTTGCATCCCAGGGATGAAGCCCACTTGATTATGGTGGATAAGCTTTTTGATGTGCTGCTGGATTCGGTTTGCCAGTATTTTATTGAGGATTTTTGCATCGATGTTCATCAAGGATATTGGTCTGAAATTCTCTTTTTTGGTTATGTCTCTGCCAGGCTTTGGTATCAGGACGATGCTGGCTTCGTAAAATGTGTTAGGGAGGATTCCCTCTTTTTCTATCGATTGGAATAGTTTCAGAAGGAATGGTACAGTTCCTCCTTGTACCTCTGGTAGAATTCAGCTGTGAATCCATCAGGTCCTGGACTCTTTTTGGTTGGTAAGCTATTGATTGTTGCCACAATTTCAGAACCTGTTATTGGTCTATTCAGAGATTCAACTTCTTCCTGGTTTAGTCTTGCGAGGGTGTATTTGTCGAGGAATTTATCCATTTCTTCTAGATTTTCTAGTTTATCTGCATAGAGGTGTTTGTAGTATTCTCTGATGGTAGATTGTATTTCTGTGGGATTGGTGGTGATATCCCCTTTTTCATTTTTTATTGCATCTATTTGATTCTTCTCTCTTTTCTTCTTTATTAGTCTTGCTAGCGGTCCATCAATTTTGTTGATCTTTTCAAAAAACCAGCTCCTGGATTCATTAATTTTTTGAAGGGTTTTTTGTGTCTCTATTTCCTTCAGTTCTGCTCTGATTTTAGTTATTTCTAGCCTTCTGCTAGCTTTTGAATGTGTTTGCTCTTGCTTTTCTAGTTCTTTTAATTGTGATGTTAGGGTGTGAATTTTGGATCTTTCCTGCTTTCTCTTGTGGGCATTTAGTGCTATAAATTTCCCTCTACACACTGCTTTGAACGTGTCCCAGAGATTCTGGTATGTTGTGTCTTTGTTCTCGTTGGTTTCAAAGAACATCTTTATTTCTGCCTTCATTTCATTATGTACCCAATAGTCATTCAGGAGCAGGTTGTTCAGTTTCCATGTAGTTGAGCGGTTTTGAGTGAGTTTCTTAATCCTGAGTTCTAGTTTGATTGCACTGTGGTCTGAAAGACAGTTTGTTATAATTTCTGTTCTTTTACATTTGCTGAGGAGAGCTTTACTTCCAACTATGTGGTCAATTTTGGAATAGGTGTGGTGTGGTGCTGAAAAAAATGTATATTCTGTTGACTTGGGGTGGAGAGTTCTGTAGATGTCTATTAGGTCCACTTTATGTAGAGCTGAGTTCAATTCCTGGATATCCTTGTTAACTTTCTGTCTCGTTGATCTGTCTAATGTTGACAGTGGAGTGTTAAAATCTCCCATTATTATTGTGTGGGAGTTTAAGTCCCTTTGTAGGTCACTGAGGACTGCTTTATGAATCTGGGTGCTCCTGTGTTGGGTGCATATATATTTAGGATAGTTAGCTCTTCTTGTTGAATTGATCCCTTTACCATTATGTAATGGCCTTCTTTGTCTCTTTTGATCTTTGTTGGTTTAGTCTATTTTATCAGAGACTAGGATTGCAACCCCTGCCTTTTTTTGTTTTCCAGTTGCTTGATAGATCTTCCTCCATCCCTTTATTTTGAGTCTATGTGTGTCTCTGCACGTGAGATGGGTTTCCTGAATACAGCACACTGATGGGTCCTGACTCCTTATCCAGTTTGCCAGTCTGTGTCTTTTGATTGGAGCATTTAGCCCATTTACATTAAACGTTAATATTGTTATGTGTGAATCTGATCCTGTCATTATGATGTTAGTTGGTTATTTTGCTCGTTAGTTGCTATAGTTTCTTCCTAGCCTCGATGGTCCTTACAATTTGGCGTGTTTTTGCAGTGGCTGGTACCGGTTGTTCCTTTCCATGTTTAGTGCTTCCTTCAGGAGCTCTTTTAGGGCAGGCCTGGTGGTGACAAAATCACTCAGCATTTGCTTGTCTGTAAAGTATTTTATTTCTCCTTCACTTATGAAGCTTAGTTTGGCGGATAGGAAATTCTGGGTTGAAAATTCTTTTCTTTAAGAATGTTGAATACCGGCCCCCACTCTCTTCTGGCTTGTAGAGTTTCTGCTGAGAGATCAGCTGTTAGTCTGATGGGCTTCCCTTTGTGGGTAACCCGACCTTTCTCTCTGGCTGCCCTTAACATTTTTTCCTTCATTTCAACTTTGGTGAATCTGACAATTATGTGTCTTGGAGTTGCTCTTCTCGAGGAGTATCTTTGTGGTGTTCTCTGTATTTCCTGAATCTGAATGCTGGCCTGCCTTGCTAGATTGGGGAAGTTCTCCTGGATAATATCTTGCAGAGTGTTTTCCAACTTGGTTCCATTCTCCCCATCATTTTCAGGTACACCAATCAGACGTAGGTTTGGTCTTTTCACATAGTCCCAAATTTCTTGGAGGCTTTGTTCATTTCTTTTTATTCTTTTTTCTCTAAACTTCCCTTCTCTCTTCATTTCATTCATTTCATCTTCCATCAGCGATACCCTTTCTTCCAGTTGATCGCATCTGCTACTGAGGCTTCTGCAATCTTCGCGTAGTTCTCGAAACTTGGCTTTCAGCTCCATCAGCTCCTTTAAGCCCTTCTCTCCATTGGTTATTCTAGTTATCCATTCTTCTAATTTTTTTTCAAAGTTTTTAACTTCTTTGCTATTGTTTTGAATTTCCTCCCGTAGCTCAGAGTAGTTTGATCGTCTGAAGCCTTCTTCTCTCAACGCGTCAAAGTCATCCTCCATCCAGCTTTGTTCCGTTGCTGGTGAGGAACTGCGTTCCTTCGGAGGAGGAGAGGTGCTCTGTTTTTTAGAGTTTCCAGTTTTTGTGTTCTGTTTTTTCCCCATCTTTGTGGTTTTATCTACTTTTTGTCTTTGATGATGGTGATGTACAGATGGGTTTTTGGTGTGGATGTCCTTTCTGTTTGTTAGTTTTCCTTCTACCAGACAGGACCCTCAGCTGCAGGTCTGTTGGAGTTTACTAGAGGTCCACTCCAGACCCTGTTTGGCTGGGTGTCAGCAGCGGTGGCTGCAGAACAGTGGATTTTCGTGAGACCACAGATTCAGCTGTCTGATAGTTCCTCTGAAAGTTTTGTCTCAGAGGAGTACCCAGCTGAATGAGGTGTCAGTCTGTCCCTACTGGGGGGGTGCCTCCCAGTTAGGCTGCTCAGGGGTGAGGGACCCACTTTAGGAGGCAGTCTGTCCGTTCTCAGATCTCCAGCTGCGTGCTGGGAGAACCACTACTCTCTTCAAAGCTGTCAGTCAGACAGGGACATTTAAGTCTGTGGAGTTTCTTGCTGAGTTTTTGTTTGTCTGTGCCCTGCCCCCAGAGGTGGAGCCTACAGAGGCAGGCAGGCCTCCTTGAGCTGTGGTGGGCTCCACCCAGTTCGAGCTTCCTGGCTGCTTTGTTTACCTAAGCAAGCCTGGGCAATGGCGGGCGCCCCTCCCCCAGCCTCGCTGCCACCTTGCAGCTTGATCTCAGACTGCTGTGCTAGCAATCAGCGAGACTCCGTGGGCATAGGACCTTCCGAGCCAGGTGCGGGACACAATCTCCTAGTGTGCCGTTTTCCAGGCCTGTTGGAAAAGCGCAGTATTAGGATGGGACTGACCCGATATTCCAGGTGCCGTCTGTTTCCCCTTTCTTTGACTAGGAAAGGGAACTCCCTGACCCCTCGCGCTTCCCAAGTGAGGCAATGCCTCGCCCTGCTTCGGCTCACGCACAGTGCGCTTCACCGACTGTCCTGTACCCACTGTTAGGCACTCCCTAGTGAGATGAAACTGGTACCTCAAGCAGAAATGCAGAAATCATCCGTCTTCTGTGTCGCTGGGGCTGGGAGCTGGAGACCGGAGCTGTTCCTATTCGGCTATCTTGGCTCCACCCCCACTATTGTTATCTTCATGTTAAAGGGAAACTGAGGCAGAAAGAGGCTAAGTCATATGCCTCACATTGTACCACTATAGGAGACTATGAAAATCTTAAAAGTTGTAAAATAAATGTGTCAGGTCTCTTCTGAGGATAGAATTATACTTCCACCCCATTTGAAATTAAGCCTGGTCTTGTGATTTGTGTTAACCAAGGAAATATGTAGGTAAGTCACTGAACCACCTCTAGGTAGAACCTGGAAGAGCCAGCATTTTGTTCACCATGTTCTCTTTGCCCTGGTTTGGTGATCACTGAAGTATGTATGGGGAAGGAGGCTCCATCAACCTCAGTCTCTGTTTAACTTGATGATCACAGGCCTCCTGCCAGCCTGTGTGGGACATTTAGCATGAGCAAAAACCTCACCTTTGCTATACTAAGCCTCTGCAAATTCTAACAATGGAGTATACTCCAGGCTATACTGGCTAATACAGTGGTACCTGAGAGATTTAGAAAATGAATAGCGCAGACTAAGTGAATGGAAGTTCAGAGAATTGGAATATCAGCATAGCCAGGTATTTTGATCCAAGCCCATTGGGTGGGAAGGATGAGAAACCCATTCTAATTAGCCTTGGTTGATTAAGAAGAGAAACTTGATGTTAGGTTATAAAACTTTTAAAATCTAAAGCAGAGACCTAAGAACAACTGAGCCCCCAGTAACCCAGAAGTAACTCTGAAAGCCAACAATTTCAGTTGTTTTCTAAGAGGTTGCACGCACTCTTGTGTTTGTGTCTCTCAGCTTTCTTATTTTCTCTACTTCTCAACTCCTTGGCTTGGAACGACATTACTGTCAAACTCACATGGCAGATCCATCTCTCCTGCCATTTGAAATGTTCTGTGTCACTTAGTTCTGTTATTGAGAGACAGAATCTGCTTGGCTCAAATGGTTTCCCTTTGGACAGACATAAACCTCTGGTCCAGTGAACTGACAAGGACAAGATCCCATGGAACATAGGGTTGTCTAAAGCCAATCTTTTCAGTAGAAATGGGATGAGAGGGCAAGTCCAAAGAAAAAAAGTACGTGGATAGTGAAGAAGTTTAAAATGATTTATGAAAGAGGTGAGGATGTGATGTAGACAATCAAAGAGAAGTGTGGCCAGAGCATTGCAGGAAGGAAATGCCAGCATGTGTTAAGATGGGCAATTGCTCCTGCTTGTTTGTAACCTACAATCGCTAAAGAAATAACGCTCAGGTTTCTCAGAGGTGTGAGGTTAGAAAAGCGAGATGAGTCATCAACCGATATTCGTCAGTGACCTTTGCCTTTATGCAAAATTTATTTTCTAAGTCTGCTCTGCTCAGCTCAGCACCTGCTCTTATAATTGTTTTCAAAGTCTATGCTGTGATCTCCAAGTCAGTGTGTGTGTCCCTTCTCTAAACTATACCATTTCTTTCATGTCAACATTTCTTAGTCCCTTGCAATTTTCTCTTAAGTTTTATAAAAATTAATAAGCATTTTTATATCCTCTACAAGACTGTAAGCCACCTTGAAGGAACGACCTATGTTTTATACCTATTCCTAGCACCTATCTCAGTTCCCTTTGCATAACAAAGCTTCATAATTGCTTGTTGAATAATTAGAAATAAATAAACCTTGCTTTAGGAAGAATGAAGGGTAACACTGACTTACATAGGCAACACCACACAGACTCAGTTCTTTGAAGAGCAAATTGCCTACAAGAGGAAGAAGAGAACTTTTAATCACTATCATGACCAGCCCCCCAGCCCGAGCTCTTCTTTTGCCTACTGACTACTCTTGAAGTTGGTAGTTGGGGTCACTCTCTGCTCCCTAAAAGTAACAAACCATTTTTTAAAATAATGTTTTCAGTTTTAAATCTTGGAATAGAGTTCATAACACAGTAATGACTTTTTATGAGATTATTAGGTCATATGTCACTATATTAGCTGGAAGTGCTAAGAGGCTTTAAAGCCATGATCTGAATCTTCCAGCTCTACCTAATCTTAGGCAAGTTACTTTACTTCCTTCGGTAAAACCTAGATAGAATAATACTTACCTCATAGGTTTGGTGCAAAGAGTATATGAAAACCACACATAAAGTAGTTAGCACACAGTAGGCTTCAAGAAATATTAGGTCCCTTCCTATTCCGTTGTTCCTTTGATGGGAACTGCCTTTTGCTAAGCCGAGTGATGCTACATAATGGTGTGCCATATTGTGCTTTGGACAGACAGACCAGCTGTAATTTAGACTGCTGAACAGAACCCCCAGTGCGAAATTGTACAGCCACTCAGGCCCGATGGCCTTTGATCACTCCAGAGTGCTTCATCTTCTCTGGTCAGTGGCTATGCCTCCTTGTTGCTCTGGAATAACAGAAGGTCAGAGCAGGTCTCTACACTATTCCAAGTGACAAGACTATCCAAAGCATTGCAATTTGGCTCATTCCCTATTACGACAACGAGAGTAACAAGAACTGAAAATGGCACAACACAAATCCATTCTTGGAACCAATATTTTAATAAAAATGGGAAATTTTACAAAAGCTCTTATTCTCAGAATAGGTTTCTCATTGTAATTGTGTGAATTTGTATTTTTCTTATTTCTTGCTTTTTTTATAATCTTATGTTCAGACCTTGGTATTGGCTTTCAGTGAAATTTGTTTGGGCAGTCAGGAAAAAAATAATGTCCAACTAGTAACAAGGTTGTAAAATTTGAATAGACTGAGGCAACACATGCTAAAGATATTTTCCTTTGCAAAACTATTCTACATTATACTTTTGACATATTAAGAAAAAAAAACATCGAATCAAGATGCTAGTGAATAAAATTTGCCTCTTGTGAGACAGACATTCTGTTACAACAGTGGTTCTCAAATGGAAGCAACTTTGCATACCCTGGCCCATCCCCAAAAGATAGTTGGCAATAACTGAAGATATTTTTTCATTGTCACAATTAGGGGGAGGGTGCTACTGGCAATGAGTGGGTAGAGGCCAGGAATGCTGATAAGTGCCCTACAATATACAAGCCAGGCTTCTACAACAAAAAATTATTCTACCGAAAAATGTCAGTGGTGACAAAGTGGAGAAACTTGTCTTAAAGGAACTTAAAGTTCTTAGTTGCTTGAATCCAATATCTTAACATTTAATTATTGAAAGATTTTGCATCTAATGTCCATGGGGCTTATTAAAGGAAAGCAAAAAAGGAAAACAGATAAAATGAAAATCTGTAAAATAGGAACTAAGAAATTAAGTATCACAGAGGTCAATATAAGCCATTTAAGTAAACATTATATTAGTCATCTTTTTCAATTAGCTTATTCATAATTCCTAACACTTATATTCCATTTTAAATAACATATTCAATTTAAATTATTTCATCTGATCCTCACAAAAGCCCTCTGAGGTAGATATAATTAAGATTCAGGGAGGTTAAGCAGTTGTCCAGTGAAACAGAATAATAAGAACAGTCTGGGACAATGAGAAAAGTAAATGACTGAGTTCAGGAGAACTGAGCTTCCTAAAGTCTACTTTGTGCCAGTCATGCATCATTGTTTTACCCTTCTAAACCTTGACTTCCCCAGCTATCTAATCGGGGTGGTAGTTGCTAGCTCAGAGAATCACTACAAGGACTGAACACGTGATGAATTTCAAATAAATTACCTCACATGGTGTGAAATAGACATAGAGGCATCAGACCACCAGGGCCTGAGCCAAATATTCCCCTTTCAAATCTAATGCCCATTCTTCCATCCCATGAGGACCCACCACGTGTTTAGAACACCGCACGCATTTGAGGACACTGATTTCAGTAGCAAATGTGTATAGCGTGCCTGAGGAAAGACAAAAGGAAGAAGAAACACCTTAAAATCACTTAGAACTCCTTTACTTTCAACAATATTGTTCAAAATTGCCAAGAGATTTATTACCCGGCCAGGACAAGATAAGCAGAAACTTTCCGTTTTCCATGATTGAAGAGTGTGCGTTTTTGTGTGTGTTGGGGAGTGGAGGACAGGGAAAGAAGAGCATCTCAAAACATTCTAAAGTAAAAAGGAACTTGATCATGTTCCCTGAAATGAGAAGAACACACTTCTACTTGTCAGAGCAATCTCAGACCAAGGGAGTGAATTTTTCTCAAGCTTCCAGCAAATCATTTTGGGCCTAAATCAAAAAAAGTGAAAATTTAAAAAGAAATATTGACCCAGTAATTCCACTTCAGGGAATTAATCAGAAAAAAAATACATATATACATACAAATAATTTTGACAGGCAATACAGAAATTTTAGTGTCATGAATACCGTTCTATAAATTATGGAATCTTTTATAAACATGAAAAATTGAAACCAAATAAAATACCTAGCAAGAGAATGGCTAATCAATTATTGAAAATCATGGTAAAGGATAGCTACAACCACATGATGAATGTCTGCTACAATAGCAGGAAAAGTAGAAAGAATTACAGATACAAAATAAACTCGGTTTTGTTTTTTAAGCCTAAATAAGCTGGTAGGAAATAGTCTAAAATGTTACAGTGGTGAGATTTTCATCTTTCTTATTTTCTATTTTCCAGCATTCTAAAGTGAGCATATATTAACGTTGTAATAAAAATAAATAAATACAATGATTAAGTTAAGAGGACTTGGAAAAAAAGGAGCTAGTTTGGAAGAATACATAGAATTTTATGTGGAGAATTTGCTCTGCAAATATAATAGTTCAGTAAGGCAGGGGAAAGAAAAACTTGATTGTTACACCATTCCAAAGCCCTTAAGACCAAATTCCTCTCAGCCCATTGATTTCATCTTCACATGTAACATAACCCACAGTTCTACAATAAAAGAAACCATGAAATATTGGTGACGATTTCCAGAGTACATATATATACTTGTTGATTGAAGATTAATTTCTCAGCAAGGTGGCTCATCATTGATATCCTGCCTTTTATGTGACATAGGTTGCATGACCTTAATAATTATTAAGGAAGCCTGCTTTGAATTGGCTCTAGGTATCTAGAGAATATGAGTTAGACTGCTGTAAAGGCATAAAAGATGCTTAGGTTGGATCATATATTTTATTACGGAGCATCAAAATCAGAGTAAGAGATAATCTGATGGTCTGAAATAGCCTTCAGGGCTACCAGTTGTTGGCTTGAACTACGTCCCATGTAATATCTTGTTTTTCCCTCGTTTCCTTTTCCTTCTTGCATAATTGCCCAACAAAACTTCTAATAGTACATGGCCTTTGGGGAAAATGTATTCAAGAGCTTGTTTAACCAAATTATCCTCAGGGCTCCACCGAAAGAGACATATAAACAGCTCTAAACTAAAGATTCAGTTTAAAAAGAGTATAGATTCATAGCAACAGAACATGACAACTACCATGAGAATTACAGGCGTAAAAGCCATCTTTTGATCCATTTGATGAAAACAATCATTTCACCCCAAATACATATCCTCTGTCATGGTTGTATAGAAGACTGCTTTGGGCGGTCATAACCACTCACTTTCCGGTAATTATTTCCCCACCTAAAAAGTTCATTTCTAAAATATGTGAAGTAAATGTGGAAATAATAGAGATGTGCTGGGGTTTGAGAAAGCCCAATATGAAGACCTCTCTTCCCTCCCCAAGTTTTAAACCCATCAAAAAACACAGTACACAGATTGAGATCTCATTTCCTAGTGGAATTAATCTGTGACAGTCCAGATGTCGGAAATAAACAATATCTAGAGCACCATAGGCCTATAGAACTTTCTGAAAAATGGATACATTTTATAGCTGTTCTGTTCAATATGGTAGCCACTAACCAGTTGAAGTGGGTCTAGTGTGGTCGAAGAACTGAAATTTTAATTTTCTGTAATTAATTTAAATTTAAACGGCTGTATCTAGTTAGTGGCTATTGTACTAGACAGTACAAACCCAGGATGTCAGGACAAGAGCTAGGAATTCAGTGACATGCCATGGTCCTGCCAACAATGTGTGGAAAAGCAGTCAAACACAATAGGAAAGGGTAACTAGGTGTTGGTCACAAAGGAAGACAAAGATCCAGGTTTTGAAGGGAGATAATAATAAGCATAATAATAACTACTAAGTATCTACGTTAGGTAATATGATCGCCATTTTTCATTTGAGGAGAGTGTGGCTCAGAACTTGTCCAAGGTCATACATTTAATAAGTAGGAAAGGCAGAATCTGAAACGGACTCTAAAGTTTATCTTCTTTCTAGTGTACTCAAAATGGGATTCCTAAGAGCAAAATCATCAAATCAAGCCAAATAGTGATCATCAAATATCTTCACGTATCCTTAGTCCTTAAGCCTTCTGATCTCTTTTATGATTCACCTTATGCATCACTATGTAGGAGGTATATAAGAGAAACTACAGTCATTCAGCAGCTTCCTTCAACCACCATGTGTTGAATACCTACCAAGTTCAGGGTGCTGGATGCTGCAGACGCTGAAATGAATAGGAGATTAAGAGCAGACGCTGAAATGAATAGGAGATTAAGACATGACTGTAAGTTAAATGATGGTAAATTGTGGCTGGATTGTATCCTTTCAGCTAACTGTCCCCACTGCAGAGCCCTGAGGCACAGTCACCACTCAAAGACCCTGCAAGGAGGAACAAACACAGCACAGGCTGTGGTTCTGAATTCCCATGCCCTCTCTTAGCCTGCAGAATTGGCTACTCCTTTGCACAGAAGTGACCACAGAGGAGGAAAGAGTTCATAGAAGCATCTCTAGGGTACACAATTCACATTATATTCTGTATGAATGGTGCCCCCGACACTAAAACTGGTGGCCTTCTATGAACCTCTCTTCATACACGATTTTCCTAGGACCTACTCTGCTTCCTCTTTGACTTTTTTAAAGGATAGAGTAGGGATAACTCCTGGGCATATCTCAGCAAATTAGCAGCACAAAAGATGTGATTAAAATAGCAATTTCCTTTAAGCTTGGAGCAACCCCAAAAGAGAAAGTGGAAATCAAAGTTCCATGCTTGCTTTCTCCCAAGGAAAACTTCAGCTTCTAGAATTATGGCTCTGCACTCTGCCTGCAGGTGATTCTGGGCCACCTATGCTAACAGCAGTCTGGATCCTCAAGGAGCTCACAGCCAAGTGAAGGAGACACAGCAATAAATTACTGCTGTTCAATGATAGCTTCTATAGGAGAGGGATGTACAGATGCTAGTGGTAGCTCCAAGAAGGTACTAGTCAGAGTTTCACAGATGCCTTCTACAAGAGCTCTGTTTTCAGTAAGATGATGGGGAATTAGACCTGAGAGCTATTGTCTACATGCATGACCTATGGTGTTTTGTGAGATGCTCCCAGCAGTCAACCTCAATGCAGGGAGCCAGTACTTCCTAAGAGGTACTCAGCTTGACTGATGAGTTTTTTACTGTGAACCAACCTAAATCAACTATTAATCAAGGGAAGAGAAAACATGAGATGCTGGTTTCAGGTTCCACGCCATATCTAGGTCCATCCTGAAAGCCTATACTCTCCTTTCTTTCAGAAGATTAAGGATATGCCTCCCCCACCACCCCCAAAAAAGGGATGGTCAAAAAAGGTGCTGTAAGCTTTTTTAAAGCCATTAATTAATCATGAACTTGAGCAATTCTGAATCTGCCCTGAGAGTGTCTGAGTTCAGTGGTTAATTTTCCAGATCATCTGCATGTAAGATCCACAAGGAAAGACTTGCGTATAGGCTCCTCAGGGCAGAGACAGTTCCATTCATCACTGATCCCTCAGTGCCTAGCATGCCTGGTACCCAGTGGGTGTTTATTACGTATTAGTCCTCCTTCTCCATGTAGTAATTCAGTTATGTTCATCACACATTTATGGAGTACCTGTGTGCCTAGCATTATTCTAAGGGTTGAGAATAAATAGAAATATAAGACATTCTCGTCCTTTGCTCTCCGATGGCTTACAAACAGAGAACACTCAGTAAATGTTCTTTGAATTGAATTGCTGACTGAGTGGTTCAACAGGATAGGCTTGGAACTACAAACTGACTCTCAACAGAATTCTTCAATCAACTGAGTAGAAAAAAAACCACTGGTTTGAGATATATCCAAATGATATTGATCAGGAATATAGCTTGAAACTCTTAACTATGCTTGTGTTCACTGTCATAATACTGATGCTGATTTATTCCTTCCCAAACCTATCCCCAACACTGGCTCCTTTCTGAGCAGTAGCATTCAGAAGGAAGCCTATTATCCCTGATCAGAGAAACACAGGTCTACACAGGATTTGAACTGATGTCCTTCATTGGCATCATCCTTTTACCAGCTGGCCCCACATATTGCAGATGTGCCAAAATGGATTCGCTATCATGTTGACACAGCTTTATTGTATCTTCTCCAAAACAACTTAGAATTTTCCTTCCAAGCTATAGCATTGAGATGGACAACTTAACTTCTGTATTTCCTGACTTTGTGAGTGTATTTCTAGATTAGTATTATGGAGATTACTCAGGGGTTTTTTTTCACTCTTTGGCACTTTGGTCTATAAATCATGCTATTTATTTGTTTGCCCCTAACTGTCCAAAGGAGACTGTCCTTGTCACTGGAAAATAAGGATGAGTAGCCATACAGTGGCAGAACACAGGCAATCACAAATGATCAGGGAAACAAAAACTAGCAGCAAGATGAATGTACTGGGAGCAAGCATCACAAAGAGAGGTAACGGTGAGCACGGGCCATTGCTCCAGCTGCACAGCCAGTGGCTCTGTGCATAAATGCTCAGCAGGCTTCAGTGCAGGAGCTGGAAATAAGTTTATACCCGAGGCAAAATAGACTGTCAAGTCAACTTGAGGCCCATTAGAGGAACAGGGGAGAGGAGGGTGGAAGTGATTGACAAGGGCTGCATGGCACTTCTTACATAATATCCCAACCTGTCTAGCCTCCTCAAGGAACACAGATCTGACCATGAGCCAGTGTGAAAGGTCTTTCTGGTTTGGCTCTCTCCTACACCTCCCATGTCCTAGACTAAATGAAGGGATCACATGTAAAATAGATGTGTGAAGACTCAGAGCTTAGTAATACACAGGACACACAGTGGTGGTCATCCTCGTTCTCTTGTCATTAGTTCACTTGCCAGAGAGGTGAAGGGAGTTCCCCATACTGCCCTCAAATTGCAGCTTCCAAAATTTAGCTGGTTTTGAAGCTGGAGCCACTTTGATGTTTTCTTAACACAGGCAGGCACTTCATTAAAGCACTATGGAGTATACCAGCTGTTTTCCCTGGAGTGAGCTGGATGAGATCCAAGCTGGGATCCAGACGCACACAGGCAAAAATTATATAGGCAGGGAAGTAAACCTCATTATCTTTCCAAGACATAATCTTACCTGCTTTAGTTAATTGCTACGTTTTTGCAGGGAGGGGAGTTGCTTCATCAAAGACGTATTTTCAAGAGACATGTGGTAGTCCATAGTCTATGGGCTGTTGTCCACATCAGAGGCGTGCAGTCTAACCATGGGTCCAAGCAAACATCCAGGAGCAGTATTTCCTCCAATGTGATAAAAGAGATAAGGCAAATTCCAGGTCAGTTCAGGGAAAACCTTTGTTCCTGCTAAAGGGATCTTGTAAAACTGATGGTTTTTTAAAATTTTATTTTAAGTTCTGGGATACATGTGTGCAGGACGTGCAGGTTTGTTACACAGGTAAACCTGTGCCCTGATGGTTTGCTGCAACTATTAACCTGTCACCTAGGTATTAAGCTCAGCATGCATTAGCTATTTATCTTGACATTCTCCCTTCCCCCACCCCCACCCACAGGCCCAGTGTGTGTTGTTCCCCTCCCTGTGTCCATGTGTTCTCATTGTTCACCTCCCACTTACAAGTGAAAACGCGTGGTGTTTGGTTTTCTGTTCCTGTGTTAGTTTGCTGAGGATAATGGCTTCCAGCTGCATCCATGTTCCTGCAAAGGACATGATCTCATTCCTTTGTATGGCTGCATAGTATTCCATGGTGTATAGACACCACATTTTCTTTATCCAGTCTACCACTGATGGGCATTTGGGTTGATTCCATGTCTTTGCTATTGTGAATAGTGCTGCAATGAACATATGCACGCATGTATCTTTACAATAGAATGATATATATACCCAGTAATGGGATTGCTGGATCAAATTGTATTTCTGTTTCTAGGACTTTGAGGAATCACCACACTGTCTTCCACAATGGTTGAACAAATTTACGTTCCTACCAACAATGGAAAAGCATGCCTATTTCTCCACAGCCTTTTCAGCATCTGTTGTTTCTTGACTTTGTATTAATTGCCATTCTGACTGGCATAAGATGGTATCTCATTGTGGTTTTGATTTGCATTTCTCTAATGATCAGTGATGTTGAACTTTTTTTCATATGTTTGTTGGTCGCATGAATGTCGTCTTTTGAGAAGGGTCTGTTCATATCCTTTGCCCACTTTTTAATGGGGTCATTTGTTTTTTTCTTGTAAATTTGTTTAACTTCCTTGTAGATTCTGGATATTAGACCTTTGTCAGATGGGTGGATTGCTAAAATTTTCTCCCATTCTGTAAATTGTCTGTTCACTCTGATGACAGTTTCTTTTGCTGTGCAGAAACTCTTTAGTTTAATTAGATCCCATTTGTCAATTTTTGCTTTTGTTGCCATTGCTTTTGACATTTTCTTTTCTTTTCTTTTTTTGAGATGGAGTTTTGCTCTTGTTGCCCAGGCTGGAGTGCAATGGCACAATCTTGGCTCACTGCAACCTCTGCCTGCCAGGTTCAAGCAATTCTCCTGCCACAGCCTCCCGAGTAGCTAGGATTACAGGCGTGCACCACCATGCCCAGCTAATTTTTTGTATTTTTAACAGAGACGAGGTTTCTCCATGTTGCTCAGGCTGGTCTCAAACTCCCAATCTCAGGTGATGCGCCTGCCTCGGCCTCCCAAAGTGTTAGGATTACAGGCGTGAGCCACCACGTCTGGCTGCTTTTGACATTTTCATCATGAAATCTTTGCCCATGCCTATGTCCTGAATTTTATTGCCTAGATTTTCTTCTAGGGTTTTTATAGTTTGGGGTTTTACATTTAAGTCTTTCATCCATCTTGAGTTAATTTTTGTATAAAGTGTAAGGAAGGGGTCTAGTTTCAATTTTCTGCATGTGGCTAGCCAGTTTTCCCAACACCATTTATTAAATAAAAAAAATTTTCTCCATTGCTTGTTTTTGTCAGGTTTCTCAAAGATCAGATGGTTGTAGATGTGTGGTGTTATTTCTGAGATCTTTATTTTGTTCTATTGGTCAACATGTCTGTTTTTTGGTTTTATTTTTTTTAACCAGTACGATGCTGTTTTGGTAAAACTGATTCTTTTGGAAACTACAACTTGTCCTATTGAAACTAGGATTATTTGACATTGAGTTTGTTTAAAACTGAGGGACAGCAGTCAGGGAAGGGCAGGAGGAATGCTGTGAAGTCATTGACACACTCCCCAGGCTTTGAGCAGTATAGTATTTACATAAAGAGTTCAGTCCCTTCAGAAACACTTGATTTCATGCAATAATTCCTGGTTCACTTGTCCATTGATTCATTGATTTATTCTTTCAACAAGACTTTATTTTCTATCTCCCACTCATTGTCGTAGGCCCCATGGATATGTTAATAAATAAGGCAAGTATGGTTCGCCTCCTTTTATAGCTTAACCAGTTAAACATGTTTAAAATGTGGTTTTTTAAAAAAAAAATTTAAGAGAGTGCACTGGGAGCAATGCATACATATACATGAGAGGCCTAAATTATTTAGGGCACTGTGGAGGCCTTCCCCCCAAAACAGCATATCCTCAGGACACCGTGAATTTTTCTAACTAAGAACCCAAAATCTCAGGGACTTATGCGTTATTTTTTATTCACTAGATGTCTACTGCAGTTTGACAGGAGCTTCTGCTAGTAATGGTTACTCAGGGACACAGGCTGATGGAACAGTCATCAACTCCAATGACACCAATTACTAACCCAGAGGGATTAAAAGGGCTATGAGGATTTGGCATTAACATTCAAATACTCCACCCAAAAGTGGTACACCCTGCTCTGCTCACATCTCACTGGTGAGGATTACTTTTGTGGTCTCACCCAGCTAGGAAATACAATCCTTCCAGGTAGTAGGTTATGACCTGTACAAGTACTGACTCCACTGCATCATGAAGGCAGGGTAACAGTGAGCCCCATAAGTTGGAGAGGTGGCCAGGGGCCTCAGGAAAAGGATTCCAGACCAAGGCAAAAACATGTGTGAAGGCCACATAATTTCTTCCTGGAGTTGGCCTCTCTTCTGTAGATACAACTAAGTATACGTCTACCTCCAGGTTAGACTGTAAATTCCAAAATCCATACTTCTAGCACAAAGTAGGTGCTCAGCACATGTTTGGAAACAAGGAAAAGAAGGTTGTCTCTGGGTTGGATATAATGAACCAGATCAGAAATACTCAAAGGTTCCTTATAGTGCCATAACCACCTCCAGGTCAAAGCAGGTCTTGCTTAAATATTTTCCTCATCTGTGTCTGTCTCACTCCCTCTCTGATACTGCTAGTCTCTTCTTCCTTCTTTCTCTAACTATAAATTGTACAGGGAACTTCAAAGTACCTGTAACACCTTTTTGCCTGTATGTGTTTATCCATTTCATCCTACTAGATGCTGAGGGGAGACTCCTATCTTATTTGGCTTTATACCAATGTATAGACCAGTGCCTGGGACATAGTAGTTGTCAATATCTATTGAGAAAATAAATGCACCTGAAATTGTAAGTATTAAGAGAAGGGTAGTTGGATAGCACTGGAAATATGGGAAAATTAGGTAAGTTAGATACTATCGATAGGAGGCCAATTGACTAAAACACCGTTTCAGTGACATGTATGTCTCCCAAGAAGGATGCTGCAAGTTATAGTAGCCTGGATTGAATTGGGTTTAAATCATACTCTAACAGCATGCTCATACATGACATTAGAGGCACAACATGCTATCAGCTTACATGTACATTCTGGTCTCTCCAGTAGCATTTTCTTTGACATTTCTGTTTGCTTAGACACTGTCTGTCACAAGCCAATCCAGCTGTAACCATCCTAATCCAAGGTGGATAACAATAGCATCAACCTCGCGTTTGTATGACACTTGAACTTCATAAAATGATTTAATGTCTTTTATCCCACCATCCAGAAAGGCAACTTTGTGATGTCCACCATAAATAATGATTTGCTGTCATTATCAACCAGAGGAAGAGAAAAAATCGTATGCAGTTTTTCACCTCTCTTTCAGGTTTCATTTTGCAGAGTCGCTGAGATGCTATTCAGTCCTCTCTCCCAGCTCTATTAGCCTCAGTAACTGCCTGAAACAGCAAGACTGCAGACAAATATTCAGGCTTATGACCACAGAAATCCAAACAGAATGACAATTTTCATTCATTTGAGGTGAACTGGGTTATTCTAATTTTCAGGAATTGGATGTTCTTCTAGGAGACCTGTCCCTGTGGCAGTAGAAGGGGCCTGTTGCTGTCAGCACAGTTGCTCGAGGAATGGCTTGTGAGCTGCAATTTTTTCACACTACTAATGCACTGCCTTCACCAGGGAGCACAGCCGGTTGCTGTGGGATTGCATTAGAGGCTTTGGTGAAAAGCCTGGAGACCTCACTATCAAGGAGGAAGTGAAAGGTGATCACTGGGACCCTACCAGTTAACTCTTCAGGGAACTTACCACCATTTCTGTGTTTACCAGAGATATGCTTCTGACTGTGATGGGACCCCTGACAAATACAGGATTTTTGCATTGCTGCACTTGAGTGGGACTAATAGAATGTCAGCATCAGCTTTCAATGCCTTTCCTGATGACCCATGCATAATAGCTTCCTGTGCATGGGCTTCAAGAGTCCGTGACTCACTGTGCAGCTTATAAGTTTCTGGAAATGCTAGTCATTGGAGAATCCTCTACACCCTAAATTTTTATTATAAGCCCTATAGTATTTAATGGTTTAGAGCATTTACCTCCAATCTCCATTCCTCCACTTTCTAATTGTGAGGCTTCGGATGAGTTGCTCTCTTTCAAAGCCTCTGTTTCCTCATCTTTAAAACAGGAATAATGATAATAGCAACTACTTATAGTGAAGATTAATTAAGAAAATGAACGTATAGTGCCAGGCATGGCAAATTGTAGCAATTTCTCTTAATTGCCTTTTTATATAGGGCCCAAGATAGGGTTTCACAAGATCAGAGAAAGATAAATCAGTTGAAATTAGAAAAAGAGAGATTTTAGTAAGTTGTCTCTTACCAAGTGTCAAGTACTTCCCTGGAAGAAAGGGCATGCCTTCAGTAAATATTTATTGAGGACCTAATATATATGAAGCAGTAGGCTTCAGGTAGGTAAGTTGTCTGCCACTGGATGTGTTTAAGTACGGGCCAGGCAGCCACTTGGTGAGAGCAGGAGCCAGCACAGGGCATCTTTCACCACAGAAAACCTCACACAGCCTAGTGGGCTATTCTAGGATTGTTTTAATCGGATTACAAGGCTGAATAATCAATTTGCACCCACTTGAATCAACCCAAAGTTGTGTGTGGGCCACTTCATTCTGATAGATGCCTATTAATAAAGAAGGATAAAAGAGAAGGGGGAGGGAGAACAGCAGGAAAATTACATAATTGCCTTTTCCAAATTGCTTAAAAGTCTTACCTGAAGAAAAATACATCATAATTAAGGCCTCTGGCTTCCATTTATGAAAATGCTAGAACAGCTCAATTGCTTTGCCCCCCAGCACTCTTAGAATTTTTTTTTGTCATTGGCATTATTATGTTATTGAAAAGTGTTCAACATTATTGTAGGCTCTTTAGGATCACAACGAGCAGGTTACAGAGATGCACCTTGAGCTTCTTTTTCCATTTATATTGACACTAGAAAGGAGAGATAGGTACAGAAAAGAGGTGGGTAGGCAGGGGCATCGTGTAAATATATAAGGTGCAGTCATGTATTCAGCAATGCTTTAATAGAGCCAAACCCTTTCCATCTGACAAGTTCCCAAAGCTCTCCCTTGAGGACACAGAACCTGAGGAATGAGCAGCTGCTTGGCTAAGGAGGTGGCAAGGCAAGCTGACAGCAGGAACAGAGCATGCGGTTAGTGCATGAGAATGTACCAGGAGAAGGAAACTGGCAAAGGAAGGAGAGACTGAAAAAGGCCCACAAGTTACATTCCCAGAAGGCAGCCCACCCCAGTGAGCATGATACAATAGGCTCCCAGATGTCTCCCTTGTGTTATTCATCTGCCACCACAGTTCTCAATCTTGCATATGCATGTGAGTCACCTGGAAATCTTGCTAAAATGCAGATACTGATTCAGTAGGTCTAGGGTGGAGCCTGGGATTCTGCATTTCTAACAGGCTCAGGGTCTTCAGACTGCTCTTTAAGTAGCAATGTACTAGGTCACAGGTGGGCACACTAAGGCCTGTGGGTCAAATTTTGCCAGTTGCTTCTTTGGTAAATAAGCAAAAGATTGGAACACAGCCATGCCAAATTGTTCACGTATTGTCTCTGGCTACTTTTGCACTCAGCTGAGTAGTTGCAACAGAGACTTTATAGCTCACAAAGCCTAAAATACATTTAGTGTCTGACCTTCCCTTTAGGATAGGTCAGATCAGAATGTTTCTCCTTTTATGAAGCTAAGAAAAAAAGAAGAAATTGTGTTATATTGAGCTGAAGGCACTTGTATTGTGAATTTCAGTAAATAAGAGGAAAATTCTGGCTTTGACAACAAAAAATAATGATTTCTATAAACATGTAGAGGAGATTAAGTCTGTAAATGAATTGAAAGAGAAACATTCCAGAACTCCATGGTTCTAGAGAAACCCTGGATCCTTGCAATCCTTCTACATTCTGTAAGACTGAAAAGAACTAGCAAAATCTTGTGTGATGTCCTATGTCGACTATAAATTATCTTCAGAACCACGAAATTTATAAATTCATCTTCCATCAATTGAAAATAACATGCTTTTGCTCTTCACCACCTCATTATGGTTTCTTAGCTGCTTAGAGAGTTCTTTTTCTTCGGTGAGGAAACTATAACAGCAATAATTCAACCTTAACTTTGCATGACACAGCATCTTTTCCAAATTACTTTTCTTTAAATTGGGGGAAGAGGTTGTGATGAATGAGAAGATTATCACGGCAAAAATATTAATAAAAATTTGAAGGAAAAGAAGGCAATGGTAGCATTTTACAGAGAATATGATTTTGAGGTAGAAATTCTTGCATGGGAAATTTAAAAATTGAGGTTCAGAATCAATATGGATTAATTAATCACTGAAGGTAGGATGCATACTGAAGACTTCTAACTCCAAACATTATTTTTTCCCCTATGGCTATATTAACTTTTCAAGGATGATTTTTTTTCAGGGATGAGGATATCATATGGGTTTATAATGTCAGTTATGATAATGATGGTTAACATTCATAGAGTATGTTTTCTATGTCTTCCAAAGGACTAGCACCAATAGATGCATGTTACCTTAGAAGATTTCAGCTCAGTGTAATTAAAATCTTGCTAATCTTTTGAGCTGTCCAG
Source organism: Nomascus leucogenys (assembly GCF_006542625.1). Taxonomy (NCBI): domain Eukaryota; kingdom Metazoa; phylum Chordata; class Mammalia; order Primates; family Hylobatidae; genus Nomascus; species Nomascus leucogenys. The sequence goes on along the minus strand of NC_044402.1, from coordinate 45,266,929 downwards.
CAAAAGAATAAGCTATATCAGAAAAATAATGAGCTCTCTCTTTCTTAAAGGAAGTGTCTACATTGAAGCTGAATTCACAAGGGGTTTTACAGAAGAGAATGCTTTGTGTTGGTTGAAAAATCGGAATGAATGTGTCTCCTTCAAATAGAGCCAATGAATTTCCCAAGGCCACACAGTTACAGTAACTCAGCCAGAGCTAGAACCTACATGTCCCAGTTCTCTTTCCTCTACTTCCTTCTTCTATTATGACTATTAATATCAGATGTAAGTGACAGGATAATTAATGAGGAACCCAGCATTGTATTCCAGTAGAATATTGTTCAGTATAGACAATGATACGTAAATAGCTGTAATTCCCAGTGAAACTTCGTAAAGGACTTAGCCTACATTAAGCAATTGGGTATTAGCCCTTTGTCAGATGAGTAGGTTGCAAAAATTTTCTCCCATTCTGTAGGTTGCCTGTTCACTCTGATGGTAGTTTCTTTTGCTGTGCAGAAGCTCTTTAGTTTAATTAGATCCCATTTGTCAATTTTGGCTTTTGTTGCCATTCTTTTGGTGTTTTAGACATGAAGTCCTTGCCCACGCCTATGTCCTGAATGGTATTGCCTAAAATGATGAGTTCATGTCCTTTGTAGGGACATGGATGAAACTGGAAAACATCATTCTCAGTAAACTATCACAAGGACAAAAAACCAAACACTGCATGTTCTCACTCATAGGTGGGAATTGAACAATGAGAACTCATGGACACAGGAAGGGGAACATCACACTCTGGGGACGGTTGTGGGGTTGGGGGAGCGGGGAGGGACAGCATTAGGAGATATACCTAATGCCAAATGACAAGTTAATGGGTGCAGGAAATCAACATGGTACATGGATACATATGTAACAAACCTGCACATTGTGCACATGTACCCTAAAACCTAAAGTATAATAATTAAAAAAAAAAAAAGCAATTGGGAAATTTCCTCATTCTCATAGTCATTAAGATAACGTTCTCCAATTACTTTTTTTGTTCTTATTAGAATTGTTCTTGGGCCTTATTTCAGGTACTACCCAAATGGCATACATTATGGTTCGGTCTTATTTGATTGCTACTTTTTAAAAACATTCAGATACCATCAAGCATACAGCTTCCTAAGGTACAGTAATTTAGCTAAAGAATATGTATGAGGAAGCTGAGTATGTATGAAACAAGATAGAGTAAAACCCCAGGGAATTACGTGGGCTTTTGTTTTATGGCATATTGCAATAATTTATGATACCATGAATTCAGTCACATGTTTCCTTTATGGAATGACCTATCAACCCAGTCCTCTTTCCAACATAATTCAAAAAACATTTACTGAACATTTCAACTCTGAGCCTAGTTTCTCACCAGGCACGTGAGTAAATGAAAACTATTCCATAATGCTGTTACTGTAATCTCAAGGGGTTTTATTCTCATGAAGATTTACAAGTATGCAACCAACTGCTAGAGAAATAGAGAACCAAAAGAAGTAGAATAGACAATAAGTGCCACAGAAGGGGATTCGATATTGAACAGGAATTTTAACAACATTAATTTTCATGTTTCAGCCACATTACAGGTTGACTAAAATACCCTCGATAATCAATTAATTTATTTTCTCTTGACAGCAATCCATTTGTGCATCCGTTGTTATGCCACATAATTGGCACAAAGGAACCATGTCCCATTCGAGTGAGATTAGCCAGTCTACTGTGGCTACATTATGATTTTAATCCCTGTTTCCTGTAATGCTTCTATAATGCAAAACCTAATGATTTTTCTCTAACCGGCATGGTCTCCAGAGATAGTGCAGCTGATTCGGTCTCTAAAATAAGGTTAGCAGTGTGGTTTGGGGGTCAGCACAGCAGGCTAGAAAGCAATAGAAACAGCTATACAGCCAAAGAAAGTGCTTAAATTCTTTTCAAACTGAGTTTGGTTTTTAGTGCCAGAAAAAAAAGTGAAATCAAAGATACCAGTATTCCTCACCCTTATGCTAAATATAGATTTTCATAAACTAGTCAAACACAGCTCTAAAAGATGGTTTATCTTGAGGTTAATCTCAGATGAGAAATTAATGTTTAATTAATTTTAGTCAAGTCAAGGGGTAGCAGATATGCCTCCTTTATTTTGTTTAATTGGAATCTAATTACAAAGAGGTCGTTCATTCATTCATTCATTTACTCAGCAAATATTTTTTTAACTACGTGAAGCTGAGTTTTTTAACTAAAGCAAAACTCAACAGAAAGTTCTGTGCTGCGTTTATTTTCCTAATTTTAGACATTTGTCTAACTTCCCAATGACATTACCCTTGCCTTGAGTGAACATTTGAGGAAATGTAGATCAAAATTATTTGTCCCCCTTAACCACTTTCTAATTAGCAAAAATGCCAAATCTCTGCCTTTAAAATTCTAAATGGCTTTGGCATAACGAGGCAGCATTATGGGTTAATTTAAGTAATGCACTAGAAAACTTTCATCAGCTAACAAATGCCCTTGTCTTTAAATTGATCATTTAATCCTCATGATGCCATATTGTTATTTCTTTGCTTCTCAAGATCAGTGGTTCTCAACCTTGCCAGTATATTGAAATCACTGAAAGAACTTTAATAGATACCGATGCCTACTATTCACTCCCATAGAGACTGATTTAACTGGTTTGGGTTCATAGTCTGTTTAGCTACTATAACAAAATACCTTTGGTAACTTATACTACTGGGTAATTTATAAATGATAGAGATTTATTGCTCACAGTCCTGGAGGCTGTAAAGTCCAAGATCAAGGTACCAGCAGATGCTCTATGCTTCCAAGATGGTATCTTCTAGCTGTGTCCTCATACGGTGGAAGGAACAAGGCAGCCCCCCCTGGAATCCTTTCTGTAAGAGCACTAATCCCATTTATAAGGGTAGAGCTCTCCTAACTTAATCGCTTCTCAAAGCCCTCGCCTCTTAATACTATCACAATGGGTATTGGGCTCCAACATATGAATTTGGGGGTGGGGGAATGCCAATATTCAGACCATACCAATGAGGTTTTGTTTATATATCCTAGGTGTTTCAAATGTGCACCCAGGATTAAGAACCACCATTCTAAACTATGAGAACATAAGCATGTGATCATATTCCTCCTTTGCTAACAACACTTCAATGATGCAACAGCCCTTACAAATGCTGGGGAAAATCCAGAATCCCGAGCACAGTTGTCGGTGCCTTCAGAGGTCCACCTCCTGCTCCTGTCTCTCCCCTTTTCCCAGCCCTCAGCAGTGTGCTTTCCATGCTGCAGGTCTTCCCACCTGCCACTTTCAAGTCTGACCCAACTCCAGTCCTTGGACAAACTGTTCTCTTTGATGAGATGCTTCTCTGTATTTCTTCATCTGAACAGTTTCTACTGATTTTTAGTTTTGGTTGAAGTGTCACTTTCTAACACAAAACATTTCTGTTCCTACCCATGACTCTTATCCTAAAAATATTTCTCTGCCATATCTAACACTTTACTTGTTTATTACATGGAAACTGTAGGGGTGTTGAGGACGGGAACCTTGTCTGTCTTCTTTACTGCTGTGTCTCCAGTACCTAACACAGTGTATTGTATCTAACAGGAGCCAAGTAACTATTTGTTATTGAATCAGTCATGATCCAGTCAAGAAAAAGAAACCACACCAGGAATTTGAATGGGGAAAACTTTACAGAAAAAAATTCTTAACTGGTAAAATGTGATTAAATACTAAGTAGACTAGGCCGGGCGCGGTGGCTCACGCTTGTAATCCCAGCACTTTGGGAGCCCGAGGCGGGCGGATCACGAGGTCAGGAGATCGAGACCACGGTGAAACCCCATCTCTACTAAAAATACAAAAAATTAGCCGGGCGTGGTGGCGGGCACCTGTAGTCCCAGCTACTCGGAGAGGCTGAGGCAGGAGAATGGCATGATCCCAGGAGGCGGAGCTTGCAGTGAGCCGAGATCACGCCACCGTACTCCAGCCTGGGTGGCAGAGCGAGACTCTGTCTCAAAAAAAAAAAAAAAATACTAAGTAGACTAAAAAGTACTCACAGCAAATGTTGGGGGCAGTTATACTCCTAAGGTAAAAAAGAATACCCAAAGAAGGAGCTAAAGGTTTGGAAAGCACCAGCTCATACCAATGGCTGAGATTTTGACCCCACTGGAGAGGGCACAACTGCTACCTGCTTAAAAGCAGAGAACTTCATTGGGTCCTGTGGGCCAGAGCTGGTCTGCAGGAGGTCACATGTTGGGATGTTGGTGACTTTTACTAGGGTGTCATGGGTTGAAGCTGGCCCATAGAAACTCCCCACTTGGGTGCCAACAGATTATAGTTGGTCTGCAGGAAGCTTCCTATTGAGATGCTGGAGACACTCAGTGTCCCTCAGTGGAGATTGAGGGCCACTCACCACTGCCAGATGTGCAGCTGAAGGAGAAAGAGAAAAGCACACAATAAAAGCCTCTTTGTTGTTGTTGTTGTTGCTATGTCTGCAGTGTCTCTCTAGGCTCTCTAGTGACAAAACCTAAGACTGAACCAGCTCTCAGATGTGAAATGTTATAGGGCCCAGCCCCAAAATCACAAAACAGGGCAAACAGCAGTAGATTTAGAGGTGAGAGATAATCAACTGATATCTAGCACTGTTATCAATGATTGATAGATAGATAGATGATAGATAGGTAGATAGATACATAGATAGATACATAGCTGGATAGATAAGATACCAGATAGATAGATATCCCCGGTAAAACAAAGCAAATATTAATCCCTTCACAAAGTAAAAACCAATAGCATATTCAAATGTAAAGATAAAAACTTGATATTCACTTTCTCCTATATTTCTTTTTATGTCTTTTTTAACATTATTTTCACTTTAAAGAACTAATTATATTTATGGGATACAATGTGATGTTTGGATATTGTGAAATGAGCAAATCAGGCTAATTAATATATCACCTCACATATTTATCATTTCTTTGTGGTAAGAACATTTAAAATCCACTCATTTAGTAATTTTGAAATTTATAATAAATACATTGTAATTAACTGCATTTTTTAATTTTCTTTTTTCTATTCAGAGCTTGAAGCCCAAACCATATTGATGATAGCCATTTTATCTATCCCTATCAGAGTTGGACTTCTCTCATCATGGGCCTGAAAAGCCATGTAACTGGGATGAAGGCAAATCTTGAATTAGATATTTGGAGCTTTCGCTCAACTGTAAGATGGATATTAAATCCTTTCAATTTTGCTTTTCAGGATATTCTGATAGCAATGTTACAAGCAGTGAAAAAGCATAAACTACAGGAAATAAATTAATCAGGATATTGCTTGTCATACTTTCATATCATTAAGAATGTTTTGAGTGCCAAAGGAAAGCTTTGATGCAAAAATTAGAGCACAGAATGGCAAGATTCTTTTGATCCTTAATCAGTGCTTATAACTTCTGCAGAACATCAACTGTAGCAAAGAATCATTAGTTTTATGCTATATTTAGACTTCTGCTTTATTTAATAAGCAAATAGTGAAAATAAAATGCACATAGCAGGAAGATGATCTTTAGCTGGTGTCAGGGATTGAAAAAATAAGCATCCATTCTAGCCTATCTCTTCACAAAATCATGCAATTGACTCAGAATGCAGTGGATTTCTGAAAGCAATTAAATTTGCTTTAAAACAGCCATGCGTTTCTGACACGTACAATAAATGACACAACCTTCTTAGGAATTTTAGAAATTCCATAAATAAGGAAATAGTCTGATATAAAAGGAAAGCTTTATTCTAAAGATATCTGCCAGGCAATATTGATAACACGTTCCCATCCCATGAAAAGAAACTAAATAATAAGCAACAAGAGTACTGTGGAATCATCCCATGAGACATGCATACAGCCATTAAAAATGAAATGTAATAGACTTTAAAACAACAAAAGGAAATGACTATCTTATAATCATCTTCTGTTAAGTGAAAAAAAGCTGATGAAAATAATGTCTCTTGTATAATCACAATTAAAAAGTGCAAGGGAGAAAACCTGGAAGGCTATTTTTTTTCTTTTCCATAGGATGATTTTGTAGAAATACAGACACAAGATAAAAAAGGGAAGCAAATTTTGGTAGATAACAAAACTGTCCTCCTAAAAGGTGTTGTACCACACATACATATACTTTCCTACTAGCCATGCATTTTCCATATTTTTGCATATTCCATAATGTACGTAGATAATGTTTATGCCAGAGAAAAATAGCTAGTATATTTTGCTTTAAAACTTTCAAAGAGGGAGCGGCCAAGATGGCCAAGTAGAAGCAGTTAGTGTGTGCCTCTCACAGAGAGGAATAGAAGGGGCAAGTAAATACAGCACCTTAAACTGAAACATCCAGGTACTTGCATTGGGGTTAATCAAGGAAACAACTGGACCCACAGAGAACGGAGAAAAGTAAAACAAGACAATGGCCCACCTGGGAGTAACATGGAGCCAGGGGAGCCTCCCCTGCCCAGGGAATGGTGAGTGAATGTGTGACCCTAGGAAACCACGCTTCTCCCACAGATCTTTGCAACCCTCCAGTTAGGAGATGTTGTGGATCCACTCCACCAGGGCCTTCAGTCTTCAGTTTGACAGACAGATCTATGTCTAATCTTGGCAGAGCAGCTGCTCAGGCATGCATGGAGACCCTGGAGCCTTAGATACCTGGCCTTTCCAGCAAAAGTAGCTACAGCTCTGGCAAAGTGGTAGGTTAGACTCCTATACATACCTCTAGGAAAGAGGCTGAATCCAGGGTGCTGAGTAGCAACAGCCTGCAGGCCCCATTTCCATGGCACCTAACAAGGGAAGACCCACAACCAGCTACCAGTAGTGGCATTGCACCCCCCTAAGAAGGAGCTCCCAGGGGGAGGGACATCTTTGCTGTTTGGGCACCTTAGCCATTCCAACCTTCAGGCTTTGGAGAGTCTGAGCCCACCTGGGATGGAAGGGATCCCCCAGAACAGCACAACTGCTCTACCAGAACGTGGTCAGACTGCTGCTTTAAGTGGGTGCCTGATCCTGTTCCTCCTCACTTGGCTGGACCTCCCAACCGGAGCCTCCAGCCATCCCCACACAAGCTCTCTAGCTGACAGAGATCTGAACCCCTGGGATGGGTGCTCCCAGAGGGAGGGGTGGGCTGCCATCTTTGCTGTTTGGGTGACTTAGCCATTCCAGCCTTTGGGCTTCGGAGTGTCTGAGGTGACAGGGAGCTGAAGTAGACCCCCAGCACAGCACAGCTGCTCTACCAAAACGTAGCCAGACTGCTTTTTTAAGTGGGTCCCAATCCCATTCCTCCTCACTGGGTGGGACCTCCCAAGTGGGGTCTCCAGTCACTCCCTAAACGTGCCTTAGAGCCAGCAACAGGTCTGTGCCTCCCTGGAACACAGCTGAGAAGGAAGGAGCTTTGTCCCAGAGGGAGGGATAGGCTGCCATCTTTGCTGTTTTGCAGCCATCACTGGTGACACCTCCAGGTTCTGGAAAATCTGAGGTGACTGGGAATTGGAGCGGGCCCCAAGAATACCACAGCAGTCCTACAGAAAAGTGGCCAGACTGTTACATGGGTGCCCGTTCCCATATGTCCTCACCAAGCAGGTCCTCCGGGCTTGGGCCTCCAGCCACCCCCCACCAGAGCTATCAAGCCAGTACCAACTTGGCAACTCCCTGGACAGAGCCTCCAGAGGCAACTGAAAGCCTCCTGGCCACTGCCTCTGCAGTGGAACTGCCCTTGCCACCCTCGGACAAACGAAGGAGCAAAGACCCTAAATGCCTTATCCACACCTCCAACAAGCTGCACTTGACCCAAGAAAAGCAAGCCAGCCCACCTTCCATGGGTCCCACACCCCTCCATCAGCTCATCACCAGACAGGGACCCCCTGGCTTGGGCCCACAGCACAAACCTTCCATCTTGGTCTGACTGTACTAAGCAATTGCTGACCTGCATTTCTCTGGGGTGAAACTCCCATGAATCAAGCAAATGACCCTTGGCTACAACCACAATTAAGATCCCTTTCTCTGTTGCCTCTAAGCTGGGGAAGAAACATAAACCCTGAGATCATTCCAGAGCTGCAGCAGACAGTCCAGGAATGCCAAGTTGTGAACTATAGCCAGCATTAAAGTGGAAAAGGAATCCACACTGTCAGAACACTGAGAGGGAACACAGCTCCAACTATGAGAAAACACAGGGGAGCCACATAACCAAACTGGAGTCAACCAACTGACCAATAAGCCTAAGTGTCACCTGCTGGATCATACCCAAAGCTTCAACACCAAAAATACCTCACTAACATATGCCCCTCTGAAACCAGAGACAAGAAGTCTGCTTCAAATAAAGACCCTATACAAAGCCTCAGCCCAGTGAAAACATCCAAAAACGAAGTCTATTGACTGTACTCAATCTACGCTGCAGTTAAAGGAACAACCACATGCAGCGATGAGAAAGAACCAATGCAAGAACTCTAGTAACTCAAATGGCCAGAGTGTCATATGTCCATCAAATTACTGCACCAGTTCTCCAACAAGAGTATTTCAGAATATCATCCATGAACATTTCCCCATCCTTGCTAGAAAAGCCAATAGTCAAATTCAGGAAATACAGAGAACTCCTGTAAGATTCTACATAAGAAGATCATTCCCCAAGACACATCATCATCAGATTTTCCAAAGTCAAAATGAAAAGAGTGTAAAAGGCAGCTGGAGAGAAAGGGCAGGTCACCCACAAAGGAATCTCCATCAGGCTAACAGTGAACCTCTCAGCTGAAATCCTACAGGACAGAAGAGATTAGGGGCCTATATTCAACATTCTCAAAGAAAAAAATCTTCAACCAAGAATTTCATACCCAACCAAACTAAGCTTCCTAAGTGAAGAAATAAGATCCTTTTCAGATAAGCAAATGTTGAAGGACTTCATTACCACCAGACCTGTCTCACGAGAGATCTTGAAAGGAGCACTAAACATAGAAAGGAAAGGCTGCTACCAGCTAATACAAAAACACACTTAAACACACAGACTAGTGTCACTGTAAAGCAACCACATGAACAAGCCAACGTAGTAACCAGCTAACAGCACAATGACAGGATCAAATCCACACGTATCAAGGTTAGTATTGATATCAAGGTTAGTATTGATATGTATGGATTTGATCCTGTCATTGTGCTATTAGCTGGTTACTAACAGCTAACTGGTAAATGAGCTAAGTGCCTTGGCAAATGGGCTAAATGCCCCCACTTAAAGGGCACAGAGTGGCAAGCTGGATAAGAAAGCAAGACCCAATGGTATGCTGTCTTCAAGAAGCCCATCTCACATGTAATGACACTCGTAGGATCAAAATAAAGGGATGGAGCAAAATCTACCAAGCAAATGGAAAACAGAAAAAAGCAAGGGTTGCAATGCTATTTCAGAAAAAAATAGATTTAAAACTAACAAGAATCAAAGACAAGGAAGGGCATTCCATAATGGGAAAGGGTTCAATTCAACAAGACCTAAGTATCCTAAATATACATGCACCCAACACAGGAGCACCCAGATTCATGAAGCCAGTTCTTAGAGACCTACCAAGAGACATAGAGACATAGACTCCCATGCAATAATAGTGGGAAACTTCAACACTTCAGTGGCAGTATTAGACAGATCATCAAGGCAGAAAATTAACAGATTTTGAGGACCTAAACTCAGCATTAGACCAAATGGTCCAATGATATTCTGACAGACCTTTACAGAACTCTCCACCCAAAACAAAACAACAGAATATACATTCTCATTGCCACATGGCACATACTCTAAAACTGACCACATAATTGGGCATAAAATATCCTCAACAAATGTAAAAGAACCAAAATCATATCAAACACACTCTTGGACCACAATAAACATAGTAGTCAACACAATGAAAATCATTCAAAATCATACAATTACATGGAAATTAAACAACATGCTTCTAAATGACTTTTGAGTAAAGAATGAAATTGAGGCAGAAATCAAGAAGTTCTTAGAAAATAATGGGAGCAAAGATACAACATGCCAGAATCTCTGGGACACAGCTAAGACAGTGTTCAGAGGGAAATTCATAGCACTAAATGCCCACATCAAAAAGTTAGAAAGACCTCAAATTAACAACCTAACTTCACAACTGGAAGAATTAGAAATGCAAAACAAACCAACCCTAAAGCTAGCAGAAGAAGAGAAATAACAAAAATCAGAGCTGAATTTAAGAAAATTGAGACACAGAAAAACCATTCAAAAGATCAATAAGTCCAGGAATTGTGTTTTAGAAAAAATTAATAAAATAGTCCACTAGCTAGACAAATTAAGAAGAAAAAAGATTCAAATAAAAACAAATAGAAATGAAAAAGGGAATGTTACTACTGGCCCCACAGAAATAAAAACAACCAATAGAAATTACTATGAACACCTCTATACAAACAAACCAGAAAACTTAGAAGTGATGGATAAGTTTCTGGACACATACACCCTCCAAAGACCGAGCCAGAAAAAAATTGATTCCCTGAACAGACCAATAATGACTCTGAAATTGAATGAGTAATAAATAGCCTATCAACTAAAAAAAGGCCAGGACCTGATGGATTCACAGCCAAACTCTACCAGATATACAAAGAAAGGCTGGTACCATTCCTACAGAAACTATTCCCAAAAAAAAACAAAAAAAAATGAGTAGGAGGGACTTCTCCCCATTTCATTCTATGAGGCCATCATGATATTAATGCCAAAACCTGGCAGAGACACACACAAAAAAGAAAACTTAAGACCAATATCCTTGATAAACGTTGATGCAAAAATCCTCAACTAAAGACTTGCAAACCAAATCCAGCAACACATCAAAAAGCTAATCCACCATGATCAAGTAGCCTTCATCCCCAGGATGCAAGGTTGTCTCAACATACGAAAATCAGTAAATGTGATTCATCACATAAACAGAACTAAGGATACGAACTACAGGATTTTCTCAATAGATACAGAAAAGGCTCCCCTTTATGTTAAAAACTCTCAATAAACTAGGTACTGAATGAACATACCTCAAAATAAGAAGCGCCATCTATGACAAACCCAAAGCCAACATTATACTGAGTGGGCAAAAGCTGGAAGCATTCCTCCTGAAAACCAGCAAGACAAGGATGCCCTCTCTCACCACTTCTATTCAACATAATATTGGAAGTCCTAACAAGAGCAATCAGGCAAGAGAAAGAAAGAAAGAATTTCCAAGTAGGAAGAGAGGAAGTCAAACTATCTCTGTTTGCAGACATGATTCAATATCTAAAAAGCCCCATAGTCTTAGCTCAAAAGCTTCTTCAGCTGATAAACAACTACAGTAAAGTTGCAGGATACAAAATCGATGTACAAAAGTTACTAGCATTCCTATACACCAACAACAACCAAACTGAGAGCCAAATCAGAATAGCAATCCATTCACAATTGCCACAAACACAAAAATAAAATACCTAGGAATACAGCTAACCAGAGTTGAAAAACCTCTACAATGAGAATTACAAAACACTACTCAAAGAAATCAGAGAAGACACAAATGGAAAAATATCCCATGCTCATGGAAAGGAAGAATCAATATCATTAAAACGGCTATACTGCCCAAAACAATTTACAGATTCAATGCTATTTCTATCAAACTACCAATGACATTCTCATAGAACCAGAAAAAATTATTTTAAAATTTATATGGAACCAAAAAAGAGCCAGAATAGCCAAGGCAATTCTGAGAAAAAAGTAAAAGCCTGGAGGAATCATGTTGCCTGACTTCAATCTATGCTACGAGGCTGCAGTGACTAAAACAGCATGGTACTTGTACAAAAACAGGCACATAGACCAATGGAACAGAATAGAGAACCCAGAAATAAGGCTGCACATCTATGAACATCTGATCTTTGACAAAGCTGACAAAAACAAGCAATGGAGAAAAGACTCCCTATTCAATAAATGGTGCTGGGATAACTGCCTAGCCATATGCAGAAAATTGAAGCTGGACCCCTTCCTTACATCATATACAAAAATCAACTCAAGGTGAATTAAAGGCTGAAATATAAAACCCAAAACTATAAAAACCCTAGAAGACAACCTAGGCAATACCATCCTGGACCTAAGGAATGAACAAAGATTTTATGAGGAAGATATCAAAAGCAATCATAACAAAAGCAAAAATTGACAAGTGGGATCTAATGAAACTTTAGAGCTTCTGCACAGCATAAGAAACTATCATCAGAATAAACAGATAACCTACAGAATGGGAGAACATTATTGCAAACTAGGCATCTGACAAAAGTCTAATATCCAGCATTTATAAGGAACTTAAACAAATTTACAAGAGAAAAATGAACATTTAACCCCATCAAAAAATGGGCAAAGGACATAAACAGACACTTCTCAAAAGAAGGCATACAGACAGCCACACTAGCATATGGAAGAAAGCACAACACAACATCACTGATTATTAGAGAAATGAAAATCAAAACTGTAACGTTTTGATTAAAAACCTTCTCCCACCAGTCAGAGAATGGCTATTAAAAAGTCAAAAAATAACACAAAAAATAACAGATGCTGGTGAGGTTATAGAGAAAAGGGAACCCCTTATACATTTTTGGTAGAAGTGTAAATTAGTTCAACCATTGTGGAAACCAGTATGACGATTCCTCAAAGAGCTAAAAGCAGAACTACCATTCTACCCAGCAATCCCATTATTGGTTATATACCCAGAGGACTATAAAGCATTCTACCATAAAGACACATGCATACGAATGTTCATTGCAGCACTGTTCACAATAGCAAAGACATGGAGTCAACCTAAATGCCCATCAATGACAGACTGGATAAAGAAAATGTGGTATATATATACCATGGAATATTACACAGCCATAAAAAAAGAATGAGATCATGTCTTTTGCAGGAACATGGATGGAGCTGGAAGTTATCATCCTAAGCAAACTAATGCAAGAACAGAAAACCAAATACTGCATGTTCTCATTTGTAAGTGGGAGCTAAATGGTAAGAACTTATCAAAACAAAGGAAAAAACAACAGACATTGGGGTCTACTAGATGGGAGAGGGTGGGAGAGGGAGAAGAACAGGAAGAACTCTTTCAAAGTCCAGTTCTAGACGTAGTACCAATACTTTGATAAAACAAATAAAGATAGTAAATGTATCTACCTCTTTTATAACTACCGTATTTCCCAAGAGTAAAAGACCGTATCTAAGGTATAAAGCTGTGTTTAATCCATTCAATCACTATATTTAGTTAAGCAAATATATGCACAAATTGCTAAATAAAACACTGGGGGGGACATAAAAATAAATCAGAACTGGATCCTACCCTTAAATAACTCACGGTCTCATATACATAAATAACCATGAAACTAGATAAAGATAAAGAAGTGCCACCAAGGAGGCAATGAACCTACAGGATGTTCATTATAATTTGGGAAGAGTACACATAGATAGCAGGCAGTAGCCATTTTGATAGGACCCTAGGAAATCTCTTACTAGAAATGCAAAGAAAATCATGGCAGAGCCTGAAGGGTGGCAGTTTTAGGTTTTCACCTTCATTTTTGAAGATGATAATCCTCCTCCAGTGACACTTAAGTTCAGGAATATTTTCTATTGCTCACCTTTCATTTATGGGATTACATTTATTGCATAACTGTCAAGTTCCAGATATGATACCTGATGTTAGTATCAGAGGGAAAACTTTAGACAAAGTAAATTTAACACAGTTTATTTGAACAAAGAATGATTTATGAATCAGGCAGCACTCAAAACTAGAAGAGGTTCAGAGAGCTCCTTGCCAGCAGCATAGGCAGCAGGCTTTCATTGGGTGAGCACGGAAGCAAAGTAAATAAACAACTTGACTGGCTACAGCCAGATGTTTGCCTTACTTGGGCGTGGTTCAATGGTAGACCCCTAGTTATGTAACCAATCAGCTAATTGACTTTCTGTGATTGGCTGAAACTCAATTCAAAATTAGTCAATTACAAAGAATACATAAAGTTTTAGTTTGCTTGCATAAAATTTCCACATACAGAAACAACTCCAGGCTAATGGCCTTCTGCTTATTTTGCTTTTTTTTTTTTTTTTTTTTGAGATGGAGCCTTGCTCTGTCGCCCAGGCTGGAGTGCAGTGGCATGATCTTGACTTACTGCAAACTCTGCCTCCTGTGTTCAAGTGATTCTCCTGTCTCAGACTCCCAAGTAGCTGGGATTATAGGCATGAACCACCATGCCAGGTTAATTTTCGTATATTTTTAGTAGAGATAGAGTTTTGCCATGTTAGCCAAGCTGGTCTCAAACTCCTGACCTCAGGTGATCTGCCCACCTGGGCCTCCCAAAGTGCTGGGAATACAGGTGTGAGCCACTGTACCCAGCCTATTTTGCTTTAAAAGTAGAAATATGCACATGAAATAAAAAGATTTAAAAAACAATGTTTCTAAACTCAAGGTGCTTACACTACACTCTAATAAAAGAAACAGCCAAATAATCAGAAATAAAAATTCAGTTTGAGTAAGTATGTTGGAGTAGAACTGAATCATATGGCAGGTGTGTGTTTAACTTTTTAAGAAACTTTCCAACTGTTTTATAGCAAATGTGTAGTGATATCTCATTTGATTTTAGTTTTCCCTATTGACCATGGATAGTTCCCTATTGAGCAACTTTTCATGTGCTTATTTGTTATCCTTTTATCTTCTTTTGTGAAGTGTCTGTTCATATCTTTTTCCCATTTTTTGCTGGGTTGTTTGCTTTCCTCTTATTAAGCCATGAGCAGCTCTTAATATATTCTGGATACAAGTTCTTTTTCAGATACAGGCTTGGCAATTATTTTCTCATCTATAACTTGTCTTTTCATTCTCATAACTTGCACATGAATGTTCACAGCAGCTTTATTTATAATAGCTGAAAACTGGAAAGAATAAGAATGATCAATACAAATGTCCATTAACAATACAAATATCTGCTCCACTCACTCCTTCTTCTGCTTCCTGTCCAAAACTTTGTGTTCCTCCTGTGACCCTGTGGCAAGCCATACCTTTCATTTCTAGGAACTACGAGTAACATTAAACTTTTTTTTCCCCAATGACATTAATCTTTCCATGATGTCACTCAGTCACTTCTATACATACATAAACAAATTATGCACATCCATACAATGGGATGCTACTCAGCAATAAAAAGGAATGAGCAATTGATACATGTAACAATATAGACAAATATCAAAATAATTATGCTGCGTGAAAGAAGCCAAATAAAAAAAATAGTGAATAAGTTTCGGTTATATGAAACTCTTGCAAATTCAAACAAGTCTATAGTGACAAAGCAGATGAGTGGTTTGAGGAAGCCAATGTTGGATGGGATCAGGGAAGGACCGTCAAGAGGGATTACAAAGAGCATAAGGAAACTTTAGGGGAGATAGATATGTTCATTATCATGATTGTTAATGGTTTTACAGGTGTATTCACAAGTCAACGTATCAGATTGTCCAATTTAAATATGTATGTCAGTTACACCTCAATAACTGTTAAAATGCAATTTGAGAAATATGATAATATAGATAATTACAGGTTGCCGTAGAAACTCAGAGGAAGAGCATCTACTCTTGACTCATGGGTCAGGGGAGAGTTCCCAAAAGAAGTGGCACCCAAGGCGAGACTTGATGAAAAAGGCAGGATAGAAAAGATGTACATGTCACTCGGTGTCATCCTAAGTACCAACAGACCTCTTCATTACTGATAGCATTCTCTCCCCTTGAAACTACAGGTCACCTTGTTCTGTGTTTTCTTAGATTTCATATTGGTTTACTTGGCATTCATTCATGACAGGGCCAATTGTATTAGCTATATTTTCTTATTTTCTGTATTCCTGATGCTCTGACATTTGGGAGCCTTACAAACCCCTGGGAGAGACTGCCACTCCTACAGATGGCTAAATCCTAAAGAGCCTAAGACTACTTGCCTAAGAGCATGCCTTTTATATACAAACCCAGTTATCCTGTGTTGCTACCCCCAACTACCTCTTTATCTAACTCTCATACACTAAGCGAGTATTTCCCTTACCTAAATCATTCAAGCACCAGACAATGAGAGAGACTACTCCAATAGCCCAAAGGCCCTAGAATTATTCATACTAACTAATTCTAAATTGTTTAACCTGCCTTGCCTCCCTTTCCTGAGAAAAACCCAGTAAAGGCCATGGTCTAAGCACTCCTGTTTCTGCTTCCTGACCAAAACTTGGTGTTTCTCCTGTGGTGAGCTGCACCTTTCATTTCTAGGAACTGTGAGTAACATTAATTTTTTTTTCAATGGCATCAACCTTTCCTTGCTGTCACTCAGTCACCTTATAAATTAAGACCCAGACACAAAACACACCTGAGAGTCATTCTCAACATTGTATTCTAAGTAGGAGATACTAATCAAATAGTATTAATATGAGAGTTGAAATTTACTTGCCATCTCTGAAATAGGAATTATTCTGTTAAAGAAATGATCCAAGGATTTTAGAATATTCTGTTTCCAATTCTGGCTCCCACATGTTCCATCATGAAATGGAAGCTGATAACTAAAAGATTGCAATCATTCCTAAGGTCTCCTCTAAACAGAAAGCATCTTATCAGGATAGATTTCCTAAAAGGGCCTAAGGTGGGAATTCTGATGCAAGTGATTGATTAGGGAGACTGCCCTCAGGATACAGGGAGCAGGGAAGCAGGGGAGGGTAGGGGAGAGCAACTGAGCAAAGATGCCGTATCAGCTGGAGCCTTTGTTTAATCTGACCCCACTGGGAAACTGGAAGAAAAACCACACAAGGTTCCTCTCACTTTTACATCCAGGGTTCATCAGTCATTGGCTGTGGGCTGTGGAGTGTGGTGGGGCTATTGAAGGGCAGTAACTGTCCTAGCAAGGTGGAAGAAACGAGAAGGGGAGCTGTGGGCTATTAGCAGCCAACACTCAAGGCACCTGGGGGATGAGAACCAGCCTGGAAAGGGGGATCTGGCCTGGACAGCAGGGGCTTTGACCACAGTAACTTCCCCTTTTCCCCTTTCTTCTTCTAATATTCTGATCTTAGGGTTTAGAACAATGATTCTATACTTAAATTTCTACAGAAAGAGGAATGCAAATGAATAAGATAGCTGTATGCACGGAAAATTATTTCTCTACTTTAAGGGGAAACAAACAAGTGCAATAATAATACTCAAATGTGACCTTGGTATCAGACAGAGACTGGCTCACTGGGGAGCAAACTCAGCTCTGGCCTGTGTTTTCATGCAGGAATATGAATCCAGCCTTGGTAGGTCTTCCAAATGTTGAAAAAAAGCCAACAATATTAATGTGAGAGCTACTAATTTCTGACTGTAGTGCCCAACTAAAAATAATCATTTTATAAACATCGTTCATGAGTTGACCTATGGGTATCAGTATGCAATCTCTACTTTAGGAAAGCAATAAAAATATAGTTACTCCACACAAAAATTTTCCCAGATTTTTAGAGTCCAAAATTTATAAGTAAACAGTGACAGACTGGCATCCTTATTATACCACTGTGTTACAGAAATCTAAAAATCAAAGTGATATGGAAAATACAATAAAGATAAAATATTAGGAAAAGACCCAAAGCATAAAAGAAATTACGTGCTTACCCAAAAGAAATTCATAGAGCTATGCAACGTAACTTTGCAGTGGAATATATGAAGTCTTTGAAAATCTGATTAAAACCGTAGACCCTTTTTTCAGAAACATGTGTTTATTAGTCCATTCTCGAACTGCTATAAAAATACTACCTGAGACTGGATAATTTATAAAGAAAGGAGGTTTAATTGACTCACAGTTCTGCATGGCTGGAGAGGCTTCAGGAAACTTACAATCATGGAGGAAGGCAAAGGGAAAACAAGGCACATCTTACATGGCAGCAGGAGAGAGAGAAAGAAGGGAGGAACTGACATACACTTTTAAACCATCAGATCTCATGAGAACTCACTCACTATCACAAGAAGAGCATGGGAGAAATGTCCCCATAATCCAATCACCTCCCACCAGGACCCTCCCTTGACATGTGGGGATTAAAATTTGAGATGAGATTTGGGTGGGGACACAGAGCCGAACCACATCAATGTGCATAGTATATGGAAGTGCACACATACAAATTTACATGCCATTCCTGAGGATTTGTGGACCCTTGAAGCCCATGATGGACCCCAGCTTAAGAGCTCTTGCCATGGCCCAGAAGAACAAGACAGAGCAGACAAGGTACTGTAAAGATGCATCACCCGTAGAAAAGGAACTACATTTTTTTTCTCTTTCCTTCACAAGAAGGGTACGAATAGCTGGTTTCAAAAAGCCTCCAGGAATCTAAGCACCTCTAAGAACATGTCACAAAAGGTGAAGATACTGTGGATGATGCTCTCAGGTAACATCACCTGGGGAAGATGACTCTAAAGAGGCCCAGCCTTCTCAATCTCTTGAGTAAAATGCTTCATGGAATTTTAGTGGCATGGAGTATGCAGTTTCCTAATGAAATGATTGATTTGATGTTTACTTCCAAAAGTTAAGTCATTTCAAATATATTCTTTGTTAAGATATACCGTTAGGAGTGAGGAAAAAAGAAACTAGGCCAGCCCCAGCTGTGGCTGTATTATGAATTGCCTATAGCAGGGGCCGGACACTGGTGCAGCACTGAGATGTTATGTGGCCACCCTGCAAGAGTCACTAATCAACAGAGAACAAAAACTGCCACTATGCCTGATTTTTACAATCTAGAGCTTATGCACACCTCCTCTGGAGGTGAGCAGCCAAGTATATCCTGATACAAACCCCTCCACTAATGGGCCATGACTCTGAGCATGTTGATTTTTCTCCACCTCGATTTTCCACTCGTAAAATGCAGCTATAGTGACCATTGAACAATAAATATTGAATGCAAGGCACAGAACCTTGGAATAAACGAGTTGCCTTCCTTCCATGGCAAGGAATGTGCCATTTGGTTGAATCTACTGGGAAAATAATGGTGTCACCTGGCTATTCTACAAATGGACTTCTGCAGGTGAGGCTAGATGAACTATCCACTTGGTTCAGGTTATATCACTCCACTCCTTTACCTTAAAAATGTATAAAATAAAGCCCTCCTTTTTTATAGAAAAGCAAAGAATCTTCATCACTATTTGGTGTATTCCCATTGAGACCCCAGCTTATAGATTTCCTTGGGCTCTATAATTGCAGAGGCAATTCTAAACTCGGTCAGCAACAGCCTTATTAACCTAGATGGTGTTAATTTGCACAGTTCTCTACTTAGTATCAGTGTTTTCTTTGCGTTAAACAGGAGATGGTTCCTTATTCCAAATCTTACCACCGACACCCCTAGAAGACACACTTTCTACCGGCAACAACCTGTGTGGTATTGTAGATGAGCTCATGGAGATAAATTGAAATCCCCCAGGAGGTAAAATAATGTAATTTAAAGAAGCCCACATCCCACGCGTCTGCCTATATCCAAAGGGCCAGAACCATTAAGGAACAATGCAATTCACATGGTGTTTCAATAGTGCTGTGCTTCTAGATTGCTTCCCAGTATATGCAACTCCTGACAGTCACCTGGAATTGATTACCCTGCCTTGTCAAGCAGCTTCTATTGTTTTTATTTGTAATGAAACTGGGAACTCAATTCTCCGCAACCTCTCAGGGTCTCTTAGAGGCTATTTCATAAAATTAAAGTTTTTCTCCTACAAAAACTTTTTCTTCCAAAGTATACTACAAGGTTGTGAATCAAACCCAGCTTAGTAATTGACTGGGAGGCATTAGGCTACATACATTCTGACTGTTTAATGAGATGGTGAAGATAAAATCGCACTTCCTAAGCATTTATTATGTACAAGTCCCTGTTCAAGAGGCTTTATACGATCTTGTCCATTTTTATTCTCACAACCAACTTCAGAAAAAGGTGCTCCTACCAAGATCTTGCACCACAACCAAAACTCAGCATTGACCTAGTTAGAAAAACAAAAGTTTAAGGCAAGTTTAAACCTTTCTTCTGCCTCTTATAAGCTATGCGACCTAAGGCTGAGAGTCAGTTTCCTCATGCCTAATATGGAAAAATGCAACATCCAGGTAGTAGGATTAGTTTAGCTAATGAGTGAAGAAGCATTGAGCACATTATCAGGCACCAAAAGGCAGTTCCTTTCTCAATGATCTCTCTCTCTAAAGCTCATGATGTCCATGTGTGTGTTTGCAGTACATGTGAGTTTGAAACCATTGGGTAAAAAATTATCATGCATGATTCATCTAAAAACGTAAGACCTCATCAGACTCTTCTTCGGGCTATTTTTCATTCTCTGCCTCCACTTAACAACACATGTGCCTCTCCCTCTTTTCAGTATTCTTCCCTTGCCCTCCCTGGCCCTACCCCTAACCCACACCCACCACCTTCTCTGCTCTTCTACCTATTTGCCTCACAAAATGCTACCTCCTTCAAGTCAGCCAATCCAATTCCCCCAGTAGAGAACTCTTTGTCTTCAAAACATCTTTGTGACCTCCAAAGCACAAAAGTCTGAGGGGCGCCCTGGCATCCTGATACCCGTATTGGGTCTTGTGGAAAGCTGAAACACTGTTGCATATACACTTACTGTCAAAACTCCTGGTACGATTTTTGTTTCTCTAAAACTACTTCATTGTATGTGTATGTCCATTTAAAATGAACCCTATTGATTTGAGATGAAGGTGTCCTATCTACACAGTCCCACCTAGTCTGTTCAAAGACTGTGAAGACAAGACCAGTACCAATATCCTAAGGGCAGCTGACAATCACACATGTGACTTCTTCTGGTTCTGCTCAATTACTGCAATCACCTTGTTTCTCTAAGTATTGACATGCAATTTTCCATGCCTGTTTTCTTTCTTGGTCTTTATCTACATATTGGCTGGAAAATCAATGTATGTACTCTACTCTTTGCATCATGAATCTGAGAAAATTGAGGAAACTAACACTTCTGTGGCACAATTCCCTTAAATGCTGCAAGGTGCAGTTACAATCAAATCTCATTGTTTACTACGCTCTTGTTTTTCATTTTTTGCTGAATGCCACCTCGGTAATGTTGGGCAGCATTAGTAGAGTGTTTTCTGTGTGTTAGGCCCTGTACTAAGTCATTGTCACAACCCTGTGAGGCTGATAATGTTATCCTTATTCTACGGGTAAGAAAACTGAGATTAGCCTTGTCAAAAGCAAATATGAATTGAAAAGAAGTGAAATATTTCCTAAGGAACAAATATGTAATCTATTGTAATGGAAATGTCACGGTTTTCAGATTGGATAACCCTTAGCTCAAATCCCAGGCATTCACCAATCTGAGTCCCCAAGGAAAGTTGCTTCATTTCATGAAGCCTCAGTTTTCTCACCTCTAAAATGGGAACAGTAATTCCTACTACACAGGGATAATTGTAGGAGTAAGTAAGCAAATATATAGATAGAGTCTGAACCATAAAATACCTCTGTAAGTGCTTATTACCTTCCTTCCCTTGTGATTGCAATGGGCACACATAGAGAAAATGGGAAGCTACATATACAGTCAGACATTTTGGCTAAGTTATTATACAACCCAGCCAGCTGCCCTTTCAGAGTAATGCTCATCTCCATGTGCTAACCAATTTGGAAAATAATATATATTTATTACCCAGACACTCTTTAGGGCCTCCTATAGCTTCACGTAGATCTATCTCGGTTCACAGACCATTGGCCTAAGTAATCATTAAAAGCTAATAAGAGAGTGTTTTTTCAATTTGGTTGTCACACATGAGCACTAAGTCTTTACACTACAAATCTTCTTGCAACATTTTTTTTAACTCATTACATATTTTGGCAGTGAATTGTAAGCTTACTTCTATTGTCTTTTTTTGTTTAAGAATGAGGGTGAGTCAACTCCAATGACCCATTTCTCCTGCAGTGGTTTTGATTGTGACAGCCCACTCAGACAACACATGTTCTGTATGTGTGATTCTGGGGCTGAATCTGTATGTACCAGGCAAACTCACATCCTTGAAAATAATGGCTTAAAATAGGAATGCTGACACCACCTTAACTCAAATAGCACAAATGCAGGGCTGTAATTGTCTATGCTACTTAATCTCCTAGTACAAAAACCTCTGTTGCTCAAGGGAATTCTTCATCCTGTCCAGGGGGGGAAAAAATTCTCTCAAGGATGTAATAATTTAACAAACCAAATTAGTATGTAGTTGGGCTCTTATCATCCACATTAACCTCAGGGCTCTATGGGGCTAATATCTTTAGTTGTGCTGTTTTTGCTTGCTGTCTCCAGACCACTAACCTCATTTTCTCTATGGGGGAACTGAAAGCTCTGCTCTTTGCAAATCTTCCTCTGATTTTTGTTCTCTTTGGTGGAGCAAAGCCTTCAGTTTCCGAGGTCAAATGAGCTAAGCCCCTTCCAAGAAAAGCTTACTTCTGACTGACACCATCAGGGGCTACTCTTTTTAGCAGACCCTTGCATCAGTATCATTAAATCACTTCGCCATTTGAAAAGCAAGTTTGTTCTGCATGCACACTTGAAGGCCTCAGAAGGAACGCACGGAGCAGCAGCACCACCTACTGGTTTTCCCTTAGTAGCCAAGTAATTTTTGCAGCAGTGTTGTCTTTGGGTTTCTGCTTTTGCATTAGAGAATGAAGTTGTTCGCTTTGGGATTCTGTTCCCCACATGAGGATCAACAACTGGACCATCTTTAATATAATTTCTTTATAGTACTCTGCCTAATGAGATGCTTTATCCTTAGGGCCTAAATTTTGAAACAGTGTGAAATGGGAAAGACAAAACTGGAAATATACATAATGTTTCTTGTTGACTCCTGATGGCATCTTCTGCAGGCCCTCATGGGTATTCCTGTTCAAGTTGATATGCATCATGTTGACTCCCATTTGCTTAGTGAACACCATGGCATATGTCAGCTTCTGCCTCTATCAGAGGCGGAAGACAATGGCCCAATATGTAATTTTTGTTTGTTGTTGTTTGTTTTGCTTTTTGGAGTTTTTTTGTTTTGTTTTGTTTTGTTTTTTTGAGATGGAGTCTCGCTCTGTCGCCCAGGCTGGAGAGCTGGAGTGCAGTGGCACAGCCTCGGCTCACTGCAACCTCTGCCTCTCGAGTTCAAGCAATTCTCCTGCCTCAGCCTCCCAAGTATCTCGGATTACTGGTGCATGCCACCACGCCTGGCTAATTTTTGTATTTTTAGTAGAGATGGGGTTTCACCATGTTGGCCAGGCTGGTCTCAATCTCCTGACCTCAGGTGATCTGCCCACCTCAGCCTCCCAAAGAAGTGCTGGGATTACAGGTGTGAGCCACCACACCCAGCCATATGTGATTTTTACCTGATATAGAAGAGTCTGCTTTCCCTTAAGTTGTAGGAAAGCTGCCTGACAAACAAAACATTATGACAAAAATGTCTCAGAATAGCAGTTGCATGTGATGTTATGGAAAGCTCTGACATTTCCCAAAATGACACGCCAATAAATGATAATCTTGGAATTCAGTTCCATATCTGTCTGAATTCGAATCTTGTGTTCTCAATACCACAAATATACTCTTATGCCTAGTTGGCGCTCTTGAAAATGGGTCCCCTCGTCACAAGAAGAGACACATAAGAAATACTGAAGGATGTTTCAAAAGCCAAACAACTCCCTGAGCCTGTTCCTAGGTAAGATATCTTTATCAATAATGGGGGCAGGGTGCAGAAATACACTAAATATCAGGTACAGCAAAGGAACTTATGTCTTCACTAGAGAAAAAATTACAATTAATCCCAAAATCTGCCAGAAGCCCCACATACCTCTCAGTGCATCGCATTATAATTTCCACATCCAGAAAAATAAAAAGATGTTCTGCATTTTCAAGGTTTTGAAGTGACTTATCTCTTTAGAAGATTATGTCAAGTATTTCTTGAAGAAGACAATATAAATAAACCCATTTGAAAATCAGAATTGTCCTCACCACTGCATTGTAATAGCTTTTTCAAGGTCACCAGTGACCTCCATCCATACAAATTCAATGATCTGTTCTCCGTCCCCAACAGCTCAGAGAGTAGAAATGATGTCCCACAGTTACAAGGGAGTACGCAAGGATGAGGCCTCCCCTCTGCTGTCTACTGGGGCGGTGAACTCTCTGTGACCCTAGGTGGACTATGGGATACATCACTGCATCCTTACCATCATATTGTATGGCTTTTTATATTATTAAATAATACATATCTAGATGTTAAAATTACAGTAAAGGATCAGTATGAATATAAATATTAGCCACAATCCCATTACTCAGACGACCATTGTTAACATTTTGGTGTATTTCCTGTATGGTGTGTGTGTGTGTGTGTGTGTGTATGTAAGAGAGAAATATATAATTTTTAAATTTTCTATTTAGAATATCCTTTTCATATGCACATGCATTTTGTACATATATGTATAGATCTATTCATATGTATATGTGATATTTGCATTTAGCAAATCAGAAAATGTTTTAATTTTAATAGCTAACTCTATAATTAATGTCAAGGAAAAAAGAAGCCTTGAAAGACTACTTTGTTAAGTGCTTGGGGTAGGAAATAAAGCCTGGCCCCCTCTCTACCCTCCCACCTCTCTGTACACAATCTAAGAACTGAAGGTTGGCTGGCACCGAGGCCTAGAGGAAAGGAGAAAACTATAAAACAAAAGAAGGAATTTGTAGCTCCTAAGGCAATTTAGGAGGTAGGCTATGGTGGGCAAAGGTGGGCAGGGAGAAGAAAACAGGAACTCAGTATAAGGGCAGAAAGCTATATAATGCATCAAGACCAACCAAAACTTTCCATCAATTCTAGTCAACTTGTTGTCACTTGTATGAGTTTACGTGGTAAAAGAGGAAGGGGGAGCAGGGTTCCCAGGTACAACAGGACAGAAGTAGTGTACAAAGAAGCCAGAGCCATAAGGGAAAACAGCCATGAGGTCAGGAAAACAGATACCCCTTGAGGTATAACAGAAATTCAAAGGAGGGCTTCGGACTTCCACAGTCTATGGTGTTGGTAGACTGAAGGCAATTTAATTCAAATCTGAAAAGTTACAGGACCCCAACTAACATCTGATTTCACATGTTTAAGATGATGCAGTTTCTGCAGGTTTTCTGTGCTCTTGTCCCCTGTGGCCAGTGGTTGATTGCCATTTGATACCTGCCTCTGCAAGCCTTCCCAGGAGATTCTAAAAACAGTCTCACTTTGCTCTTCCCTCCTAAGTGGAGATCTGAAGACTCTGATCGAGGGTAGGGCCCTCTGGGGGACTGGGAGAGACTGCGATTGGCTTGCACAGAGCAGTAAAGTATGAAACAGAAAACTGTTGTTCACTAGAGTTCTCTGAGATCTAAGCTACCTTCAGCCTAGGTTAGCAACAGGAGAGACTTTCCAAAACGTGGAAATATTTACTATGCTATGAGCAGTAAAGTAGGTAATTCCTATGTGTAAAACTTGAAATCCAGAATTTTTTTAATCTATCAAAATCTCAAGGAAATTTATTTTCCCAAGTGCTAACTAATATCCAGTTTTCTCTATCTATTGTGTGTGAGTTTGCACATCTGTGTCAGACAAGTTATTAATGTACATAAATTGATGTTAAGGGTCTTTTTTAAATATTTCCAAATGCTAAGAGCTTGAGTTAGGAAGGTGAAATAGAAAAGAAGAGGTGTATATAAAAGTTGTTGGAAATGAAAATAGAACCTTGAGAGTGACCATTTCTAGAATTATGGAAGAATGAGGAATAAAATATGACTTCACCTTTCCCAGCTTGGGAGTTGAGAATGAGGAACAGAAGTAGAGAAGGAGGCTGGTTTGCCACTGGCTTGCATAAAGGTGGATAAGTTTGTTTTCTTATTCTTCTTTCTTAAGAAATAAGTTGAGACCTTAGTTGGTCTCAACTAAGGCATGTTGAACCAGTGGAAACGGCCAATAGTCAAATAGAAGTGTGGGATGAAGTTGAGAAGATAAGTCAGGGCCACTGCTATAGGTTTGGGAAGCTTCCACGTGAATCAACTGAAGTCGGCAGAGTGGGTAAGGCCTCCAAAGGAGAGACTGAAAAGTCAACACACTTCATAACACACCATTTACCTTACTTGACGAATTAATGCTTTTCAAAAAGGATTGTCAGCAGAAGGCAGGAATAAGTTTTGGGGGATTTCCTTTCACTTTATGGGCATGCAGTCTAACTTTAGTTCATGGATTCCTAGAGCACTTGATTCCAGGATGCAGACAATCTGATCAAAATAGCAGAAGGACAAAGAAAGAGATCTTTTAAAGTAGGGCCCTGGGCATGCTTTAGAACTTCTACAGAAAGGAAAAAAAATTCCTTTAGCCGAAGCTAAAGACATCAGTCGGTGCCCTTGCTTCTGACCCTAACCTAAAGAAAGAAAATGTTTAGAATGCTAGAAGGAAGTCCCTTGTTCTTTAAACAAGTGGACTTTCCAGAACACCAGAGTCGGCTCTCTTTGACCAACAAAAAAAGAAGGTAAGCGAAAGCATGGGAAAGATGAAAATGCAGAAGGCCAAACATTATTGGAGGAAGGCTTTAGAGCTGAGTGTCACAAAGGAATCTGAGAATATAAATTCAGCGTTTGTGTGTGGAGTTTATGGGGGCAAAAAGGAGCACATATCTAAAAACAACAGCATGGGCAGTGGTGGCTGATTCCACCATTGATTCAATAATAATGTGTATCAGTGTCCTCATAATGAAATATGGCATTTAAAATAAGTTTACAAGTACGAGTGCCCTACTTGAACTTTTTGTCCTTAAAAAAATTACCCTGCACGCTTAAACTATGTTACCCATCATATTTCTCTAAGTGTGGACTTCCTGAATAAGTATTCCCAGAAGGCTTATTTAAAAAGTAGATTATTGTGCACTAGAAAGATCTACTCATTCTACATTTTCAACAAAAACTCAGGAGGTCCTTTTGCATATTCAAGGTTCAAAAACATTGTGTGAAAAAAAAAAGTTTGGTCTTCCAGAAACTCTGAGTCCCAGATATTTAAAGGGAAATTTAGTTGTTCCTAGTCTCTCAAACTGGCATAATAAACATTTGCTACTGTACTGAGCCCATAAGAGCAGAGGTTATGTTTTTTAGGCTGAATAGTTATAATTTTAGGTCTAGAAAAATTCTATAATCCCTCAGTTTGACAGGGTGACCCTATTGTAGGATAAATATTGCCAATGAAATTGCAGAAATAGCTGATATTATAACCATTAAATGCACCATACAAACACACACACACACACAGAGAGACAGAACAAAGACACTATATTTGGAAAGATTCTTAAATGATGGTAGTAGTGGTTGTGTGTTTATTGCTGTTTTTAATAAAGTACAACATTATCATTTTATGTTTGTACCAGTTACTGGAAAAAAGCAAAAAACAGATAATTTGGAGTAAAGGAAATGGAAGAAAAGGAAGGTAAACAGTTAAGCTAAAAATCCATCAGAATTATATATTTTCAGCCCTATCTAGAAAAAAAAAAAAAAAACACAGTGCAATGCAACCCTCTTACCCTGGTCATACATACACTAGGTGGGTCTGCTGAAGAATATCTGCTTCTATTCATTTCCAAACATACAAAGATCAGCTCCCTACCCCAATCCCCCCACCTTTTTTTTTTTTTTTTTTACTTAAACCAAGACTTTTTCCAAATAAGGTAGCTTTTCACCAAATTGTTTCCCCTCCTACATCTGTGTTCCTGGTGTCAGAAGCTATAGAGGCTGCTATTTTCCAGAGCTGTCATTGTATTCTGTAACAAAGCATCCTTTCCCTTAGCTGAGCTGAACACCAGAGTGCTTTTAAACTAAAGTTTTAAAGAATCTAGGCATTTTTTACCTTTAGCTGTCGGGTCTGACTTAAGCAATTTTCCTTCCTCCTCTTGATTGAAGCTCATTTTAAGCTTAAAGAACAGTAACTGTAATCCTAGTTCTCCTTCAAGGATTCTGCAAATGATTAAAACAGCAACACTTAATTCTTTGAGTATTAAGCCATGATATCTTAAGAAATCTGTGGTAGGGAGAATTCTAAAATGGCCTTGAAGATTTCTGCCTACTGGTATATATAACTTATGTGTGTAATTCTCATCTTGAGTGTGGGCAGAATCTGTGAATTTGATAGAATATCATTATCATGACTAGGTTATATTATTTGGCAAAGGTGAAGAGATTTTGCAGATGCAAATAAGTTCTCAAATCATTTGACCATAATGAATTAATCAAAATGGAGTCATCTTAGGAAGGCCTGACTTAATCAGGTGAAAGCCTTTAAAAAGAGAGACAGATCCCTTCCTGAAGGGAGAGATTCTCCCACTGGCTTTGAAGAAGTGGCCATGTTGTGAAAGGGCCACATGGTAAGTAACTGTGAATGGCCTCTACGTGCTAAGAAAAGCTTCCACCTGAGAACAAGAAGGAAAAAGACCTAGTCCTCTAATCACAAGGAACTCGGCTAACCAGCACATGAACTTGAAAGAGGGCCCTGAGTTTCACAAAGGAACACACATCATCCTACATCATTTTTTACATTTTATTTCACTTTTAATTAACAAATAATTGTATATATTTATGGGGTACAATGTGATGTTTTGAATAGTTAATAAAAATGTATTATATATTTCAAATACCTAAAAAGGAGGGTTTTAAATGTTCTCACCAAAAAGAAATGGTAAATATTTGAAGTGATAGGTATGCTAATTTGCCTCATTTGATCATTCCATTCAACATCTTGATTGCAGCCTTGGGAGACCCTGAGCAGAGGATCAAGCTAATCTGTGCAAAAATTCTTGACCCACAAAAACCAAGCTAATAAATGTGTGATGTTTTAAACCACTAAGCTTGTGGAAAATTGTTACACAAAAATAGAAAGCAGGCCAGGCGCGGTGGCTCACGCCTGTAATCCCAGCACTTTGGGAGGCCGAGGCGGGCGGATCACGAGGTCAGGAGATCGAGACCATCCTGGCTAATACAGTGAAACCCCGTCTCTACTAAAAATACAAAAAATTAGCCTGGCATGGTGGTGGGCGCCTGTAGTCCCAGCTACTGAGGAGGCTGAGGCAGGAGAATGGCGTGTAACCTGGGAGGCGGAGCTTGCAGTGAGCCGAGATCGCACCACCGCACTCCAGCCTGGGCGACAGAGCAAGACTCCGTCTCAAAAAAAGAAAAAAAAAAAAAAAATAGAAAGCTAACCTTCGGTTTGAGTCTAAAAGTTGCTATGAACAAGAGCAAAGATAAAGAAAGTTCAACTCAGACTTTCAGTTTGAGTCTATAAGTTGCTATGAACAAGAGCAAAGGTAAAGGAAGATGTGGCTGAGGAGAGGCTGCCCATATGATGGTGAACATTCTCACTAGTTATCAAGAGACCTCAATTCTGGCCCTAGCTCTCCACTAATTCATTGAATAATATTGGACAAGTCACTTTATTTCCCTGAGTCCTACCCAGTTTGCTCACACATAAAATGAAGGGATTGACCTAGATACATTCTGAGACCCTCCAGTCTCTGATATTCTCCAAGCCTGTGAAACTACGTCCTCCGTAGCATAAGCCAATCACCTTCCTTCCACACAGCACCAAATGGTAGCTCACCATTAGGTGGCATGAACCCCTAGAAAACAAAATGTCACAAAGGATGACATTGGAAGAGTAGAGAGAATCCTGCTTTCTTTTCTCCTAAGTGTCTCCACAGTGGCATGAAAAGCAATACAGAGATACTTCTGAATCCGCATACCCTAGCAAGACTCAGGTCATAAAACTACACCAGACATCAAGACCTCAAAAGGGTCCTTGGTCTCATACAAGACTTTTCTATGTCTCTGTGTACCTCTGTATAAATCAGGAGCAATTGATTACAATCTTCTCCTTATTATCACTGTTCTGTCTCAAGTCATATAATAACACCTACCGTTAATTGAGCAGCTGATATTGATGTTCTACCTCAGCTACTTTATACACATTATGTCTCAGAGAAGATCAATAACTTATTGATGGTTACACAGTTAGGAAGTCAGGATGAGAATTTTTACTCAAGTCTACCTCAGGCTGAAGCATGTGTTTTTTCCTCTGCATGACACTTGCACTGGTGTCACAGTACTTACCCACATGTCCTATCCACTCAACAAACATCTCATGACCACCCATTCATATGTCACATTATAGAGTGACCAGCTATCCTAGCTTTCCCAGCACTGAGAGGTTTCCCAGGATGCCAGATTTGCAGTGCTAAAACTAGGAAAATCCCAGGCAAAATGGGATGAATCAGTCATCCTAACCAACCTGTGAAGAGCCCTGGGTATGCAAACCTGGAGTGCAGGAGACATATGGAGCTATAAAGTGAGATCCTAAATGCAAAACTTTCTCTGAAAGTCACTTTATTTCACTTCTTGAGCACAATCCCGTGTCCCCTATCCTAAGTGTGCCTTAACCTAAATGTGGTCTGTCCATGCAAACTCTTAAAATAACCATGCCCGATACTCTATATTACACTCCCACCTGTCAGCTGGGAATCTGCCAGAACCTGGGTAGCAGGTTTTCCCAGTCATCTGCAGGTCTGCATCACCCAATCTAATACCCTGCCTGAGATAGAGGAGGGACTGAAGCTTAACAATGCATCCTTTAACTATTTTTGCTCTTTGATCCACCTAATACCTAAATCTCTTGAGAACAAATTAAGACTTTATGAAAAGTCTTGAGTTGTTCCTTTGTTGTTGGCCTCTAATTCCAAACCCTGCAAATCTCTTATCAGCCTAATGGCAATATCTCAACTCTGGAACATGGTTCTTGATCTTCTCTTATAACTTTACAAGTCTACATGCTGGTGACAATACAAATAGTCAGGGAAGGCTATTGACTGAGGGAACACTTAATCTAAAATTTATATTCTGAATTATGTGAAACGTGATCCTGGTCTCTGTTTCTCACTCAGAGTTGACAACAGGGTTCAAGTGGGCTGGACAATGGGGCCTCCAGCTGTGGTAAACTACAAAACCAGCATCTCCCACTGATCCAGGCCCATGTTGGGTTCCAGGAGCAGCATCTCCAAGCATCTAAATCTCTTGGACACTTTTTATCAGGAGGAAATCTAAACGTTTACAGTGCCAAAACCAAGATACATTATTTGGCCGGAATACTGAGCATCCAGATGGATGCAAACCAAAAACTCTGCCTACCAGATGACCCCCTCTGGGAGTCAAGAGTCTGTTTTGGAGTGGTCTTATGCTGAGACTTAGCCTGTTCAAAATAAAATGAGATGCAGCAACCATACAGGGCCATTGCCATGCACTATGGGTGATGGCTGCCTCCTGCATCAACTGACCTCTGCCAAGACTGACTTCCTTGTTTTAGCATCCCCAATAAATACCACCTCTTTTCCTCATGCAAGCACTGAAGAAACTGAAACATAAAACAAAGGAATGACAGATCATGGTTAGATTGAAAGATGTAGCTTAGTGAGCAAGAACACATATGCCTGAAAGTCAGACATCACATCAGGCAGATTTGCACACTTCTCCCAAGAGAACTGGAGAAGACTTCCTCTTGGCGGAAGAGTGGAGAATTAATATTTTCTGCAGCCTTCCAAAGAGAAGAGGGAAAAAAAGAGCAGGGCTACTTGCACACAATTTGCTCTTCTTGAATTTACCAATTGGATAAATCACTTGGATATTCACTCACATCTTTATGAATAAGGAGGTTGAAGGGTAGGTAGGGGTTAGACTAATGGATTTTCCTCCACTTGAAGAAAACAACTTATATGCCTACTAAGTCCAGCTCCAGGCAAGAAGTACTCTTGTTCCACTAAGACAAGGACACACGAATCAGGATTTTCAGAAAAAAGTGAAACTCAGCTGAGTGGTGAAAACTGCAAGTGCTCTAGGAAGAGAAGGGAGCAACGGGAAGGGATGATAAGAATAGGGCAGGCTTCCGAGACAGGGAGACACCTCTGGCAGAAGGAGAGGAATGAGAAAAATTTGGATAGCAAAAAAAGGAAAGGATGATATTCCTGAAAAAGGAAAAAGCCAACCAGAATGGAGAAGTGCAGTGTGAAGGAGAGAGTGCAAATTTCCGACTCATAGGGGTGAGAATCAGTGGAGTATGTAGTGTTTCCACTTATCAGAGAAGCTAATGGCCTCAAGCCGAAAGCAATAGGGAGCCTTAGAGGTTCCTTGGCCAGAAGTAATAGGCTTAAACTGGGGTGAATGCATTTGGGAACCAAAATTACAACTAGTGAAAGCGTTTGGTTAAATGCATAATCAAGCTTTCTATCATGCCTAGAGTTTTCATATCTATGCAAACCAAAATTGTGACTCCACCCTCTGTAAAAAACACAAAGTTGTTATGAAAAACACTTGTTACCAGACATTTCTATTTTCCAAGGAAATTAAAATTTCTGGCAAGACAAAGCTTTTAAACTTGCTTTGGTGGGTGGCACAAAGCCACTGTCAGTACATGGTGGGTGCTCTGTGTCCGCCAGAGGTGCCCATGAGGAAGGTCCCTCTGGCTGAGTGCTAAAAGAAGCTCCGATGAGGAGAGGCAGGAGCAGAGACAGTCATCTGTCACACCATTGAAGGTGCCCTCTGGGTACTGTGCTCTCAAAAATCCCTCAGGAGATGTTTCAGGGTTGCCCAAAATATCCCAGGCACGATTTACTGGGTCAAAAGTTTAGAGTAAATCCTGAGGTTTGAAACATTATTTAAATTCAACCTTCTATCATTAGACCAGTGAGACCTTTCTCAAACACCCTCTCCCTGTAGCTGAGGAAAAACTCTGAGAGGAAAATTAGTCCTCAGATGTCTTGGTGGCTCTGGTCCTCTAGCAGCCTTTTCCCTGCCCCACAGTGTTTCCTTTCTTTAGTGTGGAATCTTCCCACCTCTTCCCCCATTTCTCCCCTTAGTAAGCTACCTCAGAGAGGTTCCACTTTACTCTAGCTTAGATGACAATCAAGAGTCATTTGCGTTTGACACTCTTGAGTTTCATCTTACGACGAAAGGCCTTTTCTCCATGAAAAGAATTCGAGCCCCTGGGAAGCTGAGGAGAGAAAGATTTCTGTAAAGAGCTTTCCAGAACCACAGACATTACCTCCAAGGACAATAAGATCCTGACCTCATCCCCAGTCTCCACCTCTCCCTGTCATGCACATGGCTCTGCCCACACCTGTTCCTCCCAGGCACCAGTCAGGCTGTGTCACCCAGAGGCTACTCTCTCTTCTGCCCCGGGGAGATGAAAACGGCATCCCACCAGAGCTGCCAGACTTCCCTGGCCCTTTCGCTTTGATTTTCTCCTCACAGTCATTGTGAATGCCTGAGGATATCTGTGCCCTGAGGGCCTGCAAGGCAGTGCTGAGCAAGGGAGTCTCAGCCCTGCCTGTTGGAAGTGAGATCACAGAACATGGGGGAGGATGAGGAGAATATGGTGTACACACATGTGGAGAACCTCAGGGTCTAGCTTGTCATTCATTTATTCAATCAACAAATCTGATAGGGTGTCTAAAATACAGTATTTTACCTTCAAATATAAATTCCTATTCATTTATTCATCAACAAATTTAGCCAGATGGGGTCTGAAATAAAGTTTTCAAGAGCTTTAGATACTAGAATTTTAATATTAGGAGAGATCTTGGAAGCCATCTGCCCAAATTCTTGCAACAGGAATCATCTTTCTAATATGCCTGACAGGCATTGAAATAGAGGCAGCCGATTTTCTCCATGGACAACACCAGGTCTTAGAAATTATTTTTCTATAGTAAGCCAAAATCTGCCCTGTCAGTGTATTTCTAATGTCTAGACTAGAGAGAAACCCCTATGCCCCACAAAAATTCGTCAAATATGTGCGTGATGGCTTCTTGACTGTCCTTATAGTCAGCAGCAACATCTGATGGTTGATTCACTCATTCCTTACTAAGAGCTATACTTCTGTGCCCTTCCCATTCCAGTTTCAAGGCTGGAGACATTCTCTGGGGTCTCAGGGTCCCCTGAGAAACATGTGAACAGATCTGCAGATGATGTCACAGAAGTGGATGCAGGATCATCCCAGTGCACAGAGGGGTTTTTGCTGTCCCTAAGCTGTTTCTGTACTCCTCTCCTTCTGACATTCAGGTCCTTCAGAGTCATAAATGACCAAGAAAGGCAGAGACAAAAATGGCTAAAAGAGGGACAGCAATGCACTGGATCAAACAACAAGGATGCCACTGTCAGACTGACCGGAGAGTCTAACAACTTTGGCAGTTACTAGCTGAGTGACCTTGAACAACTTACTGAACCTCTCTAACCTTGACTCATGATGCATGAAATTGGGATGGTAACGCCTTTCTTATCGATTATTGTAAAAATTTTATGAGATATTACATTTAAAAGCATTGCACAAATTAAGAGAATAATTATTAGAAGCTATTGTTGTTGTGAGTGCTACACAAGTGTCCAAAGGACAGATTGGACTAAGAAAAGAAAAAAAAAAAAAGCTCTGTATGACTTTTTATGACTTGCTATTGGTCCCTTCTTTCCAGCACAGTCCTGGCCATCTGGATTTAAAGCTGTTCCCTCTGTGCCCCTGCTGGTGAGAAGGGAAAATAAACATCATTCCCTTGATGTGCTAGGTCTATATCCTGGAGAGAAGCCCGTCCCTGCCAAGAATGAATTTGTTTCTCTGCAAGTCAGAGAATTTCTCTGTCTATCCCAGCTGAGCTCTGGGGAGATAGGGGTTCAGATATAAATCAGAGAGTAGCAGGACCAATGTTTCACCTTTTGCTGTTCAAAATCCATATCCCCATTGTGCCATCTGTCCTATTTATAAATGGGGTCACATCACAGCCTACCCTACCAGTACCAGTGGAATTCCCTCCACTCACCTTTAGCCATTTATCTCTAGTCCACCAGCCTCTGCTAAACACTAAACTATCAAAGTGATTCTAGAAATTGCTCTCTAGAATTGATGCCAGTCACTGCAACATTGCAAAATATCACAACCAATTGTTTCCCTTCTCCTGAGGTGACACATTCCCTGGGACTTGAGGCTCCCCTGAATTTGAAGCAAGTTACAAAAGGGCCAAAAAAACCATAAGGAAATCCTGTAGATCCCGTGCATCTATCTATCCATCTAGTCACCCCAGCAGGAAGCTGCTATTCTGCATGTCAAGAACTAAGATGAGATGGTTGCTAGAGGACAGGTCATTGTTGTCTTCAGGACTGACTACTTTTTTCCTCTGGATCTTTCTCTCTCAAATCTGGACACTGTGGAGTTGAGGTGACTGATTCTGTGTCCTTAGCAGGCAGTCATCTCTTATAAGCCAGACTCTCTAATTACATGCTGCCAAACGTTTATTTCCCCTTTGTTTCCCTCCAGCCTTCATGAAAACTCATCTCAGTGCTCCAGTCTTAGATCTCACCCAGGAGATTAAGGGAAGGGGCATTTGGGCAACAGCACTGACCCAAACCTCTCCTGGCAGTGGCCATAGCCCAAGGAGGGTTTTATCGCCTTCAGGTTTTGTTTAGAAGTGACAGCCCTTCCTTCTGGATTCTTTTCCTCCTTGTTTGTTCTCCAGCTTGTCTAGAACTTTAGTTTGGCAAGAGTGATAACATTTATTTATTTAATACCTTTTGGTTTCTTATGAATCAATTATTTTGGAGAAAATGTTTATCCCAGAGGGAGCACAAAACCCAAGTTTCCCTTTCTTCATCTTGGGAGAAACCCTGAGCCTCCTTTCCCCTTCACCACCTGCCTCTCCATTCTGCTTCTGCCTCAGATTATGGCCTTTGTATTTCTTGCCTGGTTTCTTGGTAATCCTCCTAACAGCATTCTCTGACTCTGGCTTTCCTATACCTCTGTCCTAAGCATCTCAATCCATTGCCTGCCTCATGGAGCTAACTGATGGTCCACTCTGACTCTCAGATAAAGTCGAAGTGCTTTCTCAGGGCATACAAGGGCTTTTGTGCAAAGCACCATGAACGGCTCTCATTTCCTGAACGCACTCTGCTTTCTCTCACCGACTATCAAAACTGGCTTCCCAGAGCCCGCCACTGCACTGTGCTAATAGCCATCTCAGTCCTGCCTTTGCTTTAAAAAGCCTCCCCGTTGGCTTCCTTTCACTCCCGCAGTTTCCCAGGGCTCTCATCCTTTTCAGGATTCAATGGCCTCACTCAGGATATGGAAATCCAGACACATATGGTCCATGTTTCCTGGCTCCACATTTCCCACAGAAGGGCCACTCCTCTCCCCTGCATTCACTCTGGCTTCCTGCCTACAGTTGATCTTCATCCCATCTGTGATTGTTTCTATCAGGAGAACAAATGGGGAGAGGTTAAGAATTGAAAAGAAGAAAGGAAAAAGAGGAGAGATTGATTTTCCTTAAAGGAGACCTGGTCCTATTTCTGAAATGTCTCCTACTTTGAAAACCAGTGTACACCAGCTAGCATCCTAAAGGAACCTCAGTTCTCAGGACCTCAGATCAAGAGAGGGAGTCTACAGGATCATGAGCCAGACTGCCTGGGCCACCACCTTTCTGTACCATGAGATAGGGACATTTGTTTATCACTTCCAGTTCCATTTTCCCAGTACCTGAGCTGTCAATATTTCAGTCTTTTATGCTCCCAGTAGAGGCCAAAGCCTTGGCACCCTCACCCCCTTTCACCACACTCCCAATTCTCTCTCACTCGTTCGTTTCCCTGGGCCATTTCCTGTCTCTTATGCCTCTATTGTCCTTCATCCTCAGATAATACAGATCTCCACAGTCTCATTCTGTCCAAAACTCTGGCCGAATCATATTCCACTACATTAAACCTCTGCCTATCTTCCCTAAGTCAGAAAGCATAACTAGAGATGCCAGTTCCTGCTGGTGACTGTCAGGCTGGCAGCAAGGTCTGGCCAGAGGCGAGCAGCTGCTGGGCCAGGAGGTAGGGACTAGCTTGTCTAAGAACTGTTCTCTGTTCACAAAGCAACACTGTAAGAGCTTCTATTTCTTTTTTCATCAGAATGACTTTATTTTCTGATTTAAATAAAAAAGACAAGAAGAAACGAAAAACAAAGAGGGCGTGGAGAGAGAGAAATTCTCTTAAAAAGCGAAGGTGTTATAACTAGATAGTCTCAAATTTCCCCTCCTCTTTGTTCCTTGATGTCCACAGTGAAGCATATAAAGGGGAAGGAATCCACTAAAATAAATGTATCCCTTTATTTCCGTTTTTAGCACTGTAAGTGCAGGCTGTGGACAGGTAAGAATTTCTGACACAGGGGACCCTGGAAGAGCAGCTCAAAGACATTAGGCCCTGGGCTCTCTGTAGGTTCTGTGCTGCCTCAAGCATATTAGAAAATACAATAATTGCAACACCACCACTATTCTCCTCCGTGCTTTCCCTCACCCCACACCTGAGGGACCTGAGATCCATGACACCCAAATCATAGGTCAACCAAGTCTATTGACATACCTGCTTAAGCAAACCTGAGCAGTGCTGACCTCCAGCCACCAGGGCAGCTTCTCTTACCTTCTCTCCTGCCAGTTGTTTCCACTTTTGACAACTCTTCCTGGTTGGATTGGGTACCTGCCATTGTTCATTAAAACCAAGTTCTCTTGTCCCTAAGCTGGTACATTCTTTTAGTTCAGAGACATATCTGACCATGGCCCTTGACTAACTGGGATAACTAGAATTTGCAAAATCTCCAGAATTTCTGCTTACGTCAAATCAGTGACACCTTTGATCTCAGTGCATTCCGAGGATATTCAAGGTCACACATACCATCATGTCATCAGTCATGACACTATCCCTAGATAAAGCTGACACTCAGCATACCTGTTATTCTCATTGTCATCTCCAAGGAAAACAACAATTTTCCTTGCCCATTGACCTACATTTGGTGTCTTTTTGCTGTAACTGCGTTAAAACAGAAATATTTTCTTGGCTTTCTAAGAGATTTTTGTGTCTAAATCTCTGTAATTCACCCTAATAACTGACTCCAGCCTCCTGCATAAGAAAAGAGCAAAAAGTTACTGAACAGAATAAACAAAGTCTCATTTAGGTTGCCCCAGTCAGAAAATAAGAAACACTAAAAGCCTTTATTCACACAATCAATCACCACTTCCTCCTTAGCATTGCCAAAAACAAGGGTCTGGTTGCAAAGACATTATACCCAAAAACATTAAAAAGATAAAAAACAAAACCACCTACATTTCCATCAATCTCAAAAAGTTTGTATTTTCATTTTTCTAATCCTTGCCTATCCTATACAAGAAAATAAATGCAATACAGTTGGATGTAGCCTTGGTATAACATGCAGTAAACAATACAAAAGATCAATGAAATGAAAAATTGTTTTTTG
The DNA here is from genome assembly GCF_006542625.1 of Nomascus leucogenys. Classification (NCBI taxonomy): domain Eukaryota; kingdom Metazoa; phylum Chordata; class Mammalia; order Primates; family Hylobatidae; genus Nomascus; species Nomascus leucogenys. Next base: position 45,228,595 of record NC_044402.1, on the reverse strand, counting down.
AAAAGATAAACAAAATTGACAAATCTTTAGCCAGACTAATAAAAAAGAAGACTCAACTAAACAAAACCAGAGATGAAAAAGGAGATATTACAATTGATACTGTGGGAATTCAAATGATAGTTAATGGCTACTATATGCCAATAAATTGGAAAATCAAGAAGAAATGGGTAAATGCCTAGACATATAACCTACCAAGATTGAACCATGAAAAAATCTAAAACCTGAACAGACTAATAACAAGTAATAAGAGTGAAGCTTTAATAAAAATTTTCCAGCAATGCAAAGCCAGAGAGCCAATGGCTTCAATGCTGAATTATACCAAACATCTAAAGAATTAATACAAATCCTACTCAAACTCTTCCATAAGACAGAGGAAGAGGGAATATTTCCAAACTCATTCTGTGAGGCCAGTATTACTCTGATACTGAAACCAAAGATACATCTAAAAAAGAAAAGTATAGGCCAATAGGCCTGGTGAATATTGATATTAAAATCCTCAAAAAAACACTAGCAAAATGAATTCAACAACACATTAAAGAGATAATTAATCATGCCCAAGTGGGATTTATCCCTGGGATGCAAGGATGGTTTAACATATAAGCAAATAAATTAATGTGTTACATCATATCAACAGAATGAAGGACAAAAATCATATGATCATTTCGATTTATGCTGAAAAAGCATTTCACAGAATTCAGCATCCCTTCATGATAAAAACCCTCAAAAACTGAGTACAGAAGAAATGTGCCTCAACATAATAAAAGCCATATATGACAGACCCATAGCTAGTATCCTACTGTATGGGGAAAAGCTGAAAGCCTTTCCCCTAAGATAGAGAACATGACAAGGATGTCCACTTTCACCACTGTTATTTGACATAGTACTGAAAGTCCTAGGTAGAGCAATCAGACAAGAGAAAGATATAAAGGGCATCCATACTGGAAAGGAAGAAGTCAAATTACCCTTGTTTGCAGATGACACAATCTTGTATTTGGAAAAACCCAAGGACTCCACCAAAAAGCTATTAGAACTGATAAACAAATTCAGTAAAGTTGAAGGACACAAAATCAACATACAAAAATCAGAGCACTTCTGTATGTCAACAGCAAACAATCTTAAAAATAAACCAAAAAAGTAATTCCATTTACAGTAGCTACAAATAAAATAAAATATCTAGGAATTAACCAAAGAAGGAAAGATCTCTACAATAAAAATGATAAAACTTTGATGCAAGAAATTGAAGAAAACAGAAAACAATAAAAAGATAGTCCATGTTCACAGATTGGAACAATCAATATTGTTAAAATGTCCATACTACCCAAAGCAATCTACAGATTTAATGCAATTTTAATTAAAATACCAATGATGTTTTTCACATAAACAGAAAAAAAATCCTAAAATTTATATGGAACCACAAAAGACCCAGAATAGCCAAAGCTATCCTGAGCAAAAAGAATAAAACTGGAGGAACCACACTGCCTGACTTTAAATCATACTACAGAACTACAGTAATCAAAACAGCACAGTAGCAGCATGAAAACAGACACATAATCAGTGAAACAGAATGAGAACCCAGAGATAAATCCATACATCCACAGTGAACTCATTTTTGTCAAAGGTGCCAAGAACATACATTGTGTAAAGGACATTCTCTTCAATTAATGGTGCTGGGAAAACTGGATAGCCATATGCAAAAGAATGAAACTAGTCCACTATCTCTCACCATACACAAAAATCAAATAAAAATGGATTAAAGACTAACATCTAAGACCTAAATCTATGAAACTACTAAAATAAAACATTGGTAAAACTCTCCAGAACATTGGACTAGGCAAAGATTTCTTGAGTAATACCCCACAAGCCCAGATAACCAAGCAAAAATGGACAAATGAGATCACATCAAGTTTAAAGGATTCTGCACAGCAAAGGAAATAATCAATAAAGTGAAGAGACAACCTCCGCAATGGGAGAAAATATTTGCAAATTACCCATCTGACAAAAGATTAATGACCAGAATATATAAGGAATTCAAACAACTCTATAAGAAAAAATCTAATAATTTGATTTAAAACCTGGCAAAATATCTGAACAGATATTTCTCAAAAGAAGACATACGAATGGCAAACAAGCATATAAAAAGGTGTTCAACATCATCATTGATCATCAGAGAAATGCAAATCAAAACTACAATGAAATATCATCTCACTCCTGTTAAAATGGCTTTTATGCAAAAGTCAGACAATAAGAAATGCTGACAAGGATGTGGAAAAAAGGAGACCCTCATACACTGTTGGTGGGAATGCAAATTAATACAGCCACTACGGAGAACAGTTTGCAGGTTCCTCAACAACAACAACAACAAAAAACTAAAAATAGAGCTATCTTACAATCCAGCAATTCCACTCCCAGATATATATCAGAAGTAAGGAAATGACATTGAGTTTTTGAAAAATGAAAAGCTTTTTATTGCAAGCTGACTAATGAGGAAACAGGTGTCCAGCTCAAATCTGTCTCCCAGTGCTGGCTTTAAGGCAGTAATTTTATTAGAAAGGTTTAGGGGGTGGATTCTGGGATTAGTAGGTGATTGGTTGAAAGAAAGGGGAGGTCTAGAAAGTCCGTAAACATCTGCCATTATTTCTTCATGCCTCCTTATGAGTTCCATGTACAAACTTGGGAAGAGTTAGTATGAAATATGCAGCAGAAATTTAGGCTGTGAAGTTGGCACGCTTGGTCTGCACAGACTTCATTTGGCTTTATTGGTTCCAACTGATTTTAGCCAGTTTTGTTATCTTATGTGCAGAGGGAGTTTCAGGGTTTCACCAAGTTGTTTCTGGTTTTTGTAATCTACCATCCCGCAAGCTCAGGTATTTCTACTAGACATTGGTTGCTTTACCTCTTTGGAGTACGATTTCAATTTCACCTTTATTATCTCACTAAATGGGAGACATTGTCACCATTAGCAAATAAGGAAACCAAAGCACGGAGAGATAAATGAGTTGTCTAAAGGCACGCAAGAGTTAGTGAGGGAGCCACATTTTAACTTGGGGCCAGTGGTCCTCCCTTTCCCACAGAGCTGGGTGCATGTACAAGAAACCCATGAACTCTAAGGTAACTGCAGAAATTCTAGAACATAAACTCCAGAGACGAACATAAATATATACGAGTGGGGTCACGGCCGGGCGCGGTGGCTCACACCTGTAATCCCAGCACTTTTGGAGGCCGAGGCGGGTGGATCACGAGGTCAGGAGATCGAGACCATCCTGGCTAACATGGTGAAACCCTGTCTCTAGTAAAAATACAAAAAATTAGCCGGGCGTGGTTGCGAGCGCCTGTAGTCCCAGCTATTCTGGAGGCTGAGGCAGGAGAATGGCGTGAACCCGGGAGGTGGAGCTTGCAGTGAGCCGAGGTCACGCCACTGCACTCCAGCCTGGGCGACAGAGCAAGACTCCGTCTCAACAAAAAAAAAAAGAGTGGGGTCACATCCTTGTGCAATAAATGTTAGTTATTATTATTAGCTTAATACTGATTTACTAAATGAATAAATTCTGATTTCAAAATTAATTCCATCCCAATCATCATAATAGCTACTCTTCATTGATTGTTTACCCTGTGTCACGCACCATGGTATATGCTGTAAATGATTTATCTTATTTAATTTCCGCAACGTTTCTCTAAGGTATAATTTACTATCCCCGTTCTACAAATGAGAAAACTGAGGCTCTGAAACGGGAAAAATTTGACCAAATTTAGACTAACATGTGACAGAACTAGGCTTCAAACCCAGACTCTGCCCCCAAGGTCTGAGCTCTTAATCATTCCATTGTCCTGCCTGGTGTCAGTGGAACTCTGTTTATAATCCATCAAACAGAAGAGGTAATGTTGCTTAAAAGAGAGAAAGGGATGGGGTGAACTTCTTCATATAAAGCAATTTCACAATGAAGTTGCTCAGAGGAGGATCTTAAAGGTAGAGAGAGAACAGAGATAGACTTTCAGGCCAGTATAGACTTCCAGAAACAGCTGAGGTTTTGCGTGTTACTATTGATTACAGTGCAAAACCTGAGTTTTACTGGGATCCTCTGGTGCACTTCAAAGGCAACGCGAGTTTGTAAAGCTCGCAGCCATGTGGTCAGAGATGGAAAGGAATGTGCCAAATCTGAAAGAAGGAAGCAGGATTATTTCTATAATAGAGCATGATGATCCCATGGAAGTCTTCAGATCCAGGTAAAAGGTGAACCCCTAGTCTCGGAGAAACAAAGTATGAGTCCCATTGGACAGCCAGTTTTAAAAGAGATTGAAAGCAAAGAAGAACAAGTTCCCAGCAAGGTAGCCTGTACAGAGAGATATTTCCCTTCAGGGAAGAAGGCAAGAGGGAAGGACTGGAAAAGAGGCAACCTACATTCTCAGTGAGAGAGGGAACAGCTGTACCAGACTCCTAGTCTGCAAGTCAAATATAAATACCTGACCCCCCCAACAAAAGCTTGAACCAACAGAATGAGAAGAAGATTTGAAAAGGGACAAGATGCAAATTAAATATACAATGCTACTAGTGTACCACTGAAGAGTTTGCTAGAATCACTGGGCTGAGGGAGAAAATGTGACAGCAGTGCCACTATCGCCTGGCAAGAACAGAGACTGGAAAAGCAATATTAGAGAAAGGCCAGAGGGCAATGTCACAGAAGTGCTTCTGACAGGTGTTGTGCTTGGGGAACAGCAACAGGCCAAAGTGGAAGGAGTAAGTGTTATGGCTTAATGCCACTTGCCCTCCAGCCGAAAAGTCACATCATCACACAAAAGAAGGTTATAGATGAATGAAGTTTAATACAATTGTTCCTCTACCTCAAAAGTGAGCTTAGGCATTTGACTGAAATACTGTATATCGATATCTACATGCTAAAAAATGTAGAATGCAATGACATTTAAATTTATTAGCTGACAACATTGTGTTGTGCCATCTGCCACTCTGTACTAAACTTCCTGTAACTAAAGATGCACAAACCCTAGAGAATAAGCATTAGGTAAAATAGATTCATTTTATATAATTGAACATAATTGTCCATGTAATGTTCTAACGTAATATTACTCAACAGCTGTGCAAATAATAGAAGGGTTACTCACCATAGACCATATGCTGGCAATGAGATATTAAGACAGAACTCTAACCGACCAGTGAACCCACAGCTTCACTGGGATGATGTATGGCTTGCTTCAGAAACTAGTTCAAGTTGAAGGCAGAAACCAAAGTAGAGTGCCACAGAGTGCCAAAAGCAAAGGGGCAGTGTTATCTCCTGACTCTCACTGTAGAGAGGGCATCACCCCTGCATTTCATCGGTCTTAGCTCACATCGCCATCTGCTCTTCCCAAGGGTGGCTTTTTCTACATGGTCTCTCTTTCTCTTCCATAATTTTTCTAATGTTTTCAGTATTCTTCTTTTACAATCACATATTGACTAACCACAGGTGGGCACAGCTTCTCTTGCTTTATGTTCTGTTTGTTAAACAATATGGCAGGTGAGCTCTGGAACCAGAATTCTGAATTTCTAAATAATGGTTATTTGCTCTCTCATTAAACTTTTTCAAGTATCGGCCGGGTGCGGTGGCTCACGCTTGTAATCCCAGCACTTTGGGAGGCCGAGGCAGGCAGATCTCAAGGTCAGGAGATCGAGACCACGGTGAAACCCTGTCTCTACTAAAAATACAAAAAATTAGCTGGGCGTGGTGGCGGGCGCCTGTAGTCCCAGCTACTTGGGAGGCTGAGGCAGGAGAATGGCGTGAACCCCGGAGGCGGAGCTTGCAGTGAGCAGAGATTGCGCCACTGCACTCCAGCCTGGGCGACAGAGCGAGACTCCGTCTCAAAAAACAAACAAAAAAAAAAAAAAAATCTCAAAAAAAAAACAAAAAAAAAACCTTTTCCAAGTATCTTCATGTAATTCCTAACCTGTCCCCATTATATGGGTAGATTTCATTATTCCAGTTTTAGAGATGAGAAAACTGAGGCTGAATATTTCAGTCGATCAAGTGTTTACTGAGTTTCTAGAAGGCGCCAAGCTAATGCAAGTCACTTGCCTATAGTGGTACAAATACTTAAGACAGAGCTAAGCAGTAGGATGTAATGCTTTTTTCTATCCATTAGTTCTTTTGGCAGTTCACTGCTAAATGACCTTGCTCAAGCTGCTTAATGTGTCTATAACTCATGTTCAGCATTTATGAAAGAAGAACCAAAAATCAACTAATGGGAATGTATCTACACATACCACTTTGATCAGATATAAATATTTTTAACATCTAACCAAAATCAGCCTACAAACATCAAGTCCATGTATACTATTTCCACCCTTGATTCTATTAATTCTATTCCACTCTCCTTTTTAAAGCTTATAAACATTTTTTTTTCAAACCTGCTTTGCTATAGTGGCCATTTCAAGTCTGTGGAATAAGATGAGATATATTTTGTTCTGATATATTATGCTAAGAAGTGTCTTACTTGCAGGCAAACTATTGTAAATTGCCTCAATATTCACCATATTATACATTTTACATTGTTCTGCCTATACTATTAAAGCTTGGTCTCTTGGAAAATATTATAAGGGAATTTAACTATACATAAATATTAATAGGTGCAATAAAATAAGAACAGCATAAAAGTATTTCAGCACTAAAAGTTAAATGTGTTGGAGCCTGAGGAGAATCCTTTACTCTTTTCGTATTTGCAAATGACTTTAAACTCACATAAGATGATGAAATGATAAAAATGAAAATAATAAAATGCAAAAAAAGTATTACAATATATTTCAAAAAGGAGTTAGTGGCTTAGAAAGACCCAAAATGACAAAGAAAAGTATAACATTCTAGAATTGAAACAAGTCACCACAAGTGCTCAAATACTGTTCTCCACCACAAGGTAATGACATTTTTACTAACATTCAGACAAATATAATAATCTCAAACTATTTTAAGATTGAGAGAAGGTTATGAGAAAGAGTTACCGAAGCCAATATATATCAAACTTGGGGCTGACATTTGGTCTCAAATCCCCAGTGTTTGCAAGAATTTCAGCACAGGTGGTAAGTACAATCACCATATGTTCAAACTGGAGACATCTGCAGAATCAGAACCAAGAGACTGTCAACTTAAATGCATGTTCTTTTTGGGGAGAAAATTAGTTATTTTAAGATATAGTGAGAATATATAATTTAGCTTAATCTCAATTCACTTGACGATCTGAGGATTAACCCAATCTGTCAAGTAGAGTTCTAATCACTGAGGTTCTTTTCTAAAACCATTCCAAAAAGGATCTGTACAATTTGGATGAGGGATTATGGTTTAAAATATAATTTAATTAAAAAGAGAGGTTTAGTAATCCTTTAATCTCTCTGATCTTCAGTTTCCTTTTTAATGAATTGAGAAAGTGGAAGTTGGGTTATATCTCTATAACAAGTCTACAGTTATCTAAAAACCATGAGAAGCCAGATAGAACATAATCCTTCTGGGCAGTTTTCACATCCAATTAAATGAATACATTGGTTTCCAAGGCAAAATCTCAGCCCCCTTGCCCAATTTGTTACAGGAAACTCTCTGCTACAAGAGCAAGCAGCAAAGCCTGTCAAATTAACTTTCAGAAATGTCCAGTTTTTATTATCACCTCCTGAAATCCACCCTTTATACCATGCCAGAACAATCCCGGTTGTAACATACTATTGGAGGTGGCTGCCCACTCATGACCCTCTTTGTCTTCATTTTCCTCTTCCCTAGTCACAGTTGATCCAAGTTGGGTTAAAGAGATTCTGTTTTCCTGGAATCTGGAATTAGAATTAATAGTTCCAAGGCATTCTCTGTTGGTTGTTTGATATAAAATCTACAGGTTGGATAGCTACACAAGTGTCCATCTTCTGCTATATGCACAAAGAAGCAAAAACAAACAAACAAATAAATAAATAAATACAAAAACCAAGTCAATCTCCAGAAAGAGAACATGCAGCAGATACTGAGAGAGAGAGAGGGTGACGAGAGACAGAACAAACCAACACCTTAGTTCCTGATGACTTGCCAGTTGCTGATTACAGGAACTTGTTGGGACCCCATGTCCAATAAGATACCTCTATATCCTTATAATATATTCCCTTGGCTAACCAACAGAACTTCAAGCCCACCACTAGAAATGCAGAGGCAACAGCCTCTTGGTTTAAAAAATATTTGATTTTTTTTAATTAAAAAATCTTATTTAAAAAATCTTAGATTTTTTTCAACAGCCCCATAATTGTGAAATATCTAATCCTTATAATAAATGTTTATTCTTTATAACTTATAGTTATTCTGCTTCCCTGAGAAACAACAATTGATATATGAAAGATCTGCAATTAAGGCCACCTGTTTCCTGTACTTTCTAGCCATGTGACCTCAGAGAAGTCACTTCTCTAAGCTTCAGTTTCATCATCTACAAAATAGGAATAATCACTCCCATCTTACAGAGGTCTTTGAAGGATAGATATACCGAGGGATGCGTTGAAAGAGAACACATATGTAAAATGCTTAATTTGTAACATTGTAAATACCTTTATCACCATCTCTATCCCTACTATTCAACTAAGCCTGTATTATAGATCTATTATTATGTTACAAGTTGCACTTATTAATGAGAAGTTTTAACTGCTGGTCTATTCTTCTAGAAGATACATTAGAAAACAGAACTTACATACTTTATCTTAAATCAGAGTCGGCTATATACTGGCAAGAAGTGATACAACATCCCAACATAGCATCTTTTTAATGCTTGAATAGTCCTCTTTTTAGAGAGTTAATATCTTGATGGTAATTCTGCTATGCTGTGACTTCCAACATATGCTTTATTTTTTTTGCTAGTTCTTCATTAATTTTTCACTTATCAGTACTGCACTGTGACATCTGAACCCAAGGAAGCCAATGCAATAGTAACAAAAAGTGCTGCTATGACACTCTTGAGTCTAAAGCAACCTCAGCAAGTGCAGCATTTGGAGAGTTCAGCCAAAGGGCAACGCACCACCCAGGAAAGGTGCTAATCGATGGTTAAGACTCCGATGTCTCTACCAGCTGGAGCAGTGGTCTTAGACATTGCTTCCGAGGGAGTCGATAACATGGGATGTGTTAGCTTTTGTGCAGTGAAGCAGCTTTTGTAGAGCCCCCTTTTTAAGGACGTATAACTCTGGCATGGCTGCAACTCCACAGACAATGTCCTCTCTTTTTAAGCTCATGAATTTCACTTTCCTAACCTGACAAAACAGTCTGTGTTAGATGACACATGGATGTGGGATTATTACACAGGAACCATCGGAGAGAAAAAGCTGTCTGCTCTTATTAGATTTGATGGCTAGGAAACACATACACTACTGATCTATAAAAGCTATGAGAAAAAGAAAGCTTTAAATTGGGTTAGGGGACTTGAGGCATAATCTGAGATGCCAGTTGCTTCAAAAATGAAATTGTGCCAATGTCCCCTCCAAGAAAAGAAGGAGGCTAGGTGCCTCAAATGTGGAGACACCCCGTGGCATCATATCTAAAGGCCATGCAGTAAACAGAAATCCAGTGTGAAGAGGAAAGTTCAGAACAGAATGAAGAAGACAAAGAGTGAAGCCTGCACTCCCCTGAGAGGAAGGGGGCCTTTTAGAGCATGACAATGCCCCCACCCATGACAAAGCCATCAAGCCACTTCAGACACATTCCAGATAGAGGAACACAGTGTGCTGCTGCTGTGAAGACAAGAGGAAAGAAATTGGGAATCTTTTGTATCCCATCTAACAAACATTTACTGGGAACCTATTAAGTGTCGAGCACTAAATTCAGTCTTGTTGGAAGCAATATGACTAAGACTTCCATATAGAAATGTGTCTCCAGCCGGGCGCGGTGGCTCACGCTTGTAATCCCAGCACTTTGGGAGGCCGAGGTGGGTGGATCACGAGGTCAGGAGATCGAGACCACGGTGAAACCGCATCTCTACTAAAAATACAAAAAATTAGCAGGGCGTGGTGGCGAGCGCCTGTAGTCCCAGCTACTCAGAGAGGCTGAGGGGGGAGAATGGCGTGAACCTGGGAGGCGGAGCTTGCAGTGAGCCGAGATCGCGCCACTGCACTCCAGCCTGGGTGAGAGAGCGAGACTCCGTCTCAAAAAAAAAAAAAAAAAAAAAAAAAGAAATGTGTCTCCAAGGGATCTAAAGTAAAGGTCAAAGTTTTGCCCAAAGAAGGAACTTGAAATCTGTCTTGGCAAGAAGTAAGTTATGATTCTAGAGAGTTGGGCCATGTAACATAAAAGGGCCAATTGATTTGAAAGCAAAAAGGGAACGTTTTATACATACGTCATTTCTATCGTAAGAACTTAGTCTGGCCTTCTGAGATTGCTGACTTTAAGTAGACCACGTCCCTATGGATCACTAATGCTGATTGATACTCTGGTTGTGAGTTTGTGTCTCTGCAACTCACGTCAGCCAGTTTACATCACTGATTAAGCTCTCTCTGGATCTCAACCACGTGGGGCCCCCATGAGCAGTCAGCTCTGTCTGCCTTCCCCTCAACTTTCCTCCACTGAGACATGGATCCAGGGTTGATCTGTGCCACCTTAAGCCGACTAGAACTGTTTCAGAACACCCTCAGAAAACACTTTTGTATTGCAAGTGCAGATCAAATGGGAGCAGAGCAGAGCAGCATGGTTAGGAGCTAAAGCATTCCTCTGCAATCTGTGACAAAATCCTTAATGTTAAATAAACAATCCTTTCCCGCCTCCCGGGTGCAATCTTGAAGTGGATCTGATCCCCTGCAAGGCTTTTCTGCTAAATGTCAACTTAATAAATAAAGTTTACATGTTCATAGTTAAAATATGATCACTGTCAAAACAGTTTTTTAAAAAACAATTGCCTTTCCATCCTAAAGCAATTGTTATCATTAAGTTTATGTACTTTGCTCCACTATGTTACTACATGAAGTTGCGTGTATGTGTTTTAACATAGTTGTTATTGTTTTTCATGCATATTTTTATAATCTGGCTTTATTTCACTTGATATTAGATCAGTAGTAATTGATCGTGTATTCCATAATCTTAATTTGTACCTTCTTTTCAAATGCTGCATAACAGTTCATCATTTTTCTCCATTTAAAGAACCCCAGTTGTCACTAGAAAGAGGATTTATGAGAATATCTTTCTGAATTGATTTGTTTTATACTATATGTGTCTAGTGTTCTACTGTTAAGTGTTATTTTAGTGTTCTTTGGCAGGATCAGCTCTCTCCCCCCCAACTCAACCTCATCCCTTCTTCTTTTTCTTTCTTTTAACAATTCACATTATTCTATGGAGAAAGTGACCACCATTGTGAGCATCTGGGACAGCTCAGCTGAAACTTAGACTCAAAACTGTGGAGACTTGTGACTGAAACACGAAAACTGTTCAACCTTTCATGACGTTGGGAAAACAAACATAGATAACTCTAATATGAAATGTTTGCTTTAGTCCTGGTGTCACAGTGAGCTGACAGATGACATTTTCACTCAAGTGCAGCACTCTACAGTTGGTAGCATACTTTATGGGGACCCAGAAATAAGCCTCTCCATGAGGCTTATCATTATTACTTTAAGAAAGAATTAATCTTTCTCCCCTGAGTGTTTTAACTCAACTTTTGTTGTAGCTGTCAAACTTTATTCTACTTGGTTTTACCATTAATTGTTTTGTTTATAGATGTTTCCCCATAGATAATAATAACCTTGAGTGGAGTCATTCATTTATCATAAAAATATGGGCCACCACATACGTAGCAGGACATGGAGCCTGGTACAGGGTTGGCAACCAATAAACTTGAAAATGCATTGCCAGTAAGCAAATGTTCACTGGTTGCTGTGTACCAGGCACTGGGTTAAGTACTAGAATTAATTCACATTTTTTTCCTCAGAAAAATATAGAATTGATTCCTGTCAAATGCAAACTTACAGAGTCAAGCTTTAAAATCTGGCAGATTTGGTCGAACATATCTACTTTGTGCAATAAGAAAACACCTACTTTAATCCTTTCTCTAACTCTGTGTCCATGCCTAATAGAGCCAATAAATTAAGCCCTGTTGGTGAGGTAAAATATCTTGAGCAAAATGTAGACTGGGAAAGCACTATTAAACAGCAAGCCATAAAATAACTGTAAACCTGCTTATGAACTACCTTGAAAGTAATTTCAGGTGAGTGGAGAAGGAACCGATTACTAGCAACAATAGCTGCCAGGATCTTTTACACCAGTTCCTTATAAATGGGAGTCACCTTAGCAATCTTCACCAGCCTCCTACTGAGAAGAAAAGTAACTTGTACGTAAAGATTTATAATGTCTACTTAAAGGTGACCTGGGATGGAGTTTGCCACTTTTAACATCCCACTTGTCTAGATCCATATAATCACTATAACAGTGAATTCTACCAGCTTACCTTAAATTGCCTGGCAGCCTGTATCCAGTAAATGGTCTTTCAATTCTCAAGGCTCACTCTAGTCAAAATCACATTGGCCCCTGCCCTTGACTAACAAGAAGGCTTAGAGGGTTTCTAAGACATAGCCCCCAGGCCCTATGGATTTAGTTAGTCATTTCAGAGTTTAGATAAAGGTATCTCGATTATATATAAGCCAGTGCAGTGGACCTGATGTCCAATAACTAGATATGGTGTTCCTCAGGATGGCAGTAAGACTCACCACAAGGCCACCATGTAAGTGACTTCTCTATAGGTGTATGGGTTTTGGCCAAAGTGAGTATCAATGGCTCCTTCTCAGTCTCCTTAAATATAGCCGGGGATAAGGGCAATGTTCTCTGAGGTCATCCATAGCCATCATTTCTAAGATTTCTCTAGGTAGAAAAATCTCCTCCCACATTCAGATGGTTTACAAACTAGTTGTTTACAGCTAATCCTTCTGTTTCCTCAGGATTCAACAAGATATACTATTCAATTAGGCATACAAATGACTGAGTTTTCTTTTTGTTTATAATCATGGTGGAAAAATAAAAATACCTGTTTTGAAATTTATCTAAGATAAATACAATATGATCATGCTGAAATATAAAGTAAAATATTGGGAGTTTATCACCTATTCAACCTTCTGTGTTAAAGCAGACACAGGGCTGTTTTCTAAGAAAGATACTGGTACTGATGTAGGTACTTGAGGCTCAGGCTCACGTTTTTTTTTTGTTGTTTTTTTGTTTTGTTTCGTTTTGTTTTGTTTTGTTTTTTTAGACAGTCTCACTCTGTTGCCCAGGCTAGAGTACAGTGGTAGGATCTCGGCTCACTGCAACCTCCACCTCCCAGGTTCAAGCAATTCTTCGGCCTCAGCCTCCTGAGTAGCCGGGATTACAGGCACATGCCAACGCGCCCAGCTAATTTTTGTATTTTTAATAGAGACGGGGTTTCATCATGTTAGTCAGGCTGGTCTCGAACTCCCGACTTCATGATCCGCCTGCTCTGAGGCTCACTTCTAACCCTCTAGGACGTGAGCACACAATCAGGTACATTTCTTAGAGTTTCAGCTGCCCCCTTCCCCAGGATCTTGATGTTGTCTTGATTGTCAAAGTACATGGATCTTGGCCAGGCACAGTGGCACATACCTGTAATTTCAGTGCTGTAGGAAGATGAAACAAGAGTATAGCTTGAGCTCAGGAGTTCTATGTTGAACGCTATAATCACTCCCACTGAACTCCAGGCTGGGCAGCAGAGCAAGACTCTGTCTCAAAAAAAAAAAAAAAAAAGGGCACGTGGATATCTGACCTGCACAGTAATCACCCTGTCACCCTGTCAAGGTGCTTGGCTGCACTGATGACCTTAAACTCTCTGCTCTTCAACGCTTCCCAAAAGCACAGTTGCCCAAAATCATGTTTGTGAGAGATCCTAAAGCACATTCATGAATGCATTGCTCCAAGTATTCTAAAATTTGCCCTAAAGTCAGTAGTTCTCATACTAAAATGCACCTCAGAGTTGTGTCCAATAAAAGTAAATAAAAATTGGGAAGGGAAAATTGAGACTGCTACTACTAATTACAGGCATCGGGTGACTTAAACCTCCAGGGATAACTCCAGGCTACTACAGAATGACACAACCCCAATTGATGGGAATGGCCCTAGACAGGTGAGCAGTAAACACACAAACACATAAACTTCAAAATGCTCTCCCACACCATAACTGGATTTTACAATAACATAAAATTTTGTATGGCAACATACCAAAAGTGTGTTTATCTAATTTTTCTGTCTCATAGTTTATATCTGTAAATCAGAGATGATAAAACTGGTTTCTGTTGAGAATTTAAATATTGAGCAACAAATACAACACTTCTTGCCTATTATGTCTAAGCCTGCCCTGACCACTGATCTCTAGACTAGATTATTATTTGTAATTAAAGCATACTATTATTTTCCTTATCACAATTTGCAGTTAGATATTAATTAGCTTATATATGTGCTTATTATAATATCTACCATTCTCATTAGATTTTGAGCTCTGTAAGGGCATGTACCATGGGTATTTGGTTAAAATTACAGACCTAGTGCCTATAATATCCTCAATGAGCAAATAACTGGATAAAGAATGAATGAATGAGTTAGGGTTTTAACATTTTACACAAGCATTAAGTAATGGTAACTCATTTTATTATTTTAGATTACAAAACTGTGGCCATTTGGCATACCATCTGGGAAAATTTCATTGGTTCGGTTACTTGCTAAAATGTTAGGCATATCTTTTCAAACATGATGATCAAACTCACCTGCATAATACAGATGTATTTCGGAGTTCTAATGGCTGTTCTGGATTATTGTATTATTTTGCATTAAGATCATTTGTATATATTTTAAAATCTTATGTTTACAAGACCAAGTTCAGTGATAAAATCAGATAAATGCATGCATTAGCTCATTAATCCTCATAAAAAATCTCTGTCCAGAAACCACAATTACATCCCAATTTACAGAATAGTAAAACTGGGACTCAGAAAAAGAAGTAACCCGCCCGATGTTACACAACAAGTTAGTGGTGGCATCAAGTCTGCAAAGCAAAGAGCTGACTCCATCACTTTCATTCTTACCTGCTACTCTCTACTGCCTCCCAACTTTACTGAAACAAACTGCTGAACATACAAATTACCTATGAAATATTACCAAGGTTCTATATAGCACTAAAGATTTTTTTTTAGCTTGGAAATGAGTATTTTGTATATACTCAACATCGTTATTTTGGCTAGATTATATCATGAAATCCTAACTTTTGAATGCTCTCCCTGAATTTTTCCCTCTCTTTCAAATGTATAACTTCTCTAATTCATTACTTCAGAGATGATAAGCAGTGTACGTTTATCAAAGACTAAGCCCTTGGGGGCGTTGGCAGATATAATCCCAAATCCCCAGTGAAATTTGAATTTCAAATGACAAATCGTTTTTTAAATGTAAGTATGTCCCATGCAATATTTGGATCATATTTCTAATAAAAAATATTTGTCATTTATCTGAAATTCAAATTTAACTGGGCATCTTTTATTTTTACTTGCTAAACCTGACAACCCTATTCTTGGGAAAACTTAGTTTATGGAAGAACTAAAAGGAAAAGAGGAGATTAGCACAGCAGAATATCTTAGAAAAACCAGGAGGGAAAGTTCTAGGCAGTTGAATCAAAAGCACTCTGGTAAGAACTTTCAGTGTTTCAATGTAGCAAGGATAATTGTAAAACTAAGATATAACTGAGAAGCCCAATTTCAAAGGCTGGGCCAAAATGAAAGCATTGTGGACAAAGAGAAAAGCTAGAAAAGCTATTAAATAGGGAAAATTTGAATATCTACTGGACTTTAATGAGGAAAAGTAATGCTAAATTCCAACTTACGAGGACTGAAATAGCTTATGAACCCTCTTCTTCAGGCATGACTATCCCAAAAGATGAAGCAGGTAGAGGGGATTATGAGACCAAATTCTGAGCAAAAGATTTCAAATGCTGATTGTATGTCCTGTGCCTCGCCCTGAACAAAAAACCAGGGAAACTGAGATGAAGATCACACTACTGCTGCTTTTCAGGCACTTGGAGTCTGGCAGGCCAAAGTAAAAGGTAAACAAGCAATTTCAACACTAGAGTCTCCCATACACAATGAAAATCCTCACAGGATTAACTGTCTAGAAAGTGACAAGAAAACTACACAAAGGAAATTGCTTCCGAGAGAGAGGTCTTAAAGAACAAGCCGGCGTTTGCCAAGAGGACAGTGTTGAGAAGGGCAGTCCCTTTGGGGTGTGTTTGATATTTCTGGAACACACAACAGAGAAAGAGAAGTGGGCTGAAACCAGATCATAAGAGACCTAAGATGCACAAAGGCTGCTGAAACTTTACTGTACCCACAAATAATCCAGGGATCTCATTAAAATGCAGGTTCTGTTCAATACATTGCAGCTACACCCTCTGAGATTCTGCACATCTAATAAGTTGCCTCTAACAGGTGATGCAAATGCTTCTGGTCTGAAAATCAACTTGGAGTAGTATTAACTTAAAAATCACAAGACCTTCAAATTTGGAAAAGGAGACTTTATTTCTTATAAAGGGTTAGGGCCTGCAAGGTGGCCACCCCACAGGCTAGTAAGCATGTCTTCAGCAAAGATGGGAGACAGGCACTTGGAGGGAGAAAGGTGTATGACAGGAATTTAAGTGGAACAGTTTGGTCAAGTACACATGTTCAGCAGGTTAAAAGAGGAGCTATGAATATTAATGAAGGTGGTCCTGGAACATGCATATTGAGCAAACGTACATGTAACATATGACCCATATTCATCTTGAGGCAGAGAGTTAACATGTAAATATACACAATTAGGCCCTATACTTCAAAAGGTAAAACAGGGACACAAAGGCATTTGAGTGTGCAGCCTCTGTAAAGTGGCCAGAACCGGTCCATGGTCAGTGGTCTCATTCTGAGGAGGAAGTTTCTGAAATCAGTCTCTCGTCCAATCAAAGCTATAGTTATAGCTGGTAGAACAGGGCCTGGTAGTCAGTTCAGTGTCTGGTGAAGCGACAAATTGTTTTAATTTTGTTTATCTGGAGGCCAGTGACTGTTTAGCTGCTAGAGAAAAAGAAAAACCTTGTGGCAGTTAGAACATAGTTTCTTCTTCAAGTGTAGGGGGAGTGTGACCTAACCCCTGCCTGGCATAGCCATAGCTCCCGTTTACAATTTGGCATTTGATTGACAGAGTCTGTTTTGTTAATCTTATAATCACTTTAATGCTGATCAGCTGTGTCTAAACTTCAACAGGGAAGGGGTATAAACAGGCATGTCTCACCTCCTTTCCCATCATGGTTGGTAACAGTTTTTAAGGGTTTATTGGGTCATCTTGGCCAAGAGGTGTTCATTTAGTCAGTAGGGGCTTAGGATTTTATTTTTTAGTTTACAGTAGGAAGGCTGTATGCCACATTTTGGATCTTGAACCTTTCCAGCCAGCAATGGGGAGCCATCCTGTGGCTTTTCTAGCCTGAGAGGAACTAGAATTCGAAAAGAGCTAGACGCAGGCATAAGACTATTTCTGTGATCCAGTAGAGAAAAGGCCGCTTCCTAAACTAAAGACACTGCTGATAAACAGAAGAGAATGAATTTAGTAACACTGAAAAGGTGAAGTTAACATGACTTGGTGTTCAGTGGAGACACAGAAAAAGGAGACATGGCAGGAGATGATAGTCTGTGAGAAAACTAAGCTTTTTTTGGCAAAATTATAGGATATGATTTGAGGGATATAACACTTACCGAGCATTTAGGAAGTCCTACTGAGAGGTGACAGCATGCTGGCAGTCCTCACAGCCCTCGCTCACTCTCGGCGCCTCCTCTGCCTGGGCTCACACTTTGGTGGCACTTGAGGAGCCCTTCAGCCCACTGCTGCACTGTGGGAGCCCCTTTCTGGCCTGGCCAAGGCGGGAGCCGGCTCCCTCAGCTTGCAGGGAGGTGTGGAGGGAGAGGCGCCAGCGGGAACGGGGCTGCGCGCCGCGCTTGCCGGCCAGCTGGAGTTCCCGGTGGGCGTGGGCTTGGCGGGCCCCTCACTCAGAGCAGCCGGCCGGCCCTGCCGGCCCCGGGCAGTGAGGGGCTTAGCACCCTGGCCAGCTGCTGTAGAGGGTGTACTGGGTCCCCCAGCAGTGCCAGCCCACCGGCGCTGTGCTGCGCTCGATTTCTCACAGGACCTTAGCTGCCTTCCCACGGGGCAGGGCTCGGGACCTGCAGCCCGCCATGCCTGAGCCTCTCACCCCCTCCATGGGCTCCTGTGCGGCCCCAGCCTCCCCGACGAGCGCCGCCTCCTGCTCCAGGGCAGCCAGTCCCATCAACCATCCAAGGGCTGAGGAGTGCGAGCGCACGGCATGGGAGTCGCAAGCAGCTCCACCTGCAGCCCCAGTGCGGGATCCACTGGGTGAAGCCAGCTGGGCTCCTGAGTCTGGTGGAGATGTGGAGAGCCTTTATGTCTAGCTCAGGGATTGTAAATACACCAATCAGCACCCTGTGTCTAGCTCAGGGTTTGTGAGTGCACCAATCGACACTCTGTATCTGGCTGCTCTGGTGGGGCCTTGGAGAACCTTTGTGTCCATACTCTGTATCTAACTAATCTGATGGGGACGTGGAGAACTTTTATGTCTAGCTCAGGTATGGTAAATGCACCAATCAGCGCCCTGTCAGAACAGACCACTCGGCTCTACCAATCAGCAGGACATGGGTGGGGCCCGATAAGAGAATAAAAGCAGGCTGCCAGAGCCAGCAGTGGCAACCCGCTCGGGTCCTCTTCCACACTGTGGTAGCTTTGTTCTTTCACTCTTTGCAATAAATCTTGCTACTGCTCACTCTTTGGGTCCACACTGCTTTTACCAGCTGTAACACTCACTGCGAAGGTCTGCAGCTTCACTCCTGAGCCAGCGAGACCACGAACCCACCAGAAGGAAGGAACTCGGAACACATCTGAACATCAGAAGGAACAAACTCCGGACACGCCGCCTTTAAGAACTATAACACTCACCGCGAGGGTCCGCGGCTTCATTCTTGAATTCAGTGAGACCAAGAACCCACCAATTCCAGACACACTACTGTGATTAATGTTGACACCCTTTTTACCACAAGATATTACTTTTTTAAAATGACAACTTGAGTTTTAAATGTATTGTAGATTCAGTCACATTACTTTAAGGTTGCTCCTGATATATGTCCTGTCTTTCCAAATAGTGTAAATTTTCCTCAGGCCGGAATTGGCTTCCTTGTGTCCCTGGCACTGAGCACAAGGCTTCCTCTTTGATTGCAGTTTTATTATACACAGACATCGCATTCCTGATCAAACACTTGGCTTCATAAATACAAAAGCATGGGAAAATCCCAAAGCATCAGTCCCAACAGTTTCATCATCTATTTTCCCGCTTCTCATTTTAAAAATCTGAAATAATGTAAGATTTCAATGCCAATACTACAACTGAGAGCTCATTCATTTCTCAAGTTCCGGAATAACATCCTGAGTTACAGATCCTGGTGGTCCTTCTTAATGACTGATTAGAGTTCTTGTCTTTACCTCCTACTGATGATTACTTGTTTTGATAAGATGCTGAGTGTGTTGACTTAGCACCTGTGTTAATTGCTTTATCCTGTTAGAATCTGATTTTCACTGTGTTGAAAAGTCAGCTTAAGCCAGTGGTTCTCAGCCCTGGCTACACATTAATATCGCCTAGGATTCTTTGTAAAAGAACAATGCCCAGGCTCCACCACCAGGGATTCTAATGTAATTGGACCAAGGTGGATCCCAGGTATCAGTATGGTTTGAAAGCTCTGCAGTTGATTCTTATGTACAGCCAAGTTTGAGAACCACTGACTGAAACAAACCTAAATGGGTATTTCATTTTTCTGCATTCAGCATCCAAAGCTGCTGCTATCACACCAGTCGACCTAAGAAAAAGTGAATGAAAACTTTGATCATCTCATGTAAGTCTATTTAAAGAAATCTGACCTATCAAGAAAACCAGTAAGAATGAGGAAGGAATCCAAACCATCAAACAAGTTGGTATGAAGTCTGTACATAAATGAGATAGAGAGCTAGATATGATGATTTTTAGAAACAAAAAAAACAGAAAACAGCTCTATTATTTTACTGGTTACATGACATTGGAGAAGTTATTCTCACATCTCAGTTTCCTCATCTGCCAAGTATGCATAAGTCTTCCTCATGAAGTTGTTAAATAGATTTAATGATGGTCCTGTATTAATATACTTAGGAAATAGTTTGCTCACATTTCAACTTCTTTTGAAATTCTTACATCACTCAAGGCATGCTGTATTTCTCTTTTGCCACATTCTCAGCATTTGAAGGATTATTTTAACTAGTTAATCTAAGAGGATTTGCAGCTTAATTTCATTTTTCTAGTGAGTGCTTATCAAATGCATAGCACGATATAAATGAGTACATTGTTCTGTACCTTTGTGGATATCTTAATCTCATGTGCATATTTCAAAATACTTTTATTTTCAAGGTAAGTCAACAAAGAAGTGCTAACCAAGAAAAAATAATCTGGCACACCCAACACTAGTGCCCAGTGTTATGGGTCACTGAACACTAATATTCATTGGGCAGGTTGATCACTTGGCAAAGTGGCCTATCTCTGAAGAAGCCAGCACCTGGCTAGAGACCCACCCACCACAATAAGCCAGGGGCGAAGTGTTTGAGCCACAGAGGCTGACCATATGAGAGCAGCTGGGTAGGTATAATCCCATGCCCAATGGTAATAATCAGATCTATGTTCTCAAGAGGCCCAGCGGGCTTCTGACCAGGTGAAATAATACAACAATTCCTCATCCATGCCAACCACACCAAGTTGTGAAATAGCATGGCTTTGTGTTTCTATATAAAATCATTAGATCCCACCCTTCTAAAATTCTGTTCTGTTCAATCCTCTTACAAAAATATGAAGTATGCCTGATTTTCATACCACAATCTCAGATGTTCAAAACTAGAGCTTTTTCTTTATAACTGAAGTTGATTTCTATCTCAAGCCCTTCATATTTCCTGATAGACAATTGATCTGGTCACTTCCAAGTAAACCCAACCACTTCAGTAATTTCTTATTTCAGCATTACACTGAATCAGATTGCAAACTTTCCCCTTTCTCCCTTCTCTCTGCAGTAAATTCTAACTCAAGTGCTTACACAGTGAGGTAGTATATATGAGAAAGTGTCTCTGTGGTTGTCCAAAGTTGACAACTCCTGATATATGCAATCATAACATCTTATACTTAGTGTTGCCACCCCCAAATGGGCTTCCACTGAAAGTGGCCATATCCCAGAACTCATCTGGGTCTCAGATTGAATGGCTCATGCCACCACTCATGGTTGCATCCCCTTGTCATGACCTTGAGAACACTTTGGAAATCCAGATTTCTCCATCTGTTGAAAAGTGCACTTTTATAAGGGACATGTGGTAGTTGCTACCCTTCGTCTTGGGGCAATAGAACAATTAGGATCTGTGAACAAGCCCTCTCTATCTTTGACACCAATGCAGTCATTCCAGCTCTACTACCCCACGCTGAGTGGCCTGAGATCTTTGTGTGTCTCTCCCTTCCGGCCACCCAGATGGGAAACAGAACACAGACAGGGGAAGTTATGCTACAGTAATAAACAACACCCAAAAGATCAACAAAATTTTATTCCTCACTCATATAAAATCCATTACAATTCCAGAAAACTCTCCATGACCTCTGTCTTGATGTCAGAAGAAGAAGCAGGCTGGAATGTCTAGCTCCAGTAATTAGATGCTTGAACATAGAAATGACCCAAGTCACTTTCATTCACAATTCAGTAGCCAAAGCAATTCACAAGTTCATACCTATCTTCAAGGAGAAGTATGATGTCTCATATGCCCAGAGGAAGAGCAAGGCTTGAATGTTAGTGTGCTATATCAATATCTTCTACAGCACTGTTTCCTCTATACTTACACTTATCTGAGGGTCTGACAGTCTCTTTGCCTATCATTTGGCTCATTACTTATTGACCCAAAAAGGGGCTCATCCCTAAAACCAGTGTCTATTTCTCTTTATTAGTCGCCAAATTTTTTCCCTCTCTTCAGGTGGGAGCATCTTTAGTGAGGGAAGAACAGAGAAGAGAGATTACGGAAAAATTAATAGAAACTTTTAATTTTAAAGGTCAGGAATTTGACATTCATTTCTCTGTCCTCTTGTCAAGCTCCACTGTGCCATGTACTCCATCCCAAATCTCCCAATGTGGAATGTCATCCTCACATGTCTTCTGACATAATGGGCCAGGGTTATGCAATGAAAAGTCAGTAGAAGTAGGTGAGTATCAATCCTTTACACTTTTTCCACCATCAATAATGTATTTCTCTCGTGTATACCACATGAGTGGGTCAATTGGGACTGGATAATCAAATATGCATAACTTATCAATAGACAGACTGGAAAACATATCTGGAAAATGTGTACTTAAGTGTTGTGGTAATTGGTGAGGAGGCCAGCGATGACGCAACCATTTTTCTGGCATTTGCTGAAAATGAAAGGAAGGGAAATGGAAGTAAAAAAGATATTCAATTTTAGGCTAAGAAGCTCAGTATAAAACTTTAAAAAGTGGTGCCTTCTGAATAGCATAGCACTTATGTGAGCACCTGTCTCAGCAAATCACAATGCCACGGTCATTTCTCCTTCATCATTGAAGGTGATTCAAGAGATGGGTTACCCAGCAGAGAGACTTTTCATGCTGAAGAATCTGATTTTAAAATATATTTAATAGCATTTTAGTTTTTATTTCTCTGGACCTCTGTGAATTATGACACTTCTGTTTTGCCCATTATAGTACTTTTCAGGATCTTAATCTCTAAGACTACTGTTCTTAAAGCCAGGAACTCAGATAGTTATGACCTCTAGTTTATCTATTGCTACAATTAAAATGTGTAACAAAGAACCGTACAATTTCAGAGCCATACAACAATAAATTATTACGCTTACCTATTGGGGACCAGCTGGGCATCAGCAAGGTGGCTCTGCCGATCTTAGCAGGGATTGCTTACATATCTGGAGTCTGCTGGGTGTTGGCTAATCTACATTGATCTCAACTAGGGTGACAGGAATACTCTGCTTTGGTCCATGTGTCACTATTCCTCCTGGGACCAGCAGTCTAGCCTGGGCATGTTCACACTGGCATTAACAAAGGCATAAGAGTGATAGAGCAAGCCCTGTCACAAACAGTTTTCAAAGCTCTGCTTCTATCACATCCGTTAATATCCTAGAGGTCAAAGCAAGTTACAGAGCTTAAAGCCAGAGTCAAGGCAAAGAGTGGATGCAAGGAGAGGTGAGAATCGAGGCTAAGACATGCTATTTACCACATCTAACATTCTGTCCACCAAGAGGGCCTGGGCAGGGCTGGAGTACAGATTGGCTTGGGCACTAGCAAAATGCTAGCTGAAACTTCAAATAGGGACAAGCTCCTGACTGCTTAGTGAGGGAGACTGAGAAGATGAAATGGAACATGGCACTGAGATGAGCCAAAATAGGAATTCAAGAACCTTTAATTACAGAAATTAAAAGAAATATTAAGAATGACTGCGAACGACCAGAGTATAGAATTATTATCTCTACTTCCACCCGAATACACAGTACCTTCTATTTTACAGAGTACTGTGAGATTGAGAAAGTGTTTACATATTCGTCTCCCTCATTCCTGACAACAGTCCCTGTATTGTGGTACAGTAGGCGTCACTATCCCATTTTAAATGTGGGAATATTGAGAACTTTAGAAGTACAGTGAGGTGCCCACAGCAACAAAACTAGTAAGCGATCCCACTGAGACTCAAACCCAAGGCTAGTTTTTTTTTTTTTCCCACTGTGTAATAAAAACTTTTAAAAAATGGAAACAGTAACATTTAAAACATCTTCCCTATAATTCTC
This sequence comes from Nomascus leucogenys, assembly GCF_006542625.1. Classification (NCBI taxonomy): domain Eukaryota; kingdom Metazoa; phylum Chordata; class Mammalia; order Primates; family Hylobatidae; genus Nomascus; species Nomascus leucogenys. Next base: position 45,204,703 of record NC_044402.1, on the reverse strand, counting down.
CAGCATAAAGGCCAAGGTGCCAGGTGTCATTGAACTTAGAAAGGGATAAGCAAATTGGTGGTTGCTATGGAGTCACCTTAGCACTTTAGTGTTTTTGAAGTTGGGGTTGACACTGAAGGCTATTAAAGTTAAAGGGAAACATGAGCCAATACTTATGTAGGTTTCTAAGTAACGACAAAAATATGACATGACTCTCATGGAACTGGAAAAAGTAGTTCAAAATGCTACTAGATAAAGGGAGAGATTCAATGGAGGAATCAGAATAAATCAGTAGATAGAGCCTTTGATGAGAAATAATCATTTTGAAACAATTATGTAAAATAAAAACTATAAATCATGAATATAGAATCAAATACCATTTGTTGTTACCAAAGAGAAAAGTCAGAGGTGACGAAATGTAGGTAGGAGACCTAAAAGATTTTTAAAAATGCAAATATATAGGTTATTACTGATCACAGAGGCAACAAGAGATTAAAGTTGCAGAAAACTCTAAAGCTGTTTGATAATTGGTTTTTCCTCAGAAACTGGAAATGTGTATTATTGAAGAGGTCCTCAATGTCACTAGATGTAGCCCATACTGCAAATTTGTTGGAAAATAAACAGGAAGAAAGACTTGTATCTGTGCTACACTTAATATCAGAGTTTATTTGCCTTTGAAATAACTTGAAGACTAGGAATAAATAAATCGGGGTAGGTCTCATTTCTGTGATCTGATACTAGACATGGGCCTGGTTTCTCAGAAAGCACTCACTGGGTGCGGTGGCTCACACTCATAATCCCAGCATTTTGGGAGGCTGGGGTGGGGGGATTGCTTGAGCACAGGAGTTCATGATCAGCCTGGGCAAGATGGTGAAACCCCATCTCTACAAAAAGTACAAAAAATTAGTCAGACATGGTAGTGCATGCCTGTAGTTCCAGCTACTCTGGAGGCTTAGGTGGGAAAATCATTTGAGCCCGAGAGATGGAGGTTCTAGTGAGCTGTGATGGTGCCACTGCACTCCAGTGCCTGGGTGACAGAGCGAGACCCTGTATCAAATAAATAAAAATAAAGCACTCACTGGGGGTGGCACAAAGGGTAAGTCAGGAGATGAGATGTGCTTCAAAAGAGTTACAAGGAGAAAAAAAGTAACTAAAAGACCTTGATGGAAGAAAGGACCTATGGAACTCTAACGTATTTAATAAAGAATGCCAAAACATAGCAAGATCTCATCTCTACAAAGAAAATTTTTTTTTTTTTTACCACATCTAAGATGTGGTATGGTGGTACATGCCTGTAGTCCCAGCTACTTGGGAGGCTGAGGTGGGAGGATTATTTGACCCCAGGAGTTTGAGGCAGCTGTGAGACATGATTGCACCACTGCACTCTAGCCTGGCCGATAGAATGAGACCCTGTCTCAAAAAAAAAAAAAGAAGAAGAAAAAGAATGCTGAGATCAAATCCCATCCTGTGAGACAGAGCATCATATAATGGGCACAAAGAGTAGACTCTCGGAAATCTGGACTCAGAGACTCAGAAAAGCTGCCACTGGTTAAAAACGGCAGATTATTTACTCGTTAATACGTGGAGGATTGCCTCTGTCTACTCCCAGAGAAACCCCAAGCAACCTGAGGAGAAAAACCAATGCAAAGGAGACACAGGCTCTGCGGACCATTTTCAATAGCCATTGCCCTCCCCTGGGTCAGCCCTCACATTGAGCAATGATTTAGATACAAATCAAGACACAATGCCAATCAAATTATTTGAGGAAATAGCAGATATGTTAAATAACAGAGGTGCGATAAAAAGAAATAGCCTTGAAAGAGAACTGGTAAGATTAAATTCAACAGAGCTCAGCATATTACTATGCCAAATGTAGGTTCAGAAAACCAGTTATGCAGCTTGAGGGAAGAAATTTAAGAGCAATGTATAGGAAAATGAACTCATTGTTTGAACTGGCTACAAGCTCAATGTCAGTCTGCCTTTAATACAGTGATTCTTAACCTCTTTGGGCAAACATTCCTTTGGGAACATGATAAAAATTGAGTACATTCACCTTAGAAACACATATTTTTATATAGCATTTTGCACTTAGTTTCAGAAAGCTCATGGAAGTCTCATGAGGCATCCATTTACAGTGTGATGGTTTAAAATATGGGACTTGTGCTAAACAAATCTACAGTCAGTCAAGGACCCCATCATGTCTCTGCCACTCAGAATTTCTTACTATGGTTTTTAAAAAGTAAGATAACCTCTATCCACTCTGAGTTTTTTCAACTGTAAAGGAGAGATAAGAAGATAATAATACTTGCCCTCTGATGTTATTATAAAAGATTAATAGAAAAAGCACCAAGAGCTTTTCATTATTTTTGTCATAATTACCATATTTTATTATATTTTAAAATATTAATATATTTTATTATATGTATATTTCATCATATGTATTATATTACCAAAGTCAGTGGCTACCTTATGTTAACTTTTAAATAACTTTAAGGTTTGGCTTACAGGACAAAAGAAAGTGTTGCTCCCCTGGGCTGCTTGCCACTTAAAACAATATCTGGAGCTTTTAGTTCTGATCTTGGCATCTTGTTTCAAGAAACACAGGTGTCACCTAGAACACAGGTAAAGGAGGCCAGCCAAGATAGTAATGAGATACATAGGGTATTTACAAGAAGGCAAGTGGAAGAATTGGGGATCTTTGACCTAGCAAAAGGAGGATTTAACTAAATTCAACTACTTCAAGTGCTATTGTGCCAGAAGAAGAAAAATTATTCTGAATTATTTCAGTGGCCAGAATTTGGGCCAAAAGGGTAGGAAACTTCAGCTACATGTAAGGAAGGCTGTCTTAGAAATTAGATGCCAGCATTTCTTCATCACTGAGGGATCAACGTATTCATTCATTCAACAAACATTAATTAAGCATCCACTGTGCACCAGAGACCACGCAAGTTACTGGGGATACAAAGATGAGTGAGACATAGATCTTGCTCCTTTAATAGACTCCAAGTTTGGTGGGAGACACAGGTAAAATAAGTAATGACAATGCAAACAGAGGCAATGGTATTGCCTGGAAAACAAGGCAGGTATCTACTAAGAAAATAGTTGAGATATAATAGATTAAAAGAAACAATCCAGGAACTACGCTAGTCATGCTAGGCAGAAGACAAAAGGCACAAAGGCAAGAAACAGCATGATGTATTCAAGAAATTCTGGGCACAAAGGACAAGGTAAAAAAAACAAGGGGAGAGCTTAGATGTGATCCTATAAACTCAATGAAGCCATTACAGGATTTTAGGCAGGGGAGTGACCTTGTCAAAACTGTGTTTAGGTATGGATGTATCATTACTAAATGTCTGGACACAGACCTTATATTTGTGATATTTGTACATGTTCCCATGAGAGGTCATTAAACTAGTTAAGTAAGGCACTTCATGAGAGTTCAACATTTTATACAAGAATGTTTCAAATGCGCTGCTTGTTTTGGGTATTGAGTCAAGTTGACATCTAAAAGCAAACTAAGAGACAGAGGTAAGAATCCAGGCAAGAGATATAAAGGCCTGGATTAGGTCTGCAAAGCTGTAGAAGGATTGGGAGACGGCATTGATACTCTCCGGGATCTTTCCAAAGCTTGGACTCTATGCAGTTCAGCCCTGACACAATCACAGAGTTGTAGAATGGTAAGGGACATTGACACCATCTCATCCAAGTCTTCCATTACAGAGACTAAACCCCAGGAAGAAAAAGTAGCTTTCTCCCTTCTCCATAGAGCAAGTTAATAAAGAAGTTAAAACTCTGAAAAGCACCACCCTTCAACCTTGATCCAGTGAGTGAACTCTTATTCTGCCACACCACGCAGATTTTCATTAAATCTTTTTCGTAGCATATACACTTTGTTAATTAAGCCTACAAAAATAGGGTGCTAGGATATAAGCTGTTCATCAACTGGAAATAAGCAAAGAATTTAAATGTTGCCATGAATTACAGGTATCTTATGAAGCAGGAAGGGTCTCCTATTTAAACTTCTCAGGGTAACATACAAAGCAAAGATGATTCAAAGCTGAGTCCTCCATTTGCCAACAAAGTGGCATTGAGGAAGTCACTTAACCTCTGAAGCTCATCTGTAAAATGAATAAATAATTCTCACCTTAAAAGTTGTAGATATATATAATGCCTTCACAATGTATAGAGCCCAGTGCATGTTAGGTAGGTCATTTATTTCTCTGTTCCTTCCTTCCTTTCCAAATTTTGCCTTCAAAATTTGTAAGGAGAAGTTATCTGCCATCTTCTCCAGACCACTAGAGACGATACAGCAAACGAGTTAGAATTTGGCCTCTTGTGTCAGAAAAACTAAATGGTGACTCTTGGCCCTGCATGAACACAGACACATTCTTCAGTATCTCATGACTGTTGATACATCTATGATAATCTGAAGACAACTATTGCAACCTCATAGGGTTGTTGTGAGGATTATATGAGCTAAATATATGAAAGCTTCTTAGACCAATGCCTGGCATAGAGTAAACACTCAAGTTATGGCTTGATTATGTTGACTTTGCATGCAGAGAACCACGTTACATTGTAACTTCCCTTATCTTCTCATTCTCATAACTAATGATCTTCTCTTTCATACACAACTTCATATTTTCAAGAAAATTACATTTTCTTCATGCATGTCTCTTCAGACATGGAAAAAGCTAAAAACCTCTTTTCTCAAAAGTAGTTAAGGTAAATGAGATCAATGGATCCAACTGATGCCAGAAATGGAGTAGTGGAGCCCTTAATATCATCAATTCAAGATATTGGACACCCATCCATTGATTTTTTCCCTGTCTCTGTTAGAAGTCAATAGCTCTTCATCACACATTCGACAGGTGAGGATTCCTAGAAGTACTGTAAGTGGACTGAAGTAGTTTGGTGTGCTTGTGTCCAGAGCATTAGGTGAAAATTAGAATTGACCTCTGTTTATACCCTATATACCATATAGGGACTCGAGAAACACCCACTGATCCATGAACCTTTCCTCACTGAATGCCTTGGTAATTAGGACATGATTAACTCTAGGGGCCACCTGGCATTGCATTTGAGAAGAAAGGACTAAAGTGGATGGCAAAAAAATAATGAGTAGAAGATTGGGCTCCATGGTGACACCATTTGAATCCTGGATTCATCATATTTGTAGCTTTAGGCATGTCACTGAATTTCTCCAAATCTCAATTTTCTCTTCTATAAAACTAGGAGCATAACAGGTATACTAAAATAGCACAGTTCTCATGAGATTAAGTGAAATAATTTTAGTAAAGAGTTTAGCACCAAGCAAATGTTCAATAAGAGCTCTTATTGTGATTAGTTCAATATAAAAATGACTAAGTGCTGTATCATGTTATATTGCTTCAAAATGCAAAAATAAGGCCGGGCACGGTGGCTCACGCTTGTAATCCCAGCACTTTGGGAGGCCGAGGCGGGCAGATCACGAGGTCAGGAGATCGAGACCACGGTGAAACCTCGTCTCTACTAAAAATACAAAAAATTAGCCGGGCGTGGTGGCGGGCGCCTGTAGTCCCAGCTACTCGGAGAGGCTGAGGCAGGAGAATGGCGTGAACCCGGGAGGCAGAGCTTGCAGTGAGCCAAGATCGCGCCACTGCACTCCAGCCTGGGCGACAGAGCGAGACTCCGTCTCAAAAAAAAAAAAAAAAAATGCAAAAATAAGAATTCACAGAGTGCGAGATTATTGTGGCACTAAGGAGAGTATATATATATGTATTAACTAGGGAGATGTTTCTTAAACAAGATAGGTTCTGACCTAGATCTTAGAGAATAAATAGGTTTAGATCTGCAAAGGGCTCTTCCCATGGGCAAAAGGGCCAGGAGGATATAATCCCTGAGTATGCAGAAAAATAAGTGAACAGTCAGAATTTTGAATAAGCACTCAAAGGCTAGAAAAGGAACATTTCAAAATCCACTATGGAAGTGCCAGGCAATTTCAGAAAAGATGAGCTATCTAGTGATAATAACTGGCTGATCAAAACCATAGTGTGGTAGGTAAGCAAAGGTTTTAGCAGCTGACAGGCCTAAGTATAAATCACAGACAAACTACCTAACATTTCTAAGGCTCGCTAGTCCTGTGTCTGGAATTGGTTCCTTCCAGTGGGTTCTTGGTCTCGCTGACTTCAAGAATGAAGCCACGGACCTTCACGGTGAGTGTTACAGTTCTTAAAGATGGTGTGTCCGGAGTTTGTTCCTTCAGATGTTCAGATGTGTCCAGAGTTTCTTCCTTCCAGTGGGTTCGTGGTCTCGCTTGATTTCAGGAGTGAAGCCGCAGACCTTTGCAGTGACTGTTACGGCTCTTAAAGGTGGCACGTCTGGAGTTGTTTGTTCCTCCCAGTGGGTTCGTGGTCTTGCTGACTTCAGGAGCGAAGCCGCAGACCTTCACAGTGAGTGTTACAGCTCATAAAGGTAGTGGGGACCCAAAGAGTGAGCAGCAGCAAGATTTATTGTGGAGAGCAAAAGAACAAAGTTTCCACAGTGTGGAAGGGGACCCTCGTGGGTTCCGCTGCTGCCTCGGGTGGCCAGTTTTTACTCCCTTATTGGGCCCCACCCATATCCTGCTGATAGGTCCATTTTACAGAGTGCCAATTGGTGCATTTACAAACCTTTAGCTAGACACAGAGCGTCAATTGGTGCGTTTTTACAGAGTGCAGATTGGTGCATTTACAAACTTTTAGCTAGACACAGAGCGCCAATTGGTGCGTTTTTACAGAGGGCTGATTGGTGCGTTTACAAACCTTTAGCTAGACACAGAGCGCTGACTGGTGTGTTTACAATCCTCTAGCTAGACAGAAAAGTTCTCCAAGTCCCCACCCAACCCAGAAGCCCAGTCGGCTTCACCTCTCAGTCTCATCTTTGTTATGAAATTATTTTCACCTACCTTGCAAAATTTGGGGGAGAATTAAATGAGCTGTTGAAGGTAAAACAGTCATCTCAGGGTCTGACTCAGTGTCAGCTAGCCTGATTAGCTAGTGATATTCTAAGAAAAACAAATACTAAAAAAAGTTATTTAAATTTACCTGGACAAACACCAAAGTCGGGTTGCCTAACTGAAGCAGGAGAATAAGGTCTGGAGGTAGGGCACTTAAGACCAATTCATGTTGAATCAAAGAAAAACACCTTGATTTCCTAGGGGCAGGGAATCTGAGGCCAATTTGTGCTGACTTCCTAAAATAGAGAACACAAGGTCTGGGGTCACGGAATCTGAGGCCAATTCCTGCTGACTTCCCAAAGCTGGATCAAAAGGAAAACACCTGGGTCTAGGGCAGGGCACCTAAGGCCAATTAACACAACCTTCCTAAAGCTAAACCAAGAGGAAAAACCCCATCGCCCCAGGCCAAGTAACAAAGGCTCAAAGGCTACTTTCCCTACAGCCCTCCCCCTTCCACCACATCTCAGATGGAAAGGGAGATTGCCTCGGATTGGCTGCAGGCCAAACAGGGACCATCCCTTCGTGTGCATAGAGCGCCAATTCACCTCAGCCTTAAAATTAGCTAAAGACCAAATCCTTCATTCCAGATAACAGGTAACCAATAGGGATCTCAAAAAAACTACTTAAAACCCAGAAAACTTTGTAACCGGGCCCTTTAGCCTCTTGCTCGGGCCCACTTCCACCCTGTGAAGTGCTTTCTTGCTTTAATAAATTCCTGCTTTTGCTGCTTCCTTCCTGTGTTTTGTTCCTGTTACTTTGTGCGTTTTGTCCAGTTCTTTGTTCAAAACGCCAAGGACCTGGACATTTACACTCAAGGCCCTCCTTCCGGTAATATAACTGTAGAAGAATCAGGGAAAGTTTTATCCTCATTCAGTGTCCTAAATGTTCTTACTGGTTTCTGTGGGTATCTTATACACAGTAAAAGTTCAGTGTTCAATAAATGCAAGGCATTCTCATCATGAATAGACAGAGCTAATTGTTACTCCACTTAATCCTCACACAACCCTGGAACAAAGATAATTTTATTTGTCCTGCCTTACACATTTACAGAGCTTAGTCACTTATGCAAGCTCACACAGAAAATAGGGAGTAGAACTAGAATTTGAGCCAAAGCAGCCTGGCTCCAAAGACTGTGTGCTTTGTGTGCCTCTGTAGACTGCCAGGAGATAACTCCGAAACCTTCAGACATGTTCCTGCTGATCTGAACCTGCTATGACAGTGTGAGCCCACCACCTGAATTCAAGAAGGACAAAAAAAAAAAAAAAAGCCCAGCAGGGAAAAGGGGACATGATTATGTAGCTGGCTGGATAGAAAGTAGGCTGACAGAATCACCTGCAATTTTCATCTCAATCTTTCTCTGTAATTTAATTCTTATTTGAATTCATAGTGAACAGCCCTTACACTTAAGTGTGCTGCAGATCTTGCCTCTGCTTCAGGGCAAAGTGCTTGTTGCAGCTATTGCCCTGTAATGACTGAGAGACAGAATGCCTCCAAAAAACAAAATTCTTAAGTAGGTCTGGTTGTGCCAAGTGACATCAATTACACAATCCATACTAGCACTATCAACTGCAATCTTACCTGGAAGAAGGGCTTGCCCCCTTAGATACTACTTAGAAACTATTTGCTCCTCCTCTCAGTGCCAGAAGTAACCGAAAATCGAATTTGAGAACATTACGGAAAATCTAAGAGAGGATTCAGTAAAGTGGGGGGGAAGTTAAAATATTAAACCATTGGTCCTCAATTTTGTTTTCTTTTAAACTTCCCCATACATTCTCCTCAGGTGTCCCATAACCAATCCAACCTTCTTGTCCCTAACTTCTCCAAAGGAGGGCAGGGAGAGAGAGTACATCAGAGAGATGAAAGAAGAAGAGGTATAGAGGAGGAAGAATATAGAGGAAAAAAGGAAAGAAAGAGAATCAGGGAGGTAGATATCTACAGATTTGGGGTCTTTGTGAGGTTAAAAAAATAAAAAACATAGGCCGGGTGCGGTGGCTCACGCTTGTAATCCCAGCACTTTGAGAGGCCGAGGCGGGCGGATCACCAGGTCAGGAGATCGAGACCACGGTGAAACCTCGTCTCTACTAAAAATACAAAAAATTAGCCGGGCGTGGTGGCGGGCGCCTGTAGTCCCAACTACTCGGAGAGGCTGAGGCAGGAGAATGGTGTGAACCCGGGAGGCGGAGCTTGCAGTGAGCCGAGATCACACCACTGCACTCCAGCCTGGGCGACAGAGCGAGACTCCGTCTCAAAAAAAAAAAAATTTAAAAAAATAAATAAATAAAAAACAGATGTAGCTAGAAAGAGGGATCAAGAGAGCAAGAGACAGACAAAATTCTCAGGATTTCATCAGAGGAACATCCTTGTACTCTCAAGGCTCCAGAGCATGCGTAGATTTCAAGTGCGTTGAACTGGAACTGATTAGAAACACAGAAGCTGGGATGTAGAGAGGAAATCGCCCAAGCTGTTAGTTGCTAAATATTCACCATGAAACTTCTCTGGACTTCCCCAGGAATAATTGGGCATTCCATCCTCTGGGCTCCCACGCTGTTTGTGACAGTGTTAGTAAGGTGAAGATAGGCTTCTGGCATAGTTTACATCACAGTGAAGTGTGTATTTATTTAGATGCTGGACTGAGAACCTTTGAAGCAGACACTGTATTCAATTCATGTGTGCCTATATTAGTGTTTAACAAATGTCTGCTGGAAGAGAGGAAAGAAAAGTAGGTGTAAAGAAGGGGAAGGAAGAAGGAATAATGGGCAGAGAAGCATTCAGGAAACAATTCCTCCTTATCTCAATCGGCATGAGTCAAATAGTAATTTTGGTCCCATGTCAGCAATTTCATTCTGTCAAATCTAGTGTATATTTGCCCTTATTTGCCCTGACAATTAGGAGAGATTGAAAAAAAATGAGGCAAAGTGATTCATAGTCTATCTTTTCATTAGAAAGTTCAAAAATGAGCAGCAGCCAATATTGTGAATAACTAGAACTCAAGGGCTGATATTATGAACTTAATAATTCATTATCTCTAAAATAATTATTCTGAATGAGCTTTTAAAAATGGTTTTATGCCTTTTATGTCCCCATCTGTCCCATGCCAAAATACCCTCCACTCTTAACATTTTGTCTTTGAAATCTGAACTATAATGTTCAGAAAAATTACTAGTGATTTTTCAGCCTCCTGAAAAATAGAAAATGCAGTATTAATCGTAGTGATATCTTCTATGTTAGGCATGTTCTTTCTTTTTCAAACTAGTTTTTAAATCTTTCATCTCCTTTGGTGTTCACAATAAGGATCTGAGGTTGTTAGAGCAAGTACTCTCATCTCCAGCCTATTGATGTGCAAAGTGAGGAAAGGGAAGTAACAGCACACAGTAAGATAATGTCTGAACAAAAGTGAACACCTAGCGGTCTGACTCTGAGCTCAGCACTCACCCTGCAGCAATGCTTAGAGTAATTCTAGAATGTTCTTTGAGTATGTCTTTTGAATCAAAGAAAGGAGCAAAATATTTCCCAATTTTTTACATATCAGTCATGTTCTTACATATGCTAATAGCCTTATAAGATAGTTTATTATTATTATTCTCACACAGCTGTGGTTCACAGGTATCTTTTAGCAGCAAAATTTTATTATCAAAATCTCATGCCAGGCCAGGCGTGGTGACTCATGCCTGTAATCCCAGCACTTTGGAAGGCCGAGGCAGGTGCATCACTTGAGGCCAGGAGTTCAAGACCAGCCTGGCCTACATGGTCAAACCCTGTCTCTACTAAAAATACAGAAATTAGCCAGGCATGGTGGTACACCCCTGTAATCCCAGCTACTCAGGAGGCGGAAGCAGGAGAATTGCTTGAACTCAGGAGACGGAGGTTGCAGTGAGCCGAGATTGCACCACTGTACTCCAGCCTGGGTAACAGAATGAAATGCAGTCCAAAAAAAAAAAAAAAAAAAAAAAAAAAAAATATCATGCCAAAGCTCTCTATATAAAACAGATAAAAGTGTATCTGTGCTGAAACTGGAACAAAGCTGAGAGACCCAGAAAAGGTTTGGTGATAAGGGACTGGTGGCCTCAATCTCAATGCCAAATACATAGAGATCACTAGAACACCACTGATCATAAGAGACTGTTGGCCTCAATCTTAACACCAAATACACAGAGATCACCAGGACACCACTGAACACAGAATGAAGACCTCGTCATAGAGCATGTCTGACTTCTGGTGAAGTGAGAATACTAAAGACTTCACAATCCAACGGATTCCAATTTCAAATCTACCACATGCTCACTGTGTGCACTGAGGAGGTTATCAACATCTCTGAGCCTCAGTTTCCTCATCTGTAGAAATTGTAGTAACACCTGCCAGATGAGTTTGTTCTGAGGATCAACTCAGATGCCCCAAGTGAATCATGAATCGCAGTGCTCAGCACGCAGTAGATACTCAGGCAATTTCCTTCTGGAAGACCCTTGCCAAACTTACATATGCCTTGCTGACAAACCAGATGTGTTCTTGTTGCCTCAGAGGGTATAAATTCCATTTGTTTTCTCAAGTCCAACTAATGCCATCAGCATTTGAGAGCTTGCGCTAGTCCCTCAAACATTTAACATTCTCTGTTCAGTTAGCACAGCATCGAGACTTTAAAAGCAGCTTGAAAATAAACTTGATTCCAAATATGATTTATAATGTCTCAAGAAACAGCTCATTTACCAAGAAGGCTTCATCAATTATTGACAGATGTACCCTCTGAGGAGAAATAGCATTAATACTAGGAGACTGAAGGAAAAGCATGCCTCAACCCCGTAAGCCAATTATCCAAGGTGATTTTGAGCATTAAATCCTTAGATATGCTTAATTTACTGTCCCTTGCCTATAAGCACAGAAAGAAGTATGAGAAGGGAAAAAAATGGTAACCAATTTAAGACTGCTTTTAAAAACAAAAAGAAGGCATAGCATCAAGGGAAAAATGTATAGGAGGGAATAAGTGGGTGTTGTACACATATGGGCTTATAGACTGAACATCCCTGGACCTCACGCATTTTGCCCCCTCACTGCAGAGCCAGCTACTACCCACCTGTTTTTTTTCAGTACAGAAATAATTGTGCTTACCTGTCTGTGACCTAATAATTACAGCAGAGACTGATTTTATTCTCAGCATGTTTATTGTGGTCGAATTTCCTCAGTTTTCAGAGCAAAGGCCTTACTAAGGATGCTAGCATTATTTGCTTTAACATCAAGCTAGTGACAAGGCTATGTAAAGTTTTGTAAAAAGCCAAGAGGCCAGTGTGAATCCAGCCCAGGGGGCTTGTAATCTGTATTTGACATGCAAATGTTAGAAAACCTTGGCAAGACTACAAGGTTTACATGCAAGGGAAGAAAGAAAATACACGAGGCCAATACATTTGAGAATGCTAACATATTTCTCTACGGTTTTCTCAAAAGGAGGAAAATAGGAGAGGGTTATTTTTCCTAAAATCCAAATTATAAGGCAAAAGATGACCAATTATGACTACTTAGCTTTAATTTTCATGTACTGAGGAGTGTGTGTGTGTGTGTGTGTGTGCATGTGTGCATGCATGCCTGCATACATTGCATGCATGCCTGCATACATTGCATGCATGCCTGCATACATTGCATGCATGCCTGCATACATTGCATGCATGTTGTAAATGAGGGTGGGTAGATGGAAATAAAATAAACTTGGGATAGTGAAGAGGTCTACCTATATAAAAATTTTTGCATGATGAATTCTAAATCCACACTGTCCCACATGCAGCCAATCTCTGTATGTGAACATCAAGCACTTAAGTGTGTGTAATGTGAACTGAAATGTGCTGCAGGTGTAAAATACACATCAGATCTCAAAGACTTAGAATGAAAAAAGAATGTAGGGGCAGTTGGCAAGATGGCTGACAAGCAGCAGCTAGTATACATGGCTCTCACAGAGAGGCACAGAAACGGCTAGTAAATACAACACCTTCAACTGAAACATCCAGGTACTCGTATTGGCATTAATCAAGGGAACAACTCAACCCACAGAGAATGAAGAAAAGCAAGACAGGATAATGGCCACCTGGGGGCAACATGAAGACAGGGTATCCTCTTCTGCCCAGGGAAGTGGTAAGTGAATGAGCAACCCTGGGAAACCATGCTTCTCCCACAGATCTTTGCAACCCTTGGGTCAGATCACCTTGTGAACCCACTCCAACAGGGCCTTCTGTCTTCAGTCTGACAGACAGAGTTACATGGAATCTTGGCAGACCAGCCACTCAGGCATGTGTGGAGACCCTGGAGGCTTAGATACTTGAGCTTTCTGTCAAAAGTAGCTGCAGCTCTGGCAAAGAGGGAGGTTAGAATCTTGTACATACCCTAGGAAAGAGGCTGAATCCAGGGGGCTGAGCAGCAGCAGACCGCAGGCCCCATTTTCATGGCACCTCACAAGATAAGACCTATTGGCTTGGAATTCCAGCCAGCTAACCACTAGCAGCATTGCACCTCCCTAAGAAGGAGTTTCCAGGGGGAGGGGTGGGCCACCATCTTTGCTGTTCAGGCACCTTAGCTGTTCTAGCCTTCAGGCTTTGGAGTGTCTGAGCCAACCCGGGGCAGAAGGGGATCCCCCAGCACAGCACAGCTGCTCTACCAAAACATGGACAGACTGCTGCTTTAACTGGGTGGCCAATCCCGTTCCTCCCCACTGGGCAGGACCTCCCAACAGGGGCCTCCAGCTACCCCCCACCCAAGCTCTCTAGCTGACAGAGATCTGAATCCCCCCCGCACAGCACTCCCAGAGGGTGGGGCAAGTGTATTAGTCCATTTTCACATTGCTGATAAAGACATACCCAAGACTGGGCAATTTACAAAAGAAAGAGGTTAAATTGGACTTACAGTTCCATGTGGCTGGGGAAGCCTCACAGTCATGGTGGAAGGCAAGGAAGAGCAAGTCACATCTTACGTGGATGGCAGCAGGCAAAAAATGAGAGAGCTTGTGCAGGAGAAAGCCTCTTTTTAAAACCATCAGATCTTGTGAGACTTATTCACTATCACGAGAAAAGCACGGGAAAGACTTGCTCCCATGATTCAATTACCTCCCACCAGGTCCTTCCCACAACACATGGGTATTCAAGATGAGATGTGGGTGGTGACAACAACCAAACCACATCAGCAAGCCACCATCTTTGCTGTTTGGGCAACTTAGCCATTCCAGCCTTTGGGCTTTGGAGTGTCTGAGGTGACTGGGGGCTGAAATGAAATCCCAGGACAGCATGACTGCTCTACCAAAGTGTGGCCAGATTGCTTTTTTAAGCAGGTCCTGATCCCGTTCCTCCTCACTGGACAAGACCTCCCAATCAGGGTCTCCAGCCACTTCCTACAGGTGCCTTTGGGCTGACAAAAGGTCTGTATCTATCTGGAACAAAGCTCCCAGAGAGGACAGGCTGCCATCTTTGCTGTTTTGCAGCCTTTGCTGGTGAGACCCACAGGTTCTGGAAAATCTGAGGTGACTAGGGACTGGAGTAGGCCCCAAGCATACTGCAGAAGCCCTACAGAAAGTGGCCAGACTGTTATATAGGTGCCCATTCCGTATGTCCTCATCAGGCAGGTCCTTCAGGCCTGGGCCTCCAGCCATCCCCTGCCACAGCTATCAAACCAGTACCAACTCAGCAACTCCATGGACAGAGCCTCCAGGGCAACTGAAAGCCTCTGTCACTGCCTCTGCAGTGGAACTGCCCTTGCCACCGTTGGAATAATGAAGGAGCAAAAACCCTAAGTGCCTTATCCACACCTCCAACAAGGTTGGAGTTGACCCAAGGAGAGGAGGTTAGTCTGTTCCCATGGGTCCCACACATGCCCCACAGCTCATCCCCAGACAGGGAACACCTGGCTTGGGCCCTGTACAAACCCTCCATGCTGGGCTGATTGCACTGAATGATTGCTGACCTATATCCCTCTGGGGTGGAGCCCCCATGAGTCAAACAAATGACCCTTGGCACAACCACTACTAAGATCTCTTCCTCTTCTGCCTCTAAGCTGGGGAAGGAACATAAACACTGACATCACCCCAGACTGGCAGTGGGCAGCCCAAGAGTGCCAAGTTGTGAACTACAGCCAGCATTCAAGGGGGAGTAGAACCCACACTTTCAGAGCACTGAGAGGGAACACAGCTGCAACTGTGAGGAAACACAGAGAAACCACACAATTGAGGAAGAGTCAACCAACTGACCAATAAGCCTGTCACCTACTGGATCACACCCCGAAGTTTCAATACCAAAAATACCTTATTAACATATTTCCCTCTGAAACCAAAGATAAGAAGTCAGCTTCAAATAAAAAGTATAGCTACACAAAGCCTCAGCCCCGTGAAAACATCCAGAAAAGAAGTCTATTGGCTGTACTCTATCTACACTGCAGTTAAAGGAACACCCACACACAGAGGTGAGAACCAACGCAAGAACTTCGGTGACTCAAATGGCCAGGGTGTCACATATTCTCCAAATGACCAAACCAGTTCTCCAAGAGTTCTTAACCAGGCCGAACTGGCTGAAATGACAGAAATAGAATTCAGAATATGGATAGGAACAAAGATCATTGAGATTCAGGAGGATGGCAAAACCCAATCCAAGGAAAATAAGCATCACAATAAAGTGATACAGGAGCTGAAGGACAAAATAGTTGGTACAAAAAAGAACACAATGGGTCTGACAGAGCTTAATAACACAACACAAGAATTTTGCAATGCAATCACAACTATAAACAGCAGATTACACCAAGCTAAGGAAAGGATCTCAGAACTTGAAGATCGGTTCTCTGAAATAAGACAGTCAGACAAAAATAAGGAAAAAAGGATAAAAAAGAAAGAACAAAACCCCTGAGAGGTATGGGATTATGTAAATAGGCCAAATCTATGAATCACTGGCATCCCTGAAAGGCAGGGGGAGAAAGCAAAGAACTTGGAAAATATATTTCAGGATATCATCCATGAAAACTTCCTCAACGTTGCTACAGAGGCCAACAGTCAAATTCAGGAAATACAGAGCAAGATTCTACGCAAGAAAATCATCCCCCAGGAAAATCTGACATAATCATCAGATTTTCCAAGGTCGAAATGAAAGAAAAAATATTAAAGGCAACTGGAGAGAAAGGGCAGGTCACCTACAAACTGATTCCCATCAGGCTAACAGCAGACCTCTCAGCTGAGAGGTCTCCCTTCCAGCCAGAAGAGACTGCGAGACTATTTTCAACATTATTAAAGAAAAAAAATTTCAACCAAGAATTTCATATCCAGCTGTACTAGTCCATTTTCATGCTGCTAATAAAGACATACCCTAGACTGGGCAATTTACAAAAAAAGAGGTTTAGGCCAGGCGCGGTGGCTCACGCCTGTAATCCCTTCACTTTGGGAGGCCAAGGTGGGCGGATCACGAGGTCAGGAGATCAAGACCATCCTGGCTAACATGGTGAAACCCCGTTTCTACTAAAAATACAAAAAATTAGCCAGGCGCAGTGGCAGGCGCCTGTAGTCCCAGCTACTCGGGGGGCTGAGGCAGGAGAATGGCGTGAATCCGGGAGGCGGAGCTTGCAGTGAGCCGAGATCACGCCACTCCAGTCTAGCCTGGGCGAAAGGGCGAGACTCCTTCTTAAAAAAAAAAAAAAAAAAAGGTTTAATGGACTCACAGTTCCACATGTCTGGGGAGGCCTCACAATCATGGTGGAAGGTGAAAGCATCTCACATGGTGGCAGACAAGAGACAGGAAGAAGTGAAAGCAAAAACCCCTTAGAAAACCATCAGATCGGTGAGACTTATTTACTACCATGAGAACAGTATGTGGGAAACTACCCCCATGATTCAATTATCTCCCACTGGGTCCCTCCCATAACTCCTGGGAATTATGGGAGTATAATTCAAGATGAGATTTCGGTGGGGACACAGAGCCAAACCATATCATTCTGCCCTGGCCCCTCCCAAATCTCATGTCCTTATATTTCAAAACTAATCATGCCTTCCCAACAGTCCCCCAAAGTCTTAACTCATTTCAGCATTAACTGAAAAGTCCACAGTCCAAAGTTTAAAGTTTAAAATTTACATATTTGGGCTGGACACGGTGGCTCACTCCTGTAATCCTGGCACTTTGGGAAGGCAAGGTGGGCAGATCACTTGAGGTCAGGAGCTCAAGTCTGGCCAACATGGCAAAACTCCATCTCTGCTAAAAATACAAAAAATTACCTGGGCGTGGTGGCACTCACCTGTAATCCCAGCTACTCGAGAGGCTGAGGCAGGAGAATCACTTGAACCTGGGAGGTGGAGGTTGCCGTGAGCAAAGATCATGCCATTGCACTCCAGCCTGGGTGACAGAGTGAGACTCCATCTCAAAAAATAAAAATTACATATTTGTAGCTCATATTGCACAGCACTACTCTAAATCATAAGGGCAATATTTTTTCCTGTACAATCAGATAGCTTCACTACCAAGTAGATTTGTTTAAATGAGTTGCAGTATACTTACGCATTAAAATATCTTTAATCCAAAATATTTTAAAAGCATTATCTATTTAATCAGCATCTCATTCTGTAAGAGTAGATCATTATGTCCCCCATGTTCCAAACGCAGCACACAGAGATTTAAATGACTGACAACTATAGAAGTCGTACAGGTGCTCTAAGTCTATAGCTAGATTAAATTACAATGCCTTCAATTTTACTTTTCTTTTTTTTCTTCTTCTTTTTTCTTTTTCTTTTTTGAGATGCAGTCTCGCTCTGTTGCCAGGCTGGAGTGCGGTGGCATGATCTCGGCTCAATGCAACCTCTGCCTCCCGGGTTCAAGCGATTGAACCGGAACCCTCAGGCTCCAGAGTAGCTGGGACTACAGGTGTGCACCACGACGCCCAGCTAATTTTTTTAATTTTTAGTAGAGATGGTGTTTCACCATGTTGGCCAGGATGGTTTTGATCTCTTGACCTCGTGATCCACCTGCCTTGGCCTCCCAAAGTGTTGGGATTACAGGCGTGAGCCACCGCACCCAGCCTAATTTTACTTTTCTTTGTATACTTCCTTTAGAGAAGCAATGGTCATTTTATCTAAAAAACAAAACAAAAGGTTTGTCTAGAAAAAAGCAAATCATTGATCCTAGGAAAAAGGCTTAACACATGGGAGCTTAAATGATGAATCTCAACAGATTTTCCCTCAACCACAGCAAAAGATGAGAAAAACCTGAATCAATTGCTGCAGCTGGCAAAAGCGTTATAACAGAAAAGCTGTCGAAATTCTCACCAATTCTGGTACTCCACAAATAACTCTTTCTGAATTATGTTTACAGAAGGGCAAGTTAGTTGGTTTTCACCAATAAATGTGGTCATCTCCCTCTTTTTCTCTCTCTCTCCATATATATATCATATATAGCCATCCATATATTCATATATATGTGTCTATATTTTATATATATCCATCCATCCATCCATCGCCAGAGAACCGAAACCTGGACTGTTTTTTAATAAGCTTCAAAAAGTTCCCTTTTCCCACAGCTAACGTTATACTGAATGGTGAAAAGCTTTTCCTCTAAGAGATCAAGAACAAAACAAGGATGCTCACTCTCATCACTTCTGTTCGACATAGTACTGGAAGTCCTAGCCAGAGTAATTAGGCAAAATAAAAATAAAAGGCATCCATATAGAAAAAGAAGAAATTCAAGAAGTGTCTCTGTGTACTGATGACATGACTTATATATAGAAAACCCTAATTCTCTGCAGCTAGTGACAAAATAGAAGCCTATGGAAAATAAGTAGTCTGATCAAATTTTCATTACATAGTTATCACAATCACAAAGTCACTATCACAATTTGAGATTAGCCTGAGAAATAGGGATCTTTGAGATGATTCCAATAGCCATGGGGTCCCATCATAACCCTGGAAATAGGGAAACTGAATGACTTGCTCAAAGTCCTCCAGCTAGCAGGCAAAAGAGGTGCTTCAGATTCAAACTCCTGTGCCCCTTCATATGCTACATTTCCTTAATACAGTAGTCCCCCCTTAGCTTCGGTTTTGCTTTCCATGGTTTCAGTTACCCAAGGTCAACTGCAGTCCAAAAACATTACATGGAAAATCTCAGAAATAAACAATTCACAGGTTTTACTTTGTGCACTGTTGTGAGTAGCGTAATGAAATCTTGCACCATCCCACTCCTTCCTACCCAGGACATGAATCATCCCTTTGTCCAGTGTACCCATGCTGTAGACCTGACCCTCTTGTCAGACACTTAAGTAGCCTCCTCAATTATCCAATTCACTGTCTTATGTCAGTGCTTGTGTTCAAACTGCCTTTGTTTTACTTAATAATGGCCCCCAAACACAAGATTAGTGATTCTGGCAATTCAGATATATCAAAGAAAAGCCACAAAGTGTTCCCTTTAAGTGAAAAGGTGAAAGTTCTCGAAAAAAAAAATTGTATGCTCACATCTACTGTAAGAATGAATCTTCCATGCATGAAATTGTGAAAAAGAAAAGAAATTCATGATAGTTTTGCTGTCACAACTCATACTGCAGAAGTTATGGCCAGTGTGTAATAAGTGCTTAGTTAAGATGAAAGAGGCCAAAAATATCTAATAATCTGATTTTAAAATGGGCAAAAGATCTGAATAGACATTTCTAAAAAGAAGACATACAAATAGCCAACGAGTATATGAAAAAATGCTCAACATCAGAGAAATGCAAATCAAAGCTACAATAGATATCATCTCACCCCAGTTAAAATTTATCCAAAATACAGGAAATAACAAATGCTGGAGAGGATGTGGAGAAAAGTGAACCCTCATGCACTGTTGGTGGGAATGTAAATTAGTACAGCCACTATGGAGAACAGTATAGAGGTCCCACAAAAAAACTAAAAATAGAAGTACCATATGATACAGCAATCCCATTGCTAGGTAATAACCCCCAAAAATGAAATCAGTGTTTCAAAGAGGTATCTGCATACCCATGTTTATTGCAGCACTATTAACAGTAGCCAAGATTTGGAAGAAACCTAAGTGTCCATTAACAGATGAATGGATAAAGAAAATGTGGCACCTATACGCAATGGAGTACTATTCAGCCATAAAACAGAAGGAAATCCTGTCATTTGCAACAACATGGATGGAATCAGAGGTCATTATATTAAGCGAAATAAGCAAGGCACAGAAAGATAAACTTTGCATGTTCTCACTCATTTGTGGTAGCTAACAATCAAAACAACTGAACTCATGAAAATAGAGTAGATTGATGGTTACTATAAGTTGGGAAGGGTAGTGAGGGGAGCAGGGGTGGGAAATGGGGAGGGTTGATGGATACAAAATATGGTTAGAAAGAATGAATAAGACCTACTATTTGATAGCACAACAGGGTGACTATAGTCAATAATAACTTAATTTTACATTTATTTTTATTTTTTATTTTTATTTTTGAGACAGAGTCTTGCTCTGTTGCCTGGGCTGGAGGGCAGTGGCGTGATCTTGGCTCACTGCAACCTCCTCCTCCCAGTTTCAAGCAATTCTCCTGCTTCAGCCTCCCAAGTAGCTGGGATTACAGGCGCTCGCCACCACACCTGGTTAATTTTTTTGTATTTTTAGTAGAGACAGGGTTTCACCGTGTTGGCCAGGCTGGTCTCCTGACCTCGTGATCCGCCCACCTTGGCCTCCCAAAGTGCTGGGATTACAGGCGTGAGCCACCACGCCCGGCCCTGATAAACTCTTTTTAACAATTCTTTTCATCAACAAGCTTAGCAGGTACTGATGCTGCCTCTCTTAATTCCTAAGACAATTAAGAGCTATGGCATCAGTACCTGCTATGCTTGTGATTACTGGAGATGTGCATGGCAGTGCACAGTGAGGTCATGAAGTATTGTTGGAATTAAATATTTGACAAATCAAAGTGTGTGGTTAGGCAAACCCATATTAGACATTCAACCTATGTGCAGTGAAAAGGTTCCAGACAGAATTTTAAGGTAAATTTTTTAGAGCCTTTTTTGTTTGGTTTCTGCTGAAGTGGAGCCCTTTAGACATAATACAGTGGCAAGTGATTTTGTAAGAGGCTTGCTTATTACCTGACACTCTTCAGTTAACTGTTTCTTGAGGTCTTTTATGAACACCTCTTATCTACCTGGCTACCTCAACTGTGCCATAGGAAAAGCAAACAAGGCAGCTGGACTTTCACAGCTTTTATCCCCTTTTCTGACTTCGATATTTCTGGCAGGAGAAGGGAGTGAGCCAAGGAATGACTTGAAGGGGAGAGGCTCCCAGGAAGATAGGACCAGTTTATAGTAAATGTGCATTTGGCCTTCCGATAAAGGCCATTATAAGGGTAAGAGCTCCAGTACACTGCAGGGATGCAGGCTTCATACATCTATCTATTGTTGGCACTTTTGTTATTTCCTCCCAAAGGGATTTTGCTTTTCTCTATAGGCTACATAGGAAGTTGAAAAAGCTGGAAAAGCAATTTTCTTTTCTTCTCCTTCTTAACCATTTTCCCTGATCCTCAGACACAAGGTCCCTGCTTTGTCCTTGGCAGGGAGGGACAGGGTTGGGGCTGGCCAAACTCTGAGGCAGCCCTCTCCCCACCCAGTAAACTAAAGTGAGTTCATTTTAACAAGAAGCTAATTAAAGACCTAGAAATGCTTTTAACAATGAAGTATATTTTCCTTTGGTTAAAAAAAAAAATCAGATTGAGCTTATGGATTTTAACAGATATTTTCACCTTCATGTCAATCTGGACTTCCTCTATTAGAGGGAGTTTATCTACTGAAAATGATAACACAGAGAATGAGATAATATTTCAGTTTGGTTAGTTAGCTCAGCTCTTGTCTTCTAATCTTAAATGGCCAATTTAATAATAGTTCTTTCTTCGCCCTCTGCCAAAATAATTTTAATTGATTAAGTCTGCCTTTCTTACATGGTATTACCATATTGTTATCATGTTAAGAATATTGTTTTACAAAATATTTTGAAAGAAAACAGAATTTTGAAAACCTCATTTTAGGTTTTTTTTTTTTTTATTTCTCTTGTAGAAAGCTTTCTGTAGTGTGCCTGAGCCTTTTTTTTTAGGTAGTAGACAACTCAACTTCTGACTCATGCTTTCCCCAAACCCTCTTGTATACTGGACTCCCCAATAAATAAATGAGTATTTCTTTTCCATCCTGTGACATACTTCTTTTTTCTTAGACGGAGTCTCGCTCTGTCACCCAGGCTGGAGTGCAGTGGCACAATCTCAGCTCACTGCAAGCTCCACCTCCTGGGTTCTCACCATTCTCCTGCCTCAGCCTCCCAAGTAGCTGGGACTACAGGCACCCACCACCACGCCTGGCTAAGTTTTTGTATTTTTAGTAGAGACGGGGTTTCACTGTGTTAGCCAGGATGGTCTCGATCTCCTGACCTCGTGATCCACCTGCCTTGGCCTCCCAAAGTGCTGGGATTACAGGCATGAGCCACCGCGCCCGGCCGACATACTTGTTCTTTATGTGCAACCACTTGACTTGCAGGAGGCTAGAGACAATGAACAAACAATATAGCCTTGGTTACTGAGTAGATTATCCCTACACAGGTTATTCCTATTTCTCTTAAAGTTATGCAGTCAGGTTTTCAGAGCAGCAATTCATTATGATACATTATGAGGAAAAATATTGAGGCAGTAAAGTATGATCTAATATATTCTAAAAATTTGCTTTTGATGTATATTACAAAGCTATAATGAATATTTTTAAAGAGATTTTTAAGAATCAGACTTTGTAATTTTTGATATGAAAACATATCTTACAAATTAAAATATAGCTTCTAATTGCAGTAATGCAGCAGTTCTTTTTAAGTAAAACAAATGAGGTAGTGCACTGTCAGCCTGGGTAACACCAGTGTTGGTGAGAGTGCAGGGAAACAATCAGTTTTGCACACTGCTAGTAATGACACCTTTCCCAGGACGATTTGTGTCAGACGTCTTGGGTTCTGAATACTCTTTGAACCAATCTTATGAGTTAAGCATTATTATTCCATTTGTAGACAAAGAAACTGAAATTCTGAGACTAACTTTCCAAGGTCATATAACAAATTAGTGGTGAAGCTGGGATTCACATTTCCAGCTATCTGATCTAAAGCTTACATGTAACCTCTATATCATAAATCTCATTCGATAATGTAGGATTTGTTTTTGAAAGTTTTGCATAATGAAATAATATGCAACAATTTAACATGTTGTACAACAGTATATAATGACATGGAAAAATGTGTGCTAAATTATAAACAGCAAATGTAAAATTAAAAACAATATAATTTTCAAGGTGCATAAATACATAAACAGATATGTGTGACATAAACAGATGCATATCTAAAGAGACTGGTGAGATCACAAGTAACTTATTTTCTTCATTTTATTTATGTCTTCCTAAATTATCTACCTTTGTATTAAAAATTGTCTTTTTAAAAATGTTTTTCAGTTATCAAACTGTAAACTTGCAATTTTAAGACATAATCTACTCTTATTTCAAAAGGTATACAAAAATGAGACACAATATCAGTTTTAAAATAGATTACTACAATTCTCTAGTGGTCCACCTTTATTTCTTCTTACTTTAAGTCTAAACATTTTAATTTCCCTGAGGTTGTTTACACTGCAATTGTATAGCAAAAGGAAAGAAGTCTAGAGAAACTGAGCAAGGGAACAGCAAAAACCCCTGGGACTACTACTAACTGGACTTCATCTCTGGTGTGAATATCATGACTCCATGCTGTGATCCTCTAAGCAGGCACTGAATTTTGTACCTTAAAATGAGACTATAGTATTGTCCAAATGAGGGACTGCACAGGAAAAAGAATACAAGAACTCATGTTTATTTACTGATAAAAGATAAGGATGGGAAAAACAAAGACTTGCTAACTTTCCCATGTTGATCTTCACTAGTAGAACCGCTCAGCATGTTTGTTCAGTCTGCAGCTTCTTTCCACGTGACTTACAGGTGTTATTTTAGCATGAATGGAACCCCCTGAGTAATGTGACTGACTCAGGAAGAGCCAGTTCATGCAGCTGTTAGCCTCCAGTTCTATCCCAGTAAAGAGAATATTCTTGTTGGATTTGTGGAGAGGCTCTGAGAGGAAGGAAGAGACATTAGTGAGAATTTCCCTCAGATAAAACATGTTTTAATTTAAAGGAATCCTGCTCAATTATTCCACCCCCCCACCAATATTATATATGAATGATTTAGGATGGAAATTGAAAGCCTTGATTTTTGTCAAGAAATTTTTTTCCTGCCAAATTTCCCATTGTTATAATGCAAACACATATATTTAATGGACAGGCCAATCTTCCTCCTACTTTCTTTCTGCGTAAAGATTGGTTCAGTTCTAGAGTCAAGGACTGAAGAGTTTCTACTACATCCTTTCCGTGAGTTAAAGTAGTAACTGCATATAGTACTTTATTTGAATTTTATTGCATTTCTAAGTATTAAATGTACACCATAGACAATTTTGAAAATACCAAAAAGCCCAAAGAAGATTAAAATCACCCATAATCCCACCACTCAGAAAAAAACCCTTATTACTAATAGTAAAAATTACTAAGTTGGTTATTAGTTTAAAAGGGTGCAGTAAAATGTCAAGAACACTTAAGTAGAAATTTAAAAAAAAAACTAAGGAAGAAGTAAAGGCATTTACATTTGCTTTCAAATGAGGAAAACAAAGATTACCTATCCACAAACATGTTTTCCAGATTCCCTTCCTCCTTGGAAGTATCCACAAAATAGAATCAATGTGATTAAGAGACCATAGTAGTCAGTTCACTTGCCTAAACTCTATGCTCAATCATACCTCTGGTTGTTACTGTATAAAAGATGAACGTTTTTCAGCAGTCGGGTATATCCATAAAGGCTCCTCATCACCAAATTACAGTAATACTTTATGAATGAACGAAGGGCTGGGCAAACTGTCATCAAAATCTATTACCTGTTTTATCTACTGAAATTCAGATTTCACTCTCTTTAACTGCTAAAAGAGTTTTTTTCCCTTGTGAAATTTAATAAGCACTTTCTGCTACCAATTTCCCATAGAAAACTCCATACAATCACAGCATAAAACAACTGAGGGTGGCTAAAAAGAACATACTCAGGGGTCATCTGAAAAAGGCCAAAGAGCCACCCAAAGGACTTGAGTAGATGAAATTATTTTAGTGTATGAAGTCTATTTGGTGTACAAAGTCTATTTCTTGGAATGACACATCTCATGTGACCTGGGCTCTGTGAAAGTAAGGGTTTTGTGGACAATCATCATCTCTGGGAAATGCTTTACAGTATATATTCTTCTTGAGCTTATTATAAATTAGCATATTAAGGGTTATGAGCAGTCAAGAAAAAATAAAAATAATTCACCTTTGTTTCAGACAATGTCTCCCAAACTTCTTTGACCATGAATCCTTTGGAGGCATAACACTATTAATAACTCAAGATGCTCAGGATTTGTGGAACACATTTTATGAATGC
The DNA here is from genome assembly GCF_006542625.1 of Nomascus leucogenys. Classification (NCBI taxonomy): domain Eukaryota; kingdom Metazoa; phylum Chordata; class Mammalia; order Primates; family Hylobatidae; genus Nomascus; species Nomascus leucogenys. The sequence goes on along the minus strand of NC_044402.1, from coordinate 45,179,282 downwards.
CACCTTAATGAATATATTGTCCAGGATCTTCAGCCATATTAGTAATCCAGAGTTAAGCAAACTCAACAATGCTGACTCCTTTATTTAAATGTATATAGACTGAATTTGAATAATTTACCATTATAAGTATTTATTTTAAAAAATCAACATATATGAGTAAATTTTAAAGTATGTAAATAAGATCTCAATAAAGCTATTTTGGTTTAAGAAATCAATGTGTTGTTTCAGAAATACTGAAAAGTAGAGTTACTTCGTGAACATGATATCAGAGCAAAAATAGGATAGTTTTAAGTAATATTTTATGCTGGCCAAGGTGACTCATTCCTGCACGATAAGAGAAGATATATCTACAGTTACTATAATGTCTTCCAGACTCTATGTCTCTCTCCCAATCCTACCTCTTCTAGCTTTGTTCCCAAATATTCTGGCTAATGCTTATAAATTAATCTACTTCAGTCCTCCTAATAGTACAAGAGAGTAAACGCATACTGCAGGGTGGCAATGAACAGCAGTAGCCATAGTCCAAAACAGCCCACTATAAATGTAGTCTTTTACTTAATGCTCTTCCAGGCATATATATGTGAAAAAATATTTTAAGAATTGCAAAGATTAAAAGTTTCTAATTCCAAATCTTTAGGTATAACTGCTATATGCTATATAAAGAATATATGTTATATATTTACCTGTGACATTATATGGTCTAATACACATCAAATACAACCTATTTGAGAAGTACGATTCAAAGCTAAAAATCTCCCTTCTAATCTTACTAATTTTTTCTAGAAGTAAAAATTGACAAGGTTGATATAAGTGCTAAATCAGAATCATACTCCATGCATCCGTCCTAGAGTTGATACAAGAAAAGCTTATCTCATTTGTTGCCATAGATGGATTATACCAGCTAAATAAATTTCAATGGTCACTTTTAGTTTCTTTATCTCTTAGTTCAAATACAAGTAGCATAAAAAGAAAAGAAGACGGTACTTTTTAATATGCAAACCATTTATTGAACTATTTACTGTTTTAAAATATCATTCTTAAAAGAGGCCACAAAAATTATAACATTCAGAAATTTTAGGTAAACTCCAAAGGTAAACTTTTTTTTTTTTTTAAGTCAACTTGTACCAAGTTTAGCAGCCAGAGGATACTTCCTTAGAGACTTTCAGTTGACTTAAACTCAGCTTCCGCTGGTGCTATGTAAAGCATCCACGATGGTTTTATTGTACTCTGCAATCTGCTTGGTCACATTTTTCTTAATTGGCTGGTAATCACTCTCTTACTCTTGGTTGCTATGACTAATTACGTGAGTTAAGGGGGAAAACAATGTCAATAAAAATCTAATTGTGGCTGAGAAAGGAACTAAATACTGATATTTTTCATACTGAAGATGGTACAAAAAAGCACAATTAGAATACTTTAAAATACAGTACATTATTTTAACAGATTAAGCATCAATTAAAACCTAAAATGCCAAGCTAAACTTATTGCAAAAAAATTCATATACAATATAAACACTTTTTAATACTTAATATGTTACCCATTTTTAATCTAATTCTGGTCTTAGAACAATCTAACGTTCAATGAACTAGTTCTCATATTTAAACACACATACACATACCACATTCTCTAGAGTACCACAAATAATTTAAGGCAAATTTCTAGACTTCACTCTGCTCCAAAATCACCTACTTTATGTTGCACAAAACTCCAGTGCTAGACTTAGAGCATGCTGTGAACAAGTCCTCTATTTTTAAACGAAGTTGCACTAACACTGGCAACAGAGCACCTAAAACACCTTATCTGGAGGTAAGCTGGGGTCCAGGCTGCTTCTGAGCTGAAGTTCAGCACCACCCTAGGGGAGAACCTAAGCTGCCACTGAGTCAGGATCTAGTTCTCCAGGCAGAGACACCCTTGAATGGGTCAAAGAAGGGAATAGGAAACAACTTTTAAGGAAATATTTGTTACAACTTCACAACACATGTTCTCAACAGCTGCTTGCTGCCTCCTCTAATCAAACTAAAAGTAAACAAGATGAGACATAAGTATCATCTTTGTAGACATATAATGGAGTTGAAATGGCTAAAGCATGGATGAGCTTGGAAGTCAAACTTCTCAGGATCTTACTTAGTTTGTCTCGCTTTGCTGCCCAGATATTCAAGGTAGAATCATATAAACAACAAACAACTATATATTATATATTATGTACATATATATATATATATACTTGTGGATATATAACTATATGGTTATATATAATTCTCCCAACACTATGAGAAGGAAATATTAACTATATTTTAGAGATTTTAGAGATGATACAATTCTGGGGCCGAGAGCAGTGGCTCATGTCTCTAATCCCAGCACTTGAGCAGGCCGAGGTGGGATTGAGCCTAGGAGTTTGAGACCAGCCTGGCTAAGTTGGCGAGACCCCTGTCTCTAAACAATAAAGAAATTCTTGCCATGTTTATCAGAAGATTTACTGATAATGTTTAACTTTACCCAAGCCCTGTGATCCTGGAAAACTGATTCTTAAGAGATGATACAGTTCTAGCTTGAACAGATTAAATTGTCCAAAGTTTGTAACTTATAAGCAGTAGAGTTAACATTTAAAATTGGATCGCCCAACTCCAAAATCTGGGCACTTAATCACTATGCCACATTAAGTCTTTGTACTCCTTTTTTGGCAATTCCCAAAATCTGCTTTCTATTAGTTACTTGAGGGTGCATGCGCGCGCGCACACACACACACACACCTCTTAACTCCTGTAGAATTGAAACAGTCATATTCATTTAATTTAGCTCAGTGTTTTGTACATATTTCGTATTTAATAAGTAGGTGTTGAACTAAATTTGAGTCTTTAAAAAAATTCCTAGAAAAAAATAACTCAGTCAACCTCATTTTCAGCTTTCTTTTTTTTTTTTTTGAGACAGAGTCTTGCTCTTTCACCCAGGCTGGAGTGCAGTGGCGCGATCTCGGCTCACTGCGAGCTCCACCTCCCGGGTTCACGCCGTTCTCCTGCCTCAGCCTCCCAAGTAGGTGGGACTACAGGCGCCCGCCACCACGCCCGGCTATTTTTTTCTTTTTGTATTTTTTTAGTAGAGATGGGGTTTCACCGTGTTAGCCAGGGTGGTCTCGATCTCCTGACCTTGTGGTCTACCTGCCTCGGCCTCCCAAAGTGTTGGGATTACAGGCATGAGCCACCGCACCCAGCCCCATTTTCAGCTTGGATACATTCTTTCATCACAAAATTATTTTGCTCAAGGTGTTGCCACTTTCTCTCCAAATTTGTAAGCTAAAAACATAAAAGAAAAATATTAATTAGTACTCATATTTAAAACAATTAAATGCCTTTCTAAGAGGATAAGACAAAAAAAATCTCTCCAACTTTAAATCTTATCAACTTACATTTTATTGAGATAAAGCCATGATAGAAAAGATTAAATAATAGTAAATACATTAATACAGTGATGAATCCTATAACACGTTCTACTCTATATATTTATTTTAATTATAAAATATTTTAAATGTTCATTATACCAATGAACATGCCAACTGAAAGACAATTTATGATTTTCCTTTCCCTAAAAAAACTTTTAAAAGAAAAATGGGACATGATGGGAATCTCTTCTTAAAATCTGGAAGTCTAATGCCACAAATATAATATATATTCAAACACTGTCAAAGGTTCAGCCATATAGGAGAAACTTCCTTATTTCCAGGGCTAAATTTCCTGTCTAATTCCACAAGCTGTGGTAAGAGCAGAGCTGCAGTGTGAAGATTATAAGAGAGCTGGTAAAAAGCTGGCACTGTTACAATAATTTCTGCATCAACGGGAAGCTAATGTGGATATCATATTGATGGTTGCTTCCTCAGAAGACAATTTTACTGTTACAGAATTAAATTGTTTTTCTGATTTAATTAACCTTGTAACTCTGGTTATGGTCTTTCTTTTTTAAGATGCACATAGTTTTTTCCAAAGCAAAGGACCATTTGAAAATTGAAATGCTAAAATAATGTTCCACCTGGACATTTCAAAGAAGTAATGATTATTTTTAAAAATACAATAATTGAAGCAACAGTGGAAATGTTTCTTTCTATCCTCACGTTAAAATAATTTTCAGGGCATAAATTCAGGCTTGATGTAGATCCATCTCATTGTTTTCTCCAAAGACATAAATCTAGATATTAGAATGAATCATAACTAATTAATTATGTGAACTGTATGTGCTGTGAGCTGGTATTACTAAATCACATCCACCTCCCCCAGACAGGACCTTGAAGTTAAGATGGACTTAAGGAAGCAGTCAGCAGTTTCTGGCAGTAAATCTCTAATAACCTTCAGCAAAGTCAAGTACCAGACTTTTTTGTCATTGTTTCATACAAACAGGTGGCCTTCTTATAATGCATCAGACCTGTTAAGTGCTACAGGAATGGTGTAAAAGCAATGCTGTGTCAGATGGTCAAATTCTTTTTACATTATACCTCTATATTATTGACTCCTTTAAACCTCCAAGGACATCATGAAGCAAAAATTCATTTTGAAAATCTGTATTTCCCTAACTTATTTAAATAATCTGTTACATAAAATTCTTTATAGATGCCAAAAGCCAGTTTTCAAGAAGATAATTGTGAAAGATAGGAAGACCAGGATTTGATTTAATCAGTTGGGACTCACAAAAGATGACAAATAACACAGAGAAGGATTCAAAATTGTGGCTTATGTTATGATTTCCAGTTATCAATACATGGAGTTAAGAACAAAATTAGCAATTAATGTGGGGATAAACAAGGTAACCACTCATTGGCTCTAAGAAATGGTGTTTTTCAAGTGCTTTCCACCTTAAATCATCTATTCAGTGAATGAGAAGGGCTAATATTCCCTAAGAAGTATCAGTATTTTTTTCTAAGAATCACTGAAGACAATGACCTCACAAACTTTGTCTTGTTTCTTCCCCAGCACTCATCCTCACTCTAAACAACCTAAGAAAACTGTGTCACTTATAAGTCTGTATCTAGGTTTGCATATGAAGTAGAACAGAATAACTGGTAAATTTGAATTATGTAAATTAGTGACTTCTAAGCTTTTAGTAGTTGTAGCAAGCTTTCATGAGATTCTACCCTTTTCAAAAAGAATGTAAGGTGTATGTTGTTTTCAAATGGTACGTCCATACAATGAAATAGCTAATGCTATAGAAATGTCACCAAAGGCCGAGTGTGGTGGCTCACACCTGCAATCCCAGCACTTTGGGAGGCCGAGGCGAGTGGATGACCTAAGGTCAGGAGTTCGAGACCAGCCTGGCCAACAAGGTGAAACCCTGTCTCTACTAAAAATACAAAAAAGTTAGCCAGGCATAGTGGCTGGCACCTGCAATCCCAGCTACTTGGGAGGCTGAGGCAGGAGAACTGCTTGAACCCAGGAGGTGGAGGTTGCAGTGAGCCAAGATCATACCACTACACTCCAGCCTGGGTGACAAGAGCAACTCCGTCTCAAAAAGAAAAAAAAGGCTGAGCACAGTGGCTCATGCCTGCAATCCCAGCATTTTGGGAGGCTGAGGCAGGAGGACCGCTTGAGGCCAGGAGTTCAAGACTAGCCAGGGCAATACAGCAAGACCCCGTCTCTATAAAAAAATAATAAAAATTGGCTGGGCATGGTGGTCTGTGCCTGTAGTCCTAGCTACTCGGGTGGCTGAGGCAGGAGGATCGGTTGAGTCCAGGAGCCCCAGGTTGCAGTGAGCTACAATTATGTCACTACACTCCACCCTGGGCAACAGAGTGAGACTCCGTTTAAAAAAAAAAAAAAAAGGCTGAGAAAAGTTAAGAAAATGTTGAAAGACTGTATGAATAATTTTTTGTAAAAACAATATGGATGTATGATTGCAAAGGACGAAAAGACTACAAGGATATGGCACCAAATGTTAACAACAGTTGTACCTAGGTAGTGGAAAATCAAATGACATTATTTTTATTTTGCTCTATCATGATCACATAACTATATGAAGAAAAAGAGAGTTTTTTTTTTTTTTTTTTTTTTTTTTTGAAACAGAGTCTCTCTCTGTCACCCAGGCTGGAGTGTAGTGGCGCAATCTCAGCTTACTGCAAGCTCCACCTCTCAGGTTCAAGCCATTCTCCTGCCTCAGCCTCCCGAGTAGCTGGGACTACAGGCACCCGCCACCACTCCTGGTTAATTTTTTGTATTTTTAGTAGAGATGGTGTTTCACCGTTGTTAGCCAGGATGGTCTTGATCTGCTGACCTCGTGATCCGCCCACCTCAGCCTCCAAAGTGCTGGGATTACAGGCGTGAACCACCGTGCCTGGCCAAAAGAGGGAATTTTTAATGCATTTAGGGTTTTAAACCATGTGTGCAAATTTCTAATATAGACTAATTAGATATAAGAATGACCAATCTTTTTCAGACCATAGTTATTGACTTTGTATATGACACATAATGCTTCATTCAATCATTCAACGAATAATTGCTGAGCACCTACTATGTGCCAACCAATAGCACAGTGCAAGAAATAAAGTAAATGAGACAGACAT